>NC_141879.1:493855875-495105875 GCF_056163025.1 Triticum urartu | reverse complement strand
GAAAAATCTCATGATCCCTTTGAGTCTGGGTGGCGGTCCAAAAGAAAAACAGGCAATCACTGGAATACCCAGGTGCCTCAATCCACCTAGATGTGTGTTTAAGTTGCCACCTTAGATAAACCATTAAATTATCAATCTCACATCTGTCATGGATTTCACTCACCCAATCCACGTCTACTAGCATAGCATGGCAGAATAAGAAAACGTAGAAGTAACTCCCAAAGGTTTGATAATAAAAAGGTAATAGGTACTACCTCAACTACTTCCCAAACCCACAATTTATTTAGATCCTAATAATCATGCAATGTGTGAGGAATGCACTAAAACTGGGTAGTAAAGAGGTATGATCAAAGTGTTACTTGCCTTGCTGATGATCCGTGAAACCTAGCGATTCGAAGTAGCAAGCAGCACAAGCCGGGTACTCTATCACAAACAAACAAGCATACAATAAGTATTCAACTAATGCACAGGTAAAACTCGAATAAAAGATCTAACCAGAAATTTCAACTTAAGAACTCCGGTTGGCAAAAAGAACCAAATCGAACGAAGCAACGAAAGACAAACGGCAAAAGAAATAGGCTTCGTTTACTATTCTGGATCTAGGGCAATTTTTACAGAGGCAAAAACTTGTTTGAGTCGGTTAAACGGAAAGAGGGTTTCGAGACGAAACTCCAGGCGCTTGAATCGCCTGATTCCGATAAATGAGCGAAAAGTTAAACTAACACGAACATCGGATCAGAAATCGCGATCAGAAAAATCGCGGATTTAATCCGAGAAAAGAAAAACCACAAACAGGTTAAAGAACGAACGTTCGTTAACTGGAACTAAACGATGAACACGTTCGTTAAAACGAACGAACGAGCGAATGCTCGCTAAATAAATAAACCAAAAAAACCGATCTATTAAAAAAACGAAAACTAGGATTTTCTAAAAAAACCGAAACGGCTTTTCTCAGAAAACCGAGGAGGCGGCTACCTTGGCTCGGGGCTCCGGAGAGGCTCCGGCGGGGCTCCGGGCGGCGGCGGGTGGTGCAGGGCGGCGGTAGGGGCGGCAAGCGGCGCGGGCGGCGGCTGCGGCGTGCGGCGACGGCAGGCGGCGCGGGGCAGCGGCTGCGGCGGCGCGGGCGGCGTGGGGAGGTGGCGGCGGTGTGGGGCTGCAGGGGGGTCCGGCAGGGTTATAAAGGGGGGGGGGTCCGACGGACTTGGGGAAGGGGGCGGCCTCGGGAGACGTGTCCTCCCCGGACTCGACGGCGGCGGCGGTCCTGTCCCGACCCGGGCGGGAGGCGGCGGCAGGCTGGGCCGGCCTAGCTCGGCTGGGCCCTTGGCCCAGTCGGGCGCGGGGTCTCTTTTTTTTGAACAATAACGCTGCAACTAAAAAAAATTCTAGAAAAATAAATAAAATTCTAAAAATGCCAAAACAAATTTTCACCGTCTAAATAAAATATTTAGAACATGATGAACATTTTCTTGGCCCTAAATGCAATTTTTGAAAACGTGCAATTTTTCCTAAATTCAAATAAAATAGCAAATAAAACCAAAAAAAATCTTATTTGATTTTTTTATTAAATCCTCAATATTTCTTTATTTTGGGAAAGTCATTTTATTCGCTCTCTCATAATTTTTATGATTGAAATAATTGAAGATAAAATAAATAAAATCAAATGATCCTATTTTCAAAATTTGAGACAACTCAAATATGAAAATAACGAAATCCCCAACTCTCTCCGAGGGTCCTTGAGTTGCGTGAAATTTCTAGGATCAACCAAAATGCAAATAAATATGACATGCAATGATGATCTATTGTATAACATTCCAAATTGAAAATTTGGGATGTTACAAACCTACCCCCCTTAAGATGAATCTCGCCCTCGAGATTCGGGTTGGCTAGAAAATAGGTGAGGGTGGTCCTTCAACAGATCTTCCTCTCGTTCCCAGGTGGCTTCATCTTCCGTGTGGTGGCTCCACTGAACTTTGCAAAACTTGATAACCTTGCTGCGGGTGACTCGGCTGGCATACTCAAGAATTTTGACTGGTTTCTCTTCATAGGTTAAATCACTGTCCAACTGAATCGTTTCCAGTGGCACTGTATCCCTTAGCGGTATATCAGCCATCTCTGCATGGCACCTCTTTAATTGGGAAACGTGGAACACGTCGTGAACTCCTGACAATCCTCCAGGAAATTCCAACTTATAAGCTACTTCTCCCATACGCTCCAAAACCTTGTATGGTCCTACAAAATGTGGTGCTAACTTTCCCTTAACTCCAAAGCGCTTAACTCCTCGAAGTGGAGATACTCGAAGATAAACCCGGTCTCTGACTTCGTAAACTGTCTCCTTGCATTTTGAATCTGCATAGCTCTTCTGCCTGGACTGGGCTACCTTGAGCCTATCGCGAATCAATTTTACCTTCTGTTCAGACTCCTTAATCAGATCTGGTCCAAACAATTGGAGGTCTCCAACTTCATCCCACGACAAAGGGGTCCTGCACCTCCTTTCGTACAAGGCTTCGAAAGGGTCCATCTTCAAACTGGATTGATAACTGTTGTTATAGGAGAACTCTACGTATGGCAAATTCTCATCCTAGCTAGATACATAATCTAGCGCACAAGCTCTCAGCATATCCTCCAAAATCTGATTGACTCTCTCGGTCTATCCATCTGTGTGTGGATGGAAAGCTGTACTGAACTCTAGCCTGGTAACCAAAGTTTCATGCAACTGATTCCAGAACTTTGAGGTAAACTGGGTTCCTCTATCTGATACAATGCTCCTTGGAACTCCGTGTAGACATACGATTCTGGTCATGTATATCTTTGCTAACTTGGCACTGGTATAGGTAGTCTTTACCGGAATGAAATGAGCTACCTTTGTCAAACGATCGACTACAACGCAAATCGAGTCATAGCCTGAACGAGTTCTGGGCAGTCCTGTCATAAAATCCATGCCTAGTTTATCCCACTTCCATTCGGGTATCGGCAATGGCTGTAGCAATCCTGCTGGCTTCTAATGCTCTACCTTTACTCTCTGACATACATCACAAATGGCTACATATTCCGCAATATCCTTCTTCATTCCGGTCCACCAGAAAATATCCTTCAAATCCAAATACATCTTGGTATTTCCTGGGTGAATCGAATATGGTGAGTCATGGGCCTCTTGCAGAATTAACTTCCTGATCTCCGAATCATTAGGCACATAAACACGGTCTTCAAACCATAAGGTATCGTGCTCATCCTCACGAAATCCTTTAGCTTTTCCTTTGCTTATTTTCTCCTTAATAGAAGCAATCTCCTTGTCAGTCTTCTGGGCTTCTCTGATCTTATCCATCAAAGTAGACTGAATCTCCAATGCTGCTACATAGCCTCTCGGAACTATCTCCAAACATAGCTCACGAAGATTCTCGGCTAACTCCCTTGGTAAACCTCCCGTCATTAAGGTGTTGACATGACTTTTACGGCTCAACGCGTCAGCTACTACGTTAGCCTTTCCGGGGTGATAATGCAATCTCATATCATAATCCTTGATGAGTTCCAACCATCTCCTTTGTTTGAGATTCAACTCCTTCTGTGTGAAAATGTACTTCAAACTCTTGTGATCCGTGTACACCTTACAATGGTTTCCAATAATAAAATGTCTCCAAGTCGTCAATGCATGCACTACAGCTGCTAACTCCAAATCATGCGTAGCATAATTCAACTCATGAGGCTTAAGCTGTCGTGAGGCATAGGAAAAAACTCTTCCTTCTTGCATAAGCACTGCTCCAAGTCCTCGACGTGAAGCATCGCAATACACCTCATAATCCTTGGTCTGATCTGGCAAAATCAACACTGGTGATGTAACCAAGCATTTCTTCAACTCCTGGAAACTGGCCTCACATTCCTCAGGCCATATGAACTTGGTATCCTTCTTCAATAACTCCGTCATAGGCTTTGCAATCTTCGAGAAATTTTCAATGAATCTCCGGTAGTATCCTGCAAGTCCAAGAAAACTCCGGATCTCTCCAACTGTTGTTGGGGCTTCCCAATTTGTCGCAGTGTCAACCTTAGTGGGATCTACGCTATACCTTCTCCAGATATAACGTGTCCAAGGAATCCAACTTCTTTCAACCAAAACTCACATTTGCTAAACATGGCATATAACTGATGTTCTCTGAGCTTACCAAGTACCAAACGCAAATGCTCCTTATGCTCCTCTTCATTCTTCAAGTAAACCAGGATATCATCAATGAACACTACAACGAACTTATCCAAGACCTCCATAAACACTTTGTTCATCATGTTCATGAAATATGCAGGTGCATTAGTCAGGCCAAATGACATAACGGTATACTCATACAGCCCATACCTGGTGGTAAAAGCCGTTTTAGGTATATCCTGTTCTCGAATCTTCAACTGATGGTATCCGGATCGCAGATCGATCTTGGAAAATATCTTAGCTCCTTGCAATCGATCAAACAGATCATTGATCATCGGTAGTGGGTACTTGTTCTTGATGGTTACTTCATTCAATCCTCGATAATCAACAACCATCCTTAACGATCCATCCTTCTTTTCTACTAGAAGTACCGGCGATCCCCAAGGTGAAGAACTTGGGCGAATATAACCTTTGTCCAGTAACTCCTTAATCTGCTTCTTAATCTCTTCCAAAACCTTTGTGGGCATTCTATATGGTCTCTTAGATATTGGCCCTGTGCCTGGCAATAGCTCAATCAAAAACTCAATATCTCTATCCGATGGCATGCCTGGCAACTCTTCTGGAAATACATCAGGGAAATCCTTCACTACTGGTACTTCCTCCTGCACAACTCCCGTTAGGCAATTTACTTGAGTCCTTTTCGACACATGCCGGGATACATACTTGATCCTTCTCCCTTCTGGGGTGGTAAGCAAAATTGACTTACTGGCACATTCAATGTTCCCTTCATACTTTGATAACCAATCCATGCCTAATATCACATCCAATCCTTGAGATTCCAATACTATTAGGTCTGAGGGAAATACGTAGTTACCAATCCTTAATGGTAACCGATCACACCATAGACTAGCCATATACTCTGCTCCAGGCGAGGTTACTAACATGGGTGACCTAAGGGCTTGGGTTGGCAATTTATACTTATCCAAAAATCCCCTTGATATGTATGAATGCGATGCACCAGTATCAAAAAGAACGAGTGCAGTAAATGACTTAACCAAAAACTTACCTATTACTGCATCGGGCTGGGCTTCAACCTCCTCCACATTTACGTGGTTCACCTGTCCCCTGTTGAAAGGGTTCGGCTTCTTCCCAGAGCTACCATTGCCACTTCCATTCTGGGCTTCAGGACATTCATTAGCGTAATGTCCGGTCTTCTGGCACTTAAAGCAAGTGACTTGCCTCAGGTCTCTCTTGGCTGGGTTTGATGGGTTTGTACGGTTCTGGCCGTCGCTTCCTCCATTCCTATTACCATTCTTGGTGCCATTATGATTGTGCGAGCTACCTCCTCCATGGGTATGCTGAAAATGTCCTCCCGGTCTAGGGGTAAAACGTGGCTTCTGCTGAGCTCCTGAATTGTACTTCCCTTATCCATACTTCCTCTTGCGGTTCTCGATTTGCTGCTGCTTCCCTTCAATCATGAGAGCATGGTCTACCAACTCCTGGTAGTTGTTGAAGGTTGCTACCATCAACTGCATGCTCAACTCATCATTCAGTCCTTCCAGAAACTTCTCCTGCTTAGCTGCATCTGTAGCAACGTCATCTGGGGCATAACGTGCTAGCTTACTAAAGTCCTCCACATACTGGCCAACTGTCCGTCCTCCTTGGCGCAAGTTGCGAAACTCTCGCTTCTTCATGGCCATAGCTCCTGCTGAAACATGGGCAGTACGGAAAGCCTGCAGAAACTGGTCCCATGTGACAGTGTCGACAGGGAATGTGGCTGTGAAATTCTCCCACCATGATGCTGCGGGTCCTTCAAGCTGGTGTGCGGCAAACTTCACCTTTTCCGCATATGTGCATCCTACCGTGGTCAACTCCCTTGCTGTCTTGTGGAGCCAATCATCTGCTACTATCGGCTCGGTGCTACTGGAAAACACCGGCGGATTCAGCCTAAGAAAGAGGGCTAAGTGATCAATAGGTGGTGGTGGGTTGGTGTTGTTGTTGTTCCCCTGATTCCGATTCTGGACTAGCAACTGCATCAACGTGTTCTGCTGCTGGATCAACTGAGTGAGCTCCGGTGGGAAGGTAAATCTAGGGTCATGTCTCGGAGGCATCTGAGGGTTTAGAAAAGCTGAGATTTAAGAATAGAGAGGGGTCTAGAGAGAAAGCACTACCCATATGCACATGAGGCAAAAACAAACAATTCACTTCATTCAATCAAACAAGGGCATACAATCGGTCTAACTATCGCAAAAGTGCTCGGACTACTATATTTACATGGTGGACTACTACTACTATTGGGGTGGTCTACTAGAAATATTCTTCGGTTGCAGACTCCATGATATTTGGTCCAGCTTCATCAACATAGTCATCATCGCTATCATCTGGATCCGATTCGGTGTCGTCGATGATGATGTAGTCTTCGGGGCGAATCTCCTTGGGTTCTTCGTCTTCTGTCGGAGTAATGGGCCACGGGTAGGCCAACCCGAGTCCCAGAACCTTTCAAGACACCGGGGCAGGCTGCGCCCCTCAAGACCCCAGGACAAAGAGCCGCCTCCTGAGGAGTCGACGGTAGGGCGGCCGACTGCCTGCTCATGGCCGAGTCCCAGGGACGACTTCCAGAGAAGCCGGCTTTGGGGAGTCGGCCTGCGACTCCAACAAACCCCATGACCTCATCAAAGGGGACGAGGCAGGGGCGTGGCTACAACGAAGCCCACCCCCGCCCCTCACCAAGGGCAGGCATGGCCATAGCATGTCGTACCACGGAAGATCTCCGTGCGGCGTGGCACTGTTGCCATGCCGGCCCTGACATCAGCACCGCAGGGCCGAATCCTGCACCCACTACGGCTTGTCTGTACGGCCTGGAGGCAGCAGGCCCCACCAGTCAGTGAGACCTCGGGAGACGGCAGGAGAACCACCAGTCGGACCCATCGGGAGTCGGCCCGGGGGAGTCGACCGAGCCCTCTCCTAGGGCCCACGCGCCATTAATCAAGATGTGATGGGGAGTGGCCACAGTGATCGCCCGCCAAGCGGCGGGGCTGTTGCCACGACCTCATGATCAAGCCCGCGTCATCAGAAGCACTGCTACAGTAATCAGCAGCCGGCAAGAGCCGCCCGCGGTGGACGCGGCCTGTCGGCTCTGTACCAGGCCAGTCGGCGGGGCCCGCCAGTCGGCGGGCCCCAGCGGTCAGCAGAGAAGACGAAGGCCAGAGGCACTGACGGCTGGGCCCGCATCCAGCCAGATTACCATTGTACCCCTGGGGAGGTAGGCCTATAGAAACCCCCCAGGGCACCCATGCAAAGGGTTGGAACCCATTAGCTCTAAACCAGATCATATAGAAGGGAGAGAGCTAGCCTTGCCCTCTCCTACCACCAGAAAACAGCTCAAGGAGCAACCGTGTAAACACTTTGCCATAGTGATCATGCGGAGACCCCGCAGAGCAGCAGTAGGGGTATTCTCTCCCCGGAGAGCCCCAAAGCTGGGTAAGATTCGCCGGCGTGCATGTCTTCGCCTCATCCCGTTTCTAGGCACTGACGACGTTCTACTCGCCCCCACCATGTTAAGACATCCATTGGCATATGTCGCACCAAACCCCCGACATTTGGCGCCCACCATGTTAAGAATGCCGCCTCATGATGGAGCGAGTCCAGCGGCTTCTCGACGCGGCCGCCGTGCAGAACGAGGCTGGCTGCCGCGCGGAGGCGCCTCAACGGCCCGTCGACGACCTTCACCGAGATCAAGGTGCGACGTCTCGGACGCCGACTGGCGGCGCCCGAGGAAGAAGAGACAAGGAGCCGACTGTCAGCCACAGTCGGACCCGCATTACCATAGAGCGCGACCGAGACGGCCTCCCAAGAGCAGTGGAACGACGTAACGACAGTCCACCTCCCCCTTCCCACAAGGAGAGGTGAGTCTCCCTACCGCCTATTGACCATCCGACTCTCGGTGACCGCCTTGGCCGCCGAGAGGGAGTTGGAGAGAACGACGCCCGCCACCGGATGGACCGACTCCACCGATCCTTAGCGCTGGAAGAAGAAGACGAGCTGGGTCCGCCTTGTTTCGGGCCCGGCATTCGGGACGAACCCTTTCCCAGAGGGTTCACGCTCCCAAGAGACATGCCCAAGTATACCGGCTCCGTGAAGCCGAAAGACTGGCTAGTCGACTACTCCACGACTGTCAGCATAGCAAACGGCAACAAGCGTGTCGCCGTAAAGTACGTTCCGCTCATGCTCCAGGGCACGGCCCGGACATGGCTGAACAGCCTAAAGCCCTGCAGCATCAACAGCTGGGTCGATTTCACCGAAGCGTTCGTCCGCAACTTCACCAGCACGTACAAGCGTCCTCCCAAGCCTCGTCAGCTCTCCTTGTGCGTGCAAGGCCCCGACGAGTCAACTCGCGATTACCTCACGCGTTGGGCCGAGCTCCGGAACTCCTGCGAGGGCGTGCATGAGGTGCAGGCCATCAAGTACTTCATGGCCGGGTGCAGAGAAGGCACCCTCCTCAAGCACAAGCTCCTTTGCGACTTGCCAGAAACCCTCGACGAGCTGCTCATCATAGCGGACAAGTACGCCACAGCCGACTCCTCCATGAAGGCAGAAATTCAAATCAACACGACTGGCAAAGTGGCTCCTCAAGCTCCAAGAACTCCGGCGGCAGATGCCGGCCGGTGACAACAGCAAGGTGACAACAAACGCAAGGCCCCGCAGCCGGCTTCCAGCAGCCGGCAGGTCGCGACCGTTGAAGCCCAGCAGCCAGATGAGCAGCCCCCGCCTAAGTGACAGAAAGGCGGCAAGCCAAACTGGTTGCCTGCCTTCTCCTATGAGCAGACCTTGGATGGACCTTGCAAGTTCCACAGCGGCGCAAAGCCGTCGAATCACACCACCCGGAAGTGCCACTGGCTCACCAGAATTGCCAAGGGAGACGGCCTCCTGCCTCCCCCACCTGCTGGGCAGCCGCCTCCGCCTCCGCCCCAGCAGCCGGCTGTCAGGCCAGTCTGCGCGGTACAAGATGAATACCTTGAAGATCATGGAGCCTATGTGGTGTTCACCAGGCGGCTGCAGCGACAAGAGGTGAATGCAGTAGCATCGGAGACGCCAGAGTTCATGCACTCGTCTGAGAAGCCCATCAGCTGGAGCAGGGCTGACCACCCAGAAGTGATGCCGAGTCTGGGCTCCTATGCCTTGGTCCTGGACGCCACCTTTGCTATGTACAGACAAGCCGCGCGTTTCTCACGAGTTCTGATAGACGGGGCAGCAGCATCAATATCCTCTACAAGTACACCATGGAGAAGTTAGGAATCAAGCAAAGACAGCTTCAGAACAGCCGAACTGTGTTCCACGGCATTGTTCCTGGGCTTTCCTGCTCGCCAATCGGCAAGATCCTGATGGACGTCCTCTTTGGGGACAAAGATCACTTCCATAGAGAGCCCGTTTGGTTTGAGGTGGTGGATCTTGAGAGCCCATACCATGCGCTACTTGGCCGACCTGCCTTGGCCAAGTTCATGGTGGTCCCCCACTACGCCTACCTCAAGATGAAGATGCCCAGTTCCAGGGGAATTCTGACTGTGGCTGGCGACTACCGGAAGTCGTCTTCTTGCGCAGCAGAGAGCAGTCGGCTGGCCGAGTCCCTGGTAATCGTGGCTGAGAAGCGGCTCCTTGAGCGAGTTGTGGCGATGGCCGGCAAGCAGCCTGAGGTATCGCCCAACCCAAAAGAGTAGGAGGCTGAGGGTTCATTCAAGCCGGCCAAAGAGACAAAGAAGATACCCTTGGACCCGGAGCACCCAGAGAGGTACGCCGTCGTAGGTGCAAACCTCGACAGCAAATAGGAAGGCGAGCTCGTCAATTTCCTCCGTGAGAATCGAGACATCTTCGCATGGTCCCCCAAAGACATGCCAGGTGTACCAACGGAATTCGCCGAGCACAAGTTACATGTCCGATCTGATGCAAAGCCGGTCAGACAGCCCCTGCGCCGCTTATCAGAAGAGAAGAGAAGAGTTGTCGGAGAAGAGATAGCCCGACTCCTAGCAGCCGGCTTCATTATGGAAGTGTTCTTTCCAGAATGGCTAGCAAATCTGGTCCTAGTACTAAAGAAGAACAAGCAGTGGCGAATGTGTATTGACTACACGAGCCTCAACAAGGCCTGCCCCAAGGACCCATTTGCTTTACCAAGAATCGATCAGGTGATAGACTCCACAGCCGGATGTGAGCTGTTGAGTTTTTTGGATGCATACTCAGGATATCACCAGATCAAGCTAAACCCGGCTGACAGACTGAAAACTGCTTTCATCACGCCGTTTGGAGCCTTCTGCTACCTCACCATGACGTTCGGCTTAAGGAACACCGGCGCCACCTTTCAGCGTTGCATGCATAAGTGCCTCCTCAAGAAGCTCGGCAGGAACACCCACGTTTACGTGGACGACATGGTGGTGAAGACAGAAAAGCATGGAACACTGCTGGAAGACCTTAAGGAGACTTTTGAGAACCCGCGCCGGTTCCAGATCAAGCTCAACCCCGAGAAGTGCGTCTTCGGAGTACCAGCCGGCCAGCTCCTAGGTTTCCTGGTCTCTGAACGCGGCATAGAATGCAACCCAGTAAAAATCAAGGCCATTGAGAGAATGGAGGTACCCAACCGACTGCTGGATGTGCAGAAGTTCACTGGCTGCTTAGCGTCCATCAGCCGATTCATCAGTCGGCTGGGCAAGAAAGCTCTCCCCTTATACCAACTCATGAAGAAGACCACTTTTTTTGAGTGGAACCATAAGGTGGACGAAGCTTTTCACCAGTTGAAGAAGATGCTGACTACTCCACCCGTCCTGGCGGCTCCGACTCCCAAGGAACCTATGCTCCTGTACATCGCTGCTACCAGCCGAGTAGTCAGCACGGTCATTGTAGTGGAGCGCAAGGAGGAAGGCAAGGCGCTACCTGTCCAGAGGCTGGTATATTACCTGAGCGAGGTACTGTTGACCTCCAAGCAGAACTACCCCCACTACCAGAAGATGTGCTATGGCGTACACTTTGCTGCCAAGAAATTGAAGCCTTACTTTCAAGAGCATCCAATCACAGTGGTCTGCACGGCCCCATTTGCCGAGATCATCGGTAGCCGAGATGCTTCTGGTCGAGTGGCCGAGTGGTCCATAGAGCTGGCACCTTACACCATCCACTACCAGCCCTGCACCGCTATCAAGTCACAAGCACTGGCCGACTTCCTCGTCGACTGGGCCGAGACCCAGTACCTACCTCCAGCAGCTGATTCCACCCATTGGCGGATGCATTTAGACGGCTCCAAGATGCGCACTGGCTTGGGAGCCGGCGTCGTCCTCACCTCTCCCAAAGGCGACAAGCTCAAATATGCGCTGCAAATCCACTTTGCCACCTCCAATAACGTCGCTGAGTACGAGGCGCTCATTCACGGGCTCCGGCTTGCCAAAGAGCTTGGCATCCGCCGGATCTTGTGTTATGGCGACTCGGACTTAGTGGTCCAGCAATCATCTGGCGACTGGGACGCGAAAGATGCAAACATGGCGAGCTACCATTTCCTCGTGCAGCAACTCAGCAGGTATTTTGAAGGGTGTGAGTTCCTCCATGTGCCAAGAAATGACAACGACCAAGCAGATGCATTGGCACGAATCGGCTCTACCCGCCAAGCAATACCATCTGGTGTCGCCCTTCAACGCCTCCTCAAGCCGTCTGTCAAGCCTTCACCAGAATCAGACTCCATTTTTGTGCCGGCTCCTCCCGAAGACATCGGATCCGGCTCCAGAGCTCCGGCAGTCGGAACGAGGATTTTGGCCGAAGACCCCAAAGTTGGCACAGCCAAACCCGGCCCGGGGACTACGGTGGCGGACTCGAAGACTCCAGAACTCGGCCCAAAGACCGCGCCAGTCGGCCTGGGGACTTCATCAACCCAGCAAGCGGCTGTTGACTCCAACCCGCCGCCTCCCAGCCCAACCGCCCTCGTCCAAGTTGCAGTTCTGGCAGTCGAAGAAATAGCAGCACCCTCATGGGCCCAGCCCATCCTCAAATTCCTGGTGAACAAAGAGCTGCCGACTAATGAAACTTCAGCTCGGCAAATACAACGCCGGGCGGCAGCCTACACCATAGTCAACAGAGAGCTGGTCAGGCGCAGCATCACTGGTGTCTACCAGCGCTGCGTAGAGCCAGAGCAAGGCCAAGCGATTCTCAAAGACATCCATCAAGGCGAGTGCGGCCACCATGCGGCTTCAAGAGCACTCGTCGCCAAAGCCTTTCGACACGGTTTCTTCTGGCCAATTACCTTGGAAGAGGCCAAGGAGTTGGTCCAAAAATGCAAAGGGTGTCAGAAGTTCAGCTCCAAGCCGCACCAGCCAACTTCTGCACTCAAGACCATCCCCATTGCCTGGCCTTTCGCAGTTTGGGGTCTAGACATGGTGGGACCATTCAAAATAGCATGAGGTGGTTTAACTCACTTACTTGTCGCAGTGGACAAGTTCACCAAGTGGATAGAAGCAAAGCCAATCAAGAAGCTGAATGGTCCGACTACCGTAACTTTCATCTCCGATATCACAATTCGGTACGGCATACCACACAGCATCATCACTGACAACGACACAAATTTTGCCAAAGGCGCCTTGGCCCGTTTCTGCGCAACACAGGGCATCCGACTGGACCTAGGGTCCGTCGCCCATCCGCAGTCAAACGGCCAAGTGGAGCGAGCAAACGGCCTCATCCTGTCCGGCATCAAGCCTTGGCTGATCGAGCCTCTGGAGCGCTCGGCCGGCTACTGGCTCGACGAGCTGCCAGCCGTCCTCTGGAGTCTGCGCACGACTCCAAACAAGTCAACCGGCTTCACGCCCTTCTTCCTCGTCTACGGTGCCGAAGCTATCATCCCAACGGACATAGAGTTCGACTCCCCACGAGTCACCATGTACACCGAGGAGGAAGCTGAAGAAGCACGACAAGACGGCGTCGATTTGCTGGAAGAGGGCCGGCTGTTGGCACTCAGCCGGTCCAGCATCTACCAGCAGAGCCTGAGCCGATACCACAACAGGAAGGTCAGGCCAAGATCTTTCCAAGAAGGCGACCTTGTGCTCCGGCTGATCCAGCGAACAGCCGGCCAGCACAAGCTGTCGGCGCCTTGGGAAGGCCCTTTCATCATCAGCAAAGTACTGGGCAACGATTCCTACTACCTGATCGACGCTCAGAATCCCCGAGCACGCAAGAGGGATGACTCCGGCAAGGAGACAGAGCAGCCATGGAATGCAAATCTCCTCCGAAGATTTTACAGTTGATGCAGTATGTACCACGCTACCTTTTGTATTAAAGTACCAAGTCTTCGGGCCCCCCGAGACGAGCTCGGGGACTGCCCTCTTTTGTCCGTATGATAAAAATTACGCCTACAAGTATGATACTCTTTGTCATGACGCTTGGCACCGGGCTCGACAAGTCGGCCCGGGACTTGCCGCCTTGCACTATGAAATGCTTCCTGCAGCCGGACAAGTAGTGTGTAACACCTAAACCATCTTCTGTCAGAAGCCGCAGCTCGCAGAGCGACTGTACGGTGGGCAGAGGTAAGGTAGAATGGGTGTTCACATGAAAAATGGTTAAGGACTCAAAGCATAGAACATAGCTCAAGACGGCTTCCAGCCTTTCTCACAAACCGACTCTCGGATAGTCGGATTGCCGTCTTCTATCCAACTTGCTCAAAAACTCTTAAAAACGGCCAAGTACTTGCTTTCCCAAGTAGCCAAGCACTTGATCCAGCAACAGTCCGCAGAGCGGCTGTCCGATTGGCAAGGCAGGCAACTAAGAGAAAACGGCAAAGGAAAAAAGCCAAAAGAGCAATGAGCAAGAAAAGATAGAACTTAGATAAATATATTTACATAACATAGGCCCTTGGCCGAATTTTCGAGTAGAGGTTCAAAATACACCCCGCGGGTGGAATTGTGCGAATTAACAAGTTCTTCAAAGACTACTGAAGCAGACAAAACAAAGATACAACGGCAGCTTAGGAAGCAGTAGACGGACTCAGAGGGTCGGAGGAGGCGCCAGCGCCAGGCATCGGGGCGGCCGGCTGGCTAGTCTCGGCTTGATCGCCTCCGGCGGCAGTCGGGTCGGTCGCACGCGGCTCGTTGCTGGAGGCACGGTCGAGCTAAGGCTGTCCGTCTGCTCCGTCTTCTGGTGCCTCCGCCTTGCCTCCGTCCTCCGCCTCGCCCTCTTCTTCGACGCTGGAGCCAATCACCTCCGCCGAGTCCTCGCCGTAGTCTGGGTTCACCACAAACCACTCCGGCGGTACCTCCTCGCCATCTTCAGACCGCTCGGGGACGAAGATGCTGGTGTCGGTGTACTCGGCGACCGCTGCAGCATGCTTGACGAGGGCGTCTTCCGTGGCCGCCAGCTCCGGCTGGGCCTCCGACCGAAGCGTGGCCAGCCGGTCTAGGTCCAGCCCCGGATACCATGCCTTGACGAACTCCAAGGCCCGGCGTGCTCCAGCTCGGGCCGAAGAGCCCTTCCAGGCCTTAAGATGACCAGCCACGACCTCCAGCCAGTCGGCCGTCAGGCTGGGGGTGCGTGGAGCCTGCATATCCGGCCACAGGGCGGCAATCGCCTGGGCACCGACACGCTGAAGCCGGCGCAGCAGCCGACCGAAGGCGAGCCTCGATGCTCAGGATGTGCTCATCAAGAGTTCGGGGGGCATCGGCGGCAATCTCTACGCCCTCCGCCCTCCGACCTTCACGGTCAGCCTCGATGGCTTGGATGGCGGCCTGCGACTGCCCAGGGAAGAAGTCTGCAAACACACGAAGAAACGAAGAAGTAAGTCAAAAACTAGGAGTCGACACGACTTAAGTCGGCAGCTCGAAGAAAGAAAATAAAGAAACTCACCATCAACGATGTCTTCAATCTCGTGGAAGCCAGAGGATAGCAGCGCCTCCTTGTCAGACCAGGAGGAGCGCTCGCTCGCGAACTCGGCCAGGAGGGCGGTTTCCGTCTCCTCCGCCTCCCTCTGCGTCTTCACAAGCAGCTCCTTCTGCTCTGCCAATTGAGTGGCCAGCAGATCGCGCTCCATGGCGAGCTTGCTGCACTCCTCCTCTTTGGTGCGCAAAGCGGAGTTGGCGTCGCTCAGCTGCTGTTGAAGAGCAGCGTTGGCCCCTGAGAAGAAGAAAGAAAGAAGGCGTCAAGTCATCAATAAAGAAGGTCGCCGGGGAGATCCGGCCCGACTGCTCAGCAGTCGGCCCGAATCTCAAGGACTACAGCCCGCGGGTGTGCCAGCGCGCCCCCGTGAAGAAGGAAAAGGACTTACTCCAGCTCTCCAACAGATCGGCGGTCCGCTTGCCCAGCTCTTCGACGTTATGGTTGAAGGCAGTGACGCGGAGGTTGTGGTAGTCCCGCGACGAACGTCTCAGACAAAAAGTTAACACCCAAAGTTCATCAATTGGAGTTCCGGGCTGCCTACTCAGTAGCCAGCCCGAAACTCGGGGACTACACCCAGTGGGTGCACTGGCGCGCCCCCACAGAGAGGAACAAGAAAGACAAAGGCCAAAAGGAAAAACATACCCGGACGACTGCCCGCGACGCCAGGTACGCCTTGGTGCAATTCTGGAGAGCGTCGCCCTCGGCACGAAGCTTCGCCTAGACGTCCAGAAGCGCCTGGTTCAGCGGCCCTGTGCCGCCTCCTCGCACCCACCCAATGGGCGCGGCGCTCGTCGCCTCGGCGTCTGGGATCGCCAAGCTGGCGGCGCCGGCTTCCAGACGGCAGCGCGTTGGCAAGCCGACTTGAAGGAGTAGCCTCGCCACGGCCTCGTCTTCGGTCGGCGGCACCGGAGGGCCCGCCGGCTGCTCGCCCTGCGCACCTTCAGATGGCGGCGGAGGCGGCGGCAGAACATTCACATCTGGCATAAAGGGGTCGCCGCCCTCCCCCTCCACGACGGGGTTCTCCCCGCCGGCTTCCCCAGTCTGCCCCGTGAACTCCGGAGGCGGCGGCGCAGAGTTCAACGGGGTAACGAGCACCGCCGACTGGCGGCGTGCGGCTTCCTCAACCTGCTGCTTCGCCGCAGCGGCGGCTTCGGCCTCCGCCAGTTTTTTCTTGGCGGAGGCCTCCGCCCTGTCAGCCTCTGCCTTCTCCAGGCGGAGGGCCTCTTCTTCGTTGCGCTTCTCCTGCGCATTCCGCTCTGTCGCCTCCCGGAGGTCAGCAGCGGGGTCAATCCACCGAGTGGTGGCGGACGTCTCCGCTGACCCCATGACGGAGGCGGCGGTGACCCTCTCAAGAGAGAGGGGAACCCTGAAGCAAGAGGGGCAAGCAGAGAGTTAGACAAAGTCACAAAGAGAGAATAAAACTTTGAAGACAGAATACTTACGCCGAGACCAATGGCGGCTTCTTCACTTCCTTACGGAAGCGGATGGCCTTCGCTGCCGCCTCGTCCCGCCGGTTCGCCGCAGCCGAACCCTTGGGCTTCTTCGGCCGACTGCCGAACAAGGTCGGCACGGCCCTGCGCTTCTTTCCGCCGCCTGGAGCGCCCGACGCGACAGAAGAGCCCGTGCCAGGCTGGCTGGCTCCTGGCCGATGGCGAGGGGCAACTTCTCCCTCGGCGTCGTCGTCAGGCCAGTCGGCGAAAGTGGCCAAGGGCCTGAAGTCGCTTGCTGTTCCTCCTCCTCCCTCGGCGTCATCTTCCAGAGCCGCCGCCCCCAAATCGGGGTCGTCAACGTCGCTCTCCGCCCGGTCAGCGAGGAACTCGCGGGCCGGCCCCGAGGTGCCGGCTGGTGGGTGGAGGAGGGGATTCTAACCAAAGCCGACTTGTCAAAACAAAACTCGGCAAGAAGAAGACAATCCAAAGAAAGAAAAGAAAGGCGACTCACCACGGGTGGGGGGTTGGCGCGGGAGTACGGCTCCTTGCCGAACCGCCAGTCCTCCAGGAGCCTGCTGTCCGAGAGGTAGTTCACCATGAAGGCCACCTCTTCGTGAGGCATGTCCTTGGTGCACATCCGACTCGGGTCGCGGTGCCCGCTCATCTGGCATATCATATGGGGGCGGCCTTGGAGTGGGAGAACTCGGCGCGAAACGAAAGCGGCCAGCAGGTCCGGACAAGTCAGACCCTCCGACTGCGTCAGCACTCGGAGTCGCGTGATGGCGCCGGCTCCCACAGGCGTCAGCGACTTGGCCCGGTACGACCAGTTGGGCAGTCGCCCAGCCGGCGGGCCGGCTTCGAAAGCCGGTAGGTTGACCCAGCCCCCCCTCGCAGAGGCGTTCTTAACATAGAAGTAGGATCTCTGCCACATCTTCACCGACTTGATCAGCGAGATGGAGGGGAAGGGATTGTCGACCCCCGACCTTCGCACGACGATGAAAGCACCGCACTAAGCCGGCACGCCCGCAGCCTGGGTGCCGAGCTTGGATAAGAAAAACTCCCCCCAGAGCTCGAGGGTGGGGAGGACTCCGAGGAAGCCTTCGCACATAGCCACGAAGGCGGACAGCAGCACCACGGCGTTGGGGGTGAGGTGGTGCCGCTGGAGGCCGTAGAACTCGAGGAAGGACCAGAAGAAACTGCTCGCCGGCAGCCCCAACCCGCGCAGGCAGTGCGAGCAGAAGATAACCCGCTCGCCCTCCTGTGGCGCGGGGGAAATCTCCCCCTTCGGTGCAAGACGCACCTGCACACGATCCTCGCCGGGGAGCCGACGAGTCCGACGGAGGAACTCGATGTGGTCTTCATGAACTTCGGAGCCGTCCTAGGTGCCAGAGCGCACTGGGGGAGGCGCGGCGGCGGAGGAAGAACTCATCAGGAGCTGTCGCCACAGCATTCGCCAGATCTTGGGCGCGCGGCAGAGCGAAGAAGAGAAGAGGAAGGAGGAAGAGCGAGGAACAACAAGAAGGAAGAGAATGAGGAGTAGTGGGAAGGAGGGGCGTGCGTGCCCCCCTCTTCCCCCTACTTATAGCCTCGTGGGCTGCGAAGCCGAGGGGGCGGACGTGGGGATTTACTGCGCCCACGACCCCACGACCCCCACGATCCACGATAAAGTTACTGCGCGCAGTAACTCCACGGGAATCCCAACCGTCCACCGAGGCCGCAGCAGATCCGCTCGGGCGCCGAGGCGTGGTAGTGGCGGGCCCCGCCTATGGGTCTGTCCCGTCGCGCGCGTAGGCTGGCAGGACGGCCTAGCCACGTGCCCTCGCGTGACAGGCCTAGAACAGGCGGCGGCCTGGAGGCTTAGCTAGCACGCCACTTAAATCCCGCCGCGATGTTCAAAATACTGAGCGAGTCGGAATTAAGTGAGTCCGAGTTGAGCAAGTCCGACTCCTTCTAGTCGGCCTGGCAGAAGACAATCAAGGACCATGTGTTGAGCACCCAGAAAGAGAAACTGCTGAGGCTTCTCGGCCGATCGTCCGCGGCACCTCACCAGCTTCGGGGACTACTGTGGGAGTAATGGGCCACGGGTAGGCCAACCCGAGTCCTAGAACCTTTCAAGACACCGGGGCAGGCTGCGCCCCTCAAGACCCCAGGATAAAGAGCTGCCTCCTGAGGAGTCGACGGTAGGGCGGCTGACTGCCTGCTCACAGCCGAGTCCCAGGGACAACTTCCAGAGAAGCTGGCTTTGGGGAGTCGACCTGCAACTCCAACAAACCCCATGACCTCATCAAAGGGGACGAGGCAGGGGCATGGCTACAGCGAAGCCCACCCCCGCCCCTCACCAAGGGCAGGCATGGCCACAGCACGCCGTACCCCGGAAGATCTCCGTGCGGCGTGGCATTGTTGCCATGCCGGCCCTGACATCAGCACCGCAGGGCCGAATCCTGCACCCACGACGGCTTGTCTGTACGGCCTGGAGGCAGCAGGCCCCACCAGTCAGTGAGACCTCGGGAGACGGCAGGAGAACCACCAGTCGGACCTGTCGGGAGTCGGCCCGGGGGAGTCAGCCGAGCCCTCTCCCGGGGCCCACGCGCCATTAATCAAGATGTGATGGGGAGTGGCCACAGTGATCGCCCGCAAGGCGGCGGGGCTGTTGCCACGACCTCATGATCAAGCC
The DNA here is from genome assembly GCF_056163025.1 of Triticum urartu. NCBI lineage: Eukaryota > Viridiplantae > Streptophyta > Magnoliopsida > Poales > Poaceae > Triticum > Triticum urartu. The sequence goes on along the minus strand of NC_141879.1, from coordinate 495,086,758 downwards.
CGCGTCATCAGAAGCACGGCTACAGTAATCAGCAGCCGGCAAGAGCCGCCCGTGGCGGACGCGGCCTGTCGGCTCCGTACTAGGCCAGTCGGCGGGCCCCAGCGGTCGGCAGAGAAGACCAGAGGCACTGACGGCTGGGCTCGCATCCAACCGGATTACCATTGTACACCTGGGGGGGTAGGCCTATATAAACCCCCCAGGGCACCATGCAAAGGGTTGGAACCCATTAGCTCTAAACCAGATTATATAGAAGGGAGAGAGCTAGCCTTGTCCTCTCCTACCACCAAAAAACAGCTCAAGGAGCAACCGTGTAAACACTTTGCCATAGTGATCATGCGGAGACCCCGCAGAGCAGCAGTAGGGGTATTATCTCCCCGGAGAGCCCTGAAGCTGGGTAAGATTCGCCGGCGTGCATGTCTTCGCCTCATCCCGTTTCCAGGCACCGGCGACGTTCTACTCACCCCCACCATGATAAGCCATCCATTGGCATATGTCGCACCAAACCCCCGACATCTTCCTCTACTGGTGTAGGGTCTCCCATAAATAATACAATCTTCTTGATCAGATCGTCATTCTTCTCCACTAATACTTCGCTTTCCTCTTCATAATCTTCACATGTAGCCTTGAGTTCTTCCTCCAGTTCCTTGATTCTTGTCCTCACGTTCTTCAGATCTATCATGTCTGCGCACATCTAGTTCTCCCGACGTCGAATGTGCTGGTTTAACTCCTGGATAAAAGCTGCAATTGATCTATCCTTCTTGGTGCTGATCATCTCCCAGTGCTCATCTCGGTGCCCACAAATCTGGTAGATAGTATCCTTGAGATCATTGCGGTAAACTTCTCCAATGTGTCCCATGGTGATGTGAGCTGCCATGCTCTTTCCTAGACTCCATGTGGGTGCATCAAATGAAAACTCTATGGGCTCAGTGACTGGCATGAACGTCCTTCCTGGAACTTGAACTTGAATCATCCAGCGCTCTTCTTCAGGTAATGTGGCGTTGTAGGTCCCGGTGAAGCTTGGTACTCCTATGTTCAGATACCTAGTGACTTCCTTCAAGTGACGTCCAAAGGGTGTATCTTCATTCGGCTGCGTGAAGTTGTTCCTTGCATCCGCCATCCTAAAAGAGTAGAAAAGATGAGAGGTCAGAATGAGAAGAGTGAGTAGTGATCTAGGGCTTTAGCTTAGTGGTCGCGTCCTACAGTCAGCGTGTGCTCTGATACCATCTTGTAGCGACCAGACCTCAAACGGTCCAATCTCTATGCTCAGGTGTCATCCCTGGATCAGTAATGCTGACACCATACAGTACTTGAAGGATTTATAATAGAGTGGCAATCACACACTTACTACATCGAGAGTCTCAAAAGAGAACTTATTACAATAAATATGGCTTAAGGCCATCTAATAACGATAACAGCGGAAGGCTTGGAAGATAAGTGAGTCCATCAACTCCAACGACATCACTGAGTATAGAACCATGACCTAAAAGGCACCTTACTCGTCGTCTGAAAAGTCTGCAACATGAACGTTGCAGCCCGAAACGGGTCAGCACATGGAATATGCTGGCAATGTAACACATAAAGAGCAATAAAAGAATAATGCTATACTACATGCATATTTGGCTGGTGGAAAGCTCTTTGGTTATAGTTTTGTGTAAAGCCAATTTTTCCCTACTACAAAGGAATAAATTTTATTTAACTATCATGGTAGTTGTTAAACATTGAGAATGGTTGACAGCATTCTCTATCCCAAATTAAGCATCATCATTAAAACCCAACAAAATTAATTAGAGTAACGTGATGAGATTCACATGATAATCCAAGTACTAGATACTCAAGATGTCCATAACCGGGGACACGGCTAACCATGATTAGTTTATACACTCTGCAGAGGTTTGCGCACTTTTCCCCACAAGACTCGATCTCCTCCATTAGGATTCTCGCACTACATGGTGTTTGAGAAACGGATCACCGAGACATAGTCTTTCAGAAGCGCTAGCACCTTACGATCGGGTAGACCGTACCAACCTACATCCCCTACATCTTCTAGTCTACCACTGTAAGAGTTCACACGACTTAGTCAACTATGCTAGAGCCCATGATAGCTTGTGGCTGCACACGGAAGTTTCCAGTATGAAAAATCTCATGATCCCTTTGAGTCTGGGTGGCGGCCCAAAAGAAAAACAGGCAATCACTGGAATACCCAGGTGCCTCAATCCACCCAGATGTGTGTTTAGGTTGCCACCTTAGATAAAACATTAAATTATCAATCTCACATCTGTCATGGATTTCACTCACCCAATCCACGTCTACTAGCATAGCATGGCATAATAAGCAAACGTAGAAGTAACTCCCAAAGGTTTGATAATAAACAGGTAATAGGTACTACCTCAACTACTTCCCAAACCAACAATTTATTTAGATCCTAATCATGCAATGTGTGAGGGTTGATCTAATGCAATAAAACTGGGTAGTAAAGAGGTATGATCAAAGTGTTACTTGCCTTGCTGATGATCCGTGAAACCTAGCGATTCGAAGTAGTAAGCAGCACAATCCGGGTACTCTATCGCAAACAAACAAGCATACAATAAGTACTCAACTAATGCACATGTAAAACTCGAATAAAAGATCTAACCAAAAAGTTCAACTTAAGAACTCCGGTTGGCAAAAAAAACCAAATCGAATGAAGGAACAAAAGAGAAACGGTAAAAGAAACAGGCTTCATTTACTATTCTGGATCTAGGGCAATTTTTACAGAGACAAAAACTTGTTTGAGTTGGTTAAATGGAAAGAGGGTTTCTAGACGAAACTCCAGGCGCTTGAATCGCCTGATTCCGATAAACGAGTGAAAAGTTAAACTAAAACGAACACCGGATCAGAAATCGCGATCAGAAAAATTATGGATTTATTCCAGGAAAAGAAAAACGACGAACAGGTTAACGAACGAACGTTCGTTAACTGGAACTAAACGATGAACGCGTTCGTTAAAACGAACGAATGAGCGAACGCTCGCTAAATAAATAAACCGAAAAAACTGATCTATTAAAAAAACGAAAACTAGGGTTTTCTAAAAAAACGAAACGACTTTTCTCACAAAATTGGGGCGGCGGCTACCTCGGCTCGGGGCTCCGGCGAGGCTCCGGCGGGGCTCCGGGCAGCGGCGGGTGGTGCGGGGCCGCGGCAGGGGCAGCAAGCGGCGCAGGCGGCGGCTGCGGCGTGTGGCCGCGACGGCAGGCGGCGCGAGGCGGCGGCTGCGGCGGCATGGGGAGGCGGCGGCGGTGTGGGGCTGCAGGGGGATCCGGCGGGGTTATAAAGGGGGAAGGGGGTCCAGCGGACTTGGGGAAAGGGGCGGCCTCAGGAGGCGTGTCCTCCCCGGACTCGACGGCGGCGGCGGTCAGGACTCCTGTCCCGACCCGGGCGGGAGGCGGCGGCAGGCTGGGCCGGCCTGGCTCGGCTGGGCCCTTGGCCCAGTCGGGCATGGGGTCTCTTTTTTTAAATAATAACGCGGCAACTAAAAAAATTCTAGAAAAATTAATAAAATTCTAAAAATGCCAAAACAAATATTCACCGTCTAAATAAAATATTTAGAACAGGATGAACATTTTCTTGGCCCTAAATGCAATTTTTGAAAACGTGCAATTTTCCTAAATTCAAATAAAATAGCAAATAAAACCAAAAAAATGTTATTTGATTTTTTATTAAATCCTCAATATTTCTTTATTTTGGGAAAGTCATTTTATTCCCTCTCTCATAATTTTTATGATTGAAATAATTCAAGATAAAATAAATAAAATCAAATGATCCTATTTTCTAAATTTGAGACAACTCAAATATGAAAATAACGAAATTCCCAACTCTCCCCGAGGGTCCTTGAGTTGCGTGAAATTTCTAGGATCAGCCAAAATGCAAATAAGTATGACATGCAATGATGATCTATTGTATAACATTCCAAATTGAAAATTTGGGATGTTACATGGAAGCTCTTCTGGAAAGATGTCTTGATACTCACAAACGACTAGAATCTGAGATATGGCATCCAACTCGCCCTTCTCGTTGAGAGAAAACAGTCGAATGGTATCATCACGAGCGGCAAAGACGATTACATCCTCAGACGAATGTGTCAATTGAATCTGCCTGGCAGCACAATCAAGCTGAGCCTTGTTCTTAGAAAGCCAGTCCATTCTGAGAATAAGATCAATATCCGAGTCACCAAGGACCATTGGAGAAGACAGAAACTTATAGTCACCCATCGTGATAGTAACATCCAGGACCATCGTGGTAGCCCTCATAGACTTGGCCGGAGAAACCACTCCCATAGGTTTAACCAACATTTCTGAAACGAAGTCATGCTTTGAAACAAATGATCTTGACATGAAACAATGTAATGCACCAGTATCAAAAAGGACTTTTGTAGGAGTAGAGTTAACTGGAAAGTTACCCGTGATCAGTTCTGAAGAGTCCTCGGCCTGAGTTGCGTTCATCATGTTGACCTTTGCAAACTTGGGATTATGCTTGACCACTCCGGTGCTGGCAGATCTCACAGGAGGAGGAGGAAGACGCCTCTGATTGAAGCATTTGTTGGCATAGTGACCCTTTTGCTGACACTTGTTGCACGTAATCTCCGAGAGCGGACGGTGATACAGAGCACTTAATCTTGGAGCATGAGACGAAGTCTTGTTCTAAAAGCCTGGGTTGGGTGGGTGGGAAGATCCATTGCCACCTTTGCTCTTCTGCTGATAAGGCTGACGGAACGGAGGAGGAGGCAACCAATACTTTTGCTGCTTAGTTGCCACTTGAGTTGAGGAAGAAGGAGTTGCATCCCTGACTCGTTTCTTGGAAGCATCGCACTTGAGCTGAGCAGTCTCTTGTTTTAGTGCCATGTTGTAGAACTCGTTGTACTTCTTCGGCTCAAAAAGCACAAGAGCTAGTTGCAGATCTTCTCTGATGCCACCTCTGAACTGATAAATCATGCTCTTCTCGTCAGGGACGTCTTGCTTAGCGAAATGAGCGAGCTTCTGGAACATGATGTTGTACTGGTAAACAGACAAGCTACCTTGCTTCAGATTGTGGAACTCCTCACGCTTGCTCTCGACAACACTCTGAGGAATGTGGTGAGCTTTGAAGTCTTGGCGGAATTCATCCCAGGTAATCACACGACCTCCTCTGGAATCTTTGTATTGCTGATACCACTCTGCAGCTTGGTCTTTGAGTTGGAACAAAGCAAACTTGACAAAGTCCTCAAGCCTGACGTTGCTGCACTCGAAATGCTTGCAGATATCCACGAGCCAATCATCAGCATCTGTTGCCTCGACACAGTCGCTGAAGGTCTTTGGCTGGTTTGCGAGGAACTAGTTGAGTGTAGCAAACTGATTCCGATTGTTGCCATGGCCTTGATTTCCTTCGTTGCGCTCTTGCAAGAGTTGCATAAGCATCCGCGCGCTGGCGTTGGTAGCGGCCATCACAACTTGCCATGCCTCCGGAGGTGGAGGTGGTGGTGGCGGTTCAGGATTCTGACGCGTTGGAGGAGCCATCCTGAAGAGGGTGACATCCTTTAGCATCTTGACAGACATATATTCAAGCTGAATCAAATGGATCGAAATTGCAACATATAGCCTTAACATCCGAACAAAATGAACGAATGAATTCCATATTAAATGGCCACACTTCCATAAATTGAGAAGCCACTTAGATAGAGGTAGACGAATAAACAACAAGGTACGGACATGAACAAATACTTGGTAAGGATTACCCAATCACAAACCAAATATCTGCGGAAGAAATACTAGAGCTACATGAATTCCCACCTATGAAACTCCCGAAATTTTCCCGGTTATGCAATCAGGTGTTGGGGATACAAGGGAAGCATAATATCTCACCCAAAGCTAGCAAATCCTACATCCAGCTGTATCCATCCTTCAACACATAACCAAGAAACCTTCGGAAATCATTTACCTCAACCTTCGAAAAGCATCCGTTATACGAGTTATGGCAATACTCCCGAACTCCCGCCCTAGTACTGGGTGGCGTCGAGGTTATCTCACCAACAACTACATAGAAGAGATTTTCGATGTCGGCGAAACTCATGTATTCCAGAACTGCAACCATAAAATTGTGATGACAACACCTCGGAGCTCAACTCCCCGGGACACTGCCACAACCCCTAAATGTCAGGAGGCACCAAGAACAATGTTCTCGTCACAAAATCATCGGAACGATTCCAAGATACCCGCGTGATCCTAAATTTTTTTTAGTGAAATTTGAGAAGAGAAGAGTCAAAACTCTACGTCAGGATGCCTCACCAGAGCGACGAAGGGACTGAGGAGTAAAAAGAATCCTACTCTCCGATATATATAATCCTAAAAGACTCAAAACATTTTTCTAGACTCAACAACGCTAGTGATTCGATCAAGCAGGGGCTCCTAAGTCGGGGAAGGCTCTGATTACCAACTTGTAACGCCCACGATGTGGCTATATCTCCCACGTGTCGGAGCAAGACTTAGAGGCATAACCGCATTGTAAGCAATGTCGCAAGAGGGGTAGTCTTTACACATCCCATGTACTGAATAAGGAAAGAGGTACATAGTTGGCTTACAATCGCCATGTCACACAATAGCATAAATATATCATTACAATCATCCAGATACAATCAAGGTCCGACTGCGGAACCAAAATAAAGACAACCCCAAATGCATAATGTCCCCGATCGCCCCAACTGGGCTCCACTACTGGTTGTCTGGAAAGGAAACATAGTATCATCCTAAGTCCTCATCGAACTCCCACTTGAGCTCAGTCGAATCTCCTGGAGCGGTATCATCGGTCCCTGCATCTGGTTTTGAAATAATCTGTGAGTCACGGGGACTCAGCAATCTCACACCCTCGCGATCAAGACTATTTAAGCTTATAGGTAGGGTAAAAGGTATGAGGTGAAGCTGCAGCAAGCACTAGCATATATGGTGGCTAACATACGCAAAAGAGAGCGAGAAGAGAAGGCAAGGCACGGTCGAGAAACTATGATCAAGAAGTGATCCTAGAACAACCTACGTTCAAGCATAACATGACACCGTGTTCTCTTCCTGGACTCCGCCGAAAAGAGACCATCACGGCTACACACGCTGTTGATTCATTTTAATTAAGTTTAGTTTCAGGTTTTCTACAACCGGACATCAACAAATTCCCATCTGCCCATAACCGCAGGCATGGCTTTCGAAAGTTCAAATCCCTGCAGGGGTGTCCCAACTTATCCCATCACAAGCTCTCACGTTCAACGAAGGATATTCCTTCTCCCAGGACGGCCCGATCAGACTCGGAATCCCGATTACAAGACATCTCGACAATGGTAAAACAAGTCCAGCAAGACCACCCGTTGTGCCGACAAATCCCAATAGGAGCTGCACATATCTCGTTCTCAGGGCACACCGGATAAGCTAAGCGTACGGGAGCCAACGTAACCCAAGTTGCCAAGGGATGGCCCCGCATGGTGCTCTAGGTTGGACCAACACTCATAGGAGCACTGGCCCAGGGGTTTAAAATAAAGATGACCCTTGAGTCCGCGGAACCCAAGGGAAAAGAGGCTAGGAGGCAAATGGTAAAACCAAGGTTGGGCCTGGCTGGAGGAGTTTTATTCAAGGCGAACTGTCAAGGGGTTCCCATTATAACCCAACCGTGTAAGGAATGCAAAATCAAGGAACATAACACCGGTATGACGGAAACTAGGGTGGCAAGAGTGGAACAAAACACCAGGCAAAAGGCCGAGCCTTCCACCCTTTACCAATTACATAGATGCATTAAAGTAAACAAGATATAACAATGATATCCCAACAATAAACATGTTCCAACAAGGAACAAACTCCACTCTTCACCTACGACTAGCAACGCTATAAGAGGGGCTGAGCAAAGCGGTAACATAGCCAAACAACGGTTTGCTAGGACAAGGTGGGTTAGAAGGTTGACATGGCAATATGGGAGGCATGATAAAGCATGTGGTAGGTATCGTAGCATAGGGATAGCAATAGAGCGAGCATCTAGCAAGAAAAGATAGAAGTGATTTCGAGGGTATGGTCAACTTACCTGCAAAGTTCTCCAAGTTGACGTTAGCTTGATCCTCGTAAGCGTACTCAATGGGTTCTTCGATCACGTACTCATCTCCCGGCTCTACCCAAAGCAAGAACACAAGCAAAGGGAGACACAATCAACCACGGTGCAATGCGCAAGCAACATGATGCAAAACATGGCATGATATGCGGGATGTGATATGCAATGCATATGCATGCTCCAAAAGGAAAAGATTGAATCAAGCCTCAACTTGGAAAACCAATAGTTCCACTAGAAAGATGGGTTTATTTTGGTCGAAATCGATATAAATATCACCGGAATCGGATGCACGGTTTGCAAATGACAAGCAAAACAAATATGGCACCGGTCTGCGATTAACAACACGAGGCCATCAAAATGCATCAAGAACAACAAGCTACTGCACTCTAACATAACAAAAAAGCACATGGCAGGGATCCACTCAAGATGTTTGACAAAAGATGAACATTGAGCTACGGCTAAATCAATCAATAGCAGGTTCAAGAAAGCATGGCCAAAGTGCAAAAGATAATAGGTTCACAGACTTCGTGAAATAACCAACATGTCAGGAATTAACATCAAGAAGCAATGTTTAGAGCAAGATAAAAACATGCTACAGGAACATATCATGGCAAAGCAAGGCATGGCATGAAGATACTCAAAGCATACAACAAAAGTCCCTTACTGACCATAAGCCAAAAGGGATCAGAAAATACAATGAAAACTATGTGAACATAGCAACTTTCGTTAACAGATTCAGACTTAGCAGAAAACTGGAACATGGCAAAAATAGATTCACGTAGGCATGTTTGCGAGCTCGATGCACTCACCACAAGGCATTGCATGACAAACTAAGCATACACCCTGCAAGTAGACATGATAAATAAGCTAACCATGGCAATAACACTCTCATAGCATGCAAGGATAAACTACAACAACCTTGGCAAAATTGATTAACATGTAAACAATCTGCCAGGAACATTTTATAGCAAAAGTAGAGCAAGATTGAGTCATGCTAGGGTGCTCCATAATTGCAAAAAAAGACATGGATGGATAGAGCACAACAATAACTCAAAATCATCCTTACTGAACATGCTCAAAAGAGGCATGAATCACTCTATAGCAACATGAATACATCGCATAAAAATATCATCAGGAAAATGACTTAGAAGATTTCTAAGTCCCTGAAATCAGCAACATCACGGGAGCTACTTTGCATGCTTGTGCTAGTCACCACAAAGATCATAAAAATACATGGCATACACCCCTGTAAAGATGGCATGGCATACTTCAAAACACATGTAGGGCTCAAGTTCATAGGAGGCACACATTAAACATGGAAAAATGACAAATGTCCAATATCTGTTAAGAATATGAAACTAACATTACATAGCACTCTTGCAACAGAATTTAGGGCATCAAGATGAACTCAAATGAACATGGTGCAATGGAATGAAATGAGGTACACATCGAGGCAAACAATTTGATATGCTACACGCCCAAAACGGAGCCACGGCTGCAAAGTTATGATGCGATGAAGTATGATAAAAATGCTGGGGACTTAGTAGAAAAACGACCTTCGGGACCGAGGTTGGATCTCGAGCTCGCCGGAGCTTCTCGCCAGAGTAGACGGGCGGTGGCGGCCGGGGTTGCCGGAGAAGAGGAAGGAGAGGTCGGTTGGGGTAGTCGAGGTCGCCGGAGGTGGCGCGGGGCCGGAGCGGGCGCGGCGTCGGGGCGGCGCGGGGTCGGCGTGGCTTGCCGGCGTCGACAGCGACCGACGAGGGTGGCTGCGCTGGCTGGTGGCGGTGGAGGCGAACAGCGGCAAGGCGGAGGGCGGCGCGGGTCGGTCGGGCGGCGGGGAGACGACCGGGCGGCGCAGGGCGGCAGATGGGCCTCGGGGGCCCTCCTCGGGCCCAGGCGGGCCGCGGCGCGGGAGGCGGCCGGCAGGACATGTGGCGCGACGCAGTGGCTGCGGCGCGGCGGTGCGAAATGTCCGGCGCGGCCCGGACGTGTCCGGCGCGCGGATGGAGCGGGGGCTAGGGTTAGGGTTGGAGTGGATCCGGGATTTTCGGGGGGAGATGCCTTTTATAGGTAGAGGGAGCTAGGAGGCTCCAAATTGAGCACAGTTTTCGGCCACGCGATCGTGATCGAATGACCGAGATGATGGAGGTGTTTAGGTGGGTTTTGGGCCACATTGGAGAGGTGTTGGGCTGCAACACACACGAGGACTTTTCGGTTCCTCGGTTAACCATTGGAGTATCAAACAAAGTCCAAATGGCACGAAACTTGACAGGCGGTCTATCGATAGTAAACGAAGGCCGCTTGGCAAGTCTCGGTGTAATCCGAGAACGTTAGACACCCGCACACGAAAAGAGGTAAAGGGGGACACCGGAGGACATAGGAGCACCGGAATGCAAAACGGACAACGGGGAAAATGCTCGGATGCATGAGACGAACACGTATGCAAATGCGATGCACATGATGACATGATATGATATGCATGACAAAGACAAAATCAACACAAAGACAAAACCCAACAACGAGGAAATATCATAACTTAGTGCCGGAAATGGCAAGAGTTGGAATACAAATATGGCAGGTTACATACGGGGTGTTACAAGTATGCCCTAGAGGCAATAATAAAGTTGTTATTTATATTTCCTTATATCATGATAAATGTTTATTATTCATGCTAGAATTGTATTAACTAGAAACTTAGTACACATGTGAATACATAGACAAAACAGAGTGTCCCTAGTATGCCTCTACTTGACTAGCTCGTTGATCAAAGATGGTTATGTTTCCTGACCATAGACATGTGTTGTCATTTGATGAATGGGATCACATCATTACAGAATGATGTGATGGACAAGACCCATTCGTTAGCTTAGCATTATGATCATTTAGTTTTATTGCTATTGTTTTCTTCATGACTTATACATATTACTCTGACTATGAGATTATGCAGCTCCCGAATACCGGAGGAACACCTTGTGTGCTATCAAACATCACAACGTAACTGGGTGATTATAAAGATTCTCTACAGGTGTCTCTGAAGGTGTTTGTTGGGTTGGCATAGATCAAGATTAGGATTTGTCACTCAGAGTATCAGAGAGGTATCTCTGGGCCCTCTCGGTAATGCACATCACTATAAGCCTTGCAAGCAATGTTACTAATGAGTTAGTTGTAGGATGATGCATTAAGGAATGAGTAAAGGGACTTTCCTATAACGAGATTGAACTAGGTATGATGATACCGACGATCGAATCTCGGGCAAGTAACATACCGATGACAAAGGGAATAACATATGTTGTTATTGCGGTTTGACCGATAAAGATCTTCATCGAATATGTAGGAACCAATATGAGCATCCAGGTTCCGCTATTTGTTATTGACCGGAGATGTGTCTCGGTCATGTCTACATAGTTCTCGAACCCGTAGGGTCTGCACGCTTAACGTTCGATGACGATTTGTATTATGAGTTATGTGTTTTGGTGATCGAAGTTTGTTCGGAGTCCTGGATGAGATCATATACATTACGAGGAGTCTCGAAATGGTCGAGAGCTAAAGATTGATATATTGGAACATAGTATTCGGACACCAGAAGGGTTCCGGAGTGTATTGGGTACATACCGGAGTACCAGAGGGGTTACCGGAACCCCCCGGGGAAAGATATGGGCCATATGGGCCATAGGAGGGAGGCTAACCAGCCCACAAGGGGCTGGTGCACCCACCACAAGGGAGGTGGCCGAATTGGACTTGGGAAGGGGGCGCCCCCTCTTTCCTTCTCCTACTCCCTCTCGTTCCCCTTTTCCCCCTCCGGTAGAAGGAAAAAAGGGGGGGCGAATACTACTAGGACTGGAGTCCTAGTAGGACTCCCCTCTCCTTGGCGCGCCCTTGGTGCCGGCCTTCTCCCCTCCTCCTTTATATACGGGGGCAAGGGGCACCCCAAAGCACAACAGTTGTTTCTTAGCCGTGTGCGGTGCCCCTCCATAGTTTACCACCTCGGTCATATTGTCATAGTGCTTAGGCGAAGCCCTGCGCGAATCACATCACCAACACCGTCGCCACGCCGTCGTGCTAAAGGAACTCTCCCTCGACCCTCTACTGGATCAAGAGCTCGAGGGACGTCATCGTGCTGAACATGTGCTGAAGACGGAGGTCCCGTACGTTCGATACTTGGATCGGTTGGATCATGAAGACGTTCGACTACATCAACCATGTTAACTAAACGCTTCCGCTTTTGGTCTACGAGGGTACATGGACACACTCTCCCATCTCATTGCTATGCTTCTCCTAGATAGATCTTGCGTGATCATAGGAATTTTTTTGAATTACTACGTTCCCCAACACAAACTTATTTCAAATTTATTTTCTCCTAATTTTACATTTAAGGGAATCATTTTACCCTTATCTCCATTTATTTATTTTTAGGAGAAAAATAATTAGAATAAAAGCCAAATAACTCCGAATGAAATTTATTTAATATAACATTCCAAAATTTAAAATTTTGGGATGTTACAGGTGTTGCACATCCGCGATGTTGAGGGGCCGAAGAAGACCGGAAGCGTGGAGACAAGACTCAAATCAATGGAGCAGCAAGTTTTCAAGTGCCAAGGGATGGTGGAGCGTGGACTCAACACCAATCACATGATGATCACAGAGTTCACCAACAATCACAAGCTGGATGCCAAGAGCATTGAGGAGGGCATCTTCAAGCTTCATGAGAAAATCGAATTTGAGGATCCTGGAGACTCGTTTATCTTTCTATGATGGTCAACCTGTGCCTTGGAAGATGGATGACGAGCCTGCTTCAGCAACAACTCCTTCATCACCACCTCCGAAGAAAGAGATCTAAATATATGGGTATGGGCACTCCCCTTGGCAACTGCCAAGCTTGGGGGAGGTGCCCCAGTATCATATCACCATCACATCTTTATCTTTATCGTTTTTTCTTAGTTCGATCCTTTTGGTTATATCTTGATCTAGTAGAATAAAGTTTTCGGTATGATCTAGCTTTGAGTTTTGTTTCGATCTCTGTCTATGTAATCGAGTCCTTGAGTTATATATAATAAAGAGTAGTTTTGAGTTGAGGGCTTGGCTTTCTTGCTATGATCTTGAGGGAATTAAATAAAAGAAAGGAATAAAAAGAAATAAAAGATCATATATTGATCTTATGGAGAGTGATGACTTCACATATAAAGAGTATGATGAATAAAAGTTGTTTAGAGTTGACAAACATAGTTTTGGTCATTGTTGCAATTAATAGTAAGTAATAAAGAAAGAGAGGCTTCACATATAAATATACTACCTTGGACATCTTTTGTAATTGTGAGCACTCATTAAAATATGACATGCTAAAAATTTGATGATTGTACAAGGATGACAAGATAATAGGTTATGTTTTCTTATATCCGAATAGAAGTTTTTATATTTTCATGGATCATCCAATATGTTGAGCTTACCTTTCCCTCTCATGCTAGCCAAATTCTTTGCACCAAGTAGAGATACTACTTGTGCTTCCAAACATCCCTAAACCCAGTTTTGCCATGAGAGTCCACCATACCTACCTATGGATTCAGTAAGATCCTTCAAGTAAGTTGATATCGGTGCAAGCAATAAAAATTTCTCTCTAAATATGTATGATCTATTAGTGTGAAGAAAATAAACTTTATACGAACTTGTGATACGGAAGAAATAAAAGTGACGAATTGCATAATAAAGGTCCTTATCACAAGCTACAATATAAAGTGACGTTCTTTTGGATTAAGATTGTGTGCATCCAACCATAAAAGCGCATGGCAACCTCTGCCTCCCTTTGCGAAGGTCCTATCTTTTACTTTTATCTTCTATCCTTATACAAGAGTCATGGTGATCCTCACCTTTCCTTTTTACACGTTTCCTTTGGCAAGCACTACATGTGGGAGAGATCCGGATGTATATATCCACTAGGATGTAGGTTTTCATAAAGTATTATTGTTAACATTACCCTTGAGGTAAAAAGTTGGGAGGCGAAACTATAAGCCCCTATCTTTCTCTATGTCCGATTGAAGCTTTGAAACCATAAGTATCGTGTGAGTGTTAGCAATTGTGAAAGACTAAATGATAGTTGAGTATGTGGACTTGCGGAAAAGCTCTTTAATTGACTCTTTCCGATGTTATGATAAATTCAATTGCTTTAGTGACTGAGATCATAGTTTGTTAGTTTTCAATGAAGTTTCTGATTCATACTCTATCTTGTGAATGAATAGTTACTTTAGCATAAGAAATTATATGGCATTATATGTTGTTGTTCTAAGGATAAGCATGATGCCCTCATGTCTGTATTTTATTTTATCGACACCTCTATATCTAAACATGTGGACATATTTTTTGATATCGGCTTTCGCTTGAGGACAAGCGAGGTCTAAGCTTGGGGGAGTTGATACGTCCATTTTGCATCATGCTTTTATGTTGATATTTATTGCAATATGGACTATTATTACACATTATATCACAATACTTATGCCTTTTCTCTCTTATTCTATAAGGTTTACATGAAGAGGGAGAATGCCGACAGCTGGAATTCTGGACTGGAAAAGGAGAAAATATTAGAGACCTATTCTGCACAACTCCAGAAGTCCTAAAACTTCACAGAGCATGTTTTTGGAATATATAAAAAAATATTGGGCGAAGAAAATACCAGAGGGGGGCCATCAGCCAGCCACAAGGGTGGAGGGCGCGTCCCCCATCCTTGTGGGCCCCTGGCAGGCCTACGACGCCCATCTTCTGCTATATGGTGTGTTTTGACCTGGAAGAAATAAGAAGGAAGATTTCGAGAGAAGCACCGACGTCTCGAGGTGGAACCTAGGCAGAACCAATCTAGGGCTCTGGCGGAGCTGTTCTCCCGGTGAAACATCCCTCCAGGAGGGGAAATCAAAGCCATCGCCATCACCAACGATCCCCTCATCGAGAGGGGTTCAATCTCCATCAACATCTTCACCATCACCATCTCCTCTCAAACCCTAGTTCATCTCTTGTATTCGATCTTGGTCCCAAAACCTCAGATTGGTACCTGTGGGTTTCTAGTAGTGTTGATTACTCCTTGTAGTTGATGCTAGTTGGTTTATCTGGTGGAAGATTATATTTTCAAATCCTTAATGATAATTAATACTCCTCTGATCTTGATCATAAATATGTTTTCTGAGTACTTACGTTTGTTCCTGAGGACATGGGAGAAGTCTTGTTATAAGTAATCATGTGAATTTGGTATTCGTTCGATATTTTGATGAGATGTATGCTATCTCTCCTCTAGTGGTGTTATGTGAACGTCGACTACATGACACTTCACCATTTTTTGGGCCTAGGGGAAGGCATTGGGAAGTAATAAGTAGATGATGGGTTGCTAGAGTGATAGAAGCTTAAACCCTAGTTTATGCGTTGCTTCGTAAGGGGCTGATTTGGATCCATATGTTTCATGATATGGTTAGATTTACCTTAATTCTTATTTCATAGTTGTGGATGCTTGCGAGAGGGGTTAATCATAAGTGGGAGTCTTGTCCAAGAAAGGGCAGCACCCAATCATCGGTCCACCCAGATATCAAATTATCAAAGTAACGAACGCGAATCATATGAGCATGATGAAAACTAACTTGACAACAATTCTCATGTGTCCTCGGGAGCGCTTTGCTTTATATAAGAGTTTGTCCAGCCTTGTCCTTTCATACAAAAAGGATTGGGCCACCTTACTGCACCTTAGTTACTTTATTTACTTGTTACTCGTTACAATTTATCTTATCACAAAACTATATGTTACCGATAATTTCAGTGCTTGCAGAGAATACCTTGCTGAAAACCACTTGTCATTTCCTTCTGCTCCTCGTTGGGTTTGACACTCTTACTTATCAGAAGGACTATGATAGATCCCCTATACTTGTAGGTCATCAGTCCTCTCTCGAGGTGGTTCTAAGAAGGTTCACTTCTGCGAAAGCGGAGCAGTTTATTCTGTGGCAAACTGCACTCTGGCGTCGCCATGCCCAACTGCGTTGGTGTGTCTCCGGGGATGAGAACTATGAAGGAAATATGCCCTAGAGGCAATAATAAAGTTGTTATTTTATATTTCCTTATATCATGATAAATGCTTATTATGCATGCTAGAATTGTATTAACCGGAACCTTGATACATGTGTGGATGCATAGACAAAACACCTTGTCCCTAGTAAGCCTCTACTAGACTGGCTCGTTAATCAAAGATGGTTAAGTTTCCTAACCATAGACATGTGTTGTCATTTGATGAAGGGATCACATCATTAGGAGAATGATGTGATGGACAAGACCCATCCGTTAGCTTAGCATGTTCATCGTTCAGTTTTATTGCTATTGCTTTCTTCATGTCAAATACATATTCCTTCGACTATGTGATTATGCAACTCCCGGATACTGGAGTAATACCTTGTTTGCTATCAAATGTCACAACGTAACTGCGTGATTATAAATATGCTCTACAGGTATCTCCGAAGGTATTTGTTGGGTTGGCATAGATCGAGATTAGGGTTTGTCACTCCATGTATCAGAGAGGTATCTCTGGGCCCTCTCGGTAATGCACATCATAAGAAGCCTTGCAAGTAATGTGAATAATAAGTTAGTTGCGGGATGATGTATTAAGGAATGACTAAAGATACTTGCCGGTAATGAGACTGAACTAGGTATGAAGATACCGACGATCGAATCTTGGGCAAGTAACATACCGATGACAAAGGGAATAACGTATGTTGTCATTACGGTACGACCGATAAACATCTTCATAGAATATGTGGGAACCAATATGAGCATCCAGGTTCTGCTGTTGGTTATTGAATGGAGAGGTGTCTCGGTCATGTCTACATAGTTCTCGAACCTGTAGGGTCCGCACGCTTAACGTTCGATGACGATTTTGTATTATATGAGTTATGTGATTTGGTGACCGAATGTTGTTTGGAGTCCCGGATGAGATCACAGACATGACAAGGAGTCTTGAAATGGTTGAGAGGTAAAGATTGATATATAGGAAGATAGTATTCGGACACCGGAAGTGTTCCGGAGGTACCGGGTACATATCGGGTCACCGGAAAGGGGTTCCGGGCACCCCCGACAAAGATATGGGCCTAATGTGCAAAGAGGGGAAATGCAACAGTCAGCATGGGCTGCTGTGCCCCCCCATATGGGCCGAACCTGGAGGGGAAGGAAAGAGGGGAAGAGAGAATGAAGGGGAGGGATTCGGCCTCCCCCTTCCTTCCCTCCTCCCTCCTCTTTCCTTCCCCCTCCGGAAGTTAGGGTAAGGGGGGGAATTGCACTAGGGCCCCAAGTAGGATTCCTCCTACTTGGGTGCCCCCTTGGCTGCTCCCTCTCCCTCCCACCTATATATATGAAGGGGGAGGCGCCTAGAACACATAACATAGCCGTGTGCGGCGCCTCCCTCCACAAATTACACCCCGGTCATATTCACGTAAGGCTTAGGCGAAGCCCCGCGCGGATCACTTCACCATCACCGTCGCTACGCCGTTGTGCTGACGGAACTCTCCCTCGACACTTCACCGGATCAAGAGTTTTAGGGACGTCATTGAGCTGAACGTATGCAGAACTCGGAGGTGCCGTACGTTCGGTGCTTGATCGGTCGGAACGAGAAGAAGTTCGACAACATCAACCGCGTTGTCAAACGCTTCCGCTTTCGGTCTATGAGGTATGTAGACACACTCCCCCTCTCATTGTTATGCATCTCCTAGATAGATCTTGCGTGAGCGTAGGAATTTTTTCAAATTGCATGCTACGTTTCCAACAGTGGCATCCGAGCCAGGTCTATGCGTAGATGATATGCACAAGTAGAACACAAAGAGTTGTGGGCGGTGATCGTCATACTGCTTACCACCAACATATTATTTTGATTCAGCGGTATTGTTGGATGAAGCGGCCCGGACCAGCCATACATGACCACGTTCATGAGACCGGCTCCACCAACAGACATGCAACTAGTTTTGCATAAAGGTGGCTGGCGGGTGTCTGTTTCTCCAACTTTAATTGAATCGAATTTGACTATGGCCAGTCCTTGTTGAAGGTTAAGACAACAAACATGATAATTCACTGTTGTGGTTTTGATGCGTAGGTAAGAACGGTTCTTGCTAGAAGCCCGTAGTAGCCACGTAAAACTTGGAACAACAAAGTAGAGGACGCCTAACTTGTTTTTGCAGGGCCTGTTGTGATGTGATATGGTCAAGACATGATGTGATATACGTTATTGTATGAGATGATCATGTTTCGTAAAAGTTACTGGCAACCCAGCAGGAGCCTTATGGTTGTCTCTTTATTGTAAGAAATGCAAGCACCATGTAATTGCTTTACTTTATCACTATGTGTTAGCGATAGTTGTAGAAGCAATAGTTGGCGAGACGACCATGACGCTACGATGGAGATCAAGGTGTCAAGTCAGTGACGATGGAGATCATGGCGGTGCTTTGGAGATGGATATCAAAGGCACAAGATGATGATGGCCATATCATGTCACATATTTTGATTGCATGTGATGTTTATCTTTTATGCATCTTATTTTTCTTAGTATGGCGGTAGCATTATAAGATGATCCCTCACCAAATTTCAAGGTATAAGTGTTCTCCCCGAGTATGCACCGCTGCGATAGTTTGTCGTGCTGAGACACCACGTGATGATCAGGTGTGATAGGCTCTACGTTCACATACAATGGGTGCAAGATAGTTTTGCACATGAGGAATACTCGGGTTAAACTTGATGAGCCTAGCATGTACAGACTTGGCCTTGGAACACTAGAGACCGAAAGGTCGAGCGTGAATCATATAGTATATATGATCAACATAGAGATGTTCACCATTGATGACTACTCCATCTCACGTGATGATCAGACATGGTTTAGTTGATTTGGATCACGTATCATTTAGATGACTTGAGGGATATCTATCTAAGTGGGAGTTCTTAAGTAATTTGATTAATTAAACTTAATTTATCATGAACTTAGTCCTGATAGTTTTTGCATATCTATGTTGTAGATCAATGGCCCGTGCTACCGTTCCCTTGAATTTTAATGCGTTCCTAGAGAAAGCTAAGTTGAAAGGTGATGGTAGCAACTACACGGACTGGGTCCGTAACTTGAGGATTATCCTCACTGTTGCACAGAAGAATTGTGTCCTTGATGCACCGCTAGGTGAAAGGCCTGATGTAGGAGTAGATGCTGATGTTATGAATGTCTGGCAAGCTCGATCTGATGACTACTCAATAGTTCAGTGTGCCCTGCTTTACGGCTTAGAATCGGGACTTCAAAGACGTTTTGAATGTCATGGACCATATGATATGTTCCAGGAATTGAAGTTAATATTTCAAGCAAATGCCCGAGTTGAGAGATATGAAGTCTCCAACAAGTTCTATAGCTGTAAGATGGAGGAGAACAGTTCTGTCAGTGAACACATACTCAGAATGTCTGGGTATCACAACCACATGACTCGGCTGGGAGTTAATCTTCCAGATGATCGATAGTGTTATTGATAGATTTCTTCAATCACTGCCACCAAGCTACAAAGGCTTCATGATGAACTATAATATGCAAGGGATGGATAAGACAATTCCCGAGCTCTTCGCAATGCTCAAAGCTGCGGAGGTAGAAATCAAGAAGGAGCATAAAGTGTTGATGGTTAACAAGACCACTAGTTTCAAGAAAAAGGGCAAGGGAAAGAAGGGGAACTTCAATAGGAATGGCAAGCAAGTTTCCACTCCCGGGAAGAAGCCCAAGTCTGGACCCAAGCCTGAAACTGAGTGCTTCAACTTCAAAGGGACTGGTCATTGGAAGCGGAACTGCCCCAAATATTTGGCGGATAATAAGGATGGCAAAGTGAACAAAGCTATATTCGATATACATGTTATCGATGTGTACCTTATTAATGCTCGTAGTAGCGCCTGGGTTTTTTATACTAGTTCGGTTGCTCATTTTTGTAACTTGAAATAGGGGCTACGAATTAAATGAAGATTGGCTAAGGACGAGGTGACGATGTGCATCGGGAATGGTTCCAAGGTCGATGTGATCGCCGTTGCCATGCTACCTCTACATCTACCTTCGGGATTAGTTTTAGAACTGAATAATTGTTATTTGGTGCCAGCGTTGAGCATGAACATTATATCTGGATCTTGTTTGATGCGAGGCGGTTATTCATTTAAATCAGAGAATAACGGTTGTTCTATTTATATGAGTAATATCTTTTATGGTCATGCACCCTTGAAGAGTGGTCTATTTTATTGTATCTCGATCGTGGTGATACACATATTCATAATATTGATGCTAAAAGATGCAAAGTTCATAATGATAGTGCAACATATTTGTGGCATTGCCGTTTAGGTCATATTGGTGTAAAACACATGAAGAAACTCCATACGGATGGACTTTTGGAATCACTTGATTATGAATCATTTGATGCTTGCGAACCGTGCCTCATGGGCAAGATGACTAAAACTCTGTTCTCCAGAACAATGGAGCGAGCCAATGACTTATTGGAAATAATACGTACCGATGTATGAGGTCCGATGAGTGTTGAGGCTTGCAGCGGGTATAGTAATTTTCTGACCTTCACAGATGATTTGAGTAGATATGGGTATATCTACTTGATGAAACACACATCTGAAACATTTGAAAAGTTCAAAGAATTTCAGAGTAAAGTGGAGAATCATCATAACAAGAAAATAAAGTTTCTATGATCTGATCACGGAGGCAAATATTTGAGCGAGTTTGGCCTTCATTTAAAACAATTTGGAATAGTTTCACAACTCACGCCACCTGGAACACCACAGCGTAATCGTGTGTCCGAACATCGTAACCGTACTTTATTAGATATGGTGCGATCTATGATGTCTCTTACCGATTTACCACTATCATTTTGGGGTTATGCATTAGAGACAGCTGCATTCATGTTAAATAGGGCACTGTCTAAATCCGTTGAGACGACACCGTATGAACTGTGGTTTGGCAAGAAACCTAAGTTGTCGTTTAAGTTTGGGGTTGCGATGCTTATGTGAAAAAGCTTCAGCCTGATAAGCTCGAACCCAAATCGGATAAGTGCGTCTTCATAGTATACCCAAAAGAAACTGTTGGGTACACCTTCTGTCACAGATCCAAAGGCAAGATCTTTTTTGCTAAGAATGGATCTTTTCTAGAGAAGGAGTTTCTCTCAAAAGAAGTGAGTGGGAGGAAAGTGGAACTTAATGAGGTAATTGTACCTTCTCTCGAATTGGAAAGTAGCTCATCACAAAACACCATTCACGTGATCCTACACCAACTAGAGAGGAAGCTAATGATAATGATCATGAAACTTGAGATCAAGTTACTACTGAACCTCGTACGTCAACTAGAGCATGTTCCGCACCAGAGTGGTACGGTAATCCTGTTCTAGAAGTCATGTTACTACACCATGACGAACCTACGAACTATGAGGAAGTGATGATGAGCCCAGATTCCGATAAATGGCTTGAGGCCATGAAATCCGAGATAGGATCCATGTATGAGAACAAAGTGTGGACTTTGGTTGACTTGCCCGATGATCGGCAAGCCATAGAGAATAAATGGATCTTCAAAAAGAAGACTGACGCTGATGGTAATGTTACTGTCTACAAAGCTCAACTTGTCGTGAAAGATTTTTGACAAGTTCAAGGAGTTGACTACGATGAGACTTTCTCACCCGTAGCGATGCTTAAGTCTGTTTGAATCATGTTAGCAATTGCCACATTTTATGATTATGAAATCTGGAAAATGGACATCAAAACTGCATTCCTTAATGGATTTCTGAAAGAAGAGTTGTATATGATGCAGCTAGAAGGTTTTGTCGATCCTAAAGGTTCTAACAAAGTGTGCAAGCTCCAGTGATCCATTTATGGACTGGTGCAAGCATCTCGAAGTTGGAATATACACTTTGATAATGTGATCAAAGCATATGGTTTTATACAGACTTACAAAGAAGCCTGTATTTACAAGAAAGTGAGTGGGAGCTCTGTAGCATTTCTAATATTATATGTGAATGACATATTGTTGATTGGAAATGATATATAATTTTTGGATAGCATAAAAGGACACTTGAATAAGAGTTTTTCAATGAAAGACCTTGGTGAAGCTGCTTATATATTGGGCATCAAGATCTATAGAGATAGATCAAGACGCTTAATTGGACTTTCACAATGCACATTCCTTGATAAAGTTTTGAAGAAGTTCAAAATGGATTAGTCAAAGAAAGGGTTCTTGCCTATGTTACAAGGTGTGAAGTTGAGTCAGACTCAATGCCCGACCACTGTAGAAGATAGAGAGAAAATGAAAGTCATTCGCTATGCCTCAACCATAGGTTCTATCATGTATGCTACGCTGTGTACCAGACCTGATGTGTGCCTTGCTATCAGTTTAGTAGGAAGGTACCAAAGTAATCCAGGAGTGGATCACTGGACATCGGTCAAGAACAGCCTGAAGTACCTTAAAAGTACTAAGGATATGTTTCTCATTTATAGAGGTGACAAAGAGCTCGGCGTAAATGGTTACGTCGATGCTAGCTTTGACACTGATCCGAATGACTCTAAGTCACAAACCAGATACGTATTTATATTGAATGGTGGAGCTGTCAGTTGGTGCAGTTCCAAGCAAAGCATCGTGGCAGGATCTACATGTGAAGCAGAGTACATAGCTGCTTCGGAAGCAGCAAATGAAGGAGTCTAGATGAAGGAGTTCATATCCGATCTAGGTGTAATACCTAGTGCATCGGGTCCAATGAAAATAATTTGTGATAATACTGGAGCAATTGCCTTGGCAAAGGAATCCAGATTTCACAAAAGAACCAAAAACATCAAGAGACGCTTCAACTCCATCCAAGATCAAGTCAAGGAGGGAGACATAGAAATTTGCAAAATACACACGGATCTGAATGTGGTAGACCCGTTGACTAAGCCTCTTCCACGAGGAAAACATGATCATCACCAAGACTCCATCGGCGCTAGAATCATTACAATGTAATATAGATTATTGACTCTAGTGCAAGTGGGAGACTGAAGGAAATATGCCCTAGAGGCAATAATAAAGTTGTTATTTTATATTTCCTTATATCATGATAAATGCTTATTATTCATGCTAGAATTGTATTAACCGGAAACTTGATACATGTGTGGATACATAGACAAAACATCGTGTCCCTAGTAAGCCTCTACTAGACTGACTCGTTAATCAAAGATGGTTAAGTTTCCTAACCATAGACATGTGTTGTCATTTGATGAACGGGATCACATCATTAGGAGAATGATGTGATGGACAAGACCCATCTGTTAGCTTAGCATGCTGATTGTTCAATTTTATTGCTATTGCTTTCCTCATGTCATTACTGCCAGATGCTGCTAACGCGACACTACGATGAGAGACCCTTTGACGAAACTGTGTGCGATGCAATAATCGCAAATGGCGATGTAAAAAATCCGTCAAAAAAGGTGCAAAACGTTTGCGATGACGGATGCATCAAACACGGTTCAGATTTTAGTTGTGTGTGCGATGAAGGGCATATGGTTAAGTTCAATGAACTATTTGCGATGAGGAAGGAGAACATAAACGAGAATCCAGATGAAGGTGTGTGTGATATACAGCATACGGTTCACTCGGATGAACTGTTGTGATTAGGCAACACAAAAGAAACGGTCAGCCAGATCAAGCTGTGTGCGATATACGTCATACAGTTCACTTGGATGAACTGTTTGCTTTGAGCCAAGAGAACAGAAATGGTTCAAGTTAACAGGATGTGTGCGATAAGTGGCAAACAGATCTATAAACAAAAATGTGTGCAAAGACCAATATATAATAACACAGACCATTGCTTCTAATAAGACATATGTGATATGCTTTGTCTACACAACATCTATTGGCCATTGGGTGACCGGGGGTCATCCGGGTAAGCCATGAGGATGCGAAGAGGCATCCTATATCAGCAAGGACTAGTTGTTCCACCAATAGCTCCTCTAAGAGAAATCTCAAGTTAACTGTGCTCAGGCTGGAGCGGCCACGAGATGGGTGACCAGATGGGAAGTTGTCAAAATTTCAAAACCCACTGATGGGACCCCATCAGTGGGGTTTGAAATTTTGACAACTTCCCATCCGGTCACCCATCTCTTAACACATGTTAAATAAGGTCTACCGCACTACTTTTTGACAATGTGCGATACATGGCATACAATTGATCCATCCGACCTATTTGTGATGGAATAAGCCGTGTGTGTTGTGGGGTGGAATTAACCTCAAGGTCCTTGTTTTGAATTTTTTTTGTTTTTCTCAACACATGTTAAAGAAGGTCTACCGCATTACTTTTTGACTATGTGCGATACGTGGCATACAGTTGATCCATCCGACCTGTTTGTGATGGAATAAGCCATGTGTGTTGTGGGCAAACTCTTGCTAGTATACAACTATTTGCGATTGATGAATTCATCACCGACGGATTCCGTAGTATGGTCCGTGCTCATATGATCATCATCTACTTCTTGTGCTAGCTCGATGTTCCTTATATGCTAAGTTTCCATTAATTGATGGCATTTTATGAGCACGCCACCATTTCCCGCCATTTCCTCACCTGTTTTTGGCCACCTAGCGATATTGCGCATAAACCTAGGCGACGCGCGATGCACAGAGGCAACAAGTTTAGCCTGTAGCACATCCACCTTTCCCCAAGCATGCCAACCCACCAAAGCGCCACCTCTGCCATCAACCTCGTTGACGAGGAAAATGAGAAGGTGCCACAGCCCGTCGAGGCCGAGGCGCTCCCCAACAACGCAATGGACGATGCTGTGATGCGCGTCATCACCAGGGTTGAGCAGACCCTTGGCGCATGGCGCTTGAGCACCGCGGATTAAGATAGGCATGTCAGCACCAAGAGGCTGCAGCTCACCGCACAACATGATCGATGGCACGCCGCAGAGCAAGCTAGGCGTGTCCACGCTGATAGGGTGCGGCTCTCCGCACGGCAAGACCGTTGGAGCGCCGCAGAGCGAGAGGCGTGGCGCGACGCACAGCAAGAGCGGATCCATAGGCGCTTGCCTGCTGTTGACATGGCGTCGCAGCTGGGTACACGTCCCGTCAGTACCCCCATTCCTCTCCAGGAGTGGGCAGAGGCCCTCTGCGCCGTACTTGCACCAGAGGCCAGCCATGCCGTACTTGCACCGGATGCCCGCCGCGTCGTTCGCATAGGTCGCGCCGTTCGCCTTGTCTGCGGCCCGCTTGATGCCAATGCGCTGGTCAGTAGGCTCGACCGCCTCCTTGGCCCAGGTATCCACCTGGGCATAGTAGAGGAACATGGCCGTCGCATCCTCGAGCTGGTGACCTCCGATGAAATAGCCAACTTGGAGCTCGAGATCACGCTCCAGATGTACCGCGAGTGTGTCGATCACTTGGACGAACGCCTGCACGAGTTCAGGCAGAGCCAAGAGCTACTGTAGGCAAGGGCTGCTGGTCATTATCTCATGGATGCATTTTATTTTATGGAGTCGTTTCAACATGGATAGCTATGTATTAATAGCAATCATAGTATTGCTTTGTTAATTGCTCTATTTCAATGTGTGTACTCTGTTTTCCGTTCTTATATGTTCTGTTTCAATGTGTGTGTATACAATTTCCATTCTATATACGTGGATGATAATGGCTAGATTCAAATTAGTATACAGAATGGAATTTATAATATATATATATTAATTGTGCATTAGTTCGTCATAGAATATATATATAATATCATCACATATACGTGATGATACTTAACTACTAGGTACAATGCATAAAATTGAAAACGGACAATACTAAAACTAATAATCCCTCCTGATGTGTGGCGTCTTCCCAGCATGGAGGCAGTACTCCGCCTCCTCCGCCTCGCAGTGCTTGACGTACCATCTGCCTCTTGCTGGCAGACGAGCGCAGACGATCTTGCCATTTTGATGGGCGCCCACCGGAGCTCCTCGTCGATGGCATGCGGGAGCTTATAGGCCCACCTCCACGCAGCGATGAGGTGCCTAGCGCCTTTGACCTTCCTCGCGGAGTACCCATCTTCGTACACCTCCTCCGCACGATGACGCGCCTACCCCCAAAGCTCCACCTTCTCATTTTCCCAGGCAGGATCACGGGCTTCACGGGCCACCTGGTACCTGGCTTCCTCCTCTTCCATCTCCTTGAATGCCACTTGCCCGGCTCTCTCAGCCGGCGGCAGTGACTTCCATAGACAAAGATTGTACTGGCCCAAAACTAATCCAAAGTTGGGGGGTCCGGCGCAACCTCCTCCGACGGCGCGTAGGGGTCCTCCTTGTCGCTGCTCTTCAAATGAGCGTCATCGGGGGGCGGCGACTCCTCGTCGGCGCGTGGGTAGATTGAAGGTGCCATGCCAGAGCTTTGAGAGAGAGAGGGCGAGCAAGGGGAGGATGTAGATGAGAATGCAGGCGGGACGACAAGAACAAGGTAGTATTTATTGGTAGTCGGAATCTAGATCGATGGGAATAGTACACACGCCGGTCGCCGGAATTTACAAGTACTGTAGCTTGAATTACACACAATTCCCGCATTAGAATCTGTGTGTGAACATAATGGCTGACAGTTTCCAATACAAAACCATGGCTAATTAATAACCCCCGTCATTCACCTTCCAAACCTCGAGGCGCGAAATAGATTGCCAATCGTGTGGGGGCCGGTTGTCTTGCCAGATCTTTACATTTTCTTTTTTGAACACCAGATATTTACATCGTCTGGAGATTTTTTTAACTCGCACACAAGTACACAAAAATGTGATTTCCCAAACCTTTATGGTTAGCCGTTGCATGTAGATGTAGTTTAAATGCCATGGCACTCCATGCTTAATTGTGTCATAGCCGTTAGACCAATATGTTTGAAGATTCCTTCCAATTTACTGCACATGGAATTAAATCGCACACAGGTACACAAACACTGGTACGCATCGGTGCTATACAAACAGATTTTAACCCCTTTCCGCGATGGCATTTGGAACCGTCGCCTAGTGAGTGATGGCGATAGGGGGTCCTTCCCACACGACCCAGAAACGTCGGTGATATGCCCTCCTGGCACACACACTCGGCAAAATGAGGTTGTGTATGACCGACGAGTGCAAAAATACGGTAATACATATAATAGAGCTAAAAATAATTATACAGGCAAAAGTGTTTCCAGTCGCAAGTACATCCCACACAGTCAGTCCCCGCTAAAAGTTTCCGTTCGTATGTACATCCTACATAGTCGCTCAAAGGAAAATGTTTCCATTCACAGGTAGATCACACACAATTTTCCCCATTAAATCGTTTGTGATAGTGTTTCCATTGCACACGATATTAACAATTTTATCATTTGCGTTATTGAATGCATCACACACGGTACGTAGAAGAAACTATGTGGCAAAGGCTGCCATCACACACAGTTTTTATGTGGTAAACGTTTGTGCAAGATGGCCTAACGCAAACAGTTTTCAAGAGAAGGTCGTGTGTGATTGTTCATTGATCCGACATGGTTTATTCCTTGAAACTGTGTGTGTTGCCTGAGGTCATTACCCACGGTATTTTCTCAATAACCGTTTGCAATAGCAAAACCCAATAAGCAGGCTAATTCGCCATTAGCAGGCTAATTGCCCTATTATTAATCATCCATTTATTGATCTAATTGACATTCATATTAAGCACATAATATATTCCATTTCCATATTAAGGAAGCATGATTTCATAATTGAAATACATCAGAGTACAACATGATATAGCTTCAGCACTCAGCTACCCCATTACACAACTGCACCAGCACCAAGTTTCACATGCAACATGTAGAACCTTTCGAAATTAGCATCATAGACGGTATATAGACAGATGCATCTCATCTGGAAAACTGCTGAAGTAGAAGGTGAATATTGATCCTTCATTCATGTTGAAGGTCTTTGCAATTTTAGGCCAGTGCCTGTGGATGAAGGACCGTCCGTCCTTTGTCCTCTTCAGAAACACTTCAATATTGAACCATGGGTGTTGTATTAAAACCTTCCTCGCCTCCTGACCATAGAGGTGGTTTGAGAGGTAATCATTAGTGAACTGCTTTGGAAAGGCCTAAAAACAAGGATGTGCATAAATATCTTCTCTATATTGGAAATGGGGCAAAGGAATAAAAAAGGCAAGGTATAATAATTAGTACCATCTTGTAGTGAATTGATGTCTTCTTCATTGTGCAAACAAAGATCTTGTTGTTTTTTGTCACTGATTTCTTTATCCTAACAATCTTTCTGAGTTTCTTGACTTGATTGATATTCATGGACAAGTCATTTCCCCATATGCAAAAAGGGTCGAACGGTGGGTCAAAACCTCTGACAGCAGGACCTACATGTGCAAGACCAAATTATTAAAAACCTAAATATTAGAATGGTTCCTTTAATTGCACAATAATGTACTATTAGACAACGGACCATGCATGTACAGTTAACTAAACACCACAACAAATGAACCAAATGTTAACTGAGCACCACATTGCACAATATAACATACTCCTAATAGAGGATCAGACAATTAACCAAACCAAGCTTGCTTAACAACTTGGAAATATAACAATTGTATTTGTTTCTCATGTATTTAATACCCAAATTCGATTTATTTCTCACATGGTATACAATAACAGAATGCGCCCACAACAACTAGATATCGCATTGCAAAATTGAACCAAGCAGTTAACTAAACACCACAACAAATGAACCAAACATTAACTGAGCACCACATTGCACAATATAACATACTCCTAATAGAAGATCAGACAGTTAACCAAACCAAGCATGCTTAACAACTTCGAAATATAGCAATTGTATTTGTTTCTCATGTATTTAGTACAGCCAAATTCAATTTATTTCTCACATGGCATACAATAATAGAATGCACCCACAACAATTGAACATCACATTGCAGAATTGAACCAAGCAGTTAACTAAACACCACAACAAATGAACCAAACATTAACTGAGCACCACATTGCACAATATAACATACTCCTAATAGAAGATCAGAGAGTTAAACAAACCAAGCATGCTTAACAACTTGGAAATATAGAAAATGTATTTGTTTCTCATGTATTTAGTACATCCAAATTCGATTTATTTCTCAGATGGTATACAATAACAGAATGCACCAACAACAATTTAACATCGCATTACAGAATTGAACCAAACAGTTAACTAAACACCACAACAAATGAACCAAACGTTAACCGAGCACCACATTGCACAATATAACATACCCCTAATAGAAGATTGATACGTCTCCGTCGCATCTATAATTTTTGATTGTTCCATCCCAATATTATACAACTTTCATATACTTTCGGCAAATTTTTATACTATTTTTGGGAGTAACATATTGATCCAGTGCCCAGTGCCAGTTCTTATTTGTTCCATGTTTTTTGTTTCGCAGAAAATCCATATCAAACGGAGTCCAAACGGGATAAAAACTGACGGAGATTTTTTTTTGGAATATATGTGATTTTGGGGAAGAAGAATCAACGCGAGACAATGCCCAAGGGGGCCACGAGGTAGGGGGCGTGCCCCAGGGGGTCAGGCGCGCTGTCGGTGTCAAAACCGGCGGATCTCAGGTAGGGGGTCCCGAACTGTGCGTCTAAGGCGGATGGTAACAGGAGGCAGGGGACATGATGTTTTACCCAGGTTCGGGCCCTCTTAATGGAGGTAAAACCCTACGTCCTGCTTGTTTATTCTTGAAATATGAATAGTACAAGAGTTGATCTACCACGAGATCAGAGAGGCTAAAACCTAGAAGTTAGCCTATGGTATGATTGTATGTTGTCCTACGGACTAAAAGCCTCTGGTTTATATAGACACCAGAGGGGGCTAGGGTTACACAAGGTCGGTTACAAAGGAGGAGATATACATATCTGTATTGCCTAGCTTGCCTCCCACGCCAAGTAGAGTCCCATCCGGACACGGGGTGAAGTCTTCAATCTTGTGTCTTCATAGTCCAACAGTCCGGCTATCCGGAGACCCCCTAATCCAGGACTCCCTCATGCGCCCTGGGCCCTCGTGGCCACCCCGTAAGGCGGTTGGTGCCCTTCTTTAGCTGCAAGAAAGACAATATCCGGATAGAAATCGTGTTAAAATTTCAGCCCAATCGGAGTTACGGATCTCCAGGAATATAAGAAACGGTGAAGGGCCAGAATCTAGAAGGCAGAAAACGCAGAAACAGAGAGAGACAGAGACAGATCCAATCTCGGAGGGGCTCTAGCCCCTCCGCCGCCATGGTGGCCATGGACCAGAGGGGAAACCCTTCTGCCATCTGGGGAGAAGGTCAAGGAAGAAGAAGAAGAAGAAGAAGAAGAAGAAGAAGTGGGGCTCTCTCCCCCTCTCTCTCGGTGGCGCCGGAACGCCGCCAGGGCCAT
Organism: Triticum urartu; assembly: GCF_056163025.1. Taxonomy (NCBI): domain Eukaryota; kingdom Viridiplantae; phylum Streptophyta; class Magnoliopsida; order Poales; family Poaceae; genus Triticum; species Triticum urartu. The sequence goes on along the minus strand of NC_141879.1, from coordinate 495,056,265 downwards.
CATCGTGTGACGGCGATCTACACCAACACCTCCGTCATCTTCACCAACATCTTCATCACCTTCCCCCATCTATCTACAGTGGTCCACTCTTCCGCAACCCGCTATACCCTTTACTTGAACATGGTGCTTTATGTTTCATATTATTATCCAATGATGTGTTTCCATCCTATGATGTCTAAGTAGATTTTCGTTGTCCTATCGGTAATTGGTGAATTGCTATGATTGGTTTAATTGGCTTGTGGTTATGTTGTTGTCCTTTGGTGCCCATCATATGAGCGCGTGCGTGGATCACACCATAGGGTTAGTTGCATGTTGGTAGGACTATGTATTGGAGGGCAAGAGTGATAGAAGCTTCAACCTAGCATAGAAATTGATGCATACGGGATTGAAGTGATGGTTAGGTTTTACCTTAATGAACGTTAGTAGTTGCGGATGCTTGCTAATAGTTCCAATCATAAGTGCATAAAATTCCAAGTCAGGGATGACATGCTAGCAGTGGCCTCTCCCACATAAAACTTGTTATCGGTCTAGTAAAGTAGTCAATTGCTTAGGGACAATTTCGCAACTCCTACCACCACTTTTCCACACTCGGTAGACTAACTTTATTGCTTCTTTACCTAAACAGCCCCTACTTTTTATTTACACGCTCTTTATTATCTTGCAAACCTATCCAAAAACACCTACAAAGTACTTCTAGTTTCATACTTGTTCTAGGTAAAGCGAACAATTAGCGTGCGTAGAGTTGTATTGGTGGTCGATACAACTTGAGGGAATATTTGTTTTACCTTTAGCTCCTCGTTGGGTTCGACACTCTTACTTATCGAAAGAGGCTACAATTGATCCCCTATACTTGTGGGTTATCAAGACCTTTTTCTGGCACCGTTGCCGGGGAGTTATAGCGTGGGGTGAATATTCTCGTGTGTGCTTGTTTGCTTTATCACTAAGTAGTTTTTATTTTGTGCTCTTGTTTGCTATCTTTAGTTATGGGTAGGAAACACAAAATACCAACAAAAATTAGTTGTACCTACTACACCAATGGTTGAAGAACCACTCAAAATCTATCACACTCCTGAAGCTTTTTACTTGGATCATCTTCGATCCCTTTGTGCTCGTGCTGAAACCCCAACTAGCTTAGTTGAGGGAAAATATTTAGATGAGCATGCTTGTTATGTGCGACACCGCTTATCTCAAAAACGGTAACTTTTACTGGATCAAATTCGTCGTTTGCAATGCTATGCTTGGAATTTATATGAAATATATGATTTTACTTGTTGTTCTGAAGACCCTAAGAAACACCTTCCCTACCAATGTGAGTTTAGTGATAATGGAATCGTATCTTTGTATGCTAAGGGTGTTTATAATTACTATGGTGTTCAACAAATTGAAGAATTTGTTGCTTTTAAGGGTGCTTATGAAATTGCTTCTTTGATAGGAAAGTATGATGCTACTCTTTACAAATCTGAAAATTTTGCCATACTTAAATATTGTTATGATAATTATGCTTCTAATGCCTATGTTAAACCATTTATTGAGAAAGTCTCCGCTGTCCGAGAAGAGACTAATATTTTGCAGGAGTCTATGGAAGAAGAAATTGATGAAACGGTGAACTCATTGGATGAAAACGATGATGAGGAGAGCGAAGAACAAAAGGAGGAAGATCGGATTAGCTACCCATTCCCACCTCCTAATGAGAGTAACTCTCCAACTCAAACATTATTTAATGTCCCTTCTTTCTTACCGAAGGATGAATGCCATGATAATTGCTATGATCCCATTGATTCATTTGAAATATCCCTTTTTGACGAACTTGATGCTTGCTATTCTTGTGGCCAAGATGCCAATATGAATGATGCTTATGGAGATGAACTTGCTATAGTTCCTTATGTTAAACATGAAATTTTTGCTATTGCACCCACACATGATAGTCCTATTATCTTTTTGAATTCTCCCAACTACACTATATCGGAGAAGTTTGCTCTTATTAAGGATTACTAGGAAATATGCCCGTGCGTTGCAACGGGAGAAGCAATTCACCCACATGACCATGTAAATTGTGACACAATATTCAATCAACTAAGATGAACTCAAAAGAAAAAATGAGCAAAGCTAGAGGATTAACATAAATCTCCAGTGACGAGATTAATTGTGCAAAGCAAAAAAGGGAGAGCAAGGTATCAACAGACTTAGCTCGATGCCACATCAATTCACATGTTCGAAGTTTGATCCTCAAATGGACCAATCTTGAAAATATTTTTTTGTTGAATAAATATGAACCAAAGGAACCAAACATATAAAATAATTCCAAGCAATTAAGAATCTACAATTGACACATAATCGTGGTCCTAATAGCAGAATGAACATTTTTCTTAAACAAATTTTAGAACCAACGATATTAAATGGTTAACTTCTCTCTTCTCAGGTGATGGAACTGGGTCTTCTCATCATGTTCAAGTACATCCTTACCTTCTCATCTAGGACTTGAAAGCTAAAAAGAAGCAAAAAAGAAAGTCAATTTTGTGGTCACTGAAAATATTTACAACGTAAACCAAAAATATAGTCTTCCCACGACTACCTTATCAGAGAACTTGTATATATTTGAAGGTGTGTCTAGAAGACAATTAATTAAGTCTACTGGTGGATAGCATTTTTATCAGAAAAGTGGTTTTTTCAGTCATCAACTGATAAAAAATGCATCCTATGCTCCAAATGGAATATAAATGCTGCATTTTGGAGGAAACGACATTCCAAACATGTTAAGAAACATGAATATAAGCGAAATCCCGGAAATTATTAAAGATGATTTTACCCTTCTTGGAAGCAAGATAAGTTCGGTCGGATGTAGTCAAATTCATTTACTGTCCAACATTATAGTGTTACTAACATGTTTACACTATTAACTAAAATGCTAACTAAGTGGCAACTATTCTGTACCTGTAGTTGGGTTTTCTGGAGCTCATTGATGACAAGGGAGCAACACATGTGACAGAAGGAGGGGGCAGGGAGTTTAGTACATGATAAGCATTCGAAAAACATTCTTTGATGTATATACACAAGAGATTGAAATCTACAATGTTTAAAGATGGTAATTCCAAAAGGAGTAAGAATTCTCCTTGAAACCAGAAACATATGGAGAAAATGAGAGCTACACAGATTTTCCATGGTCAACCATTGAGAAGTTTAACGCCTTAAAAGACTGTAGTACATCTACAGAAGATCTCCATTGATCACAGGGAGGCACAACCAACGTACTGCTAAATGATAATATGCACTAAATAAAAGTTAGTAGAATATGATTTTGGTTTCACATCCATTTTGTAAAACAGCGACTCCTGCCATCAAATGCTGATGGGGAGACTCTGGCATGTGAATGTCATTACTTTCTTCCTTAATAGCTACACAAAATGTGTAACATATGGATAGGGGTAGGTTCTACAGCGAGACAACCCAACAGGAACATCTAGCCTACAAACATGTTAGTAACCAGAGAAATATAGCTACTGAAACATATTATTATTTTCAGTCAACTTACATATATAGGGTGTAGTTTTTCCCCACCCCATCTTTACTAAAATGAAGCCAACGAAATAAGTTCAGGTCTATGTGAATGAACACACAGCCACACACATCAGGAAGCTACCTACATACTAACGAAAAATACCAGCCGCATTTCCCTAGCTACTAAGCACTGGTACACAGGATTTATCTCATCACTAATATGAAAATTTATGCTTCTAGTCAGTGATACTGCTCGACAGGGTCTTTGCTCGGCTCGAACCAATAAATGGAGGTGCCAAACTAAATGGGATTTTAACATAAAAGTAAAACAATGTCGTACCTCAGAATCAGTGACCAAAGACCGTTGTCCAGATGGAGATGGAGTAGCACCAATTCCCAAACATCTACAAATCTGCTGCTTTGATCTGAAGGTATTTTCTAATTTTTAGAAGTAGAAATCGCATGAAAAGTCACCTGAAAAGGAGCAGCATAGGAACTTATAGCAAAAGCTGAAGGCATGGCAATTCTGGGCAGCATTCATGGTTCTGTTGGAACAACATGTGAGTGCAAGCATGATATTGAAGGTGCTATGCCGTTGCATCTATTTAGTAAAATGTGCAAAGCGAATTAACCTTGAAAGATCCACTTGTTGAGTTCATCCTCTACATATCTATACATGCAATTTATTCAGGTAAAAATCCATTTTCTTTAACACTGAAAGAATCATAAAAGTTGATTAACTTAAATGTATTATCACAATGATAAAACGGATCTGGTGAGAAAGAGGAAAGGAGGATCGCTTTGCTTACCTGACGAAGACGGATGATGAACCATGGGTCGGCGTGTGGGCCATGGCCTTGTGTAGGCCGGCGACACGGATCTGTGTTCCCACTACCACGGACAGGCCGGAGCCCTCCCGTCGCGTCACTGGTGGGGCTTACGTTGTTGGCCTGCTCATAACAATGATTTCTTCAGTTCATAAAATAATTGGCTTCAGTAGACAAAATAATCAATTTATCAATTATCTTATAAAGTTAATACCAACCAATCAGTATTGTTATATCGTCAACTTTTTAACCTACTCCATGATGATATCCTTATAGAAGGCTTTAGATTGCAGCTTATGTAGGCAGTAGCAACACCAATAATCACAAAAACAAGTAGGGGAGCACTGGTTGCGATTTCCAAAACAATAAGCCAAAGTTGGTTGCTGCACTTTATCATGCTTATGCTCAGAAGCAGGACAATCAAATCCCTTTAAATTAGCAGATGTAGACGCACCTAACACATGAGTACATCTCAGTAGATGGAAGTTTAAGATGATCTTAGGCCACTACAAAGTGCTAGTTATACAGTAACTATTCCCTAGTATAACACATATTGATGCTGCACAAGTTTCAACATAAGATTTTGCATAAGTATCAAAACAATCCTCTGTAGCTTATATGGGTAAATTGGTAGGAGTATTAGTTAGTAGTCATCACGGATTGGAAGGAGGTCTACAACATTACCTTGCTCTAAAGTGGATTTGACTGTCTCTCGCTCCCTTCTGATCCTCCCGAGGAGAGGCACTCCTCACGCGGGAGACCAGTGCCCTCGCATAGCTGCACCCCTGTCGCACCTTTCCTTGTTCCCCGTTCTTCTTCTCCTACCTCCCCTCCTCCCTGGATCCTCCTCTGTCTCTTTTTTCTATCAGAAAAATTGAAGCCCCGTCATGACCTTGGAGATCTCCCTGCCAGCCATGGAGGCCCGCCTCCACCTGCAAGTACATCGCGCCGCCGCGCCGGATCCCTCCTTCTCCCGCGCCCGCCGGATCCCGCCGCCGCTGTTTTGCATCAAGCAGGCGCGTCGTCCCCAGCCGCCCGAGCCATCACGTTGACCTGATCCAGAAGCGTTATCTAGGAAATAAATATCAAGCCAATGAAAACAATTTATGCACTCTTCACAGGAGAACGCATGCCTCTCTCAGTCGCAAGGACGAAGCAATGCAGAAATGTATGTTGTTCCTTTTTTTCCTTTCTTTTAGCTGAAAACGCAAGCAAACTTAATACTACAATCTATAGATAATTCCATTAACTAAAAGTTGATAAGATTGATGAAATAACCATGTGTTGTTGGGTTCTTAACAGTTCATATGAAACACATAGTACATGTTTATCTATTCTAGAATAGATTAGAAGAACAAAATGCCTTGATAACAACATTTGTCAAATTCTCAGGAGAGGAGGGAGACAGAGCCTACGTGTAATTAATTGTGGTGAGAATATATGTATACAATTGCAAAGCTGCTTGGAGCTGATCAACTCTGCTACTGCCGTGTCTACCTCTTAATCACATTGTCCTGGGTACCCCGCCCTGGTCAGGAGAATCACTTGGACGTTTGCTGTGGTGTACTTTTTAGGCATCAGCTTCTCCTGAATTGCATCAGACTCAGGTACCTTGTCGTTGACGGATCTTGCCTAAAATACATAGCTTCTAGAATTCATCGCCGGGGCTATGGGAATAGCACTCATAAACAAGGGCTTTTTTAGCTCCTTCGCATAGTATATCTTCACATTGCCATAGAGTGGTATGTGTCAACATAATAGGAAGCATCAGGAGGATATTAGGATAGTTTCCAAGAACATAAGTTAAATGAGATAAGCAGGTTTACCTATGTCCTATAGCACAACTTGGCTTCTAAATTTTCTCTCACCAGAACACCGGAAAGCAAGTCAGAAGTAGAGTATGGAATTTGCTTCTTGGAAGCTTCAAATTGTGTTCAGAAAGCTCATCCAAAGAAGCTGACTATTAGATGACTAAGTCACCAGAGAAGCTGTTATGTATATAGAACGTGTACTTCCAACACTCATGGGTGCTGCCCACAAGCTAGAACAAAATCTTTGATACAAAATCAATTAGGGAGAGCATGCCCATGCCATTGAACTCTCACGCGACCTGGAGGTTGTTGTTGGCCACAGGATGAACCGACATCTCTAGCAGTTAGAAACAACGTGAGATATGCTTTTTACGGGGAGGAGAAGAATCGGGACACATACCTGGATCCGCCGACCGGAGCCACCACCGGAATCTGTGCTATCCTTACTCTGCCTTCTCTTCTCCCCATCTCACCTCCTCTCTCTCCCACGTCTCTTCTTCCCAGGAGACCGAGGCGCCACGACCATGGAGCGCCGGCCGCCACGCTAGATCCTGACCTGATCCGCCTCGCCCCAACGTCTGCGGCTTCCCCGCTTTCCGGAGCCCTGCCACCATCGTCCTACATGTCCCGACCGGATCGGGAGCTCCGCCGCTCGATCTAAAGCCAAACGTGCACAGCGGGTTGAATAAGAAAAATACTGAACCGTTTTTTCTTCACGCACCGAGAACTGTGGGTTAAATTAGCCAGAATACAGGGACCTTTGTGTAAAAACGCCGCAACGTTGAACCCGGAGACTCAATCCGTGCTTTATTATTAGGGAGAGATATTGATGGGTTGCCTTTTACCATTGCACATGATGATTTTGATGAATGGGTTGCCTTTTACCATTGCACATGATGATTTTGATGAATATAATATGCATGTGATTGCTGCTCCTACTTGCAATTATTATGAGAGAGGAACTACATCTCCACCTCCTTATATTTCCAACACAATTTTTTGCAAGAAACTGCTTATGCTATGTATTGGCCTTTACTTGATGTGCGTGAATTGTTGTTTTATGACATGCTGATGCATAGGAAAAGAGTTAGACTTCGTCATTACATGATATATGTTACTTTGTGCTCACTAATAAATCACAAATCATTGTTAATTAAAATTGGCTTTGATATACCTTTGGATCCGGGTGGATCCATTACTTGAGCGCTATATGCCTAGCTTAATGGCTTTAAAGAAAGCGCTACCAGGTAGACAACCCAGAAGTTTTATAGAGTCATTTATTTCTATTGTGTGCTTTTATAAAGTTTAAAAATAAAAATAATGTGCCAAGATTTGCCTTTAGGATGTTTACATTGCTTGTTGGTTCGTGCGGTGCGAAACAGAAACTTTGGCTGTAGTGCGCGATTTTACATTTTTTTTACTGGAATGTCAAACAGTTATGAACTTTTTGCACTGTCTTTCTATACAAATTGTTTATTTTTCCAAAAATTTCAGAATTTTTGGAGTACCAGAGGTATGGTGAATGTTCAGATTACTACAGATTGTCCTGTTTAAGACAGATTCTGTTTTTGATGCATAGTTTGCTTGTTTTGATGAAACTATCGATTTCTATCAGTGGATTAAGCCATGGAAAAGTTATATTACAGTAGCTACAATGCAAAAAATATATAAATAGGTTTTCAACAGTACTTAGAGTAGTGATTTGCTTTATTATACTAACGGATCTTACCGAGCTTTCTGTTGAGTTTTGTGTGGATGAAGTGTTCGAAGATCAAGGAGGTCTTGATGTGAGGAGAAGGAGGAGAGGCAAGAGCTCAATCTTGGGGATGCCAAAGGCACCCCAAGTAAATATTCAAGGAGACTCAATCGTCTAAGCTTGGGGATGCCCCGGAAGGCATCCCATCTTTCTTCAACAAGTATCGGTATGTTTTCAGATTCGTTCCGTTCATGCGATATGTGCAAATCTTGGAGCGTCTTTTGCATTTAGTTTTCACTTCTCTTTTATGCACCATGCTGGTATGATATAGTACATGGTCGATTTATAGAATGCTCTTTACACTTCACTTATATTTTTTTGAGTATGGCTTTATAGAATGCTTCATGTGCTTCACTTATATCATTTGAAGTTTGGATTGCCTGTTTCTCTTCACTTAGAAAACCTCCATTTGAAGAATGCTCTTTTGCTTCACTTATATTTGTTAGAGCGTGGGCATATCTTTTTTAGAAATAATTAAACTCTCTTGCTTCACTTATTTCTATTTAGAGAGATGACGGGAATTGGACATTCACATGGTTAGTCATAAAATCCTACATAAAACTTATAGATCGCTGAATATGATATGTTTGATTCCTTGCAATAGTTTTGCGATATAAACGTGGTGATATTAGAGTCGTGCTAGTTGAGTAATTTTGAAATTGAGAAATACTTGTGTTGAGGTTTGCAAGTCCCGTAGCATGCATGTATGGTAACCGTTGTGTGACAAATTTGAAGCATGAGGTGTTTCTTTGATTGCCTTCCTTATGAGTGGTGGTCGGGGATGAGCGATGGTCTTTCCCTACCAATCTGTCCCCCTAGGAGCATACGCATAGTGCTTAGTTTTGATTACTTGTAGATTTTTGCAATAAGTATGTGAGTTCTTTATGACTAATGTTGAGTCCATGGATTATACGCACTCTCACCCTTCCATCATTGCTAGCCTCTTCGATACCGTGCATTGCCCTTTCTCACCTCGAGAGTTGGTGCAAACTTCGTCGGTGCATCCAAACCCCGTGATATGATACGCTCTATCACACATAAGCCTCCTTATATCTTCCTCAAAACAGCCACCATATCTACCTATTATGGCATTTCTATAGCCATTCCGAGATATATTGCCATGCAACTTCCATCATCTTCATATACATGACTTGATCATCATTTTCATATTGCTTTGCATGATCGTAATATAGCTAGCATGATGTTTTCATGGCTTGTCTGTTTTTTATGTCATTGCTACGCTAGATCATTGCACATCCCGGTACACCGCCGGAGGCATTCATATAGAGTCATACTTTGTTCTAGACATCGAGTTGTAATATTGAGTTGTAAGTAAATAGAAGTGTGATGATCATCATTATTAGAGCATTGCCCCAGTGAGGAAAGGATGATGGAGACTATGATTCCCCCACAAGTCGGGATGAGACTCTGGACTTTAAAAAAATAAAAGAGGCCAAAGAAGCCCAAATAAAAAAAGGCCAAAGAAGCCCACCATAAAATAAAAAAAATGAGAGAAAAAGAGAGAAGGGGCAATGTTACTATCCTTTTACCACACTTGTGCTTCAGAGTAGCACCATGTTCTTCATATAGAGAGTCTCTTGAGTTATCACTTTCATATACTAGTGGGAATTTTCATTATATAACTTGGCTTGCATATTCCAACGATGGGCTTCCTCAAATGCCCTAGGTCTTCATGAGGAAGCAAGTTGGATGCACAACCACTTAATTTCTTTTGTTGAGCTTTCATACATTTATAGCTCTAGTGCATCCGTTGCATGGCAATCCCTACTCCTCGCATTGACATCAATTGATGGGCATATCCATAGCCCGTTGATGAGCCGCGTCGATGTGAGACTTTCTCCCTTTTTGTCTTCTCCACACAACCTCCATCATCATATTCTATTCCACCCATAGTGCTATGTCCATGGCTGGCGCTCATGTATTGCGTGAAAGTTGAAAAAGTTTGAAAATGCTAAGTATGAAACAATTGCTTGGCTTGTCATCGGGGTTGTGCATGAAGGGAGCATTTTGTGTGATGAAAATGAAGCATGGCCAAACTATATGATTTTGTAGGGATGAGCTTTCTTTGGCTATGTTATTTTGAGAGGACATAATTGCTTGGTTAGTATGCTTGAAGTATTATTGTCTTGATGTCAAATGATAGGCTATTGCTTTGAATCATTCGTGTCTTAATATTCATGCCATGATTAGATTATGTGATCAAGATTATGCTAGGTAGCATTCCACATCAGAAATTATCTTTTTTATCATTTACCTACTCGAGGACGAGCAGGAATTAAGCTTGGGGATGCTGATATGTCTCCGTCATATCTATAATTTTTTATTGTTCCATGCCAATATTATACAACTTTCATATACTTTTGGCAAATTTTTATACTATTTTTGGGACTAACATATTGATCCAATGCCCAGTGCCAGTTCCTGTTTGTTGCATGTTTTTTGTTTCGTGGAAAATCCATATCAAACGGAGTCCAAACGGGATAAAAACTGACGGACATTTTTTTGGAATATATGTGATTTTTGGGAAGAAGAATCAACGTGAGATGATGCCCGAGGGGGCCACGAGGCAAGGGGCGCGCCCTAGGCCGTCCTGGCTGCCCCGTAAGGCGGTTGGTGCCCTTCTTTCGCCACAAGAAAGCCAATATCCGGATAGAAATCATGTTAAAATTTCAGACCAATCGGAGTTACGGATCTCCAGGAATATAAGAAACGGTGAAGGGACAGAATCTGGAAGGCAGAAAAACGCAGAAATAAAGAGCGACAGAGAGACAGATCCAATCTCGGAGGGGCTCTCGCCCCTCAGCTGCCATGGAGGCCATGGACCAGAGGGGAAACCCATCTCCCATCTAGGGACAAGGTCAAGGAAGAAGAAGAAGAGGGCTCTCCCCCCCCTCTCTCCCCGTGGCGCCGGAACGCCGCCGGCGGCCATCATCGTGTGACGGCGATCTACACCACACCTTCGTCATCTTCACCAACATCTTCATCACCTTCCCCCATCTATCTAAGCGGTCCACTCTCCCACAACCCGTTGTACCCTCTACTTGAACATGGTGCTTTATGTTTCATATTATTATCCAATGATGTGTTTCCATCCTATGATGTCTAAGTAGATTTTCGTTGTCCTATCGGTAATTGGTGAATTGCTATGATTGGTTTAATTTGCTTGTGGTTATGTTGTTGTCCTTTGGTGCCCATCATATGAGCGCGCGCGTGGATCACACCATATGGTTAGTTGTTTGTTCATAGGACTATGTATTGGAGGGCAAGAGTGACAAAAGCTTCAACCTAGCATAGAAATTGATGCATACGGGATTGAAGGGGGACCAATATATCTTAATGCTATGGTTGGGTTTTACCTTAATGAATGTTAGTAGTTGTGGATGCTTGCTAATAGTTCCAATCATAAGTGCATAGAATTCCTAGTCAGGGATGCCATGCTAACAGTGGCCTCTCCCACATAAAACTTGATATCGGTCTAGTAAAGTAGTCAATTGCTTAGGGACAATTTCGCAACTCCTACTACCACTTTTCCACACTCGCTATACTAACTTTATTGCTTCTTTACCTAAAAAGCCCCTACTTTTTATTTATGCGCTCTTTATTATCTTGCAAACCTATCCAAAAACACCTAAAAAGTACTTCTAGTTTAATACTTGTTCTAGGTAAAGTGAACGTTAAGCGTGCGTAGAGTTGTATCGGTGGTCGATAGAACTTGAGGGAAAAAACATTTTACCTTTAGCTCCTCGTTGGGTTCGACACTCTTACTTATCGAAAGAGGCTACAATTGATCCCCTATACTTGTGGGTTATCAAAGATCAGACAGTTAACCAAACCAAGCATGCTTGACAACTTGGAAAATTGCACCCTGAAGAATTGAACATCACATTTGCAGAATTGAACCAAACAGTTAACTGAACACCACATTGCATGACATATAGAACATATACACTAGAGCAGAAGATTGCATGGTAAAATTATATAGCACAATTCACTAGAATTTGTTAAGGAAAGGCAGTAGCTAGCAAGCTGAACATGGGTCCTTATAGTGAGGTAATAAGACAAGCTACTCCTCATTGTCGAAGATATCGATGACGATTGGCTCCTTGGACATGGAAGAGGGCGAGGCCTCCGCATCTTGGGTGCACTCGTCGTAGTGGTGAGTTGCCTGAGCCACTCCGGGCACCAACCTGCTAGCTCTCGAGATGAGGTAAGCATGTGCACGCTGAGACAACACCTCGTAGTCTTCGTCGAAGGCACCGACGATGTCCTCGAGAAAACGCCACAAACTGTCATTTAAAGCAGCCAATCACGTCGCGGCGTCGGCACGCGAGGCGTCAATGGTGTCCTGACGGCGAGGTGCTCCTCCAAGATCTAGGGAATTTTTTGTTTTTGCCACTCTAGATTTTGCCAATTTTCCTTATACCATTCTAGATTTTGACATTTCACTTTTGCCACTCTTAACTTTTGACAATTATCACAATTGCCATTCCGTGGCAAAAGTAGAATAATTTTATTTCATTTTTGCCACTCTTAGCTTTTGAAATGTATCACAATTGCCTCTCCAAAAATTTTGCTTTTGCCATCGGAATGGCAATTCAGATAATTGTCAAAAACTAAGAGTGGAAAAAGTGAAATGTCAAAATCTAGAGTGGCATAAGGAAAATTGGCAAAATCTAGAGTGGCAAAAACAAAATTTTCCCCAAGATCTATGGGTCGGCACGAATGGTAGCCATTGTGACCTCATCTGCGCATGCAGCCGTGATTTGCTTCTCCGCTGCCAAATGCTCCTTGAGATCCTGGCTATACTGCATGCACCATGGCTTAGGGCGGCGCTTATTTGGTGGAGGGGTCAGTGATTTGGGTGAAAGGTGTCGCGCTCGCGCCGCCAGTCGAGGCATGTGGGATGTGGAAGGAGGAGGATGGGGGTCGGGTGTGGATTACCTACCTGGATAGGCGAGGCCGAGCAGTGTGAAGGAGGGTCGTCGGCGAGGAGGCGGCGCTGCAAGCAAGGAGTGAAGGTTTCAACTTGGAAAGGGAGGCGGAAACAGGGGAAATGTGGCTTTTGGTAAGGAGGAGGGGGCGGGGAGGTAGATTTTTTTGTGGAAGCCAAAAATTTGGAATTGCTTCAGCAAAAAAACTGGCGTGCAAAGTGTCATCAGACACAGTCCCTTATTCAGAGCGGGCTGTGGACTGTAGCCATCGCACCTTCTCGTGTAAGCCATATGCATACTATAATCCGACGGTGCTCCAAGATATTTTGTGCTGCATCTCACACGGTTGGTGATAATAAACTGTGTGGGATCTACTTGATTTTTCGTCTTGATTTGAATTACATAATGGGATCACAGCATGCCGTGGTAATTTTTTTGTCCCGTTAGGGGCGAGTTTGGGGATATGCTTCTCACAACAATCCTGATGGTTTCGGTAGGGAACGTCCCACCTTTTGGGACGAAACAATATCCATTGCCTCTTATTGCTTTCAAAAATATTCTCGTGTCAACATAGAACAACACGAGTATTTTGTCAATTTTTGTGATTTTTGGGGTTCGTTTGGACATTTTTATGCATTAATTGAGTTTTCAGTGCATTTATGTGCATAATTCAACTTTGAACTAAATGCACATGCTCTAATGCATATAAATTGGTTGAAGATTCAAATTTGTGTCCTTGGTTGCATGCTTAGGTCCCATGCAAGAAATGGGAATGAATGTCAAACAACCTGCCATGGTCACTCAGCCGCAAACATTGAGATACCTGGTTTTTAAATTCTAGTAAATCCAAAACTCGTCTGAAATTCATGAAACTTGCTATTCTATCATGGAGCAGCATCAACATGTTGTGGTAAAGTTTTTGTCCCATTTGGGGCGGGTTTGGGGATATGCTTCTCACAAACCAGAGCTTCTCACAACAAGCCTGATGGTTTCGGTAGGGAACATCCCACCTTTGGGGACGAAACGATATCCATTGCCGCTTATTGCTTTCAAAAAAATTCTCATGTCAACATAGAACAACAGGGAGTGTTGTGTCAATTTTTGGGATTTTTCGGGGTTCGTTTGGACATTTTTATGCATTAATTGAGTTTTCAATGCATTTATGTGCATAATTCAAATTTGAACTACATGCGCATGCTCTAATGCATATAAATTGGTTGAAACTTCAAATCTATGTCTTTGGTTGCATGCTTAGGTCCCATGCAAGAAATGGGAATGAATGTCAAACAACCTGCCACGATCACTCGGCCGCAAACATTGAGATACCTGGTTTTTAAATTCTACTAAATCCAAAACCCGTCTGAAACTCATGAAACTTTCTATGCTATCATGGAGCGGCATCAACATGTCGTGGTAAATTTGTCGTCCCATTTGGGGCAGGTTTGGGGATATGCTTCTCACAAACCAGAGCTTCTCGCAACAAGCCTGATGGTTTTGGTAGGCAACGTCCCACTGATACATCCATTTTGCATCATGCTTTTATATCGATATTTATTGCATTATGGGCTGTTATTACACATTATGACAGAATACTTATGCCTATTCTCTCTTATTTTACAAGGTTTACATGAAGAGGGGGAATGCCGGCAGTTGGAATCCTGGGCTGGAAAAGGAGCAAATATTAGAGACCTATTCTGCACATCTCTGCTACCTCTTGAGCACTGTGTTGGTTTTCCCCGAAGAGGAAGGGATGATGCAGCAAAGTAGCATAAGTATTTCCCTCAGTTTTTGAGAACCAAGGTATCAATCCAGTAGGAGGCTACGCGCGAGTCCCTCGCACCTGCACAAAACAAATAAATCCTCGCAACCAACGCAAATAGGGGTCGTCAATCCCTATAGGGCCACTTACGAGAGTGAGATCTGATAGATATGATAAGATAATATTTTAGGTATTTTTTATGACAAAGATGCAAAGTAAAATAAAGGCAAAGTAAATAGCAAAGGAAATAACTAAGTAGTAGGAGATCCATATGATAAAGATAGACCCAGGGGCCATAGGTTTCACTAGTGGCTTTTCTCGAGAGCATAAGTATTCTACGGTGGGTGAACAAATTACTGTAGAGAAATTGACAGAATTGAGCATAGTTATGAGAATATCTAGGTATGATCATGTATATAGGCATCACGTCCGAGACAAGTAGACCGACTCCTGCCTGCATCTACTACTATAACTCCACTCATCGACCGCTATCCAGCATGCATCTAGAGTATTAAGTTAAAAACAGAGTAACGCCTTAAGCAAGATGACATGATGTAGAGGAATAGACTCATGCAATATGAAGAAAACCCCATCTTCTTATCCTCGATGGCAACAATACAATACGTGCCTTGCTGCCCTTACTGTCACCGGGAAAGGACACCGCAAGATTGAACCCAAACCTAAGCACTTCTCCCATTGCAAGAAAGATCAATCTAGTAGGCCAAACCAAACTGATAATTCGAAGAGACTTGCAAAGATAACCAATCATACATAAAAGAATTCAGAGAAGATTCAAATATTATTCATAGATAGACTTGATCATAAACCCACAATTCATCGGTCTCAACAAACACACCGAAAAAAGAAGATTACATCGAATAGATCTCCACAAGAGAGGGGGAGAACATTGTATTGAGATCCAAAAAGAGAGAAGAAGCCATCTAGCTACTAACTATGGACCCGTAGGTCCGAGGTAAACTACTCACACTTCATCGGAGAGGCTATGGTGTTGATGTAGAAGCCCTCCGTGATTGATGCCCCCTTCAGCGAAGCTCCGAAACAGGCCCCAAGATGGGATCTCGTGGATACAGAAAGTTATGGTGGTGGAATTAGGGTTTTGGCTCCGTACCTGATCGTTTGGGGGTACGTAGGTATATATAGGAGGAAGGAGTATGTCGGTGGAGCAACAGGGGGGCCACGAGGGTGGAGGGCGCGCCCCCTTACCTTGTGGTCTCCTCTTTCCTTTCTTGACGTAGGGTCCAAGTCTCCCGGGTCTTGTTCGTTGAGAAAATCACGTTCCCGAAGGTTTCATTCCATTTGGACTCCGTTTGATATTCCTTTTCTTCGAAACCCTAAAACAGGCAAAAAAAACACCAATTCTGGGCTGGGCCTCCGGTTAATAGGTTAGTCCCAAAAATAAAATAAAAGTGGATAATAAAGCCCAATAATGTCCAAAACAGTAGATAATATAGCATGGAGCAATCAAAAATTCTAGATACATTGGAGACGTATCAAGCATCCCC
Source organism: Triticum urartu (assembly GCF_056163025.1). Lineage (NCBI taxonomy): Eukaryota > Viridiplantae > Streptophyta > Magnoliopsida > Poales > Poaceae > Triticum > Triticum urartu. The sequence goes on along the minus strand of NC_141879.1, from coordinate 495,040,142 downwards.
AAGCTTAATTCCTGCTCATCCTCGAGTAGGTAAATGATAAAAACAAATTTTTTGATGCGGAGTGCTACTTGGCATAATTTTAATGTAATTCTTCTTAATTGTGGTATGAATATTCAGATCCGAAAGATTCAAGACAAAAGTTCATATCGACATAAAAATAATAATACTTCAAGCATACTAACAAAGCAATTATGTCTTCTCAAAATAACATGGCTAAAGAAAGTTATCCCTACAAAATCATATAGTCTGGCTATGCTCTATCTTCACCACACAAAATATTTAAATCATGCACAACCCCGATGACAAGCCAAGCAATTGTTTCATACTTTTGACATTCTCAAAACTTTTTCAATTTTCACGCAATACATGAGCGTGAGCTATGGATATAGCACTATAGCTGGAATAGAATGGTGGTTGTGGAGAAGACAAAAAGGGGAAGATAGTCTCACATCAACTAGGCATATCAACGGGCTATGGAGATGCCCAGCAATAGATATCAATGTGAGTGAGTAGGGATTGCCATGCAACGGATGCACTAGAGCTATAAGTATATGAAAGCTCAAAAAGAAACTAACTGGGTGTGCATACAACTTGCTTGCTCATGAAGACCTACACTACTAGGAAAAGGCCTACTAGTGGTGCACCTGTTTTGCCTACTAATGGCGCACTACAGGTGCGCCACTAGTAGCACGCCATTAAGTACTAATGGCGCACCACAGGTGCGCCATTAGCAACATTTTAAAAAAATCAGAATTTTTTTAAAAAAATTCAAAAAAAAATTCAATTTATTTTTTTCGCTTTTTTCTTAATCTCAAGTCACTATGGCTTAATCTCAGGTGAATATGCTTAATCTCAAGCCAAATCGCACTCTATGGTCAAACTTCCCGGAAGGTCACCCATCCTCACAATACTCCAGCCCGAGCATGCTTAACTTCGTAGTTCTATCCAACCCCAGCACCATCTCACTTCATAGGCACTTGTTGATATATCTATCATATCAATCCTATTAAACCTTGTTGATGTCTAGGACTTTGTTCATGTTCATGAGTATGATGAAATTTTGAAAAAATATTTCAAACTTCCCGGTCATATTACGTATCATATTTTGAAAAAAAATCAATTTTTTTTTAAACCTAATTTTTTTTCTGTTACTAGTGCTGCACCTAGCAAACGGTGCGCCACTAGTAAGTTTGAATTTTTTTCCATTTTTCCCTCTAGATCTTAAAAGCCCCGTAACTTTTTTCTGTTAGGTTTTTGGGGATTTTGAAAATGTTTAACGGGGTTCCCCTAGTTAAATTTGGATGTAATTTTTCGAGTAGATGATTTTTCATATAAAAAACTTTTTAATCCGAGTTCGTGTGCAAAAGTTATGCCCATTTTACAAATTATAGAGAGATTTTGCAAATAAAGTCGAAATTCATATTTGTAAATTTTCCCAACAAGTAGACCACATATCACATGGGAAACTTATTTTCTTTCATTTTTTTGACATTTCCATCATTTTCTTTTATTTTTTTAAACTGAAAAGGCGGTCCACCGGGGGGGGTGCATTCGGTGGAATTTTGGGCCAAGTTAGTAATGGCGCACCGTGGGAGTGGTGCGCCATTACTAGTTAAACTAGTAATGGCGCACCACACCCACGGTGCGCCATTACTAGTTTTGAAAAAAAATTAAAAAATGATTTTTTTTGAAAAATACTTAGTAATGGCGCACCAGTGGACAGTGCGCCAAACTAGTAATGGCGCACTGTCCACTGGTGCGCCATTACTAACAAATTTTTTTTTTTCAAAACTACTAATGGCGCACGGTGGGTGTGGTGCGCCATTACTATGTCAACTAGTAATGGCGCACTATACCATGGTGCGCCATTAGTAATAATTTTTTTTCGAAACTACTAATGGCGCACCACATACATGGTGCGCCATTAGTGTCCATATTATCTATAGCCCTTTTCCTAGTAGTGCTAGGGCAATTTGAGGAAGCCCATCATTGGAATATACAAGCCAAGTTCTATAATGAAAGATTCCCACTATTATATGAAAGTGATAACATGAGAGACTCTCTACTATGAAGATCATGGTGCTACTTTGAAGCACAAGTGTGGTAAAAGGATAGTAACATTGTCCCTTCTCTATTTTTCTCTCATTTTTTTATTTGGGCCTTTGCTCTTTTTTTATGGACTCTTTTATTTATTTTTCGTCCGGAGTCTCATCCCGACTTGTGGGGGAATCATAGTCTCCATCATCCTTTCCTCACTGGGACAATGCTCTAATAATGATGATCATCACACTTTTATTTTTCTTACAACTCAACAATTACAACTCGATACTTAGAACAAAATATGACTCTATGTGAATGCCTCCGGCGGTGTACCGGGATATGCAATGACTCATGAGTGACATGTATGAAAGAATTATGAATGGTGGCTTTGCCACAAATACGATGTCAACTACATGATCATGCTAAGCAATATGACAATGATGGAGTGTGTCATAATAAACGGAACGGTGGAAAGTTGCATGGCAATATATCTCGGAATGGCTATGGAAATGCCATAATAGGTAGGTATGGTGGCTGTTTTGAGGAAGGTATATGGTGGGTGTATGATACCATCGAAAGGTGCGCGGTATTAGAGAGGCTAGCAAAGGTGGAAGGGTGAGAGTGCGTATAATCCATGGACTCAACATTAGTCATAAAGAAATCATATACTTATTGCAAAAATCTACAAGTTATAAAAGAAAAGTATTACGCGCATGCTCCTAGGGGGATAGATTGGTAGGAAAAGACCATCACTCGTCCCCGACCGCCACTCATAAGGAAGACAATCAATAAATAAATCATGCTCCGACTTCATCACATAACGGTTCACCATACGTGCATGCTACGGGAATCACAAACTTCAACACAAGCATTTCTCAAATTCACAACTACTCAACTAGCATGACTTTAACATCACCATCTCTATATCTCAAAACAATTATCAAGTAACAAACTTATCATAGTATTCAACACACTCATAAGAAAGATTTATTATTAATCTTGTATACAAGGCATATTAAGATTTTAAGAAAATTACCATGCTATTAAGACTCTCAAAATAATCTAAGTGAAGCATGAGAGATCAATAGTTTCTATAAAACAAATCCACCACCGTGCTCTAAAAGATATAAGTGAAGTACTAGAGCAAAATTATATAACTCAAAAGATATAAGCGAAGCACACAGAGTATTCTAAAATATTCCAAATCATGTATGGCTCTCTAAAAAGGTGTGTACAGCAAGGATGATTGTGGTAAACTAACAAGCAAAGACTCAAATCATACAAGACGCTCCAAGCAAAACACATATCATGTGGTAAATAAAAATATAGCTCCAAGTAAAGTTACCGATAGAAGTAGACGAAAGAGGGGATGCCTTCCGGGGCATCCCCAAGCTTTGGCTTTTAGGTGTCCTTAGATTATCTTGGGGGTGCCATGGTCATCCCGAAGCTTAGGATCTTTCCACTCCTTGTTCCATAATCAATCAAATCTTTACCCAAAACTCGAAAACTTCACAACACAAAACTTAAAGTAGAAAATCTCGTGAGCTCCGTTAGCGAAAGAAAATAAAAGATCACTTCAAGGTACTGTAATGAACTCATTATTTATTTATATTGGTGTTATAACTAATGTATTTCAACTTCTCTATGGTTTATAAACTATTTTACTAGCCATAGATTCATCAAATAAGCAAACAACACACAAAAAACAGAATCTATCAAAAACAGAACAGTCTGTAGTAATCTGTAGCTAGAGCAAGATATAGAACCCCAAAAATTCTAAAAAACATTTCTGGACGTGAGGAATTTACCTATTAATCATATGCAAAAAGAATTAACTAAATAGCACTCTCAAAATAAAAATTACAGCAGTTCTTGTGAGCGCTAAAGTTTCTGTTTTTTACAGCAAGTTCAACAAGACTTTCCCCAAGTCTTCCCAACGGTTCTACTTGGAACAAACACTAATTAAACAAAAAAAACACAACCAAAAACAGAGGCTAGATAAATTATTTATTACTAAACAGTAGAAAAAAGGAAGGAATAAAAATAAAATTGGGTTGCCTCCCAACAAGCACTATCGTTTAACGCCCCTAGTTAGGCATAACAAACAAGAATAGATCTAGGTATTGCCATCTTTGGTAGGCAATCCATAAGTGGATCTCATAATAGATTCATAAGGTAATTTAATCTTATTTCTAGGAAAGTGTATCATGCCTTTCCTTAATGGAAATTGGAATCTAATATTTCCTTCCTTCATCTCAATAATTGCACCAATCATTCTAAGGAAAGGTCTACCAAGAATAATAGGACATGAAGGATTGCAATCTATGTCAAGAACAATAAAATCTACGGGCACATAATTCCTATTTGCAACAATAATAACATCATTAATTCTTCCCATAGGTTTCTTAATAGTGTAATCCGCAAGGTGCAAGTTTAGAGAGCAATCATCAAAATCACGGAAACCTAACAAATCACACAAAGTCTTTGGAATCATGGAAACACTAGCACCCAAATCACATAAAGAATAGCATTCATGATCTTTAATTTCAATTTTAATAGTTGGTTCCCACTCATCATAAAGTTTTATAGGGATAGAAACTTCCAATTCAAGTTTTTCTTCATAAGATTGCATCAAGGCATCAACGATATGTTTAGTAAACGCTATATTTTGACTATAAGCATGAGGAGAATTTAGCACGGATTGCAACAAGGAAATACAATCAATCAAAGAGCAATTTTAATAGTTAAATTCCTTGAAATCCATAATAGTGGGTTTAGCAACATCTAGGGTTTTAATTTCTTCAATCCCACTTTTATCAAATTTAGCATCAAGATCAACAAATTCCGAATTCTTGGAACGCCTTCTAGGTAAAGGTGGATCATATTCAGTCCCATCATTATCAAGATTCATATTGCAAAACAAAGATTTAATAGGGGACACATCAATAACTTTTAGATCTTCATCTTTATTTTCATAGCAACTAGAAGAACACGCTCTTACAAAGGCATCTTTCTTAGCACGCATCCTAGCGGTTCTTTCTTTGCACTCATCAATGGAAATTCTCATGGCTTTGAGAGACTCATTGATATCATGCTTAGGTGGAATAGATCTAAGTTTCAAAGAATCAACATCAAGAGAAATTCTATCAACGTTCCTAGCCAAATCATCAATCTTAAGCAATTTTTCTTCAATCATAGCGTTAAAATTCTTTTGCGAAGTAATAAATTCTTTAATATTATATTCAAAATAAGAGGGCATCTTATTATAATTTCCATAAGAATTGTTGTAGGAATTACCATAATTATTAGAGGGGTTACTAGGGTAAGGCCTAGGATTGAAATTTCATCTATACGCGTTGTTACCAAAATTGTTACTACCAACAAAATTCACATCCATAGATTCATTATTATTCTCAATCAAAGTAGACAAGGGCATATCATTAGGATCAGAAGAAACACTCTTATTAGCAAATAATTTCATAAGTTCATCCATCTTTCCACTCAAAACATTAATTTCTTCTATCGCATGCACCTTTTTATTAGTAGATCTTTCAGTGTGCTATTGAGAATAATTAACCATAATATTATCTAGGAGATTAGTAGCTTCTCCTAAAGTGATTTCCATAAAAGTGCCTCCCGCGGCCGAATCTAAAAGATTTCTAGAAGCAAAATTCAATCCGGCATAAAAAATTTGTATAATCATCCACAAATTTAAACCATGAGTAGGGAAATTACGTATCATTAATTTCATTCTGTACCAAGCTTGTGCAACATATTCATGATCAAGTTGCTTAAAATTCATAATATCGTTTCTAAGAGAGATGATCTTAGCGGGAGGAAAATACTTAGAGATAAAAGCATCTTTGCACTTGTTCCATGAATCAATACTATTGGCAAAGATGAAAACCAAGCCTTAGCACGATCTCTAAGGGAAAAAGGAAATAGCTTCAATTTAACAATATCATTATCCACATCTTTCTTCTTTTGCATGTCACGCAAACCAATGAAGCTATTTAGATGGGTAGCGGCATCTTCGCTAGGAAGGCCGGAGAACGGATCTTTCATGACAAGATTCAGCAAAGCAGCATTAATTTCACAAGATTCAGCATCGGTAAGAGGAGAAATCGGAGTGCTAATAAAATCATAGTTGTTGGTATTGGTGAAGTCACACAATTTAGTATTATCTTGAGCCATCCTGACAAGCAAGAAAACTAACACAGAAGCAAACAAAAAGCAAGCGGACAAAAAGAGTCAAATAGAGAGGGGGGTAGAGAGAGAGGGCGAATAAAACGGCAAGGGTGAAGTGGGGGGGAGAGGAAAACGAGAGGAAAATGGCAAATAATGTAATGCGGGAGATAAGGGTATGTGATGGGTACTTCGTATGTTGAATTTTGCGTAGGCCTCCCCGGCAACGGCACCAGAAATCCTTCTTACTACCTCTTGAGCACTCTGTTAGTTTTCCCCGAAGAGGAAGGGATGATGCAGCAAAGTAGCGTAAGTATTTCCCTCAGTTTTTTAGAACCAAGGTATCAATCCAGTAGGAGGCTACGCGCGAGTCCCTCGCACCTGCACAAAACAAATAAATCCTCGCAACCAACGCAAATAGGGGTTGTCAATCCCTATAGGGCCACTTACGAGAGTGAGATCTGATAGATATGATAAGATAATGTTTGGTATTTTTATGATAAAGATGCAAAGTAAAATAAAGGCAAAGTAAATAGCAAAGGAAATAACTAAGTAGTAGGAGATCAATATGATAAAGATAGACCCAGGGGCCATAGGTTTCACTAGTGGCTTCTCTCGAGAGCATAACTATTCTAGGGTGGGTGAACAAATTACTGTTGAGCAATTGACAGAATTGAGCATAGTTATGAGAATATCTAGGTATGATCATGTATATAGGCATCACGTCCGAGACAAGTAGACCGACTCCTGCCTGCATCTACTACTATTACTCCACTCATCGACCGCTATCCAGCATGCATCTAGAGTATTAAGTTGAAAACAGAGTAACGCCTTAAGCAAGATGACATGATGTAGAGGCATAGTTTCATGCAATATGATAAAAAAACCCCATCTTGTTATCCTCGATGGCAACAATACAATACGTGCCTTGCTGTCCTTACTGTCACCAGGAAAGGACACCGCAAGATTGAACCCAAAGCTAAGCACTTCTCCCATTGCAAGAAAGATCAATCTAGTAGGCCAAACCAAACTAATAATTCAAAGAGACTTGTAAAGATAACCAATCATATATAAAAGAATTCAGAGAAGATTCAAATATTATTCATAGATAGACTTGATCATAAACCCACAATTCATCGGTCTCAACAAACACACCGAAAAAAGAAGATTACATCGAATAGATCTCCACAAGAGAGGGGGAGAACATTGTATTGAGATCCAAAAAGAGAGAAGAAGCCATCTAGCTACTAACTATGGACCCGTAGGTCCGAGGTAAACTACTCACACTTCATCGGAGAGGCTATGGTGTTGATGTAGAAGCCCTCCGTGATCGATGCCCCCTCCGGCGGAGCTCCGGAACAGGACCCAAGATGGGATCTCGTGGATACAGAAAGTTATGGCGGTGGAATTATGGTTTTGGCTCCATATCTGATCAGTTGGGTATATATAGGAGGAAGGAGTACGTCGGTGGAGCAACAGGGGGCCCACGAGGGTGGAGGGCGCACCTGGGGTAGGCAGGCGCGCCCCCTTACCTCGTGGTCTCCTCTTTCCTTTCTTGACGTAGGGTCCAAGTCTCCCGGGTCTTGTTTGTTGAGAAAATCACGTTCCTGAAGGTTTGATTCCGTTTGGACTCCGTTTGACATTCCTTTTCTTTGAAATCCTAAAATAGGCAAAAAATAGCAATTCTGGGCTGGGCCTCCGGTTAATAGGTTAGTCCCAAAATTAATATAAAAGTGGATAATAAAGCCCAATAATGTCCAAAACAGTAGATAATATAGCATGGAGCAATGAAAAATTATAGATACGTTGGAGACGTATCAATCTCTAAAAGTCCTGAAACTTCACGGGAGCACGTTTCTGAATATATAAAAAATATTGGGAAAAAGGAAGTACCAGAGGGGGGCCACCCACCGTCCACGAGGGTGGGGGCATGCCCTACCCCCCTGGGCATTCCCCCTGCATTGTGGGCCCCCTGGTGGCCCTCCGATGCCCATCTTTGGCTATATGGAGTCTTTCATCGAGGAAAAATTCATAAGCAAGCTCACGGGACGAAACTCCGCCGCCATGAGGCGGAACCAATCTAGGGCTCCGGTGGAGCTGTTCTGCCGGGGGGAACTTCCCTCCGAGAGGGGGAAATCATCACCATCGTCATCACCAACGATCCTCTCATTGGGAGGGGGTCAATCTCCATCAACATCTTCACCAGCACCATCTCATCTCAAACCCTAGTTCATCTCTTGTATCCAATCTTTGTATCCAAACCTCGGATTGGTACCTGTGGGTTGCTAGTAGTGTTGATTACTGCTTGTAGTTGATGCTAGTTGGTTTACTTGGTGGAAGATCATATGTTCAGATCCATTATGCATATTAATACCCCTCTGATTATGAACATGAATATGCTTTGTGAGTAGTTACGTTTGTTCATGAGGACATGGGAGAAGTCTTGCTATAAGTAGTCATGTGAATTTGGTATCCATTCGATATTTTGATGAGATGTATGTTGTCATCCCTCTAGTGGTGTCATGTGAACGTCGACTACATGATACTTCACCATTATTTGGGCCTAGAGGGAGGCATTGGGAAGTAATAAGTAGATGATGGGTTGCTAGAGTGACAGAAGCTTAAACCCTAGTTTATGTGTTGATTCGTAAGGGGCTGATTTGGATCCATATGTTTCAAGCTATGGTTAGGTTTACCTTAATACTTCTGTTGTAGTTGCGGATGCTTGAAATAGGGGTTAATCATAAGTGGGATGCTTGTCCAAGTAAGTGCAGTACCCAAGCACTGGTCTACCCACATATCAAATTATCAAAGTACCGAACGTGAATCATATGAACGTGATGAAAACTAGCTTGACGATAATTCCCATGTGTCCTCGGGAGCGCTTTCCTTTATATAAGAGGTTGTCCAGGCTTGTCCTTTGCTACAAAAAGGATTGGGCCATCTTGCTGCACCTTATTTACTTTCATTACTTGTTACTCGTTACAAATTACCTTATCACAAAACTATCTGTTACCGATAATTTCAGTGCTTGCAGAGAATACCTTACTGAAAACTGCTTATCATTTCCTTCTGCTCCTCGTTGGGTTCGACACTCTTACTTATTGAAAAGGCTATAATAGATGCCCTACACTTGTGGCTCATCAAGACTCTTTTCTGGCGCCGTTGCCGGGGTGTGAAGCGCCTTTGGTAGGTGGAATTTGGTAAGGAAAACTTTATATAGTGTGCTGAAATTTACTGTCACTTGTTACTATGGAACATAATCCTTTGAGGGGCTTGTTCGGGGTATCTTCACCCCGACCAGTAGAGCAAAGAGTTGCTCCTCAACCTACTGAACCTACTGAAAATGTTTACTTTGAAATTCCTCCGGGTATGATAGAGAAACTGCTCGCTAATCCTTTCATAGGTGATGGAACATTACATCCCGATTTGCACGTAATCTATGTGGATGAAGTTTGTGGATTATTTAAGCTTGCAGGTATGCCCGAGGATGTTATCAATAAGAAGGTCTTCACTTTATCTTTCAAGGGAGATGCATTGACATGGTTGAGGCTATGTGATGATATTGGATCATGGAACTACCAACGGTTGAAATTGGAATTTCATTAGAAGTTTTATCCTATGCATCTTGTTCATCATGATCGTAATTATATATATAATTTTTGGCCTCGCGAAGGAGAAAGCATCGCTCAAGCTTGGGGGAGTCTTAAGTCAATGTTATATTCATGCCCCAATCATGAGCTCTCAAAATAAATGATTATTCAAAAAAATTATGCTCAGCTTTCTCTCAGTAATCGCTCCATGCTCGATACTTCCTGTACTAGATCTTTTATGATGAAGACTATTGAATTCAAATGGGATTTATTGCAAAGAATTAAACGCAACTCTGAAGATTGGGACCTCGATGAAGGTAAGGAGTCAGGTATAACACCTAAGTTTGATTGTGTTAAATCTTTTATGGATACCGATGCTTTCCGTGAATTTAGCACTAAATATGGACTTGACTCTGAGATAGTAGCTTCTTTCTGTGAATCCTTTGCTACTCATGGTGATCTCCCTAAGGAGAAGTGGTTTAAATATAATCCTCCCATTGAAGTAAAAGTAGTTGCACCTATTAAAGTTGAAGAAAATACTATCACTTATAATGATACTGTTGTTCCTACTGCTTATATCAAGAAACCACCTTTCCCTGTTAGAATAAAGGATCATGCTAAAGCTTCAAATTTGGTTAACAAAAGTAATATTAAAAAACCTAAACCCCCTGAGCAAATTAAAGTTGAACCTAGTGTTGCTATGGTTAAAGAACTCTTGGCCGATAATATTGATGGGCATGTTATTTACTTCTGCAATGAATCTGCTAGAATTGCTAGACCTGATACTAAAAATAAACATAGACCTGTTGTAGGCATGCATGTTATTTCTATTAAAATAGGATATCATTGATATCATGGCTTATGTGATATGGGTGCTAGTGCAAGTGCAATGCCTCATTCCTTATACAAAGAAATTATGCATGATATTGCACCTGCTGAGATAGAAGAGATTGATGTTACTATTAAGCTTGCCAATAGAGATACTATTTCACTAGTTGGGATTGTTAGAGATGTTGAAGTCTTGTGTGGGAAAGTTAAATATCCTGCTGATTTTCTTGTTCTTGGTTCCCCACAAGATGACTTTTGTCCCACTATATTTGGTAGACCCTTCTTGAATACTGTTAATGCTAAGATAGACTGCAATAAGGATATTGTTTCTATTGGTTTAAGGGATATGTATCATGAGTTTAATTTTGCTAAATTTTGTAGATAACCCCATGATAGAGAATTGCCTAGTAAAGATGGAATTATTGGTCTTGCTTCTATTGCTGTTCCTCCTACTGATCCTTTAGAACAATATTTGCTAGACCATGAAAATGATATGTTTATGAATGAAAGAAGGGAAATAGATGAAGTATTCTTTAAACAGGGACCTATTTTGAAACACAACTTGCCCGTTGAAATCCTAGGGGATCCCCCTCCACCTAAGGGTGATCCTGTGTTTGAGCTTAAACCTTTACCTGATACTCTTAAATATGTTTATCTTGATGAGAAAGAGATATATCATGTTATTATTAGTGCTAACCTTTCAGATCGTGAAGAAAAGAAATTATTGAAAACTCTGAACAAGCACCATGCTGCTATTGGATATACTCTCGATGATATTAAGGGCATTAGTCCCACTCTATGCCAGCACAAAATAAAATTGGAGAAGGATGCTCAACCGGTTGTTGATCACCAACGACGATTAAATCCTAAGATGAAAGAAGTGGTAAGAAAAGAAATATTAAAGCTTCTGGATGTAGGTATAATTTATCCCGTTACTGATAGTCAGTGGGTAAGTCATGTCCATTGTGTCCCTAAGAAGGGAGGTATTACTGTTGTTCCTAATGATAAAGATGAATTGATCCCACAAAGAATTGTTACAGGTTATGGAATGGTAATTGATTTCCGCAAATTAAATAAAGCTACTAAAAAGGATCATTACCCCTTACCTTTTATTGATCAAATGCTAGAAAGATTATCCAAACATACACATTTTTGCTTTCTAGATGGTTATTCTGGTTTCTCTCAAATACATGTGTCAAAAGAGGATCAAGAAAAGATAACTTTTACTTGCCCTTTCGGTACCTTTGCTTATAGACATATGCCTTTTGGTTTATGTAATGCACCTGCTACCTTTCAAAGAAGTATGACTGCTATATTCTCTGACTTTTGTGAAAAGATTGTTGAGGTATTCATGGATGATTTCTCTGTTTATGGGACTTCTTTTGATGATTGCTTAAGCAACCTTGATCGAGTTTTGCAGAGATGTGAAGAAACAAATCTTGTCTTAAATTGGGAGAAGTGCCACTTCATGGTTAATGAAGGTATTGTCTTGGGGCATAAAATTTCTGAAAGAGGTATTGAAGTTGATAAAGCTAAAGTTGATGCTATTGAAAAGATGCAGTGTCCTAAGGACATTAAAGGTATAAGAAGTTTCCTTGGTCATGCCGGTTTTTACAGGAGGTTCATTAAGGACTTCTCTAAAATTTCTCAGCCTCTGACTAATCTCTTATAAAAAGATGTTCCTTTTGTCTTTGATGATGATTATGTAGAAGCATTTGAAATACTTAAGAAAGCTTTGGTTTCTGCACCTATTGTTCAACCTCCTGATTGGAATTTACCCTTTGAAATTATGTGTGATGCTAGTGATTATGATGTAGGGGCTGTTCTAGGACAAAGAGTTGATAAGAAATTAAATGTTATTCAATATGCTAGTAAAACTCTAGACAATGCCCAAAGAAATTATGCTACTACTAAAAATGAATTTTTAGCATTTGTATTTGCTTGTGATAAGTTCAGACCTTATATTGTTGATTCTAAAGTAACTATTCACACTGATCATGCTGCTATTAAATATCTTATGGAAAAGAAAGATGCTAAACCTAGACTTATTAGATGGGTCCTCTTGCTACAAGAATTTGATTTGCATATTATTGATAGAAAGGGAGCTGAGAACCCCGTTGCAGTCAACTTGTCTAGGTTAGAGAATGTTCTTGATGACCCACTACCTATTGATGATAGCTTTCTTGATGAACAATTAGTTGTCATAAATGCTTCTCATACTGCTCCATGGTATGCTGATTATGCTAATTATATTGTTGCTAAATTTATACCACCTAGTTTCACACACCAGTAAAAGAAAAAGTTCTTCTGTGATTTAAGACATTACTTCTGGGATGACCCACATTTTATAAAGGAGTAGATGGTGTAATTAGACGTTGTGTACCTAAGCATGAACAGGAACAGATCCTACGCAAGTGCCACTCCGAGGCTTATGGAGGACACCATGCTGGAGATAGAACTGCACATAAGGTATTGCAATCTGGTTTTTATTGGCCTACTCTCTTCAAGGATGCCCGTAAGTTTGTTTTGTCTTGTGATGAATGTCAAAGAATTGGTAATATTAGTAGATGTCAAGAAATGCCTATGAATTATTCACTTGTTATTGAACCATTTGATGTCTGGGGCTTTGATTATATCGGACCGTTTCCTTCCTCTAATGGGTGTACACATATTTTAGTTGCTGTTGATTACGTTACTAAGTGGGTAGAGGCTATTCCAACTAGTAGTGCTGATCATAACACCTCTATTAAGATGCTTAAAGAAGTTATTTTTCCGAGGTTTGGAGTCCCTAGATATTTAATGACTGATGGTGGTTCACATTTTATTCATGGTGCTTTCCGTAAAATGCTTGCTAAGTATGATGTTAATCATAGAATTGCATCTCCATATCACCCCCAATCTAGTGGTCAAGTAGAACTTAGCAATAGAGAGCTTAAATTAATTTTGCAAAAGACTGTTAATAGATCTAGAAAGAATTGGTCCAAGAAACTTGATGATGCATTATGGGCTTATAGAACTGCATATAAAAATCCTATGGGTATGTCTCTATATAAAATGGTTTATGGTAAAGCATGTCACTTACCCCTTGAACTAGAACATAAGGCATATTGGGCTATAAAAGAGCTCAACTATGACTTTAAACTTGCCGGTGAGAAGAGGCTTTTTGACATTAGCTCACTTGATGAATGGAGAACCCAGTCCTACGAGAATGCCAAGTTGTTTAAAGAAAAAGTTAAAAGATGGCATGATAAAAGGATACAAAAATGTGAGTTTAATGTAGGTGATTATGTATGGTTATACAACTCTCGTTTAAGATTTTTTGCAGGCAAACTTCTCTCTAAATGGGAAGGTCCTTACGTCATCTAGGAGGTCTACCGTTCCAGTGCCATAAAAATTAACAACTTTGAAGGCACAAATCTGAAGGTGGTGAATGCTCAAAGAATCAAACATTATATCTCAGGTAATCCTATAAATGTCGAAACTAATGTTATTGAAACCGTAACCCCGGAGGAATACATAAGGGACACTTTCCAGAACGTTTCAGACTCTGAAAAGGAATAGGTACGTGGTATGGTAAGTAAACGACTCCAAAACAGTTCTAATGGCAATTTTTCTTCGTTTTGGAATATTTAAGAAAATAGGAAATAAGAAGCAGACCGGAATGGACACGAGGCTTCCACGAGGATGGAGGGCGCCCCCTACCCCCTGGGTGCACCCCCTGCCTCGTGGGCATCTCGTGTGCTCTCCGGACTCCGTTTTCTTGCACGATACTTCTTTTGGTCGGTAAAAATTCATTATATAATCTCCCGAAGGTTTTGAGCACCGTACCACGCAAAAATCCTCTTTCCTTGTTTCGAGTTTTTTCTACTACAGATTGGAGCAATATGTCATCCCAAGATTCAGAGGGAGAAAGCTATGTGGTTGATTACCTTGCAGATCATAAAGTCTACGGGGACTTGGAGCATTGTGGTTGGACCACGGACGAGCTCAGATGAAGATGAAGTCCCATTTCCTCAACCTGGGGACATGCATGTGGAATTCAAAAAGTCAAGCCTCCCCAATAGAGCAAAGTAACCTAAGATCGAGTTTATCCCTTTTCGTCTCTTGCAGGAGAACAAACAAGAACTATGCAAAAATGTATTAAGCCTTGAGCGGGAGATTGAGGAACTAAGGGGGCAAAATTCTATCCTCAAGCGAAAATTAAGGAAGAAGCCCACATCATCAATGACTCCATCATCACCACCTCCGAAGAAGGAGACATAAACACATGGGTATGGGCACTCCCCTTGGCAACTGCCAAGCTTGGGGGAGTGCCCCGGTATCATATCACCATCACTTTTATCTTTACCATTTTTCTTAGTTCGATCCTTTTGGTAATATCTTGATCTAGTAAAATAAAGTTTTAGTATGATCTAGTTTTAGTTTTGCTTTATTATCCTTCTATGTAATCGAGTCCATGAGCTGTATATAATAAAGATTAGTGTTGAGTCAAGGGCTTGATTATTTTTCTATGATCTTGAGGGAATAGAATAAAAGAGAAGAAATAAAAAGAAATAAAGAGATCATATGGATCTTTTGGAGAGTAGTGACTTCACATATAAAGAGTATTATGAATAAAAGTTGTTGAGAGTTGACAAACATAGTTTTGGTCATCATTGCAATTAATAGGAAGTAATAAAGAAAGAGAGGTTTTCACATATAAATATACTATCTTGGACATATTTTGTGATTGTGAGCACTCATTAAAATATGACTTGCTAAAGAGTTAACGTTGGACAAGGAAGACAACGTAATGGGTTATGTTTTCTTACATATGAGATAAATTATGTTGTCATGGATCATCCAACATGTTGAGCTTGCCTTTCCCTCTTTTGCTAGCCAATTTCTTTGCACCAAGTAGAGATACTACTTGTGCTTCCAAATATCTCTAAACCCAGTTTTGCCATGAGAGTCCACCATATCTACCTATGGATTGAGTAAGATCCTTCAAGTAAGTTGTCATCGTTGCAAGAAATAGGAATTGCTCTCTAAATATGTATGACTTATTACTATGGAGAAAATAATCTTTATACGATCTTGTGATGTGAAAGAAATAAAAGTGACGAACTGCATAATAAAGGTCCATATCACAAGTGGCAATATAAATGACGTTCTTTTGCATTAAGATTTCGTGCATCCAACCATAAAAGCACATGACAACCTCTGCCTCCCTCTGCGAAGGGCCTATCTTTTATTCTTGTCTATTACTTCATATAAAGAGTCACGGTGATCTTCACCTTTCCTTTTTACATTTTATCCTTTGGCAAGCACAATGTGTTGGAAAGATCCTGATATATATGGCTAATTGGTTGTGGGTTTTCATGAACTATTATTGTTCACATTACCCTTGAGGTAAAAGGTTGGGAGGCAAAATTATAAGCCCCTATCTTTCTCTGTGTCCAATTAAAAATTCATAACCATAAATATCGTGTGAGTGTTAGAAATTATGAAAGACTAAAAGATGGTTGAGTATCTGGACTTGCTGAGAAGCTCTTATATTGACTCTTTCCTATGTTAGGATAAATTGAAATTGCTTCAATGACTAAGATTATAGTTTGTTAGTTTTCAATGAAGCTTCTGATTCATACTTGAGTATGTGAATGAATTGTTACTTTAGCATAGGAGATCATAGGACAATATATATATATATATATATATATATATTGCTGTTCTAAGAATGATCATGATGCCCTCATGTCCGTATTTTATTTTAACGACACCTCTATCTCTAAACATGTGGACATATTTTTCGATATCGGCTTTCGCTTGAGGACAAGCGAGGTCTAAGCTTGGGGGAGTTGATACGTCCATTTTGCATCATGCTTTTATATCGATATTTATTGAATTATGGGCTGTTATTACACATTATGTCACAATACTTATGCCTATTCTCTCTTATTTTACAAGGTTTATATGAAGAGGGGGAATGCCGACAGCTGGAATTCTGGGCTGGAAAAGGAGCAAATATTAGAGACCTATTCTGCACATCTCCAAAAGTCCTGAAACTTCATGGGAGCACGTTTCAGAATATATATAAAATATTGGGCGAAAGAAGTACTAGAGGGGGGAACCCGCCGTCCACGAGGGTGGGGGTGCGCCCTACCACCTGGGCGCCCCCTGCCTCGTGGGCCCCCTGGTGGCCCTCCGATGCCCATCTTTGGCTATATGGAGTCTTTCGTCGAGGAAAAAATCATAAGCAAGCTCACGGGACGAAACTCCGCCGCCACGAGGCGGGACCTTGGCGGAACCAATCTAGGGCTCCGGCAGAGCTGTTCTGCCGGGGAAACTTCCCTTCGGGAGGGGGAAATCATCACCATCGTCATCACCAACGATCCTCTCATCGAGAGGGGGTCAATCCCCATCAACATCTTCACCAGCACCATCTCATCTCAAACCCTAGTTCATCTCTTGTATCCAATCTTTGTATCCAAGCCTCAGATTGCTACCTCTGGGTTGCTAGTAGTATTGATTACTCCTTGTAGTTGATGCTAGTTGGTTTACTTGGTGGAAGATCATATGTTCAGATCCATTATGCATATTAATACCCCTCTGATTATGAACATGAATATGCTTTGTAAGTAGTTACATTTGTTCCTGAGGACATGGGAGAAGTCTTGCTATAAGTAGTCATGTGAATTTGGTATTCGTTCGATATTTTGATGAGATCTATGTTGTCATCCCTCTAGTGGTGTCATGTGAACGCCGACTACATGACACTTCACCATTATTTGGGCCTAGAGGGAGGCATTGGGAAGTAATAAGTAGATGATGGGTTGCTAGAGTGACAGAAGCTTAAACCCTAGTTTATGCGTTGCTTTGTAAGGGGCTGATTTGGATCCATATGTTTCATGCTATGGTTAGGTTTACCTTAATACTTCTGTTGTAGTTGCGGATGCTTGCAATAGGGGTTAATAATAAGTGGGATGCTTGTCCAAGTAAGGGTAGTACCCAAGCACCGGTCCACCCACATATCAAATTATCAAAGTACCGAACGTGAATCATATGAACGTGATGAAAACTAGCTTGACAATAATTCCCATGTGTCCTTGGGAGAGCTTTCCTTTATATAAGAGTTTGTCCAGGCTTGTCCTTTGCTACAAAAAGGATTGGGCCATCTTGCTACACCTTATTTACTTTCACTACTTGTTACTCATTACAAATTACCTTATCACAAAACTATCTGTTACCGATAATTTCAGTGTTTGCAGAGAATAGCTTACTGAAAACTGCTTATCATTTCCTTCTGCTCCTCATTGGGTTCGACACTCTTACTTATCGAAAAGGCTATGATAGATCCCCTACACTTGTGGGTCATCACCCACCTTTGGGGACGAAACAATATCCATTACCTCTTATTGCTTTCAAAAAATTTCTCATGTCAACATAGAACAACAGGAGTGTTGTGTCAATTTTTAGGATTTTTCGGGGTTCGTTTGGACATTTTTATGCATTAATTGAGTTTTCAACGCGTTTATGTGCATAATTCAAATTTTAACTACATGAACATGCTCTAATGCATATAAATTGGTTGAAAATTCAAATATGCGTCCTTTTTGCATGCTTAGGTCCCATGCAAGAAATGGGAATGAATGTCAAACAACCTGCCACAGTCACTCGGCCGCAAACATTGAGATACCTGGTTTTTAAATTCTAGTAAATCCAAAACTCGTCTGAAATCCATGAAACTTTCTATGATATCATGGAGCGGCAGCAACATGCCGTGGTAAATTTTTTGGCCCATTTGGGGCAGGTTTGGGGATATGCTTCTCGCAAACTAGAGCTTCTCACAACATGCCTGATGGTTTCGGTAGGGAACGTCCCACGTTTGGGGATGAAACGATATCCATTGCCTCTTATCGCTTTCAAAAATTTTCTTGTGTCAACATAGAACAACAGGAGTGTTGTGTCAGTTTTGGGATTTTTCAGGGTTCGTTTGGACATTTTTAATGCATTAATTGAGTTTTCAATGCATTATGTGCATAATTCAAATTTGAACTACATGCACATGCTGTAATACATATAAATTGGTCAAAAAATCAAATATGTGTCCTTGGTTGCATGCTTAGTCCCATGCAAGAAATGGGAATGAATTTCAAACACCAGGGCACCATTGATTGCCGGCAAAACGTTGAGATACTTTGTTTTTAAATTCTAGCAAATCCAAAAATCGTCTGAAATTCATGAAACTTGGCATGCTATCATGGAATGGCACCCGACATGATGTGCTATTTTTCGTATCCATTTTGATAGAAGGCGCACTCGAATAACAGTGGTAATGTTGTGTCAACAGCAGCTGGATCGCCTTTCACCATCATTGGATATTTTTATCCAAGGAAGAGCGAGTTTTCTCCAAGACTATCAATACTGAACCAGGGAGAAGGTGTTGGCGCTAGCAAACTAGTATCCATCCTAAATACCCTGCAACGGATGTTGGAATAGGTTCGGAGAGTGCGACCATGCGAGACAACACCTGCTTCCTAGTAACATCAGCAGTGCCCTGTATACAAACAAGAAGAGGTGATCCATCAGAATAACTTTCCAGGCGCCACTGAGTATATGGGTCCTGCTCGTCCTCATGCTCGCGATCATCACCATCGTCCTCTCCCCCTTGGTTATAAAATTTTTCAAGTATAGGTGGTCGAATGTTCACAGGACCTTGAAAACACAAGAAGGTTAATTAGTAAAGGGAAACTAGCTAGCTAACCTGCATGCATGTGGATGAAACAATTATAATTACGCTGGAAGACAAACGTACCGAAACCATAAGGATTCCATGCAAAAACAGTGCCATGAGTGGTGGCAGCAAACACAAGACCCTCGTATTGAATTGCATCATAGTACTCATCCATGTACAAAAAAGCAAGGGCGGCAACAAGCTTGGCGAAGATAGCAACAACTTCATAGTTCATGTAATCCCAAGAGCGGTTGGGAACTCGACAAATTGCTATCTTCCGTAGACGACAGTCACCACGATCGTA
The DNA here is from genome assembly GCF_056163025.1 of Triticum urartu. Taxonomy (NCBI): domain Eukaryota; kingdom Viridiplantae; phylum Streptophyta; class Magnoliopsida; order Poales; family Poaceae; genus Triticum; species Triticum urartu. The sequence goes on along the minus strand of NC_141879.1, from coordinate 495,020,479 downwards.
TTTGAACGTACGTAGAATACCGATGTGCTCAACTTCAGGGCAGTCTGAGATTTTTGGAAGTGGAACCCGGTGACGAGTGTACACATTCACAAGTTCCCACTCGCAGTTGTACCCAATATATACAACCCAATCTCCATTTGCACCTGCCCAAGCCTTACGCTCAAGAGATGGCATCTTAACATCACATGTATCATTATCAAGCGGCATCAACTTGCACAAGGCGAGGCTTTCGTCATCCCCACGCCAGTGATCAGGGTCACGGTGAAGAAGATAGGGGAGATCAAACCGCTCCTGGACCCTTGGGTTGCTTGTAATGATGTTATTAGTTGAGTCGAGAATGGTCTTGAATGAACCTGCCATGCTAGCCGAGGTGAAGACGTCGCACCGATCAATGAGTTCCTCCACCACGTCATCTTTTAGATCGGGGCAAGAATAACGGGGTCGTTTTCTGGCCTGTTCCTTCCATGGAGAAGACGATCGAACAATGGCAGAAGGAAGGTGAAGGCAAATGGAGGGAGGAAGAGCGTGCGAAAGCAGTTCCAAATCGAGAGGGAAAGGCGAAGAGGTGGTGGATGGTTGCCACGGTACAAGAAGAGGCTAGTGGGGAGCAAACGGTTGCCACAGAGGTCACACACTGACGACAAGGCCGAGTGAACCGCATGTCGTCTATCGCATACACGTTGATCTAGATGACCGTTTGTTTTGTGTTACCTAATCACAAACAGTTCATCCGAGTGAACCGTATGTTGAAAATCGCACACACCTTCATCTGGCTGCCTGTTTCTTTTGTGTTGCCTCATCGCAAACAGTTAATTGAATTGACTTGTATGCCCTGCATCGCACACGCAACTAAAATCTGAACCGTGTTTGATGCATCCGTCATCGCAAACGTTTTGCACCTTTTTTGACGGGTTTTTTACACCACTGTTTGTGATTATTGCATCGCACACAGTTTCATTGAATGGTCTCTGATCGTAGTGTCGCGTTAGCAGCATCCTGCAGTAGTGAAATATGATTTTTCAAACTGTTATGGCTAGCCGTTGCATGTACATCTAGTTCTAATTTGAATTACAGTCATTATATGGCTAGAAAATCACTTAAATGTCTTCAAAAGGTCAAATGACCCCTGAAATTTTCCAAAATTTGACATGACAGTTGTATTAGTGCACGTTACACATAGAAAAAATTTGAAGGCCGTAAGAGGAAGCTATCTCCCATTCATCATCAAACATGCATTGTTCCCTCTCGAAACCATGAGCCTTCTAGTGAGTTGCTCCGGTTTGTGAGGGGTGTGTGTCCAAACTTTCGCTAAACATGCCAAACTTTTTACCACATCATCTTGGTGGCATGACATTACATCTAACAAGGTTCCATGTGTTTCTGATCTTTTTTTTTTATTTTTTTGGAATTTAAATGTCATGGAACTCCATGCTTAATTGTGTCATAGCCGTTAGACCAATATGTTTGAAAATTCCTTCCAATTTACTGCACATGGAATTAAATCGCACACAAGTACACAAGAATATGACTTTCCAAACTATTATGGTTAGCTGTTGCATGTACATGTAGTTCAAATTTCAATTACGGTCATTAAATGGCTAGAAAATCACTTACATGTCTTAAAAGGTCAAATGACCCCTGAAATTTTCCAAAATTTGACATGACAGTTGTATTAGTACTACAAATTTTCTCGTACATTTAAAACACCATCTATTGCCACTTTACTCCAAATTCGTCTTTCACAGCTAATAAAAAATATCCACAACATCACACACAATTTGTTTGTAGGAACCGTTTGTGATGAAAATTTCTGGGTCTATTTAAATCTTCCTCCTTAAGCTTCGTCGGCTCGTCCGCTCCAGTGCCGGCAACACCCAAATCCACGAATCCCGATCCCCATTCCCGCACCCCCCTTCTTGCAAAGATGATGCCGTGGAAACACTTCGTGAAGGCCCGTACGATGGTTGTGTCCTCCCCGAGCGTCGCCGTCTGCATCGAGAGCGCGGCCGCCTACGCCGAGAGTGCCGCGGCATCCGCATTGAGCGCGGTCGCATCCGCCAAGAGGGCGTTTGCGGCAGTCGACAGGGCAGCTATGGCAGCCGAGACGGCTGCAGCTGCTGCTGCGACGGTGGCTGCAAACTCCGAGAGCGCTCGAGCTGTCGTCCGTGCCACCGATGTCGCCCTGGCCCGGGTCAAGGCCATCCACGCCAAGATCGAGGACGCACACGCCAAGATATTCTAGGCCACCTCGGAATCCAGCATGCAACCCATGTACAAAAAGCCAGTGGTGGCCATGGAGCACCTGCTTCCTCATGAGATCGCCGAGCAGGAGCTTGAGATGTAGGAGGCGGCGGAGATCGAGGAGCGACGAGAGGAGGAGTTGCGCGTGGCCGAGGTCGAGGTAGAGAAGAGTCTGTCCATCAAGGAACATGCGGTGGAGTACCAACGCGAGCTCTGGCGCAGCCACTACTACGAGTACTACAACCTTGAGGACGACGCCAAGGACGAGGACGAGGACGCGGTCGACTTCAGCAGGGGGGACACGGAGTACACCAACGGCGGCATTTCACCAGGACAAGTCATCGACGTCTTATCTCACACCGGCGATGCATAGGCCGGCGTGCGGCAGATTTGTTAAAATTATGCGTACTTAGGCTTTGTTTTTAATGTTGGTCTTTTGTTAGAGCAATGTTTAGGTCAACTGGCTCTGTTTAATTACTAAAATTGCTCAATTCAGCAAGTGTGGTTTGTGTGTTGTACGCTCTTTTGTGTGCCCAAATTAGAAAGTGATGTTAAATTATGCAATGGTGTACCCGGGGAAATTTCCACCAAATTTTGAATTATCAAATTCATCCCATGTGCGTGAAGCACAAGAATCGATGCACATAATTGTTGAAAGTGAATGGTGTCCGGCGGCACTGCGCAAAGTTTCCCTCCACATTTCCAAATTTTTGGCCTACCGCCAAAGTATCTACCCCGCCCCCTCCCCCCTTCCCCACCCCCTTTTCTCCCCGACCATAAGTCACATTTCCCATGTTCCCTCCTTCCTTCCTTCCTAAGCTATAGCCGCTTTGTAACGCCCCGAGACCGATGCGCCAGGCATCTTCCAGTTATTTGCCGTTGTTGCCATGGCATTTGCTTGCGTGTTGCACTTTGCCATGTCATCATCTGCATGTCATCTGCATGTTTTCAAAATTTGCATCCGGTCACTTTCTCCGTTGTCCGTTTCGGAATCCGACACTCCCACATGCACCCGTTGCACCTCCAGTTCTCGTTTCGTGAGCGGGAGAAAAACATTCTCAGAATGGGCCGAGATTTGTCGAGTGGTCTTGGTATATCACCGGTAGACCGCCTGTCAAATTTCGTTCCATTTGGAGGTCGTTTGACGCCCCAATGATTAACTGCGTTGACCGAAACTCCTCCTTCTCTTTGCAGCCCAGCACCCCTTCATAACAAATCACTAGCCCATCTAAACCCCCTCCATGCTCTCCATCCTTGGATCATGATCGTGTGGGCGAAAATCGCACCTCATTTGGCCTCTCCTAGCTCCACCTACCTATAAATAGGCCATCTCCCCCGAAATTCCACATCAAACCCTAGATTTTCCCCTCCACACCACGCCGGACATGTTCGTCGCCACTGGACGTCCGCGCCGACAGCCCGGACCAACCGGAGCTCGCCACGTCACCACCGCGCACCTCCCACCCGCCGTCGCGGCCCGCCGAGCCCAGATCGGGCCCGCAAGAGCCAACCGGCCACTGCTCGCCCTGAGCGCCCCGCCTCGCCGTGCACCTCATCGCGCCGCCCCACCGCCGCATCAGCTCGCCGGCGCCGCTCCACCATCGCGCCGCCTCCACGCCGGACCCTGCCGTCTCGCCGGCGACCCCCAGGAGCCGCCGGAGTTTCCAATCGCCGTAGCCCTTCGTCTTCTCCCTTGCTCCGGCCATATCCGATGAGCCGCGACCTGGATCCGCTTCCCCTCATCGTGCTCGTGTCGCCGGAGGCCGTCTCCATCGTCGTTGACCCGCCGCCGGGACAGCCCCGTCCCTGAACGGCCTCAGCCCCCGTTCCAAATGTCCTCACCGCACCGGCTTGTCCCAGTACCATCCCGTTCCACTTTTCTGAGGTGCTGATTTTTCTCTAAGTCCCTGAAAAATTCACATCATGTGTGCATCTTCATCATGTCATAACTTTGTGCATATTGCTCCGTTTTGGGCATATGATATGTCAAATTGTTCATCTCTGAATGCTCTACATAATGGCGTAGTTTGCATGCATTTTACTATTAACCTTGATGCCTTAATCATTGTTGCAAAAGTGCATGTTGCTGTTAACTGCTGAAGATTGTCATAACTTGTTGATTTGTATTTTTCATAGCGTTTTGTGTGTTCATCTTTTGAGCATCATGTCTACATGTTTTAGGAGAATCTTCATGCCATATTTACAGTGGTGCAATTCATGTATTTTTATGTGCCTCGTGGTGACTAGCACAATCTTGTAAAGTGTGCTACTTGATGTTGCTGATTTCTGAACTTAGTGATTTTTGCTAAGTCTGTAACTGTTACTTGGTGTTGCCATGTTAATTTGATGCTACCATCTATTCGATGCATAATCTGGAGATGCCTAGTTCACATGTTTTGATGTCCATGTTATGCTCTATCATGCCATGCCTTTTGATGCCTCATATATGTCTTGTAGCATGTGTTTCCATTACCATGAACATGCCTAAATGATGTTCCAGTTTTCTGTTAATTTCATGATGCCATGTTCTGAGCTCGTTATTGATTAATCTATGCCTCTTTTGGAGTTACTCCAATTACATGAATTGAAATATGCTATGAGTAATTTGTCCACATGCCAAGTTTAATAATTTTGGACATCATATGACCTCTGTTCCAAGCTTGCAAACATGTTATGCTGATGTTGTTGTTCTACACTTGCTGTAACTGTTACAACATTCAAACTTGTCTTGATGGTTCCCACTAGTCCATAAGCCATATGTATATGATGCCTTGATGTTATTTTCTCCTTGTCATGCATACTTTGATAACATGCCCTTGGTTGCCATATAACTTGCTGTAGTTTGACTCTTTCTTGCTCTCAAGTTGCCATCATGCTAAATCTGTCATCCTGTTAACAGCATGTTCCTTTTTGCAAGTATCATAGTAATTACTCCATGCATCATCTTAACTTGTGCCCTTGGTCTAAGTTGAAGTATATAATCTCTACTACATGCCCATGTCTTTTGCATAATTATTAAAGTTGCTATGCTTGCTGTTATGTGCCTCCAACGTCAGCATCATAATGTTATTGTTTTGCATTCCCGGATTTCCTCCAAGTCTGAGAATCATCTTATATCATGTTGCATCTTGTCTTGTTGTTTGCCATTGATCTAGGGCTCATATGGAGATGCTTAGTAATCATGTTTTACCATGTGTAACCTGTACTTTAGTGCCACGCTTTTGTTTGCCATGATCTTGCATTGTATCATCATTGTTTCATGCCTCCAACATGTCAACATGTTAACTCTACTCATGTATACCCTGTTTTTCACTAAGTCATAATCTGTGTTATTAAGTCGCTTTTTGCATTGGTCATCTTGGTTTAATCTTGATGCCTATGAACCTGAACCTTAATGATAATTGAAGCATGTAATTTGTACTTTGAGTGCATGTCATGTTTGTGTCCATATGTTTCTTGTAGCTTGTTGTTTCCTTGATTGCAAAGTGCTTAGATGCTGTTTTGGGCAGATTGTGTGTGAAACTTGTTTCGTGTGCATGTGTTGAATCGTGGCTCCGTTTGGAGCATGCTCTATATGAAACTTGCTTCCTTTTACATGTAGTTTCATGTTACCTTATTGCATCCATGTTTTGATTGTGTTTGCTTGATGTTTGTATGCATTTTTGCATCAATGCCATGTTTAACTTGTTTTGTTCATATCTTCTAGGCTGTAGCTCCGAATTAAACAAACTTTATATGTAAATTGACTAGAAAACCGTGTAGATCATCTTGGTGCACTTTAACTTGCTGTTTAACCACTTCAACATAATGTGTTATTCAGATCAGGACCAATTTCGAAATTTGCATATGAGGACTTACCGGAATTGTTATATGTTGTTTCCGGCCTCATTTAAACTTGCTTTGATGTGATGTTCTTGTATGCATCATCTCTTGCCATGTGTAGCATCAAGTTGACTTGTCATGCATCATACTTCGTTGAGCATCATGTCTTGTTATGTGTTGTGTGTTTACCATGTTGTTTGCTTCTTTCTAGTTGTGCTCCTTCTCGATAGTTCCTGTTACGTTGCGATTGTGAGGATTCGTTCGACTACGTGGCTTCGTCTTCTTCATGGACTCGTTCTTCTTCCTAGCGGGATTTCAAGCAAGATGACTGTCACCTTGGATCTCACTACTATCTTTGCTATGCTAGTTGTCTCGATGCTATCGCTATGTCGCGCTACCTACCACTTGTTTATCGAGCCTCCCAAATTGCCATGATAGACTCTAACATTTTTACCCTTCCTAGCAAACCATTGTTTGGATATGTTACCGCTCTGCTCAGCCCCTCTTATAGTGTTGCTAGTTGCAGGTGTAGTTGCAGGTTGTTCCATGTTGGGACATGGATATCATGGGATATCACAATATCTCTTATTTAATTAATGCATCTATATACTTGGTAAAGGATGGAAGGCTCGGCCTTTTGCTGGTGTTTTATTCCACTCTTGCCACCCTAGTTTCCGTCATACCGGTGTTATGTTCATTGATTTTGCGTCCCTAACAGGTGAGGGTTATGGGCCCTCTTAACAGTTCGCTTTGAATAAAACTCTTCTAGCAAGGCCCAACATTGGTTTTAACATTTGCCATAATAATACTTAAACTAAGTAATTAATTGGCATAGGGCGTCATGAACCCAAGGATTCTTTCTACATAGCAGGGGGCAGTTCTGATGGTGTTGGTCCCAAACGGGTAGCCTACGGGGCCACCTCGGGGAAACTCGAGGGCTGGTTTTACTCGTAGCTTGTCCCATTCGGTGTACCCTGGGAACGAGATACGTGCAACTCCTATTAGGCTAGGTCGGTGCATCGGGAGGTCTTGCTAGACTTGTTTTACCATTGTCGAAATGTCTTGTGCACCGGGATTCCGAGTCTGATCGGAGGGTCCCGCGATGGAGGATTGTCTTCACGGATCGTGAGCTTGTCATGGGCTAAGTTGGGACACCCCTGCAGGATTTAAACTTTCGAGAACCATGCCTGCGGTTATGTGGCAGATGGGAATTTGTTAATATCCAGTTGTAGTGAACTTGAAGTAAACTCAATTAAAATACACCAACCGCGTGTGTAACCGTGACGGTCTCTTTTCGAGTGAGTCGAGAAGAGAACACGGTGGGGTTATGTTTGAACGTAAGTAGTTCAGGATCACTCCTTGATCATTACTAGTTTGCGACCGTTTACGTAGTTTCTCATCTTACTCTTGTACTCGTGAGTTAGCCACCATACATTGCTTAGTCACCGCTGCAACATCACCACCTTACCCCTTCCTTACCCATTAAGCTTTGCTAGTCTTGATACCCATGGTAATGGGATTGCTGAGTCCTCGTGGCTCACAGATTACTACACCAACAGTTGCAGGTATAGGTAATGCGATGATCATGACGTGAGAGCGATGTTTGTCTTGGAGTTCTTCTTCTTCATCGTCGATCTTGGGTTAGGTTCCTGGTCGACAGCCTGGGCTAGCAGGGTGGATGTCGTTGAGCTTCTGTTTGTGTTTCATTCATAGTCGGATGTTGCTCTCATGTATGATGTTGATGTATTCTTGCGGCATTTCTCTGCTTTGTATGTATCCCCAACTTTTATGTAATGGTACGTTGTAATGATATCCACCTTGCAAAAGCGTGTCAATTTGCGGTTCCATCCTTGGTGGGACCTTTGAGTTCCTTTAGGATAGAGTCGCATATTGGGCGTGATACGCTTCCTCTCTTGCTTCCTCGCTCTCGCCGTCTCGCATCCTACCTCCGGGGTCGCCATGGTCTTCTTCAATGACCTCTGCAGCGGTTCCTCCTTCGACGATGACTCCTTCACCACCCGGGTATGCCTCTCTTCTCTCTCTCTCTCTCTCGGGCTATGACTTGGAATGAAGGATTTCCACCCAGCGGTCGATTTGAGTCATTTCTTCCTCTTGTAGCTCCCTAGGACCATAAGCTGCAATGAATGGAGCGGGGTGGCTGAAGATCTGTCTGCTCGTTGTCACCATCAATCTCCATGCATGAAGCTAGTTGTGTTTGAATCTGTGGACAGTGGGAGGAAGTTTCTGGCATGTGCAAATAAGGTTAGACCCTCTTTCGTTGTTACAAATCATTTGTTAGATGTGATTCAAACATTGTCACGGTCCCAACCCATTCATACCACACCTTCAACCAAACGCATCCTAAGACAGTGTCACAGTTTGTACCTAGTATCTAAAAATGTTGCCATCTCATCAGCGGTGCATTAGAAAATTATTTGGCACCGCTTCAGCAGTTTGTGCAGCCAACTTTGGTCCACACATCTAAGCAGCCAAACAGTAAAATACTAAATCTTTATGGCACGAAGGAACTGGGCATCAGAGCAACTAGGTTCTCCGGAGTCTGGGTCCCTGATTTTTTTCCGCTGCATCGGCTCGCTAGTGCAGGGCACTGGTGCGAGATGTAGCAACAGTTGTCTTTACACCAGTTTTGGCATACATAGTGGACGGTTGTAGTGCTATTAGTTCTATGTTACTAAATTAGTGCATGTACACACCTGTTAGTATCAATTTGCTGTCATCCAAACACTGTCGCTATGTTGTTGTAGTTATATTTACCTTCCTCATAAAATGTTCTATTTGTTATTTACAGTTACATGAGTAAGAACTTGTAGCATTGTTGTAGTCAATTATAGCTTCTGATGTTTCAGAATTTGGTTGTTGTCTTAGTAGCAATTAATTGATTTGCACATTGATTTTTTTGAGAAGATATGTCATAATTAACCTGTTTATTCAGTTTTTGAAAATAAGTATTGGTGATTTTCTATGTTTCTATAAACCCATTTCCCCTACAATTGTTTCTTATCTAGTTTTAAATATTATTAGGATGAACGGAAGTGTTCTTACTTGGAGTGGGTTGATCAAGAGTGGACACAGTCTTTGAAGATGTGCCTAGCAAAGTTGTGGAGCATGTATGAGGAAGAGAACAGAGGTAGGCTTAGAGAAAGTGTTGTCAACGCTGGAGAATATTCGAAGATGCAGGATAAAAAGAGGAAGGTGGAGAATGAGCTCAGATTTTTTTAATCGGACTTTGCTAAGATGGTGTTGGAGAAGGAGGCACTTTCCCAGTTGGCCAGTGCAAAATAGGTTCTTACTGAACTGAAAGCAGAGGTGGATAAGATGAGCCTGGATGACCTCAATTAGGGAAAGGAATATATTGTTTTAATATTGTTCTTATGAAGTTGAACTAGCTATATGTTGTATTGTGTTGTTTTCAGGTAGCTATCGTACTGTGATGTTAAAATATATTTATGTGCCTGATATGAATTTGGCAAACAACTGTTCGATATGAAATGTGAATTTGCGTAATACTGGAATTATTAATTGTAAACTAATAAACCTGCTAAATGTGTCATGGAACTTTGCAAACGGTTCTAGCAGTTAAAGCGTGTGTGATGGATAGCCCAATGCCACACAGTTTTCTTCATCAAATCATGTGTGATGTAGTTGATAAAAGTAAATGGCTAACCAAGGCAGAGCGTGTGTGATAGTTACACCTATCACACACGAGCCTACAAATAAACCTGTGTGGGATGTACATACGAACGGAAACATTTTCCCTGTATTGACTATGTGGGATGTACATACGAACGGAAACGTATTCCTTGGATTGACTGTGTGGGATGTACATACTAAAGGAAATATGCCCTAGAGGCAATAATAAAGTTGTTATTTATATTTCCTTATATCATGATAAATGTTTATTATTCATGCTAGAATTGTATTAACCGAAAACTTAGTATATGTGTGAATACATAGACAAACAGAGTGTCACTAGTATGCCTCTACTTGACTAGCTCGTTAATCAAAGATGGATAAGTTTCCTAGCCATGGAAAAGAGTTGACATTTGATGAATGGGATCACATCATTAGAGAATGATGTGATTGACTTAACCCATCCGTTAGCTTAGCACTATGATCGTTTAGTTTATTGCTATTGCTTTCTTCATAACTTATACATGTCCCTATGACTATGAGATTATGCAACTCTCGAATACCGGAGGAACACTTAGTGTGCTATCAAACATCACACTTAACTGGGTGATTATAAAGATGCTCTACAGGTGTCTGATGGTGTTTGTTGAGTTGGGGTAGATCGAGATTAGGATTTGTCACTCCGATTGTCGGAAAGGTATCTATGGGCCCTCTCGGTAATGCACATCACTATAAGCCTTGCAAGCAATGTGACTAATGAGTTAGTTGCGGGATGATGCATTATGGAATGAGTAAAGAGACTTGCCAGTAACGAGACTGAACTAGGTATTGAGATATCTATGATCGAATCTCGGGCAAGTAACATACCGACGACAAAGGGAACAACATATGTTGTTATGCGGTTTGACCGATAAAGATCTTCGTAGAATATGTAGGAACCAATATGAGCATCCAGGTTCCGCTATTGGTTATTGACCGGAAGTGAGTCTCGGTCATGTCTACATAGTTCTCGAACCCGTAGGGTCCGCACGCTTAACGTTCGATGATGATCGGTATTATGAGTTTATGTGTTTTGATGTACCAAAGGTAGTTCAGAGTCCCGAATGTGATCACAGACATGACGAGGAGTCTTGAAATGGTCGAGATATAAAGATCGATATATTGGAAGGCTATGTTTGGACATCGGAATGGTTCCGGATGAGTTTGGGCATTTACCAGAGTACCGGGGGTTACCGGAACCCCTCAGGGAGTCAATGGGCCTTATTTGGGCCTTAGTGGGAGAGAGGAGGAGGAGGAGGACAGGTGGAGGGCACCCCCCCAAGACCAATCTGAATTGGGTGCCCCCCCTTTCCTTCCATCTCTCTCCCTCTCCCTTCTTCTCCTACTCCAACTAGGGAAAGGGGGAAACCTACTCCTACTGGGAGTAGGACTCCCCCTTGGGCACGCCATAGAGAGGGCCGGCCCTCCCCTCCTCCCCTCCTTTATATACGGGGGAGGGGGCACCCCATAGACACACAAGTTGACAATTGTCTTAGCCGTGTGCGGTGCCCCCCTCCACAGATTTCCACCTCGGTCATATCGTTGTGGTGGTTAGGCGAAGCCCTGCGTCAGTAACTTCATTATCACTGTCATCACGCTGTCGTGCTGACAAAAATCTCCCTCGGCCTCAGCTGGATCAAGAGTACGAGGGACGTCACCGAGCTGAACGTGTGCAGATCGCGGAGGTGTCGTGCGTTCGGTACTTGGATCGGTTGGAGCGCAAAGACGTTCGACTACATCAACCGCGTTACTAAACGCTTCCGCTTTCAGTCTACGAGGGTACATGGACACACTCTCCCCGCTCGTTGTTATGCATCACCTAGTTGGATCTTGTGTGTGTAGGCAATTTTTTTGAAATACTACGTTCTCCAACAGTGGCATCCGAGCCAGGTCTATGTGTAGATGTTATATGCACGAGTAGAACACAAAGGAGTTGTGGGCGTGGGTATATACATATTTCTTGTTGTCACTAGTTGATTCTTGATTCAGCGGTATTGTTGGATGAAGTGGCTCAGACCGACATTACGCGTACGCTTGCATGAGACTCGTTCTACGGACATGCTTCACACACAGGTGGCTAGTGGGTGTCTGTTTCTCCAACTTTAGTTGAATCGGTTTCAATGAACAGGGTTCTTTCTGAAGACCAAAAAGCAATCACTATACTACGTTGTGGTTTTGATGCGTAGGTAAGAACGGTTCTTACTAGAAGCCCGTAGCAGCCACGTAAAACTTGCAACAACAAAGTAGAGGACGTCTAACTTGTTTTTGCAGGGCATTTTGTGATGTGATATGGTCAAGACGTGATTATATAAATTGTTGTATGAGATGATCATGTTTTGTAACACATTTATCGACAACGGGCAGGAGCCATATGGTTGTCGCTTTATTGTATGAAATGCAATCGCCATGTAATTGCTTTACTTTATCACTAAGTGGTAGCGATAGTCGTAGAAGCAATAGTTGGCGAGACGACAACGATGCTTTGATGGAGATCAAGGTGTCAAGCCGGTGACGATGGTGATCATGACGGTGCTTGGAGATGGAGATCAAAGGCACAAGATGATGATGGCCATAGCATATCACTTATATTTGATTGCATGTGATGTTTATCCTTTATGCATCTTATTTTGCTTAGTACGACGGTAGCATTATAAGATCATCTCTCACTAAATTTCAAGGTATAAGTGTCCTCCCTAAGTATGCACCATTGCTACAGTTTGTCATGCCGAGACACCACGTGATGATTAGGTGTGATAAGCTCTACGTTCACATACAACAGGTGCAAGCCAGTTTTGCACAAGCGGAATACTCGGGTTAAACTTGACGAGCCTAGAATATGCAGATATGGCCTCAGAACACTGAGACCGAAAGGTTGAGCGTGAATCATATAATAGATATGATCAACATAGTGATGTTCACCATTGAAAACTACTCCATCGCACGTGATGATCGGACATGGTTTAGTTGATATGGATCACATGATCACTTAGATGATTAGAGGGATGTCTATCTAAGTGGGAGTTCTTAAGTAATATGATTAATTGAACTTTAATTTATCATGAACTTAGTACCTGATAGTATTTTGCATGTCTATGTTGTTGTAGATAAATGTCCCGTGATGTTGTTCTGTTGAATTTTAATGCGTTCCTAGAGAAAGCTAAGTTGAAAGATGATGGTAGCAACTACACGGACTGGGTCCGTAACTTGAGGATTATCCTCATTGCTACACAGAAGAATTACGCCCTGGAAGCACCGCTAGATGCCAAACCCGCTGCAGGAGCAACTCCAGATGTTATGAACACCTGGCAGAGCAAAGCTGATGACTACTCGATAGTTCAGTGTGCCATGCTTTACGGCTTAGAACCGGGAGTTCAACGACGTTTTGAACGTCATGGAGCATATGAGATGTTCCAGGAGTTGAAGTTAATATTTCAAGCAAATGCCCGGATTGAGAGATATGAAGTCTCCAATAAGTTCTACAGCTACAAAATGGAGGAGAATAGTTCTGTCAGTGAACACATACTTAGAATGTCTGGGTACCACAGTCACTTGACTCAGCTGGGAGTTAATCTTCCGGTTGATAGTGTCATTGACAGAGTTCTTCAATCACTGCCACCAAGCTACAAAAGCTTCGTGATGAACTATAATATGCAAGGGATGGATAAAACAATTCATGAGCTCTTCAGGATGCTAAAAGTTGCGGAGGTAGAAATCAAGAAGGAGCATCAAGTGTTGATGGTCAACAAGACTACCAGTTTCAATAAGAAGGCCAAAGGGAAGAAGGGGAACTTCAAAAAGAATGGCAAGCAAGTTGCTGCTCAAGTGAAGAAGCCCAAGTTTGGACCTAAGCCTGAAACTGAGTGCTTCTACTGCAAAGGGACTGGTCACTGGAAGCGGAACTGCCCCAAGTATTTGGCGGATAAGAAGGTTGGCAAAGTGAAAGGTATATTTGATACACATGTTATTGATGTGTACCTTACTAATGCTCGCAGTAGCGCCTGGGTATTTGATACTGGTTCTGTTGCTAATATTTGCAACTCGAAGCAGGGGCTACGGATTAAGCGAAGATTGGCTAAGGACAAGGTGACAATGCGCGTGGGAAATGGTTCCAAACTCAATGTGATCACCATCGGCACGCTACCTCTACATCTACCTTCAAGATTAGTTTTAGACCTGAATAATTGTTATTTGGTGCCAACGTTAAGCATGAACATTATATCTGGATATTGTTTGATGTGAGATGGTTATTCATTTAAATCGGAGAATAATGGTTGCTCTATTTATATGAATAATAACTTTTATGTTCATGCACCCTTGATGAGTGGTCTATTTTTACTAAATCTTGATAGTAGTGATACACATATTCATAGTATTGAAGCGAAAAGATATAAGTTTAATAATGATAGTGCAACTTATTTATGGCACTGTCGTTTAGGTCATATTGGTGTAAAATGCATGAAGAAACTCCATGTTGATGGGCTTTTGGAATCACTTGATGCTTGCGAACCATGCCTCATGGGCAAGATGACTAAGACTCCGTTCTCCGGAACAATGGAACGAGCAATAGACTTATTGGAAATAATACATACTGATGTATGCCGTCCAATGAGTGTTGATGCTCATGGCGGATATCGTTATTTTCTGACCTTCACGGATGATTTGAGCAGATATGGGTATATCTACTTGATGAAACATCACTATTAGGGAAAAGGCTAGCAGCAGCGCGGGTTTTAGGTGTATCAGTAGCGCGGGTACCGGCGCTACTAATAAGGCGCTACAGCTAATAGTTAGTAGTAGCGTGGGAGGAACCCGCGCTACTACTAACTTTGTTAGTAATAGCGTGTGCCACCCATGCTACTGCTATTACAGACTCGCGCTACTACTAATGAAGTAGTAATAGCGTGCATACAATACCAGTGCTACTAGTATCCTAAATACTAGTAGGGCACTTTTTTCCCAACGCTACTAGTAGCAAATTAGGAATTAAAAAATAAAAATAGATGCAGTATTCATGAATGGAGATCAGAGACACATCCAAGTGAAAAATAAATTTCACAGAACAATCTTAACACTTGTAGTGTTCATGGATGCATCATTCAACATCTCAACTCGAAGAGATCACGAGGACACACACAACCATCATCAAAAGGTTGGTACCTTCCCTAGCGTTTCACCACCAACCTAACCAAACCACTTCTCTAGATGTATGTAAAAAGCGTCAAGGTCCTCCACCTTGAGGAACTCTGGACGGTGGCGTCGTCCTCCACCTCAGTGACGTCCAGACAGTGGCGTCGAGGTCCTCCACCCCGGGGACCTCCTGCGTCGCAATCACCTGGACGATAATCTGTATGATGCGGTCGCGGGGCTTCACGGTGAAGTCTGCCTCCGAGTAGTTGAAGAGCACGACTCCCATCGGGCCGCAGTAGTCCTCGTCGATCACCCTATATCCAGTCGAGAAAGTGAAAACTTGTTGGTTAGCTCCTTCTTGTGCAGGGTTCACGGAAGGGTCCAGGCTTGGAAGATTGAAAATAAATTAAAAGAGAAATGTATTCAAGATAATAACACACAACAATTAGATTGAAAACAAAGAAAGCACCTGCGCACGCTGCCCTTGCCCCCGGTCACTGGCTATATCCCAGTCTCGCACGTCCTCAGCTAGGATTTCATGGTTGTTGAACCTTCTTGCTCTGCAGGGAAGCATTATGGACAAGATCAAAGATAGTTTAAGAGACAGACCGTAATCCCAGTTTGCTACAGGATATCATTTTAGCTTTAAATTACTGAAAATATCTTAATACAGGCGAACATGTGTTCACCTTTCTGATCTGCAGCAGCTTCACCTGCATCATATTTGGTTACACCTTCTGCCTCAGCAACACCGTTGACAACATCATGACGCTGTCATTTGCAGGTGCAAGAAACCCATCAGATGAATCACAGTATGTACAGTATGAGTAGTGCAAAATAGAAACATCTCTTGTCCTAATTTACCAGTTAGCATCATGGTACATGTGAGAGTTGATTGCAACAGTCACAGGGATCAAAAGTAACAACAGGATAAAATAGCAAAGCATAAATCATATGGACACACAGAACTAAACGAGCAAGGCTGTTCATTCAGGTTCAGAGGCAATCAACAAGATTACTAGTGAGGCGTGGCCCTCTCGCATTCCCACCGATTAACACAACTGGCTAAGACGACAACGCGCACAGAGCAGCCTAGGCCCTCTCGCCACAGATGCAGCGTGCGAGCTGCAGAACAAAGTCTTGGTCTTATGCATATTCACTAAAGGTTAAACATTTTTTTACTGAAATCCCAGCTGTAGAACAAAGAAAGCACCTACTGCTGGTAGCAAAACCAATATGTTTATGAGGAATATATGGATGTTTCAAATCAAAAGACCAAGTAGAATAGATAAATTTAGTCAGGAATCTGTTGTAGCATGGCAAACCCCTTGTTTCTAAATAACATGTATGCTAGTCTGTAGAGCTAGTTCACTGGGATTATTACTATGGTTTGTATGCTGGTTCACTTTCCATGAATTTCCCTCTAATTTAGCTTATCGACGGATGATTTTTTTAAGAGAAAACTAACTTTACATATACGTCACACATAGAAAAGGTCATATGCCATAAGGTTTTTCTGTTAATTAGTGTGCTATCGCAAGAAAACTTAAATGAGAATGTACAAAAAGTAAAAAAAAATCCTGCAAGTCATAATATGGCTAGTCTGTACGTACTAGAACTGAACCACTTTGAATAATAAAAGCATCAGCAGGCAAAGACCAGAAGATCAGAATCTATTGTCTCTAAGGGCTTAGATCTCAAAGAATATATAAGATGCGTCTGTAAAATATGGGAAAAGGGGAACATACCATGCATGGAGTCGCTGTTATGAAATTTCAGTTATCTCACCAGTCCGCTGTAGTTTTTCCACTCGGCAGCGTCCACCGTCCACATAGTTTCTCCACTCGGCAGCGTCCGCCGATGGCGGCGGCCTCCTGATTTGCTACAACCTGCCATCGGTATGCCTCCTCTGCTGCATTGTCCAACACTCATCTATGAGAAATAAATTAGATGTTGGATCTTCATATGTTCAGAACTTGGAACAAAAAAGATTAAAATTCTACTCAAAAGAAAAAAGATTAAAAGTTTGTGGTGAGACAGAATCAGAAAGAGCCAGGAGATCCTGGATCGAGTCATATAGCTTTTCTATATTGGTTAGAACTTGTGAGGCGGCAGTGACAATGCCGGCGTGGAGCCGCGGGGCCTCCCGATCTCATCCTCCGCCTCGACTCCCGGCCTCTGCACGGTCGGCACTGCACATTGGGAAAAAAACTCCCGCACGAACTGAGCATTTGCAAATGATACAACATGATAGTTGCCTACAATAATCTGTACAAGTTCGATTTAGATGAGGACCACAGCTCCACGGTGGTGAGGGTCGCTCATGAACGTTGATTTATATCTCTGCTGAAAGTTTCAGTCTGTCACTAATTTTTATGGCACCCAGAAAGCAGCAGGAATAATAAGATTACCAGCCAACTGATGATGAGAGATCATAGAGAAGAGTGGAGGGGCTTACCAGAGGCGCGGGCAGGCATGGGAAGCCCCAAATGTCTCCGCTCCGAGGTACAGCCAGCATCAATGCCGGTGTGCGCCGCGCCGCTCCGCTGGCTAGGGTTGGGCACTGGTGGTGTCTGTCGCGTGCCTGCACCTGCGTGTTGAAGGGAATGACGTATCAGGGAAGGGGGGAAGGGAAGGGACGGTGAGAAGAGCAGATCGAAGAGGAGAAGATGGGAAAGAGATTACCTTGATGGGCAAGAGATGGGTGAGGAAGAGCTGCGTGTGTCGCGGGCGAGCAAAAGCCAGCTCGCGAGCATCTCCGTCCAGGACCTTGATGACGGCAGATGGATCTAGGGGCGCCATGGCTGCCGCTCGACCTGCTCGCTCGATCTCTATCTTCTATTGTCTTCTGGTGAGGGGATTGGATGGGAGAGGGTGGTGGCGAAGGCCGTGGGGGAGAGAGTGGAGGCCATGGCCAACGGCGAGGTCGACGTTGGGTGGCGGCGGCGATCTGGGACTGGGAGGAGGGAAGGGGACGGGACGGGACGATAGCTCTCTTCAAGATAGAAAATTTTACCAGGCTGACGAGCAAAGAAAAATTGATGGCTGCTCTCTTCTCTATGTCGCGGGCGGCACGATGAGACCACGTAGTAGCGTGGGGTTTATACACCGTGCTACTACTACCAAGTTAGTAGTAGCGTGGGTTTATACCCCGCGCTACTACTACTGCTTGTTCCGTCGGGTACGGTGAAGACCACTTAGTAGTAACGTGGGTTTATAAACCACGCTACTACTATCAATTTAGTAGTAGCGTGGGTTTATAACCCGCGCTACTACTAATTAGCAGTAGCGTCTCTTTCTATACCGCGCTGATGGTAAGATCCTGTGTATAAGATTTTCCCTAGTAGTGCATAAGTCTGAAACATTTGAAAAGTTCAAAGAATTTCAGAGTGAAGTGGAAAATCATCGTAACAAGAAAATGAAGTTTCTAGGATCTGATCGTGGAGGAGAATATTTGAGTTACGAGTTTGGTCTTCATTAGAAAAAATGCGGAATAGTTTCGCAACTCACGCCACCTGGAACACCACAGCGTAATGGTGTGTCCAAACATTGTAATCGTACTTTATTAGATATGGTGCGATCTATGATGTCTCTTATTGATTTACCGCTATCCTTTTGCAGTTATGCTTTAGAGACGGTTGCATTCACGTTAAATAGGGCACCATCTAAATCCGTTGAGACGACACCATATGAACTGTGGGTTGGCAAGAAACCCAAGTTGTCGTTTCTTAAAGTTTGGGGCTATGATGCTTATGTGAAAAAGCTTCAACCTGATAAGCTCGAACCCAAATCGAAGAAATGTGTATTCATAGGATACCCAAAGGAGACTGTTGGGTACACCTTCTATCACAGATCCGAAGGCAAGATATTCGTTGCTAAATTTGGAAACTTTCTGGAGAAGGAGTTTCTATCGAAAGAAGTGAATGGGAGGAAAGTGGAACTTAATAAGCTAACTCTACCTTCTCTCGAATTGGAAAGTAGCTCATCACAAAAATCAGTTCCAATGATTCCTACACCAGTAAGTGAGGAAGCTAATGATGATGATCATGAAACTTCTGATCAAGTTACTATCGAACCTCGTAGGTCAACCAGAGTAAGATCCGCACCAGAGTGGTACGGTAATCCTGTTCTGGAGGTCATGTTACTTGACCATGACGAACCTACGAACTATGAGGAAGAGATGATGAGTCCAGATTCCGCAAAATGGCTTGAGGCCATGAAATCTGAGATGGGATCCATGTATGAGAACAAAGTGTGGACTTTGGTTGACTTGCCCGATGATTGGCAAGCCATAGAGAATAAATGGATCTTCAAAAAGAAGACTGACGTTGACGGTAATATTACTGTCTACAAAGCTCGACTTGTTGCAGAAGGTTTTCTACAAGTTCAAGGAGTTGACAACGATGACACCTTCTCACCTGTAGCGATGCTTAAGTCCCTCTGAATCATGTTAGAAATTGCCGCATTATATGATTATGAAATTTGGAAAATTCATGTCAAAACTGCATTCCTTAATGGATATCTTAAATAAGAGTTATATATGATGCAACTGGAAGGTTTTGTCGATCCAAAAGGTGCTAAAAAGTGTGCAAGCTCCAGCGATCCATTTATGGACTAGTGTAAGCCTCTCGGAGTTGGAATATACGCTTTGATAGTGTGATCAAAGCATATGGTTTTATACAGACTTTTGGAGAAGCCTGTATTTACAAGAAAGTGAGTGGGAGCTCTGTAGCATTTCTGATATTATATGTGGATGACATGTTGTTGATCAAAAATGATACTGAATTTCTGAATAGCATAAAATGATACTTGAATAAGAATTTTTCAATGAAAGACCTCGGTGAAGCTACTTATATATTATGCATCAAGATCTATAGATATAGATCAAGACGCTTAATTGGACTTTCACAAAGCACATACCTTGATAAAGTTTTGAAGAAGTTCAAAATGGATCAAGAAAAGAAAGGGTTCTTGCCTGTCTTACAAGGTGTGAAGTTGAGTCAGACTCAATGCCCGGCCACTGCATAAGATAGAGAGAAAATGAAAGTCATTCCCGGTTCTATCATGTAGGCAATGCTATGTACCAGACCTGGTGTGTGCCTTGCTATTAGTTTAGCAGGGAGGTACCAAAGTAATCCAGGAGTGGATCACTCGACAGCGGTCAAGAACATCCTGAAATACCTGAAAAGGACTAAGGATATGTTTCTCATTTATGGAGGTGACAAAGAGCTCATCGTAAATGGTTATGTCGATGCAAGCTTTGACACTGATCCGGATGACTCTAAGTCACAAACCGGATACGTGTTTTTATTGAACGATGGAGCTGTCAGTTGGTGCAGTTCTAAGCAAAGCGTCGTGGTGGGATCTACGTGTGAAGCGGAGTACATAGCTGCTTCGGAAGCAGCAAATGAAGGAGTCTGGATGAAGGAGTTCATATCCGATCTAGGTGTCATACCTAGTGCATCGGGTCCAATGAAAATCTTTTGTGACAATACTGGTGCAATTGCCTTGGCAAAGGAATCCAAATTTCACAAGAGAACCAAGAACATCAAGAGACGCTTCAATTCCATCCGCGATCATGTCAAGGAGGGAGACATAGAAATTTGCAGGATACATATGGATCTGAATGTTGCAGACCCATTGACTAAGCCTCTCTCACGAGCAAAACAGGATCAGCACCAAGACTCCATGGGTGTTAGAATCATTACAATGTAATCTACATTATTGACTCTAGTGCAAGTGGGAGACTAAAGGAAATATGCCCTAGAGGCAATAATAAAGTTTTTATTTATATTTCCTTATATCATGATAAATGTTTATTATTCATGCTAGAATTGTATTAACTGGAAACTTAGTACATGTGTGAATACATAGACAAACAGAGTGTGACTAGTATGCCTCTACTTGACTAGCACTACTACAGGATGCTGCTAACGCGACACTACAATCAGAGACCCTTCGACGAAACTATGTGTGATGCCATAATCGCAAACGGTGGTGTAAAATAACCGTCAAAAAGGTGCAAAATGTTTGCGATGGAGGATGCATCAAACACGGTTCATATTTTAGTTGTGTGTGCGATGCAGGGCATACGGTTCAGCTCAATTAACTGTTTGCGATGAGGAGGAACAAAAGAAACGGGCAGCTAGATGAAGGTGTATGCGATGTAAAACATATGGTTCACTCGGATGAACTGTTTGTGATTAGGCAACACAAAAGAAATGGTCAGCTAGATCAAAGGTGTGTGCGATATACGGCATGCGGTTCACTCGGATGAACTGTTTGCGTTGAGACATGAGAACAGAAATGGTTCAAATGAACAAGATGTGCGTGATACGAGGCAAACATGTCTGTAATCGGAAACGTGTGCGAAGACCGATAACAACACAGACGATTACTGCTAACAAGCCGTGTGTGTTGTGAGCAAACGATTGCTGGTATACAATTGTGAGTGATTCTTGAAAACATCACCGACGGGTTCCATTGTTTAGTCTGTGTGCGATGTGATTTTCTTTGCCCGCACAACATCTACGCTTTGTCTATAGAGCATTAACATATATACTTAAAAGGACAAACATTGCATAACCAAATTAAGCATACAATTACACAAGTGACTACACACATAACATTTCCACACACCAAAGAAAGCAATTACATGCATACTAAAGTAGGAGAAATGAGCATCTAATCATCTACTTATTGTTGCGACGAAACTTGCCATTGCTCTGCTTCCGGCTGGATCCCTGGACATTTTGGGGAAGGAGGGACTTCCTCATGTCAACGACCCGCCTGTACATGTCGTAGCTCATGTAAGCCTCCTTGGCCACGTACATGATGTGAGCTTTGTCGAGTTTCTCCATCCAGGCCGAGTGCCAATCACGCTTGTCCTTGTTGCACGAATCCTTCATGTCTCTATAGTAGGGGTCGATGATGGCCTCGGCGAGGTGAACCAGTGAGTCCTTCTCATGCTCCTTGCTGCCCCTGATCTTGTATTGGCCCTGGATGTCGACAAGATTCTGGCAGGCGATGCCTGAATTCTCGAGCGCCTTTACATCGTTGGTGATGTCCACCGTAGCGGACATGTAGTGGGGGTTGTTGACAAACCTGGCGAAACGCTCGCAAGGCCTTGTGGCCAGGCAGTAGTGGTAGACGAGGACGTGGTGGCGCACTGATACGTCTCCAACGTATCTATAATTTTTGATTGCTCCATGCTATATTATCTACTGTTTTGGACATTATTGGGCTTTATTATCCAATTTTATATTATTTTTGGGACTAACCTATTAACCGGAGGCCCAGCCCAGAATTGTTGTTGTTTTTTGCCTATTTTAGGGTTTCGAAGAAAAGGAATATCATACGGAGTCCAAACGTAATGAAACCTTCGGGAACATGATTTTCTCAACGAACAAGACCCAGGAGACTTGGACCCTATGTCAAGATACAAAAGAGGAGGCCATGAGGTAGGGGGCATGGCTACCCCCCCCCCCCATGCGTGCCCTCCACCCTCGTGGGCCCCCTGTTGCTCCATCGACGTACTCCTTCCTCCTATATATACCTATGTACCCCCAAACAATCAGATACGGAGCCAAAACCCTAATTCCACCGCCACAACTTTCTGTATCTACAAGATCCCATCTTGGGGCCTGTTCCGGAGCTCCGCCGGAGGGGGCATCGATCACGGAGGGCTTCTACATCATCACCATAGCCCCTCCGATGAAGTGTGAGTAGTTCACCTCAGACCTACAGGTCCATAGTTATTAGCTAGATGGCTTCTCCTCTCTTTTTGGATCTCAATACAATGTTCTCGCCCTCTCTTGTGGAGATCTATTCAATGTAATCTTCTTTTTGCAGTGCATTTGTTGAGACTGATGAATTGTGGGTTTATGATCAAGTCTATCTATGAATAATATTTGAATCTTCTCTGAATTCTTTTATGTATGATTGGTTATCTTTGCAAGTCTCTTTGAATTATCAGTTTGGTTTGGCCTACTAGATTTATCTTTCTTGCAATGGGAGAAGTGCTTAGCTTTGGGTTCAATCGTGCGGTGTCCTTTCCCAGTGACAGTAGGGGAAGCAAGGGACATATTGTATTGTTGCCACCAAGGATAACAAGATGGGGTTTTCATCATATTGCATGAGTTTATCCCTCTACATCACGTCATCTTGTTTAAGGTGTTACTCTGGTTTTCATTAACTTAATACTCTAGATGCATGCTAGATAGCGGTCGATGAGTGGAGTAATAGTAGTTAATGCAGGAAGGAGTCGGGCTACTTGTCTCGGACGTGATGCCTATATACATGATCATGCCTAGATATTCTCATAACTATGCTCAATTCTGTCAATTGCTCAACAGTAATTCATTCACCCACCGTAGAATACTTATGCTCTTGAGAGAAGCCACTAGTGAAACCTATGGCCCCCGGGTCTATCTTCATCATATTAATCTTCCAATACTTTGCTATTTACTTTGCTTTTATTTTTACTTTGCATCTTTAACATAAAAATACCAAAAATATTATCTTATCATATCTATTAGATCTCAGTCTCATAAGTGGCCGTGTAGGGATTGACAACCCCTTATCGCATTGGTTGCGAGGATTTATTTTTTTTGTGTAGGTACGAGGGACTCGCGTGTAGCCTCCTACTGGATTGATACCTTGGTTCTCAAAAACTGAGGGAAATACTTACGCTACTCTACTGCATCATCCCTTCCTCTTCGGGGAAAACCCAACGCAGTGCTCAAGAGGTAGCAAGAAGGATTTCTGCCACCATTGCCGGGGAGTCTACGCAAAAGTCAACATACCAAGTACCCATCACAATCCTTATCTCCCGCATTTCATTATTTGCCATTTGCCTCTCGTTTTCCTCTCCCCCACTTCACCCTTGCCGTTTTATTCGCCCTCTCTCTCTATCCTTCCTCTCTTTCTCTATTTCCTCTTTTTGTCCGCTTGCTTTTTGTTTGCTTGTGTGTTAGTTTTCTTGCTTGTCACGATGGCTCAAGATAACACTAAATTGTGTGACTTTACCAATACCAACAACAATGATTTTATTAGCACTCCGATTGCTCCTCTTACCGATGCTGAATCTTGTGAAATTAATGCTGCCTTGCTGAATCTTGTCATGAAAGATCCGTTTTCCGGCCTTCCTAGTGAAGATGCCGCTACCCATATAAATAGCTTCGTTGATTTGTGTGATATGCAAAAGAAGAAAGATGTGGATAATGATATTGTTAAATTGAAGCTATTTCCTTTTTTGCTTAGAGACTGTGCTAAAGCTTGGTTCTCTTCTTTGCCTAAAAATAGTATTGATTCATGGAATAAGTGCAAAGATGCTTTTATCTCTAACTATTTTCCTCCCGCTAAGATCATCTCCCTTAGAAACAATATTATGAATTTTAATCAACTTGATCATGAACATGTTGCACAAGCTTGGGAGAGGATGAAATTAATGATACATAATTGCCCTACTCATGGTTTGAATTTGTGGATGATTATACAAAAAATTTATGTTGGATTGAATTTTGCTTCTAGAAATCTTTTAGATTCGGCCGCGGGAGGCACTTCTATGGAAATCACTTTAGGATAAGCTACTAAACTCCTAGATAATATTATGGTTAATTATTATCAATGGCATACTGAAAGATCTACTAATAAAAAGGTGCATGCGATAGAAGAAATTAATGTTTTGAGTGGAAAGATGGATGAACTTATGAAATTATTTGCTAGTAAAAGTGTTTCTTCTGATCCTAATGATATGCCTTTGTCTACTTTGATTGAGAATAATAATGAATCTATGGATGTGAATTTTGTTAGTAGGAACAATTTTGGTAACAATGCATATAGAGGAAATTTTAATCCTAGGCCTTATCCTAGTAATCCCTCTAATAATTATGGTAATTCCTACAACAATTCTTACGGAAATTATAATAATATGCCCTCTGATTTTTAATATAATATTAAAGAATTTATTACTTTGCAAAAGAATTTCAATGCTTTGATTGAAGAAAAATTGCTTAAGATTGATGAGTTGGCTAGGAACGTTGATAGAATTTCTCTTGATGTTGATTCTTTGAAACTTAGATCTATTCCACCTAAGCATGATATCAATGAGTCTCTCAAAGCCATAAGAATTTCCATTGATGAGTGCAAAGAAAGAACCGCTAGGATGCGTGCTAAGAAAGATGCCTTTATAAGAGCGTGTTCTAGTTCCTATGAAAATAAAGATGAAGATCTAAAAGTTATTGATGTGTCCCCTATTAAATCTTTGTTTTGCAATATGAATCCTAATAATGATGGGACTGAATATGATCCACCTTTACCTAGAAGGCGTTCCAAGAATTCGGAGTTTTTAGATCTTGATGCTAAAATTGATGAAAGTGGGATCGAAGAAATTAAAACCCTAGATATTGCTAAACCCACTATTTTGGATTTCAAGGAATTTAATTATGAAAATTGCTCTTTGATTGATTGTATTTCCTTTTTGCAATCCGTGCTAAATTCTCCTCATGCTTATAGTCAAAATAAAGCGTTCACTAAACATACCGTTGATGCCTTGATGCAATCTTATGAAGAAAAACTTGAATTGGAAGTTTCTATCCCTAGAAAACTTTATGATGAGTGGGAACCAACTATTAAAATTAAGATTAAATATCATGAGTTCTATGCTTTATGTGATTTGGGTGCTAGTGTTTCCACAATTCCAAAGACTTTGTGTGATTTGTTAGGTTTTCGTGAATTTGATGATTGCTCTCTAAACTTGCATCTTGCGGATTCCACTATTAAGAAACCTATGGGAAGAATTAATGATGTTCTTATTGTTGCCAATAGGAATTATGTGCCCGTAGATTTTATTGTTCTTGACATAGATTGCAATCCTTCATGTCCTATTATTCTTGGTAGACCTTTCCTTAGAACGATTGGTGCAATTATTGATATGAAGGAAGGAAATATTAGATTCCAATTTCCGTTAAGGAAAGGCATGGAACACTTTCCTAGAAAGAAAATTAAATCACCTTATGAATCTATTATGAGAGCCACTTATGGATTGCCTACCAAAGATGGCAATACCTAGATCTATCCTTGCTTTTTATGCCTAGCTAGGGGCGTTAAACAATAGCGCTTGTTGGGAGGCAACCCAATTTTATTTTTATTCCTTGATTTTTGCTCCTGTTTAGTAATAAATAATTTATGTAGCCTCTGTTTAGGTTGTTTTTTTTGTGTTTAATTAGTGTTTGTGCCAAGTAGAACCGTTGGGAAGACTTGGGGAAAGTCTTGTTAATCTTGCTGTAAAAATAGAAATTTTAGTGCTCACGAGAACTGCTGCCATTTTTATTTGGAAAGTGATATTTAGTTAATTATTTTTGAAGATGATTAATAGATAAATTCCTCACGTCCAGCAATTTATTTTATAATTTTTGGGGTTCCAGATCTTGTCTTAGCTATAGATTACTACAGACTCTTCTGTTTTTGACAGATTCTGTTTTTCATGTGTTGTTTGCTTATTTTGATGAATCTATGGCTAGTAAAATAGTTTATAAACCATAGAGAAGTTGGAATAAAGTATTTTTAACACCAATATAAATAAAGAATGAGGTCACTACAGTACCTTGAAGTGGTCTTTTGTTTTCTTTCGCTAACGGAGCTCACGAGATTTTCTACTTTAAGTTTTGTGTTGTGAAGTTTTCAAGTTTTGGGTAAAGATTTGATGGATTATGGAACAAGGAGTTGCAAGAGCATAAGCTTGGGGATGCCCATGGCACCCCCAAGATAATATAAGGACACCTAAAAGCCAAAGCTTGGGGATGCCCCCGAAGGCATCCCCTCTTTCGTCTACTTCTATCGGTAACTTTACTTGGAGCTATATTTTTATTCACCACATGATATGTGTTTTGCTTGGAGCATCTTGTATTATTTGAGTCTTTATTTGTTAGTTTAACACAATCATCCTTGCTGTACACACCTTTTTAGAGAGCCATACATGATTTGGAATTTGTTAGAATACTCTATGTGCTTCGCTTATATCTTTTGAGTTATATAGTTTTGCTCTAGTACTTCACTTATATCTTTTAGAGCACGGTGGTGGATTCGTTTTATAGAAATTATTGATCTCTCATGCTTCACTTAGATTATTTTGAGAGTCTTAAATAGCATGGTAATTTTCTTAAATAATCCTAAAATGATTGGTATTTAAGAATAATAAAACTTTCTTATGAGTGTGTTGAATACTATGAGAAGTTTGATGCTTGATAATTGTTTTGAGATATGAAGATGGTGATATTAAAGTTGTGCTAGTTGAGTAGTTGTGAATTTGAGAAATACTTGTGTTAAATTTTGTGATTCCCATAGCATGCACGTATGGTGAACCGTTATGTGATGAAGTCGGAGCATGATTTATTGATTGATTGTCTTCCTTATGAGTGGCGGTCGGGGACGAGCGATGGTCTTTTCCTACCAATTTATCCCCCTAGGAGCATGCGCGTAATACTTTGCTTTGATAACTTGTAGATTTTTGCAATAAGTATATGAGTTCTTTATGACTAATGTTGAGTCCATGGATTATACGCACTCTCACCCTTCCACCATTGCTAGCCTCTCTAATACCGCGCACTTTTCGCCGGTATCATACACCCACCATATACCTTCCTCAAAAAAGCCACCATACCTACCTATTATGGCATTTCCATAGCCATTCCGAGATATATTGCCATGTAACTTTCCATCGTTCCGTTTATTATGACACACTCCATCATTGTCATATAGCTTAGCATGATCATGTAGTTGACATCGTATTTGTGGTAAAGCCACCGTTCATAATTCTTTCATACATGTCGCTCATGAGTCATTGCATATCCCGGTACAACGCCGGAGGCATTCATATAGAGCCATATTTTGTTCTAAGTATCAAGTTGTAATTGTTGAGTTGTAAGAAAATAAAAGTGTGATGATCATCATTATTAGAGCATTGTCCCAGTGAGGAAAGGATGATGGAGACTATGATTCCCCCACAAGTTGGGATGAGACTCCGGATGAAAACTAAAAAAAAGGAAAGAAAAGAGGCCATAAAAAAGAGAAAAGGCCCAAATAAAAAAATGAGAGAAAAGGAGAGAAGGGACAATGCTAATATCCTTTTACCACACTTGTGCTTCAAAGTAGCACCATGATATTCATAGTAGAGAGTCTCTTATTTCGTCACTTTCATATACTAGTGGGAATTTTTCATTATAGAACTTGGCTTGTATATTCCAATGATGGGCTTCCTCAAATTGCCCTAGGTCTTTGTGAGCAAGAAAGTTGGATGCACACCCACTTAGTTTCTTTTGTTGAGCTTTCATATACTTATAGCTCTAGTGCATTCGTTGCATGGCAATCCCTACTCACTCACATTGATATCTATTGATGGGCATCTCCATAGCCCGTTGATATGCCTAGTTGATGTGAGACTATCTTCTCCCTTTTTTTCTTCTCCACAACCACCATTCTATTCCACCTATAGTGTTATATCCATGGCTCACGCTCCTGTATTGCGTAAAGATTGAAAAAGTTTTGAGAATGTCAAAAGTATGAAACAATTGCTTGGCTTGTCATCGGGGTTGTGCATGATTTAAATACTTTGTGTGGTGAAGATAGAGCATAGCCACACTATATGATTTTGTAGGGATAACTTTCTTTGGCCATGTTATTAGTATGCTTGAAGTATTATTATTTTTATGTCAATATGAACTTTTATCTTGAATCTTTCGGACCTGAATATTCATACCACAATTAAGAAGAAGTACATTAAAATTATGCTAAGTAGCACTCCGCATCAAAAATTCTGTTTTTATCATTTACCTACTCGAGGACGAGCAGGAATTAAGCTTGGGGATGCTTGATACGTCTCCAACGTATCTATAATTTTTGATTGCTCCATGCTATATTATCTACTGTTTTGGAAATTATTGGGATTTATTATCCACTTTTATATTATTTTTGGGACTAACCTATTAACCGGAGGCCCAGCCCAGAATTGTTATTTTTTTCCTATTTTAGGGTTTCGAAGAAAAGGAATATCAAACAGAGTCCAAACGGAATGAAACCTTCGGGAACGTGATTTTCTCAACGAACAAGACCCAGGAGACTTGGACCCTATGTCAAGACACAAAAGAGGAGGCCACGAGGTAGGGGGGCGCGCCTACCCCCCCCCCCCCAGGCGCGCCCTCCACCCTCGTGGGCCCCCTGTTGCTCCACCGACGTACTCCTTCCTCCTATATATACCTACATACCCCCAAACGATCAGATACGGAGCCAAAACCCTAATTCCACCACCGCAACTTTCTGTATCCATGAGATCCCATCTTGGGGCCTATTCCGGAGCTCCGCCGGCACAGGCATCAATCACGGAGGGCTTCTACATCATCACCATAGCCCCTCCGATGAAGTGTGAGTAATTCACCTCAGACCTACGGGTCCATAGTTATTAGCTAGATGGCTTCTTCTCTCTTTTTGGATCTCAATACAATGTTCTCCCCCTCTCTTGTGGAGATCTATTCGATGTAATCTTCTTTTTGCGGTGTGTTTGTTGAGACCGATGAATTGTGGGTTTATGATCAAGTCTATCTATGAATAATATTTGAATCTTCTATGAATTCTTTTATGTATGATTGGTTATCTTTGCAAGTCTCTTCGAATTATCAGTTTGGTTTGGCCTACTAGATTGTTCTCTCTTGCAATGGGAGAAGTGCTTAGCTTTGGGTTCAATCTTGCGGTGTCCTTTCCCAGTGATAGTAGGGGCAGCAAGGCACGTATTGTATTGTTTCCATCGAGGATAACAAGATGGGGTTTTCATCATATTGCATGAGTTTATCCCTCTACATCATGTCGTCTTGCTTAAGGTGTTACTCTGTTTTCATTAACTTAATACTCTAGATGCATGTTGGATAGCGGTCGATGAGTGGAGTAATAGTAGTAGATGCAGGCAGGAGTCGGCCTACTTGTCTCGGACGTGATGCCTATATACATGATCATGCCTAGATATTCTCATAACTATGCTCAATTCTGTCAATTGCTCAACAGTAATTCGTTCACCCATCGTAGAATACTTATGCTCTTGAGAGAAGCCACTAGTGAAACCTATGGCCCCCGGGTCTATCTTCATCATATTGATCTTCCAATACTTAGTTATTTCCTTTGCTTTTTACTTTGCTTTACTTTGCATCTTTATCATAAAAATACCAAAAATATTATCTTATCATATCTATCAGATCTTACTCTCGTAAGTGGCCGTGTAGGGATTGACAACCCCTTATCACGTTGGTTGCGAGGATTTATTTGTTTTGTGCAGGTACGAGGGACTCGCGCGTAGCCTCCTACTGGATTGATACCTTGGTTCTCAAAAACTGAGGGAAATACTTACGCTACTCTGCTGCATCATCCCTTCCTCTTCGGGGAAAAACCAACACACTGCTCAAGAGGTAGCACACACGCACATCTCGGCGACGACGACCTTAGGATGAGACCCGGCACGAGCGCGGGTGTACTCGAGGTCGAACCCGACCACCTTGTACTTCTCCTCGGCAAGCAACAGCTCCATGATGTGGATGGAGTGCTCCGCCCAGACCGGGCCATTGTTGTACACCATCGAGAGGTACATGAACCATCTGTGGGTGTCCACCACGGCACACATGGTGAACTTCTGCTCGTCGTCGGCAGCCGTTCGGAGCACCATTGGAGGCGCGCGGGATACCCTCTAAGAATTTCTCGTGGTGGGTGTGCTTCTTGCAATGGTGGGGCGCGATCGAAAGGTTGAAGAGACACAAGGGTAGGTTAAATGGCCGCTGTAATAAATGGAGGCCGGCCGGCCTGTAATCATCACGTCTTGTCACGGCGTTCATAGCGGAGGATTCTAGAATCCAATGCACGCTTGACAACACCGCACCCCAAGCGTGGGCTCAAAGAGGCGGCAAAGGTATCGTCGGTGAGCCTTTTCCTGTGCTACCGCGCTGTTTACCGCGCAAGCTTCCCGCCCGGCTAGTTTGGCCACGCGTCGGCTAGAAGAGGGACAAATCGTGGGCATTTATTGCCAAAAAGCTTTGTAAAAACGAAGTGTGTGGAATGACATCGGTCATAAGTTTACCCTTGGGTGATGAGGTCAAAGTTACACAGAAGGGTGATGATGGACACTCGAGTGCGATAATTAATTCTGCGCTCTATAGTGCACACGGTGGAAGAAACCAACTGTGTGCAATAATGTCGAAGATCGCAGTCGAGTTAGCTATACAGATCGTGTGCTATGAGATCGACAAGGTAAACTGATTCGAGAATGGTAATAAAATCTAAGACCGTTGCATATTAAGGTCAAAATAGTGCTAGCAATATACGAGTCTCATACGATGCCATTTCAACAACTGTACCACAAAATCTCAAAATGTTACAAGGTTCAAATTCCAGAGTTATATGGCTCAAATTCGAAGATTACAAGGTTCAAACTGATATTAGAAATGAAATTCAGCTCATCAGCTACAAACGCTCGCGCTGATGCACTGAACATGGATATCAGAGAGGTTCAAACT
Organism: Triticum urartu; assembly: GCF_056163025.1. Classification (NCBI taxonomy): domain Eukaryota; kingdom Viridiplantae; phylum Streptophyta; class Magnoliopsida; order Poales; family Poaceae; genus Triticum; species Triticum urartu. The sequence goes on along the minus strand of NC_141879.1, from coordinate 494,989,052 downwards.
AATATCACCGCTTCTAAGTCTGGCTTCGAAACCTCACAATTTTTGCAAAGGGGTCAGCCACTGAGAAGTCATGTATGGGGTTGACCCAATGACTTCCGATTACTCTATCATCTGAAGTTCCAAAATGAAATTCAACATTTTTAGAGCCTACTCCATTCTACCGCAGGCGCCGGCGCTGATCAACAGACCATTCATTTCTGTGAAATAAATGTAGGGCAAACCTCATTTCCTTCAGCACCATTGCTCTGAGAACAAAGAACCTGGCAAATATAATCTCAGGTAAGGTCCCTCGGTAGGAGTTCAAAGTAATTTCTGAGAGATGCAGATCTAGGCATTCAATGTGATTATTATTTTATCACATTAATCACCACTAGGCCTAATCTTATTTGTAAAAGAAGAAAACGTGTTAGTGCCTACATGCAGTTTTGAACATTACTACAGGCCTAGCTATTTGGTTTGCAGGATTTGTAAAATGCACTGACATGCCATATTCGATCTAACGTGATTAACATGGGCATTTGATTACATTCTAGAAAAATGTAGCCTTCTTCACAAGAGGTTGGAGTGGATGAAAAGTTCCCTAAGAAAACTAGTACAGATGAATCCAAAGGAGAAATTCTTATTGACTGTAACCATATGGATCAAGCAACCAATATGGGAGGGGGCATGTATGTACTGAAATCCTCCAAAAGAACCTTCAGAAATCGTAGTGCATTGTCATTGTAAACTTGGAAAAAGGTGTCACAAATTGAACTCCCTTATGGTTAAAATTTAACAGGGAAGGAACATCACCTCGATATATAGCTTCTCCAGGCACAGAAAGCATCTCAGGAAACTGACAACTTGCTCCAGGTTGGGCCCGATAGATTCTAGTGCCAAGACCTTCACTGTGCGCAGTTTCGGGGTCAAGCTTGTCGGAATCATTTTCTCAATGACAGACGAACAAACATCTTCAAAATTATAAATAATGTTAATTTGTAGAAGGAGAGGTAGAAGGCGGCTGTTGTACCTGAACGGGTTTGGATCCAATAACAAGTTCGGAGTATTTCTCAGACGAGTAGCCTACCACTGTCAATTTCGGCACAGTAATGACATTGATTCTTGTTGGACCTTCTTGATCAACTACAAGTAATCTCTCAAGTGCAGGTGTGTCCTGGATGACCATACCATGGTCCACCTTTTGTGATGTCTTCCTGCCGCACCATCAACACACATAAATAGTCCGGAGAGTCATGGAGGTCATGTGGAAGGTACTCGACCCATTGATCGCCTAAAGACGAAGGTACTCGAGTGCAGTACAACCACGGAGCAGGCGCTCCATGTCACCCTTTGAGAGGCAGGCGGCGACGAGCTCGAGGTGCTTCAGTCGTGGTAGAATAAGAGTGGGTGCATCATTAAGGGGCGGGAAATGGAAGTTCCTGAACTTGGCGACGTGCAGCGTGGGCGCGAGGCGGAGTGCGGATGTTGGCAGCGATTGTCGGTGTCAAAACCGGCGGATCTTGGGTAGGGGGTCCCGAACTGTGCGTCTAGGATCGATGGTAACAGGAGACGGGGGACACGATGTTTACCCAGGTTCAGGCCCTCTCTATGGAGGTAATACCCTACTTCCTGCTTGATTGACCTTGATCGTAATGGCTAAACCCTAGAGGTCTAGCCTATATGGGTATGGTAATGAGTATATGTGGTGTCCTTTCCGGACTATCCCCTTCGGTTTATATAGACACCGAGGGGATCTAGGGTTTACATGGAGTCGGTTACATAAGAAGGAATATTCGGTCGCCAAGCTTGCCTTCCACGCCAAGTAGAGTCCAATCCAGACACGGTGCAGTCTTCGGCCTTCATGTCTTCACAGCCCATCAGTCCGGCCCATGGATAACAGGCTGGACGCCCGAGGACCCCTTCGTCCAGGACCCCCTCAGTAGCCCCTAAACCTGGCTTTCAATGACGAGGAGTCTGGCGTGCAGATTATCTTCGAAATTGCAAGGCGGGTTCCCCTTTCTCCGAACTCCAAGATAGTCTTCGGATGCAATGATAGTATCCTAGCATGTTATGCACACCATACACAACCGCAGAGAGAATATAATATTTGCACGAATCTAATCTGTTGACAGCTTTTTTCCAACACGACATCATGTTTGTCCGGTTATAATTTCGAACCATTTTTCTTCTGCCATTCCATGCTTCGAGACGCGGTTGCTATCGGCACGTCTTGTCGAAACAGAGATCGTGCCCCCTTATTGTGGGATTCTCAACAATGCGGGCATGGGTAACTCAACCGTGCCATTTATACAGCCCTAGGGAAAAGGCGAATCCTAAGGCAACTGAGAAGGCGTTTAATATTTGCTGCCTTTATAAGGGGATAAGGATTCCCTATTCCTCTCCTCACGCTCTCTCTCCGTCTTCGCCTTTCCGATCTCAAGCTCCAGCGCCCAAGTTCTCATCTCCTTTCCACTCAAGAAACCATGTCCGGATCTGGTGGTCAGGGCAAGTGGATGGTCTGCTCTATCAAGGAGGAGGACATTACTAAGCTCCGGGCGGCCGGATATTTGGCGAAGGAGATCGCCCATCGTCTGCCAGCCGAGGGACAAGTCGTCCCCACGTTGTAGCCCACACAAAGGGTAGTATTCATCCCCCATTTCTTCTGCGGGCTAGGGTTTCCACTCCACCCTTTCGTCTGCGGGCTGATGTACTATTACGGGATAGATTTCCATGATCTGTCCCCGAATTCCTTCCTCAACATCTCGGTGTTTATCGTCGTGTGTGAGGCCTTCCTCCGCATCCATCCCCACTTCAGGCTATGGCTCAAAGTCTTCAATGTGAAGCCGAAGGTGGTGGATGGCCAGCACGAGGAGTGCGGAGGGTCCATGGTGAGCAAGCTATCCAACATCTCCTGGCCCAAAGGCACCTTTGTGGAGACAGTAAAGGAATGGCAGAAGCAGTGGTTCTACATCACAGAACCTCGCGGCACCACCTGGGCCGCAGCTGCCAAAATCCGCTCCAGTGCTCCCATGCGACTCACCTCCTGGGTCGAGAAGAGTCCGGACTGGTGTTCTCCTGGTGAGCTGATAGCCCTGCAGACGCGCGTTCAAAGCATGGTGACCAAGGATGTCAAGCTCGTTGACGTTATCCAGGTGATGCTAGTCCACTGGATTCTTTCGTGCCAGCGCCGAAGCCTCCCTTTATGGGAGTTCAATTCGAAGAAGCACCAGACCCTGAAAAGGCTCTTCGATACTTCTCACGAAGGGGCCTGGAAGTTGCTCTTTAAGGGCAACGAGAAGCCACTGGCCACGGACTCAGACCGTGGTCACAATTGTAACGGCCCCACCAGCAAGGTATGTTACTTTTGACGTATTCCCAACTTAAATGTTTCGAGGATGATGTCTGAGATCTTAGTATTGCTCCCTTAGGACTGGGTGGAGAGGGCGAAGAGGATCCAGTGTCTGGCTCTGTTGCCCGAAGAACCAGTCATCCCACGCCTGGCGAAGATGCTAGTGTCAGCGCCGTATACGGCGCCATAGAATAAGGCCAAGGGGGCCAAGAGTGGCCCTCGTCGCAAGGGCACTTCGGACGCAACGTCCAAAGATGACGAGGCCCATTCCTCTGTCCCTGAGGACAATGACGAGGAAGAAGAGGAGGAGGAGGAAAACAACCCTCCTCCCGAGGAGAAGAAGAAAAAGAGGGTGGCCTCGGCACATCTAGAGGCGAAAGCACCCAAAAAGGGGAAGGGCGCCCCAGCGGTCAACACCACGTGGGACATTGATAGTAGTCCGGAACGTCGCCCCCGTGCTAGGCCTCGGGCCGCATCGTAAGTGACATGGCTTATTTATGCGCACATCCAGTCCTTTCCTTTTATTATTCTAACATGGTTAATCCACACTATTGCAGTCCAGCCCGTGACTTTATCCAGCGATCCTCATCTGGAGGTTCGTTGGGTCCGTCGAAGATGGAGAGCATGTCGCCACCGCCTGCTTACTCCCCCGGGGCTAGGGACGACACCGAAGTGTTATCCCGGAGGACCGCTCTGAAGGGAGGAGCCCAGGACGTTGTCCGGGAGGCGCCACAAGGCGGGACCTCCACTGCCGGACACATAGGGGAGCCAATCCCCATGGAGACTGGCAAAGAGGGTCGTATCCAGTTCGTCCCTCAGCCGAATACGATTCCGGAGACCCATATGGCTCTGGAGTCGGGCAAGCAGCCCCCTTTGTAGGAGGGGGTGCGTCACCTCCACCGGTGGATCCTGTCCATCCAGGAGTGCCAGATGACCTGATGAGGGCGCTATGAAGCGCCTCCGTCATGGACGAGCATCGTATCCTTATGGGTGCGTTGATCGAGGAGGTTCAGTCTGCCAAGAGCGGACTGAATGAAGCCTGCAGCAGCCTGTTAACAGGTTTCGAGGTAAGAAAGAGAAAAACCCCGTATAGTCTGTAGCCCCTGAGACGTTGTCCGGTGTTCGGCGAGGAGAACCAGACAGGGGATCAATCCCTAATTATAAGAGGCTGACTGAATATGTATCGATAAGCAGGCATCCCTGTTGGCTGCAACCTCGCATGCTGCCGAGGTCTCCGAGCTAAAGTGGAGGCTGGAGCGGACCGAGAACGAGCTCGGTGAGGTTAAGGTTCGGCTCCAAGAGAAGCAAGGTGAGGAACGACTTGCTATATGTTCGGGAAAGGATAAGCGTTGTATATTGACAGCGGTATTCTGATATGTGCAGAAGCCGCAACCGAGGTCCAGGCCCTGAGGAAGGCCCTGGGCGAGGCCGAGGAGCAGGCCGTCCAGCAGCAAGCCGCCCGTAAGAAGCTAAAGGCCCGGGTTAAAGAAGTCCACCAGGAGCTCCAGGATGCGGTGAAAAAAATGCAAGGCCTTGGAGCATGATGCGTCGGTTCGAGGGACCAAACTCGCCAAGGCTCGTCAGAGCGTGGAGACCGCACAGAATGAGGCCCAAGCCGCCCTCCAAGAGATCCAGGAGGCCAAGAAGATCACAGCGGGTAAGGCATTTAAGATGCAAAGCAAGTATGCGGAGAAGCAGTACCTTTTACTAACCCGGGTTCGGAGTTCCCCAGGGGCTTTTGCGGATTTTCCATGCAGTGTATTAGACGCCGTGGAGTTCTATCGAGCCGAAGGAGGGGGTTCTTCAGAGAGGCTCTTCTGGTCATAGTATGCGGCACCAGAGCATCCTGTGTCCTTCACCGATTAGCTGAAACAGCTGGTGGAGCTGCATAGGGTGGCCAAACTAGCCATTAAGGATTTGATAATCCGGCTGTGGCCAGCCGAAGCTATGCCTAGCAGCTACTTCGGACTCATGAGGCGGATGGTGAACGCCTGTCCTCGGCTGGACGTTATCAAGCGCTCTATCTGTATTGAAGGTGCCCGTATGGCCTTCGCTCGCTGCAAGATGTGGTGGGCGAAGATGAACGCTGTTGAAGTCACCAGCGGGCCGCCGGAGGGCAACAAGCACCGTACACCCAAGCGATATTTCGAGGATGTTGTAGAAGGGTCTCGACTTGTAGCGGCGCAATGTTCACAAGACATTGTATTTGAATGAATGTATTCATGTTGCCTTTCTCTTGTATTATGGGAACAAAGCCAGTTTTTGTAAAGTAATTATGCTTTGAATTGTTTCCTCCTGTGCGGCCGTGTTGTGTGTAATCTGAGGGTTGGCCAGTCGTCAGCTTCTGCCCTCACATAGATAGTACGGAGGTGTTCGGGATGGAATCTAAACAACCTTGATCCAATTACATGGTCCTTGAAGGAGTTGTTTAGTGCAACGAACAAGGCAATCAGACTTTATGGCTTTAATGCCCTCACTTAGCCATATGAGTTTTATAATAAAGCATGGGCGTAGCCCCTGGTTTAAGCCAGAGTATTGTCAGCATCTAATCGGGAAGTGCCGATCTCTCGCGTAACGCGGAAAAAATCTCCAACGATTTGTAACCCTCGAGTAGCTGACCGGCTCTCGCCACATCATGACAGTCAGTTTTCGGCTTTCTCTACTGAGGTGCTCGTCTGGTCAAAGCCAGGGCACAATCGCAGTAGTTCTCCCTTTACTACCCTAGCCGATGGAGCGGAACATAGGGTAGCAAGCACAGGAGCCGGGCAACCCAACTATTGACCAAAGACATGATTCGGAGCCAATGCATATAATGCTAAATTCGGGGTGCCGAACTTATATATAAGAAGTGTTCGGACTGTGCTGCCGTATTGTGGGGCGATAGGTAGCCCCTGGCGAATATGAAACGTAAAAGGGTGTCGATGCAGCAAATAGGTAGATCGAAATAAAACGAAGAAGCAAAAACCACAGAAGTTGGGCCACGAACCATTTTTATTATAACTGGATGGATACATCAAGGTGTATCTTGTACAGATGGTGCAAGAAGTATTCGTCCATTTAACATGCCGGAATCAATAGGGCGAAGCGTGCGGGTCCTGAGAAATAAGTATGAATACCATCAAGAAGAACGTATAAAGGTTACCCTACACACATGTGCTGCTTGCCTCCGTTGTATTCCAGTCCTTTGAAAGGACTTGACATCAGGCCCGCGGAAAAGGGGTGCCTGAAACAAGAAAAAGAAGTAAAGGTATGTGTGTCCGGGATTGGTCTGGCCGAATTATAGACCTCGGGTTATCTCGTGCCTCCATCGATGTCCATGGAATTTTGAGTGCGTAATTGTGTACGCGTGGTACGAATGCCACTACCTCATTGGGGCTGGGACAGAGGCCGAATTGCTAGTCGAGCTCTTGACGAGCTGCGTTATCCTGTTGCAGTGTAGTCCGGACCCTCTTGATGGTGTCCAGGGGCTCGGCACTTGGATTATAATGATGCTTGAGAAGTCCGCTCTATACTTCTGCTGCTAGGGCGGCGGTTTGCTCCTCTGTTCGGAGCGAGCGTTCCGTATTGCCATTGACTGGTATGACGCCATGTGGACCGGGCATCTTGAGCTTGAGATAAGCATAGTGTGGCACTGCGTTACATCTAGCAAACGCGGTTCGTCCGAGCAGTGCATGGTAGCCGCTGTGGAAGGGGACGATATCGAAGATTAACTCTTCTCTTTGGAAGTTGTCCGAAGAACTGAAAACCACCTCCAGCGTGATTGAGCCCGTACAGCGGGCCTCTACACCTGGTATGACTCCTTTAAAGGTAGTCTTTGTTGGTTTGATTCATGAGGAATTAATGCCCATCTTCCGTACTGTATCCTGGTACAGCAGGTTGAGGCTGCTTCCACCATCCATCAGGACTCGTGTTAGGTGGAATCCATCAATGATTGGGTCAAGGACCAGTGCGGCCGAACCGCCGTGGCGGATACTAGTCGGATGATCTCATCGATCAAAAGTGATCGGAAATGATGACCATGGATTGAACTTTGGGAAGACTGGCTCTACCGCGTAGACATCCTTGAGTGCTCATTTGCGCTCCTTTCTGGGGATGTGCGTGGCGTATATCATGTTCACCGTTTTAACTTGGGGGGGGGGGGGGATTTCTTCTGTCCCCCGGTGTTCGGCTGCCGGGGTGATACGTCTCCGTCGTATCTACTTTTCCAAACACTTTTGCCCTTGTTTTGGACTCTAACTTGCATGATTTGAATGGAACTAACCCGACTGACGCTGTTTTTAGCAGAATTGCCATGGTGTTATTTATGTGCAGAAATAAAAGTTCTCGGAATGACCTGAAACTTCATGGAACATCTTTTTGGAGATAATAAAAAATCCTTGCAAAAGATGAAGACCAGGGAGCCCACACCCTAGCCACGAGGGTGGGGGCGCGCCTGCCCACCTGGGCACGCCCCCCTACCTCGTGGGCCCCACGGAGCTCCTCCGACCTCAACTCCAACTCTATATATTTGATTTCGGGGAGAAAAAAATAGAGGAGAAAGATTCATCGCGTTTTACAAATACGAAGCCGCCGCCAAGCGCAAAATCCTCTCGGAAGGGCTGATCTGGAGTTCGTTCGGGGCTCCGGAGAGGGGAATCCGTCGCCATCGTCATCATCAGCCTTCCTTCATCACCAATTTCATGATGATCACTGCCGTGCGTGAGTAATTCCATCATAGGCTTGTTAGACGGTGATGGGTTGGATGAGATTTATCATGTAATCGAGTTAGTTTTGTTAGGGTTTGATCCCTAGTATCCGCTATGTTCTGAGATTGATGTTGTTATGACTTTGCTATGCTTAATGCTTGTCACTAGGGCCCGAGTGCCATGATTTCAGATCTGAACCTATTATGTATTCATCAATATATGAGAGTTCTTGATCCTATCTTGCAAGTCTATAGTCACCTACTATGTGTTATGATCCGGCAACCCCGAAGTGACAATAATCGAGACCACTCCCGGTGATGATCGTAGTTTGAGGAGTTCATGTATTCACTATGTGTTAATGCTTTGGTCTGGTACTCTATTAAAAGGAGGCCTTAATATCTCTTAGTTTCCGCTAGGACCCCGCTGCCACGGGAGGGTAGGACAAAATATGTCATGCAAGTTCTTTTGCATAAGCATGTATGACTATATTCGGAATACATGCCTACATTACATTGATGAATTGGAGCTAGTTCTGTGTCACCCTAGGTTATGACTGTTACATGATGAACCGCATCCGGCATAATTCTCTATCACCGATCCATTGCCTACAAGCTTTCCTTATATTGTTCTTCACTTATTTACTTTTCCGTTGTTATTGCTATCATCACTACAAAATACCAAAAACACTACTTTTGCTACCATTACCTTTTGCTGTTGTTACCACTACTATCATATTACTTTGCTACTAAATACTTTGCTGCAGATATTAAGTTTCCAAGTGTGGTTGAATTGACAACTCAGCTGCTAATACTTGAGAATATTCTTTGGCTCCCCTTGTGTCGAATCAATAAATTTGGGTTGAATACTCTACCCTCGAAAACTGTTGCGATCCCCTATACTTGTGGGTTATCAAGACTATTTTCTAGAGCCGTTGCCGGGGAGCATAGTTCTATTCTTTAAGTCACTTGGGATTTATGTCTGCTTATCATTATGAAGAACTTGAGAGATCCAAAAACCAAGATTTATCCCTCAACTACGAGGGGAGGTAAGGAACTACCATCTAGCTCTGCACTTGATTCACCTTCTGTTTTGAGTAAGTTTGCGACACCTAAACCTGCTTCTGCTATTCATTCTGATATGTCGCATGTTATTGATGATGCCACTTCTGCTATGCATGATACTTATGATGAAAGTACTTCTATGCTTGATACTACTATGCCACTTGTTGAATTTCTTGATGAACAACTTGCTAGGATTAGAGAGGATGAAATTATTGAAACTGATAATATTGACAAAAAGTGATGATGAAGACTCTCCCCCTAATAAATATGAATTGCCTGTTGTTCCTGAGGGTTATGTTCCGGATGAAGAATCTGCTAGAGCTATTTTAGCTTGCAATGATAGATATGATCTAAAGAGGTTATTAGCTAAATGGAAGCAGCAATCCCTTAATGCTAGAATGAAACTTGACCCTGCTTTTGCTACTTCACCTATCTGTGTTACTGATAAGGATTATGAATTCTCTGTTGATCCTGATATAATTACTTTGGTTGAATCTGATCCTTTTTATGGCTATGAATCTGAAACTGTTGTGGCACATCTTACTAAATTAAATAATATAGCCACGCTATTCACTAATGATGAGAGAACTCACTACTTTTATATCCTTAAAATATTGCTGTTCTCATTAAAGGGTGATGCTAAGATATGGTTTAATTCTCTTGATCCTGGTTGTGTGCATAGTCCCCAGGATATGATTTATTACTTCTCTGCTAAATATTTCCCTGCTCATAAGAAACAAGCCGCTTTAAGGGATATATATAATTTTGTGCAAATTGAAGAAGAGAGTCTCCCACAAGCTTGGGGGAGGCTTCTCCAATTACTTAATGCTTTGCCTGATCATCCTCTCAAGAAAAATGAAATACTTGATATCTTTTATAATGGACTAACCGATGCTTCCAGAGATTACATGGATAGTTGTGCGGGTTCTGTTTTCCGGGAGAGAACACCGATGAAGCTGAAATTCTATTGAATAATATGTTGACTAATGAAAATAATTGGACACTTCCTGATCCAATTCCTAAGCCAACTCCGAAGAAAAGGGGTATTCTATTTCTCAGTCCTGAAGATATGCAAGAGGCAAAGAAATCCATGAAATAAAAGGGTATTAAATTTGAAGATGTTAAGAATTTACCTCCTATTGAAGAAATACATGGTCTTAATTTACCGCATGTTGAAGAAATATATGGTTTTAATCCATCGCCTATTGAAGAAACACATGGTCTTGATAACCCGACACATGTAGTAAAGGTAAATTCTCTCTATAGATATGATAAAGCTGAAATCCCATTTACTAAGTTTGCTAGCCCATGCTTAGATGAGTTTGATAAATTTATGGTTAAGCAAGAAGACTTCAATGCTTATTTTGGTAGAGAATTAAAACGCAGTGCTGATATGCTTGAACACTTGGGTGATTATATGGCTAATGTCAAAGGTGAACTTAAACTTATTAGTAAACATGCTTCTATGGTTACCACTCAAGTAGAACAAGTACTTAAAGCTCAAAATGATTTGCTCAATGTATTGAATGGTAAGAATAAGGACTATGCTGTTAGAGTGGCTACTAGAACTAGTAAAATGACTCAGGAACCTTTGTACCCAAAAGGCCACTGAGGGAGTCCTGGATTAGGGGGTGTCCGGATGGCCGGACTATACCTTCAACCGGACTCCTGGACTATGAAGATACGAGATTGAAGACTTCGTCCCGTGTCCGGAAGGGACTTTCCTTGGCGTGGAAGGCAAGCTTGGCGATACGGATATGTAGATCTCCTACCATTGTAACCGACTTTGTGTAACCCTAACCCTCTCTGGTGTCTATATAAACCGGAGGGTTTTAGTCCGTAGGACAACATACACAACAACAATCATACCATAGGCTAGCTTCTAGGGTTTAGCCTCTCCGATCTCGTGGTAGATCTACTCTTGTACTACCCATATCATCAATATTAATCAAGCAGGACATAGGGTTTTACCTCCATCGAGAGGGCCCGAACCTGGGTAAAACTTCGTGTCCCTTGCCTCCTGTTACCATCCGGCCTAGACGCACAGTTCGGGACCCCCAACCCGAAATCCGCCGGTTTTGACACCGACATTGGTGCTTTCATTGAGAGTTCCTTTGTGTCGTCGCCGTCAGGCTTGATGGCTCCTATGATCATCAGTGGCGATGCAGTCCAGGGTGAGACCTTCCTCCCGGGACAGATTTTCGTCTTCGGCGGCTTCACACTGCGGGCCAATTCACTTGGCCATCTGGAGCAGATCAAAAGCTATGCCCCTGGCCGTCAGGTCAGATTTGGAAGCTTAAACTACACGGCTGACATCCGCGGGGACTTGATCTTCGACGAATTCGAGCCACTCCCGAGCGTGTCGCACTGTCACGACGAGCATGATCTAGCTCTGCCGCCGAACAGTGCCCTGGAGGCCGCACCCGCATCGGCTTCGACCCTTAATTCGGAGCCAACCGTGCCGATCGAGGATGGGTGGTTGGATGCTGCCTCGAGGGCTGCGATCCCAACGCCGATCGAGCCGAACACCAGACCCGCACTCCGCGAGACTCGTGACTCCAGGGAGCCGGACTCCTCTCCGGACTCTGAAGCCTCCGCGCCCCTGCTGATCAAATCCAATTGGGCGCCGATCATGGAGTTTACTGCCGCGGACATCTTTCAACACTCGCCTTTCGGCGATATTCTGAAGACACTAAAGTCTCTCTCTTTATCAGGAGAGCCCTGGCTGGACTACGGTCAGCAAGGTTGGGATACGGACGATGAAGAAATTCAAAGCCCACCCACCACCCACTTTGTAGCCACTGTCGACGATTTAATCGACATGCTCGATTTTGACTCCGAAGATATCGACTGTATGGACGCCGATGATGGAGACGATGAAGAACCAGCGCCTATTGGGCCCTGGAAAGCCACCTCGTCATATGACATATACATGGTGGACACCCCAAAATAAGGAGATGGCAATGGAACAGCGGAGGATGACCCCTCCAAGAAACAGCCTAAGCACCGGCGTCAGCGGCGCCGCTCAAAATCCCGCCAAAACAAATACGGTGATTCAAGCACGGGAGATAATAATACTCCGGAGAGTGCCGAAGAAAACCCCCTCCAGCAAGATTCAGCACAAGAGGATGGAGAAACCAGCCCTCTTGAGAGAGCGGCAGACAGAGAGGTCGAGGACGATAATGATATGCCTCCCTCCGAAGACGAGGAAACCCTCGAAGACGATGAATTTGTCGTGCCAGAGGATCCCGTCGAGCAAGAGCGTTTTCAACGTAGGCTTATGGCCACGGCAAGAAGCCTCAAGAAAAAATAGCAACAACTTAAAGCTGATCAAGATTTAGTAGTCGACAGGTGGACTGAAGTCCTTGTGGCTGAAGAGCATAAACTCAAACGCCCCTCCAAGAGCTACCCAAAGCGCAGGTTGCTACCCCGATTAGAGGAGGAAGCACTTGATACGGCCGACCGGCCACCTCGTGGTCGCGACAGAGAGGCCTCTCGGTCCTCCACTCAAGCCGCACCCCGTACCAAGGCACGGGAAAATGCGCCAGCCTGCGAGATATGTTGGAGGACAAGGCAAGGCAAACAAGATCGATCTACGGATCGCGTGGGCGCCCCACGACTCGAGACAATAATCATCACGCCGGACATAAATCCGGTAGGGCCGAACACAGTAGACAAAGCTCATTGGAGCTACGTCGTGATATAGCCCAGTACAGAGGCGCCGCACACCCACTATGCTTCACAGACAAAGTAATGGACCATCAAATCCCTGAGGGTTTCAAACCCGTAAACATCGAATCATATGATGGCACAACAGATCCTGCGGTATGGATCGAGGATTATCTCCTTCATATCCACATGGCCCGCGGCGATGATCTCCACACCATCAAATACCTCCTACTCAAGCTTAAAGGACCAGCTCGGCATTGGCTTAACAGCTTGCCAGCAGGATCAATCAGTTGTTGGGAGGACCTGGAAGCCGCATTCCTCGACAATTTCCAGGGCCCTTATGTGCGACCACCAGACGCCGATGACCTAAGCCACGTGATCCAGCAGCCAGAGGAATCGGCCAGGCAATTCTGGACACGGTTCCTAACAAAGAAAAATCAAATAGTCGACTGTCCGGATGCAGAGGCCCTAGCAGCCTTCAAGCACAATATCCGCGACGAGTGGCTTGCCCGGCACCTAGGATAGGAAAAGCCAAAGTCTATGGCAGCACTCACGACACTCATGACCCACTTTTGCACGGGAGAAGACAGCTGGCTTGCTCATAGCAACAATATGACCAAGAACCCTGGTAATTCGTATACCAGGGACAGTAGTGGCAGGTCGCGTCGCAACAAGAAGAAGCGCCGCATTAACGGCGACAATGCTGAGGATACGGCAGCTAATGCCGGATTCAGGGGCTCCAAATCCGGTCAGCGGAAAAAGCCATTCAAAAGGAATCCCAGGGGCCCATCCAGTTTGGACCGAATACTCGACCGCTTGTGCCAAATACATGGCACCCCCGAAAAGCCGGCCAACCACACCAACAAGGATTGTTGGGTGTTCAAGCAGGAAGGCAAGTTAAATGCCGAAAATGAAGACAAGGGGCTGGATAGCGATGACGACGAAGAGCCCCGGCCGCCGAACAACAGTGGACAGAAGGGTTTTCCCCCACAAGTGCGGACGGTGAACATGATATACGCAACTCACGTCCCCAAGAGGGAGCGGAAGCGCGCGTTAAGGGACGTATACGCGGTAGAGCCAGTCGCCCCAAAGTTCAACCCATGGTCCTCCTGCCCGATCACCTTTGATCGAAGGGACCACCCCACTAGCATCCGTCATGGAGGATTCGCCGCATTGGTTCTGGACCCAATTATTGACGGATTTCATCTCACTAGAGTCCTTATGGACGGCGGCAGCAGCCTAAACCTGCTTTACCAGGATACAGTGCGGAAAATGGGCATAGATCCCTCGAGGATTAAGCCCATCGAAACGACCTTTAAAGGCGTAATACCAGGTGTAGAGGCCAACTATACAGGCTTAGACACACTTGAAGTGGTCTTCGGATCTCCGGTTAATTTCCGAACCAAGGAGTTAATCTTCGACATAGTCCCATTCCGCAGTGGCTATCACGCACTGCTCGGGCGAACCGCATTCGCCAAGTTCAATGCAGTACCGCACTACGCATACCTTAAGCTCAAAATGCCAGGCCCTCGAGGAGTAATTACGGTTGTCGGTGTCAAAACCGGCGGATCTCGGGTAGGGGGTCCCGAACTATGCGTCTAGGCCGGATGGTAACAGGAGGCAAGGGACACGAAGTTTTACCCAGGTTCGGGCCCTCTCGATGGAGGTAAAACCCTACGTCCTGCTTGATTAATATTGATGATATGGGTAGTACAAGAGTAGATCTACCACGAGATCAGAGAGGCTAAACCCTAGAAGCTAGCCTATGGTATGATTGTTGATGTGTATGTTGTCCAATGGACTAAAACCCTCCGGTTTATATAGACATCGGAGAGGGTTAGGGTTACATAGAGTCGGTTACAATGGTAGGAGATCTGAACATCCGTATCGCCAAGCTTGCCTTCCACACCAAGGAAAGTCCCTTCCGGACACGGGACGGAGTCTTCAATCTTGTATCTTCATAGTCCAGGAGTTCGGCTTGAAGGTATAGTTCGGCTATCAGAACACCCCCTAATCCAGGACTCCCTCAGTAGCCCCTGAACCAGGCTTCAATGACGACGAGTCCGGCGCGCAGATTGTCTTCGGCATTGCAAGGCGGGTTCCTCCTCCAAGTACTTCATAGAAGATTTTGAACACAAAGATAGTGTCCAGCTCTGCAAAATAAGTTTCCACATATTGCCATAGAGAGAATAATATTTACACAAACCTAATCTGCTGACGTATTCCGTAGCGTGACACACCACGGCCAAGCCTTTATCCGAGTCGTTTCATTATCCCACCTCAGCGCGTTATGCGAGGCGGTTTCCTTGGCACGTCTTGTCAAAGCAGGGATCGTGTCCCCTTATTCCGGCATTCTCATCAATACGGGTGTGGGTAACCCAATCGCGCCTTTGATTACGGCACTTGGAGATAAGCGAGTTTTACCAGGCTGGTGGGGACATGTAGTTGCGTCCACCCATATAAGGGGATAAGGATCCGCCTTTTCACCCACGCCTTCTTCCTCCTTTGCCTATCCATTCTTGCACACTCGAGCTCCAGTGCCCAAGTCCGCACTACCACCTCAACCTTCTCTAGTCATGTCCGGAGCGGGAGGCAAGTGGATGGTCTCCTCCGTCACGGAGGGACACATCAAAAAGCCGAGGAAGGCCGGATATCTGGCTAGCGACATCGCGCACCGGCTTCCCGAAAAGGGGCAGCTCATCCCCACTCCTAGGCCCCATGAGAAGGTGGTATTCCTCCCCCATTTCCTCCGCGGACTGGGCTTCTCTCTGCATCCATTTGTCCGGGGGCTCATGTTCTACTACGGCCTGCATTTCCACAATCTGGCCCCGAACTTCGTCCTCAACATCTCGGCGTTTATCGTCGTGTGCGAGGCGTTCCTCCGCATCCGCCCCCATTTCGGCCTATGGCTTAAGACTTTCAACGTCAAGCCAAAGGTGGTGCGCAGCAGCCAGGCGGAGTGTGGCGGTGCCATGGTTGCCAAGATGGCCAACGTCCTGTGGCTCGAGGGCTCCTTTGTGGAGACCCTGAAGGGGTGGCAATCAGGGTGGTTTTACGTCACCGAGCCGCGCGACGCCGAATGGGTCGCACCCCCTGAGTTTTGATCCGGCCCCCCTACGCGGCTCACCTCCTGGAAGGAAACAGGCCTGTCTCGGGGTAAAAAAGGAGAGCTGACGGACTCCAAACATGCATCCAAACCCTGGTGGACAAGAAGCTCAAGCTTGTCAACGTAGTCCAGGTTATGCTCATCCGCCTGATCCTCCTGTGTCAACGACGGGCCTTCAACCTGTGGGAGTTCGACCCGACGCAGCATCAAACTCTAAACAGGCTCTTCGACACGACGTATGAAGATGCCTGGAGGATGCTTTTCAAGGGCGCCGAGGCTCCCGCTGTCGGATTTCGGGTTTCGGCAGACCCTTGAGGTTCGAACACTGGGGTGCGCGCGGAGATTTCGCCTCCTACCTACCTGCACCCCTCCGCCTCGCTAAGATCTAAGCTATGAAAAGAACAACACAAGAGACACAGGATTTATACTGGTTCGGGCCACCGTTGTGGTGTAATACCCTACTCCAGTGTGTGGTGTGGTGGATTGCCTCTTGGGCTAAGGATGATGAACAATACAAGGAAGAACAGCCTCGCGAGGGTCTGTTCTTGGCTGGGGCGATGAACTGCTGGGAGGAGTCTAGTCACCCTTCTCTCTCTCTCTCTCCGATTGTTGTTCTCCAACCTCCAACCTCTCACCTAGCTGCTTTCCCATCCTGCGGGTGGCTGGTCCTATTTATAGAGGCCCTGGTCCTCTTCCCAAATATCGAGCGGGAAGGGAGCCAACAATGGCGGGCTAATTTGAAAGGGGACAGCTAGTACCAGTTATCCTGACAAAAGTAGTCTTCGCCTGCACAAAGCTCTGGTAGTGACGCCGTCTTGGGCTCCACGATGACCTCCGTCTTGCAGTCCTCCTGGTCTTGGTCTTGTTGCACCAAAATGGCAACATTTGCCTGATGCCTCGGTACTCCGCGGCTGCGCTTGCCCCCTTTGCACCAAAGGGGAAAGGAGGACACTGCGCGGGCTGGCACCCGCCTGGCACCCTTGGTCGTCATGGCTTGCGTCACGGGCACCTCGTGAGGTACCCCGCCTTGATCTCTCCGCCTCCTCGCGAGCCAGCCTGATGAGGCCGTGCCTGAGGAAGCTCCGCGTCGTCCGCCCCGCGAGGCTTGGCCCCTCGCGAGGGTCTTGGGTCTGTGTTAGTGAAGATGGGTCGTGCTGGGCCCCCCTTTGAGCCATGCCGCAGGCCGCAGGCAGGCAAGTCTGGGGACCCCCGTTCCCAGAACACCGACAGTAGCCCCTGGGCCCAAGGCGCGCCCGGACTTGGCCGTGCAGGGAGGCGGAAGGGCAAGAGCGAAGCGCCGCGGGCCCTAACAGCCTGCGGCCTTGGGGGCCGCGTGGCGGTTGATTGGACGTGGGAGCCTTAGCAACCGCGCGAGTTGATAATGGAGCGGCATCCGCCTAGGCTTTGCTTTTTGCTTTCCCCGGTTGCTGCTCAGATCCCCTTTCTTGCGCCTCTCCTTCCTTCCTCCAAAATTTCCAGATCTGCTCCGACCGTGTGACCCAGGAAGCCATGGCGCCTCGTTAGCCCCCGGCCGTAGCTTGTTACTCGTCTGCCCTGGATTCACCGAACGTGTCGGAGGCGAGCCTTGCCCGGTTGCGCCGGATGGCGACGGTGCGGGGCATCAACGGGGCGAAGGTGTTCAAGGCCGGCTCCGCCACCCCTGAGGGTCAAGGGAGCACCTTCTATCCGTTCTTCGTAAGTGCCATTGCCACTGGCCTGGTGCCTCCCTTCTCCGAGTTCTTCTTCTCTGTCCTCCGCCATTATAAGCTACAGGCTCTACATCTCCACCCCAACTCCGTCCTTCTCCTGGCAATCTTCGCCTATTACTGCGAGGCTCATGTAGGGGTGCAGCCCTCAGTGGCCTTGCTGCGCCACTACTTCTACCTCCGAACCTCTCGCGGTCCTGCTTCCGCGTGCACGAGCTTCATCGCATACGATGGCGCCATTGCCATTTCGATCCCCGGAAAAGGATTGAGGGCTTCAGGAGCAAGTGGGTCTTGGTGGATGCTGGGCGTATCTACCCTTGGCTGATCTTGCCCACGGAGCAGACCACGAGCTCCAGCGATTGGGGTCGAGCGGAGCTCGCGGACCCCCGCGCGAAGATGGTGTTGGAGAAGATGGACGCGGATCTGAGGCCGGCCAACATGGCGGCGGCGAAGCTGACTGGCGCGTCGCTGCTGAGAGAATTCCTGGAGCACCAGCTGGCTCCGCTTCGGCAGTACTCACTTCCGATGTGGAGGCCCCATCCGAGCCCCGTGGCCTTGGCTGACGAAGATCTGGTTGCGGTCCTCCAATCTCTGGTCGGGGGCGATGTGGCGAGGTTGGAGGGCGCTCCTACGCCCTTGTTCCTCCGCGATGACTGGGAGCAGGTAGTGGAGTCCATGCCCGTCTTCAACGGGGATGGGCCCGTGCCCATGGAAACTCCCGAGGAACCGGTGGATGTGCCCTCCGACGACTCCAGCGAAGAGGAGGAAGGAGGGGAGCGGGAAAAAGGGCCTCACTCCGAGGCGACTGACGGAGAGTCGAGGGCTCCCCTCCCCCGGCGCAGGTCCCGCGTTCTCCGCCTCTCTCCGAGCGATGACGACGAGGACGACGACGGGGATGACGACGAGTAGGACGGTGGGAGCTTGCCCCCGATCCCGAAGAAGGACAGGACCGGGCTGATCTCCCGCGGGTCTGCCCCGGCCCCGAGGCGGACCGCAGACGCACCTTCCGCTTCCAAGCTTCCCGAGGTTGACCCTTCCAGCCGGCTTTCAGGCTTCAAATTTGGTCGGAGGCCACTTGAGCTCACTGGCGACGACCCATAAGCATTTGATTCTTGTCTTTATTTCTTGCTCTGCTTTTGAGGCTTGACGTCCGCATCACTTGGATAGGCTGGCGCCCGCAGCAAAGAAGTCGAAGGGAGCTCCTGAGGTTCCATCCGTGGCAGCGCCTCTGCCCGCGAAGGAGGGTGACCGCGACGCACAGGCTTCTCCTGCCCGGTCGTCCTCACGAGGCCTGGCTGAGCCGGCTAGGGCGAGCTCAGCCCCCACGGCCCAAGTGACTCCCGAGGTGTCCTTGCCAGCCGCCGCCACTACAGCCGTTGGGGCGCGGCAGACTCCGCCTCAGGATGTTGTGGCCGCGCTGCCACCTTCTCCTACTACTCCACCGGCTGCTGTCTCTCCGACTCCTTCTGCCGTTTTGGATCGTGCTATTGCTGAGCTAGACCGACTACGGCAGGATCTTCTTGGCGCCGACCCTCGCTTGGTGGCCGGGCGCTTGGAGCTGGCTTCAGGATGGATTTGCTCCGACGCTTCGATTCGGGCGGCACTGGTCCAGGCCTCGACGGCTTGCGATGAGGAGAAGCAGGCCGTCCTTGAGGCAGAGGCTGCTCGTGACGCAGCCCTGGGGGAGGTGGTCGACGTCCGTGGTCGTTGCAAGGCACTGGAGGACGAGCTGCAAGGCCTGCGGGACCAGCCCGCGAAAGAGGTCCGCCTTCGCCAAGAGCAGGAAGAAGGCGTGAAGGATCGTGAGGCGGCCGTCAAGGAGAGGGAGCTCAAGCTCAGGAAACGCCGCGACCGCCTAGGCGCGCTGGAGCAGGAGTTGGGGGCGAGGAAGGCCGAGCTGGACGACAAGGCCCTGGTTCTTGTCGAGGACCGTGTGGCCTTCACGGAGATGGAGGCGAAGGCTCGCTCCTCGCTGAGGACGCTTTACGACAGCGGCCTGGAGAGCCCGCTGGCTGGCGCCGAGGACGGCCCCGCCAAGCTGCTTCCCTTCCTGGTTCGCGCTCTTGAAGATGTCGCCCTTGGTCTTGGCCCCTCGGCCGAGGCCGAGGCACGTGTCCTGTCTTCTGCAGCACTGACGCGGGTCCTCACCCACATCTACCTTCGCGATCCCGGCGTCGACCTCGACAGCCTGCTGGAGCCAGTAAGCAGCGAGCGTGCCGCTGCCGCTGCCGAGGCCGTGAAGGGTCGCGCGGAGGCTCTGCTGGGGAAGTTCCGGGCTTCAGCACCAAGCCGAAGCAAGGCGTTGCCGACCCCACTGCTCCATGAGGCGAACCCACTCCGCGTTGCTCCACCGCCGACAAGTGACTCCGTTGTGGCTCCTGTCCTGCCTTTAATTCCTGCACATGTATCATGCCTCGGCGAGGTGTTTAAACTTGCGTTTGGCATTGAGATAACAGTGTGGACTGTAATATTTGCTTTTGAATTCCTTGAAATTTGCGCTTTTCCTTCCTACTTGCTTATGTTCTACGCCGGCAGAGCCCGGCCCCGCGCATGCCTCACCCAGCGTTGATCCCGACCGGAAACCAGGACGGGGCCAAGGAGTGAGGGGCTACGTGACAAGTTAGGCTCCTGAGTCGCGATGCTCAGGAGTCCCCCTTTGCGCACGAACAGCAAGTAGGGAGGTGTGATGTGGGTGGATCTACCGTTCTACGTCTGCAGAGCCCGGCCGCGCGCATACCTCAACCGCCGTTAGCCTTTCGGAACTAAGGAGTGAGGGGCTACGTGATTAGTTAGGCTCCTGAGTCGCGATGCTCAGGAGTCCCCCTTGACGCTCAGACGGCCTTCGTACCTTGGCTCCGCTCGGGGAGAGACGCACGACGAACCAGGCCCGGGGGGACCTGGCTGGGCGGCGTGCGTCTGGGTGTGACCCAGGCGCAGCCCCCGTGCCCAGCCCCGTCGCGCGGCACTCCCGAGGGGAGGCGTTACGATGAGGCTAGACACTGAGCTTTGGGCTCCCTGAGGTTGATGCGGCCCGGGGACCACCCTCAGTTGTTTATCACCAGCGCGGAGCATAGCGCTTCCGTGTGTGTACGGGCATAGCCGCTCCTCGGCAGTGTCGTCAGCCAGCGCGGAGCATGGTGCTTCCACTGTTACGTGGGAGGGGGCCCCCCTTCGGGAGGAGCCCCCGGGGCGTGTAAAGCCCCGCCCTGACACATGGCTGGCACGGTAGGGCCTGGCGAGGTGTATCTGGGCACCCGTGAGCCAGCGCGGGACTCACGGGGCCCTACCTCTAGGCGGGTTGCGCCTGGCACTGGGCCTTATCTTGTGATGTGTCCCTGCAAATTTGGTTAGATGTCGGCACTCTGCGTCCTCGGGTCCCGGCCCTCGAGCTGGTCTCAGCCGTCACTGGTATGCCAAGTCACGATGCCGTGGACAAGGCCAGAGGGTGAGGGCTGGAGAGCCAATAAGAGCCCTGAGTCGCGATGCTCAGGTACCCCCCTTTAACGTGCAAGTGGTCGGCATGGAGAAGAAGAAGTGCCATGGACCGGCATCAAATAATCAAGCATGGTGGTTCTAACGCATAACTGGAAATAAACGCAAATGGGATACATGCCGCTGGGCCTGGCCCAAGCGACTTGGGGATCATGCAGCCCGAGGGGCGCCCCCAACAAGGTAAGCTAACAACATGAAATAAAAGGGATACACGCCGCAGGGATGGACCCACGCGGCCTGGGAATAATGCAGCCCTGGGGGGGGACACTCCCAGCTGGAAATGAAACTTGAAAGATGTCACCTGATGACGTTGAGGACGAAGGAGCGTTGGTGTAGCAGACTCGGTGGGCTGCGGAAGCCGATCCTCACGAGCCCCCAGGCCCAGGGGCCTCGGGAGGCTTCGGAGGCGCTGGCGGCTCCTCGCGGACCATCTCCATCTCCGCCAGGGCTGCGGAACGCCTGGCCTCTCGTGCCTCCATGAGGCGCTGGTACGTGGCAGCCGCGTTCAGCAAGCCGTAAGGCATGCGAACGTAGCTGTGGGGTGGACCTCCGCAGCGCCCCACTCGCGATGGCCAGAGGCGCTCCAGAGAGGCGACTCGGTTGAGCCCTGGTATGTCGATGCAGACGCGCAGCCCACCATCCTTGCCTGGATGGGGAGCCACTGTTGGTAGGCGGCGGCCGCCTTTCATGACTCTTGACTCCTGTAGCTCCTGAATGGCCTTGCTGACGAACTCCTGAGGGTCTGGCTCTCCTTGCCTTGGTCCTTCTTGAGGGAAACGTGCTTCGAAACACGCCTCCATGTGGTGCCCAAGCGCCTCCCTCGTGACCCTAGCTAGGTCAGTGCCCTCCAAGGGAGAGCCCCCGAGCCCTGCCTGAGGAGGGCGCCGGGCGCGCTTTCCTATGTGATGGAAGGAGGTTCCCCCTGGGCAGGCACGGGCCCAGAGGGGCCTGCCTCCTGAGGAGCCAGGCCAGACGATGTCTTCTTCTTCTTGGGGGCGGTCTCGGGAAGCCTCCTGCTTCTGCGATCCGGGTCTTCCAGTGACGCGGCCTGAAAGGCTCGTTCCAGGGAGCACACTGCGTCCTTCTCTTCACAGGGCACTGTGATGACTCCGCCACTTCCTGGCATCTTGAGGACGTTGTAGCCGTGGTGAGTTATGTCCATGAACTTGGCCAGCGCTGGGTACCCAAGGATGCTATTGTACGGCAGGCGAATGTGAGCGACGTCGAAGTCGATGAGCTCGGTGCGGTAGTTCTCGCGTGCCCCGAAGGTGACAGGGAGGCGGACCTGCCCAATCAGGACCGTGGAGCCGTCGGTGATTCCGGAGAAAGGCTTGGTTGGCTGAAGCTGGTTGTAGGGCACTTGGAGATTGTTGAGTGTTTCCACGGATAGGACGTTGAGCCCTGCCCCGCCATAAATGAGGGTCCTGGTGACCACCACATTGCTGATGATTAGGGAACAAAGCATCGGGAGGACTCCGGCTGTAGCCGCACACTTGAGCTGATCTGCTGGGCTGAACGTGATGGCTCACGCCGACCACCTAAGAGGGCACGTGGCTTCGAGCCTGGGGAGGACTGCATTCACTTCGCGGGCGAACTGCTTGAAGATGCGTTGAGAGGCTGGGGCTTGAGCCCCGCCCAGGATGCAGGCGATCGCGCGCAGCTCCTGGAAGCCCCCAGCCCCCTCATCCTGGTGGCGGTCCTCGTTTCTCCTTGGCTGCAGCGGCAACGGAGGGAGGCCTGCGTTGCCTTGTGGGCGATCCTCGCGAGGCTGATCCCTCCAGTCTCCCTCACGAGGCGGGTCTTGCCAGCGATCCTCGCGAGCTTGATCGCGCCACCCTTGGCGCGGGCCACGGTCTTCCCAGCGTCCTGCGTTCCTTCCTCCTCCTCGACCATAGCCCCGGTCACCGCGGTCGGGGCGACGGCCAATCCTTCCTTCTGGCATGGCTCGGAGCTCTTGACATTCGTTGGTGTTGTGGGTGTGGAGGCCGTGGTACACACAACACCGGCTGCCCTTGGAAGGTTCGGGCTGATCTCTGCCCCGCTTGGTGTCTGGTTCTGCCGCGAGCACGACAGCCCCCTTGCGCTTCACATCCTTGGCCTTGGGCTTCTTCTCTTCTGGGTCTGCGGCCGGCAGCTCGAGGAGGGAGAGACGCCCTTCCTCATGCCTGTTGCACTTGGTTGCCAAGTTGAACAGCTCCAAGGAAGTGCACAGGTCTTCATGCATCGCCAGCTCCTCCTTCATCTTGACATCGCGCACGCCGTCGGAGAAGGATGAGATGATGGCCTCCTCGGTCACCTTGGGAATCTTGAGGCGTGCGTTGTTGAAGCGCTGGATGTACTTCCGCAAGGTCTCCCCGGGTTGTTACTTGATGCGGCGCATGTCGCTCACGGCGGGTGGCCGGTCGCGAGTACCTTGGAAGTTGGCGATGAAGCGGGTGCACATCTCGTCCTAGGAGGAGATCGCGCCTGGAGCCAGGTTCAGGAGCCAGGTGTGGGCCCCGTCCTTGAGCGCCATGGGGAACCAGTTCGCCATGACCTTATCGTCTCCATTGGCAGCTTCGATGCCCAGCTCGTAGAGCTGGAGGAACTCCGCAGGGTCAGCCATGACGTCGTAACGAGAAGGCAGGTCTGGCTTGAACTTGCCGGGCCACGCGACGCTGCGTAGCTCGGTGGTGAAGGCGCGGCAGCCTGCTGTGGCCACAGGAGGCCTTGGGTGACGGAGAGCTTGGTCTTGCATGTCCCCACGCGCTGCAACTGGGAGCAGCGCGGGATCTTGATGCGCGGGAGCAGGAGCATGGTCGCGACGTGCTGGAGCAGGGAGCGCCCGGGCAGCTTCTTGCGGGCGAGGGACTTCTTGGCAGCTCTGCTCTTGCCGCGCTGGCACCTGACGGAGCAGGTTCTGCCCAGGGGCCACGCGCCTTGGAGCCATGGCACCTTCCTGAGGAGGAGGCGCCCGGGGCGCCGCCGGAGCTTCGTCGCCCGCGCGGGGCGGGGTGCGGTGCAGCGGAACGGACGGTGCAGGAGAGCCCCTGCAGTGCGGACGAGCTCAGCGACACGGTCGAGCCATTCTTCGTAGACGTCGTCAACGGGACGGTAGCGTAGGAGCTCCACTACAGGAATCCAGTACTTTGTCGTCTGCCATGGCGGACGGCAAAGGCAGGGACGGCTGACGGCAAACCACTTTGCCGTCCGCCGCGGACGGCAAACAGTGACGGCAAAGATAGGGTCGGCAAACAGGTCCTTTGCCGTCGGCTTTTTATGGCGGACGGCAAAGAGCCCTTTGCCTACAGCGGCTGACGGCAAAGAGGGGGGACGGCAAAATGTTGCACGTCCGCCAGCGTCACTCCGTTAGGCGGCTAACGGCGGCCTTTGCAGCCGCCAGTGGACGGCAAAATTGAGCGCCTCTTTGCCGTCCGCCAGACGACGTCAGCTATACGTCAGCGCCCGCTCTTTTTTGCCGTCAGTCTTTGTCATCAGCTTGGCTTTGCCGTCCGCCACGGTAGGCAAATTGGCCAAATGGTCCATCCCCAGGAAGCACAGGTGGGCGCCACGTGCCCCCTTTGCCGTCTGCCACCGACGGCAAAGGGGTCTTTGTCGTCTGCCGCGGACGGCAAAGAGCCTGCACTGCCTCTTTTTTGTTCTGTTTTTCTTATATCCAACAATTATCACAACAAATATTTCACGGCACATATATATCCATCACATAAATATCCAGCACATATATATCCAACATAATAAATATCCAGCACATATATATCCATCCATACATACATAGTAGGTTGCACATAGTTCCATCGATCCATACATATTACAATATGCAAAGTTTCATCATAGCAAGCGAGCAGAATACAAGAAGTGCATCAAAGGAAAAAACGGGAAAAAGCAAGCAATCCATCATAGGAAGCTGGCTTCCGTGAAGTGAATGAAACCTGCAAAATGACAAATAAGAAAGTTAGAAAAAGAAGAGTAGAAGAAGAATTAGACTAGAAGAAAAAGAATAGAAGAAGAAGACTAGAAGAAGAAGTATATGCCATATATTAGCTAACTTAGGTGAAATGCCACGTTTATGAGCTAACCTAGGTGAAATGGGTAGTTTATGAGCTAACCTAGGTGAAATAGGTTGTTTATGAGCTAACCTAGGTGAAATTGGTCATTTATGAGCTAACCTAGGTGAAATGGGTCGTTTATGAGCTAACCTAGGTGAAATTGATGATTTTGGAGCTAACTTAGTTGAAATGGGTCTTTTATGAGCTAACTAAGGTGAAATGCCACGTTTTTGAGCTAAGTAAGGTAAAATGGATCATTTTTGAGCTAACTTAGGTGAAATGGGTCGTTTATGAGCTAACCTATGTGAAATTGATCATTTTGGAGCTAACTTAGTTGAAATGGGTCTTTTATGAGCTAACTAAGGTGAAATGCCACATTTTTGAGCTAAATAAGGTAAAATGGATCGTTTTTTAGCTAACTTAGGTGAAATGGGTCGTTTATGAGCTAACCTAGGTGAAATTGATCATTTTGGAGCTAACTTAGTTGAAATGGGCCTTTTATGAGCTAACTAAGGTGAAATGCCACGTTTTTGAGCTAAGTAAGGTAAAATGGTCGTTTTTGAGCTAACTTAGGTGAAATGGGTCGTTTATGAGCTAACCTATGTGAAATTGATCATTTTGGAGCTAACTTAGTTGAAATGGGTCTTTTATGAGCTAACTAAGGTGAAATGCCACGTTTTTTAGCTAACTAAGGTAAAATGGATCGTTTTTTAGCTAACTTAGGTGAAATGGGTCGTTTATGAGCTAACCTAGGTGAAATTGATCATTTTGGAGCTAACTTAGTTGAAATGGGTCTTTTATGAGCTAACTAAGGTGAAATGCCATGTTTTTGAGCTAACTAAGGTAAAATGGATCGTTTTTGAGCTAACTTAGGTGAAATGGGTCGTTTATGAGCTAACCTAGGTGAAATTGATCATTTTGGAGCTAACTTAGTTGAAATGGGTCTTTTATGAGCTAACTAAGGTGAAATGCCACGTTTTTGAGCTAACTAAGGTAAAATGGATCATTTTTTAGCTAACTTAGGTGAAATGGGTCATTTTGGAGCTAACCTAGGTGAAATGGGTCATTTTAAAGCTAACGTAGGTAAAATGGATCATTTAGGAGCTAATCTACGTAAAATGGGTCATTTTAGAGCTAACTTGGATAAATTGGATCAGTTGTAAGCTAACTAAGGTAAAATAAGTCATTTTAGAGCTAACTTAGGTAGAATGGATGGTTTATGAGGTCAGTAAGCTTATTAAGTCATTTTGGAGGAAAAGAAGCTAACTCTAGGTCATTTTGGTAAGCATATTGAAGGAAATAAACTAAGTCTAGGTCTTTATGCATTTGTTAAGCAAAACACTAGAGAAACTTACCATGATCACGGAGATGTAGGAGCGGGCTGGCTCGCGCCGGTAGCTGGAGAAGCAGCGGGCTGGCTCGCACCAGTAGCAGGAGAAGGATCGTGCGATGCGTTTCTAGAGTTAAGCTGCACCAAAGATCATTTCCAATGTCTCTTTAGCATTATGACACTCAAATGTTAAGACTAGCAAATAATGTCCGTTCAAATTAAACTCACTGTGCTCCCAGGAGCAATCACTGGCATCGGCGGAGCGGTCTGACCGGACTTCTCGCACATAGACTACACATTTGGTTTTCACAACAGAGTCATACTAATTAGTAATGAGACTCAAATGTTAAGACTAGCAAGTAATCTGCAGAAGAAACTTACCACAAGGAGCTCGTACATGGCCCTTGCCTGCATGTCATTCCGTGCCCTCTCCTCCTCCAACATCTTTGTCGTCCTCTCCTCCAACTCCCGCTGCCTCTCCGCCGCCTCCGCTAGAAGTTTCTCCGTTCTATCTCTCTCACTCTGTATAGCAGCCTGCAACACCACTCACATGACCATTTGTAATCATTGATGGAAGCACACACAATGTAATGGAGAAAGATAGCTGAGTACGTATAACTAACCTTGAAGGCGAGTTCGACTGGTCGTCGACGAGGCCTTATCTCAGGAGCGAAGCTCGACTGGCGCGCCTTGATCTCCGGGAGAGTGCTAGGACAACGGATAAGTCCATCTCCCATGGCTATGGAGCCATGGGACCTCCCGCCACCAGATATCATCAGCAGCTCTGTATCAATGGGACCCTGGCTCGGGTTAAAGTACTCCCCTTTCCTCGCCTTCCCCTGATCTCTATATTGCACGAGCTTGTCGTGGGCGGAGATGTTGGTGAAGTTCTTTGGATCATCAAGGTCAGACGCAGAGAATGCCTTGACTTTCTTGTAAGGGCCAGTGTGGGCCATGGCATACAGGTCGTACACCTCTGGCACCTTATCCGCCTTATTGTAGCGTGCCTGAAAGAGAGAAACAAAGTAAATTAGTAATTAAAGGGCTAAAGCTAGCATGGTGAATGAATTGCATGAATCATGAAGCAAACCACATACCCAGTTCCGCCCGTACTGAAATAAGTTGGAGCTGCCTTGGTGGTGTGGCACACCTTCCATTTGGGCATGTTTGTCCTTGGCCTCTTTGTGGGTGGCCAGCCATTCTTTTGAGCACCACTCATTGACCAACACCTCCCAACAATCCATCTGATCCGCACACCATCTCGGAGGAGCCTAAGTTAGCAAATAGAAACTTGAGCGCTACGGCTATGAATTACTAAATGAAGGAAGTACAAGGCCTTAAGAATTACCTTCATGTACTTCTCCTTACTCAAGAACTTATCGCGGCACTCCTTCTTGGGCTTCTTGATACCACGCCCGGCGTAGTAGTCTCGAACAGCCTGCACCCGAACCTCATGCCGTAAGTTCTGAAGTAGGCGCTTGCACTCCTTGTGGATAACATGATCCGCCTCCTCCTCGTATCCCTCCTCACACCTGTAGAATGTCTGCAATCAAATGAGACAATATTGATTAGTACAATTAATAACTAGCTAGTTGAAGATTTTTAATTGTGTAAAGGAGCAATTACCCAGAACTTTCTGATCACGACGTCTGCCCTCGTCTTGCACAAGACACCATCGATAATCTCACCCGGCGGGGCCGGGGCAGCCAAGTAGTGCTCCCAAGTCAATCCAACCTCTGGAAGCCGACCCTCACCAGGCAACGTGACAAACCCCGGGAAGTTTTGCCGAATCAGAACTCCAAGGACGGAGTTGGGCCAGCGGACACTTTCATGGTGGTCCCAACCCCTGCAGCATGACAAGGCCAACACATCGGTTATTTGAAGAAACGTGAATGCAGAAGGTGCAAAAAGATTAAATGCACTTACCTCTCCCCATCAAGGGAAATCAACCACCTCTGCTCGCGGGTTGCCGGCACGGACGGGAGCCGTGTAGCACCACGCTGGTAGACGTTGCCCCCCTCCTCCCCCTCCTCATCAGTCGGCTCCCCGCCATCATCAGCATGGCCACTCGGCTCCCCGCCATCATCAGCGTGGCCACTCGGCTCCTCAGGCCAGGTACCCCATCCAGACGTGTGCTCCTCCGGGGTCTCGTGGGTCGAAGGCCCATCGACCCGAGGCTCGTGGGCCGAAGACCCGTGGACCGGAGGCTCATGGACCGGAGTCCGTGCAGCCTCCTCCTCAGACGAGTCCACCCTAGCAGTCACGTGCTCGGGTGAAACAGCTGGGGGCGGCAGCGAGGAAGGCGCCGTAAGAGTCACCCTACCTCCTCTCCCGCGACCACGTGCTCCACCTCCTCTCTTCTTTTTACCTCGTCCCCTGCTGGGCACCGTGGTCGATGAAGAAGGGCCTGGCGGTGTCGCCATACTATCCAGCAACGCTCGGCAGAGAGGTGCGTGTGGAATGGAAGACCTCGCACCACGTGTCGACGAAGAAGGGGCCTCGGCGCGCTCCCGACCAGCCCCCACCATCTTTCAACACCTACCATGACAAAGAATAAACGAAATTAGTACAACATAAAAAAAGTACCGACATGAATAATAATATGTATATCACTTAAGTGTATCATCATCAAGTACAACATAAAAAAATTGAATACCTGACACTACTAATAATCTCGATCAGTATCATCAATAAATGCATAATCATCATCATCATCACTATAATCAATGATGGGCTCATAGGGTTCATTGGCATCAACATGTGCAAGGCCACCTTGACGTAATCGGTCAAGCATTAACAGGTCATCCGCAGCAGTAACCTCTTCTTGTTCTGGCTCTTCTTGTTCCTCCTCTGGGGTGATGTCAGATTCATTGTCGCTGTCTACCTCAATGTTTTGGGGTGAAGTATAGCGGTTCTTGAAACGCTTTTTGGAAAGACGTGTCTCTTGGAAGAATTCTCCTTCATATGTGTCTGGGTTAATGTGAGGTTCATAATCCTCTTCCTCTGGGGGAGAAAGTCTAGGACGTGGCGGCACTTCATAAACGACATCCCAACCTTTCAGATTTGGATTAGTTTGGCAGGCCCATGGTAGATAGAATACTTGGGTCGCCTATTGAGCCGTAATATAGACATCAGGAACATCTAAATGGGTGCTTTGGTTGATTTCAACTAGCCCGACTCTGAATTAGCCTACAAGTTTAATATGAAAGGATTGTTGCATTATGCACAAATTAGCGAATGAAATGAAATTGTCTAATAGAAATTACCATTTGTTTGAACCAAGAGATGAAACCGGGATAGCCGCCTCCTTGCTTTGCGAGAAGCTCATACTCTTCGACGGAATCCTTTTGGATCTCTGCTCCATACGAGAATATGGCGACGTATCGACTGTATGACATATCCAGGAATAAGAGCAGTTCAAAGGAAATAGAAGTTGCGAAACAATGTACCGAGAACTTACTCGATGTACGGCCACACTTCTATCAGGTTGTTGAAGATATACAATGAAATGGTCCGCCATTCTTCATTATCCAAAGATACTGGATGTGAAACACTAGCTGGTGTGAGATTCCCTTTGAATAGGCTGAGGTTGGATCCACCCTTTTTAGGCTCGTCAGCATTTTACCGAGGCTTCAGATTATGCAAATGACAATTTTTGGCTTCATAGTGCGCTGTTACGAAGTTTGCCACCTCCTCTCTGATGAATGCCTCAGCCATCGATGCTTCAATTCTACGTTTATTTTTACATTTTTCTCGAAGCGTCTTCTGCATCCTCTCAATTGGGTAGCACCAACGATTTTGCACGGGCCCCCCCAATCTTGCCTCGGTCGGGAGATGCAAAATCAAATGCTGCATTGGATTAAAGAAGCCCGGTGGAAAGATCTTCTCTAACTTGCAGATCAACTCCGGCACCAACTCTTCCATTTCTTCTAGCACGCCAGGCGATAGTTCTTTCGCACAAAGAACACGGAAGAAATAGCTGAGTTCTGCCAGTACTAGCCATTCATCCTCAGGGATGAAGCCACGCAACATCACCGGCATTACCCGCTCAATCCATATGTGCCAATCATGACTCTTGAGACCAAATATCTTCAGTTTATCAAGATTCGCTCCCCTCTTTAGATTCGCTGCATACCCATCAGGGAACATCAACTGTTGTTGCACCCACAAGAGAATTTCCCTCATAGCTGGCCTTCCAAGATTGAACCATGCCTTTGGCTTCGTCCAGTTCTGCTTTCCTTTCGATTCTTTCATGTTTAGTAACGGCCTATCACATAGCGCCTCCAGATCGACTCTAGCCTTAGTATTATCCTTTGACTTCCCATCTATGCCGAACAATGTACCAAAAAGTGCCTCGGTGATATTCTTCTCAGTGTGCATCACGTCGATGTTGTGTGGGCAAAGGAGGTCTTTGAAGTAAGGCAGATCCCATAAGCATGTTTTGTGAGTCCACGCGTGCTTAGTATTATACCCCTTGAAGTACCCTGGACGTTGTGGGTCTGGCTCGAGAGCGTTTAACTGATCCAGGGTCTGTTGGCCTGTCAATGTAGGTGGTGCAGAGTTTTTGACAACTCTACCCCTGATGAAGTTCTTCTTGTCTTTCCTGAACTTATGGCGAGGATCCAGGAACTGTCTATGCATGTCGAAGCAAGAAAACTTGCGACCAGCCTGAAGCCAACGAAACTCAAGAGCTCCCTTGCATGTGGGGCACGGGAACCTTCCATGCACACACCAGCCAATGAATAGCGCATACGCCGGTAAGTCATGCATCGAGTACATGTACCAGACATGCATTATGAAGTTCCGTTTGCTAAAGGCGTCGTATGTCTTGAACCCATTATCCCAGGCTTCTTGCAATTCGTCCTTAAGCGGCTGCATGTACACATTCATATTTTTCCCCGGATAGTTGGGTCATGGAATTATCAACGTCAGGAAAATGTTCTTTCTTTGCATAATCTGTCCGAGGGGAGATTGAGTGGAAAGACAAATACGGGCCAACAACTGTATTTGGCTGCCGTCATACCAAACACACTGAACCCATCCGTGCTGATGCCGACTCGAGGATGCCTCGGATCTGCCGCTTTGTCAGCATGTAATTCATCAAACTTTTTCCACGCAACACCATCCGATGTGTGTACCATCATCAGATTCCCATCTGCATCTAGTTCGGTTCTTTTGCCTGTTTTGTGCCATGTCATCTGTCTGGCCGTCTCTTCGACCATGAAAAGATGTTGAAGTCTTGGTACGATTGGCATATACCGAAGAACACTAACGGGGATTTTGGTCTGTGTCTTCTCACCCATACCGTTATCTACCACAATATACCTGGAAGACTTGCAAATGGGACAATAGTTCAAGTCCGCATAGTCAAGCCTAAATAAGGCACATCCTTTCTCACAGGCATGTATCTTCTCATAGGGCATCTTCAGTGCACGGAGGATTTTGTCCGACTGGTACAGGTTTGCAGGCATTACATGGCCTTTGGGTAGAAAGCGTCCAAATACTGTCATAATTGTGTCATAGCATTCTCTGCCCAAGTTGAACTGAGCCTTGAGAGCCATTACTTGTGAGATGGCATCCAACTGACAAAGCTCAGTGTGCTCGTGGAGCGGATGTTTTGAAGACTCCAACATTTCATTGAAGGCCTTTGCAGATTCCTGCATCTCCTCGTCCGAATCCCGAGCATAATCATAGTCTTGCACCATGTTTTCC
Organism: Triticum urartu; assembly: GCF_056163025.1. Taxonomy (NCBI): domain Eukaryota; kingdom Viridiplantae; phylum Streptophyta; class Magnoliopsida; order Poales; family Poaceae; genus Triticum; species Triticum urartu. The sequence goes on along the minus strand of NC_141879.1, from coordinate 494,956,917 downwards.
ATCCTAGTACCATGCTCGTCGGTGCGACGACGATCCACCTCAGCTCGGTCTGGGCAGACTCACCATGAAATGTCCACACCGTATAATCGGGCGTAAAACCACTCTTCTGCAGGTGTTTTCCCATTTCAGCCTCTGTCTTCTTTTCCCAATTGCCGCACCGGAAACAGGGGCACCAGGTTTTCTTTTGGCCATTTGCAAATGCGGCTTGCACAAACCCCTTGGTTTTTGTGAACCATTCAGTGCTCCATTTGTTCTGACCAGTGTGACCGGTATACATCCACGCACGGTCACTCATCTTGACTTTTAGAGCTACTGGACACACAACAATTATATATGTAATTCACCATGTATATATTCATCAGTTGATCTACTTTGTCAATTTTATTACGTCCATGCAACCTACACTCTAATAGGTAATGATAGGTCCTAATCCCACCCGTGTATGTGTAGATTGGGTTCATTTTCCCATGCTATGCCCCGGATCCGACGCAAAATTTCGGCAGCACCTCCCCACTGTTCTCCTGATACACGTCTCTGCAATAAACAGAGAGGATGTGTACCCGGAGAACAATAGGGGAGGCACTGACGAAATTTATGCATCGGATCCGGAGCAAAGCATATGGGAAAACGAACCCAATCTACACATACTCGGGCTGTCCATGGATAGCGTTGGACAATTCGAAAGAATCAAGGTTATAAATATGCAAATGCATGCATATTTATAACTATGACGCTTTCGAATGGGAGACACATATTGGTTACGCATACTGATGATTCAAGACACATATATAGCTAGCTATCAAGTTTCATCGGAATAGATCAAATAATTAATAGGGGAGGAGGACTTGTCATTTGTGCTCACCCACGAACGAAGGGGCAGAGCTCGTCAAACGCACGGCGAGGTCGTCGAACACCAAGCCTCGCAGCGATGAAACAACTGCACATTTAAAACTACACGATCAACACAATTATATATGATGTTTTTCATAACAAAATCGAAAAATATATGACCTAACTAATATTTCACAAATATATGACCCCGTCGGCCTCTGGAAGGCCAAAGAACACCTTTTCGGGAGGTGTCGGGGGTCGGGGTGTCCTGTCGGTGTCGGGGTGCCGTGTCGGGGTCGGGGTGTTGTTTCGGGGTCGGGGGGTCGGGGTGTCGTGTCGATGTCGGGGTAGTGTCGTGTCGGTGTTGGGGTGTTGTTTCGGGGTCGGGGTGTGGTGTCAAGGTCAGGGTGTCGGGTCAGGCTCGGGGTCGGGGTGTCGGGGTCGGGGTCGGGGTCGGGGTGTCGGGTCAGGCTCGGGGTCGGGGTGTCGGGGTCGGGGTCGGGGTCGGGGTGTCGGGGTCGGGATCTCGGGGTCTCGGGGTCAGGGTGTCGGGGTCGGGGTCTCGGGGTCGGGGTGCCGGGTCGGGGTCTGGGTACCGTGTCGGGTCGGGGTGTCGTGTCGATGTCGGGGTAGTGACGTGTCGGTGTCGGGGTGTTGTTTCGGGGTCGGGGTGTGGTGTCGGGGTCAGGGTCAGGGTGTCGGGTCAGGCTTGGGGTCGGGGTGTCGGGTCAGGCTCGGGCGGTCGGGGTGTCGGGGTCGGGGTCGGGGTGTCGGGGTGTCGGGGTCGGGGTGTCGGGTCAGGCTCGGGGTCGTGGTGTCAGGGTCGGGGTCGGGGTGTCGGGGTCGGGGTCGGGGTCGGGGTCGAGGTGTCGGGGTCGGGGTCGAGGGGTCGAGGGGTCGGTGTGTCGGGGTCGGGGTCTCGGGGTCGGGGTGTCGTGTCGGGGTGCCGGGTCGGGGTCTGGGTACCGCGTCGGGTCGGGTCGGGTCGGGTTTTTTTCCTTTTTTTTCCTTTTCTTCTTCTTCCTCTTCTTCCTTTTCTTCCTTTTTTTTCCTTCTTCTTCTTCTTCTTCTTCTTCCTCCTTTCCTTTTTCCTCTTCTTCTTCTCCTCCTCTCCTCTTTTTTCTTCTTCTTCTTCCTCTTCTTCTTTTTTCTTCTCCTCCTCCTCGTCTTCTTCTTCTCCTCTCCTCTTTTTCTCTTCTTCTTCTTTCCTAAAACTAAACTAAACCTAAACCTAAAACTAAAAAATAGAAAAAGGAAAAAACTAAATCTAAACCTAAAACTAAACTAAAACTAAACCTATAAACCTAAAACTAATCCTAAAACTAAAACTAAAACTAAATCTAAACTAAACATAAACCTAAAACTAAGAAAACAGAAAAAAGGAAAAAAAAGGAGGCAGGAGAGCTCACCTGGGTGGAGGAGGGGGGCGGGGCGGCCTGGGGCGGCGGAGGAGGGGGGCGGGGCGGCCTGGGGCGGCGGCAGTGGCGACGGGGCCGAGATGCCGGGGCGTGGCGGCGCCCAGACGGCAGGGTGGCAGGGGCGGCAGGGGCGACGGGGGCGACGGGGCGGGGGGTGCCGGGGCGGCGGCGGGGTGGTGGGGCGACGGGGCGGGGGGCGCTGGGGCGGCGGCAGGGTGGTGGGCGACGGGGCGGTGGCGAGGGGAGAGAAAGAGAGAGAGGGGCGGGGTAGGGCGGCCGTTAACGTTAGTGGGGCCCTCCCTCTTTGCCGTCCGCCCCCCTTTGCCGTCCGCCTTTTTGCTCTTTGCCGTCCGCTAGCAGACAGCAAAGAGGGGGGCCGTTAGTTTTTTTTACAGCTCGTCAGTGGGGCCCCCTCCCTCTTTGCCGTCCGCTAGCCGACGGCAAAGAATCTTTGCCTCTGCTAGCCGACGGCAAAGAACTGGCTGATGGCAAATTATGTCTTTGTCATCAGCCAGTTCTTTTCCGTCTGCTTTTTGGTAGCTGATGGCAAAGAGCTTCTTTGCCGTCTGCTAGCTGACGACAAAGAGCTGGCAGATGGCAAAGTAGCTGATTCCAGTAGTGCTCGTTTGCCGCGATGAGCGCAGCTCGAGCCTCCATGGGCGCGCGGAGCGCGTGAGACGAAGAACCAGCTGGAGTGAGCGAGGGAGTTGCGGTGCGGCCGTCTTGCCGGGCCGGTCGGCTGGAGTGAGACGATGCTTGCTGCTCGTCCCCCGCCGGGCCGGTGGCGGCGTTGACAGCAGGTGACGGGGAACGGCAAGGACGCCCGCCGACAGGGGCCGTCTGGGCGACGCGGGAAGTGAGGGCGGCCCGGCGCTCGGCGCGGGCCCGACGAGCGTCAGACATGGGCGCGATGGTCGGAGGAGAACGGGGTGGTGGAAGACGAATTCCGGCGCACCCCTACCTGGCGCGCCAAATGTCGGATTTCGGGTTCCGGCAGACCCTTGAGGTTCGAACACTGGGGTGCGCGCGGAGATTTTGCCTCCTACCTACCTGCACCCCTCCGCCTCGCTAAGATCTAAGCTATGAAAAGAACAACACAAGAGACACAGGATTTATACTGGTTCGGACCATCGTTGTGGTGTAATACCCTACTCCAGTGTGTGGTGTGGTGGATTGCCTCTTGGGCTGAGGATGATGAACAATATAAGGAAGAACAACCTCTCGAGGGTCTGTTCTTGGCTGGGGCAATGAACTGCTGGGAGGAGTCCAGTCACCCTTCTCTCTCTCTCTCTCCGATTGTTGATCTCCAACCTCCAACCTCTCACCTAGCTGCTTTCCCATCCTGCGGGTGGCTGGTCCTATTTATAGAGGCCCTGGTCCTCTTCCCAAATATCGAGCGGGAAGGGACCCAACAATGGTGGGCTAATTTTAAAGGGGACAGCTAGTACCAGTTATCCTGACAGAAGTAGTCTTCGCTTGCACAAAGCTCTGGTGGTGACGCCGTCTTGGGCTCCACGATGACCTCCGTCTTGCAGTCCTCCTAGTCTTGGCCTTGTTGCATCGAAATGGCAACCTTTGCTTGATGCCTCGGTACTCCGCGGCTGCGCTTGCCCCCTTTGCACCAAAGGGGAAAGGAGGACACTACGCGGGCTGGCACCTGCCTGGCGCCCTTGGTCGTCATGGCTTGCGTCACGGGCACCTCATGAGGTACCCCGCCTTGATCTCTCCGCCTCCTCGCGAGCCAGCCTAATGAGGTCGTTCCTGAGGAAGCTCCGCGTCGTCCGCCCCGCGAGGCTTGGCCCCTCGCGAGGGTCTTGGGTCTGTGTTGGTGAAGATGGGCCGTGCTGGGCCCCCCTTTGAGCCACACCGCAGGCCGCAGGCAGGCAAGTCTGGGGACCCCCGTTCCCAGAACGCCGACACCTGCATCCGCTGCCGAGGATCGTAGATTCAGTACTCAGCATCACGCTCATGCGGTAAGCTGTCTTTGTCCTTTTACAGGGTATCAGTTTTTCATAGTTTGACTCTATGTGGGATCTGAGTTCCCTTATATTTGATAGGATTGGGAGGTGACGTCCAGACAGATCAACTGTCTGGCTCGTTTGCCGAAGGCCCAGCGGACGCTCGCTTGGCGAAGCTGCTGGTTCCGGCGCCCTATGTGGTACCGGAGAAGAAGGCCATGAAAAGGGCCACGGGGACTCAAAAGAGTGCCCGGCACCAGGAGGTGTCGGATTCGTCATCCGACGGTCCCGAAGCCCCTTCCTCTCATGAAGACGAGGAGGAAGAAGAAGAGACCTCTCCCCCTCCAGCGGGAGGAGAGAGGAAAAGGAAGGCCGCCCTCTCTGAGGAGGCCGGAGGGTCCAAGAAGGGGAAAACCCTTCCTCCGGACTACTCCAACGACACCGACGACGGCGAAGAGGAGTGGCAGCCCAGGGCCAAGCCCCTGGCAAAATCGTAAGTATCCGGATACGGGAGTAATTCATAGTATTCATTCGTTGCACAACTTCCCTTATGTCGAATATGCTTATGCAGCCCAACCAAAGACCGGCTCGACGCGTCGTCGAGCGGCTCACTGGACTCGTCAGAGGTGAACTCGCTTCCCACGGCTTCCTCCCCCCGCCCTCTGGACGACACCGAGGTGTTGTCCCAACAGGTTCCAAGCAGGGAGGAGGTGGTCCCGGAGGCGCCGCAAGGCGACCTCACGGACTCCAGGAGTAAAGGGGATGAAACCCCCAAGGGCTCCAAGTCCGGCTTTAGGCCGGACACCGCTCCGGAACCTTCAAGGGTTCCGGAGTCCGGCGGGGGACCTCCTTCCAAGAGGAGCAAGTCCACCGTGCCGGTGATCCCCGTCCATCCGGAGGCGCCGGACAATATGTTGGAGGCGCTCCAAGGCGCTTCCATCGACGAGGAGCACCGCGCTATTATGAGTGCGGTGGTCCAGAAGGTTCAGTCCGCCAAGAGCGGACTGACTGAAGCTTGTACTAGCCTTTTGACAGGCTTTGAGGTAAGTAAATAATGTGTAAATAATATCACCGCATAGACAATAGCCCCTGATGCTCTGTTGGGCGTTCGGGAAGAAAAGCTGAATAGAGGATCAAATAATTCGCAGGAGTCTAACAAAAGGAGTCAATATGCGTGTGCAGGCTTCTCTGCTGGTGTCCGCCGTACTCACTGCGGAAGTGGACACGCTGAAGCAGAGCCTCGAGAAGTCCGAGCAAGAGCTCGGGCGTGCCAAGAAGCAGCTTGAGGAGAAGGAAGGTAAGAAATACCTTGGTTTAATATGTATATAAAAAATGTGCAATTGCAAGAACTGACAGGATTAACATGGCTATTGTAGGGGCCACATCTGAGGTGGCGACCCTTAAGCAAACGCTGCTCGAGGCCGAGAAGAGTGCGGCCGCGGAGCGCACCAAGCGGGAGAGGTATGAGGCTGAGGTTGGCAAGGTGCGGCAAGAGCTCCAGGTTCTCATGAAGAAACATGAGAGTTTGGAGCTTGACTCGAAGACGCGAGCGTCCGAGCTCGCGGTAGCTATTGAAAATGCCAAGTCTGCCAAGGACGAATCTCAGAAGACCCTCCAGGAGTTGGATGAGGTGAAGAAAATAGCGGCGGGTAAGGCATTCTTTATGCAAAGTAAACACATAAATGTGAGTTACTTGATACTTACCTGAATCCGGAGCTCTCCAAGGGCATTTGCAGATCTTCCCCGGAGTGTATCTGATGCCGCCGCATTCTATTGAGCCGAGGAGGGCAGCTCGACGGAGAAGGTGTTCTGGTCTCAGTATGTTGAGGCCGGACACCCCGTGCCCCTGAGCGACTAGCTGAAGCAACTGGTCGAGCTCCACAAGGCAGCCGAACAGGCCATGAAGGGCCTCCTAGTTCGGTTGTGGCCTGGAGAGGCTCTGCCTGGGAGCTATTTCGGGCTGGTGCGGCGGCTAGTGGAGGCCTGTCCAAGGCTCGAAGTCATCAAGCGCTCCGTCTGTATTGAAGGTGCCCGTAGGGCCTTTGCCCGTGCTAAGGTGCACTGGGGCAGGCTGGATGCGGAGAAGCTTGTGAAGGACGGGCCGCCAGCGGGGAAAGAGCATCGCAAGCCCGAAAATTACTATAAGGATGTTCTGAAGGGTGCCCGCCTTGTGGCGGATGAATGTACTAGGGATGTAATTTTTGAGTAAAACTTGCTCGTTTTTGTCCTGTGCGCTGAAAACTTGTTCATATGCGCTGAGCAATGCTGCTTGAATTTAAAATATTACCTTCTGTGCGGCTGTTTATCAATACTGAGAGATGGCGAGTCGTCGGCTTCTGCCCCCTTGCCACTAGTGTTGGGGTGTTCGGGGATAAATCTGGGCGCTCTTTTTCCCATGTTTGGGTCCTTCGAGGGAGGCGCTCAGCCCGACGAACGAAGCAATCGGACTATAATGCGTGAACACTCTCACTTAGCCATAGAATTCTATAATTTTAAATTTTGGCGAAGCCCCTAGTATTCGGAAGACCGAGTTTGGGGCGCTATCCACGCCTTGGCCGGACAGAGCCGACTCGTCGCCCTAAGCGGCATAAGTCTTTAGGGACTCGAAAAAACCTCTCGAACAGTGACCAGCTCTCGCTTCATCATGACAGTCAGTTTAGCTTTCTCCACTAAGGTGCTCGGCCCAGCTCAACTGGGGCACAATCGCAGTGGTTCTCCTAGTGCTACCTTAGCCGATATGGCGGAACGTAAGGCACAAAAACATAGGAGCCGGGCAAACCCAACTATTGACCCAAGACATGATTCGGAGCCGATGCATATAATGCTATAAGTTCGGGGTGCCGCACTTGTGAAAGTGTTCGGACTTCTCACACCATATTGAGGGGTGCTAAAAGCCCCTGGCGTATTTTGGCCGTACCAAGTTGTACGGGTGCAACATGTCGTTAAGGAACATTTATTTATAAAAAGATAGTGCGAAAATAGACAAAAGCTATGCATTGTTTATTAAAAATAATTGCGATCAAAGCAGAACGATACAAGTAATGCGATAAACAAAAAGTTGGACTATTTAACATGTCTGCTCCAGGGGCAAGCTGCGGAATAGTATGTGAAACAGGTATACTGCTCGTGATAGAGACCACCTGGGATTTCCGTAATGCGGCATGGCTTGTCTGCTTCCCTGGTTCTTGCATCGATTGTGCGGAAATTGAACTGCCGAACCGGCCTTCCAAAGAGTAGAGTCCTGGAAGTAAGAGAAAAGTAAAAAAATCGGCAGCCCCTGGTGCTGTTGAAGCCGTGTTTTGGGCGTGCCGTGATGGTGCCCCTCCCCCTATGCCCATGGTATTTCTAGAGCGTAATTATGTACGCGAAGTACTAGCGTCGCTTTTTTGCTAGGGTTGGGGTTGGCACCGCATTGCTACGCCTGCTCGGAACGTGCTAGGCGGTCTTGTTATAGGTTACTCCGGGCGCACTTGACGGTGCTCGGGCGTTTAATGGCCGGACTGGAGAACTGCCTGGAGAGGCTGCTTTGTACTTCCGCTGCAAGGGCCGCCGTGTGCTCCTCCGTTCGGAGGGAGCGTTCGGTGTTTCCATTGACCGTAATTACTCCATGAGGGCCTGGCATCTTGAGCTTGAGGTATGCGTAGTGCGGTACCACATTTAATTTGGCGAATGTGGTTCGTCCGAGCAGCGCATGATAGCCACTGCGGAATGGGACTATGTCGAAGACCAATTCCTCGCTTCGGAAATTATTCGGGGATCCGAAGACCACTTCGAGTGTGACTGAGCCTGTACAGTTGGCCTCTACACCCGGTATTACGCCTTTAAAGGTCGTTTTGGTGGGCTTAATCCTCGAGGGATCGATGCCCATTTTTCGCACTGTATCCTGGTAAAGCAGGTTCAGGCTGCTGCCGCCGTCCATGAGGACCCTAGTGAGATGAAATCCGTCAATAATTGGGTCTAGAACCAATGCGGCAAATCCGCCATGGCAGATGCTAGTGGGATGGTCTCTTCGATCAAAGGTGATCAGGCAGGAGGACCATGGGTTGAACTTTGGGGCGACTGGCTCTACCGCGTATACGTCTCTTAACGCGTGCTTCCGCTCCCTTTTTGGGACGTGGGTGGCGTATATCATGTTCACCGTCCGCACTTGTGGGGGAAAACCCTTCTGTCCATTGTTATTCGGCGGCCGGGGCTCCTCGTCGTCATTGCTACGCAGCCCCTTGTCTTCATTGTCGGCGCTTAACTTGCCTGCCTACTTGAACACCCAACAATCCCTGTTGGTGTGATTGGCCGGCTTTTCGGGGGTGCCATGTATTTGGCACAAGTGGTCAAGTATTCGGTCCAAGATGGACGGGCCCCTAGGATTCCTTTTGAATGGCTTTTTCCGCAGACCGGATTTAGAGCCTCTGAATCTGGCATTAACTGCCGTATCCTCAGCATTGTCGCCGTTAGTGCGGCGCTTCTGCTTGTTGCGACGCGGCCTACCACTAATGTCCCTGGTGTCCGAACTATCAGGGTTCTTGGTCATATTGTTGCTGCGAGCAAGCCAGATGTCTTCTCCCGCGCAAAAGCGGGTCATGAGTGTCATGAGTGCTGCCATGGATTTCGTCTTTTACTATCCAAGGTGCCGGGCCAGCCACTCGTCACGGATATTGTGCTTGAAGGCTGCTAGGACCTCAGCGTCTAGACAGTCGACTATTTGATTTTTCTTTGTTAGGAACCGTGTCCAGAATTGCCTGGCCGATTCCTCTGGCTGCTGAATTATGTGACTTAGGTCATCAGCGTCTGGGGGTCGCACATAAGTGCCCTGGAAATTGTCGAGGAATGCGGCTTCCGGGTCCTCCCAACAACTGATTGATCCTGTTGGCAAGCTATTGAGCCAATGCCGAGCTGGTCCTTTAAGCTTGAGTGGGAGGTATTTGATGGCGTGAAAATCGTCGCCGCGGGCCATGTGGATATGAAGGAGATAATCCTCGATCCATACCGCAAGGTCTGTTGTGCCATCATATGATTCGATGTTTACAGGTTTGAAACCCTCGGGGATTTGATGATCCATTATTTCGTCTGTAAAGCACAGTGGGTGTGCGGCGCCTCTGTACTGGGCGATATCATGACATAGCTCCAATGAGTTTTGTCTACTGTGTTCGGCCCTGCCGAATTTGTGGCCGGCGTGAAGGTTACCGTCTCGAGCCGTGGGGTTCCCACGCGATCCGTAGATCGATCGTGTTTGCCTTGCCTTGTCCTCCAGCATGTCTCGTAAGTCCGGCGCATATTCCCGTGCCTTGGTACGGGGTGCGGCTTGAGTGGAGGACCGGGAGGTCTCTCTTTCGCGGCCACGAGGTGGCCGTTCGGCCGCATCAAGTGCCTCCTCCTCTAATTGGGGTAGCAACCTGCGCTTTGGGTAACTCTTGGAGGGGCGTTCGAGTTTATGCTCTTCGGCCGCAAGGACTTCGGTCCATCTGCCAACCAGCAAATCTTGATCAGCTCGGAGTTGTTGCTGTTTTTTCTTGAGGCTTCTTGCCGTGGCCATAAGCCTGCGTTGGAAACGCTTTTGCTCGACGGGATCCTCTGGCACGACGAATTCGTCGTCATCGAGGCTTGCCTCGTCTTCGGAGGGAGGCATATAATTATGATCCTCGACCTCTCTGTCTGCCGCTCTCTCATGAGGGCTGGTTTCTCCATCCTCCTGTGCTAAACCTTGCTGGAGGGGGTTTTCTTCGACACTCTCCGGAGTATTATTATCTCCCGTGCTGGAATCGCCGTTTTTGTGTTGGCGGGATTTTGAGCGGCGCTGCTGATGCCGGCGCTTGGGCTGTTTCTTGGAGGGGTCATCCTCCACTGTTCCGTCGCCCTCTCCCTCTTTTGGGGTGTCCACCATGTATATGTCATATGACGAGGTGGCTTTCCAGGGCCTGGTAGGCGCTGGTTCTTCGTCATCTCCTTCATCGGCGTCCATACCGTCGATGTCCTCGGAGTTGAAGTCGAGCATGTCGGTTAAGTCGTCGACAGTGGCTACGAAGTGGGTGGTGGGTGGATTTTGAATTTCTTCATTGTCCGTACCCCAACCTTGCTGACCGTAGTCCGGCTAGGGCTCTCCTGATAAAGAGAGAGACTTCAGTGACTTCAGGATATCACCGAAAGGCGAGTGCTGAAAGACGTCCGCGGCCGTGAACTCCATGATCGGCGCCCAATCGGATTCGATCGGCAGGGGCGCGGAGGGTTCGGAGTTCGGAGAAGAATCCAGCTCCGTGGAGTCATGAGTCTCGTAGAGTATGGGGCTGGTGTTCGGCTCAATCGCCGTTGGGATCATAGCCCCCGAGGTGGCGTCCAACCGCCCATCCTCGATCGGCGCGGTTGGCTCCGAACTAAGGGTCGGAGCCGATGCGGGTGCGGCCTCCAGGGCACTGTTCAGCGGCAGAGCTAGATCATGCTCGTCGTGATAGTGCGGCGCGCTCGGCGGTGGTTCGAGTCCGTCGAAGATCAAGTCCCCGCGGATGTCAACCGTGTAGTTTAAATTTCCAAATCTGACCTGACGGCCAGGGGCGTAGCTTTCAATCTGCTCTAGATGGCCAAGTGAATTGGCCCGCAGTGCGAAGCCGCCAAAGACGAAGATCTGTCCGGGGAGGAAGGTCTCACCCTGGACTGCATCACCATTGATGATCGTAGGAGCCATCGGGCCTGACGGCGACGGCACAGAGGAACTCTCAATGAAAGCACCAATGTCGGTGTAAAAACCGACGGATCACGGGTAGGGGGTCCCGAACTGTGCGTCTAGGCCGGATGGTAACAGGAGGCAAGGGACACGAAGTTTTACCCAGGTTCGGGCCCTCTCCATGGAGGTAAAACCCAACGTCCTGCTTGATTAATATTGATGATATGGGTAGTACAAGAGTAGATCTACCACGAGATCAGAGAGGCTAAGACCTAGAAGCTAGCCTATGGTATGATTGTTGATGTGTATGTTGTCCTACGGACTAAAACCCTCTGGTTTATATAGACACCGGAGAGGGTTAGGGTTACATAGAGTCGGTTACAATGGTAGGAGATCTGAACGTCCGTATCGCCAAGCTTGCCTTCCACGCCAAGGAAAGTCCCTTCCGGACACGGGACGGAGTCTTCAATCTTGTATCTTCATAGTCCAGGAGTCCGGCTTGAAGGTATAGTTCGGCTATCCGAACACCCCCTAATCCAGGACTCCCTCAACGGTCAATGGAAGCACCTAACACTCCCTCCGAACGGAGGAACACACGGCGGCCCTTGCAGCGGAAGTACAAAGCAGCCTCTCCAGGCAGTTCTCCAGTCCGGCCATTAAACGACCGGACACCGTCAAGTGCACCCGGAGTAACCTACAACAAGACCACCTGGCACGATCCGAGCAGGCGTAGCAATGCGGCCCCAACCCCAGCCCTCGCAAAAAGGCAACGCCAGTGCTTCTCATACATAACTACGCTCTAGAAATACCATGGGTACAGGGGGAGGGGCACCATCACGGCTCGCCCGAAACACGGCTTAACCCACACCAGGGGCTGCCGATTTTTTAATTTTCTCTTACTTTCAGGACTCCATTCTTCGGAAGGCATGTTCGGCAGTTCAATTGCCGCACAAACGATGCAAGAACCAGGGAAGCAGACAAGCCACGCCGCATTACGGAACTCCCAGGTGGTCTCTATCACGAGCAGTATACCTGTTTCGCATACCATTCCGCAGCCTGCCCCTGGAGCGGACATGTTAAATAGTCCAACCTTTTGCTTATCGCATTATTTTTATCGTTCTGCAATGATCGTAGCCCTTTTTAATAAACAGTGCATAGCTTTTTTTATTTTTGCATTACTCTTTTTTTATATATATGTTCCTTAACGACATGTTGCACCCGTACACTTTGGTACGGCCAAAATACGCCAGGGGCTTTAGTACCCCTCAATATGGTGTGAGAAGTCCGAACACTTTAACAAGTGCGGCACCCTGAACTTATAGCATTATATGCATCGGCTCTGAATCATGTCTTGGGTCAATAGTTGGGTTTGCCCGGCTCCTATGTTTTGGTGCCTTATGTTCCGCTATATCGGCTAAGGTAGCCCTAGGAGAACCACTACGATTGTGCCCCAGTTGAGCTGGGTCGAGCACCTCAGTGGAGAAAGCTAAAACTGACTGTCATGATGAAGCGAGAGCTGGTCGCTGTTCGAGGGGTTTTTCGAGTCCCTAAAGACTTATGCCGCTTAGAGCGAGGAGCCGGCTCTGTCCGGCCAAGGCGTGGATAGCGCCTCGAACTCGGTCTTCCGAATACCAAGGGCTTCGCCGAAATTTAAAATTATAGAATTCTATGGCTAAGTGAGAGTGTTCACGCATTATAGTCCAATTGCCTTGTTCGTTGGGCTGAGCGCCTCCCTCGAAGGACCCAAACATGGGAAAAAGAGCACTCAGGTTTATCCCCGAACACCCCAGCACTAGCGGCACGGGGGCAGAAGCCGACGACTTGCCATCTCTCAGAATTGATAAACAGCCGCACAAAAGGTAATATTTTAAATTCCAATAGCATTGCTTAGCGCATATGAACAAGTTTTCAGCGCACAGGACAAAACGAGCAAGTTTCACTCAAAAATTACATCCCTAGAACATTCATCCGCCACAAGACAGGCACCCTTCAGAACATCCTTATAATAATTCTCGGGCTTGCGATGCTCTTTCCCCGGCGGTGGCCCGTCCTTCACAAGCTTCTCAGCATCCAGCTTGCCCCAGTGCACCTTAGCACGGGCAAGGGCCCTACGGGCACCTTCAATGCAGACAGAGTGCTTGATGACTTCGAGCCTTGGACAGGCCTCCATCAGCCGCCGCACCAGCCCGAAATAGCTCCCAGGCAGAGCCTCTCCAGGCCACAGCCGAACTATGAGGACCTTCATGGCCTGTTCGGCCGCCTTGTGGAGCTCGACCAGTTGCTTCAGCTGGTCGCTCAGGGGCATGGGGTGTCCGGCCTCAACATACTGAGACCAGAACACCTTCTCTGTCGAGCTTCCCTCCTCGGCTCGATAGAATGCGGCGGCATCGGACACACTCCGGGGAAGATCTGCAAACGCTCCTGGAGAGCTCCGGATTCGGGTAAGTAACAAGTAACTCACATTTATGTGTTTGCTTTGCATAAAGAATGCCTTACCCGCCGCTATCTTCTTCACCTCATCCAACTCCTGGAGGGTCTTCTGGGATTCGGCCTTGGCAGACTTGGCATTTTCAATAGCCACCGTGAGCTCGGACGCTCGCGTCTTTGAGTCAAGCTCCAAACTCTCATGTTTTTCCATGAGAGCCTGGACCTCTTGCCGCACCTTGCCAACCTCGGCCTCATACTTCTCCCGCTCGGTGCGCTCTGTGGCCGCCCTCTTCTCGGCCTCGACCAGCGCTTGCTTAAGGGTCGCCACTTTAGACGTGGCCCCTACAATAGCCACGATGATCCTGTCATTTTTTGCAATTGCACCTTTTATATATATATTTAAAACAAGGCATTTCTTACCTTCCTTCTCCTTGAGCTGCTTCTTGGCATGCCCGAGCTCTCGCTCGGACTGCTCGAGGTTCTTCTTTAGCGTGTCCACTTCTGCAGTCAGTACGGCGGACGCCAGCAGAGAAGCCTGGATACGCATATTGACTCCTTTTTGTTAGACTCCTGCGAATTTCATTTTGATCCTCTATTCGACTTTTCTTCCCGAACGCCAAACAGAGCATCAAGGGCTACTGTCTATGCGGTAATATTATTTACACATTTTTTACTTACCTCAAAGCCTGTTAAAAGGCTAGTACAAGCTTCAGTCAGTCCGCTCTTGGCGGACTGAACCTTCTGGACCACCGCACTTATAATGGTGTGGTGCCCCTTGTCGATGGAGGCGCCTTTGAGCACCTCCAACAGATTGTTCGGCGCCTCCGGTTGGACGGGGGTCCCCGGCACGGTGGGCTTGCTCCTCTTGGAAGGAGGTCGCCCGCCGGACTCTGGAACCTTTGAAGGTTCCGGAGCGGTGTCCGGCCTAGGGCCGGACTTGGAGCCCTGGGGGATTCTGTCCCCTTCACTCCTGGGGTCCGGGAGGTCGCCTTGCGGCGCCTCCAGGACCACCTCCTCCCGGATTGGAACTTGTTGGGACAACACTTCGGTGTCGTCCGTATGGCAGGGGGAGGAAGCCGTCGGAAGCGAATTCACATCCGACGAGTCCAGTGACCCGCTCGACGATGCGTCGAGCCGGTCTTTGGGTGGGCTACATAAACATATTCGACATAAGGGAAAGCTGTGCAACAAAGGAATGTTATGAATTACTCGGGTATCCGGATACTTACAATTTAGCCAGGGGCTTTGCCCTGGGCGGCCACTCCTCTCCGTCGTCGTCGGCGTCGGTGGAGTAGTCCGGAGGAAGGGTTTTCCCCTTCTTGGACCCTTCGGCCTCCCCAGCTGGGGCGGCCTCCTTTTCTTCCCTTCCCCCGCTAGAGGGGGAGGGGTCTCTTCTTCCTCCTCCTCATCTTCATGGGAGGAGTGCGTCTTGGAGTCGTCGGATGAGGGATCCGACAGCTCCAGGCGCCGGGCACTCTTTCGAGTCCCTGTGGCCCTCTTCTTGGCCTTCTTCTCCGGCACCACATGGGGTGCCGGAACCAGCAGCTTCGCCAAACGAGTGTCCGCTGGGCCTTCGGGCAAAGGAGCCGGACAGTTGATCTGTCTGGACGTCTCCTGCCAATCCTATCAAAGGTAAGGGAGCTTAGATCCCGCATGGAGTCAAACTATGAAAAACTGATACCCTGTAAAAGGAAAAAACAGCTTACCGCATGAGCATGACGCTGCGTACTCAATCCACGATCCTCGGTAGCGGATGCGGGGGCCTCGGCGCCCTTGAAAAGCACCTTCCAGGCATCTTCGTACGTTGTGTCGAAGAGCCTGCTCAGAGTTCGGTGCCGCGCCGGGTCGAACTACCATAGGTTGAAAGCCCGTTGTTGACACGGGAGGATCAGGCGGATGATCATAACCTGGACTACGTTGACAAGTTTGAGCTTCTTGTCCACCAGGGTTTGGACGCATGTTTGGAGTCCAGTCAGCTCTCCTTTTTTACCCCACGACAGGCCCATCTCCTTCCAGGAGGTGAGCCGCGTAGGGGGTCCGGATCGAAACTCGGGGGCTGCGACCCATTCGGGGTCGCGCGGCTCGGTGATGTAAAACCACCCCGATTGCCACCCCTTCAGGGTCTCCACAAAGGAGCCCTCAAGCCATAAGACGTTGGGCATCTTGCCCACCATGGCGCCTCCGCACTCCGCCTGGTTGCCGCGCACCACCTTCGGCTTGACATTGAAAGTCTTGAGCCATAGGCCGAAATGGGGGCGGATGCGGAGGAAAGCCTCGCACACGACGATAAACGCCGAGATGTTGAGGACAAAGTTCAGGGCCAGATCGTGGAAATCCAGGCCATAGTAGAACATGAGCCCCCGGACAAATGGGTGAAGAGGGAAGCCCAGTCCATGGAGGAAATGGGGGAGGAACACCACCCTCTCATGGGGCCTAGGGGTGGGGATGAGCTGCCCCTTTTCGGGAAGCCGGTACGCGATGTCGTTAGACAAGTATCCGGCCTTCCTCGGTTTTTTGATGTGTCCCTCCGTGACGGAGGAGACCATCCACTTGCCTCCTGCTCCGGACATGGCTGGAGAAGGTTGAGGTGGGGAGGGCGGACTTGGGCGCTGGAGCTCGAGTGTGCGAGAATGGATAAGCAAGGGAGGAAGAAGGCGTAGGTGAAAAGGTGGGTCCTTATCCCCTTATATGGGTGGACGCAACTACGTGTCCCCACCAGCCTGGTAAAACTCGCTTATCTCCAAGCGCCGTAATCAATGGCGCGGTTGGGTTACCCACGCCCATATTGATGAGAATCCCGGAATAAGGGGACACGATCTCTGCTTTAACAAGACGTGCCAAGGAAACCGCCTCGCATGACGCGCTGAGGTGGGATAATAAAATGACTCGGATAAAGGCTTGGCCGTGGTGTGTCACACTACGGAATACGTCAGCAGATTAGATTTGTGTAAATGTTATTCTCTCTATGGCAATATGTGGAAACTTATTTTGCAGAGCCGGACACTATCTCTGTGTTCAAAATCTTCTATGAAGTACTTGGAGGAGGAACCCGCCTTGCAATGCTGAAGACAATCTGTGCGCCAGACTCATCGTCATTGAAGCCTGGTTCAGGGGCTACTGAGGGAGTCCTGGATTAGGGGGTGTCCGGATGGCCGGACTATACCTTTAGCCGGACTCCTGGACTATGAAGATACGAGATTGAAGACTCCGTCCCATGTCCGGAAGGGACTTTCCTTGGCATGGAAGGCAAGCTTGGTGATACGGATATGTAGATCTCCTACCATTGTAACTGACTTTGTGTAACCCTAACCCTCTCCGGTGTCTATATAAACCGGAGGATTTTAGTCCGTAGGACAACATACACAACAACAATCATACCATAGGCTAGCTTCTAGGGTTTAGCCTCTCCGATCTCGTGGTAGATCTACTCTTGTACTACCCATATCATCAATATTAATCAAGCAGGATGTAGGGTTTTACCTCCATCGAGAGGGCCCGAACCTGGGTAAAACTTCGTGTCCCTTACCTCCTGTTACCATTCGGCCTAGACGCACAGTTCGGGACCGCCTACCTGAGATCCGCCGGTTTTGACACCGACAACCACCCTAAGAGAATTGAGCAAGATTCTCAGAGAAATAATATAGATGCACCTAGTCCTTCTAAAAGGAAGAAAAAAAGAATGATAGGACTTTGCATGCTTCTAGTGAACCTATTGCTGAAACACCTAAGAATCCAAACGATATTTCTATTTCTGATACTGAAACATAATCTGGTAATGAACCTGAGACTAGTGATAATGTTAATGATAATGTTCATGTAGATGCTCAACCTAGCAATGATAATGATATAGAAATTGAACCTGTTGTTGATCTTGATAACCCATAATCAAAGAATCAACGTTATGATAAGAGAGACTTTGTTGCTAGGAAAAATGGTAAAGAAAGAGAACCATGGGTTCAGAAACCCATGCCTTTCCCTCCTAAACCATCCAAGAAAAAGGATGATGAGGATTTTGAGCGCTTTACTGAAATGATTAGACCTATCTTTTTGCGTATGCGATTAACTGATATGCTTAAAATGAATCCTTATGCTAAGTACAGAAATAAATTGTTACTAATAAAAGAAAGATACCGGAAGCTGAAATTTCCACCATGCTTGCTAATTATACTTTTAAGGGTGGAATACCAAAGAAACTTGGAGATCCAGGAGTACCCACTATACCATGCTCCATTAAAAGAAACTATGTTAAAACTGATTTATGTGATCTTGGAGCCGGTGTTAGTGTTATGCCTCTCTCTTTATATCGTAGAATTGATTTGAATAAGTTGACACCTACTGAGATATCTTTGCAAATGGCTGATAAATCAACTGCTATACCTGTCGGTATTTGTGAGGATGTGCCTGTTGTGGTTGCAAACGTTACTATTTTAACGGACTTTGTTATTCTTGATATTCCCGAGGACGATAGTATGTCTATTATTCTTGGAAGACCCTTTTTGAATACTACAGGGGCTGTTATTGATTGCAACAAAGGCAATATCACTTGTCATGTTAATGGTAATGAGCATACGGTACACTTTCCGAGGAAACAACCTCAAGTCCACAGTATCAATTCTATTGGAAAAATTCCATCGATTATTTTTGGAGGTTTTGAATTTCCTCTTCCTACTGTCAATAAGAAATATGATATTCTTATTATTGGGGATGTGCATATCCCCGTTGAGGTAACCTAGTGTTATTCGAAGATTCTCCGGTTCCATGTTATTCGGAATGAGTTTGTTAACAAGACATGATCAACCTTGTTCATGGATTCCTTTTGATGATCATGAGATGGATGAATTTAGAAAACACAACTCTCTGTACCCTCCTTTTACTTTCTGTTATTTATATTAAATAAAATAAAAGTAAGTATTTTCTATCTGTTATCTGAATTATTCATGCAATATAAAAATACCCCGAAAATAAAAGTTCTCCAAATGCCTTGAAATTTAAATATGATTTTTTTCTGGAATATTTGAGAATATTTGGCACTGAGAACACAGCACGGGGGGCATCCACCTGGCCACGAGGGTGGAGGGCGCGCCCTACCCCCTGGGCGCGCCCCCTGTCTCATGGGCCCATGGTGGCCCTCCTCCACTTATTCCTGCACCCACACACTCCTTCTTCCTCCCACAAACACGATTATCCAGTTCAAACCCGAGTCCAAGCTCATTTTGCTGCCATTTTTGATCTCCATGCTCAAAGGACCTCTCACCAAACTGCTTGGGGATTGTTCCTTGGTATGTGACTCTTCCATTGGTCCAATTAGTTTTTGTTCTAGTGCTTTATTCATTGCAAATTTGTGCTGCCTAGGTGACCCTGTTCTTGAGCTTGCATGTCAAATTTATATGGTTCCAAGTAGTTTTGATGCATGATATAGGCTCTGGCACTTGTAGGAGTAGTTGCTATCAATATTGTTGAGTTTGGTTCACTTTTATTTTAAAGTTACTAAAAATTTCAGAAATTTTTCAGAGGAAGAAATATGTTTAGGAAAATGTACCAAGGTGGATCTTCAAGGAAACAAGAGCCCAGGCTTGCAATGCATGATGCTGATGATGAGCCACCAAGGGACGCTCCAGTGCAGCCCTGTGAATGGCCTTCAGAGGACTTTATGGATCGAGCGGAAATCAAGGAAGAATTTAACGCATATTTGCGTAACACTGATCTTGTAAGTTTCGAGGAGGAAAAGTGCCGCCAGTACCACTATCTCACTAGTTCCTTTGTGAGGAGGTTTGAATTTCATCTTCACGCAATTCTCCAACTGTCCTGTTTGATCTTTATGAAAAATCTTATACGATAGACTTAGAGGATTTTACCACTGCTTGCAAACTTCCACAATGAGGTAGTGTTAGGGAACCTCGCAAATCTGAATTTAGAGATTTTCTTGCTAGTATAACTGTGGGGGAATCTAGAGATATAACACAAGCTACCATACGGAGCATTCACTTTCCTGCTATACATTATTTTGCTCTCTTCATAGGTAGATGCATTAATGGTAAAGATGAGGCATGTCACATGTGTGTCCCTGACCTCGGTATTCTTAAGAGTGCTGTGTTAGGAGATAAATCTTATAATTTGAGAGCCATTGTTGCACGTAGGTTGCATCTTAATAGATTTAATGGAGATTTCTTTGGTGGAATTTATGCAACCCGCATAGCTAATTTTCTTGGTATAACCATACGTGAAGATGATATTGAGTTGCCCCCTGCTTATTTGGATTATGAGGCTATGGTTCGCCACCAGTTTGTTGAGAGGAACGATCAGTTCCTCCAGTACCGACCAATCTTTGACAGACGGCACACCTATCACGTCGCTCTCCCTTCTTCTACTTTCTTTGATTTTCAGGCAAAAAGGAGATATTTTATAACCGGAGAGGAGGCGGAAGAGTATAAGAGGAGAGCTGAGATAGCTCGCCTCCAAGCTACAGCCCACGATGCAATGACTGCTGCATCGCAGTACGACCCCAACTATTACTATGGATATCCGCCAGGCCAACCGTGGCCATAGACCAACTTAGGACAAAAGCCTAAGCTTGGGGGAGTACGTATTTCTCACCGACATTATATTCATGTTCACACACTCATTGCTAGATGTCGGTGCTCATTCTTTTATTGTATCATCCATGCTAGTTTATTTCCTTTTTATGCTTTCTTCTTGTGTGTTTAATAAACCTTAAGGAAAACAAAAAAATTAGTTGTAGCTTTTAGCTAGTTTTAATTTCCATGCTTGTAGTAGTAATTAGAAAGAAAACCCAAAAAGATTTCATGTTCTTCTTTTTGCTTGTTGGGAGCTTTCCCGTGTAAATAGTTTTATTTATTTTCTTTTTTGGGGGGTCGATAGGAGAAGACCATAATTAAATTGTTGAAGTGGCTCTTATATGCATTATTGTTGATCTGACAAAAGAGCCCATACTGCCTTGTCTTCTCCTGCTTATTGAATGCTTGCAGATTCCAGCTTAGTCCAATGCACGTGCACTATTATTATTATCCACATCATTCAGTCGTGCAAGTGAAAGGCCATTATGACCATATATGATGGACTGACTGAGATGAGAAAAGCTAGTATGAACTCAACCTCTCTTGTTTTTGTAAATATGATTAGTTCATCGTTCCTGATTCAGCCTATTATGAATAAACATGTTTGCAATGACAACTAGAGATCATAGTTTCTTGTTGAAAGTGCGTTATATCGACTAGAGGGGGGGTGAATAGGTGATTTTTACGAAATTCTTCACTGAGGAATTTGCCGGTGAGGAAATTCCTTAGCGAAGAACTACTAGCAGCGGAATAAGTACTCAAAAGTAAACATAACAGAATACAAGCATAGTCATCATGATGAAATGAAGACAGGCACAGAGTACAGGAAGCGTAATCACAGGATAACACAGGACGAAGACAAACAGACTGAAGAAATTGAACTGAGGAAATTGAGAAAGTCTTCAGTCAAAGTCTTCAAACACAGATATGAACAAACACACATCACAGTTATGAGGAAATGAAAGAGTTGAGGAAATGGAACCAGTAAGCTCGGTGAAGACAATGATTTGGTAGACCAGTTCCAACTGCTGTCTCAGTTGTACGTCTAGTTGGAGCGGCTGAGTATTTAAACTCGAGGACACACAGTCCCGGACACCCAGTCAAGGACACTTAGTCCAAGACACCCAGTCCTCACCGTATTCTCCTTGAACTAAGGTCACACAGACCTCGTTCAATCACTCGTGGTAAGTCTTCAGGCGACTTCCAAACCTTCACAAACTTGGTCACTCGGTGATCCACAATTCCTCTTGGATGCTCTAGACCATGACGCCTAACCGTCTGGAAGAAGCACAGTCTTCAAAGGTAACAAGTGTCGGATCCACTCAGGATCAATCTCTTTAGTGATGCTCAATCACTTGGGGTTTGTAGGTGTTTGGGTTTTGGGTTTTTTGGTTTTTCCTCACTTGATGATTTTCGCTCAAAGTCCTCGAAGGATGGGTTGCTCTCAAATGACAAGTGTCAGTTTCTCTCGGAGCAGCCAACCAGCTAGTGGTTGTAGGGGGCGGCTATTTATAGCCTAGGGAGCAGCCCGACATGATAAGACATAAATGCCCTTCAATGAAATGACCGTTAGGTGGATAGATATTTTGGGATAGCTGGCGCATAGCACAGCAACGGTCGGAATTTTGAGTAGAAAAATCCTCAGGGCTATCATGTTCCTCACTGTGTAGGCAATCCACACTGGCGAAATTCTAACTCCTCAGTCAGGACAAATTCCTTAGATACCAAAAGAACTTCGTCTCTGT
Source organism: Triticum urartu (assembly GCF_056163025.1). Taxonomy (NCBI): domain Eukaryota; kingdom Viridiplantae; phylum Streptophyta; class Magnoliopsida; order Poales; family Poaceae; genus Triticum; species Triticum urartu. Next base: position 494,935,311 of record NC_141879.1, on the reverse strand, counting down.
CACTGAAGAAATTGACTGATCTGTAAGAGATTTCCAATGGCTTCACTCGAAGGGATTGGTAGGTGTAGGATTTTGAGTTGAGCATCACATGGAAATTTTTCCTTAGTATTTCCTCGACCCCCTTTAACAGTACAGTGTTTCCTATGACTCAAGAAAGAGAAAATGAAACTACGAAAACAAAAGTCTTCTCGCTTCATGTTCCTCGAAAGAATACCAAGTCTTCAAGGTCACACCAATTTCTTCACTTTCAAAGTCTTCAGAATACCAAAGTCTTCAGTTGAAGATATTCATTTTTAGGGGTCGACTTTTCCTGTAAATATCAAACTCCTCATAGACTTATAGACCTGTGTACACTCACACACGCATTAGTCCCTTAACCTATAAGTCTTCAATACACCAAAATCACTAAGGGGCACTAGATGCACTTACAATCTCCCCCTTTTTGGTGATTGATGACAATATAGGTTAAGTTTTCAATGGGGATAAACATATGAAGTGTAACTACTGATATTGAGGAATTTGATTGCAAGATATAGAAGAACTCCCCCCGAAGATATGCATAGTGAGGAATTTGCTTTTGAAGCAATGCACACTTGAAGAGTTGAATCATGGAGATCTCCCCCTATATCTTGTAATTCATACACGCATTTAACATATAATATGAAGAATTTGAAATGCATGATGAAATATGGTGCCTGATGAAATTCAGCATGCGTGCAATAATATTAATGAGGAATAAGCATGCAGAATAGTGCATCAAAAGTATCAAAGCACAGTGCATCAAAAGTATCGGAGCACCATCGGGTTTAAGATTACAACTCGATCCAATAAAGTTTCAGAAGAACGAGAGTTGTAACTTAGCAAAAAAAATGCCCATATAGTAGACCCGCTTGAAGACTAACTCATATTTCTCCCCCTTTGTCATCGAATGACCAAAAGGATCGAAAATGAGGACTAACACCCCTGAAGATAATCATGTTGAAGAAGGAGCGCCAGCGTTGTTGGGGTCGTTTGTTGATGTAGGGCCTGCCGCAGTGTCGTCCAAATCTTCATGTTCATCAGTGTCGCGTGATGAAGAAAATGAGCTAGCCACCGGAGAAGGAACTTGGACCTTCTTGAATTTCTTCGGTGGAGGTGTAGACCAGTCAAAATCTTCTTTGAGACCCATGTTCTTCAGATCTTCTTCACCATATAGATGTGACAGGATTGCCCAGGTGCGACCGAAGACTTGATGGAGGTAGTAGTAGTTTTTCTTCACTGCATTGTGTGTGGCAGTCATGTTGTGAAGAAGTGAACCAAAATGACGCTTAACCCATTTGTGATTTCGATCCACCTTCTGGTGAAGACTAAGCAGAAGTTCACGGTCAGTCATCATGCGCGGAGCAGTGGCTTGAGGAGTGGACTTGGGTGCATTGGCAGAGTCATGTGTGGCAGAGTCATCATTGGTGGAATAAGATGCAGCTTTGCAAAACTGACCATCCAATGGACGAATGCCTTCATCTATTACAGCTGGTGCCTTGCCCTTTCCATCAACTAAGGAATATGTCTGCTTAAGGACTTCAATTGGGGGCAAGTAGCTAAGGTGATTCTGGAAATCAGCTTTGTAGTTGAGTGAAGACCTTGTCCTGAGGAATCTCATAATCCAAGGTGCATAAGGCTTCAGCTCAAATGGAGATAGTGCAACATTGGCCATAGTCCTCATGAAGAAATCGTGATAATTGACAGGAATGCCATGAACAATGTTGAATACCAGATTCTTCATGATGCCAACAATTTCCTCATCAGATGAGTCGTGGCCTTTGATAGGACTGATTGTCCTCGTAAGAATACGATAGGCAGTTCTGGGCACGTACAGCAATTCCTTCATGAGGAATTTGGTTCTTGGTGCTTGACCTGGCTTCAAAGGTTTCATTAGCACCTGCATGTAATGATGTGTGAGCTCAGGTTCACTATAGATGCAGCGAGCTTCTTCAAGGGGAGGACTGAGTGGTAGAGCACGAAGCAATTCAGAGGCTGGTGCAGTGTAGTGAGTGTCAGAGCAAAAAGTGAGCAGTCCAGCGTCGTGAAGAACACTGAGGACTGGTGTGAAGCACGGCAGAGATTCCATATCCACATGAGGAATATGCTCATGGTAGAAAATCTTCTCCTTGTTGAACAGCACTGAGGAATAGAAATTGGCTTGACTGGCAGTCCAGAAACGCCTCTTCCTAATGCGAGCAGAGTCATATGGGTTGTAATCTTCGAAGAATACATGCTCGCCGAAGAAATCATTAGCCTTGAACTTTTGCTTGCGTGAGAATGGATCCTTTGGCTTCGGCAGAGGAGTGTCAGTGAGTTGCATCACGACCTCAGGAATCTCAATCGCAGGTTCTCCAGGCTGAGGAATTTCTGGTTCCTCCTCAGTGGCAGTCTGCGTAGTTGGTTGTTCAGCAGCAGTAGTTTCATCAGCGCTAGTGGCTGAAATTTCCTCATGGACAGATGTAGTGGGATGAGTTTCTTCAGAGCCCAGGTGAACAGTTTGTGTGGGGGACTGAGGAATTTGCTGTAGAGGGGTGAACATTGGAGAGTTCGGATGCTGACTTTCCCAGAATTCATCACTGATTACGGATGTGGAGCAGCCAATGTCCACATCTTCATCTTCCATTTCTTCAACGCCAGCCTCTTCAGCTGTGAACTGAGGCATAGGAGAGGAGATGATAGGTGTTGAAGGGATCACATCCACTTCAATTTCTTCATCCAATGGTTCAGACGAAGCAGCAGAAGGAGTTTCTTCATCAGATCCGCTGGGGATCACATATTCTTCATCAAAAGGAACAAGGTCCTTTGATGGCCTAGTTGAGATGGGAACAGCATCAATCGGTTTTGCAAATGAGCTTGTCATAGGCTTCATTTTCGTCAGAGCTGAAGAATCTGAAGCAGCTGATGCTTTCCTTTTCTTCACTGCAGCACGCTCTGCAGCTTTGGTCTTCTTCACATCTGATGCAGATGGAAGGGTTGGAGTTGAAGTTGGTGCAGGAGCAGCTGAGGAATCTGGTTGATTTTCTTCAGGCACAACTGATGCAGTTTCCCTGAGTTCTTCAGTTTCTTCAGGCACACCACTAGTGGGTGCCCTGGCAATTTCTTCAGCAGCTGGAATGCAGTCATCAGCCTGGAACTCACATTATCTTCAGCAGCCTGATTGTCATCAGCGGTGCTGGCATTTTCTTTAGTAGGCTGAGCAGATGCTTCAGCCTGAGGAATTTCCTGTTGCGTTGGGGCTGCAACATTTGAAGTGAAGTTATCCGCAAGTTTCACAAAACGAACCTTGGCTCCAAGCCAATCAGCACGATATGTGTCAAAGTCATCACTGAGTTTCTTAATCTTAGTCTGAGTAGTGACAAGTTCTTCAGTTGTCATAGAGACAACGTTTTTCTTCAGATAGCGCTCTTTCTTGTACTACACTTTCTTGATCTGCCTGGACTTCTCAAATTTCCACTTTTCTTCTTGAATGAAGTGGGTCAGCATGTGACTCTGGCCAGGAGTCAGCTTGAAGTCAGGCAAGGGACTGTTGGGGTCCTTGTGCCAATCATCAATGTAGTCGAGGATCGGTTTGGGATCCAAAAGCAGTGGCACCTCTGATCCTTTGGCTCTAGCGGCCCTGACTTGCCTGTCTCTGATGATTTCTGCAAGTTCATCATCATCAGCTTCGTCTTCATCAGACGGCACTTGGAAAGCGACTTGCTTCTTTTGAGGACTTGGGCGTGGACCTCGTCTAGCAGTGGCCTTTGTCTTCAGTAGTGAGGGGCCAGCTGAGGAACTTGGTGCAGCTGAGGAACTAGCTGAGACACCTGAGGCAATGGAGATGCCGGTAGTCCTTTGGCACGAAGCGAGATGCACAGGTGTTGAGGATTTGGTCGAAACAGCTGAAGGCTTTGGCGGAGGAGCTGAGGACTTTGGAGGAATAGGAGTAGCATGAGGAATTCGCCGTGAGGGCTTTGATGATTCTGGCCGTGAGGGCATTGCTGATGAAGCACTTGGCTTACGCGCAGGCTTCTTTGACATAGCCTTCTTTGGCTTGACAGCAAAGGCCTTAGCAGAGGCAGCAACAGCGGCAGAGTCTTCATTGAATTTCCTCACTGCTTCTTTGGCTTGCTTAGCCAACTTGCCTTGGCGCTTGGCCCATTCATCAGGATAGTCCTCACCTCGCTTGAGGCTGGTGGGATCAGCAATTTGGCCAGGTGCCAGTGGTGCTCTTGGGCATGGAGGATTGTGTGCGAATTTCTTCATATACTTAGGAGTGACATATCTGTACTCCCTCCATTCTCTTGCCCATCTCCTCTCTATCTTCTGAATGCACACTTTGCCTCATTCTTGGTTTCCTCAGTAGGTGTGCAGTACCCAGCATATATGTCATCAGGGATCTCAAACGCTGTATTTACCTCAGGCCTCTTTCCTCCCTTATGTGGCCTTTTACCATCAGCCATTTTCTTCAGTTGAGGAATTTGAACAATCAAATTCTCTGAAGAAGTATGCAACTTTTCTTCGAGGAACGCTGCAAATGAGTTAAGTTGATGAGAACCTAGTGATTCAGCAGCTGACATGTGTACCTGTGAACAGAGTATAGTTGCGAGGAATTTGGAGAGGTCATATGCGTTCTCAGAAGGTTTTTCAAAAAGAACAAGTTTGAGGAATTTGACCGGATGAGTCTTGAAGATTTTCACTAAGCGTTATTTGTCTTAGGTTCCAGAGTTGTATAGATCGATGATCCTGTAGGATCAAGAAGTAGATGTGTCTAAAGGGGGGTGATTAGACACTTAATGCTAAAGTTGCAATTTTTAAGCTTTTTCGGTTTAAGTGGAGTTTAGGCACAATTTCAACACACACAATACATATCAAGCAAGCATGCAAAGAGTATATGAGCAGCGGAATGTAAAGCATGCAACTTGCAAGAATGTAAAGGGAAGGGTTTGGAGAGATCAAACGCAATTTGAGACACGGATGTTTTTCCCGTGGTTCGGATAGGTGGTGCTATCCTACATCCACGTTGATGGAGACTTCAACCCACAAAGGGTAACGGTTGCGCGAGTCCACACAGGGCTCCACCCACAAAGGGCAACGGTTGCGAGAGTCCACACAGGGCTCCACCCACGAAGGGTCCATGAAGAAGCAACCACCCACAAAGGGTCCATGAAGAAGCAACCTTGTCTATCCCACCATGGCCATCGCCCACACAGGACTTGCCTCACTAGCGGTAGATCTTCACGAAGTAGGCGATCTCCTTGCCCTTACAAACTCCTTGGTTCAACTCCACAATCTTGTCGGAGGCTCCCAAGTGACACCTAGCCAATCTAGGAGACACCACTCTCCAAGAAGTAACAAATGGTGTGTAGGTAATGAACTCCTTGCTCTTGTGCTTCAAATGATAGTCTCCCCAACACTCAACTCTCTCTCATAAGATTTGGATTTGGTGGAAAGAAGATTTGAGTGGAAAGCAACTTGGGAAGGCTAGAGATCAAGATTCATATGGTAGGAATGGAATATCTTGGTCTCAACACATGAGTAGGTGGTTCTCTCTCAGAACATATGAGTTGGAATGGTGTATGCGTTCTGATGGCTCTCTCTCCGAATGAAGAGGAGGTGGAGGGGTATATATAGCCTCCACACAAAATCCAACCGTTACACACAGTTTTCCAATCTCGATGGGACCGAATCAACAAACTCGGTTGGACCGAAAAGGTAAACCTAGTGACCGTTAGAGATTTCGGTGGGACCGACTGGATCAACTCGGTTGGACCGATGTGCTAGGGTTAGGGTAAATCCAAAACTCGGTTTGACCGATTACTCAAACTCGGTGGGACCGATTTGGGTAGTAAGTGAGACTGAGATTTGGCCAAGCAAAACTCGGTGGAACCGATTGCATATCTCGGTGGGACCGAGAATATTGCAATGGGTAACAGAGAGTTTGCAAGCCCATCTCGGTGAGACCGAGATCCCATCGGTGAGACCGAACTGATTAGGGTTTGGCAGTGGCTTATGACAAGTGAAACTCGGTGGCGCCGGATAGGAAGAATCGGTAGGACCGAGTTTGGCTTAGGGTTTAGGTCATATGTGGATATGGGAAAGTAGTTGAGGGTTTTGGAGCATATCACTAAGCACATGAAGCAAGAGGCTCATTAAGCAACACCTCATCCCTCCTTGATAGTATTGGCTTTTCCTAAAGACTCAATGTGATCTTGGATCACTAAAATGTAAAATGATGAGTCTTGAGCTTGAAGCTTTAGCCAATCCTTTGTCCTTAGCATCTTGAAGGAGTTCCCACAACCTTTAGTCCATGCCACTCCATTGTTGAACTTATCTGATACATGCTAGATCGAAATATTAGTCCAACAAGAGATATGTTGTCATCAATTATTAAAACCACCTAGGGAGCACTTGTGCTTTCAATCTCCCCCTTTTTGGTAATTGATGGCAACATACATGAAAGCTTTAGATAAAGATATAAGGAACAGCAAGTAAAGCTTTGGAAGGACATGTAACAAGCATAGGCTCCCCCTACATGTATGCACTCATGTAAATATGAAATATAGAGACATGTGAGAGCATAACCATGACAGAGTAGGCAATGTGTTACATGCATCTTGGCCATATGCATCAGAGCAAAAGATTATCAAGGAAAATACCTTCATGCTCATGAGTCCTTCTTGCAAACAGTATGTACAAAAGCAAGAACTCCTCATACTCATGATTTTGATGCATATACTTACCTTGTGATCTTGAGTTGGCTTAGGATGGAATGAACCTGCACAAACAAAGTTAGATAACATAGGTACATCCACTAGCTAGAGCAAACAAAAGAAACCACAAGAATACCAAGACTGGGATGACATGTAGAGAGTGAGTACAAGGTACCACATTGAATTCAACATGTCCCCAAGAGTAAAGATATGCAATGAATTTGATTGATTTCTTTCCCTTAGGTGTCTTGCTCCCCCTGAATCTTACATGGAATATTGGGAGAAGATAGGAAACAGAAAATCAGAGCTGAAAGATATGAATAGAATTTAATTCAGATGAGTTCATATGAACATGTCTTTCCCCCAAAAAGACATGTGGCATCTCTCCTCTTGAACATCAATCATCTGGGATCCTTGAGTATTCTCTCCCCCTTGGAGATTTCTTTCTCCCCCTTAATATATGGGATCCTTGAGTATTCTCTCCCCCTTAGTACTTTCTCCTTTGTAGGTGATAAGCTTTTGATGTGATCTCTCTCTTCCTGATGATAAGCTTTGATGTGATCTCTCTCCCCCTTTGACATCAATTTCCAAGAAGGTTTTTCCTGGAATCCGTCAAATAGGTTTGGTCCTTGAGATTCAGTACAAAGCAGGGAATAAAATTGTGATGCTTGTAGAGGACAAGATTCATTGAGTGGAGCTGGATCAGAAGAAATATAGAATATGTGGCAAACTGTTTTTCCTGTTGTGAAATCGGTGGCACCGAGTGGCATGTTTCGGTAGTACCGAAGGGATTCGGTTGGACCGAAAATGAAAATTCGGTGAAACCGAGTTCATCACAGAGAAAAACACTTGTCACCTCAGCTCACTAGTCAAGTAAGATCTCACAAAGATTTGCAATGAATTTCCTGAAGGATTTGCAAGGAATTAAGTGCAGAAAATGCAGAACAAAAACAAAGAGAAAAGAGAAGAAACTGAAAGATCTAGATGAAGTTTTTTTTTGTTTTTGAAAAAGGAGAGAGAAAATAAACATGCATGAGACAAATGCAATAACACAAAGAAAGAACACAAGAGAGCTTCATCTAGAGTTGGGCGGTGACATAGTCACCTATGTTAGAGTATATTGACTTAGGAGTCAAGTGAGAACACTTGATCATAGGTCATACTCATCGTTTAAGCTCAAAATGGGGTTACCATTTTTCGTTTAAGCATCTTGATGTATTCACATCTTGTTGAGTTGCTTTGACTCATGTCTTGGAGTAAAGCTTCTCTAAGATGGAATAACATACCTTGGGTGGTGGTGTGGTTCTTGCTCATGTAGTTGAACTTGTGTGGGTGCTCAAGGTTGATGTAGCTCATCAAGAGTTGGGAGCACCACTTGGAGTTTGAGTTCATCTACCTACATGGGTTAGTTCTTGCAAGGAAGAGCACTTGTGTATCCAAAAATGACAATCATGAATTTGTCAAAGGATATGTTTGAGTGGTTTTGTGCTTCCTTGTCTTCAACCACTATTGTGTAGAGTCTTGGTCTTGTAGAGATTGCTCAAGATGTGAGTGAGTCGCAATCTCATGGAATTAGATTCAACCAAGCACCTACATGGGTTAGGCAACATGCAAGGTGCAAATATATCAAGACATAAGATAGTTATCATAAGAGATATATCATGGATTAGTCATAAGCTCATGTCTTGCATGTATCCAATGGAGTTTCTACTCCAAGTTCAAAGCATCAATGATGTTCAATTCTCCTCTCAACCTGCAAAACACTTTCTCATCAAGTGGTTTAGTGAATATATCCGCTAATTGCTTGTCGGTGCGAACATGCTTAAGATTGATGTCACCCTTAGCAACATGATCTCGAATGAAATGATGACGAACTTCAATATGTTTAGTTCGAGAATGTTGTACAGGATTATGACCAATTTTGATAGCACTTTCATTGTCACAAAGCAGTGGAACATGTTTCACATAAATCCCATAATCTTTAAGAGTTTGGGTCATCCAAAGTAATTGAGCACAACATGAACCAGCGGCAATGTATTCCGCTTCGGCGGTGGATAAGGATACCGAGTTTTGTTTCTTGGAAGACCAAGACACAAGAGATCTACCAAGAAATTGACAAGTACCCGAAATGCCAAAATTTGGTGTATGGATTAAATATCTCACTATCCTTTTCACAGCCTTAAGATGACAATCTTTAGGAGCTGCTTGATATCATGCACACATGCACACACTTAGCATAATATCGGGACGTGAAGCACATAGGTATAACAATGAACCAATCATAGAGCGATAAACCTTTTGATCAACCGGTTCACCATCTTTGGTTAAATCATTATGTCCACTAGTAGGCATTGGTTTAGACATACCTTTGCATTCTTGCATATTGAACTTCTTGAATAAGTCCTTGGTGTACTTTGTTTGAGAGACAAATGTACCTTCCTTAGTTTGCTTGATTTGCAACCCGAGAAAGAATTTGAGTTCACTCATCATAGACATCTCAAACTTCTCTGACATTAGCTTCCCAAACTTTTCACTAAAGAGAGGGTTAGTTGAACCAAATATGATATCATCAACATAAATTTGGCATACAAATAGCTCTCCATTAACCCTTTTAGTAAAAAGAGTAGAATCAATTTTACCAATTTCAAAACCACTTGTAGTAAGGAACTTGGTCAAGCATTTATACCATGCTCTAGGAGCTTGTTTAAGACCATAAAGAGCTTAGTGAAGTTTGTAAACATGATTTGGTTTCTTAGGATTGATAAAGCCGGGAGGTTGTTTGACATAAACTTCCTCCTCTATTTCACCATTTAGAAAAGCATTTTTAATGTCCATTTGGTACAAGGTGATATTATGGTGATTAGCATAGGCAATTAAGATGCGAATGGACTCAAGTCTACCAACGGGAGCATACGTCTCACCATAGTCCATACCTTCGACTTGTGTGTACCCTTGGGCGACGAGACGTGCTTTGTTGTGAACCACTTGTCCATCTTCATCTTGCTTGTTGCGAAACACCCATTTGGTACCAATGATGTTGTGGTTGTTGTCGGGCTTCTCGACCAATGTCCAAACTTGGTTTCTCTCAAAATTATGTAGCTCTTCATGCATAGCGTTTATCCAATCTGGATCTTCCAATGCTTCTTCAACCTTCATAGGTTCAATGCTAGAGATGAATGAATAGTTTTCACAAAAGTTAGCTAAATGAGTTTTTGAGAGAGTGATTCTCCCGGTTTGTATATCATTGAGGATTTGCTCGGCGGGATGATCTTTGGCAATTCTTGCTCGAACTCGTGAGAGCTTTTGCTTGGGTCTTCGTTGAACATCTTCTTCATCTTGTTCTTCTTCTTGGCCTTCTTCATTGTTGACGTCGTCGTTCTCTTGTCGTGGTGGAGAAGGAGGTTGTTGATGTTCATCTTGACGTACTTCCTCGTTTTCTTCATCTTGGTGTGTCCCACTTGTGGATGCTTCCGTGTCGATTCTTGGTTCACCTTGTCGTGAAGTAGAAGCTTCCACTTGGACGGATGAAGTACTCTCCTTCACCTCCGTTGGACGAATTTTGCCAATGGACAAGTCTTGAATTGCTTCTGAAGAGTCTTTGTCTCCTACATCAATTGGCAATTGCTCTACTTGCGAGCCATTAGATTCATCAAACTTCACATCTACCGTCTCTTCAACCTTTCGGGTGAAATTGTTGTAGACACGGTAAGTGTGAGAGTTTGAGCCATAACCAAGTAGAAAACCTTCATGAGATTTAGGAGCAAACTTTGAACGACGATGCTTATCAAGAATGTAGCACTTTGAGCTGAATACTCAAAAGTATCCAACTTGGGGTTTGTTACCGGTGAGAAGCTCGTATGCCGTCTTGCCGAGTAGCTTGTGAAGATATAAGCGATTTGTTGCGTGACAAGCTGTCTCAACCGCTTCTGCCCAAAAGTGCTTTGGCGTCTTGTATTCATCAAGCATCGTTCTTGCCATTTCGATGAGCGCCCGGTGCTTCCTCTCAACAACTCCATTTTGTTGAGGTGTGTACGTAGCCGAGAACTCGTGTGAAATCCCTTCTTCGTCAAGAAAGGTGTCCACATTTGCGTTCTTGAACTCCGTTCCGTTGTCACTCCGAACCTTCTTGATCTTCACATCAAACTGATTTTGGGCCTTCCTAGCGAAGTTTCTGAAGATCTTCTGGACCTGCGACTTGTCATTAAGAAAGAACACCCATGTAAATCTTGAAAAATCATCAACTATAACTAGACCAAAGGAATTTCCACCGAGACTCTTGTAGGCGTTGGGACCAAAAAGATCCATGTGAAGTAGCTCGAGTGGCCTCCTTGTGGTCATGATGTTCTTCACGGGATGTCTTCCTCCGACCTGTTTACCTGCTTGACAAGCACTGCAAAGTCTATCCTTATCAAATATGACATCGTTGACTCCAAGGATATGATTTCCTTTAATAAGCTTGTCAAGGTTTCTCATGCCAACGTGACCTAGTCGTCTATGCCACAACCAACCTTTTGAGGATTTAGCAACAAAGCAAGTTTTAGGTTGTGCCTTTTTAGAGAAATCGACAATTTAAAGATCACCTCTACGCATACCCGTAAAGACCATTTTATGATTGTCTCGACGAAATACTTGGCAATCTACCTCAGTAAATAGGACATTCAATCAGCAAGTCTAGATACTGAAAGTAAGTTGTAGCCAAGAGATTCAACGAGCATGACATTTTGAATGGAACTATCATGTGAGATGGCCACCTTACCAAGGCCAACCACTTTACCCTTTGAATTATCACCAAAGGTGACATATTTTCGAGGGCCGTCATTTTCAGCAATCTCATGAAACATCTCTTCATCTCCGGTCATATGATCAGTACATCCACTATCAAGAACCCATTCCTTTCCTCCTGATTCATATCCCCGAAGATTTGCCATAAGACCAAAATGTCTCATTGCATCATCAAGATCGAAGTCACTATCATCATCATCATAATATTCATGTTCATCATGATCTTGTGACTCATCATTTCCTAGAGAGGGTAATTCATTAGATAAATGATCATCAAAGTGGTCACTTTTATGAATTCTTATAGCTTTGAATATGATATCATTAATGATTCCAACATCTCCTTTAGCATGCTTAAGATTGGTAAGTTCAAGTAGACATTTACCAAAACTAGGATCACTAGAATTCATCTTACTCAAGGCAATAGATTTATGGAAAATTTCATCCAAAGTTTTCAAGGAATGATCAGGAAATCGTTCCTCAAGAAATTTCCATATAGTATAGGCACAACTTTGAGTAGGCAAACTAGCAATCAAGTTTTTGGGCAATCCTCTAATGATGAGCTCAATAGTTCTAAGATTGCGAATCATGTCAATATCTTCATCTAGGGTAGGATGCAAAGGATCAGTATGAAGTGCACAAGGGCTAGCAATATACTTGTTCAAATGATATTGATTGAAGATTACAAGCATCTCATTTTTCCACTCATGAAAATACTTTCCATCAAGAATAGGCACTCTATGTCTAAGACTCCCTAGAGTAGACACATCCATCTTCCTCCAATGGTGATTAAACCAAGGCAATGGAGACCAATGCTCTGATACCACTTGTAGGATCAAGAAGTAGATGTGTCTAAAGGGGGGGGTGATTAGACACTTAATGCTAAAGTTGCAATTTTTAAGCTTTTTCGGTTTAAGTGGAGTTTAGGCACAATTTCAACACACACAATACATATCAAGCAAGCATGCAAAGAGTATATGAGCAGCGGAATGTAAAGCATGCAACTTGCAAGAATGTAAAGGGAAGGGTTTGGAGAGATCAAACGCAATTTGAGACACGGATGTTTTTCCCGTGGTTCGGATAGGTGGTGCTATCCTACATCCACGTTGATGGAGACTTCAACCCACAAAGGGTAACGGTTGCGCGAGTCCACACAGGGCTCCACCCACAAAGGGCAACGGTTGCGAGAGTCCACACAGGGCTCCACCCATGAAGGGTCCATGAAGAAGCAACCACCCACAAAGGGTCCACGAAGAAGCAACCTTGTCTATCCCACCATGGCCATTGCCCACACAGGACTTGCCTCACTAGCGGTAGATCTTCACGAAGTAGGCGATCTCCTTGCCCTTACAAACTCCTTGGTTCAACTCCACAATCTTGTCGGAGGCTCCCAAGTGACACCTAGCCAATCTAGGAGACACCACTCTCCAAGAAGTAACAAATGGTGTGTAGGTAATGAACTCCTTGCTCTTGTGCTTCAAATGATAGTCTCCCCAACACTCAACTCTCTCTCATAAGATTTGGATTTGGTGGAAAGAAGATTTGAGTGGAAAGCAACTTGGGAAGGCTAGAGATCAAGATTCATATGGTAGGAATGGAATATCTTGGTCTCAACACATGAGTAGGTGGTTCTCTCTCAGAACATATGAGTTGGAATGGTGTATGCGTTCTGATGGCTCTCTCTCCGAATGAAGAGGAGGTGGAGGGGTATATATAGCCTCCACACAAAATCCAACCGTTACACACAGTTTTCCAATCTCGATGGGACCGAATCAACAAACTCGGTTGGACCAAAAAGGTAAACCTAGTGACCGTTAGAGATTTCGGTGGGACCGACTGGATCAACTCGGTTGGACCGATGTGCTAGGGTTAGGGTAAATCCAAAACTCGGTTTGACCGATTACTCAAACTCGGTGGGACCGATTTGGGTAGTAAGTGAGACTGAGATTTGGCCAAGCAAAACTCGGTGGAACCGATTGCATATCTCGGTGGGACCGAGAATATTGCAATGGGTAACAGAGAGTTTGCAAGCCCATCTCGGTGAGACCGAGATCCCATCGGTGAGACCGAACTGATTAGGGTTTGGCAGTGGCTTATGACAAGTGAAACTCGGTGGCGCCGGATAGGAAGAATCGGTAGGACCGAGTTTGGCTTAGGGTTTAGGTCATATGTGGATATGGGAAAGTAGTTGAGGGTTTTGGAGCATATCACTAAGCACATGAAGCAAGAGGCTCATTAAGCAACACCTCATCCCTCCTTGATAGTATTGGCTTTTCCTAAAGACTCAATGTGATCTTGGATCACTAAAATGTAAAATGATGAGTCTTGAGCTTGAAGCTTTAGCCAATCCTTTGTCCTTAGCATCTTGAAGGAGTTCCCACAACCTTTAGTCCATGCCACTCCATTGTTGAACTTATCTGATACATGCTAGATCGAAATGTTAGTCCAACAAGAGATATGTTGTCATCAATTATCAAAACCACCTAGGGAGCACTTGTGCTTTCAGATCCACACAATTGAGGAATCTTGAAGAAAAATGATGCTTAGAGAAACGAATCAAGAACAAATGACTTTGTGAGGTGTTCAGTGTGTGAAGATATGAAGAAAAACACTTTTGAAGATTTTGTAGATAATCATTCGAATCAACGAGGGCAGTAAAAGTAACTTTTAATTACCATGGACAAAGAATACGACGAACTTGAGTGAGGAGATGTGAAGTTCGTCTGTGCAGATCTTCCACGCCCTAACTTGGCGGAGGAAGACGGCTACGGCGGCGGCGGGGTGAACATGTCCACGGTCGGCGCGAGTACGTCAGCGACGAGGTCGAGGCAGTGAAGCTCTTCCTCACCGGCGGAGATGAAGTAGCGATGGCGCTAGGGTTTGAGAAGCTCGAGATGGAGAGAGAGAGGTCGAGCGGAGTAAAAGAAGTGAAGGAGGGAAGGAGGGGTATTTATAGCCACGGTGAAAAACTGCTCGCCCGAAGAAATTGGACGAACGTGCCCCTGACCCTTCTCATTCGCATGACATGTGTCACCCACGTAGTGAGAGGTGGAGATCGTGTTAGATCGTGGGTGAGTGGATAAGTGTATCGTGGGATGCGGAACGGTTTGAGCGGCAAGACCGAAAATTTCGATAAGATAGGTTTTAAAGTTCCGTTCGCAATTCCTTCAGCTGACAAGGACATAGTGAAGATTTTGAACAAGTTTGAAATAGAACGCACATGAAGAATTTGTGAACAGATTGGGTTGAGTATAGCATAGAGGGGAAGGGTCCGATCACATTCACTTAGCAGAAAACCAACTTGAAGAAATAGCAATAAGTGAATGTTGTAGAGGACATAAACTCATATATATATATAGCTAATGAAGAAAAACGACGGAACCAGTGAAGACTATGCAAGGTTGAAGAATATGAATAATTTGAGGAATTTCAACTTTTGATGGTGGCGTGACCCACCGTATAAGAATGATGATTTCAGACACCGCGTACAAGTATCGTAGGGTTCTGAGAATCAAATTCCTTGTTAATTTCTCCACACTAAGAGTGTTATTCTTCATTGATTGAAGAAAAACATTTCTTCATGTGTTGCACATCTAAGTCATCAGTTTTGCATAAGTGTTAGGATAAGTGTCCTTTTCACAGAACATTCGAAGATTCTAGGATATTTAGCTCACACTGCAACTTGCTAAATCTCTTCTCATCCAAGGGCTTTGTGAAGATATCGGCTAGCTGTTCTTCAGTCTTCACATGCTCAATAGAAATGTCGCCCTTCAACACATGATCATGAAGAAAATGATGACGAATCTGAATGTGCTTTGTCTTCGAGTGCTAAACTGGGTTGTGAGCAATCTTGATGGCACTCTCATTGTCACAGAAGAGAGGCACATTCTTCATGTTGACGCCATAGTCCTTGAGAGTTTGCTTCATCCATAGCAATTGGGCACAGCAAGAACCAGCGGCAATGTACTCAGCTTCAGCAGTAGATAGTGATACGCAGTTCTGTTTCTTCGAGGACCAACAGACCAAAGATTGTCCGTGGAAATGACATGTACCAAATGTTGACTTGCGATCCACACGATCACCAGCATAGTCAGAGTCAGAATATCCAACAAGATCAAAAGCCGAGCCCTTGGGGTACCATAATCCAAGTGTTGGTGTGTGAGCTAGATATCGAAGAATATGCTTCACAGCCTTATGGTGTGATTCCTTCGGTGCATCTTGAAATCAAGCACACATGCAAACACTAAGCATTATATCTGGCCTAGATGCACATAAGTATAATAAGGAACCTATCATGGAGCGGTATACCTTATGATCGAAGTCAATACCATTTTCATCGGTGCACAGATGGCCATTCGTGGGCATAGGAATTTTGACGCCTTTGCAATCTTGCATGCCGAATTTCCTCAGTACATCCTTGAGGTATTTCTCCTGAGATATGAATATCCCATTGTGTTATTGACAAATTTGAAGACCTAAGAAGAATTTCAACTCTCCCATCCTAGACAATTGATATTCTTCACTCATCATATAGGCAAATTCATCACTATAACGTTGGTCAGTACAGCCAAAGATAATATCATCAACATATACTTGGCACACAAACAATTCACCATCATAATATTTAGTGAAAAGAGTAGGGTCGAGTGAACCGGGTTTGAAGCCTTTCTTCATGAAGAGTTCCTTCAAGGTATCATACCAAGCCCGTGGGGCCTGCTTGAGGCAATAGAGGGCCTTGTTGAGTCTGAAGACTTTGTCAGGGTTCTTTGGATCTTCAAAAGCTGGGGGTTGAGCAACATATACTTCTTCCTCAAGCTTACCATTGAGGAATGCACTTTTCACATCCATTTGATACAAAGTGATATCATGATGGTTAGCATAAGCAAGTAATATGCGAATAGCCTCAAGTCTAGCAACAGGTGCAAAAGTTTCATCGAAATCAATTCCTTCAACCTGTGTGTAGCCTTGAGCTACAAGTCGTGCCTTATTCCTCACCACAAGGCCATTTTCATCTTGCTTGTTGCGGTAGATCCACTTTGTGCCGATGATATTGTGCTTGCGAGGATCTGGACATTTGACCAGTTCCTAGACATTATTAAGCTCGAACTGATGTAATTCCTCTTGCATGGCCTAAATCCACTCAGGCTCCAGAAATGCTTCATCTACCTTAGTGGGCTTTGTAATAGAGACAAAAGCATACTGTCCACAAAAGTTAGACAAATGTGAAGCTTTTGAGCGTGTGAGAGGACCTGGCGCTTTGATGTCATTGATGATCTTTTCAACTTGCACTTCTTTTGCAATGCGAGGATGAGCTGGTTGTCGTTGAAGAATTTGATCAGCGTTTTCTTCAGCACCATTTTCTTCAGGTGCATTAGCTCGACGTTCTTCATGTTCTGGAATGAATTCTTCAGCAGATTCTTCAGTAGGAATGACATCCTCAGTAGCCTTGAACTTGATAGTTTCCTCAGGTGCTGGTTCATCTATCACAGTAGGTAGGTGCTCTCTTTGCGAGCCGTTAGTTTCATCAAACCGCACATCTACAGTTTCAACAACTTTGTGAAGAACATTGTTGAAGACTCTGTAGGTGTGCGAGTCCTTTCCGTAACCAAGCATAAAACCTTCATGTGCTTTCGGTGCAAATTTTGAGTTGTGATGAGGATCTCTAATCCAACATTTAGCATCGAAGACTTTGAAATAACTTACATTGGGTTTCTTATCAGTGAGGAGTTCATAGGCAGTCTTTTTGAAGAATTTGTGAAGATATACTCTGTTGATGATGTGGCATGCAGTATCAATTGCCTCAGTCCAGAAACGACGAGGCGTTTTGTTTTCATCAAGCATAGTGCGAGCCATCTCAGCAAGAGTCCTGTTCTTGCGCTCCACGACGCCATTCTGCTGAGGAGTGTAAGGAGCAGATAACTCATGAGTAATACCAAGTTCATCAAGGTAGTCATCGAGACCAGAATTCTTGAACTTAGTGCCATTGTCACTTCTGATGTGCTTGATCTTCACACCAAAGTTGGTTGAAGCCCTCGAGGAAAATCATTTGAAGACTTCCTGCACTTCATGTTTGTAAGTAACAAGGTGTACCCATGTGTAGCGAGAATAATCATCAACAATAACAAAGCCATATTGAGATGCTTCATTTGAAATAGTAGAATAATGATTAGGACCAAAGAGATCCATGTGAAGCAATTCAAATGGGTGAGTGGTGGTCATGATAGTCTTTGCTGGATGCTTGGCCTTAGTCATCTTCCCAGCTTCATAGGCTCCGCATAGGTGATCCTTAAGGAATTTGACATTCTTGATGCCAATGACATGCTTCTTCTTCGCAACCGTGTGCAAATTCCTCATGCCTGCATGACCAAGTCATTGATGCCAGAGCCAGCCTTCTGAAGCTTTTGCAAGTAAGCACACGGCTGGTTGTGGTCCTGTAGAGAAATCAACAATATACAGGTCTCCTCTCCTAAAGCCTTCGAAGACTTTGGAATTGTCAGCTTCCATAACCACAACACAACGGTACTTGCCAAAGACAACAACCATATCAAGATCACAAAGCATTGAGACAGACATAAGGTTGTATCCTAAGGACTCAACAAGCATGACTTTGTCCATGTGTCGATCCTTTGTAATCGCAACCTTACCTAGACCCAATACCTGACTTTTGCCTTTGTCAGCAAAGATGATATGCTTCAGATGCGACGGAGATAATGGAGAATCCATCAATAGATTCTTGTCACCAGTCATGTGGTTTGTACATCCACTATCGAGGACCCACTCAGTGGCTTTGGGTTGATCATCCTGCAGATGAATTAGTGCAGCTTACAAACTCATATACTTCATCAGTGAAGAATATGACATCAATTCATCAAATCAATTTCATCAAGTAAAAGAACTAATAACGCAATATGAGGACGTGAGAAATGAAAGTTCATTTCTTCATGGTTAGCATGCGTCCTTTCAGGCATGCTCAGGTCTCCGGCAAATTCTTCAGACGATTATGTGTGTCTGGAGACCTGACCCTGCAGAAGAGATTAGTTCTTTTTCTTCACCACCCACATTTGAAGGGGTGGCAAAGAGTTCATCATTCTGCGAGCTCAATACGAGAAGGATGGCATAGAAGCCAGTCCATTTCGTTTCACATAAGAGGGGTTAGAGTAAGCATAAGAGTATGCAGAGAAATTCTTCGAGGACTTATGGACATAATGATTTGAAGAATAATGCATATATCCATAATCCTTAGATCTTCCCTGCGAAACAGACGGGTTACCACGATGATGTTCATATGAGGACTTTGATCCATATGAGGAATTTGGTCCGTATGAGGAATTTGATCTGGGGTTCCTATTCTTCACAGGTGGTGTCATGATGACATTCACCTGAAGATTTTCAAGACATCTTTTGGGAACCCAGATTTTCTGCATAGGGGAGCCGTTCCTGCAGTTAGTGCCAACATATCTAGCAAATACTTCACCATTCTAATTTTTGAATAGCTTATAGTTGGAGTCAATTGACTCATCATCAGAATGAGGAGATTCACATGAAAATCCAGATAAGTTAGATGGATCAACTGGAGGTCCCTTTGCAGCAACCCATGTAGTTTTGGGGTACTGCTCAGGCTTAAAATGTGTACCATCAGCATTGAGTTTCCTCTCAAAGGCGATACCCTCTTTCCTAGGGTTCCTATTGAGGATCTGCTTTTTAAGCACATCACAAAGAGCTTTATGCCCTTTGAGGCTTTTGTACATGCCTGTCGTGTACAATTCTTTAAGCCCTGCATTGTTAGTGATACTAGCAATGTCCTCAGATGAGGAATTAGTGATAGTAGAGGCATGTGAAGAATTTGAAACATTAGCAGCATTTGAACATTCAGGTGAAGAATTAGCAGATTCACGTTCAATGCACTTCAAGCATGGTGGAACAAATTCTTCCTGAGAAGCGCTGATTTGTTGAGCAAGTAATGAATCGCGCTCCTTCTGAAGATCTTCATAACTCACTCTTAGCTTCTCAAGGTCTTGCTTTCTTTGAAGAAATTCATAAGAAAGCTTCTCATGATCCGATAAGAGAGTGTTATGATGACTTTGAAGTTTTTCAAGCTTGGACTGAAGTCTCTGAAGACTTTCAGTCAAAGTTTCAGTGCGATCCATTTCTTCACCCAACATATCATCACTTTTATTTAGCATGTTTTGAACCTTTTCTAAAGCCCTTTGTTGTTTTATAGCAATCTTAGCAAGTTTAGAATAGCTGGGCTTAAGATTTTCATCAGATTCATTCTCACTTGATTCAGAGGAGGTATATTTGAGTACCTTGGCACCCTTTGCCATGAAGCAATAGGTGGGAGCGTAGTCATCATCGCCTTCATCAGCCTTGTTGGTGAGGTCATTTTCTTCAGTGTTGAAGATAGACTTGCTAATGAATGCGGTAGCGAGAGCAAGGCTCGCCACTCTGGATTCGGACTCCTCAGATGACTCCTCTTCCTCATTTTCTTCAGATTCAGCCTCAGAGTCCATTTCCTTGCCAATGAATGCCCTGGCCTTCTTGGAGATGCTCTTCTTGTGATATGAAGGCTTGGAGGATTTTGATGATGAGGATTTTGTGGATTTCTTCTTTTTCTTCGTATCATCAGAACTATAATCCTTGTATTTCTTCTTCTTTGATTCCTTTTCCCACTGAGGACAATCTTGAATGAAATGTCCAGGTTTCTTGCATTTGTGATAGAGCCTCTTCTTGTAGTCACTAGATGAGGAATCATTGCTCCTTGAGGATCTTCCAAGGCGACCACGTCTTGAGAACTTTTGGAACTTCTTCACGAGCAGAGCCAGATCATGGATCAGTTCTTCAGGATCACCAAGGCTGCTACCAGAGTCTTCATCTTCGGACTCAGATACTGCCTTGGCCTTCAGTGCACGGGTTCTGCCATAGCTTGAACCATAGAGATCTCTCTTTTCAGCAAGGTGGAACTCATGAGTATTTAGCCTCTCGAGAATATCAGCGGGATCAAGTGACTTGTAATCAGCACGTTCTTGTATCATCAATGCTAGAGTGTCAAATGAGGAATCAAGCAATCTCAGCAATTTCTTCACCATCTCATGGTCAGTGATGTCAGTGGCACCAAGTGCTTGAAGCTCATTTGAGATTTCAGTGAGGCGATCGAAGGTTTGTTGAACATTTTCATTGTCAAGTCTTCTGAAGCGGTTGAAGAGATTGTGAAGAACATCAACTCAAGAGTCATGCTGAGTTGAGACTCCTTCATTCACTTTAGACAACCTGTCCCAAATAAGCTTCGCTGTTTCCAAAGCACTCACTCTGCCATACTGTCCTTTGCTCAGATGGCCACATATGATATTCTTCGCTTGAGAGTCGAGTTGCTTGAATCTCTTCACATCGGCAGCATTCAGAGAAGGTGTGACTGAGGGAACACCATTTTCCACAACATACCAGAGATCGTTATCAATTGCTTCAAGATGCATTCGCATCTTATTCTTCCAGTAGGGGTAGTCTGTCCCATCGAAGGTAGGACACCCAGCAGAGATCTTGATCATACCTGCGGTCGACATAACTAAAACTCCAGGAGGTTAAACCAAAATCACACAGAACAAGGGAGTACCTTGCTCTGATACCAATTGAAAGTGCGTTATATCGACTAGAGGGGGGTGAATAGGCGATTTTTACGAAATTCTTCACTGAGGAATTTGCCGGTGAGGAAATTCCTTAGCAAAGAACTACTAGCAGCGGAATAAGTACTCAAAAGTAAACATAATAGAATACAAGCATAGTCATCATGATGAAATGAAGACAGGCACAGAGTACAGGAAGCGTAATCACAGGATAACACAGGACGAAGACAAACAGACTGAAGAAATTGAACTGAGGAAATTGAGAAAGTCTTCAGTCAAAGTCTTCAAACACAGATATGAACAAACACACAGCACATTTATGAGGAAATGAAAGAGTTGAGGAAATAGAACCAGTAAGCTCGGTGAAGACAATGATTTGGTAGACCAGTTCCAACTGCTGTCTCAGTTGTACGTCTAGTTGGAGCGGTTGAGTATTTAAACTCGA
This sequence comes from Triticum urartu, assembly GCF_056163025.1. Lineage (NCBI taxonomy): Eukaryota > Viridiplantae > Streptophyta > Magnoliopsida > Poales > Poaceae > Triticum > Triticum urartu. Next base: position 494,913,757 of record NC_141879.1, on the reverse strand, counting down.
GGACACATAGTCCCGGACACCCAGTCAAGGACACTTAGTCCAAGACACCCAGTCCTCACCGTATTCTCCTTGAACTAAGGTCACACAGACCTCGTTTAATCACTCGTGGTAAGTCTTCAGGCGACTTCCAAACCTTCACAAACTTGGTCACCCGGCGATCCACAATTCCTCTTGGATGCTCTAGACCATGACGCCTAACCGTCTGGAAGAAGCACAGTCTTCAAAGGTAACAAGCATCGGATCCACTCAAGATCAATCTCTTCAGTGATGCTCAATCACTTGGGGTTTGTAGGTGTTTGGGTTTTGGGTTTTCTGGTTTTTCCACACTTGATGATTTTCGCTCAAAGTCCTCGGAGGATGGGTTGCTCTCAAATGACAAGTGTCAGTTTCTCTCGGAACAGCCAACTAGCTAGTGGTTGTAGGGGGCGGCTATTTATAGCCTAGGGAGCAGCCCGACATGATAAGACATAAATGCCCTTCAATGAAATGACCGTTAGGTGGATAGATATTTTGGGGCAGCTAGCGCATAGCACAGCAACGGTCGGAATTTTGAGTAGAAAAATCCTCAGGGCTATCATGTTCCTCACTGTGTAGGCAATCCGCACTGGCGAAATCCTAACTCCTCAGTCAGGACAAATTCCTCAGAGACCAGAAGAACTTCGTCTCTGTCACTGAAGAAATTGACTGATCTATAAGAGATTTCCAATGGCTTCACTCGAAGGGATTGGTAGGTGTAGGATTTTGAGTTAAGCATCACATGGAAAAATTTTCCTTAGTATTTCCTCAACCCCCTTTAACAGTACGGTATTTCCTATGACTCAAGAAAGAGAAAATGAAACTACGAAAACAAAAGTCTTCTCGCTTCATGTTCCTCAAAAGAATACCAAGTCTTCAAGGTCACACCAATTTCTTCACTTTCAAAGTCTTCAGAAAGTCTTCAGAATACCAAAGTCTTCAGTCGAAGATATTCATTTTTAGGGGTCGACTTTTCCTGTAAATATCAAACTCCTCATAGACTTATAGACCTGTGTACACTCACACACGCATTAGTCCCTTAACCTATAAGTCTTCAATACACCAAAATCACTAAGGGGCACTAGATGCACTTACACTTGTGACATGCTTGATTAGCTAGGAGATTATAATGGTTTACCTTGCGTGCCAACATGCTATTAAAATGGTTGTGATGTGGTATGATAGGGTGGTATCCTCCTCTGAATGATTTAACTGACTGGACTTGGCACATGTTCACGCATGTAGTTGAAACAAAATCAACATAGCCTTCACGATATTTATGTTCATGGTGAATTATATCCTACTCATGCTTGCATTCGGTGTTGATTAATTTTAATGCATGTTCATGACTGTTGTCGCTCTCTAGCTGGTTGCTTCCCAGTCTTTTTCTAGCCTTCACCTGTACTAAGCGGGAATACTGCTTGTGCATCCAATCCCATAAACCCCAAAGTTATTCCATATGAGTCCACCATACCTACCTATTTACGGTATCTACCTACCGTTCCAAGTAAATTTGTATGTGCCAAACTCTAAACCTTCAAATAAATATCCTGTTTTGTATGCTCAAATAGCTCATGTATCAACTAGGGCTGTCCGTATCTTCCATGTTAAGCGGGTTATTCTCAAGAGGAGTGGACTCCGCTCCTCACTCACGAGAAAATGGCTGGTCACCGGGATGCCCAGTCCCATGCTTTATGCAAATCAAATCAAAATAATTGCAAACAAAACTCCCCCTAGGACTCTTGTTAGTTGGAGGCACTCGTTTTTTTGAGCAAGCCATGGATTGATGCTTGTTGGTGGAGGGGGAGTATAAACTTTACCATTCTGTTTGGGAACCGCCTATAATGTGTGTAGCATGGAAGATATCGCCATATCTTGGTTGTTATGTTGACAATGAAAGTATACCACTCAAAATATTATTCACCTCTATTAAAAAACCGAGCTCTGGCACCTCTACAAATCCTTGATTCCCTCTGCGAAGGGCCTATCTAATTACTTTCATGTTGAGTCATCATCCTCTTATTAAAAAACACCAGTTGGAGAGCACCGCTGTCATTTGCATTCATTACTGTTAGTTTACATTAAGTATGACTTGACTAGATCTCTTTTACCATGAATTACAATGTCTAGTCATTCCTTGATTTTTAAAGGTGCTCTGCATTTATGTTTTGCGGTCTCAGAAAGGGCTAGCGAATACCATCTTGTTATATCATATTATGATTGTTTTGAGAAAGTGTTGTCATTCGAGATTTATTATTATTACTCGCTAGTTGATTATGCCATTGATATGAGTAAACATGATACCTAAGCGTTATTGTGAATATGGTTAGTTTATAATCTTTGCTGAAAACTTGAATGCTAGCTTTACATATTTACAACAAGAAGAGCAAACAGAGTTTGTAAAAGTTTTTCTTTATCACTTTCAGTTTGTCAACTGAATTGCTTGAGGACAAGCAAAGGTTTAAGCTTGGGGGAGTTGATACGTCTCCATCATATCTACTTTTCCAAACACTTTTGCCCTTGTTTTGGACTCTAACTTGCATGATTTGAATGGAACTAACCCAGACTGACGCTGTTTTCAGCAGAATTGCCATGGTGTTATTTATGTGCAGAAACAAAAGTTCTTGGAATGACCTGAAACTTCACGAAACATCTTTTTGGAAATAATAAAAAATCCTTCCAAAAGATGAAGACCAGGGGCCCACACCCTAGCCATGAGGGTGGGGGCGCACCTACCCCCCCCCCCTGGGCGCGCCCCTACCTCATGGGCCCCCTGGAGCTCCTCCGACCTCAACTCCAACTCTATATATTTGCTTTCGGGGAGAAAAATATAGAGGAGAAGGATTCATTGCATTTTATGATACGGAGCCGCCGCTAAGCCCTAAAACCTCTCAGGAGGGCTGATCTGGAGTCCGTTCGGGGCTCCGGAGAGGGGAATCCGTCGCCATCGTCATCATTAACCTTCCTTCATCACCAATTTGATGATGCTCACCGCCGTGCATGAGTAATTCCATCGTAGGCTTGCTGGACGGTGATGGGTTGGATGAGATTTATCATGTAATCGAGTTAGTTTTGTTAGGGTTTGACCCCTAGTATCCACTATGTTCTGAGATTGATGTTGCTATGACTTTGCTATGCTTAATGCTTGTCACTAGGGCCTGAGTGCCATGATTTCAGATCTGAACCTATTATGTTTTCATCAATATATGAGAGTTATCGATCCTATCTTGCAAGTCTATAGTCACCTACTATGTGTTATGATCCGGCAACCCCGAAGTGACAATAATCGGGACCACTCCCGGTGATGACCGTAGTTTGAGGAGTTCATGTATTCACTATGTGTTAATGCATTGGTCCGGTACTCTATTAAAAGGAGGCCTTAATATCCCTTAGTTTCCGCTAGGACCCCGCTGCCACGGGAGGGTAGGACAAAAGATGCCATGCAAGTTCTTTTCCATAAGCACGTATGACTATATTCGGAATACATGCCTACATTACATTGATGAATTGGAGCTAGTTCTGTGTCACCCTAGTTTATGACTGTTACATGATGAACCGCATCCGGCATAATTCTCTATCACTGATCCATTGCCTACGAGCTTTCCATATATTGTTCTTCGCCTATTTACTTTTCCGTTGCTATTGCTATCATCACTACAAAATACCAAAAACACTACTTTTGCTACCATTACCTTTTGCTATCGTTGCCACTACTATCATATTACTTTGCAATAAATACTTTGCTGCAGATATTAAGTTCCCAGGTGTGGTTGAATTGGCAACTCAGCTGCTAATACTTGAGAATATTCTTTGGCTCCCCTTGTGTCGAATCAATAAATTTGGGTTGAATACTCTACCCTCGAAAATTGTTGCGATCCCCTATACTTGTGGGTTATCACAGGGCTCTTCATCCTCATCCTCACTTTGTGATCCCTTTTCTTTGTTTTCGGCATTCAACTTGCCAGCCTGATTGAAGACCCAACAATCCCTGTTGGTATGATTGGCTTGCTTATCCGGGGTGCCGTGAATTTGGCACGGACGGTCGAGTATGCGGTCCAGGCTGGAAGGTCCTTCATTGTTTCTTTTGTAGGGTTTCTTCCATTGGCTGGACTTGGAGCCACTGAATCCGGCATTGACTATGGTGTCCTTGGTGTTGTCGTCGTTGCTTCGGCGTTTGTGTCTATTGCGCCGGAGCTTGCCAGTGCTGATCTTGGCCTCGGTCGAGCCTGCCTCGCTGGCTATGTTTTTGCTACGAGCCAGCCAGCTGTCCTCGCCTGCGCAAAAGCGGGTCATGAGTGCCATAAGGAGTGCCATTGACTTCGGCTTTTCTTGTCCGAGGTGGCGTGCTAGCCATTCATCATGGATGCTGTGCTTGAAGGCTTCTAGGGCCTCGGCATCCAGACAGTCAACGATCTGGTTCCTTTTGGTTAGGAATCTAGTCCAGAATTTTCTGGCTGATTCTCCGGGTTGTTGAACTATGTGGCTTAGGTCATCGGCATCTGGTGGCGGGACATAAGTTCCTTGGAAGTTGTCGAGGAAAGCCTCTTCCAAGTCCTCCCAGCTGCCAATGGAGTTCTCAGGCAGGCTATTTAACCAGTGCCGAGATGGTCCATTGAGCTTTAATGGGAGGTATTTGATGGCGTGGAGGTCGTCTCCTCGGGCCATGTGGATGTGGAAAATAAAATCCTCGATCCATACTGCAAGATTGGTTGTGCCGTTGTATGATTCGATATTGACGGGCTTGAACCCCTTGGGGAATTCATGATCCAGTACTTCATCTGTGAAGCAGAGCGGGTGTGCGGCGCCTCTATATCGGGCTGCATCGTGGCGGAGCTCTAAAGGAGTCCGTCTACGGCATTCGGCCCCAACGTGGTTAGGTTTGTCACGTCCGAATAGGTAGCCGTCGTTGTGCCTCGAGGCACATCCTCGTGATCCGTAGATCGATCTTGTGTGTCCTGCTCTACTATCCAGGGTCTGCCGGAGGTCGTACATATGACTCCGGACTCTTCCGTCCCTATTTTGACGGGGTGGTGGGCGGTCTCTTGTTCGGCCTGAGTTGCCACTTTATCCCGACCACGGGGTGGCCGTTCCGCCGCCCTATCCCGACCACGTGGTGGTCGATCTGCATTACGTGAGGGAGATATGTGCTCCGGTGCCTCTCATCGAATTGAGGTAGCAGTCTGCGTTTTGGGTAGCTCTTGGCTGGGCGGTTGAGGCCGTATTCCTCGGTTGTCAGGACATCAGTTCATCTGTCGATGAGCAGGTCTTGTTCAGCTTGAAGCTGCTGTTGTTTCTTTTTCAGGCTCCTTGCAGTGGCTATGAGCTAAAGCTTAAAGTGCTCCTGCTCGAGAGGATCCTCATGCACGATGAAGTCTTTGTTGCCAAGGCTTGTCTCTTCCTCGGAGGGTGGACGGTAACTATCATCCTCCGAGTCATCTTCTACGGCCTGTTCGTCAGGGTTGTCTTGCCTGCTGTCGTGTTCCTGTTCGGATGTAGCCCCGACAGGGTCTTAATTGTTTTCGGCATCGCCCGGAGTACTATTTTCTCCGGTGCCAGTGTTGCCGTCCTTTGAGCGGCGGGGCTTGGGGCGGCGCTTGGACCGCCGGCGCTTGGACTGTGTCTCGGAGGTTTTATTCGCATCTGGCTCTTCTTTGTCGTCGCCAGATCCTTTAGGTGTATCAACCATGTACATGTCGTACGAAGAGGTAGCCGTCCAACGTCCAGTGAATGGCGGGTCTTGGCCTTGCTCCTTGTCGGCATCGTCGTCCATACCGTCGATGTCTTCGGAGCCATAGTCAAGTGAATGGCGGGTATTGGCCTTGCTCCTTGTCGGAACTCGAAGATCGATAACCGATCTAGCTCGGTGTCCGCGGGCGTACACAATCCGGAACTTATAGGCAGAGACGAGCCCAAAGTTCTGTTAAAGCGAATATTGCAGGGCGTCGAGTCCATGTGCGGCTCCAACACCGCCGACTCTGTGGCCTCAGATGGCTCGATCTGCTTCAACTCTAAGGTCGTTGCAGCCGCAGGGACCATCTCGTGGGTGTGATCCGATGACAGATTTAAGTCACGTTCATCGGGATGAGGGGGAGCGATCACCATGGGTTCAAATCCCTCGAAGATCAAGTCTTTATGGATATCCACGACGTAGTTCAAGCTTCCGAATCTGACCTGATGGCCAGGGGCATAGCTGTCGATCTTCTCTAGATGGCCAAGCGAGTTGGCCCGCAGTACGAAGCCGCCGAATATGAAGATCTGTCCGGGGAGGAAGGTTCCTCTTTGGACAGCGTCATTATTGACGATTGAAGGGGCCATCGAACCTTTTGTCGATGGCACAGCAGAACTCTCAATGAAAGCACCAATGTCGGTGTCAAAACCGGCGGATCTCGGGTAAGGGGTCCCGAACTGTGCGTCTAGGATCGATGGTAACAGGAGACGGGTGACACGATGTTTACCCAGGTTCGGGCCCTCTCTATGGAGGTAATACCCTACTTCCTGCTTGATTGATCTTGATGAATATGAGTATTACAAGAGTTGATCTACCACGAGATCGTAATGGCTAAACCCTAGAAGTCTAGCCTATATGGGTATGGTAATGAGTATATGTGGTGTCCTTTCCGGACTATCCCCTTCAGTTTATATAGACACCGAGGGGATCTAGGGTTTACATGGAGTCAGTTACATAAGAAGGAATCTTCAGTCGCCAAGCTTTCCTTCCACGCCAAGTAGAGTCCAATCCAGACACGGTGCAGTCTTCGGCCTTCATGTCTTCACAGCCCATCAGTCCGGCCCATGGATAATAGGTCAGACGCCCGAGGACCACTTAGTCCAGGACTCCCTCGGCGACTGCATATGCCCATCATCAAAAGTGAGCTCTCGAGCCGATCTAGGGTGGGGGATTGGAACCAGTCGTCAAGCTTGGCTCGGTCCTTGCTGTTGGAACGGAACTTTCCCATTCTAAGGCCTTTGGTTGGGCCAAGGTGACTGCCGAGGATCTTGGAGAACGCATCCAAGCTTTTGCGATAGCCATGGCAGAGCTCGTGGGTGTCGATGAGGTCGAGAGGGCTAGAGTTCCATAGGGGGCGCCACCGCCGGGAAAGGAGGGTTGTCCGCGCCCCATATTTGATTGAGAGGAGGGAGATGATGACACTCAACATATCATCGGGGTGGCTGCTGATTAAGTCTAGGCCTGCTGGAGTCGCTTGCGGTTCTAGCTCGCCCCACCTCCGCTTGTTGGCAGCCCCGTTCTCCACCTCCGGAGTCTCCTTGTCAGCAGCGCTTTCTGATAGAAATGGGAGTATAGGGAATATTTAGTTAAAACAGGGCAATATAAAAGTGTATTGGTAACTAGAAGTTATTAGGCAGGAATATAGTAAGAAAAGGGAATAACAATTGGTTGCTTAAATACTACACAATTCATTTGACATTGCTGGGTAAGTCAACATATGTAGATAGTTGAAAAGAAAACTTACTTCGAACAAAGTCTGGATGGATGATTTTGTCGGGGAAGTTAGCATATATCTCATGACCAGGCCCTTCTATGTGCAGTGCAATTTTAGTGCCAGCTTTCAGTACATAAAACTTTGCAATTTCATTCCAAAAGCCAGTGCCAAAATAGGAGTCACCACGTTCATCAAATCTTACATTAGCAACGATTGTAAATCCATGGTTTGTGTGCAGTACGACATTCGTGGAGCCTTGATGTATGTAAAGGGAAAAATTGTGCACTACATAATCTGTTGCATAGCGAGGGATGTCCTGCAAAAAATGGTAGGGTTGTTAAAGAAAATATGGTAACATGCAAATATGGGCCCAAATTGAAAGAACTGTACATCAGTTGAAATCAAAGGACAAAAGTCTATAATTAAACAGATAGGGTAAACATGATGTCATGGAAATATGAGAGTAGTCGAAAGAACAATACATCATTAATTTGCCTAATATAGAAATAAGAGGGGGAAATCCCCTTTGACGTATATGGTGCATGTGGCACCTTTTATCCAAATGTAACAATATTTAGAATATGTTCAGGAAAGTAGGCCATGCCAACCGATTTAGGGTGAGATTGAACATACCGCGTGCATCCTCAAGTTATCAGGTACGATGAGATGGAATCTCTAGCGGCGGTCGCCAAGTCCTGAAGTGTTGGCGCACTGTACATTCTATGAATGAAAGAAAACCCTCAAATCAGCTCGAATAAAAATGAATTCACGGCGATTTCCGCCGGCTGATTAAAGGAGGCAGATGAACTGGGATAAGAGATGAGATAATATCTCGTTAAATTAGTTACCTTGTCGTCCATGAGAAAGAACCCTCAGTACGGCAGATTCCCCAACCGAGCGGAGCTGGGTCGACCGCGAGCAGCGTCTAGAAAGTCGACGGTGATAGGCGGCGGCAAGCGGAAGTGGCGAAATGCGGTGGGCTTTGCCGGCAGCCTAGAGGCGGCAGGCGTCGAGCTAAGTGTTTACCGCCGCGATAGACGGTGCCATAGCATAGATGCGGAGGAGCTTGTGCAGGTGTGAATGGGGAACGTACCGGAGGGGCCGAGGGGGTGGCGGGTGCGGTGAGGGTTTTTGTGACGCGGGGATGGTGAGGGTTTTCTGTCCCACAAAGAATTTTGGGGCGACGGTTTGCTAGAGCGAACCGTGTGTGATTAACGTAGCAGGCAAAATGGAAGTCATTGCACATGGTTCCAATTTTGGGAACCATGTGTGATTGACATACTACCTCCGTCCTGGTTTATTGGTCCCCCGTTGTAATTTTTACCAAAATTTGGCGAAATATTTAACATACTCAGACATAGATAATAAGTGTCCACGTACATAAGCATAGTTCAACCATAAGTACATAGTTCAACCGTCATTAAGCATACTCAAGCATACATAGTTCGATCCATCTCCACGTCGTGCTCCGGTGCTTTAGCAGCCCGGCATCACCACTCCCTCCGATGGGGCACTTCGGCGGCATCCTCATACACTGACGGCTTTGAGGACTGAGAGCGGTGTCAAGGATGCAAGCGGAGAGAGAGGATTGTGTGTGCGTAGCGAGGATGGGGGTGCGGCCGCTCGGGCGAACCATAACTATGGAGTAGTGGGAGTAGTGGGAGAGAGGCGGGCGGTGGTCAACCCGATGGCTCGCCTCCCGGTGAGCCTGCGCACCAGACTACTGGCATCCCTACCAAAGTTTCACACAGCTACTCGCACGCCTCCCGATGACACTGCGCAGCGAGCACGCCTCCGTCAATTCACACACATGCACGCACGCCTCCCCGTCTACCTGCGCGGTAGACGCGTCCCGTCAACTCACGCCTGCTAGCACGCCACACGGGTCGCACGGCGGCACGTATATTGTTTTTCTATTTGGACGATTAATTATGTCGCTTTATTGCTTAACCGAAGCATGGCATGTATCCATTGTTGGTCTAACGCTCACGGTTCGAATAAATAATCCGTTTGGGATATTGGTTCCCAATTATTAATAATCTTCCGTATATAATTAGATAAAGATTACATTAAAACTGGTCTCAAATTTGACAAAAAAAGTACAATGCCACTTGAAATAAGTTTCATGAACTTCAAATAAGTTTTGGATGTGCTAGAATTTAAAAATCAAGATTCTCAATGTTTGAAATTTGTTGCACGGGGAGTAAACATGCACCCAGTGAGACACGTGTGTTTTTGCAATCCATTTAGGTGCACTGTCACGTGTGCATGTAGCTCAAATTTGATTTTTGCACATTATACCCATAGAAAATCAATCAATCAATGTACTTAAACGTCTTAATGATCTCTGTGATTTTTTTGAAATTAAAACGTCCCTCCTTTGGTAACATGTATGTTCACCGTGGGATAATTAATTTAACATGCATCGTAGTTGCGGTGGATTCACGGTGTGTGTGTGGGTGTGTGTGTCTCGGGGTGGCGAGTGGCTCGCAGTACACTAAGAGTTGTGAGCCATCGTGTGGGTTGGCCGTTTTGTTAGGCAGGCTGGTGCCACATCAGAGGCGTGAAATCGTTATTTAAAACATTACACAACCCTTTCATACATAAATGTTTTGGCCACATGCAGTCGATGGTTGTACTACACGACACTCGATACTCGTGTGTAACGCTTTCTGTGGGCCCGCGAGGTCGTCGTCCATCACTTTGACAAACAGCCGACAGTGAGGTTAATTTGACCAGCAAGGTAGAATCTTTTTTGTTTGTGTTATGGTGGTATATAGTACGCGTCGAAGAGGTGGGAGGGGACTAGCATATATACTATACGTATGCGTCCGTGAATAAGTACACCTCACTCAGTGTCGGGACTTTTTGGTTACGAGGCACGTGCCACATCAAAATTGTGAAATTGGTTATTCAAACATCACACAACACCTTTTTGGGCCACATGCATATATATCCTAGCTAGGACACTCATGTGTGACGCTTCCATCTGTGGGCCCATGAGGCCATCATCGATGCATGCATGCATGCATCACTTTGACCTACATCGGGAGAGGTTAATTAATTTCACCATCCAGAGATCCGCCGGTTTTGACACCGACATTGGTGCTTTCATTGAGAGTTCCTCTGTGTCGTCGCCGTTAGGCTTGATGGCTCCTTCTATCATCGATAGCGATGCAGTCCAGGGTGAGACTTTTCTCCCCGGATAGATCTTTGTGTTCGGCGGCTTCGCACTGCGGGCCAACTCGCTTGGCCATGTGGAGCAGATCAAAAGTTACGCCCCTGGCCACTAGGTCAGGTTTGGAAGCTTAAACTACACGGCCGATATCTGCGGAGACTTGATCTTCGACGGATTCGAGCCTCTACCTTGTGCGTCACGCGGTCATGATGAGTACGATTTAGCTCTACCATCAGACAGTGTTCAGGAGATCGCACCAGTAGCCGCTCCGACCCTCAATTCGGAGCCAGTTGCGCCGTCCATGGACGGGTGGATGGACCCCGCCATAGAGGCCTTACCCTCAGCGGCGATCGAGCCGAACATCGACCTTACCCTACGCGAGAGCCGTGTTGTCAGACTGTCGGACCCTTCTCCGGCCACGGACTCCGAAGCTCCTGCGCCCGTTCCTAGCGAATCCGATTGGGCGCCGATCATGGAGTTTACCTCCGCGGATATTTTTTAGCACTCGCCCTTTGGCGACATACTGAAATCATTAAGGTCTCTCTCCTTGTCAGGAGGATCCGGGCCGAACTATGTCCGGCAGGATTGGGATGCGGATGACGAAGAAATTCGCTGCCCATCCACCACCCACTTAGTAGCCACTGTCGACGACTTAACCGACATGCTCGACTTCGACTCCGAAGACATCGACGGTATGGACGACAATGCGGGAGACAAAGAGGAACCACTGCCCACAGGGCACTGGACAGCCACCTCATCATACGATATATACATGGTGGACACACCCAAAGAAGGCAATGGCGACGAGACAGCGGGGGATGACTCCTACAAGAAGCAACCCAAGCGCCGACGTCAGCGGCGCCGCTCTAAGTCCCGCCAAAGCAGAAGTGGTGATACCGGCACAGGAGATAATAACACTCCGGATAGTGCCGAAGATGGCAACAATCCCCTCCAGCACGATCTAGGACAGGAGGATGGAAAGGCCAGCCCTCCAGAGAGAGCGGCAGATGGAGAGGCGGAGGACGATAATTACATGCCCCCCTCCGAAGACGAAGCAAGCCTCGATGATGCCGAATTCGTCATGCCAGAGGATCCCGTCGAACAAGAGCGCTTCAAGCGCTGGCTTATAGCCACGGCAAATAGCCTTAAGAAAAAGCAGCAACAGCTTCAAGCTGATCAAGATCTTCTAGCTGACAGATGGACTGAAGTCCTCGCGGCCGAGGAATATAAACTCGAGCGCCCCTCCAAGAGTTACCCAAAATGCAGGTTGCTACCCCGACTGGAGGAAGAAGCATATGACGCGGCTGATCGGCCACCTCGTGGCCGCGATAGAGAGGCATTCCAGCCAAAAACTCAGCCTGCACCCCGACGCCATTCAAATAAAAAGGCATGGGGAAATGCGCCAGACCTGCGAGACGTATTGGAGGACAAAGCAAAACATGCAAGATCGATCTACGGATCACGAGGGCGCGCCACTATGCAAGACGATAAACGTCACGCCGGATACAGTAAAAGTAAGTCTGGCCGGGCCGACCACAGTGGACACGACTCATTCGAGCTGCGTCACGACATAGCCCAGTACAGAGGCACCGCACACCCCCTATGCTTCACAGACGAAGTAATGGATCATCAAATCCTAGAGGGTTTCAAACCCGTAAATATTGAATCATACGACGGCACAACAGATCCTGCGGTATGGATCGAGGATTTCCTCCTCCACATCCACATGGCCTGCGGTGATGACTTACACGCCATCAAATACCTCCCACTAAAGCTCAAAGGACCAGTGCAGCATTGGCTTAACAGCTTGCCAGCAGAGTCCATTAGCTGTTGGGAAGATCTGGAAGCCGCATTCCTCGACAACTTTCAGGGCACTTATGTGCGACCACCAGATGCCGATGACTTGAGCCACATAATTCAGCAGCCAGAAGAATCGGCCAGGCAATTCTGGACTCGGTTCCTAACAAAGAAAAATCAAATCGTCAACTGTCCGGATGCAGAGGCCCTAGCAGCTTTCAAACACAACATCCATGACGAGTGGCTAGCCCAGCACCTTGGTCAGGAAAAGGCAAAATCTATGGCAGCCCTCACGACACTCATGACCCGCTTTTGTGCGGGAGAAGACATCTAGCTGGCTCGCAGTAATAACATATCAAAGAACCATGGTACTTCAGAAACCAAGGACGGCAATAGCAGGTCATGTCGCAACAAACATAAGCGCGCATTAACAGCAATAATACTGAGGATACGGCAGTCAATGCCGGATTCAAAGGCTCTAAACCCAGTCAGCGGAAAAAGCCATTTAAAAGAAGCACTCCGGGCCCATCCAGTTTGGACCGCATACTCGATCGCTTGTGTCAAATACACGGCACCCCCGACAAGCCAGCCAACCACACCAATAGGGATTGTTGGGTATTCAAGCAGGCCGGCAAGTTAATTGCCGAAAACAAAGATAAGGGGCCACATAGCGATGACGAGGAAGAGCCCCGGCAGCCGAACACCGGAGGACAGAAGAGGTTCCCCCCACAAGTGCTGACGGTGAACATGATATACGCAACCCACATCCCCAAGAGGGAGCGGAAGCGTGCGCTCAGGGACGTATATGCGTTGGAGCCAGTCGCCCCAAAGTTCAACCCATGGTCCTCCTGTCCGATCACCTTCGATCGCAGGGACCACCCCACTAGTATCCATCATGGCGGATTCGCCGCATTGGTCCTAGACCCAATCATTAACGGATTTCACCTCACTCGAGTCCTTATGGATGGCGGCAGCAGCCTGAACCTGCTTTACCAGGACACAGTGCGCAAAATGGGTATAGACCCCTCAAGGATCAAACCCACAAAAACGACCTTTAAAGGCGTCATTCCAGGTGTAGAGGCCCATTGCACAGGCTCAATTACACTGGAAGTGGTCTTCAGATCCCCGGATAACTTCCGAAGCGAAGAATTAATCTTCGATATAGTCCCATTCCGCAGTGGTTATCATGCACTGCTCGGGGGAACCGCATTTGCGAGATTCAATGCGGTACCGCATTATGCATACCTCAAGCTCAAGATGCCAGGACCTCGGGGGGTCATCACAGTTAATGGAAACACAGAGTGCTCTCTCCGCATGGAGGAGCACACTGCGGCCCTCGCAGCAGAAGCGCAAAGCAGCCTCTCAAGGCAATCCACCAGTTCGGCGTTTCAAGACCCGGACACCTTCAAGCGCGCTCGGAGTAATCGGCAACTAGACCGCCTGGCACGATCTGAGCTCGCGTAGCAATGCGGCCCCCACCCCGGTCCCAGCCTAACAGCGAAATCCGTGCCACGTGTACATAATTACGCATTAAAAATACCATGGGCACAGGTGGGGAAGGGGGCACGACTACGGCACGCTCCAAGACGTGGCTTAAACCGCACTAGGGGCTTCCCGCCATGCTATTTTTCTCTTTTCAGGACTTTAATCTCTGGAAACCCTGACTGGCAACATGATTGCCGAACACATGATGCAACAACCAAGGAGGAAGAAAGCTACGTCACACCATGGAACTCCCAGGTGGATTACGATAACAAGTGAAATATTTGCTTTAATACTATTCCTCAGCTTGCCCTTGGAAGGGACATGTCAAACAGTCCTACTTTTTGCTTATTGCATAGCATGTATCATTCTGCTTTAATGCACCTTTTTGAATAAACAATGCGTAGCATTAAGACTATTATTGCATTCTTCTTTTATATATATGTGTGTGTGTGTGTGTGTGTGTTCATTAATGACACCTTGCAACCGTACACTCTGGTACGGACAATACGCTAGGGGCTTACGCATACCCCATAACACGGCGTGAGAAGTCCGAACACTTTCAACAGTGCGGCACCCCGAACTTATAGCATTATATGCATCAGCTCGGAATCATGTCTTTGGTCAATAGTTGGGTTTGCCCGGCTCCTATGTTTTGGTACCTTACGTTCCGCTCTATCGGCTAAGGTAGCACTAGGAGAACTACTGCGATTGTGCCCCGGTTCTACTGGGCTAAGCACCTCAGTAGAGAAAGCTAAAACTGACTGTCATGATAAGGCGAGAGACTGGTCGCTGTTCGAGAGGTTTTCGAGTCCCTAAAGACTTATGCCGCTTAGAGCGAGGAGTCGGTCCTATCCGGCTTAAAGGCGTGTATCGCGCCCCGAATTCGGCCTTCTGAATACCAGGGGCTTCGCCGAAATTTAAAATTATAGAATTCTATGGCTAAGTGAGAGTGATAAAGCATTATTAGTCCAGTTGCCTTGTTCGTTGTGCTGAGCACCTCCCTCGAAGGACCCAAAAATGGGAACAAGAGTGCTCAGGTTTATCCCGAACACCCCAGCACTCATGGCATGGGGGCAGAAGCCGAGGACTAGCCATCTCTCAGATTGGATAAACAGCCAAACAGAAGGTAATATTTTAAATTCAAACAAGCGTTGCATAGCGCATATGAACAAGTTTTCATAACTACAGGATTACACGAGCAAGTTTACTCGAATATTATATCTTTCATACACTCGTCCGCTACGAGACGAGCACCCTTCAGGACACCCTCATAGTACATCTCGGGGTGGCGATGCTCCTTGCCCTCCGGCGGCCCTTCCTTGATCAGCTTCACGGCGTCTAGCTTGGCCCATTGCACCTTCACACGGGCGAAAGCCCGGCGTGCACCTTCGATGCAGATGGACCGCTTGACGACTTCCAGTCGTGGGTAGGCATCCACAAGCCGCCTCACTAGGCCGAAGTAGTTGTTCGGAAGGGCGTCGCCAAGCCACAGCCAGACTATAAAACCCTTCATGGCCTGTTCGGCGCCTTGTGTAGCTCGACTAGCTGCTTTAGCTGATCGCTCATAGGCATCAGGTGTTCGGTCCCAGTATATTGGGCCCAGAACAACTTCTTCATAGAGCTTCCCTCCTCGGCCTGGTAAAACGTTGCGGCATCCGACACGCTGTGGGGCAAATCTGTGAATGCTCCTGGAGAGCTCCGGATTCGGGTAAGTAACAAGTAATTTACTTTCATATGCTTGCTTTGCATATAGAATGCCTTACCCACCGCTATCTTCTTCATCACATCAATCTCCTGGAGGGCCTTTTAGGCTTCAGCCTTGGCATTTTTCGTGCTCTCAAGGGCCGCGGCAAGCTCGGACTCTTGCGTCTTCGAGTCACGCTCCAAGGCCTCGTGCTTCGACACAAGAGCTTGGAGCTCTTGCTGCACCTCGCCCACCCGTGCCTCATGCCTTTTCCGCTCGATGCGCTCCTTGGCCGCTTTGTTTTCGGCCTCGGATAGCGCTTGCTTCAGGGTTTCCACCTCGGTCGTGGCCCCTGGCAAATTTACAATGATCCTGTCATTTTGCAATCGCATTCTTTTTATATATATCCATAGACTAGGTATTACTTACCTTTGTTCTCCTCGAGCTGCCTCTTAGCAAGGCCGAGCTCGTCCTTGGACCCCTTAAGGTCCTGCTTCAGTGCGGCAACCTCCGCAGTCAGTGCGGCAGATGCCAGCAGCGAAGCCTGCATACGCATATTGACATACTTATATTAGACTCCTGCGATATTGTTTGATCCTCTATTTGGCTTTTCTTTGTGAACACCGAACAGAGCATCAGGGGCTACTGTCTATGCGGTAATATTTTTCCCCATATTTTAAAAACTTACCTCAAAGCCTGTTAGAAGGCTGGCACAGGCTTCAGTCAATGCGCTCTTAGCGGACTCATAATAGTGCGATGCTCTTCGTCGATGGAAGCGCTATGAAGCGCTCCCAGCAGAGTGTCCGGTGCCTCTGGTTGGACAGGGGTCACCGGCACAGGCGTCTTGCCCCTTTTGGAAGGAGGCCGCCTGCCTGAGTCCGGAACCATTAGAGGTTCCGGCGCGGTGTTCGGCTGCGGGCCGAACTCGAAGCCCTCAGGAGCCTTACTCCCTCTGCTCCCGGAGTCTGGAAGGTCGCCTTGAGGCGCCTCCGGGACTGTCTCCCCTCGACCCGGTGCCTCTTGAGACAACACCTCGGCATCGTCCGTAGGGCAAGGGGAGGTGGCGGTCGGAAGTGGATCACTATCCATATCCGACGAGCCCAGGGAGCCGTCCGATGATACATCGATACAGGCTCGTGGCGGTCTGCATAATTATAATTCGGCGTTAGGAGAAGCGGTGCAACAAAGGTATGCTATGAACTACTCTGGCATCCAGATACTTATGACTTCGCCAGGGGCTTGGCCCTGAGCAGCCACTCATCTTTGCCTTCGGCGGCGGTGGTGGAGTAGTCTGGAAGGAGGGTCCTTCCCTTCTTGGACCCTTCGGCCCCCTTGGTTGGGGTGGCCTTCCTTTTCTTGTCCCCCCCCCATCTGAAGGGGGAGCATCTTCTTCTTCCTCCTCGTCTTCGGGGGAGGAGTGTGTCGTAGAGTTATCGGACGATGAGTCCGATAACGCCTGGCGTCGGGAACTCTTTCGGGTTCCCTTGGCCTTCTTGGTCTTCTCTGGCACCTTATAAGGGGCCGGAGTCAGCATCTCCGTAAGGAGAGCGTCTGCAGTGTCTTTGGGCAGAGGGGCCGGACAGTTAATCTGCCCTGACATCTCCACCCAGTCCTGTCAAAGGCATGGAGATCAGACCCCGCACATAATTAAGCTAGGGGAAATAAAATATCCTACCGGATGTATAGAACTCACCGAATGCGCTCGACGCTTCGCGCTTAGCCCGCGGTCCTCGGTGAGGGAGGGAGGGACCTCGGTGCCCTAGAATAGCACTTTCCAGGCATCCTCGTGTGTTGTGTTGAAGAGCCTGTTCAGAGTTTGGTGCTGGGCCGGGTCGAACTCCCACAAGTTGAAAGCCCGTCGTTGACACGGGAGGATCCGGCGGATGAGCATGACCTGGACTACGTTGACGAGTTTGAGATTCTTGCTCACCATGTTTTGGATACATGTTTGGAGTCCGGTCAGCTCTAACGAACTACCTCAGGGCAGGCCCTTCTCTTGCCAGGAGGTGAGCCGCGTGGGGAAGCCAGATCGAAACTCAGGGGCTGCTTCCCATTCGGGGTCACGCGGCTTGGTGATATAGAACCACCCCGATTGCCACCCCATTATGGTCTCCACGAAGGAGCCCTCGAGCCATGTGACGTTGGGCATCTTGCCCAGCATGGTGCCTCCGCACTCCGCCTGGCGGCCGCTCACTAGCTTCGGCTTGACATTGAAGGTCTTCAGCCATAAGCCGAAGTGGGACTGGATGCGGAGGAAGGCCTCGCACACGATGATAAACATCGAGATATTGAGGATGAAGTTCGGGGCCAGATCATGGAAATCTAGGCCGTAGTAGAACATGACCCCCGGACGAATGGGTGGAGAGGGAATCCTAGTCCACGGAGGAAATGGGTAAGGAACACTACCCTCTCATGGGGCTTGGGGGTGGGGATGAGCTGCCCCTCATCTGGGAGCCGGTGCGCGATGTCGTCGGGCAGGTATCCGGCTCTCCTCAGCTTCTTGATGTGTCCCTCCATGATGGAGGAGACCATCCACCTGCCTCCCGCTCCGAACATGGTTGGAGAGGGTTGAGGTGGGAAGTGCGGACTTGGGCACTGGAGCTCGAGTGTGCGAAAATGGATGAGCAAAGGAGGAAGAAGGCGTGGATGAAAAGGTGAATCCTTATCCCTTTATATGGGCGGACGAAATTATGCGTCCCCACTAGCCTGGTAAAACTCGCTTATCCCCCAAGCGCCGTAATCGATGGCGCGGTTGGGTTACCCACGCCCGTATTGATGAGAATCCCGTAATAAGGGGGACACGATCTCTGCTTTGACAAGACGTGTCAATAAACTGCATCGCGTTATGTGTGGGGCTAGTTAAAGGAAACGGTTCGAATAATCACCGGGCCATGGCACAATGTCGTGTTGCCAAAACGTGTCAGCAGATTGGATTTGTGGAAATATTATTCTTTGGAACTTATTTTGCAGGGTCGGACACTATCCTTGTATTCAAATTCTTCTGTGGTGTATTCGGAGGAGGAACCCGCCTTGCAATGCCGAAGACAACACTGCGCGCCGGACTCATCGTCATTGAAGACTGGTTCAGGGGCTACTGAGGGAGTCCTGGATTAGGGGGTCTCCGGACAGCCGGACTATATCCTTTGGCCGGACTGTTGGACTATGAAGATACAAGATTAAAGACTTCGTCTCGTGTCCGGATGGGACTCTACTTGGCGTGGAAGGCAAGCTAGGCAATACGGACATGTATATCTCCTCCTTTGTAACCGACCTTGTGTAACCCTAGCCCTTTCCGGTGTCTATATAAACCAGAGGGTTTTAGTCCGTAGGACAACATACAATCATACCATAGGCTAGCTTCTAGGGTTTAGCCTCTCCGATCTCGTTGTAGATCAACTCTTGTAATACCCATATCATCAAGAATAAATCAAGCAGGACGTAGGGTTTTACCTCCATCAAGAGGGCCCGAACCTGGGTAAAACATCGTGTCCCCTGCCTCCTGTTACCATCCGCCTTAGACGCACAGTTCGGGACCCCCTACCCGAGATCCGCCGGTTTTGACACCGACAAAGATCTTTATTGGTCAAACCGCATAACATCATACGTTGTTCCCTTTGTCATTGGTATGTTACTTGCCCGAGATTCGATCATCGGTATCTCAATACCTAGTTCAATCTCGTTACCGGCAAGTCTCTTTACTCGTTCTGTAATACATCATCCCGCAACTAACTCATTAGTTGCAATGCTTGCAAGGCTTAAGTGATGTGCATTACCGAGAGGGCCCAGAGATACCTCTCCGACAATCGGAGTGACAAATCCTAATCTCGAAATACGCCAACCCAACAAGTACCTTTGGAGACACCTGTAGGGCACCTTTATAATCACCCAGTTACGTTGTGACGTTTGGTAGCACACAAAGTGTTCCTCCGGTAAACGGGAGTTGCATAATCTCATAGTCATAGGAACATGTATAAGTCATGAAGAAAGCAATAGCAACATACTAAACGATCGTGTGCTAAGCTAACGGAATGGGTCATGTCAATCACATCATTCTCCTAATGATGTGATCCCGTTAATCAAATGACAACTCATGTCTATGGTTAGGAAACTTAACCATCTTTGATCAACGAGCTAGTCAAGTAGAGGCATACTAGTGACACTTTGTTTGTCTATGTATTCACACATGTATTATGTTTCCGGTTAATACAATTCTAGCATGAATAATAAACATTTATCATGATATAAGGAAATAAATAATAACTTTATTATTGCCTCTAGGGCATATTTCCTTTAGTCTCCCACTTGCACTAGAGTCAATAATCTAGATTACACAGTAATGATTCTAACACCCATGGAGCCTTCGTGCTGATCATGTTTTGCTCGTGGAAGAGGCTTAGTTAACGGGTCTGCAACATTCAGATCCGTATGTATCTTGCAAATTTCTATGTCTCCCACCTGGACTTGATCCCGGATGGAGTTGAAGCATCTCTTGATGTGCTTGGTTCTCTTGTGAAATCTGGATTCCTTCGGTAAGGCAATTGCTCCAGTATCGTCACAAAAGATTTTCATTGGACCCGATGCACTAGGTATGACACCTAGATCGGATATGAACTCCTTCATCCAGACTCCTTCATTTGCTGCTTCCGAAGCAGTTATGTACTCCGCTTCACATGTAGATCCCGCCATGACGCTTTGTTTAGAACTGCACCAACTGACAGCTCCACCGTTCAATGTAAACACGTATCCGGTTTGTGATTTAGAATCGTCCGGATCAGTGTCAAAGCTTGCATCAACGTAACCGTTTACAATGAGCTCTTTGTCACCTCCATAAATGAGAAACATATCCTTAGTCCTTTTCAGGTACTTCGGGATGTTCTTGACCGCTGTCCAGTGATCCACTCCTGGATTACTTTGGTACCTCCCTGCTAGACTTATAGCAAGGCACACATCAGGTCTGGTACACAACATTGCATACATGATAGATCCTATGGCTGAAGCATAGGGAACATCTTTCATTTTCTCTCTATCTTCTGCAATGGTCGGGCATTGAGTCTTACTCAACTTCACACCTTGCAACATAGGCAAGAACCCTTTCTTTGCTTGATCCATTTTGAACTTCTTCAAAACTTTTTCAAGGTATGTGCTTTGTGAAAGTCCAATTAAGGATCTTGATCTATCTCTATAGATCTTGATGCCTAATATATAAGCAGCTTCACCGAGGTCTTTCATTGAAAAACTCTTATTCAAGTATCCCTTTATGCTATCCAGAAATTCTATATCATTTCCAATCAACAATATGTCATCCACATATAATATTAGAAATGCTACAGAGCTCCCACTCACTTTCTTGTAAATACAGGCTTCTCCAAAAGTCTATATAAAACCAAATGCTTTGATCACACTATCAAAGCGTTTATTCCAACTCCGGGAGGCTTGCACCAGTCCATAAATGGATCGGGAGCTTGCACACTTTGTTAGCTCCCTTTGGATCGACAAAACCTTCTGGTTGCATCATATACAACTCTTCTTCCAGAAATCCATTCAAGAATGCAGTTTTGACATCCATCTGCCATATTTCATAATCATAAAACGTGGCAATTGCTAACATGATTCGGACAGACTTAAGCATCGTAGTCAATCCCTTGAACTTGTCGAAAACCTTTCGCAACAAGTCGAGCTTTGTAGACAGTAACATTACCGTCAGCGTCAGTCTTCTTCTTGAAGATCCATTTATTCTCAATTGATTGCCGATCAACGGGCAAGTAAACCAAAGTCCACACTTCGTTCTCATACATGGATCCCATCTCAGATTTCATGGCCTCAAGCCATTTTGCGGAATCTGGGCTCACCATCGCTTCTTCATAGTTCGTAGGTTCATCATGGTCTAGTAACATAACTTCCAGAATAGGATTACCGTACCACTCTGGTGCGGATCTTACTCCGGTTGACCTACGAGGCTCGGTAACAGCTTGATCTAAAGTTTCATGATCATCATCATTAACTTCCTCACTAATTGGTGTAGGTGTCGTAGAAACCGTTTTCTGTGATGAACTACTTTCCAATAAGGGAGCAGGTATAGTTACCTCATCAAGTTCTACTTTCCTCCCACTCACTTCTTTCGAGAGAAACTCCTTCTCTAGAAAAACTCCGAATTTAGCAACAGAAGTCTTGCCTTCAGATCTGTGATAGAAGGTGTACCCAACAGTCTCCTTTGGGTATCCTATGAAGACACATTTCTCCGATTTGGGTTCGAGCTTATCAAGTTGAAGCTTTTTCACATCAGCATCGTAGCCCCAAACTTTTAGAAACGACAACTTTGGTTTCTTGCCAAACCACAGTTCATAAGGCGTCGTCTCAACGGATTTCGATGGTGCCCTATTTAACGTGAATGTGGCCGTCTCTAAAGCATAACCCCAAAACGATAGCGGTAAATCAGTAAGAGACATCATAGATCGCACCATATCTAGTAAAGTACGATTACGACGTTCGGACACACCATTACGCTGTGGTGTTCCGGGTGGTGTGAGTTGCGAAACTATTCCGCATTGTTTCAAATGTAGACCAAACTCGTAACTCAAATATTCTCCTCCACGGTCAGATCATAGAAACTTTATTTTCTTGTTACGATGATTTCAACTTCACTCTGAAATTCTTTGAACTTTTCAAATGTTTCAGACTTATGCTTCATTAAGTAGATATACCCATATCTGCTTAAATCATCTGTGAAGGTGAGAAAACAACGATATCCGCCACGAGCCTCAACATTCATCGGACCACATACATCTGTATGTATGATTTCTAACAAATCTGTTGCTCTCTCCATAGTTGCGGAGAACGGCGTTTTAGTCATCTTGCCCATGTGGCACGGTTCGCAAGTACCAAGTGATTCATAATCAAGTGGTTCCAAAAGTCCATCAGTATGGAGTTTCTTCATGTGCTTTACACCGATATGACCTAAACGGCAGTGCCACAAATAAGTTGCACTATCATTATCAACTCTGTATCTTTTGGCTTCAACATTATGAATATGTGTGTCACTACTATCGAGATTCAATAAGAATAGACCACTCTTCACGGGTGCATGACCATAAAAGATATTACTCATATAAATAGAACAACCATTATTCTCTGATTTAAATGAATAACCGTATCGCATCAAACAAGATCCAGATATAATGTTCATGCTCAACGTTGGCACCAAATAACAATTATTTAGGTCTAATACTAATCCCGAAGGTAGATGTAGAGGTAGCGTGCCGACCACGATCACATCAACTTTGGAACCATTTCCCACGCGCATCATCACCTCGTCCTTAGCCAATCTTCGCTTAATCCGTAGCCCCTGTTTCGAGTTGCAAATATTAGCAACAGAACCAGTATCAAATACCCAGGTGCTACTGCGAGCATTAGTGAGGTACACATCAATAACATGTATATCACGTATACCTTTGTTCACCTTGCCATCCTTCTTATCCGCCAAATACTTGGGGCAGTTCCGCTTCCAGTGACCAGTCTGCTTGCAGTAGAAGCACTCAGTTTCAGGCTTAGGTCCAGACTTGGGTTTCTTCTCTTGAGCAGCAACTTGCTTGTTGTTCTTCTTGAAGTTCCCCTTCTTCTTCCCTTTGCCCTTTTCTTGAAACTAGTGGTCTTGTTGACCATCAACACGTGATGCTCCTTCTTGATTTCTACCTCCACAGCCTTTAGCATTGCGAAGAGCTCAGGAATTGTTTTATTCATCCCTTGCATATTATAGTTCATCACGAAGCTCTTGTAGCTTGGTGGCAGTGATTGAAGAACTCTGTCAATGACACTATCAACCGGAAGATTAACTCCCAGCTGAGTCAAGTGATTATGGTACCCAGACATTCTGAGTATATGTTCACTGACAGAACTATTCTCCTCCATTTTGTAGCTGTAGAACTTATTGGAGACTTCATATCTCTCAATCCGGGAATTTGCTTGAAATATTAACTTCAACTCCTGGAACATCTCATATGCTCCATGACGTTCAAAACGTCGTTGAAGTCCCGGTTCTAACCCGTAAAGCATGGCACACTGAACTATCGAGTAGTCATCAGCTTTGCTCTGCCAGACGTTCTTAGCATCGTCAGTTGCATCAGCAGCAGGCCTGGCACTCAGCGGTGCTTCCAGGACGTAATTCTTCTGTGCAGCAATGAGGATAATCCTCAAGTTATGGACCCAGTCCGTGTAATTGCTACCATCATCTTTCAACTTTGCTTTCTCAAGGAACGCACTAA
This sequence comes from Triticum urartu, assembly GCF_056163025.1. Taxonomy (NCBI): domain Eukaryota; kingdom Viridiplantae; phylum Streptophyta; class Magnoliopsida; order Poales; family Poaceae; genus Triticum; species Triticum urartu. Next base: position 494,889,898 of record NC_141879.1, on the reverse strand, counting down.
AATTTAACGGAACAAAAGCACGGTCCATCTATCTACAATCAACATAGACAAGCAAGATACTATCAGGTACTAAGTTCATGATAAATTTAAGTTCAATTAATCATATTACTTAAGAACTCCCACTTAGATAGATATCCCTCTAATCCTCTAAGTGATCACATGATCCAAATCAACTAAACCATGTCCGATCATCACGTGAGATGGAGTAGTTTCAATGGTGAACATCACTATGTTGATCATATCTACTATATGATTCACGCTCGACCTTTCGGTCTCCGTGTTCCGAGGCCATATCTGTTATATGCTAGGCTCGTCAAGTTTAACCTGAGTATTCCGCGTGTGCAACTGTTTTGCACCCGTTGTATTTGAACGTAGAGCTTATCACACCCGATCATCACGTGGTGTCTCAGCACGAAGAACTTTCACAATGGTGCATACTCAGGGAGAACACTTATACTTTGATAATTTAGTGAGGGATCATCTTATAATGCTACCGTCAATCAAAGCAAGATAAGATGCATAAAAGATAAACATCACATGCAATCAATATAAGTGATATGATATGACCATCATCATCTTGTGCTTCTGATCTCCATCTCTGAAGCACCGTCATGATCACCATCGTCACCAGCGCAACACCTTGATCTCCATCGTAGCATCGTTGTCGTCTCGCTAATCTTATGCTTCCACGACTATTGCTACCGCTTAGTGATAAAGTAAAGCATTACAAGGCGATTGCATTGCATACAATAAAACGACAACCATATGGCTCCTTCCAGTTGCCGATAACTTGGTTACAAAACATGATCATCTCATACAATATAGCATCACGTCTTGACCATATCACATCACAACATGCCCTGCAAAAACAAGTTAGACGTCCTCTACTTTGTTGTTGCAAGTTTTACGTGGCTGCTACGGGCTTAGCAAGAACCGTTCTTACCTACGCATCAAAACCATAACGATAGTTTGTCAAGTTGGTGTTGTTTTAACCTTCGCAAGGACCGGGCGTAGCCACACTCGGTTCAACTAAAGTTGGAGAAACTGACACCCGCCAGCCACCTATGTGCAAAGCACGTCGGTAGAACCAGTCTCGCGTAAGCGTACGCGTAATGTCGGTCCGGGCCGCTTCATCCAACAATACCGCCAAACCAAAGTATGACATGCTGGTAAGCAGTATGACTTATATCGCCCACAACTCACTTGTGTTCTACTCGTGCATATGACATCTACGCATAAAACCTAGCTCGGATGCCACTGTTGGGTAACGTAGTAATTTCAAAAAAATTCCTACGCACACACAAGATCATGGTGATGCATAGCAACGAGAGGGAGAGTGTTGTCTACGTACCCTCGTAGACCGAAAGCGGAAGCGTTAGCACAACGCGGTTGATGTAGTCATACCTCTTCACGATCCGACCGATCAAGTACCGAATGTACGGCACCTCCGAGTTTAGCACACGTTCAGCCCGATGACGTCCCTCGAACTCCGATCCAGCCGAGTGTTGAGGGAGAGTTTCGTCAGCACAACGATGTGGTGACGATGTTGATGTTCAACCAACGCAGGGCTTCGCCTAAGCACCGCTAAGAGATCAATGATCTAATGTTGTGTCTCTAGGGTGCCCCCCTGCCCCTGTATATAAAGGAGCAAGGGGGTGCGCCGGCCAGGGCATAGGCGCGCCAGGAGGAGTCCTACTCCCACCGGGAGTAGGACCCCCCCCCCTTCCTAGTTGGATTAGGACTTGGGAGGGGGGAAGAAGGAACGAGGGGGCCCGGCCCCCTTTGCCCTAAACCAATTCGGTTTGGGCCTTGGGGGGGCGCCCCCCACACTTCCCTTGCTTCCCTCCTTTTTCCACTAAGGCCCATGTAGGCCCATTAAGCCCCCCCCCCCCGGGGGGGGGGGGTCCGGTAACCTCCCGGTACTCCGGTAAAATCCCGATTTCACCCGAAACACTTCCGATATCCAAACATAGGCTTCCAATATATCAATCTTCATGTCTCGACCATTTCGAGACTCCTCGTCATGTCCGTGATCACATCCGGGACTCCGAACAACCTTTGGTACATCAAAACATATAAAGTCGTAATATAACTGTCATTGTAGCATTAAGCATGTGGACCCTACGGGTTCGAGAACTATGTAGACATGATCGAGACACGTCTCCGGTAAATAACCAATAGAGGAACCTAGATGCTCATATTGGCTCCTACATATTCTACGAAGATCTTTATCGGTCAAACCACATAACATCATACGTTGTTCCCTTTGTCATCGGTATGTTACTTGCCCGAGAATCGATCGTCGGTATCTCAATACCTAGTTCAATCTCGTTACCGGCAAGTCTCTTTACTCGTTGTGTAATACATCATCCCGCAACTAACTCATTAGTTGCAATGCTTGCAAGGCTTAAGTGATGTGCATTACCGAGAGGGCCCAGAGATACCTCTCCGACAATCGGAGTGACAAATCCTAATCTCGAAATACGCCAACCCAACAAGTACCTTGGGAGAAACTTATATAGCACCTTTATAATCACCCAGTTACATTGTGATGTTTGGTAGCACACAAAGTGTTCCTCCGGTAAACGGGAGTTGCATAATCTCATAGTCATAGGAACATGTATAAGTCATGAAGAAAGCAATAGCAACATACTAAACGATCGTGTGCTAAGTGTAACATCCCAAATTTTCAATTTGGAATGTTATACATTAGATCATCATTGCATATCATGTTTTATAGCTTTTCCGTTCTGTAATCCTCGAAATCCTAAGCAACTCAAGGACCCTTGGAGAGAGTTGGGGATTTCCCGGTTTTCATATTTGATTCTTTTATCAAATTTAAACGAGGATTTTGGTTTTAATTATTGTTCTCTCCGAAAATATTTCATATTAAAATACAAGAGAGGAGATAATATGACTTCTCCAAAATAAATGAAATATTGGAGGAAAAGTACTAAAATCAAATATTTGTTCCATTTGGATTTTATTGCAATTTTGTTTGCATTAGAAAAGTTGCATGTTTTCAAAATTGCATTTTAGGGCCAAGAAAATGTTCATCTCGTTCTAAATATTTTATTTAGACGGTGAAAATTTATTTTGCCATTTTTAGTTTTTTTATTTATTTTTCTAGGATTTTATTTCGGTCGGTGAAATTATTTTTTAAAAAATAAACAAAAGTTCCCGCGCCCGACTGGGCTTAAGGCCCAGCCGAGCCAGGCCGCCGCCGCCTTCCCCACGCGCGCGCCACCGCCGCCGACTCGGACAAGGAGTCCGAGCCGGACTCCACTCCACAGCCGCCGCCTTGACCCCTCCTCCAAGCCGCCCCGCCCCGCCCCTTTATATACGCCGCCACCCCGCCCCAAACGCCACCGCCGCACCGCCTAGCCCCGCCGTCAGCGCCGCGCCTAGCCGCCGCCGCCGCCAAACGCCCCCGCGAGCCGCCGCTCCGCCGCCACACCTCGCCTCGCCGGACCCCTCCCCGGAGGTAGTCGCAGGACTCCGCCGTCGGTTTTTTTATAAAACCATTCGGGTTTTTTTAAAACCCTAGATCCGTTTTTTTCGGATTCACCGCTTTTTCTCGGTTCTTCTAGTTAGCGGATGTTCGTTCGGACGTTCATGTTAACGAACGGTTCTTCGCCCGTTAGATATAGCTAACGAACGCTCATTCGTTAGTCTGTTCATCAGTTTTCTTTTATCAGATTTAATCCGTGATTTTCTCTGATCGCGATTTCTGATCCGATCTTAGTTTCTGTTTATCTTTTCGCTCGTTAGTCGAAATCAGGCGATTCAAGTGCCTAGAGTTTCATCTCGAAACCCTCTTTCCATTTAACCAACTCAAACAAGTTTTCTCTACTGTAAAATTTACCTAGTTTCAGATTAGTAAACGAATCTTCTTTCTTTCGCCGTTTGAGTTTCGTTGCTCCGTTTGATTTGATTCTTTTTGCGAACCAGAGTTCTTAATTTGAACTTTCTGGTCAACCTCTTTTATTTGAGTTTTGCTTGTGCATCCTTGCTTGTTACTTATGTATGCTATTGTTTGCTTGCGATAGAACACCCGGAGTGCGAAGCATGCTACTACGAGTCCCTAGGTTTCGCAGATCGTCAGCAAGGCAAGTAACACTTTGATCATACCCCTTTATCACCCAGTTTTTATGCATTAGTTCCAATCCTCAAACATTGCATGATTAGGATGTCATTAACTTGTGGGTTGGGAAGTAGTTGATGAGGTAGAACCTATTGCCCTGTTACATTCAAACCCTTGGGAGTTACTCTACGTGTTGCTTATATTACTATGCTATGCTATGCTCGTAGACGTGGTTTGGGTTTGAGTGAAATCCATGACAGATGTGAGATTGTTAAATTAATGGTTCAACTTAAGGTGGCAACTTAATCAAACAACTGGGTGGATTGAGGCACCTGGAGTACCCAGTGTTGCCTGTATTTTTTTGGAAATCCCGGAGTACCCGTGTGATCTTCCTATGGACCGCCACCCAGGCTCAAAGGGAACTGAGATGATTCATGCTAGAAACTTCCGTGTGCAGCCACAAGCTATTATGGGCTCTAGCATAGTTGAGTAAGTTACGTGAAGCTCTTGAAGAGGTAGATCAGCAGGTAGTGGGATGTAGGTTTGGTATGGTCTGTCCGGAGTAGAGAGTTAATGTTTCTGAAAGACTGTGTCTCGGTCATCCGTTTCTCAAACACCCCGTAGTGCGAGAAATCCAATGGAGGAGATCAAGTCTTGTGGGGAAAAGTGTGCAAACCTCTGCAGAGTGTACAATCTAATCATGGTTAGCCGTGTCCCGGTTATGGACAATTCTTGAGTATCTAGTACTTGGGTTATCACATGTATCTCATCATGTTTAATTATTATTGTTGGGTTGTTAATCACTTTAATTGGGATTGAGTTGGAGGAACCTTCTCAATGATGTTTTAACTACCATGATAGTAAAAATTAAAATCTATTCATTTGTTGTAGGGAAAAATTGGCTTTTCGCAAAACTGTAACCATAGAGCTTTCCACTAGCCAAATATGCATGTAGTGATAGCATTATTTTGTTCTTGCTCTAATGTGTTACTTTGCCAGCATATTCCATGTGCTAACCCGTTTCGGGCTGCAACGTATTATGTTGCAGACTTTTTAGACGGGGAGTAAGGTACGTTAGGTCGTTGCCGTGCAGCTCAGCTATGTCGTTGGAGTTGATGGACTCACCTTATCTTCCAAGCCTTCCGCTATTATCGTATTATATGGCCTTAAGCCATATTATTGTAATAAGTTCTCTCTTGAGACATTCGATGTAATAAGTGTGTGATTGTTACTCTGTTATAAATCCTTCGAGTACTGTGTGTGTCAGCATTACCGATCCAGGGATGACACTGAAGCACAGAGACTTGACCATCTGAGGTCGGGTCGCTACAAGATGGTATCAGAGCACACGCTGAGTGTAGGACACGACCACTAAGATAAACCCTAGGTCACACCTCTCTTCTCATTTCTGACTCCTCTCCATTTTCTACTCTTTAGGATGACGGAGATGAAGAACAAGTTTGCACAACCGGATGAAGACACACCTTTTGGACGTCACTTGAAGGAAGTCACTAGGTACTTGAACATTGGAATACTAAGCTTCACCGGGACGTACAACGCCACTTTACCTGAAGAGGAGCGCTGGATGATTCAAGTACAAGTTCCAGGAAGGACGTTCTCGCCAACTTCTAAACCCATAGAGTTTTCTTTCGAAGCACCCACCTGGAGTCTAGGCAAGAGCATGGCAGCCCACATTACCATTGGACGCATTGGAGAAGTTTACAACAGGGAGCTTAAGGACACTATTTACCAAATATGTGGGCGCCGAGACGAGCAATGGGAAGTAATCAGCACTAGGAAGGATAGATCCATTGCAGCCTTCATTCAGGAGTTAAACCAGCACATTCGACGCCAGGAGAACCAGATGTGCGCGGACATGATGGACTTAAAGAAGGCGAAGACTAGGATCATCGAGCTGGAGGAAGAACTCAAGTTTACACGCGATGGGTATGAGGAGGAAATCAAGACACTACTGGAGAAGAATGAAGACCTAGTCAAGAAGATCGGAGTAATCATGGGAGGACCAGCACCGGGAGACGAAGACGAAGATCCCACTTGCCCGGACAACTACATCATCATCGACAACACCGATTCCGATCCTAGTGATGATGACTATAAAGACGAAGCTGGAGCAGACATCATGGAGTCTTCCACCGATCAAAATTTCTAGATGACTGCCATATATCACTAGTATTCCCCCATGTATTTAGTAGTAGTTGAACACTTGTGCGATAGTTCTAGATCGTTTGTATGCCCTTGCTTGATTGATTGAGTGAAATGATTGTGTTTGTCTCATGTGCATATGGGTAGTGTTTTCTCATTAGACCTCTTTTCTATTCTAAATCTCTTCCATCTAAACCCCTCAGATGCCTCCGAGACGTGACACCGGTTTTGCCTTCCCACCGGAGCTCACCCAGTTGATCCAACAGCAGAATACGTTGATGCAATTGCTAGTTCAGAATCAGGGCAACAACAACAACAACAACCCGCCGCCCGTGGACAACCTAGACCATTTTCTAAGGTTACAGCCGCCGGTGTTTTCCAGTAGCACCGAGCCCATAGTTGCGGACGATTGGCTATGCCGTATTGGAAGGGAGTTGACCACCGCAGGTTGCACAGATGCTGAGAGAGTGTGCTTTGCCGCACATCAATTGGATGGACCAGCAGCCTCATGGTGGGAGAATTACACAGCCACTTTTCCTATAGCCAATGTCACTTGGGACCAGTTTCAGCTAGCTTTCCACATAGCCATGTCTCCACTGGAGCTATGCAAATGAAGAAGCGGGAGTTCCGCAACCTACGCCAGGGGAACCGTGCTGTGGCTCAGTACGTGAATGAGTTTAGCAAGTTATCTCGCTACGCCCCTGATGATGTGGCCACAGATGCCGCGAAGCAGGAGAAGTTTATGGAAGGGCTGAATGATGAGATGAGTATGCAGTTGATGGCAGCAACCTTCAACAACTACCAGGAGTTGGTAGATAAGGCTCTTATGATTGAAGGGAAGCAACAGCAGATTGAGAGCCGCAAGAGGAAGTATGTGAAGGAAATATGCCCTAGAGGCAATAATAAAGTTATTATTTATTTCCTTATATCATGATAAATGTTTATTATTCATGCTAGAATTGTATTAATCAGAAACATAATACATGTGTGAATACATAGACAAACAGAGTGTCACTAGTATGCCTCTACTAGACTAGCTCGTTAATCAAAGATGGTTATGTTTCCTAACCATGGACAAAGAGTTGTTATTTGATTAACGGGATCACATCATTAGGTGAATGATCTGATTGACATGACCCATTCCATTAGCTTAGCACCCGATCGTTTAGTATGTTGCTATTGTTTTCTTCATGACTTATACATGTTCCTATGACTATGAGATTATGCAACTCCCGTTTACCGGAGGAACACTTTGTGTGCTACCAAACGTCACAACGTAACTGGGTGATTATAAAGGTGCTCTACAGGTGTCTCCAAAGGTACATGTTGGGTTAGCGTATTTCGAGATTAGGATTTGTCACTCCGATTGTCGGAGAGGTATCTCTGGGCCCTCTTGGTAATGCACATCACATAAGCCTTGCAAGCATTGCAACTAATGAGTTAGTTGTGAGATGATGTATTACGGAACGAGTAAAGAGACTTGCCGGTAACGAGATTGAACTAGGTATTGAGATACGGATGATCGAATCTCGGGCAAGTAACATACCGATGACAAAGGGAACAACGTATGTTGTTATGCAGTCTGACCGATAAAAGATCTTCGTAGAATATGTAGGAGCCAATATGAACATCCAGGTTCCGCTATTGGTTATTGACCGGAGACATGTCTCGGTCATGTCTACATTGTTCTCGAACCCGTAGGGTCCGCACGCTTAAGGTTTTGATGACAGTTATATTATGAGTTTATGCATTTTGATGTACCGAAGTTTTTTCGGAGTCCCGGATGTGATCACGGACATGACGAGGAGTCTCGAAATGGTCGAGACATAAAGATTGATATATTGGAAGCCTATATTTGGATATCGGAAGTGTTTCGGGTGAAATCGGGATTTTACCGGAATACCGGGAGGTTACCGGAACCCCCCGGGAGGTATATGGGCCTTAGTGGGCCTTAGTGGAAGAGAGGAGAGGTGGCCAGGGCTGGGCCGCGCTCCCCTCCCCCCTAGTCCGAATAGGACAAGGAGAGGGGGCCGGCGCCCCCCTTCCTTCTCTCTCTCCTCTTTCCCCTCCTCCCGAATCCTATTCCAACTAGGAAAGAGGGGAATCCTACTCATGGAGGGAGTAGGACTCCTCCTGGCGCGCCCTCTCCTGGCCGGCCGCAACCCCCCCTTTTGATCCTTTATATACGGAGGCAGGGAGCACCCCTAGAGACACAAGTTGATCCACGTGATCATATTCTTAGCCGTGTGCGGTGCCCCCTTCCACCATAGTCCTCGATAATATTGTAGCGGTGCTTAGGCGAAGCCCTGTGACGGTAGTACATCAAGATCGTGCTGACCGAACTCTTCCCCGACACTTTGCTGGATCGGAGTCCGGGGATCGTCATCGAGCTAAACGTGTGCTAGAACTCGGAGGTGTCGTAGTTTCGGTGCTTGATCGGTCAGGCCGTGAAGACGTATGACTACATCAACCATGTTGTGCTAACGCTTCCGTTGTCGATCTACAAGGGTATGTAGATTACACTCTCCCCTCTCGTTGCTATGCATCACCATGATCTTGTGTGTGCGTAGGAAATTTTTTGAAATTACTACGTTACCCAACAGTGGCATCCGAGCCTAGGTTTTATGTGTTGATGTTATTTGCACGAGTAGAACACAAGTGAGTTGTGGGTGATATAAGTCATACTGCTTACCAGCATGTCATACTTTGGTTCGGCGGTATTGTTGGACGAAGCGGCCCAGACCGACATTACGCGTACGCTTACGCGAGACCGGTTCTCCCGACGTGCTTTGCACAAAGGTGGCTAGCGGGTGACAGTTTCTCCAACTTTAGTTGAACCGAGTGTGGCTACGCCCGGTCCTTGCGAAGGTTAAAACAGCACCAACTTGACAAACTATCGTTGTTGTTTTGATGCGTAGGTAAGATTGGTTCTTGCTTAAGCCCGTAGCAGCCACGTAAAACTTGCAACAACAAAGTAGAGGACGTCTAACTTGTTTTTGCAGGGCATGTTGTGATGTGATATGGTCAAGACATGATGCTAAATTTTATTGTATGAGATGATCATGTTTTGTAACCGAGTTATCGGCAACTGGCAGGAGCCATATGGTTGTCGCTTTATTGTATGCAATGCAATCGCGCTGTAATGCTTTACTTTATCACTAAGCGGTAGCGATAGTCATGGAAGCATAAGATTGGCGAGACGACAACGATGCTACGATGGAGATCAAGGTGTCACGCCGATGACGATGGTGATCATGACGGTGCTTCGAAGATGGAGATCACAAGCACAAGATGATGATGGCCATATCATATCACTTATATTGATTGCATGTGATGTTTATCTTTTATGCATCTTATCTTGCTTTGATTGACGGTAGCATTATAAGATGATCTCTCACTAATTATCAAGAAGTGTTCTCCCTGAGTATGCACCATTGCGAAAGTTCTTCGTGCTGAGACACCACGTGATGATCGGGTGTCATAGGCTCTACGTTCAAATACAACGGGTGCAAAACAGTTGCACACGCGGAATACTCAGGTTATACTTGACGAGCCAAGCATATACAGATATGGCCTCGGAACACGGAGACCGAAAGGTCGAGCGTGAATCATATAGTAGATATGATCAACATAGTGATGTTCACCAATGAAGCTACTCCATCTCACGTGATGATCGGACATGGTTTAGATGATTTGGATCACGTAATCACTTAGAGGATTAGAGGGATGTCTATCTAAGTGGGAGTTCTTTAAGTAATATGATTAATTGAACCTAAATTTATCATGAACTTAGTACCTGATAGTATCTTGCTTATTCATGTTTGATTGTAGATAGATGGCCCGTGTTGTTGTTCCGTTGAATTTTAATGCGTTCCTTGAGAAAGCAAAGTTGAAAGATGATGGTAGCAATTACACGGACCGGGTCCGTAACTTGAGGATTATCCTCATTGCTGCATAGAAGAATTACGTCCTGGAAGCACCGCTGGGTGCCAGGCCTGCTGCTGGAGCAACACCAGATGTTATGAACGTCTGGTAGAGCAAAGCTGATGACTACTCAATAGTTCAGTGTGCCATGCTTTACGGCTTAGAATCGGGACTTCAACGACGTTTTGAACGTCATGGAGCATATGAGATGTTCCAGGAGTTGAAGTTAATATTTCAAGCAAATGCCCGGATTGAGAGATATGAAGTCTCCAATAAATTCTATAGCTGCAAGATGGAGGAGAACAGTTCTATTAGTGAGCATATACTCAAAATGACTGGGTATAATAATCACTTGATTCAATTGGGAGTTAATCTTCCAGATGATTGCGTCATTGACAGAATTCTCCAATCACTGCCACCAAGTTACAAGAGCTTCGTGATGAACTATAATATGCAAGGGATGAATAAGACTATTCCCGAGCTCTTCGCAATGCTGAAAGCTGCGGAGGTAGAAATCAAGAAGGAGCATCAAGTGTTGATGGTCAACAAGACCACTAGTTTCAAGAAAAAGGGCAAAGGGAAGAAGAAGGGGAACTTCAAAAAGAACAGCAAGCAAGTTGCTGCTCAAGAGAAGAAACCCAAACCTGGACCTAAGCCTGAAATTGAGTGCTTCTACTGCAAGCAGACTGGTCACTGGAAGCGGAACTGCCTCAAGTATTTGGCGGATAAGAAGGATGGCAAGGTGAACAAAGGTATATGTGATATACATGATATTGATGTGTACCTAACTAATGCTCGCAGTAGCACCTGGGTATTTGATACTGGTTCTGTTGCTAATATTTGCAACTCGAAACAGGGACTACGAATTAAGCGAAGATTGGCTAAGGACGAGGTGACGATGCGCGTGGGAAATGGTTCCAAAGTCGATGTGATCGCAGTCGGCACGCTACCTCTACATCTACCTTCGGGATTAATATTAGACCTAAATAATTGTTATTTGGTGCCAGCGTTAAGCATGAACATTATATCTGGATCTTGTTTGATGCAAGACGGTTATTCATTTAAATCAGAGAATAATGGTTGTTCTATTTACATGAGTAATATCTTTTATGGTCATGCACCCTTAAAGAGTGGTCTATTCTTATTAAATCTCGATAGTAGTGACACACATATTCATAGTGTTGAAACCAAAAGATGCAGAGTTGATAATGATAGTGCAACTTATTTGTGGCACTGCCGTTTAGGTCATATCGGTATAAAGCGCATGAAGAAACTCCATACTGATGGGCTTTTTGGAACCACTTGATTATGAATCACTTGGTACTTGCGAACCGTGCCTTATGGGTAAGATGACAAAAACACCGTTCTCCGGTACTATGGAGAGAGCAACAGATTTGTTAGAAATCATACATACAGATGTATGTGGTCCGATGAATATTGAGGCTCGTGGAGGATATCGTTATTTTCTCACCTTCACAGATGACTTAAGCAGATATGGGTATATCTACTTAATGAAACACAAGTCTGAAACGTTTGAAAAGTTCAAAGAATTTCAGAGTGAAGTTGAAAATCATCGTAACAAGAAAATAAAATTCCTACGATCTGATCGTGAAGGAGAATATTTGACTTACGAGTTTGGTGTACATTTGAAACAATGTGGAATAGTTTTGCAACTCACGCCACCCGGAACACCACAGCGTAATGTTGTGTCCGAACGTCGTAATCGTACTTTACTAGATATGGTACGATCTATGATGTATCTTACTGATTTACCGCTATTGTTTTGGGGATACGCTCTAGAGATGGCCGCATTCACGTTAAATAGGGCACCATCAAAATCCATTGAGACGAGGCCTTATGAACTGTGGTTTGGCAAGAAACCAAAGTTGTCGTTTCTGAAAGTTTGGGGCTGCGATGCTTATGTGAAAAAGCTTCAACCTGATAAGCTCGAACCCAAATCGAAAAAATGTGTCTTCATAGGGTATCCAAAGGAAACTATTGGATACACCTTCTATCACAGATCCGAAGGCAAGACTTTTGTTGCTAAATTCGGAAACTTTCTGGAGAAGGAGTTTCTCTCGAAAGAAGTGAGTGGGAGGAAAGTAGAACTTGACGAGGTAACTGTACCTACTCCCTTATTGGAAAGTAGCATATCACAGAAACCTGTTTCTGTGACACCTACACCAATTAGTGAGGAAGCTAATGATGATGATCATGAAACTTCAGAACAAGATACTACTGAACCTCGTAGATCAACCAGAGTAAGATCCGCACCAGAGTGGTACGGTAACCCTGTTCTGGAAGTCATGCTACTAGATCATGATGAACCTACGAACTATGAAGAAGCGATGGTGAGCCCAGATTCCGCAAAATGGCTTAAAGCCATGAAATCTGAGATGGGATCCATGTATGAGAACAAAGTATGGACTTTGGTTGACTTGCCCAATGATCGGCAAGCAATTGAGAATAAATGGATCTTCAAGAAGAAGACGGACACTGACGGTAATATTACTGTCTACAAAGCTCGACTTGTCGCAAAAGGTTTTCGACAAGTTCAAGGGATTGACTACGATGAGACCTTCTCACCCGTAGCGATGCTTAAGTCTGTCCGAATCATGTTAGCAATTTCCGCATTTTATGATTATGAAATTTGGCAGATGGATGTCAAAACTGCATTCCTGAATGGATTTCTGGAAGAAGAGTTGTATATGATGCAACCAGAAGGTTTTGTCGATCCAAAGGGAGCTAACAAAGTGTGCAAGCTCCAGCGATCCATTTATGTACTGGTGCAAGCCTCTCGGAGTTGGAATAAATGCTTTGATAGTGTGATCAAAGCATTTGGTTTTATACAGAATTTTGGAGAAGCATGTATTTACAAGAAAGTGAGTGGGAGCTCTATAGCATTTCTGATATTATATGTGGATGACATATTACTAATTGGAAATGATATAGAATTTCTGGATAGCATAAAGGGATACTTGAATAAGAGTTTTTCAATGAAAGACCTCGGTGAAGCTGCTTACATATTAGGCATTAAGATCTATAGAGATAGATCAAGACGCTTAATTGGACTTTCACAAAGCACATACCTTGACAAAGTTTTGAAGAAGTTCAAAATGGATCAAGCAAAGAAAGGGTTCTTGCCTGTGTTATAAGGTGTGAAGTTGAGTCAGACTCAATGCCCGACCACTGCAGAAGATAGAGAGAAAATGAAAGATGTTCCCTATGCTTCAGCCATAGGCTCTATCATGTATGCAATGCTGTGTACCAGACCTGATGTGTGCCTTGCTAGAAGTCTAGCAGGGAGGTACCAAAGTAATCTAGGAGTGGATCACTGGACAGCGGTCAAGAACATCCTGAAATACCTTAAAAGGACTAAGGATATGTTTCTCGTTTATGGAGGTGACAAAGAGCTAATCGTAAGTGGTTACATCGATGCGAGCTTTGACACTGATCCGGACGATTCTAAATCGCAAACCGGATACGTATTTACATTAAACGGTGGAGCTGTCAGTTGGTGCAGTTCTAAACAAAGCATCGTGGCGGGATCTACGTGTGAAGCGGAATACATAGCTACTTCGGAAGCAGCAAATGAAGGAGTCTGGATGAAGGAGTTCATATCCGATCTAGGTGTCATACCTAGTGCATCGGGTGCAATGAAAATCTTTTGTGACAATACTGGTGCAATTGCCTTGGCAAAGGAATCCAGATTTCACAAGAGAACCAAGCACATCAAGAGACGCTTCAATTCCATCCGGGATCTAGTCCAGGTGGGAGACATAGAGATTTGCAAGATACATACGGATCTGAATGTAGCAGATCCGTTGACTAAGCCTCTTCCACGAGCAAAACATGATCAGCACCAAGGCTCCATGGGTGTTAGAATCATTACTGTATAATCTAGATTATTGACTCTAGTGCAAGTGGGAGACTGAAGGAAATATGCCCTAGAGGCAATAATAAAGTTATTATTTATTTCCTTATATCATGATAAATGTTTATTATTCATGCTAGAATTGTATTAATCGGAAATATAATACATGTGTGAATACATAGACAAACAGAGTGTCACTAGTATGCCTCTACTAGACTAGCTCGTTAATCAAAGATGGTTATGTTTCCTAACAATGGACAAAGAGTTGTTATTTGATTAACGGGATCACATCATTAGGTGAATGATCTGATTGACATGACCCATTCCATTAGCTTAGCACCCGATCGTTTAGTATGTTGCTATTGCTTTCTTCATGACTTATACATGTTCCTATGACTATGAGATTATGCAACTCCCGTTTACCGGAGGAACACTTTGTGTGCTACCAAACATCACAACATAACTGGGTGATTATAAAGGTGCTCTACAGGTGTCTCCAAAGGTACATGTTGGGTTGGCGTATTTCGAGATTAGGATTTGTCACTCCGATTGTCGAAGAGGTATCTCTAGGCCCTCTCGGTAATGCACATCACATAAGCCTTGCAAGCATTGCAACTAATGAGTTAGTTGTGAGATGATGTATTACGGAACGAGTAAAGAGACTTGCCGGTAACGAGATTGAACTAGGTATTGAGATACCGACGATCGAATCTCGGGCAAGTAACATACCGATGACAAAGGGAACAACGTATGTTGTTATGCGGTCTGACCGATAAAAGATCTTCGTAGAATATGTAGGAGCCAATATGAACATTCAGGTTCCGCTATTGGTTATTGACCGGAGACATGTCTCGGTCATGTCTACATTGTTCTCGAACCCGTAGGGTCCGCACGCTTAAGGTTTCGATGAAGTTATATTACGAGTTTATGCATTTTGATGTACCGAAGTTTGTTCGAAGTCCCGGATGTGATCACGGACATGACGAGGAGTCTCGAAATGGTCGAGACATAAAGATTGATATATTGGAAGCCTATATTTGGATATCGGAAGTGTTCCGGGTGAAATCGGGATTTTACCGGAGTACCGGGAGGTTACCGGAACCCCCCGGGAGGTATATGGGCCTTAGTGGGCCTTAGTGGAAGAGAGGAGAGGTGGCCAGGGCTGGGTCGCGCACCCCTCCCCCCCCTAGTCCGAATAGGACAAGGAGAGGGGGCCGGCGCCCCCTTCCTTTTCTCTCTCCTCTTTCCCCTCCTCCCGAATCCTATTCCAACTAGGAAAGGGGGGGAATCCTACTCCCGGAGGGAGTAGGACTCCTCCTGGCGCGCCCTCTCCTGGCCGGCCGCACCCCCCCCCTTTTGATCCTTTATATACGGAGGCAGGGAGCACCCCTAGAGACACAAGTTGATCCACGTGATCATATTCTTAGCCGTGTGCGGTGCCCCCTTCCACCATAGTCCTCGATAATATTGTAGCGGTGCTTAGGCGAAGCCCTGTGATGGTAGTACATCAAGATCGTGCTGACGGAACTCTTCCCCGAAACTTTGCTGGATCGGAGTCCGGGGATCGTCATCGAGCTGAACGTGTGCTAGAACTCGGAGGTGTCGTAGTTTCGGTGCTTGATCGGTCGGGCCGTGAAGACGTACGACTACATCAACCACGTTGTGCTAATGCTTCCGTTGTCGATCTACAAGGGTACGTAGATTACACTCTCCCCTCTCGTTGCTATGCATCACCATGATCTTGCGTGTGCGTAGGAAATTTTTTGAAATTACTACGTTACCCAACAGTATGGACAAGGGAAGTATAACTCAGGAGCTCAGCAGAAACCTCGCCTAGCCCCAAACTCGGGAGGACTTGTTCATAACCATGGAGGTCACAACCACACTGGAGGAGGATCGCATAACCACAATGGTTCTAAGAATGGGAATGGGAACGGAACCAACAATAATCATAACCGCCCCAACCCAGCCACACCCACCAAAAGGGACTTAAGTCATGTTACTTGTTTCAAGTGCGGGAAGACTGGACACTACGCCATGGAGTGCCCTGAAGGAAAGAATGGAAATGGAAATGGGAGCGCTGGGAAGAAGCCAAATCCATTCAACAAAGGACAAGTGAACCACGTTAACGTGGAGGAGGTTGAAGAGCAGCCGGACGCGGTAATAGGTAAGTTTTTGGTTAAGTCATTTACCGCTCTTGTTCTTTTCGATAATGGTGCATCGCATTCATACATATCAAGGGGATTCGTGGATAAGTTTAAACTACCAACCCAAACCTTTAGGACCCCTCTTTTAGTAAGTTCACCCGGAGCAGAGTATATGGCCAGCCGATGGTGTGACCAGATACCCTTAACCATTGGTACACATGTTTTTCCATCTGACCTAATTATCTTGGAGTCACAAGGATTGGATGTGATATTGGGTATGGACTAGATGTCAAAATTTGGAGGAAGCATTGACTGTGCTAGTAAGTCGATTTATCTCACCACCCCGGAAGGAAAAGGATTAAGTATGTATCTAGGCATGTGCCTAGGAGGAGTCAAGTGAATGCCCTTATGGGAGTTGTTTAGGAGGAAGTGCATGTAGTGAAGGATTACCCGGATGTTTTTCCAGAGGAGTTACCAGGCATGCCACCGGATAGAGACATTGAGTTTTTGATAGAGTTGTTTCCAGGTACAGGACCAATATCCAAGAGACCCTATCGGATGCCCGCAAATGATCTGGAAGAAATTAAGAAACAGATCAAGGAATTATTGGAGAAAGGATACATCCGAAGAAGTTCATCACCTTGGGGAGCCCCGGTACTTTTGGTTGAGAAGAAGGATAAATCCCTGAGGATGGTTGTTGATTATCGAGCATTAAATGAAGTGACGATTAAGAACAAGTACCCACTGCCGATGATCAATGATCTGTTTGATCAGTTGCAAGGAGCTAAAGTGTTTTTGAAGATCGATTTGCGATCGAGGTATCATCAGTTGAAGATACGAGAGAAGGACATACCGAAGATAGCATTCACAACACGATATGGATTATACGAGTACACGGTCATGTCATTTGGACTGAATAACGCCCCTGCCTATTTCATGAGCATGATGAACAAGGTGTTCATGGAGTATTTGGACAAGTTTGTTGTGGTATTTATTGATGATATTATGGTATACTCGAAGAACGAGGAGGAGCACAAGGAGCATTTGCACTTAGTTCTCAAGAAACTCAGGGAACACCAGTTGTATGCTAAGTTTAGCAAATGCGAATTTTGGTTGAAGGAAGTCGGGTTCCTTGGACATGTTATATCGGGAGAAGGTATAGCAGTAGACCCCAGCAAAATTCAGTCAGTCACTGAATGGTTGGCACCCGCTTCAGTTAGCGAGATCTGCAGTTTTCTTGGACTCGCGGGATACTACCGGAGATTCATCGAGAATTTTTCCAAGATTGCAAAGCCAATGACTGAACTGTTGAAGAAGGATACTAAGTTTAAATGGACAGAAGATTGCGAGGCAAGTTTCCAGGAATTGAAGAAACGTTTGACTACAGCGCCAGTACTAACACTGCCAGATATACATAAGGAGTTCCAAGTTACTGCGATGCCTCACGCTTAGGACTTGGATGTGTGCTTATGCAGGACGGGAGAGTTGTTTCGTATGCCTCACGACAACTAAAACCTCATGAGTTGAACTATGCCACGCATGATTTGGAGTTAGCAGCCATAGTACATGCATTGAAGACCTGGAGACATTACCCTATTGGAAACCGTTGTGATGTGTACACGGACCATAAGAGTTTGAAGTACATTTTCACCCAGAAGGAACTGAACCTTAGACAGAGGAGATGGTTGGAACTTATAAAGGATTATGACATGAAACTACACTATCATCCAGGAAAGGCCAATGTCGTAGCAGACGCTTTGAGCCGGAAGAGTTATGCTAATATCCTTGAAAGTAAGGGACTGCCGAAGGAATTAGCAGAGGACATCATGGAACTTCGATTGGAGATTGTTCCTAGAGGATTTATTGCAACAATGGAGGTCCAGTCGACATTGCTGGACAAGATTCGGAAGCCCAGAAAGAGGACAAGGAGATTGCTGAGATAAAGGAGAAGATGAGCAAAGGAAAGGCCAAAGGTTTTCATGAAGATGAGCACGATACCATATGGTTTGAGGACCGAGTTTATGTGCCCAATAACCAGGAGATCAGGAAGTTAATACTTCAAGAGGCCCATGACTCACCATACTCGATACACCCCGGAAACACCAAGATGTATTTGGATTTGAAGGAATGTTTCTGGTGGACCGGTATGAAGAAGGATATTGCCGAGTATGTAGTCGTATGTGATGTATGTCAGCGCGTGAAGGCAGAGCATCAGAAGCCAGCAGGACTGTTACAGCCTATGCCGATACCCGAATGGAAGTGGGATAAACTGGGCATGGACTTTATCA
Organism: Triticum urartu; assembly: GCF_056163025.1. Taxonomy (NCBI): domain Eukaryota; kingdom Viridiplantae; phylum Streptophyta; class Magnoliopsida; order Poales; family Poaceae; genus Triticum; species Triticum urartu. Next base: position 494,871,418 of record NC_141879.1, on the reverse strand, counting down.
CCGGATTGCCCAGGACCAAAGCAGGATACGATTCCATATGGGTAGTAGTTGATCGCTTGACCAAAGTAGCTCACTTCATCCCAGTGAAAACCACCTATACGAGTGCAAAGCTGGCCAAGATATATATGTCCAGGATAGTATGTCTGCATGGAGTTCCGAGGACCATCGTATCAGATCGAGGAACACAGTTTACCTCAAAGTTTTGGCACCAGTTGCACCAGACCTTGGGAACGAGATTGGAGTTTAGTACAGCATTTCACCCGCAGATGGATGGACAAACAGAGAGAGTCAACCAAATTTTGGAGGACATGTTGAGAGCCTGTGCGTTAGATTATGGATCTAGTTGGGATGACAATTTTCCATACGCAGAGTTTTCCTACAACAATAGCTATCAAGCCAGTTTGAAGATGGCACCGTTTGAAGCCCTGTATGGACGAAGGTGCAGAACACCGTTGATGTGGGACGAGGTAGGAGACCGACAGTTGTTTGGACCAGACTTGATCAAGGAGTCTGAGGAGAAGGTTAAATTGATTCGTGACAGACTGAAGATTGCTCAGTCCAGGCAGAAGAGTTATGCTGACTCAAAACGCAAGGAGGTAACCTATGAAATTGGAGACCGAGCATATCTGCGAGTGTCACCCTTGCGAGGAGTGAAACATTTTGGAGTTAAGGGAAAGTTAGCCCCGAGATTTGTAGGACCGTATCGTATTTTGGAACAGATGGGAGAAGTTGCCTACAAGTTGGAGTTACCCGAAGGACTGTGAGGAGTTCATGACATGTTTCACGTTTCACAGCTGAAGAAGTGTCATGCTGAGATGGCAGATATACCGCTAAGAGATACAGTACCCCTGGAGGCGATTCAGTTGGACAGTGATTTGACTTATGAGGAGAAACCAGTTAAGATTATTGAGTTTGCCAGCAGAATCACCCAAAGTAAGGTTATCAAGTTGTGTAAAGTTCAGTGGAGCCACCATACCGAGGACGAAGCCACCTGGGAACGAGAGGATGATCTCCGCAAAGACCACCTGCACCTATTTTCTAGCCAGCCCGAATCTCGAGGGCGAGATTCATCTTAAGGGGGGTAGGTTTGTAACATCCCAAATTTTCAATTTGGAATGTTATACATTAGATCATCATTGCATATCATGTTTTATTGCTTTTCCGTTCCGTAATCCTCGAAATCCTAAGCAACTCAAGGACCCTCGGAGAGAGTTGGGGATTTCCCGGTTTTCATATTTGATTCTTTTATCAAATTTTGAAACGAGGATTTTGGTTTTAATTATTTTTCTCTCCGAAAATATTTCATATTAAAATACAAGAGAGGAGATAATATGACTTCTCCAAAATAAATGAAGTATTGGAGGAAAAATACTAAAATCAAATATTTGTTCCATTTGGATTTTATTGCAATTTTGTTTGCATTAGAAAAATTGCGCGTTTTCAAAATTGCATTTTAGGGCCAAGAAAATGTTCATCTCGTTCTAAATATTTTATTTAGATGGTGAAAATTTATTTTGGCATTTTTAGTTTTTTATTTATTTTTCTAGGATTTTATTTCGGTCGGCGAAATTATTATTTAAAAAAAAAACAAAAGTTCCCGCGCCCGACTGGGCCTAAGGCCCAGCCGAGCCAGGCCGCCACCGCCGCCTTCCCTGCGTGCGTGCCGCCGCTGCCGACTCAGACAAGGAGTCCGAGCCGGACTCCACTCCACCACCGCCTTGACCCCTCCTCCAAGCCGCCCCGCCCCGCCCCTTTATATACGCCACCACCCCTCCCCAAACGCCACCGCCACCGCCGCTGCAGCCACCGCCGCGCCGCCTAGCCCCGCCGCCCGCGCCGCGCCTAGCCGCCGCCGCCGCCCCCGCGAGCCACTGCTCCGCCGCCGCACCTCGCCTCGCCGGACCCCTCGCCGGAGGTAGTCGCCGGACCCCTCGCCGGAGGTAGTCGCCGGACTCCGTCGCCGATTTTTTTTATAAAACCATTCGATTTTTTTTGAAACCCTAGATCCATTTTTTTCGGATTCGCCGGTTTTTCTCGGTTCTTCTAGTTAGCGTACGTTCGTCCGAACATTCGTGTTAACGAACGGTTCTTCGCCCGTTAGATACAGCTAACGAACGCTCGTTCGTTAGTCTGTTCGTCAGTTTTCTTTTATCGGATTTAATCCGCGATTTTCTCTGATCGCTATTTCTGATCCGATCTTAGTTTCTGTTTATCTTTTCGCTCGTTAGTCGGAATCAGGCGATTCAAGCGCCTAGAGTTTCCTCTCGAAACCCTCTTTCCGTTTAACCAACTCAAACAAGTTTTCTCTACTGTAAAATTTGACCTAGTTTCAGATTAGTAAATGAAGCTTCTTTCTTTCGCCGTTTGAGTTTTGTTGCTTCATTTGATTTGATTCTTTTTGCGAACTAGAGTTCTTAATTTGAACTTTCTCGTCAACCTCTTTTATTTGAGTTTTTCTTGTGCATCGTTGCTTGTTACTTATGTATGCTATTGTTTGCTTGCGATAGAACACCCGGAGTGCGAAGCGTGCTACTATGAGTCCCTGGGTTTCGCAGATCGTCAGCAAGGCAAGTAACACTTTGATCATACCCCTTTATCACCCAGTTTTTATGCATTAGTTCCAATCCTCAAACATTGCATGATTAGGATGTCATTAACTTGTGGGTTGGGAAGTAGTTGATGAGGTAGAACCTATTGCCCTGTTACATTCAAACCCTTGGGAGTTACTCTACGTGTTGCTTATATTACTATGCTATGCTATGCTCGTAGACGTGGTTTGGGTTTGAGTGAAATCTATGACAGATGCGAGATTGTTAAATTAATGGTTCAACTTAAGGTGGCAACTTAATCAAACAACTGGATGGATTGAGGCACCTGGAGTACCCAGTGTTGCCTGTATTTTTTTGGAAATCCCGGAGTACCCGTGTGATCTTCCTATGGACCGCCACCCAGGCTCAAAGGGAACTGAGATGATTCATGCTAGAAACTTCCGTGTGCAGCCACAAGCTATTATGGGCTCTAGCATAGTTGAGTAAGTTACGTGAAGCTCTTGAAGAGGCAGATCAGCAGGTAGTGGGATGTAGGTTTGGTATGGTCTGTCCGGAGTAGAGAGTTAATGTTTCTGAAAGACTGTATCTCGGTCATCCGTTTCTCAAACACCCCGTAGTGCGAGAAATCCAACGGAGGAGATCGAGTCTTGTGGGGAAAAATGCGCAAACCTCTGCAGAGTGTACAATCTAATCATGGTTAGCCGTGTCCCCGGTTATGGACAATTCTTGAGTATCTAGTACTTGGGTTATCACATGTATCTCATCATGTTTAATTAATACTGTTGGGTTGTTAATCACTTTAATTGGGATTGAGTTGGAGGAACCTTCTCAATGATGTTTCAACTACCATGATAGTAAAAATTAAAATCTATTCATTTGTTGTAGGGAAAAATTGGCTTTTCGCAAAACTGTAACCATAGAGCTTTCCACTAGCCAAATATGCATGTAGTGATAGCATTATTTTGTTCTTGCTCTACTGTGTTACTTTGCCAGCATATTCCATGTGCTGACCCATTTCGGGCTGCAACGTATTATGTTGCAGACTTTTCAGACAGGGAGTAAGGTACGTTAGGTCGTTGCCGTGCAGCTCAGCTATGTCGTTGGAGTTGATGGACTCACCTTATCTTCTAAGCCTTCCGCTGTTATCGTATTATATGGCCTTAAGCCATATTATTGTAATAAGTTCTCTCTTGAGACATTTGATGTAATAAGTGTGTGGTTGCTACTCTGTTATAAATCCTTCGAGTACTGTGTGTGTCAGCATTACCGATCCAGGGATGACACTGAAGCACAGAGACTTGACCATCTGAGGTCGGGTCGCTACACTAAGCTAACGGAATGGGTCATGTCAATCACATCATTCTCCTAATGATGTGATCCCGTTAATCAAATGAAAACTCATGTCTATGGTTAGAAAACTTAACCATCTTTGATCAACGAGCTAGTCAAGTAGAGGCATACTAGTGACACTCTGTTTGTCTATGTATTCACACATGTATTATGTTTCCGGTTAATACAATTCTAGCATGAATAATAAACATTTATCATGATATAAGGAAATAAATAATAACTTTATTATTGCCTCTAGGGCATATTTCTTTCAAAGAATTCTGTCAAGGGTGGTCAATGTTTGGTCGCATGGGAATATGTTTCTTTGCCTAGATACGCCGGTGGGCTGGGAGTTCGGAACCTCGTGGCGCACAATAATGCACTGTTATGCAAGTTCACTGCCAGGGTTCTACAAAACTCCGATGTCCCCTGCTATCAGTGGTTCGCCCATCGGTACTGCTATACTCGCATACCACATGGCTCAGCCAGCAGAGACACTGCTATTTGGAAGGGCTTCAAGGAATGCATTTCCCTGGTTATGGCCTCGACGTATTGCTCTCTCGATGGTGGCAAGATGATCTCTTTCTGGCATCATAAGTGGCTAGGGGTCGGCCGCCTTCGCTTCGTCCTACCAGTCTTGTACTCATATGCAAGGGATAGTCGTTGCTCCGTCGCCTCTCAGTTTGACAATGGCCGCTGGGTTATCCAGTTGCATCCTAGCCTATCAAGCTCAGCGGATCAGGAGCTACGTCGCCTCAATTCTTTCCTGTTGGACGTGCTGCCCAATTTGGCTCACCCAGACCTTCGTCGAACCGCCATCTGCAACAAAGAGGTCAGTACCGCGTACATCTACGGGTTACTGAATTTCAGAGGCGTGTCTTGCACATTCGCGCATTGGATCTGGGATCCTATCATCCCTCTCAAATATCGGATTTTTCTTTGGCTCGCTTTTCGGGGCGGCTCAACACACGGGACAATATGACAAAGAAGAAGTGGTACCCAGTTGCTACTCACCCTGACTGCGATATCTGCCCAGCTACTGAGTCCATCAATCACATAGTTCTGCGTTGCGTACCGGCTGATGCAATTTGAAACAAGTTGAGTGTGGCCAGCCATGCCTCCTGCTCCCCGGACATTCTGGCGTTTGTGCAACAACTCCATTTCTATTGGCCTTCTACTAGGGAAGTACATGTTCTTTTTGCTGCCTGTGCCGTCACATTATGGCACGCCAGAAACGACAGGGTATTCCATTTCAAGCGCTGGTCGCCCTCTTATACCAGACAATATGCAGTCCAACTCTTATCCCTTTGGATGAACAGGGCTACACGCATGAAGGATATAGAGTATTTAGTTTCCTGAGTACATCAACTTAGTTCCTAGCATAGATATTTAACTGATGCCATGTACTTTCTTCCGACCCCCCTATTTTTCTTTTCCGAGGCAACTTATGGCCTCTGCACCACGGTGTGTAACATAAGTTTCATGTAATTGACCTTTGGTTATCATGTTGTGGCTGTTTTAAAATGCATAAGGTAGAACGAGATCTACCTTTTATTTATAAAAAAACGAGTCTAAACCGTCACGGCATCACATATTCCAAGCAGCAGCCGTAGTCGAACCCAACTCCAACAATCATGTCGGCCGAACATGCATCCACGCAGATTATCTTTTGTTCAATCCAAAACTGTACATGCATGCAAGCCATGGACCACCGTGCCTGTGCACTAGTCCGAACCGGCCCTACATGCATACAAAAGGAAACTCACAAAATTCAATTTGTACACGTATCACAACCGGTGGTTTCTCCATGGCATCCGTTGGACTCCTGAACAAACACGCCTATTTCCCTGCGTTGTACTATTTGCGTGACGAGATCTGCTGCCGCACGTCGCAAACTGCCTCTTCGTGTACGCACAGCCTTGTATCGTAACCTTCCTTCTCTCGGTCCATGCATCTTGGAAAAAACTCGTCGCCGTATCCAACGAACAGCTCACCCCGTCACCTCTGACCTTGGTTCTCGCCAGTGATCTGTACTGCCCCGTCGCACGTATTAACCCTACCGTAACAGTCGCCGCCTCACGCATCATTCGTGCACGAGCCATGCTGTATCTTGGCTATCCACGTCGCCGACACAATCCGTGCATAGTGCCACGCCCCTTGTACAACACCGAGCGCACCATCTCGATGCTCTCACACTTCGATGTATCCGACCGCCCCCAACATCTGGTCGTGGGTCTGATCGCGAGCTGGATCCGTCGCCTCTACAACGTCTTCAACAACCACTACGCTGGTCCGATCGCCACGTCTAGCCGATCCTTACCACCACAACGCATCGACGGTCCAGGCCTCCTGCCCGAAGTGTCCGACACCACCAACCGCATCCGCGATGCCGCCATGCTCCACCTTGCACCAAATGGACGTTCCATGGCACCCGTCGAGCATGATCCTCGTACCTCCGGATAATCTTTCGCATAGCCTTCTCGCAACTTGCTCATGATACCACTTGCTAGAATAAAACGCTAATGCAAAATCATAGACGACGCATCGATGCACGATATTTGTTAACGAGATTCACCAATATGGCTACATCTCCGGGGCATGACTACGGGCGCTCCTCCCCAAGATATCACAACACCGACCGACCGGGCGCCGGCATAAGCCATCGGCTCCCCGCATACCCGTTACTATCAAGTCGTCATGGGTTATAACGTGTGGTGCCCCTCCGTATATAAAAGGCCTCGGATACAACGTGTCCGACTCCTACACAACTCTTACCTAACCACACCAATTACAACTCCAAGACCATGTAACCCCTTGCAACATAATATTCGACAGAATATAACAGCACCGACGACCACTTCGGTGTTGCACCTCTTGGCCATTCGTGGTGGTCGGAGGTGTGATGGTGTGCGGCGGCCGGTGGATGTGTTAGAAAGGATGAGGACTGTGCAGGGTAGGGTTTACGGAGAAGAAGTCTGATCGGCTTTAAAGTCGGGATAGGCTTCTCGATCGTTGCGCCATCATGAATGTGAATAGGCCGATTTGCCGGAGTGAATGCGAGGCCGAAGCAGACGCGGCCGAAAAAGGTTATGAATGGGCATGACGCTTCGAAGTTCGACATGACAACGTCCTGACTCCCCCAAATCTCCCTGTTTGATGCCAGTTTACGGGTGATGTGAACAAATTTGATAACCACGATATCCAACCCAAAGTGTCCTGACCATCCGCTTTAGACATTGACGGTCGATTTGGATTTGGAGAGATCAGATTTTTGAGTTACCCTAATTGGCTAATTGCAAAAATGTCCCTACAAGTTTTTCTCCGCGCACCTTACAATTTTGACTGAGAAAAAAACTCATTAAACCCCCGCGCCGCTCCGATCTTCTTTTCCGGCGACGGCGGCGGTGGAGGCGGCGGTGGCAGTTTTGCTTCGCTCCTCCTTGGTCTGAGGATCTCCACCCCAAGGTATTCTTCTTTCAAATACTCCTCCGTTACTGCAGTGGCGTGGAGTGAAGATCTATCCCAACATGGGTTAATTCCTTGGAATTGTCGCTGACGAAACCTAGCTTGGATTTTGCGTAATGAAACCCTAGCATTGATTGTCCTGGGTTGATTCTCCTTTACTGCAGCAAATTTGATCCAAATTCCTCTTCTCCTTTTCAGTTTGTGCAGGATTTGGTTGCCGTGCGGTGGTCGGCTGGCTAGGGCAGGCGGCGGGACCGGTCTCCTCTCTCATGCAGAATCGAGTACATCCTGCCGGAGCCTCGTCCTCTGCCTCCAGCGGCGGAGACGGCTCTGGTTCAGGCTTCTGCCTCAGTGATATAAGTCAGTTTTCTTCTGTCAACCCCTTCACATCATCTATGAACTCGTGTCAATGAATCTGGTACAACCGTACAATGCCATATTGCAGTGGAAATCGAAGCTGGCAGCGGGGGAGACCACAAAGCACCGGGCTCCCCGAGGTCCAAGCATTCCGCTACCGAGCAGAGACGTCGCTGCAAAATCAATGAGAGGCAAGCCCCCAACTGCCCACCCTAGCCAATCCATTATGAACTATATTATTCTTTCTGCGATATTACCCCCTATCTACCAATAACTGTTAGCATTACTAACTGCAATGCAGATTTCAGATACTCCGTGATCTTGTACCACAAAGTGACCAGAAGAGAGATAAGGCCACATTCCTTTTGGAGGTCCTTGTTTTCTTCCCTTTCTCATCACTCCCTTTCCCCTATTTCGATAAGGATACCTGTGTCTATACTCCAGTGCACATAAGCAGTTGTTATCCTCTGCAGGTGATTGAATATGTCAAATTCTTACAAGAAAAGGTACAAAACCATGAAGCATGTGCTGGTGGAGACTGGAACCAAGAAAATACAAAATTGGCGCCTTGGGTAATCCACATTTCACTGTCCTCCCGTATTCATTACATAAGCGTGCCTGCTATTTGCTTTGTCATGACAGTCAAATTTGTATGTGAAAGAATTATATGAAAATATCATATGTGGCAGCCTAAATAAAGATTAACATGACAGCCATTACAATTTGCACCACTAAAGCATTAACAGAAATTATAGATTATTTCGAATTTACTTTCCAGTACACATTCAGGAGAAATTTGTCCGGTTCGTTTATTAGATCTGCAACTAGCAACTTATTTCATTGCTGTTCACTGGAAATCTCTATCTCTGAAATCCTATGCAGCTGAGTAGAAAGTTCTACCATAGAATTTCCATGATGGAAAGTGTGCAAAGGTGAAGTTCACTATAATTTAGCACCGCAAATCTTTTGAATTTTGTCAGTAAGTCGCGACTAACGTTCACCGTAGGTATATGCACAATGATTCAGTCATAGGTAATTAACCGAATTCTTCTGTTTGGAAAAAAACAGTAAACCAATAATAGTAACTCACACATTATGTTATGATTATGGCTGTCATATTTTACTCCTTGTGCTCAAGAATATACACTGCTGAACAGCTGCGCAGTATCTCATATTTAACTTCTGATATGTTAGTTGAAATCAAATATTGTCGTGTTAAGAAAGAAAATCTGGCCAAATCTGATGTTATCATTTCCATGCAGTCAATAATTGGAAATTTTATATTAGTTGTTAAAGTTAGGGATGTTTCACTGCACTCTTTCTAGGTAAGTTTCTGAACAGATGGATTAGTAGCGTTCAGCAATGCCTGGTGTTGAAACCTTAAAATTATTGAAATAACATGTTATATTATAACAGAGTAGCAACCGAGTACCAGTTGACCTCATGCCAGGTGTAGCAGCACCCACAACAAAAAATTGCTCTGCTGGGAACTTTCTGGACAACAGTATCCCCACCATGCCAGAAATGCTGCAAAATGCTGAAACGGTAGTAGAACCAGCCAAGTTAAATGCAGGTATACGTAGATAATATAGTCTGTGTGAGTTGTTAGCCTTTTAGATTGTACTATTCAACAATGAGTGCTAATTGCTCTCCTTTTTCTCTCAGATATTATAGAATCACAGTACCAGTCCCAATGGCAAGAGCTTCCATGTCCAGCGGATTGCCTTGTGGACAGTGAAATGAGCAATGAAAAAGAAGAATTGACTATAGATGAGGGTACCATAACTGTTTCCAGCATGTACTCCCAAAAGTATGTTTCTAGCCTTCGCAAAATTCTGTGAAATTTTCCTTACTGATAATTGCTACTAGTAGTTTTAGAGTTACTGGAACGAAGAAAGGGATTGCTATTGTTTATGGTACATATAATGTTAACTGCAAAAGATTTCTCAACTTGTTCTTGCCTGATATTTTATGCATTTCTTCATACTCCAGTGTGTGTATGATGGAAAAAGTGTATGTAAATGTATAAATATTTACCCTAGTCGCCTCTGATGCCCCAATACAAGGTTTCATATCCGTATCTGATACCTATATCGAATACTCCCTCCGTTCCTAAATATAATTCTTTTTAGAGATTCCAATATGGACTACATACGGAGCAAAATGAGTGAATCTACACTCTAAAATACGTCTATATACATCCGTATGTAGTTCATGTTGAAATCTCTAAAAAGACTTATATTTAAGAACGAAGGGAGTACATGTTATGCCATGGATACACTTGGATACATGTCCACCCAGTATTGGGTTGGGCAAAATACACACATGTTATTCACTGCAGTTCATAAGAAGTGATTCCGTATGTTTGCATCTTTTTGTTAACCTTGAGGATGGAATTATCTTCGTCATCCATTTAGATACATTTTCTTTTCTGATCAATTGCTCTGCATTTGGTATTCCTACATGTTCTTTTGACATTCATCTTGAACAGCTTTGACTCACTCAACTATTATTTGTAATTCTTCTTGAACAGCCTATTTACGGCTTTGACTAATGCAATGGAAAATTTGGGCATCGATTTGTCACAAGCCAGTGTTACCGTGCACGTCAATCTGGGCAGGAGAGCAATTTCCAGGTCTAATAATATATCCAGTGCAAAGGTGGAAGCTCTCAATCTACTCATGAATATTTAACTGAAATAATTTGAAATGTGTCTATCATGGAATATATTTATTTAGCATCTTGCAAAAAAATACTAATAAGAAAGGAGTCGTGATTACCAGCCTAACTTTGTTCTTAACCACAATATGGTCCATGATTAATACAGTGGCACATGTGACACACTTAGAATCTGGACCTTAGAAACACAAACTGTACTCTGTATTACAGAGTATTTATGTTTTTGTAAAACGGCAGTATAATAGAGGTGGCAAATAGTAGGTTCTTGCTATTACAAAAATCAATTAACTTGTAATTTTTTATTGAAGACGGATTTGCGTTATGCAAACGCTGTCCATTTTTACTTTACTACTGGCTGTTTGCTAATGCCCTTCTGTATGTCAAATTTTGTGGTAGGTGCATACTAATAATAAAATTGATCATGTGCTTTCCATAAACGGAATTGTAACTACAGTTAATCATATTTTTTTTGTTCAATGATGCCCATTATTCATTCAAGTACTCTCCTGATCTTATTTCTTTAAATGGGAGCAGAAAGACATGCCAGCCGCAAACTAAATCATACAAGGTGCTGGGCAGGCCAAAAGCTGTTAGGAATCTGAGGAAGCGTCGAAGAGGCAGTCTAGTAGGAGTCATTCCTGGATCTCAACTTGCTTTTATGGATAAACCCTTTCTGCTATATCTTCCCGTGGCCCTCCCTTATCCTCGTTGAGTGTAAATTAAATTATTATTTTTGAAAGCACACTATCTTATGTGTACATTTGTTATATATGATGTGGTTAGCTGATTGTCGGTCTGTGGAAACTACAGCCTACCCCGTCTCAGAAGAAGGAAAAACTGCAATATATCTTTTTGTTGAGTATCAAAAAACTAGGAGTACAACATATTATGAGAGCTCTTTCCCCTGCCTCCCTACACGACACCCACGGTTACAACATACCAACAAAAAATGTTTTCTGGCTAGCGGCAAAGTTATGTGAAATTTGTCCAAATGATAGATTTTGCAACATGCCTGAATCGGCAGCAGAACATGAGTGCACGGCCCATGGGTCCTGAGGGCTACCAAAATGCCGAGAAACACCACACCCATATGGCTACAGCCCCAGAAACAAGCGAAAACCTCAGAATTTGATATTGCCTGAATCAGCACCAGACCAAGGCCCTCATGTAATGACGATCGCAAAAGGTGTCTGAGATTCCTAAAAACCATAGGCTATTACAACCACGATTACGATCAAATTCTCAAGACTCAGCAACCTACCAAACCGGCACAAAAGATCGTGACCAACAGGTGATGGCAACTAAAACTACATCCATATTTACAAGCAAACTACCTCTCCGACATCTCACTGTATCATCTCCATCTGTAACACGGCCTCTTCGCTTCCTGATGCCGACTGTTGTTATGTTTAAACCTAACTACTATAGAAAACTGAGTTGCAAGGAGAAGGGCCTTCAGCTGTTGTCAGTGTAGTCTTGCAGCCTCTGCCCGATAATATAGCGCTCATCCCTGATAGAATCGTGGAGTTTCACCAGGACACCCCAGAATACCTTGGCAAGGTAGCAGAGCGCATATAAGGCGAGGCTGCCCAGCCATGCGAAATGGTACACCGTCGAGTTCACCGCAGCAGAGTAGCCAAACCTTGGGAAAAGGCCCTTCGCAAGCACATAAGGAACACACAGAACAATCACTAGCTTCATGGTGATAGGCATCAATATATCTTGCAAGACCCACTTTGCCCTCAACCCTGCAAAGCCATCATCCTTTGCCCGAGTAAGCTTCCAGTCCCATCTTCCATCAATGAAATGAGCCAGGAAAGGCGCGTCCCTTGTCCAATGAGCCTTCAACAATGGTAACAAAAATATCTAATTAGAATAACCTGGCAAATTACCAGCAAACTACTACATTAAGTAACCATGTGCCCATTGCAAGATCAGTCAGAATAGAAACTCAGCCATCATTGGGCAGATATTGGCAATTGATACTTGATAGCATGCCTGAGGCGGCACGGGAGACGAATTAAATATTGCAGGCTTTCTCAATGGGAAGAGTCAATTACAAAAATATTGTGACTAATAACAACAAAACAGCTTTGCAAATGAGATGGACTAAAATAAAATATGCACTGTTCATTTTGATAATTCGCTTTAGCAAGGAAACTATGCATTTTGGAACTGGTACACTTTTGGTGTCATGTACTCCCTCCTTTCCAAAATACTTGTCATGGTTTTAGTTCGAATTAAAACTACGACAAGCATTTTAGAACGGAGGGAGTAGCAAATTTTCCCAAATAATTGCGATCGCCTGATTATGCCAAGTATGGTGCATACATGATGAATACAAGTTAAGTCATCAGAAAAGTGACAAGATAAGTTGCATCTCACCAAATTAGTCCAGAATTTCAGCAATAGCATCCCCAGGAACCAAATGCTGAAGAAGTCTAGAACTGGAATGTCATCAGATGGCACAATGAAGGGTGACATCACCAGAAAATCAACCAGGAACTTGAAGGGTGATATCAGGAGAAAATCAACCAGCAATCCTATTAGAATGGGAATGATAACAATCTGGCAACAAACAACAAGTTACTGAACTGTTTTATCAAAATAAAATAAAAATGAAACCACCTCAATTAAAATGCTCACCCATATGAACAAAAGAGGAGAGCTCTTCAGAGCAGTTATACCCCACTTGCAGATAACAGAAGCTAGAAGGCATGTTCTCCCAGATGTCATGTAGACAAATGAATCTCTAGAGGCGGCAATAATAGTTGATATGGTGCAAAATCCAACAGCAAACGCAAACAGATCTAAAAGAAAGATTACCCAAGTAAGCCCAAATAAGATGAATAACATAAACAAACATTCACTTCATTTACAGAGGAATTTCAGTGATCATCTCTGAGCAATTATTACCATTGGACTTCAATCCACCTGCTACTGGCAGCTGAGGGATGGCCAACAATAATGCACGCCCAACTGAGATTGGAAAGATAAGCACAACAGTGTTGAGTATCACAACAGTCAACCATGCTAGCACTACAAGTAGTGTCATTCGAACTGCAACAGATCTCCTGTTACAATGTGTAAGAAGGGTAAATATCTTCTAGAAAAATTGTGCAGCCAACATCTTGAGTTTGCAAAACATTAATTAGTTGAATGGTAAAAAAATGAGCAGGCAAGTATAGGAAATAAAAACGAGATTAGAAAAAGAATTCAAAGAAAATATAATTTATTTTGACTGAAGACTAAAATTGCCGTACTGAAGATGCAACAATGGTACGCATATTTGTTTCTTGAAGTCAATGTTCAGGATATCGGTAATTGGTACCATATCAGTTGGGTGCTGGGTAGGGATTAAACGGTGAATCAGCCATTTAACTAAATTTATCGGTAACCCATTTATCAGGAGGTCAACTAGGGCCATATCAATACATCCTAGGCTATATAGCAACATGCAATGTACTAAGTATCTAAATATGCAATCCTAGGCTACATAGCAACAAGGAAATTGTTGCCTTGATGTTCTGATGTTGCAGCCGATCTGGAAGGCCATAAACCTGAACATTGAAACATAGGGAGGGAACGGGCCAGTTTTGGGCTAAAAAAGGCCTAGCAGTTAATTGACCCAGCCGATAATTCAGCCTGACAACTGATAAATCGGCTTGTCAGACAAATTAACTGGACCTACAAGTTAATGGCTCGAATAGCGCGTTCTCATATCGGGAGGGGTCCGAATAGCAGTTAACTGACCTATATTTGGAACAGTGTTTGAAGTATTGTTTTTACATGATCCATAGTGCCCATATGGAAGTAATGTCAGACAGTACAACCATATATGGATCTCACTTCAATATTTGATCCAGTTTGTACAAGTTTGAGGATCCAAATATTCGATTACCAGTTCTGTGGCATACTAGAACCACCTATGCAATGTTTAACCCCCAAAAGATGGAAATTCCTGTGACGAGACACATTTGGGAAGATATATACCGAGATTGGGTACCCTCTTCACTCTAAAGATAAAAGTGTGCAAAAAGAACAAACACCAACACTACTGCCTAACCACCAGAATGCATGTATCTTAAATGAATAGTCAACAATGAAATCATAAAGAAATAAAATTAGATCATATTAGAGAATGGGTGTGGGAGCATCAGGTTACAAATAGTGCAGAATGTACAGTCCCTTGAGTGAACAAAAATATGGGAGTTTACCTATTAGCCATAGCTTCGTAAGTGCTGCCATACTGGTCATTTGGTGCGACACTATTACTAACCTCATGTCCAGATGCTCCGTCAGGCTGGACAATCAACAAATCTAATAGACCAAGAGCTTGTCCAGTAGTGGCAAACCAATTTCGCAGTATCTTCTCCACCAGTTTGCGAGGTTGAAGGTATTTGAGTGTATTGCAAATGAGAAACCTCAGAAGGACAATGCCAGAAAGTAACTCTGCGTAGGTCCGTGGCGCTTGCCAAAATGATGTGCCCTTAGTAGGTGGATCGAAGTAGCTACAGTTCATAATATTAAAATAAATGCGTTGAATCACCAAAGACTGGCAGATGCATAAGATGAAGAAGAAAAAAGAATACTTACATGATATCTAATGGGAACAACTTAGGTGCCAATCCACCAGCGATTTGAACAGGAACAAGAAAGACCATACCAACATTGATAATGCCAACAAAAAGACGAGGAAGCTTCTTGAAAGAGATAATATAGAATGGTTCGCGCATGCATGGTTTCACATTATGCTCTTCAGCAAGATGGAAAAATGGAATACTAACTCCTGGCCTCAGTATCTATTCACAAGCAAACAAAAAAATTACTGTTACACCCCTGAAACATATACTGCATGCACTACGAAATGATGAGACCACAAATACAGTACGATAAATACCGGGCGAAGAAGACTGGACAATTTGGAGCGTAGTATCAAAAAGATGCATCCAGTAAGCCAATGTAGAGTAATAGAAGGAAAGGATGAAGCCCACAGAAGTTTGAACCTTTGATGTATTGTTGCACCAAACATTTTCGAAGTACAGATATCAAGAGACCAGCCAAAGAGCAAGGGGAATACTATAATCATGTTTATGACATTAAGAGAAAAGTTGGCAAAAGTGATCAAATTTGCGATCCCTCTGAAGAACATCTGGCAGAGAGAGAATGTCTTGCGGATCATTACATGTATACGATGCAGCCATCTAAAGGGGCTCAACAACCAGCATGTCCCATCAGCCAAGATCTTGAAGAAAATGGCAATCAGAAGTCGCTCTCCCCTCGAGTATTGATGGAAAGTATGCATCCCACCAAAAGTTACACCCAGTGAAAAGATAAATCCATATCCAATTAAAAGGATATAAGCTGTTGAAGTGTATGAGTTGACATCATCCACATTTCCAAAATTGAAACACGAAACGCACCATAGGATTATCCTTCCCAACGTGAAGGGAACAAAACCAAACATGAAAGCAATGCCTATGTCAACTATTACCACCTGAATAGAAAATGATTTAGTTAGAATTTTCCGCAATTAAGTATATTAAAAAAGATAAGCAGAAGATATCTGAAGCCTCCATCCTACAAAAGCAATAAAGCATCCACATGTGGTGTTGAAGCATTGTCCAAAAATGTTAATTAAAACCATGGTGGAACTAGCCCAACAAGGTAACAAAAGCTACAGCAACAACACAATGATTAAAGCACCAAGGAGGACAAGGTTAGCCACTCATGGAGGTGCACTCAAAATAATGGCCTAAGAAATCCTAAACCTACATATTAGGAATAGTCATCCAACATTGCACTTTCTACGCCTCCAGGGTCCAGACTGATGGACAGCAAACCATATTGATGATGTCTCGCCCAATTGCAGGGTAGGAAAAAGGTAAAGAACTGAACGCCATCCAGTTTTACAAAAGAACTCATACTATTTTGGTCCATGTGATGACCAAATCATTTAAGTTTTGCTGTTACTCGCAATAGTCAGGACCGTAAGCAGCATCTTCCCTTTGAACTGAAGTTATACTCTACTATGACCAGTGTTAAGCAAAACCATGACAAGATGTGCTTAATCTCTAGAATATAACTTCATTAATCAGTGCTCTACTTCTGCAGGTAGAATGTAGAATCCTCCCATCACAGTAAACAAGAAACAGTAGTTGGTGTTGGATGAAAAAACCCTTAATGCCAGGCTCTTGTGAATTAGAATTTGCTTCTCTACTTAGTCATAAGATGTGCAAAGCTTGTGGACGTTCCCTCAGAAAAGGAAAACGATAAATGTACAGTCAGAGGACAGTGGGGAGATCAAAGCAAGAAGCGTACCATCAAGGAAGCTTCCACAGTATGCAGCGCAAGGACTTGCAGGCTATCCAATCCCCCAAATCTGTTTTGAAGGTGAGTTTCCAGGCGAGCAACCCAGAGAGCAAATGGAGCAACAGCATCAGCACCAATTCTGGCGAGCCCGTTAAGCTGTCTAAAATGGCCAAGGTCCCTGACGAAGGCTCTTCTGATAGAAACACAGGCGAATATGGTATCCACGGAAGGCATGAACCTGAACCTGTAGAACCCATCTGCAAAGAAGGAGGTGGCGGAGAGCCGGAGGGAGAGCAGGTGTCGCACTTGAGCAAAGCTCCTGGAGAGAGCGAGGCGCCATGTCCAGAGAGTGGTGACGGGCATGATGAATTCCCAGACGAGGACCGCGACGACGAGGGAGAGCAGCACGATAACCCAACCCATGACCTTGTTGGCCAAGCCGAGCATGAATTCGGAAAGGGGCAGCCTCGCAGGGGCGTTTGGAGCGTAGAGAGGGCTGATGGTGATCTCGCGGCTGCACACCTGATCGAAGGAGCAGAGGAACATGAGCATCGCGTCGAATTGGAACTCGAAGATTAAGCTAAGCGCGAACCACACAGCAACAGCATGAATCGAAATTAGCAAACAAGGGCATGGACCATTCATGGCGGATATGATCGATGCCGAGAGAGGGCAGGCGGAGGCGAAGACTAGAGGGATACCTCGCACCGGGATTGGCGGCTGGTGGCGAGCCATCGGAGGAGGCAGTCGTCGTGGACGAACCTGATGCTGCCGCTGCAGGCGCAGGGGCGGCGCAGAGGGCGATCCGCCTCGGCTGGGAAGCGGCAGATGCGGCACTGGTCCCCATCCTCGTCATCCGAGCCGTCCGCCGCGGAGGAGAGCGCGGTCTCCGGCGGAGGGACGTCGGCCATCCTCGGCGAAGCTTCCCTTGGTCTCTCCCCTCTCCCCTCCCCCTCTCGAAAGAAGACACCTTCCGTGCGCTCCTCTTTCTCTCGCTTCCTCGGCCGACACCCACCCTAGTTTGTCTTTATTGACTTGCTGCTGCTAACTCTCTCGTACTTTTTCTGAATCACACTTAGCATCTCCAGATCAGCTATAAATCGGTACCGCAAAAAACGTTTGAGGGATATACTGATTTACGGTATCGCGCAAACAATGACTGAACAGATCCTCTAAAACGATACTGCAAATTTAATAATAAAAACATCCGCGCCAGAAATTGTTGACGATCAAGCGGCAGTTCTTCATCACATCACACAAAGTTCTTCACACATGGCTAATTTTTGTGTTTTGACCTTTTTCGAAAAGTTTAGCCGGATCTGACCTCGGTTTGAAAGTTTTTCGAGATTTGAGCCTTTTTCCTATCGCCAGGGTCCTCGAAAGTAGGGTTGTAAAGGCTAGCACCAGAAGCCTAGGCGATAGCTCACTCATCCACGTCAATCCGAGTAAACGACAGACGTCTCCTGCGGCCCACCCTACCGCCAGAGTCCTAAGTGGTAGGCTATGCAACCCTACCGCTAAAGACCGGGGCGCGGGGCCCACCCACGAACTCCAGCCCCCATCTTCTCTCCCGCGACTGCGCCGCGTCGCCTAGCAATAGAGAGCCCCCCCCACTCCCCTCCTCTGATCTTCTTCGTCTCTTCACCATTTTTGCGAATCGATATGGCTCCAAAACGAGAAAAGTAAGCTCTCTCAATCCCTCCAATTAGTTTTAGTCAAAAAACATTCGATTCGATGCATTATTTGGTCCAAATAAACCGTATTTTCCTACTAGATTTTAATTTTGATTGATGCTAGGTTTGTTTAGCTTGATTCTATATGATGTATGGAGTTGAATATGAACTCTAGTAACTAGTTGGAGAGATTCTATGTAGTTTCCATATGAACCCTAGTTCATCACAAAATTAGTTGGAGATTCATTTTTTTAATGAATGGTCATATGATTGATGTTGGGGGGATTGTAATTGTCGGCGTTCTGGGAACGGGGGTACCCAGACTTGCCTGCCCGCGGCCCACAACGTGGCTCCACCGACGGCCTGGTATGGCCCACCTTCAGCGTCACCAACACAAGACCCTCGCGAGGGGCCAAGCTTCGCAAGGCGGACGACACCAAGACCTCCAGGAGGAGCGGCCTCCTCAGGCTGGCTCCTGAGGAGCGGAGATCTCTATGCAAGCTTTCCACCTCGTGAGGTTCAGATGACGCAAGCCATGACGACCAAGGCCAGGCGGGCGCCAGAGGGCGCAGTACAACAGTTTTCTCTTTGGTGCTAAGGAGGCAAGCGCAGGCACGGAGTCCCGATGAATCAGCCAAAGGTTTCCATTCTCATGCAACAAGGCCAAGACCCTCAGGACGGCAGGATGAAGGTCATCACCGAGCCCACCACGGCGTCACGACCAGAAGCTTTGCAGGCGAAGACCACCTTTTGTCAGGATAAGATGTACTAGTTGTTCCCTTTCGAATTTGGCCGTTGTGGGGATCCCTTCCCGCCTTCGTTTTGGGGGAAGAGGACCAAGGCCACTATAAATATAGCCTAGCTACTACCATAGAGGGGGATCGAATCCACTCCTCCCTCACCAGCTCACACCCACACAAGAACACACCTCGTGAGGTTGTTCTCCCACTGTACTAGTTCATCCTCAGCCCACCTCGAGGCTAATCCACCACAAAGTAGGAGTAGGGTTTTACACTGCAAGGTGGCCCCAACCTGGATAAACTGCCTTGTCTTGTTTCCTTCCTGTTCATTGAGCCAGGCTGTGAGATCGGCGAGTAGGCAGGCTAGGGAGGTCGAGTTCTTCGCACGCACCCCAGAGTTCGAATCTATCCAAGGTCTGCGGAGCCGAGAATCTGACATTTGGCGCTAGGTAGGGGTGCGTTGAAGATTCGCCTCTCCGCTCGCCACACTCCACCACGCCGTTTGGCTCTCATGGCGGGCGTCGCTCCACCGACCGGACCGATGGGTGTGTTCGGGGGGGCCGTGGGTCTCAGAGCTTGGTGCAGTGGCCGCCCAAGTTCAGGCCGGAGCTGCCGCCTCATTACGACGGCGCGGCGGACCCGACGGGGTTTCTCCAGGCATACGCGGAGGCTGTTTTGGTGGCTGGCGGCAATGACAAGGCCATGGCAAACTGGCTACCCATGGCCCTCACGGGCGTGTCGCGCGCCTGGCTCATGGGCTTGCCGGAGTCTTCAATGGCCTCCTGGGAGGAGCTGCACGGCCTTTTTATCACATGTTTCACGGCGCCAGCGCCTGATGCCGTTGCGGCCATCCTCGGCGGCTCACAAGCGTCGGCCTCGGACCGCCACGTCAAGCAGTTCTTTTGCCAAGTGGGCGCCGCCCACATACAGCGAGGAGCGCCACCAAGCGCCTATGGCCGACCTCACCTTCGACTCAAGGGACCACCCCGCAACCACGGCTGGTGCTGACACGCTCCCGATGCTCTGCACCCCCACCATCTGCAATGTGGCAGTCACCAGGTGTTGGGGAACGTAGTATTTCAAAAATTTTCCCTACGATCACGCAAGATCTATCTAGGAGAAGCATAGCAACGAGCGGGGAGAGTGTGTCCACGTACCCTCGTAGACCGAAAGCGGAAGCGTTTAGTAACGCGGTTGATGTAGTCGAACGTATTAGCGATCCAACCGATCCAAGTACCGAACGCACGACACCTCCGCGATATGCACACGTTCAACTCGGTGACGTGCCTCGAACTCTTGATCTAGTTGAGGCCGAGGGAGAGTTCCATCAGCACGATGGCATGGTGACGGTGATGATGAAGTTACCGGCGCAAGGCTTCGCCTAAGCACCACGACAATATGACCGAGGTGTAAAATTGTAGAGGGGGGCACCGCACACGGGTAAAGATCAACTTGTGTGTCTTTGGGGTGCCTCCCTTCCCCCGTATATAAAGGAGGGGAGGAGGAGGCCGACCAACAAGGGGCACGCCAGGGAAAGGGGAGTCCTACTAGGACTCCAGTCCTAGTAGGATTCGACCCCACACTTTTTTCCTTCTACCGGAGGGGGAAAAGGGGAAGGAGAGGGAGTAGGAGAAGGAAAGGGGGGTGGCGCCCCCTTCCCAAGTCCAATTCGGCCTCCTCCCTTGTGGGGGGCGCACCAGCCCTTGTGGGCTGGTTAGCCTCCCTTCTATGGCCCATAAGGCCCATATCTTTCTCCGGGGGTTCCGGTAACCTCCTGGTACTCCGAAAAAATGCCTGAATCACCCGGAACCATTCTGATGTCCAAATGCAACGTTCCAATATATGAATCTTTACCCCTTGACCATTTCGAGACTCCTCGTCATGTCCGTGATCTCATCCAGGACTCCGAACAAACTTTGGTACATCAAATCACATAACTCATAATACAAATCATCATCGAACGTTAAGTGTGCGGACCCTATGGGTTCAAGAACTATGTAGACATGACCGAGACACATCTCCGGTCAATAACCAATAACAGAACCTGGATGCTCATATTGGCTCCTACATATTCTACGAAGATCTTTATCAGTCAAACCGCATAACAACATACATTGTTCCCTTTGTCATCGGTATGTTACTTGCCCGAGATTCGATCGTCGATATCATCATACCTAGTTCAATCTCGTTACCGGCAAGTCTCTTTACTCGTTCCATAATGCATCATCCCGCAACTAACTCATTAGTCACATTGCCTGCAAGGCTTATAGTGATGAGCATTACCGAGAGGGCCCAGAGATACCTCTCCGACATTCGGAGTGACAAATCCTAATCTCGATCTATGCCAACTCAACAAACACCATCGGAGACACCTGTAGAGCACCTTTATAATCACCTAGTTATGTTGTGACGTTTGGTAGCACACAAAGTGTTCCTCCGGTATACTAGGGACACTTTGTTTTGTCTATGTATTCACAAATGTATCAAGTTTCTGGTTAATACAATTCTAGCATGAATAATAAACATTTATCATGATATAAGGAAATAAAAATAACAACTTTATTATTGCCTCTAGGGCATATTTCCTTCAGTCTCCCACTTGCACTAGAGTCAATAATCTAGTTCACATCGCCATGTGATTTAACACCAATAGTTCACATCGTCATGTGATTCAACACTCTATAGTTTACATCGCCATGTGACCAACACTCAAAGGGTTTACTAGACTCAATAATCTAGTTCACACCGCTATGTGATCAACACCCAAGAACATTAAGGTGTGATCATGTTTTGCTTGTGAGATAAGTTTTAGTCTACGGGTCTGCCACATTCAGATCCTTATGCATTTTGCAAATATCTATGTCTACAATGCTCTACACGGAGCTACTCTAGCTATTTCCTCCCGCTTTCAATATGTATCTCAATCAAACTCAGAGTCATCCAGATCGGTGTCAAAGCTTGCATCGACGTAACTCTTTACGACGAACTCTTTATGACCTCCATAATCGAGAAATATTTCCTTAGTCCTCTAAGGATAATTTTGACCAATGTCCAATGGTCTACTCCTAGATCACTATTGTACTCCCTTGCCAAACTCAGTGTAGGGTATACAATAGGTCTGGTACATAGCATGGCATACTTTATAGAACCTATGCTTGAGGCATAGGCAATGACTTGCATTCTCTCTCTATCTTCTGTCGTGGTCGGGCTTTGAGTCTTACTCAACTTCACACCTTGCAACACAGGCAAGAACTCCTTCTTTGACTATTCCATTTTGAACTACTTCAAAAACTTGTCAAGGTATGTACTTATTGAAAAAACTTATCAAGCGCCTTGATCTATCTCTATAGATCTTGATGCTCAATATGTAAGCAGCTTCACCGAGGTCTTTCTTTGAAAAAACTCCTTTCAAACACTCCTTTATGCTTTCCAGAAAATTCTACATCATTTCCGATCAACAATATGTCATTCACATATACTTATCAGAAAGGTTGTAGTGCTCCCACTCACTTTCTTGTAAATACAGGCTTCACCGCAAGTCTGTATAAAACTGTATGCTTTGATCAACTCATCAAAGCGTATATTCCAACTCTGAGATGCTTGCACCAGTCCATAGATGGATCGCTGGAGCTTTGCACACTTTGTTAGCACCTTTAGGATCGACAAAACCTTCTGGCTGCATCATATACAACTCTTCTTTAAGAAATCCATTAAGGAATGCGGGTTTGACATCCATTTGCCAAATTTCATAAAATGCGGCAATTGTTAACATGGTTCGGACAGACTTTTAAGCATCGATACAAGTGAAAAAATCTCATTGTAGTCAACACCTTGAACTTGTCAAAAACATTTTTTGTGACAATTCGAGCTTTGTATATAGTAACACTACTATCAGCGTCCGTCTTCCTCTTGAAGATCCATTTTATTCTCTATGGCTTGCCGATCATCGGGCAAGTCAACCAAAGTCCATACTTTGTTCTCATACATGGATCCTATCTTAGATTTCATGGCCTTAAGCCATTTCGCGGAATTTGGGCTCATCATCGCTTCCTCATAGTTCGTAGGTTCGTCATGGTCTAGTAACATGATTTCCAAAACAGGATTACCGTACCACTCTGGTGCGGAACATAGTCTGGTTGACCTACGAGGTTCAGTAGTAACTTGAGTTTTATGATCATCATCATTAACTTCCTCGCTAATTGGTGTAGGCATCACCGGAACTAATTCCTGCGATGAACTACTTTCCAATTCGAGAGAAGGTACAATTGCCTCATCAAGTTCTACTTCCTCCCACTCACTTCTTTCGAGAGAAACCCCTTCTCTAGAAAGGATCCATTTAGCAACAATGATCTTTCCTTTGGATCTGTGATAGAAGGTGTACCCAACATTTTCTCTTGGGTATCCTATGAAGACGCACTTCTCTGATTTGGGTTCGAGCTTATTAGGTTGAAACTTTTTCACATAAGCATCGCAACCCCAAACTTTAAGAAACGACAGCTTAGGTTTCTTGCTAAACCACAGTTCATACGGTGTCATCTCAACGGATTTTATATGGTGCCCTATTTAACGTGAATGTAGTTGTCTTAATGCATAACCCCAAAACGATAACGGTAAATCAGTAAGAGATATCACAGATCGCACAATATCTAATAAAGTGCGGTTACGATGTTCGGACACACCATTATGCTGTGGTGTTCCGGGTGGCGGGAGTTGTGAAACTATTCCGCATTGTTTCAAATGAAGGCCAAACTCGTAACTCAAATGTTCACCTCCACGATCAGATCATAGAAACTTTATTTTCTTGTTACGATGATTTTCCACCTCACTCTGAAATTCTTTGAACTTTTCAAATGTTTCAGACTTATCTTTCATCAAGTAGATATACCATATTTGCTCAAATCATCTGTGAAGGTCATAAAATAATGATACCCGCCGCGAGCATCAACACTTATCAGACCGCATACATCAGTATGTATTATTTCCAACAAGTCTGTTGCTCGCTCCATTGTTCCGGAGAACGGAGTCTTAGTCATCTTGCCCATGAGGCATGGTTCGCAAGCATCAAGTGATTCATAATCAAGTGATTCCAAAAGCCCATCGGTATGGAGTTTCTTCATGCGCTTTACACCAATATGATTTAAACAGCAGTGCCACAAATAAGTTGCACTATCATTATTAACTTAGCATCTTTTGGCTTCAATATTATGAATATGTGTATCACTAAAATCGAGATTCAATAAACCATTTATATTGAGTGTATGACCATAGAAGGTTTTATTCATGTAAATAGAATAACAATTATTCTTTGACTTAAATGAATAACCGTTTTGCAATAAACATGATCCAATCATATTCATGCTCAACGGAAACACCAAGTAACATTTATTTTAGGTTCAACACTAATCCCGAAGGCAAAGGGAGTGTGCGATGGTGATCTTATCAACCTTGGAATCACTTCCAGCACACATCATTACCTCACCCTTAACTAGTCTCTGTTTATTTTGCAACTCCCGTTTCGAGTTACTACTCTTAGCAACTGAACCAATATCAAATACCGAGGGGTTGCTATAAACACTAGTAAAGTACACATCAATAACATGTATATCAAATATACCTTTGTTCACTTTACCATCCTTCTTATCCGCCAAGTATCAAGGGCAGTTCCACTTCCAGTGACCATTTCCTTTGCAGTAGTAGCACTCAGTTTCACGCTTGGGTCTAGCTTTGGGCTTCTTCATGGGAGTGGCAACTTGCAAGTCATTCTTCTTGAAGTTCCCTTTCTTTCCCTTGCCCTTTTACTTGAAACTAGTGGTCTTGTCAACCATCAACACTTGATGCTATTTCTTGATTTCTACCTTCGCTGATTTCAGCATTGCGAAGAGCTCATGGAATCATTTTCGGCATCCCTTGCATATTATAGTTCATCACGAAATTCCAGTAACTTGGTGATAGTGACTAGTG
The DNA here is from genome assembly GCF_056163025.1 of Triticum urartu. Lineage (NCBI taxonomy): Eukaryota > Viridiplantae > Streptophyta > Magnoliopsida > Poales > Poaceae > Triticum > Triticum urartu. Next base: position 494,846,353 of record NC_141879.1, on the reverse strand, counting down.
AGGGAGTCCTGGATTAAGGGGTCCTCGGGGGTCTGGCCTGTGTGACGTGGGCCGGACTATTGGGCCATGAAGATACATGATAAAAGACTTCCTCCCGTGTCCGGATAGGACTCGCCTTTGCGTGGAAGGAAAGCTAGGCGGCCAGATGTACTATTTCCTTTCTTTGTAACCGACTTTGTACAATCCTAGGCCCCTCTGGTGTCTATATAAACCGGAGGGTTTAGTCCGTAGAGGCAAACATAATCATATAGGCCAGACTCCTAGGGTTTTAGCCATTACGATCTCTTGGTAGATCAACTCTTGTAACCCCCATATTCATCAATATTAATCAAGCAGTAAGTAGGGTATTACCTCCATCGAGAGGGCCCGAACCTGGGTAAAACTTTGTGTCCCCTGTCTCCTGTTACCATCAACCTTGGACGCACAGTTCGGTACCCTCTACCCGAGATCCGCCAGTTTTGACACCGACATTGGTGCTTTCATTGAGAGTTCCTCTCCGATGTCGAAGACAGGATTGATGGCTCGCCTTGTTATCAAGGACAGTATCACCTCCGGAGGAGCCCTGGCCTCAGGCCAAATCCTCCGGCCGGGCCGCTTTCCATGACCGCCCGTCCGGCCGTTAAGCCGACGATGACTTCTTGGGTCATCGAAAATCGCCTTCATGTTGACCCAGAATACTCCAAACGGTTGGATCCGACAGAGTTGTCGTCTTTAAACGAGCTCCTGGATCGCATCGCTGCCTTGGGGGTCGCTACAGACTACGATCGGATTGGGCTTAAACCCGATCAGAGAGATATCAAATCTTTGCCGATCACCCATCAGATAGCGGTAGTAGAGGAGCAAATCAACAACTCTTCCTCTATATTGAGGACGAACTATGTTAGAATTTCCGAGCTCGAAGAGCCAGATACCCGTCCGCGGAACAACACGCCCCGTCCTCCGAACCTAGAATCGGACGACTGACCTGAAAAATCTGTTGATATCCCGGAGCCCGAACTATTAAGCTTGGAAGTTCCTCAGACTCCGGATCCCAAGTTGGGTTAGGGTTCGGATCTAAAGCCACCCACCCACCCAGATATGAGCGATCTCACGTGCATACGACATCAGTCTCAGGAAACAGTCCATCACTTTTGGGTCAGATTCCTCCTTGTCAAAGACAAAATTAAAGATTGCGCGACGAAGACGCAATCTTAGTATTCTGTAATAATTGCACGGACGAAGGAATCCTCAATGCCATCAACCGCCGTCACATATAACACTTTGCTGACTTGGCAACCATAGTACAGAAGTACTGCGCAATGGAAAGCGCCTGGAAAACTCAGGCAGCTCACTGGGAACCACCGGTTTCCACTCAACCCCTCGTCCGGGCAAAAAGGATGCACCCTCATGGGGCGCCCGACCCAATAGTAAAGAAATCTAAGCCCATCACGGGCCGTAGAACCGTTCTGGAGGGATGGCTCGATAGGCCATGCAAAATACACACAACACCAGATACCATACCAACCCACAGCCTTAGAGCATGTTGGATACTCCGGCAAGTGGCCAAGAGCAGCGAGGATATCCTCACCAAAAACACCACTGGGCAACTCCCCCCAGAACACGATGACCATAGAGTATTGACAGTCCTCGAGACTTTCACTTCAAACAATCGGCGCAAGAGGGCACTCCGTGACCTCGCCGAAGTCTGCCAAGTCACAACAATAAATCCTTGGAACGACACAGCCATAACTTTCAATGCTAGTGACGAACCAAAAATCCGGTCAGTCCGGGCACTAGCCGCCTTGGTCCTTAACCCAATTGTGGATGGCTTTCGGCTCACTAAAGTGCTCATGGACGGTGGCAGCGGACTAAACCTCATCTACGAGGACACACTGAATAAAATGGAAATAGACAGGAGCCGCATCGAGCATAGTAATACAACCTTCCGAGGGATCATTCCCAGCCGGGAGGCACGATGCGCGGGGAAAATTACACTCGATGTGGTATTTGGCACGCCAGAGAACTATTGGTCCGAGGAGATAACCTTCCAAGTGGCCCCTTTCAACAGTGGATATCATGCCCTGTTGGGGCGAGATGCATTCACACGCTTTCAAGCTACACCTCATTACGGGTATATGAAGCTCAAGATGCCCGGGCCCAACGGTATTATCACTCTTGCTAGTGATCCGGACATAGCCCTCCGCGCCGAAAACAAAACAACATCCCTAGCCCTCGAGGCACTGTCTGAGGCCCTCGCGGCCGAAGAGTTAACCGCACTACGCTCTACGGTGGATAGGGACAACGTAATCCTTGATAAGCGTCCCAAATCCACCTCCTTCAAACCAGTAGACGAAATAGTCAAATTCCAAGTCCACTCGACGAACCCCAAGAAGACAGCTTCCATCGGGGCACAGCTGGACCCAACGGTTGACGCCGCACTACGAACGTTCCTGCGCGAGAACTGGGATATATTCGCCTGGCACCCTTCTGATATGCAGGGAATCCCACGCAGGCTGGCTGAACACAGCCTCAATATATTGAAGGGATATAAGCCGGTCAAGCAAACACTGCGGCGCTTTTCCAAACCCAAACGACAAGCCATGGGGGAGGAGCTAGCCAAGTTAATCGAGGCCGGATTCATCAGAGAAATAAAACACCCGGACTAGCTAGCAAACCTGGTGATGGTACCAAAGAAGGACAAATCCTGGCGCCTGTGCGTCGACTTTAAAGACCTCAATAAGGCTTGCCCTAAGGATCCCTTCCACATCCCCCGCATCGATCAGATCATTGATGCTACTGCAGGACACGACTCACTGTGTTTTCTCGACGCATACTCCAGATACCATCAAATTAAAATGAAGGAATCCGATCAAGCTGCAACGGCATTCATCACCCCATATGGGCCTTTCTGCTTCAACACTATGCCCTTGGGCTTAAAAATGCCAGCGCCACCTACCAACGCATGATTCAAATATGCCTGGAGAAGCAAACCGGCAAGACAGTGGAAGCATATGTGGATGATGTCATCATCAAGAATAAACATGTCGAGTCGTTAATCGACGACTTACGTCTCACATTCGACAACCTCCGGACATATGACATTAAGCTCAATCCGGAAAAGTGTGTTTTCGGCATTCCCGCCGGAAAGCTGCTCGGCTTCATCGTTTCCAATATAGGAATTGAGGCAAATCCAGACAAAATCCAAGCTTTGTCACAATTGGCTACACCAACCGACCTTAAACAGGTCCAAAAACTAGCTGGATGCATGGCAGCTTTAAGCCGCTTTATCTCCAGACTAGGAGAAAAAGCATTGCCGCTTTATCAACTTCTCCAATGTACCGATCACTTCGAGTGGACAGAAGCGTCAACGGCCGGACTGGAGGAAATAAAGGCTCTTTTAGCAAGCAACCCAATCCTAGCCGCGCCAAACATCGGTGAACCGATGTTATTATAATCTCTGCAACGCACCAGGTGGTGAGCGCAGTGCTCGTCGTTGAGCGAGAGGAGGATGGACACAAGTTCCCACTCCAGAAACTAGTATACTACGTATCCACTGTCCTTACACCATGCAAATCCTGGTACCCTCATTACCAAAAGATAGCATATGCGGTATTCATGGCATCCCGGAAGCTACAACACTACTTCCAAGAGTGCTCGATTACAATGGCTTCCGAAGTACCACTTAATGACATAATAAATAACCGCGACGCTACGGGTCGGATTGCCAAGTGGGATATTGATCTCCTACCATTTGACATAACATACAAACCACGCCAAGCTATTAAATCCCAAGTATTGGCCGACTTCGTCGCCGAATGGACAGAGGCCGAACTCCCTAAAGAGTACGGCACATATTCCAACTGGGTCATGTACTTCGATGGTTCTAAAATGCTGGCTGGTTTAGGAGCAGGAGTCGTTTTAAAGTCCCCCACTAGAGACACGGTCCAGTATGTACTCCAAATATTATACACAGACTCAAACAATGCAGCCGAATATGAGGCCTTATTGCACGGTCTTCGGATGGCTACCTCCATGGGCATACAACGCCTGGAGGTGCGCGGGGATTCAAACCTCACAATATCCCAAATAAATGGAGACTTCGATGCCAAGGATCCGAAGATGGCGGCCTATCGTAATGCCGTGCTCAAAATATCAGCACGGTTCGAGGGACTCGAGTTCCATCATGTGGCTCGAGAAAGTAATCAAGCGGCAGACGTCCTCACTCACATGGGCGCCAAGCACGACCCCGTCCCGCCTAACATCTTTTTGGAAAGGCTCTTCAAGCCATCTGTGGTATGGCAGGATGAGAGCGGCAACACTAGTCCGGATCCGACTAGACCCCCAGATTCCGAACACAATACCGATATCATCAGGGGCTCGGCCACCCAAATAACACCATCGGGCCATCTAACCATGGCAGTAATTACCCCATGGACCAAACCGTTCTTGGCCTACCTTAATAGGCGAGAGCTCCCTGAGGACCAGAATGAGGCTCGCTGCATTGTTCGGCGCTCGAAAGCCTACAAGGTCCATGACGGAGAGCTCTATAAGAAAAGTGCTACCGGAGTCCTTCAAAGATGTATCTCCGAAGAAGAAGGACGGCAACTCCTGGCCGAAATTCATGCTGGCCTTGGCGGTCACCACGCCGAGGCTCGGGCCCTTGTAAGTAAGGCCTTCCGTACAGGTTTTTTCTGGACGACGGCTCGAGCAGACGCACAGGACTTGGTCCTACGTTGTGTCGGATGCCAGCTCTTCGCCAATCAAAGCCATATGCCGCCTACTGCACTACAAACAATCCCCATTACTTGGCCTTTTGCGGTCTGGGGGCTTGATATGGTGGGTCCCCTTAAAGGAGGTAGCCATAAGAAAAAAATATCTGCTAGTCATGGTAGATAAATTCACCAAGTGGATAGAGGCCAAACCAGTGAAAACGGCCGAAGCTAGACCGGTGATAGACTTTATATCCGATGTCGTGCACCATTATGGTGTCCCACACAACCATCATTGATAACGGCTCCAATTTCACAGCCGATGAAGTGAAATCCTGGTGTGCTAAATTGGGCATTAAACTCGATCATGCCTCGGTCTATCATCCACAAACAAACGGTCAAGTCGAACGAGCTAATGGTCTTATTATGAGCGGCATTAAGCCTAGACTAGTGTGGTATTTGAAAGAATCAGAAAAGCACTGGGTTGAGGAGCTCGACTCCATACTCTGGGGGTTGCGGACCACGCCCAATCGCACTACCGGATATACACCCTTCTTCATGGTGTACGGCGTAGAGGCTGTGTTGCCCTGCGACATTATTCATGACTCACATTGAGTGCGCATGTATGAAGAGAGAGAGAGAGAGAGGCCGAGCTTGATCGGCAGGACGACTTAGATGCCCTGGAGGAGGAGCGCGACATCGCAAAAGCCTGTTTCGCATTTTATCAACAACAGGCTCGCAGATATCAAAGCAAAGAAGTGCGTGCCAAGACTTATAACATTGGCAAACTTGTTCTACGCCTACCAGAGAAGAAAAAGGACAAACTCAAGCCCAAGTGGGAGGGTCCCTTCATCACAGATGAAGTTCTCATTGGAGGAGTGTACCACCCGCGTGATGCATCGGACAACCGCTTAGAGCCGAACCCATGGAATGCCGCCAGACTCCGAAGATTCTACGCCTAGAGCCGGACTCTTTGTTCGTCTTCTTCTCCTTTTGTTCCCATTATTTTCTTTTCCTCTCTTTAACTTTTCGTTTAGCTCTTTAGCTCTTGTGTGACCACACCGCACACCTATGATGTGCACATCCTTAAATGTATACACTCATAATACCTGGGGGCTTCTTTTACAGAAGCTTATTATTCTTTTCCGAGCATCAAGCTCAACACATATGTGTCCTCTTCCGCATATGTACCTTTTCTTTGCCATTATATGCATTGTTATGACTTAAGTTTTGGCCAAGCTGGGTTGCCTTGCTCCCGTGCTTATGCCCTACGTTCCCGTTTGTTCAGCTACGACATAAAGGGAGCACCTCTGCGATTGTTACTGCCGGGTCATCCGGACGTATACCTCGGACTAGGTGAAGCCAAAATCTAGCGTTCTTAAGGGAATATTCGGTCGGCGGACTAAAGACGTGTTACACTCATTACACTATGAACCCCTAGATGTCATTCACACTGCGATTTTTTCAATCACAGTCGGACATGCATACTAACGCATATTCGCCCAGGGAAAGGAACCCTTAACGGAACTATTCTCCCTGGAAGATGTTTCTTACAATTATAAGGTAATATAACATAGCTAGCCGGATACAACTTGTCTGTTCAAGCAACTATGACCCCTACGCCTAGTTTCCATGCATACCCCGGTTTATATTACCGAGCAGGTATTCGGAAACACTCCGAGCCTTCGGGTCCAGAGGTCGAAGCGAAAAGGTCTGCCATGACAATCGTTTTACAATCCGGCTAGGAACAAATTTGTCAATTGAAGTACATAGTCATTTAGACTCAAAAACTTCTTCTTCTATGCCATCTAACAGGCTGTCTACCTTACAATCTTGTTGGGAATATGTGGCGGCTACCTTTACTTGGTCGTATACCAAACTAACCGGAATTTCCTTTCCATCTGACCCCTTAGGTCTGACCCGGGCCATATGATTCGGATCGAGCTTGGTGTACCGTGTTTTTAACATGGCCCAGGCCTCTCGCGCACCCTCTCGGCAGGCTGATATCTTCCATAATCGAAAGCGCCACCGAGCTCCCTGGAATAGCTTCACAAGCTCCTCCATACTCCCTGGAGGAGAGGCGGACGGCCACAAAGCTTTGGCAATGCTCCGCATTGCTTGCCGAGCTCGCTCGTGCAATTGGGACAACTCTTGCAGAAGGTCGCCTTGAGAGCCGGACATTTCCTCTTCGGGATGGCCAGTCAACATACCCGCAGACATAAATCTGTCAGATCATTTCTTTGCCGAATTACATAAAGGTAAAGTTAAACACATACTGAATATGTCGCCTTGTAGCCTCATATTCTCTTTGACGGCGTCAGCCAGCTGGGCTCGCACATCTTTTAGTTCTTTGCCCAGCAGGGTATTGGAATCTTGCAGCTTGTTTCTTTTCATCCCTGGCCCGCGTCAGCACACGCCCGCCTACCGCATGTTGCCTTTTGGCCTCCTATTCACCAGCCTAGGCGATTTTCAGCTTTTCCCTCAGTTGATCTACGGATCCCGTCAGTGGAAACACAACAATATTAATATTACTGGTATATGATTATACTTTTTTCTGATGTGGGTGTCGGTGCATAAAAGGAGGGGTCCTATTTTGTACCCCTTTACTTGTGCGCGGGCAGTTGGAGCCACGCCTGCGGCCACACCTAGCGGGGCAGAGGAAGGAAGCAAAGCCACAAGACAGCCAGAACAACGCCAAGCCAGCAACATGAAGAGCAGAGGGGCGAAGTGGACTCCCCCAGCAAGGCCCTTGCCGGGGCGGCCTCCGCAGCCCTGACAAGAACCTTGCCGGGGCAACTTGCCCAACACCAATGTCACATCCACCCTTGAGCATGTGAGTTCCAACGCCATCGACATCATTGGAACCGAGGCTCGGGAGGCACCTCCATGGTGGCATGCAAATCTTTGTGGAAACCAGAAACACACAAGACTAGATGGCGCCCAGAAGACGACGATCCTCGGCAAGATCCTTGCCAAGGATACCCACGAGACCCCTGGCAAGACCCTTGCCGGGGACGACCAAGATGCCACGGCAAGGCCCTTGTCGGGTCCTCGGCAATACTCTTGCCGAAAACATCCGTGGGGCCGCAGCCAGTCCCACGTCTGCCAAGACTCCACCGCCGTTCCCATGCAGCTACCAGCCCACCAGCTAGGCAGGCACCTGCGTGGAGACGTGCGTCCTCTAGGCCGACTCGACAAGCACCTGCGTGGTGGCATGCCGATCTTCATGAAGATTTAGCCACCGCACCAACTCAGCAGCCAACCAACATGGCACTACACGCCTCGTCAGTTCGGACGCGCGTCAAAGCCAGGTGAGGCGGCGACAGCTGGGACGTGCTTCCTTGCTGTCCCTGATAAAGCAAGAAGGGCACGTCGGCAGTGCATTAAATGCGTGTGTCCTACGGTGCCAGGAGATAGACTCGATTACTGTATACCTTTCCACCTCCTGTGTGCCACTGTGGCAGCCCCTTTTGACTATAAAAGGAGGCCCGCGGTGTACTGAGAGAGGATTCGTATTTTTTGGATGACGCACACGTCGTAGCTATTTCAAGAACTCAAGAACACTCAAATATACACCAAAGCAGGACTAGGGTATTACGAATCCTTGCGGCCCGAACCTGGGTAAACGATCCTCGTGCTGCCTTCTAGACCCGCTCTTTGCACAACCCCGCGCCCGCCAACCGTAGCAAAAAGGGACCGCAGTGATCCCATAGGTGTCATTTCCCTTGACAGCGGGGAAACATTACCCGGCGATGCCCCCTTGGATTTCTCCAATTCGGCGGTAGCCACAGCTAGCTGGGTCTGACACTTTTCTAGCTCTTGACACAGCAGGCTGTTCTTCTCCGTGAGTACCCGATTATACAATGATCCTTAAATCAGTTGTATCAACCGCTTCAAGTCTCGGGGGCTACTGGTATATGATTATCAAATCTACACTTACCCGCATATTTTTTAAATGCTGGTCCGTGGCTCTGGCAAGTCCATCCCGAGCAGCTCGGATGTATGCATTGACCGAGTTGAAGGCATTGAATGCCTCTTTTGAAAAGCCGGGGTCGCGGAGAGCAGCCCTCCGGCGCCGATGATTCATGGCACTCTCCACTTCAGAGTTTGTAACAGACATATCATCTGAGTCCTCTACGGAAGGACAGTCCGGCGCCACTCCCGTGTCAGCCCCTGCCCTTAGGGCAGGGTCTGGAATCTGACTAGTGGAGGCATGGCCGGCAGGATCCCCAGACATAGTCCGGCGAACGCTTTTCCTGATAAGACACAACGGATAATGTCACAGTTTGATATGACTGCCAGGAGGCATGGTTGAAAATCATACCTCTTTGATGAAGGTTCTGCCGTATTGTCATTCGCCTTTCTCTTTGAAGTTTTGCTCGGTGCGGGCACCGCTCTCCTAGGAGATGCCTCTGGTGCACGTTGTGGCGTCGAGCGCCTCCCCTTTGGAGCATGCAATAGTGCAATGGGTGAGGCATAATGAGGAAGCTCTTTCGAAGAAGATGTCTCTTGATTACTTACATATGAGGCAGGAAGGAGGCCGGGATAGTCAGCCACGATTGGCACTACTGTGCCATCATAGCTCGCCTGGTAGAATACTCCATCCTCGAGCTCCACAAATATGTCCAGATCCTCTTCGAATCCGGGGTCTAGGTCCCGTTTGGGATCCTCTGGACGTGGGGCGGGGCTATAAATCCCCTCGGTGACCTTCCGCCATTCCTGTTACGAATAGATGAGTCAATATCCATTAAAAGCGATTCAGGGAGAGGATCGAGTAAAGTGGTGGGATTAGAACTCACCCAGCTCGGAGGATTGTACATGGAAAATCCATCTCGACGTTTCAGACGAATGAGCTCCTCTTTCTCCCCTTTGTACAGTTCGGCCAATATTTTGACCAAAGCGGTGGGGGTGTCCGGACCCTTCCGACCGCAGCATGAGGCGTCATCCTCCCCATTATAGTGCCACATGGGAAGCCCTTCGTATTGAAGTGGCTGGACCCCCCACACTATGGAAGTCAACATCACCTTGATTATTGATAATCTGGACTGGGCAAGTGTCTTTATCTTGCCCATCAATTGATGGACTTCCGCGCTATCTTCCTCCTCGAGACTCCGGGGGCGCCAGCTATGGCGTTTCTTCAGTGGAGCACTTGAAAATTCAGGAAGACCCCTTCGCACTGGGTCGGGGCGAGCAACATCCTTGATATAGAACCATTCTGAGGGCCATTCTTCGGGCGCCTTCTTCGGCGTACCGGACAGGTATCCGGTCCCGGCTATGCGCCATACTTCAGCGCCGCCCACCTCGAATATCGACCCTTCTCGGTTGCGAGGGATGAGGCAGAATAGCTTCCTCCACAAATCAAAGTGGGCTTCACAGCCCAGGAAAAGCTCGCACATGGCAACAAAACCCGCGATGTGCAGGATAGAGGCCAGCGTGAGGTTGTGCAGTTGGAGGCCGTAATACTCCAGGAGTCCACGGAGGAAAGGGTGTATTGGAAACCCGACGCCTCTCAACAAGTAAGATATATACGAAGCACACCCGTTCCCCCTGGTTGGATTGGGAAATTTTCCGCCAGAACTTCGCCTGTGAAGGTGGTCAATCCTGCTCGAACAGGGACCAGATGCGGGGGGAAGGAATCCTTGTGTTTGGAGCTTGACCAACTGCTCATGGGATACAAAGTATCTCTCCCAATCGCCTTTTTCGGAGCCGTGAGGGCGGGAGGAGGAACTAGGGACATTAGCCATGTTGAATGGTTTCCTATGGCAAAGACTCTGAGGATTTTCTGCTTGGTGTGGAATGGATTTGAGATCCAATCCCTTTAAATAGAGGCCTCTCTTATGTGGCCAGAGGGGGGTTATGCAAAAAATACCCTGACCTCTCGTATTCGCTCGACATGTGGAAGCAGAAGGCGTGGAGGCACAGAAGCCGATGGGTGTGACATTAAATGGAGGGTCGAATACAGCTCTTTAAGTCAGGTACTTTGAAGTGATTGGAGGAGGAACCCACCTTGCAATGCCGAAGACAATCTGCACGCCGGACACCTCGTCATTGAAGCCTGGTTCGGGGGCTACTGAGGGAGTCCTGGATTAAGGGGTCTTCGGGCGTCCGACCTGTGTGACGTGGGCCAGACTATTGGGCCATGAAGATACAAGATAGAAGACTTCCTCCCATGTCCGGATAGGACTCTCCTTTGCGTGGAAGGCAAGCTAGGCGGCCGGATGTACTATTTCCTTTCTATGTAACCGACTTTGTACAACCCTAGGCCCCTCCAGTGTCTATATGAACCGAAGGGTTTAGTCCGTAGAGGCAATCATAATCATACAGGCTCCTAGGGTTTTAGCCATTACGATCTTGTGGTAGATCAACTCTTGTAAGCCCCATACTCATCAATGTTAATCAAGCAGGACGTAGGGTACTACCTCCATCGAGAGGGCCCGGACCTGGGTAATACTTCGTGTCCCCTGTCTCCTGTTACCATCAACCTTACACGCACAGTTCGGGACCCCCTACCCGAGATCCGCCGGTTTTGACACTGACAACTACAGAACTCTGTCAATCACTATCTTATCTGGAAGATTAACTCCCACTTGATTCAAGCGATTGTAGTACTCAAACATTCTGAGCACGTGCTCACTGGTTGAGCTATTCTCCTCCATCTTGTAGGCAAAGTACTTGTCAGAGGTCTCATACCTCTCGACTCGGGCATGAGTCTGAAATACCAATTTCAGCTCTTGGAACACCTTATATGCTCTGTGGCGTTCAAAATGTTTTTAATGTCCCGGTTCTAAGCTGTAAAGCATGTTGCACTGAACTATCAAGTGGTCATCACACCGAGCTTGCCAAAAGTTCATAACGTCTGCATCTGCTCCTGCAATAGGTCCGTCACCTAGCGGTGCATCAAGGACATAATTCTTTTGTGCAGTAATGAGGATACTCCTCAGATCACGGACCCAATCCGCATCATTGCTACTATCATCTTTCAACATAGTTTTTCTCTAGGAACATATCAAAAATAAACGGGGAGCTACATCGCGAGGTATTGATCTACAACATAGTTATGCAAATACTATCAGGACTAAGTTCATGATAAATTAAAGTTCAATTAATCATATTACTCAAGAACTCCCACTTATATAGACATCCCTCTAGTCATCTAAATGATCACGTGATCCATATCAACTAAACCATGTCCGATCATCACGTGAGATGGAGAAGTTTTCAATGGTGAACATCACTATGTTGATCATATCTACTATATGATTCACGCTCGACCTTTCGGTCTCAGTGTTCTGAGGCCATATCTGCATATGCTAGTCTCGTCAAGTTTAACCCGAGTATTCTGCGTGTGCAAAACTGGCTTGCACCCGTTTTATGTGAACGTAGAGCTTATCACACCTGATCATCACGTGGTGTCTCAGCATGAAGAACTGTCGCAATGGTGCATACTCAGGGAGAACACTTATACCTTGAAATTTTAGTGAGAGATCATCTTATAATGCTACCTCCATACTAAGCAAAATAAGATGCATAAAGGATAAACATCACATGCAATCAATATAAGTGATATGATATGGCCGTCGTCATCTTGTGCCTTTGATCTCCATCTCCAAAGCACCATCATGATCACCATCGTCACCGGCTTGACACCTTGATCTCCATCGAAGCATCGTTGTCGTCTCGCCAACTATTGCTTCTACGACAATCGATACCGCTTAGTGATAAAGTAAAGCAATTACATGGCGATTGCATTTTATACAATAAAGCGACAACCATATGGCTCCTGCTAGTTGCCGATAACTATTACAAAACATGATCATCTCATACAACAATTTATATATCATCACGTCTTGACCATATCACATCACAGCACGCCCTGCAAAAACAAGTTAGATGTCCTCTACTTTGTTGTTGCAAGTTTTACGTGGCCGTTACGGGCTTAGCAAGAACCATTCTTACCTACACATCAAAACCACAATGATTTTTTCATCAAGTGTGTTGTTTTAACCTTCTACAAGGACCGAGTGTAGTCACACTCAATTCAACTAAAGTTAGAGAAACAGACACCCACTAGCCACCTGTGTGCGAAGCACGGCGGTAGAACCAGTCTCATGAACGCAGTCATGTAATGTCAGTCTGGGCCACTTCATCCAACAATACCGCCGAATCAAAGACATGCTGGTAAGAAGTATGACTATTATCGCCCACAACTCTTTGTGTTCTACTCGTGCATATAACATCTACACATAGACCTAGCTCGGATGCCAATGTTAGGGAACGTAGTATTTCAAAAAATTTGCCTACGATCACGCAAGATCTATCTTGGAGAAGCATAGCAACGAGCAGCGAGAGTGTGTCCACGTACCCTCGTAGACCGAAAGCAGAAGCGTTTAGTAACACGGTTAATGTAGTCGAATGTCTTCGCGATCCAACCGATCCAAGTACCGAAAGCATGGCACCTCCGCAATCTGCACACGTTCAGCTCGATGACGTCCCTCGAACTCTTGATGTAGTTGAGGCCGAGGGAGAGTTCCGTCAGCACGATGGCGTGGTGACGGTGATGATGAAGTTACCGGCGCAGGGCTTCGCCTAAGCACTACGACAATATGACCGAGGTGTAAAACTATGGAGGGGACACCGCACACGGCTAAAGATCAACTTCTGTGTCTTTGGGGTGCCCCTGCCCCCATATATAAAGGAGGGGAGGAGGCGGCCAGACAACAAGGGGCGCGCCAGGGAGAGGGGAGTCCTACTAGGACTCCAGTCCTAGTAGGATTCTGCCCCACTCTTTTTTCCTTTTACCGAAGGGGGAAAAGGGGAAGGAGAGGGAGTAGGAGAAGGAAAGGGGGGTGGCGCTCCCTTCCCAAGTCCAATTCGGCCTCCTCCTTTGTGGGGGGCACACTAGCCCCTTGTGGGCTTATTAGCCTCCCTCCTATGGCCCATAAGGCCCGTATCTATCCCCGGGGTTTCCGGTAACCTCGTGGTACTCCAAAAAAAATGCCCGGATCACTCGAAACCATTTCGATGTCCAAATGCAACCTTCCAATATATGAATCTTTACCTCTCGACCATTTCGAGACTCCTTGTCATGTCCGTGATCTCATCCGGGATTCCAAACAAACTTCGATACATCAAATCACATAAATCATAATTCAAATCGTCATTGAATGTTAAGCGTGCGGACCCTACGGGTTTGAGAACTATGTAGACATGACCGAGACACATCTCTGGTCAATAACCAATAGTGGAACCTGGGTGCTCATATTGGCTCCTACATATTCTACAAAGATCTTTATCGGTCAAACCGCATAACAACATACATTGTTCCCTTTGTCATCGGTATGTTACTTGCCCAAGATTCGATCGTCGGTATCATCATACCTAGTTCAATCTCGTTACCGGCAAGTCTATTTACTCGTTCCGTAATGCATCATCCCACAACTAACTCATTAGTCACATTGCTTGCAAGGCTTATAGTGATGAGCATTACCGAGAGGGCTTAGAGATACCTCTCCGACATTCGGAGTGACAAATCCTAATCTCGATCTATGCCAACTCAACGAACACCATCGGTGACACATGTAGAGCATCTTTATAATCACCCAGTTACGTTGTGATGTTTGATAGCACACTAAGTATTCCTCCAGTATTTGGGAGTTGCATAATCTCATAATCACAGGAACATGTATAAGTCATGAAGAAAGCAATGGCAATAAAACTTAACAATCTTTATGCTAAGCTAACAGATGGGTCTTGTCCATCACATCATTCTCTAATGATGTGATCTCGTTCATCAAATGACAACACATGTCTATGGCTAGGAAACTTAAGCATCTTTGATTAACGAGCTAGTCAAGTAGAGGCATACTAGGGACACTCTATTTTGTCTATGTATTTACACACGTGTCAAGTTTCCGGTTAATACAATTCTAGCATGAATAATAAAAATTTATCATGATATAAGGAAATATAAATAACAACTTTATTATTGCCTCTAGGGCATATTTCCTTCAGTCTCCCACTTGCACTAGAGTCAATAATCTAATTCACATTGCCATGTGATTTAACACCAACACTTCACATCGTCATGTGATTCAACACTCTATAGTTTACATCGACATGTGACCAACACTCAAAGGGTTTACTAGAGTCAACAATCTAGTTCACATCGCTATGTGATTAACACCCAAGAACATTAAGGTGTGATCATGTTTTGCTTGTGAGATAAGTTTTAGTCTACGGGTGTGCCACATTCAGATCCGTATGCATTTTGCAGATATCTATGTCTACAATGCTCTGCATGGAGCTACTCTAGCTATTTGCTCCCACTTTCAATATGTATCTAGATCGAAACTCAGAGTCATCCAGATCGGTGTCAAAGCTTGCATCGACGTAACTCTTTACGATGAACTCTTTATCACCTCCATAATAGAGAAATATTTCCTTAGTCCTCTAAGGATAATTTTGACCAATGTCCAGTGATCTACTCCTAGATCACTATTGTACTCCCTTGCCAAACTCAGGGCAGGATATACAATAGGTCTGGTACATAGCATGGCATTCTTTATAGAACCTATGGCTGAGGCATAGGGAATGACTTTCATTCTCTCTCTATCTTCTGTCGTGGTCGGGCTTTGAGTCTTACTCAACTTCACACCTTGCAACACAGGCAAGAACTCCTTCTTTGACTATTCCATTTTGAACTACTTCAAAAACTTGTCAAGGTATGTACTTATTGAAAAAACTTATCAAGCGTCTTGATCTATCTCTATAGATCTTGATGCTCAATATGTAAGCAGCTTCACCGAGGTCTTTCTTTGAAAAAACTCCTTTCAAACACTCCTTTATGCTTTCCAGAAAATTCTACATCATTTCCGATCAACAATATGTCATTCACATATACTTATCAGAAGGGTTGTAGTGGTCCCACTCACTTTCTTGTAAATACAGGCTTCACCGCAAGTCTGTATAAAACTGTATGCTTTGATCAACTCATCAAAGCGTATATTCCAACTCTGAGATGCTTGCACCAGTCCATAGATGGATCGCTGGAGCTTTGCACACTTTGTTAGCACCTTTAGGATCGACAAAACCTTCTGGCTGCATCATATACAACTCTTCTTTAAGAAATCCATTAAGGAATGCGGGTTTGACATCCATTTGCCAAATTTCATAAAATGCGGCAATTGTTAACATGGTTCGGACAGACTTTTAAGCATCGATACAAGTGAAAAAATCTCATTGTAGTCAACACCTTGAACTTGTCAAAAACATTTTTTGTGACAATTCGAGCTTTGTATATAGTAACACTACTATCAGCGTCCGTCTTCCTCTTGAAGATCCATTTTATTCTCTATGGCTTGCCGATCATCGGGCAAGTCAACCAAAGTCCATACTTTGTTCTCATACATGGATCCTATCTTAGATTTCATGGCCTTAAGCCATTTCGCGGAATTTGGGCTCATCATCACTTCCTCATAGTTCGTAGGATCGTCATGGTCTAGTAACATGATTTCCAAAACATGATTACCGTACCACTCTGGTGCGGAACGTAGTCTGGTTGACCTATGAGGTTCGGTAGTAACTTGATCTGAAGTTTTATGATCATCATCATTAACTTCCTCACTAATTGGTGTAGGCATCACTGGAACTGATTTCTGCGATGAACTACTTTCCAATTCGGGAGAAGGTACAATTAACTCATCATGTTCTACTTCCGCCCACTCACTTCTTTCGAGAGAAACCCCTTCTCTAGAAAGGATCCATTTAGCAACAATGATCTTGCCTTCGGATCTGTGATAGAAGGTGCACCCAACATTTTCTTTTGGGTATCCTATGAAGACGCACTTCTCTGATTTGGGTTCGAGCTTATCAGGTTGAATCTTTTTCACATAAGCATCGCAACCCCAAACTTTAAGAAACGACAACTTAGGTTTCTTTCTAAATCACAGTTCATATGGTGTCGTCTCAATGGATTTAGATGGTGCCCTATTTAACGTGAATGCATCTATCTCTAATGCATAACCCCAAAACGATAGCGGTAAATCAGTAAGAGACATCACGGATCGCACCATATCTAATAAATTGCGGTTACGACTTTCGGACACACCATTATGATATGGTGTTCCGGGTGGCGTGAGTTGTGAAACTATTCCGCATTGTTTCAAATGAAGGCCAAACTCGTAACTCAAATATTCACATCCACGATCAGATCGTAGAAACTTTATTTTCTTGTTACAATGATTTTCCACTTCACTCTGAAGTTCTTTGAACTTTTCAAATGTTTCAGACTTATGTTTCGTCCAGTAGATATACCCATATCTGCTCAAATCATCTGTGAAGGTCAGAAAGTAATGATACCCGCCGCGAGCATCAACACTTATCAGACCACATACATCAATATGTATTATTTCCAACAAGTTTGTTGCTTGCTCCATTGTTCCGGAGAACAGAGTTTCTTCATGCGCTTTACACCAATATGACCTAAACGGCAGTGCCACAAATAAGTTGCACTATCATTATTAACTTAGCGTCTTTTGGCTTCAATATTATGAATATGTGTATCACTACAATTGAGATTCAATAAACCATTTATATTGAGTGTATGACCATAGAAGGTTTTATTCATGTAAATAGAACAACAATTATTCTTTGACTTAAATGAATAACCGTTTTGCAATAAACATGATCCAATCGTATTCATGCTCAACGCAAACACCAAATAACATTTATTTTAGGTTCAACACTAATTCCGAAGGTAAAGGGAGTGTGCGATGGTGATCTTATCAACCTTGGAATCACTTCCAACACACATCATCACCTCGCCCTTAACTAGTATCTGTTTATTTTGCAACTCCCGTTTCGAGTTACTACTCTTAGCAACTGAACCAGTATCAAATACCAAGGGGTTGCTATAAACACTAGTAAAGTACACATCAATAACATGTATATCAAATATACCTTTGTTCACTTTGACATCCTTCTTATCTGCCAAGTATCTAGGGCAGTTCCACTTCCAGTGACCATTTGCTTTGCAGTAGAAGCACTCAGTTTCACTCTTGGGTCTAGCTTTGGGCTTCTTCATGGGAGTGGCAACTTGCAAGTCATTCTTCTTGAAGTTCCCTTTCTTTTCCTTGCCCTTTTACTTGAAACTAGTGGTCTTATAAACCATCAACACTTGATGCTATTTCTTGATTACTACCTTCGCTGATTTCAGCATCGCGAAGAGCTCAGGGAACCATTTTCGTCATCCCTTGCATATTATAGTTCATCACGAAGTTCTAGTAACTTGGTGATAGTGACTAGAGAACTCTGTCAATCACTATCTTATCTGGAAGATTAAATCACACTTGATTCAAGCGATTGTAGTACTCAAACATTCTGAGCACATGCTCACCGGTTGAGCTATTCTCCTCCATCTTGTAGGCAAAGTACTTGTCAGAGGTTTCATACCTCTTGACTCGGGCATGAGTCTGAAATACCAATTTCAGCTCTTGGAACACCTTATATGCTCCGTGGCGTTCAAAACATTTTTGAAGTCCCGGTTCTAAGCCATAAAGCATGGCGCACTAAACTATCAAGTAGTTATCATACCGAGCTTGCCAAACGTTCATAACATCTGCATCTGCTCCTGCAATAGGTCCGTCACCTAGCGGTGCATCAAGGACATAATTTCTTCTGTGCAGCAATGAGGATAATCCTCAGATCACTGACCCAGTCTGCATCATTGCTACTATCATCTTTCAACATAGTTTTTCTCTATGAACATATAAAAAATAAAAGGGGAGCTACATCGCGAGCTATTGATCTACAACATAGTTATGCAAATACTATCAGGACTAAGTTCTTGATAAATTGAAGTTCAATTAATCATATTACTTAAGAACTCCCATCACTACAAAAAAACACTTCCGTGATGATACGTGTTTGTCATAGTAGGTCGCATTTTTTGTCATGCATGTACATCCATGACGATTTTATGACAGAATCAAGATAGTCATACATGTGCTGTCGTAGAATTGTTCCATGACATTACCAAAATTATCATCACAGAAGTGTCCACTTCCATGACGATAAATCCCGCGTCACAGAAGTGCTTTCGTCAAGGGTGACCGACACGTGGCATCCACCGTAACGGAACACCGTTAAGCTATCGGGTCGGGTTTTGGATCCGATAACCCATTAACAACCCTGACCAATGGGGATTTTCCACGTGTAAAATCATCATTGGCTGGAGGAAACACGTGTCGGCTCATCGTTGGGACAGATGTCATCCACTCATTAGACAGAAGGCGCCTATGATACATCGACACGTGGCACGGCCTAATAGAGGCCCATTCCTGTGAAAAGGCCGGCCCGTTTGACTTGGTCAAAAGGTGGCGGGCCGGCCCATGTAAAGCCTGTTAACGGCCTGTTCGCATATAGCCCATTTACAGCCCGCTAACCCAAGGCCCGTTACGCCCTATCCGAATTAGGCCCAGTAGCGTCATCTGGGCCACCCAATATGATTCCAGCCTGTTTTCACTTCTGGCATGTATGTCCCATGACGTCTTTCGACCCATATGAGGCCCTATGTAACTCTTGGCCTATTAACGACCCATGGTGAAACTGGCCCGTAATGAACAATGTATCACTTTACACCCATTAACGGCCCATGGTGAAACTGGCCCGTAATGAACAATGTATCGCTTTATACCCATTAACGGCCCGTTATTCCGTTGGGCCGTTTCCAGCCCATGTTATCTTTCAGCCTTCTCAGAGCCCATTTATTCTTGGGCTCATTTCCAGCATTCGTTTACTTACGGCCCGTTACTGTCATTTTCTGCTTGTGGGCCAAATTCAGCCCGTGGTTACAGTCAGCCCGTTTGTGGTCCATTAATACGTTGGGCCGTTTTCATAGCGTCATCAAATGCGGCCTATTAACGATGGTCCGTTATGGTCGGCCCATGAACGGACGATTCCAACTCTAGCCCGTTTACGGCCATAATGCGGTCTGTTTGGCCCATGTTTGGCCAATCGATCATACGACCCGTATAAGGCCCATTGATGATACGGCCCACAGAAGGCCCATTGTTTCTACGGCCCATAGAAGGCCCATTGTTTCTATGGCTCGTAGAAGGCCCACTGTTTCTACGGCCAATAGGAGGCCCAGTGTCACTACAGTAAATATTAGCCCATGGTTATTGTGGCCTAGTTTTAAAAAATAGGTTATTGCAGCCACTAGCTAACCGCGGAAAAAGAACTGCAATGACTACAAGCAAACAAATAAACAAGACAACAAGGAAATAAATAAGCAAGCAACTAACGCTAGGCTATCACGGCTATTACACATATTACATCCACTGGGCATCAAAGTTCGCCACCAGTGCAAATATAGGGAACAAAGCAGCATATCATATACACTGGTTGTCAAAGTTGGCGGCCAGCACAAATAAACGCCGCAGAAAAACAAATCCAGAACTGAAACCACTTCAGAAGATCTCAAGAAACAATATCCTGGGTACCCATAATGCTGGCAAGATGCTTAGCAAGCTTATTAACTTTCTCTTGTTTGGCGCTTAAATCCTCCAGCGCTTGCTGTTGCACCAGAAAATATGCATCTAAATTCTGCAGGGACTTACTCAGTCCTTCAGTTTCCTGTCGCAGCACATCTGATCGATGTCTATCAACTTAAAGTTGAGACTCAAGAAGACGAACTAATTCCGGCAGCGAGTTCGAAGAGCTTGTGCCAGCAGTTGTGGCCAGTAACTCGAACACTACATCAAGACAGGACTTTTGGGTTCCCTCACTGTCGTCAAGATAGTTTTTATCAGCTTTCTTGGAGACCAACAGGGATGTCTCACTATCTTGAACCTTATCTGCATTACTTCCTTTACCATTGGATAATGCGGTACTGTTCTCCAATATTTTGTCCGCATTCTAAAAGAGAAACAAGCAGACACATCACATGTTTACCATGTTGTATATGAAACTCATTTTGGTAAATGAGTTCAGTAGTAAAGTGGACAGGATAACAACATGAAACAAACATATATCTATGTACCATGGTCACTTTATGGTCTATATCATTCTAGTTTTTGTTGCCAAATCAAGATAGAGACACAGTTCAAATAATATTTGTTCAAGACAAAGCAGAATAGACAGAATATAAGTGTGGGTAACTATAGAGCAATAACAACACTTGTAATGTGCATGACATGAGAACATAACTATTTATTGAATTGAAACTGAAATCAACATAGAGCAGGTTACAACAGCAAACCAGTTAAAGAAACAGGTTTAAAACATGCCTGTTGCGCCATTGGAGTTTCAATTCCATCCTTCAAATTTGAAAATAGTTTGTATGAGTAAATACAGTAATGCAAGAGCAAAGGAGTATGAACCATAGCTACAGAACCTGACCTGAGAACAAATCTTCTTATCCTTTAAGTGTTGAGTTGGGATTCGGAGTGGTGGTCCTCGTGCTTTGGGCACTGCAGTTCCCTTACTAACTGCTCGTGTTTGGGTGCTCTGTGGTGGAGACTGTGCTGTGTCAACTGGAACTGGGTTACTATCTGCCGGGGTTGGGGTTAGAAGGGGTGTAGCTGGTTCTCTGTCCAACTGGGTAGGGGTACAATTTGTGAGAGTCTGGGTTATGTGTGGTGGATCTGGTCCTTGGGCAAGTACAACCGTGGTTCTATCTGCATCAACTGGTAGCACTATCTTTTCTGAAGACCATGTTGTTACTCCCTTAGATACTGCCATCACGCTCTCCAATTCAAATGGCTGATAAATAAGAAAAGTAATTGAAAGTATAGACATTGTATGATAGACAGGTGCAATGGATAGTGGGGAATAAAAGAGGGCATGAAATAATTCATATTTATGTTGTCTAACCAAACAGGATAGCATGACACAATTTCACATATATGATGGCTAACTAAACAGGATAGCATGACACAATTTCACATTATGATGGCTAACTAAAAAAGATGGAAAGACATAGTTCAAAATATGAGACTATGTAAACAGGATGACATGACATAACTATATAATGTGTTTATTAAATAGGTTGGCATGCCATAATTCACATACATTCACAGATAGAATGCCATAATTCAAAATATGATGACTGTAAACACTAAACAGGATGAGATGATATAACTATATGATGTCTTTATTAAATGGGTTGCCATGCCATAATTCAGATAGATGATGTGTATGTACTATGTAAACATGATGGCATGATATAATTCAAATATATGATTTATATAGTGAGCAAGTAAGCGGATGGCAATCCATATATGATGTAAAAACTAAGCAATGCAAGACAACATGCATGACATGGGTAATATAACCCTGCCAAGTTTGAGCATAGACCTCAGGGGGGAAATAGGACTGGTCATCAGTCTCCGAATCCTCCTCTGAGGAGCTCTCTATAACCAGCAAGATGTCTGCTTCAGCAGGTAGCATTGTCTGCTCTGAATACCTTATTTTCACTCCAGATACTTCCATCACCGCTTCAAGTGGCTGATGCATAGGAAGAGTAGTTGAATATACAAACGTTGTCGACAAATGGAACACGTAATACAAAAAAAATGATAGCATGATATAATTCACATACATGATGATTGTCTAAACAACATGGCATTGCATAATTCACATATATAATGCCTTTGCAACAAGATAGCATTGTATAATTCACATATATAATGTCTTGCAACAAGATGGCAATGCATAATTCACATATATGGTAATTAGACACTGAATAGGTGGCATTCACACAAAGCATGTCTAAACTAATCAAATGACATAGTAATGCGAGACACCATACGCACGATATGAGCAACATAACCCTGCCAAGTTAGAGCATACACCTCGGGGGGGGGGGGGAATAGGACTGGTCATCTGTCTCTGAATCCTCCTGTGAGGAGCTATCCGTAACCAGCGAGATATGCGCTTCGTCAGATAGCATAGTCTGCTATGAAGACCTTGTTTTCACTCCAGAATTTGCCTTCACCGTGTCAAATGGCTGATGCACACGAAGAGCAGTTGAATGTACTAACATTGTTGACAAATGTAATATGTAACGAAAAAAGGATGGCCTGATATAATTTACATATAAGATGACTGACTAAGCAGGATGGCATTGCAAAATTCACATATATGATGCCTGGCTAAACAAGATGGCGTTGCATAGTTCACATAAACGATGAATAAACTAAACAGATGGCATTCGCACAAAGGATGTCTAAACTAAGCACATGACATATTTGATGTATAAAGTAAGCAATGCAAGACACCATATGCATGATATAACCAACATCAGCATGCCAAGTTAGAGCGAAGACCTCAGGGGGTAAATAGGAGTTGTCTTCTCCTTCTGAATCCCCCTCAGAACAGATATCTTCCTCTCGATTACAATCCGAAATGCGTGGAGGGGGGCTGCCTTTGCGCCTACCATGGAGCGACTTCTGCATGAAATTTTATTGCCACGCAAGGCTCGTCTCTTTTGCTCTACATGTTCAGTTCCATTGTTTACAATAACTGTCATGCATAGGAATAAAACATAGTGAGATTATGTAAGGAGTGCATGCAGAAATCCAGAGTGATGGTAGCAACCTGTTGTGATGCCCTCAATTCAATCGTACACTAATCATACATGCAAATATGTACGATCAAGATCAAGGACTCACGGGAAGATATCACAACACAACTCTAGACGCAAATTAAAATAATACAAGCTTTATATTACAAGCCAGGGGCCTCGAGGGCTCGAATACATAAGCTCGAATACACAAGAGTCAGCGGAAGCAACAATATCTAAGTACAAACACAAGTTAGACAAGTTTGCCTTAAGAAGGCTAGCACAAAAGCAACAACGATCGAAAAGGTAAGGCCTCCTGCCTGGGAGCCTCCTAACTACTCCAAGTCGTCAACGGTCGTCACATAGTAGTAGGCATCCTCCGGGAAGTAGTAGTCATCAGTGGCGTCGTCTGGCTCCAGGGGTTCATCATCTGGTCGCAACAATCGGGTATGGGGGAAAAGAAGTAGCAAAGCAACTGTGAGTACTCATCCAAAGTACTCACAAGACTTACATCAGATCTTAACTAAGTATGCATATGTATCAAAGGAATAGGTTGTATCTGTGGACTAAACTACAGAATGCCAGAAGGGAAGGGGAAAGCCTATCCTATCGAAGACTAGCATCTTCTGGAAACCACCATCTTGCAGCAACATGAGGGAGTAGAGTAGCATAAAGTAAAGTAGCAGTAATGTTATCAACCTTGGCCAGAGATCCTTTCTCGACTCCCTGCGAGAAAGCAATCCCAGAGCCATACTATCCAAGTGTCAACACATTCCAAATCTTATCACCATCCAGTTCTCATCACAAGTATCCAGTTCTAGTTGTATCAATCGGGATACAACTCCAAGTGTCCGTTACCATAGGACAAGCTACCGATAGATGTTTTCTTCCCTGCAGGGGTGCACCAACTTATCCACCATGCTCGATTTACTCCGGCCGGACACACTTTCCTGGGTCATGCCCGGCCTCAGCCAAACAATACGGCGCAACCCGACCTAGGATTAATAGAGAGGCCAGCACGCCGGACTAAACCTATGCCCCCAGGGGTCATGGGCCATCTCCCGGGAACTCCTGCACGTTGCGTACGCGGCCGGTGAGCAGACCTAGCTACCTCCTTCAACAAGGCAGGAGCTTACGTAGTCCAACCCGGCGCGCGCTGCTTAGTCGCTGATGTCTATTAAGCTTCGGCTGATGTATACGACGCAGAGCGCCCATACTATGCCCACGTGATGGTTAGTGCTATCAGGCCAGAGGCCCCTCGGATCAAATATCCAAATCGTAGTGGATTAGGAACACGCGGTAACGAGCAGAGACTCACGATCGATGTGACCCCGTCACCCCATCTCGAGTACTTGCGGCAAGGGCTAAGAATGCCCGGCCACGCCTCGTAAGTATCTCGCGGGCACCTTCCAGGTCAACCCGACTCCACATCACTCGCTATTAAGCTCGCGCGGGTACCCCTTAGGGTCGACCCGTCTTTAGTAACATGGTTCAGTGTAAAGTCATAGTAACCATAGTAACTGTGTGTCTAACACCAAAGGGAAAACCCGAGGAATCACCCCCGGTGAATTCCACTTGATGTTGTCATCAAGGTGAACGTAAGAGGATCCACCCTCGAGGTTCACATTTGATGGGTTGCGCGACAGAGCCGTAACGGAAGTGGTTAAGGAGGAAATCACCCTCGATGACCTCGACCGTAAAGCTACACTACAGAGATCTCATCAGGAGTGATGTAAGAGGTTCCACCCTCGGCACTCGATGGTAACTCTGCAGAGTCGTACAACTAGGGGGTGATGTGCGGTGTCGGGGCCTGGACGTCAATCACGTTGACCGAGTCATCGAACATAAAGCGGGGCAACTGGGACAAGGTGGGGGTCACTGATGGATCTCTAACCAACCTATACTAAGCAGTTTAGGATAAGTAGGTAAGGTATGAAAGCAGGTAACAACAACAGGCTATGCATCAGAGTAGGATCATACAGAAAGTAGTAGCAGTTCTAATGCAAGCATGAGAGGGAAAGAAATGGGCGATATCGGAATGCTCAAAGGGGGGTTTGCTTGCCTGGTTGTTCTGGCAAGGAGGGGTCATCGTCGATGTAGTCGATCACAAGGGTAGCATCGCTCTCGGGGTCTACCGGAGAGAAGAGGGAGAAGAAACAGTAAATATTAAGCAAACATAGCACCACAAAGCATAACATGGCAATAAGATGTGCCGGTTGTGATCTAACGCGGTAGGAGGTGATACCGGCAAAGGGGGGAAACATCCGGGAAAGTATCCCCCGTGTTTCGCGTTTTCGGACAGATGAACCGGAGTGTGAAAGTTGCATGTTCGCTATGCTAGGGATGCGTGGCGGACGAACGGGCTGCGTATTCGGATTCGTCTCGTCGTTGTGAGCAACTTTCATGTACAAAGTTTTTTCATCCGAGCTACGGTTTATTTTATATTAATTTTAAAAGATTTAAATCATTTTTAGGATTTATTTAATTATTTAAATTAACATTATCCAGAATAGTGTTTGTTGACGTCATCATGACGTCAGCAGTTGACCGGGTCAACCTGACATGTGGGCCCCAACTGTCATTGACTGAACACTAATCAACATTAGTTAGTTTTATTAGCATATTAATTAGGTTTTAATTAGCTACCTAATCAAGTTTTAATTAAGTTAATTAATTTACTAATTAATTAATTATTAATTTTATTATATTTTTTTTAAAATCTTATTTTATTTTAAACGTTTCACAGGGGCAGGCCCCACTTCTCATTGCCACAGGGAGGCAAGGCCCACAGATCAGTGGCCCATAGGCCACTGCGGGCGCGAGCGACGGGCGCGGGCGGAGCCGGGCACCAGCCCGCCCGACAGGGCGCTGCGGCCAGCGGTTGAAGGGGAGGGCCGGCGCGTGGCCCGGCGCCGGCGACAGCGGCCAGAGCAGGTGAAAGTGCAACTATCCCTAGGTGGTTTTGGTAATTCATAACAACATATAGCTCATTGAGCTAATGCTATTCCAAGATGATTATTTCAGGAAAGCTCAATGATTGGCATGGCATGGATGTGAAAGTGGAACCCTCAAAATGCTAAGGACAAAGGATTGACTTAAGCTCAAAAGCTCAAGACTCTTCTTTTTATATTTTAGTGATCCAAGATCACATTGAGTCCATAGGAAAAGCCAATACTATCAAGGAGGGATGAGGTGTTGCTTAATGAGCCTCTTGCTTCATGTGCTTAATGATATGCTCCAAAACCCTCAACTACTTTCCCATATCCACATATGACCTAAACTCTAAGCCAAACTCGGTCCTACCGATTTTTCCTATCCGGCGCCACCGAGTTTCAATTGTCATTAGCCACTGCCAAACCCTAGCAATTCGGTCCTACCGATAAGGATCTCGGTCCCACCAAGATGGGGTTGCAAACTCTCTGTTTCCCTTTCGTAACTTTTCGGTCCCACCGAAAGAGCGAATCGGTCCCACCAAGATTGCAATGTAAACTCAGTGTTTCCCCTTAACTTTTCGGTCTCACCGAGTTCCACTCGGTCCTACCGAAAGAGCAAATGGGTCCCACCGAGTTTGCCTGACCAACTCTCTGGTTAGCTAATTACCAAACTCGGTCTCACCGAGTTTGTGTAATCGGTCTCACCGAGATTACGTTATGCCCAAACCCTAACCGAATCGGTCCTACCGAGTTGCATGTCAGTCCCACCGAAATTCCTAACGGTCACTAGGTTTACCATTTCGGTCCGACCGAGTTTTCTGATTCGGTCCCACCAAGATTGGTAAATTGTGTGTAACGGTTGGATTTTGAGTGGAGGCTATATATACCCCTCCACCTCCTTCTCATTCGATGAGAGAGCCATCAGAACACACACACCATTCCTACTCATATGTTCTGAGAGAAAACCACCTACTCATGTGTTGAGATCAAGACATTCCATTCCTACCATATGAATCTTGATCTCTAGCCTTCCCAAGTTGCTTTCCACTCAAATCTTCTTTCCACCAAATCCAAATCCTATGAGAGAGAGTTGAGTGTTGGGGAGACTATCATTTGAAGCACAAGAGCAAGGAGTTCATTACCTACACACCATTTGTTACTTCTTGGAGAGTGGTGTCTCCTAGATTGGCTAGGTGTCACTTGGGAGCCTCCGACAAGATTGTGGAGTTGAACCAAGGAGTTTGTAAGGGCAAGGAGATCGCCTACTTCGTGAGCTCTACCGCTAGTGAGGCAAGTCCTTCGTGGGCGTTGGCCATGGTGGGATAGACAAGGTTGCTTCTTCGTGGACCCTTTGTGGGTGGTTGCTCCTTCGTGGACCCTTCGTGGGTGGAGCCCTCCGTGGACTCGCGCAACCGTTGCCCTTCGGTGGAGCCCTGTGTGGAATCGCGCAACCGTTACCCTTCGTGGGTTGAAGTCTCCATCAACGTGGATGTAGGATAGCACCACCTATCCGAACCACGGGAAAAACATCCGTGTCTCCAATAGCGTTTGAAATCTCCAAACCCTTCCCTTTATATTCTTGCAAGTTGCATGCTTTACTTTCCGCTGCCAATATACTCTTTGCATGCTTGCTTGAATTATGTGATGATTGCTTGACTTGTCCTAAAATAGCTAAAATCTGCCAAGAAATAAAATTGGGAAAAGGTTAAGTTTTTATTTGGTCAAGTAGTCTAATCACCCCCCCTCTAGACATACTTTCGATCCTACAAGTGGCATCAGAGCTTTGGTCTCCATTTGCTTGATCTCCATTGCTTTTGGTGGTCATAGACTTGGTTTCACAACCTAGGAGAGTATGGCGTCTAGCGAGGGAAATTATCACCGTAGAGGTCCTTACTTTGATGGTACTAATTTTGCTAGTTGGAAGCATAAAATGAAAATGCATATTCTTGGACATAACCCCGCCGTTTGGGCTATTGCGTGTGTTGGTTTGAAAGGTGACTTCTTTGATGGGAAAGAACCAAACCGTGAAGCTACCGCTGATGAGTTGAAGATGTTGCAATACAATGCTCAAGCTTGTGATATTCTCTTCAACGGATTGTGCCCCGAAGAATTCAACAAAATCAGCCGCCTTGAGAATGCAAAGGAAATTTGGGACACTTTGATTGATATGCATGAAGGTACCAACTCCGTCAAGGAATCCAAGTTGGATGTGCTTCAAAGCCAACTTGACAAGTTCAAGATGAAGGATGGTGAAGGTGTCGCTGAAATGTACTCTAGGCTTGCTCTCATCACAAATGAGATTGCCGGCTTAGGAAGTGAAGAGATGACCGATAAATTCATCATCAAGAAGATCCTAAGAGCCTTGGATGGAAAATATGATACCGTGTGCACATTGATCCAAATGATGCCCAATTACAAAGATCTCAAGCCAACGGAGGTGATTGGAAGGATTGTTGCTCATGAGATGTCACTTAAGGATAAAGAGGAACTTCACAACAAATCAAGTGGTGCCTACAAAGCCTCATGTGAAGCCCCTACATCATCAAGTGAGAAACAAGACTTCAATGAAGAATTGAGCTTAATGGTGAAGAACTTCAACAAGTTCTACAAGAATAGAAGCAAATATAGAAGCTCCAAATCAAGGTCCTACAATGACAAAAGATCTTCTAGTCGAGAGCGAAACTACTACAACTGTGGAAGACCCGGACACTATTCCAATGAGTGTACGGCTCCCTACAAGAGAAGAGAAGATTCTCCGAAAAGAAGAAGCAAAGGATCACCACCAAGAGAGAGAAGGAGTAGAGATGATCGTTATGAACGAAGATACTCACGGAGAAGCAAGGACTCGGAAAGGAAGGAAAAATCATGAAGGAGCTACACAAGACGAAGACATCAAGCTCATGTTGGTGAATGGGTATCCGGCTCCGACTCCGACTGCCACTCCGAGAGAAGTTATCACTCCGACTCCGAAGATACTCAAGATGAAGGTGTTGCCGGTCTAGCACTTGTGTCAACCAACTCCTACGACATACTTGACTCACCAAATGAAGGAATTGGAAGATGCTTCATGGCCAAAGGTCCTAAGGTAACACACCCCGAGTATGTTGATTTCAATAGTGATGAAGATGACTTGTTAGGTGATGATTTACTTGGTGACAACTCTAGTGATGAATACTATGATGAAAGACCAATTAATCATGCCAAACAAGATAAAGCGAATGACAATGATAAGGAGAAGATTGAGGCTCTAACTAAAGAACTAAAAACTCTTAAGTTAGCTCATGACACTATCTTCGAAGATCATCAAGAACTTTTAAGGGCTCATGAGAAGCTATGCTTTGAAAAGCTCAATCTTGAGCAAGAGCATGAGTTCTTAAAGGCAATCAATGATGATCTCCGCAAGAAAAGTTCTTCTTACATTGCCAAGCGTTTACTCTCATCCACTTACATGCCTCAAGTCAAATCTAACAAGAAAGATTCTTCCTCTAGTAGTAACAATGATCATGCTAAATCCAATATTGTTGCTTCTAGTAGTTCTCTTGATTCCACTAATGATTCTCTTAGCCAAGTTACACTTGAGCAAGAAAATAGCTTATTGAAGGGAATTATAGAGAAAGGAGTGTACAAAAGCCTTGCCGGGAGTAAGCAATTCGAGGAAATTGTGCGCAAGCAAGGAATGCACCGGAAGAATCAAGGTGTTGGTTTTGAACGAAAGTTCAATGCCAATGGAGTTGAATGGGAAGAAGATCAATACCCCAAGACGAAGTTTGTCCCTCAACAAGAGAAGTATACTTCTTTCAAGGGGACACAAGCTCAATATGATCTTCCACCACAAGACTACGAGCAAAAAGGCAAGGACAAGGTTCAAGAGGAAATCGATGCATTTGAGGAAGCTCCTAAGACCTTAGTCAAGTGGATTCCCAAGACTACTTCAAGTTCCACTTCATCAAGTACGACTACAACTCCAAGGATTCCCATCAAGATGATGTGGATCCAAAAGAAGAAGAACTAGAGAGTTCTTGAGGGTGACTCCACCAACATACTTCACTCTTATCATTTTGGCAAGAACAAGTGCAATCAACTTCCACATCTTGCACTAGTTCAAGGAGTCACAAACCCTCTTGTTGGTAAGACAAGGGACAAGGTAACCTAAAGTTTTCATGGACATCATCTTTTGTGTACATCACTCTATGTCTATGGATATCCTTGTTTGTTCCTTGTGGGACTAACCCATGTAGGTATTGAAAGTGCAATTCACTCAAAAGGATAGCTCCAAGAGATCTACATCAACATTGAGCATCCACATCTTCAATATCTACATGAAGTCATCATCGACAAAACCCAAGGTTAGTTCATCCCTCTTAGGGGGGATATCACATCTAGGGGGAGCTTTACTCTAAGACTTGAGCTAAAGCAACTCTAAAGATGTGAACAAAACAATGCTTTATGTAAAAGTGGCAACCCACTTGAGCTTAAACGATGAGTATGACCTACGATCAAGTGTTCTCACTTGACTCCTAAGTCAATATACTCATATATAGATGACCTAGTCATCGCAAATTGCTTGATAGATGCTAGAATTGGTTGTGCATGATTTGCCACATATTTCATTTGCTATCTTATTGTGTGAGCATGTTGGTTGCATATTTTACTCATTCAAGGACATCCACTTGTTGTTTTGATTGTTTGGCTTTATCTTCTTTTGCCAAGTGGATGGACAAGAATGCCTAAGAACCTCCTCTAGCTATCTATGCTTTTCTCGTCTCAAACTCTATTCATGCTGCATCACAAAATTTGATCAAGTCAGATTCGAACCACTTTGTGTGAGGAGCGCTCGGAGTCCCCGATTCGTCATAGACTTAAACTTCCAAAACCTCTTTATGAATCTCGGTCTGACCGATACTCCATTTTCGGTCCTACCGAGTTCATTAAGTTGATCTAGGTTTTTGATCTCGGTGCAACCGATTTGAACTTTTCGGTCACACCGAGTTGCAATAACTGCACACAGTTTTGCATCTCGGTTCCACCGAGTTGTTCCACTCGGTCACACCGACAGGGTCGGGCTATATATAGTGACGGGCAGAATTTTGGAAATTTCTCCGAAACCTCCTCGCCCGCGCGATAGCCTGCTCTGCCCTCGAGGTCTCCGGATCGTCTCCTCGCTGCCAGCAGCCTCCAGTCGCTGGTCTCCGCCGCCGTCAACGGATTTCTGCCCCGCCGTTGCCGCCGTAGCAAGTCCACGCCGAACTAGGGTATGGACTTGATCATTGTGCTATTCCTCAATCTGATTCCTAGCACATTGCGATCATCATGAATCTTGCCACGATTGATAAACTTCTATCCAGTCAAAACGCTCGTAGATTAGGTTTAATTCGAAAATTTTAGGGTTAGGTTTCCGCCGGAACCATCTCGGACCCACCGAGTTGAAAAACTCGGTCCCACCGATCTGGCTTTTGCCATTGCACAAGTTAAACTCGGTCTGACCGAGAATAACTTATCGGTGCGACCGATTTTGGAATTCTGTGAAACCCTAGCAGTCTCGGTGCCACCAAACTGTGACTCGGTCTGACCGATTCACCAGTTCTGGTGCCAAAACTGCTTCGGTGTCACCGAGTTTGAAAATCGGTAGATCCGAGATGCTTTCTGTGGAAAACTAAAACTAAGTTTTTGAATTAATGTTTTGCAAAAATCTCTGCTTTTTGTGATGCTCATCCACTCTATCTCTTCTATAATCTATTCACAGGGTCAGCAGTCAGTTTGCAACATGTCTGATCAAAGTGACAGCCAGAACCTCTCAGAGCAGCAAGTTGTGATGAGTGAGGGCACTAGCCCCTCAAGTTCTTCTGATGATGGCAGCAGGAGCACACCCAGCAATCTGCCTAAGGCTGCCACACGTCAAAGGAAGAAGAGAACGTCTGATTCTGAGGATGAAGACTATGTGGTAGAGGAAGAGGCCACTTCCAAGAGGGTTGAGCCAGCTCAAGGCTCAAAGCCAGGCCTGAAAATCAAGAGGCCAGCAGGCAGGCAGCCAATGTCAAAGGCTAGAGCCTCAACTGAGAAGCCTGCACCTGCTCCCATTGAGCCCATTGCTGCTGAGGGTAAGAAGAGGAAAGAGAGAGTGAAAAAGACTGTAGCCAAAGTGCTTGGGAGAGCCTCCATCATGGTAGAAGAGGAGGAGGAAGAAGAGGTTGCTGCACCAGCACCCAAGGCAGCCAAACTTATGGGAGATGCCATAAGGTCAGGGAGAGCTGCATCCAAGCCCAAGGAAGCTCCTAAGGCTGCATCTAAGCCTAAGACAGCTCCCAAGAGAAACACAAGGAGTATACCTGCTGCAGAAAAGAACAAGGCCCCAGTGCCTGAAGCTATTGAAGAAGAGGAAGAGAGTGTCCTTCGGAAGCTCAAGCCCAAGATCCCAGACCACAACGATGCTCATCCTGTGGCTGAGGACATGAAGCTCAGGAGAGACTCAGGGCTCAGGAAATGGAGAGAAGCAGATCCATATGCTTATAGGAGAAGGACTGCCGTGGACTACAGATTTCACACAAAGGAGCAACAAGATTTTTATGAGACTGTTTTGCTTGAAAAGAAGCCAATCGTTTGTGACATGAGATGGGTCGACTGGACCCATATCAAGGAGAATGAAGAGCACTACCCAGGAGTTCAGGACAGCTTCAGAGCGTGTGGAGTAGAGGACTTTGTTGGGCAGAAGCTCACAAAGTGGAACGAGGAACTCATCATGCAGTTCTACTCCACAGCTCACTTTTATCTGGATGGAAGGATGACATGGATGTCAGAGGGTACAAGGTACCAATCTACAGTGGCTGAGTGGGCACAGATCATCAATGCCCCAGAAGAGCAAGATGAGGACTTGGACATCTATGCCAAGAAGAAAATGGACCATAACTCCATGTCCAACATGTACAAGGAAATTCCCAATGAAGCTCTTGACACATTCAAGTTTGGCTCAGTGCACTATCTGCTCTCAGGATTGCCTACTATCAATTGGATACTAAGGCACACTCTGTTGCCTAAGTCTGGAGATCACAAGATGATCAGAGGTCACGCGATCAACCTGCTTCATGTCTTTGACGTGCCTCAAAAATTCAAGGTCATGAGTCTCATTGTGGAAACCATTAAGAGGACAGCTGCAGATCAAAAGAGGAGCTGTGGATATGCCCCTCAGATTCAGGAGCTCATCAACTCCAAGATGGGCACGGGCGTATATTTGTTGGATAAGGAACACCTGCCCATCCGTCCAGATTTTGAGAACAATGAAGTTATGATGACAGAGAATGAGCCATTCTCTGCACAAGCTTATGCAAAGAAGGAGAAGGCGAAGAAGGAGAAAGCTGCCAGGATGCCTACTCAAGAGGAGGCATCTGAGTACTTCTTGAAGACCAAACAAGAGCAGCTCAGTTACTTGATTGCATCCTCGCTGAGAATTGAGCAAAGTCTAGCCAACCTCACTAAAAATCAGCAGAGCCTAGAGAGGATCATGGAACAGAAGTTCTATGACTTGGATGTCAAGGTAACAGAAGTCCAGTCTGTAGTGGAGCAGCTCCAGGAGGACAGGAATGAGAGGAGAGGTAGGACCACAACTCATGCCTTTTCTAGAGTGCCACGAGGTCCGAGGTCGTCTGCACTGCCAGTTGCTGACACCAGAGCTACAACGTCTGCACCAGCCACAGCCTCAGCTCCAGCGTCTACCTCAGCTCCAACTCCAGCGACTACTTCAGCATCTACAGAAGCCTTCGTCCTTGGAGTGATCCGGACTCCACCACCACCTGAAGATCAAGCCTGAGCGACGACTTAGCACTATGCATTTTCTAGGAACTTTTTGGTAACTTGTTGCCAAAGGGGGAGAATATGTATAGATCATAGGCTTCGAGAGAGAGAGTGTTGCTTTTCTCTCTTGTTTTATTTGGTGGTCTTTTCGAACTTTTTCTGCTTTTGAGTGCTTGATACTATGTCATTATTTGTGAGACATCGATGATCATGTGTTTGATCATAAGCTACACTTAATGTTTGCTTAATGCTTGCTTAAATATTATCATGCTATCTATCGTTGTGATCATTCACTATTCTTGGTGATGAGTGCATGTATTTCATTCTTATCATTTTGAGCGCTCCACCAAGATGTATGTGACATCGAAGAGTAACCCATGACTCTAACTCTTTGTGCATTTGCAGTCCAAAGCAAATTTTCTATATGCACAAATTTAGGGGGAGCTCTTACTTATCACATACTTCTCAAAGCGACGATATACTTCATGCTTATTATCATTTGTCGAAGCTTTGATCTATATGTTGTCATCAATTACCAAAAAGGGGGAGATTGAAAGTGCAACTATCCCTAGGTGGTTTTGGTAATTCATAACAACATATAGCTCATTGAGCTAATGCTATTCCAAGATGATTATTTCAGGAAAGCTCAATGATTGGCATGGCATGGATGTGAAAGTGGAACCCTCAAAATGCTAAGGACAAAGGATTGGCTCAAGCTCAAAAGCTCAAGACTCTTATTTTTATATTTTAGTGATCCAAGATCACATTGAGTCCATATGAAAAGCCAATACTATCAAGGAGGGATGAGGTGTTGCTTAATGAGCCTCTTGCTTCATGTGCTTAATGATATGCTCCAAAACCCTCAACTACTTTCCCATATCCACATATGACCTAAACTCTAAGCCAAACTCGGTCCTACCGATTTTTCCTATCCGGCGCCACCGAGTTTCAATTGTCATTAGCCACTGCCAAACCCTAGCAATTCGGTCCTACCGATAAGGATCTCGGTCCCACCGAGATGGGGTTGCAAACTCTCTGTTTCCCTTTCGTAACTTTTCGGTCCCACCAAAAGAGCGAATCGGTCCCACCGAGATTGCAATGTAAACTCAGTGTTTCCCCTTTGTAACTTTTCGGTCTCACCGAGTTCCACTCGGTCCTACCGAAAGAGCAAATGGGTCCCACCGAGTTTGCCTGACCAACTCTCTGGTTAGCTAATTACCAAACTCGGTCTCACCGAGTTTGTGTAATCGGTCTCACCGAGATTACGTTATGCCCAAACCCTAACCGAATCGGTCCTACCGAGTTGCATGTCAGTCCCACCGAAATTCCTAACGGTCACTAGGTTTACCATTTCGATCCGACCGAGTTTTCTGATTCGGTCCCACCGAGATTGGTAAATTGTGTGTAACGGTTGGATTTTGAGTGGAGGCTATATATACCCCTCCACCTCCTTCTCATTCGATGAGAGAGCCATCAAAACACACACACCATTCCTACTCATATGTTCTGAGAGAAAACCACCTACTCATGTGTTGAGATCAAGACATTCCATTCCTACCATATGAATCTTGATCTCTAGCCTTCCCAAGTTGCTTTCCACTCAAATCTTCTTTCCTCCAAATCCAAATCCTATGAGAGAGATTTGAGTGTTGGGGAGACTATCATTTGAAGCACAAGAGCAAGGAGTTCATTACCTACACACCATTTGTTACATCTTGGAGAGTGGTGTCTCCTAGATTGGCTAGGTGTCACTTGGGAGCCTCCGACAAGATTGTGGAGTTGAACCAAGGAGTTTGTAAGGGCAAGGAGATCGCCTACTTCGTGAAGATCTACCGCTAGTGAGGCAAGTCCTTCGTGGGCGTTGGCCATGGTGGGATAGACAAGGTTGCTTCTTCGTGGACCCTTTGTGGGTGGTTGCTCCTTCGTGGACCCTTCATGGGTGGAGCCCTCCGTGGACTTGCGCAACCGTTGCCCTTGGGTGGAGCCCTGTGTGGACTCGCGCAACCGTTACCCTTCGTGGGTTGAAGTCTCCATCAACGTGGATGTAGGATAGCACCACCTATCCGAACCACGGGAAAAACATCCGTGTCTCCAATAGCGTTTGAAATCTCCAAACCCTTCCCTTTATATTCTTGCAAGTTGCATGCTTTACTTTCCGCTGCCAATATACTCTTTGCATGCTTGCTTGAATTATGTGATGATTGCTTGACTTGTCCTAAAATAGCTAAAATCTGCCAAGAACTAAAATTGGGAAAAGGTTAAGTTTTTATTTGGTCAAGTAGTCTAATCACCCCCCTCTAGACATACTTTCGATCCTACAGCAGGGCAGCACGACGAGCCGCGGGTGGCGCGAGTGGCGGGCCAGCGAGTGTGTGCTTCCAGGCGAGGATGGCGACGGCGGGCCTGGCTCTGAGCGGGCGCGGTGGAGGCGGCCAGCGCGGCGGCGGCAGACACGGCAACAAGGGGAGCCGCGGCGAACAGTGGCCGCGGGCGGGGCCGGCGAGGTGCCCGCAGGGGGCGGTGGCGAGCGCGGCGAGGACGTCGACTGCGGCCAGAGCAGAGGCGCAGGTGGGTGGCTCGCGCGCTGGCGCGGATGCGGTTGTGGGCGCGCGCAAGGCACGGTGCGGCGGCGGGGCGACTAGTGGACGGCGGCAGCAGCCGCAGCATAAGTAGAAGGCAGCAGCAAGCGGGGGGCGGCCTGAGGTGGGGGCGCGGCGCGCGGGGGAAAGCGGCAGGGACGCGGCGGCTATGGTTGGGCATGGGCGACGGCCGGCGAGCAGGGCGCGACGAGCGCAGGGCGTGGCCGGGCGCGGCAGGACATAGGCAGCAGCAGCGTAGGGGGCGGGCGCGCGCGCTTCAGTGCGGCCAGGCGCGGCCAGGAACAGGGGAGAGAGAAGGAGAGGGAGGAGGACCAGGGTCCTCACAGCGGGCGTAGGGCACTGGCAGTGGGTCGTGGGGAGGACGACGGGGGCGACAAGGACGGAGAGGAAGCAGTGCGGCGGGGAGGGGTGTTCCGGGCGGCGGTCCAGCGATGGGCGTCGACGTGGTGGCGACGGGAATCGGCGGCGGCGACATGGTTTGATCCCCACCCCGATCCAGATGGGATCAAGAGTGGTGGGGGGAGAGGGAGAAAGCGAGTGGGGGGAGTGGTGTGCGTGGGCTAGGGTTTAGGTTAGTGGGGGGGGGGGGTTATGGAGGGGAGTGGCCGGTTGGGCCTCGCCTGGTGGCCAGCTGGGCCATGGCCCAGCAGGGGGCCTTTCTAGCCTTTGTTTATTTCCTATTTTTGTTTTGTTTTCTTTAAAGTTTTGTATTTTTGTTGGTCTAATAAATGAGTATATTTAAATGTGCCACTTAGCACATAAATACTAGGCAAAGTTTTGAAGCAGCACAGAAAGTTCCAAATTATTTTGAATAGTTCAACTATTTGTTTAAATTGAAATGGTTCAAATAATTACTGGTGATTTAGTTTTAAAATAGGTTAGGGCCAGCTTTAAATATTCAAAAGGGGTTGGCTCCTACATGAAAAATAGTTAGGGAATATTTTCAACCCATCGAACATTTTTCCCTATCAGTTTGAAGAAATAAATTTTGACTTGTTTTTAGAACTTGAATTTGAATCGGTTTCGAACGAACGCGAAATTAGCAACAGTAATCGAAGTGATGTGGCATCATTTGCAGAGGGTTACTGTAGCTTAACTAACCGGGCATCACAATTCTCCTCTACTACAAGAAATCTCGTCCCGAGATTTAAGAGGTGAAGAAGGGGGGAAGTTCTGGTTACGGAATTCTAATGGATCTTCTCGGTCTTGGTTGCCGTTCCCAAAGAGTTTGCTCCATGATGTTTATCCCTCCATGCCTCTGCTTCTGTGCATCGGCACGAAGTTGTCATCCTTTCTTTGGGAACTCCATCGTACTTACGTAGAATAAAGGGGGAGCCTTCCCGGAGAACGGACCTCGGCAAGGTTGACTATCTGGTAGATAACATCGGGGAAGGAGGCAAAAGTAACTCTCAAATTGAAACCTCTGAAAATATCGAGAGCAAAGTAAGGAGGTACAATAGGAAGTTTCAAGCGGATGGACAAACGATTGATACCTGAACCGAGTGTAAGAAAGGAGTTCAGAGCATCAGGAATAGATCATCTCTCGGAAGGTGGCTCGTGACATGATACGAAGCCAAGCGTGAGGAATAACCTTAGAAACAGGGGGGTACAGGAGAGTCAGGTTTCGATCGTGTGGAACTGTGGGTTATGGGCCCACCATGTGGGTTAAAAGTAGGAAGGGTGCTGGCATCTTGCATGGCTATGATAGCAAGGCATGTCAGAGGGTAGCCTGTCAGTTATGTCGGCAACAACGTTGGTACCAAGGGCGAGGGACGAAGAGAACCATTATCCTGCTCGTTGAACGAGGCGGGCCATTAGGCAAAGTTCTTGTCCATCGGTGGCTACCGGAATGTCATCAACAATAGTAACAGGGTCTTTGAAAGTGCTATCATGCCCTTAATCATATTTTGATGTTGATGACAACATGCATATTGGGACTAATCATGTTTATCGAGTATTTCTCAGGATTATGTCTCAAGGGCTATGTGTGTGTGTGTGTGGATCATGACTACAGACATAAAACATATATCACTCAAGAGCAGAGACACAAGACAAAGATAAAAAGCTTCGGCTCCTTGTTTTCGGTTTGCTCTTGAGTGTAGGGATCCCGCACTATTAAGAGGGGATCGATGGATTTCGCGAAAGAACTTGCTCAAAACCACAAAATTCCCTCTCATACCATCTCTAAATTCTTCCTCTAACTTGTGCAAAAATGGTAGTATGTTTCTAAGCTAAAAGGTCCAACTTTCACCGGACGTCCGAAGTCTACCGACGTCCGGCCTCTCTCAACCAACCAGACATCTGACTCTCTCCAGTCGTCCGGTGAGTCTTCATAGAACTGATATTAGCAGAAGACCGGTCACACCGGATGTCCAGTCACCGGATGTCCGCTCATCTCCGGATATGCGGTGCACTCCAACAGAACTACAATTAACGGATTTCCGACAACATCGGACGTCCGGGCTCCGGACGACCGGCGCCTTCCGGATGTCCGCTACCTGTCCTGTTTTCGCGGTCAGATTTATACTCCATCGAGCGGACGACCGGCTGCTCGGCCGGACGTCCGGTCTGATCTGTTTCACCGGTCATCCGGTACCCACCGGACGTCCGGCAGCTCCTGTGCCTTAAGTGGCCAAACGGCTAGCTTCTCACTACCACTATATATAGCCTTTCTCCCCCCTCGGGATAGTGTTGACCACTCAGTTTGAACAAACCCTAGAACACATTACACTCTCTCACTCTCACTCCTCACCACATGGTAACCACATGGTAACCATACTATATATAGCATTCACGGGCTGGGTCCCTCGCCGCCAGGACCCCGTTCGGCCCTTCCGGCTGTCGTCGCGCCTCTGGCCGCCCTTCTCTCGACCCGGCCGGCTTCGGGGGAAACCTCTTCTCCGTCGCATCTTCTCCTCGACCTCATGAGGTAGCAACTGCTATTTTCCTTCCCCCATTGCTCTAACCTTCTTGATCTATGGTGATTGTTAAGATTTGGAGTCTCCTCCTTCCCTAGGTAGCAATGCCACGGACAAAGCGCTCTGCTCGCAAGCAGGTCACCGCTGGGGGCTCTCGTCCGTCTCGTCGTGGTGGGTCCGATGATTCGCAGGAGCGCACTCGTCCTCGGAAGCGTGCCGCTCACCCCTGCAGCTCCACTAGCGCCTCTTCGACGGAAGAATCCGATTACGAGGATGAATTGGAAGAAATTGAGGAACCCGCTTATGTTGCTGTTCGCACCACTGCACCCAAGCCTGGAACTCGTCGGCCCACATTCAAGCCTCCTCCGGTTCAACCTCCAGGTGCTGCCCGTCGCATCTCTCTTGAACCTCCACTCCCTCATAGCCGCATCATTACGGTTCAATGAGGTTCCCATTGCTTCTTACCTTAAGCTTCGTCGTGATGTAAATCAATTCACTGTTCTTAGCGATTCACAGGATGCTCATTTTCACACAAATGTCCAAGCCGACATTTTCACCACTATAGTCATTCCTAAAGGTTTATCTATCCATATGTGCATCGACTTAGAGCATATCCGCACTCATTCGACGAAATATCCGGGAGCTATTGAGCTCATTGAGTCCTCCAGTCTTGCTGCACCATTTGAATTCCAGCATGATTTTAACCAGGCTGCAATTCATCAATTCTATGCCACTTGTTACTTTGGTCCCGATAAAACTGTCACTTGGATGACCTCCGACACCATGCTCACGGCATCCTATGCTCAATTTGTTGCTGCTCTTGGTTTTCCTAACACAGGGTTCAAAATCCATAAGGATGACCCTAACCATAAGCCCAAGGGCATAGAGGTCTGTGCGGATCTTCTCAAGCCCATAAGTGAAATGTCTAATCAGGAGAAACAAAAGGGCCTGAACCAAGTTTCAATTTGGCGCTCACCCTTCTACATCATTTTTCAGTGTGTTATTCGCACCATATATCCCAAGATGGGTGACAAGGGGTCATGTAACAGCTACTGCATTGATCTCATGCATTGCCTCTATGTGTCTCCCACA
Organism: Triticum urartu; assembly: GCF_056163025.1. Lineage (NCBI taxonomy): Eukaryota > Viridiplantae > Streptophyta > Magnoliopsida > Poales > Poaceae > Triticum > Triticum urartu. The sequence goes on along the minus strand of NC_141879.1, from coordinate 494,805,775 downwards.
GGGAAGATAAATATCCCTCATTTTCTGTGGCATGAGATCCGTCTGGCCTGTTTCCAACACAAGCGAGCCTTTCCTCATGCCCCCTTTCTTCAGGCATTTATCAAGAGTGTTGCTCCATTTCCCATTGCCCGCACTCACTTGCACGAACGGTGGGTCATTCCATCTCACATGGCGGATGATTGGGTTCCCAAGGACTCTTCTGCTCCTACTCGTCGTACCCCGGCTAGTGTTCCTTCTTCCGCCACTCGGTCTACTTCTTCCGGCTCCGCACCTTTTGGTCGCATCTCTCGCTTTCTTGGGAAATCTCACTCCGCCATGATGAAGATGTTTACCTTTCATTGCTCTCAAAATCACGACGTTGTCACACGCTTGGTCACCTCCAAGAATGCTTTGAAGGCTCGTCTGAGAGACTCCGGAGTTTACGATGTGAGTGATGATGAACGTCTTCCTGATGATCCACCTTCTGATTTCGGTTTTCCTTCGGGTCCTGAGTGGGCTGACTTCCTTGACGAGGCTGGTGGTAGTGGTGCTCATGATGATGATGACGATGATGCTCTTTGATGCTATTATGACACCTCCTTTTGGGTATTTGCTACCAAGGGGGAGTAGGCACTTATTTATGTGATATGATGCTATGAGACTATCTTATTATCTTGTTATCGAACTCATGCTATGTAATTAACCTGTTATTGAACTTATGATATGTTTTGTACTGACCTATGTTATATGCTATGAGTGATGAATCTTTGTGAAGCCTATTCTAAATCTGATGTTATCTTGATTATCTTGTGTATGAGTTTTGGTTGTGTTGGTATCATATTGAGGGGGAGCTCTCTTCATGCTTACCTATTAGTTATTGCACATATTGAGGGGGAGCTCCACAACAAATCCTTCGATATTCAATGTTTTTAAATTCTTCCAATATTCAAAGTTTTATTCTAAAAAGTGCATGTATGTTGTCATCAACTACCAAAAAGGGGGAGATTGAAAGTGCAATCATGCCCTTAATCATATTTTGATGTTGATGACAACATGCATATTGGGACTAATCATGTTTATCGAGTATTTCTCAGGATTATGTCTTAAGGGCTATGTGTGTGTGTGGATCATGACTACGGACATAAAACATATATCACTCAAGAGCAGAGACACAAGACAAAGATAAAAAGCTTCGGCTCCTTGTTTTCGGTTTGCTCTTGAGTGTAGGGATCCCGCACTATTAAGAGGGTATCGATGGATTTCGCGAAAGAACTTGCTCAAAACCACAAAATTCCCTCTCATACCATCTCTAAATTCTTCCTCTAACTTGTGCAAAAATGGTAGTATGTTTCTAAGCTAAAAGTTCCAACTTTTACCGGACGTCCGAAGTCTACGGACGTCCGGCCTCTCTCAACCAACCAGACATCCGACTCTCTCCAGTCGTCCAATGAGTCTTCACAGAACTGATATTAGCGGAAGACCGGTCACACCGGATGTCCGGTCACCGGACGTCCGCTCATCTTCGGATATCCGGTGCGCTCCAACAGAACTACAATTAACGGATTTCCGACAACATCGGACGTCCGGGCTCCGGACGACTGGCGCCTTCCGGATGTCCGCTACCTGTGCTGTTTTCATGGTCAGATTTATACTCCAGTGAGCGGACGACCGGCTTCCCGGCCGGACGTCCGGTCCGATCTGTGTTACCGGTCGTCCGGTACCCACCTGACGTCCAGCAGCTCCTGTGCCTTAAGTGGCCAAACGGCTAGCTTCTCACTACCACTATATATAGCCTTTCTTCCCCCTCGGGATAGTGTTGACCACTCACTTTGAACAAACCCTAGAACACATTACACTCTCTCTCACTCCTCCACACCAAATCTTAGATCCCCAAGGGATTTGAGAGCATTTGAGAGAAGTTGTCCGATCAAGTGATAGATCCACCCCTTCCCCGTCTTTGCACCAAAGGAATTTGTGACTTGAGCAAGTCTTGAGCTTTTTCCCATCGTTCTTGTTACTCTTGGAGGTTGGAGACTCCTAGGCGGTAGGAGTCTTTCGGAGAGGAATCGACCCTTGTGATTACCCCCGGAAAAGTTTGTGAGGGTTTGGAGACCACCCCAAGGTCTACCACTAGTGGTTGAGAAACGCCTTCGTGGTGTTATCTCAAAGAGAGAATAGGGTGAGCCTTCGTGGCGTTGGTGTGCCTTCGTGGTAACACCCACCTCTCTAAACGGTGACGTAGCTTCCCTCCAAGGAAGTGAACATCGGCTTACATCCTCGTCTTTCGGAGTTGCGGTTATCCCTAACCTTAACTCTTTGCTTGTGGGTACTTGTTACTCATCTACTTGAATTACTTGATTATCTTGTTTAGCTCTTAGCATCACACTTGCAATTGTTAGGCTCACTTTCATATTCCGCACTATTGCCTAAAATTGCCAAGTGACAATTAAAATTTGTATTTGTACCTATTCACCCCCCTCTAGGTCCATCTCGATCCTTTCAAGTGGTATCAGAGCCTCGTGCTCTATTCTTGTGGCTTAACTGCCCTAGAGCGAGATGAACCCCGATGGGACTCCCCGTGTTGTAGATCCGAAGGATAAAGGCGAGGCTTCTTCTGAAGTCAAGACCTTTACTTCTGAGGATCTAGAACGGGCCCTTGCTAAGCAAAAGGAGGAGCATGATGCTTCTGTAGAGGCCTTGGTCCAAATGAGGATAGCCACATTGTCCACGGTGCTTGCACCACTTTCGGGTGGTGTGACTTCGAGACCAACTGTGCCTACTCCGTCACTTGGTCAACAACCGCCTAGCAATGAACACTCTAGTGTTCCTTGGCTTTATGCAAGATCCCAAGTTGAGAAACCAAAATATAACTCTCAAGGCAGACCTCCTTTACTTGACTCCACTTCTGATTTTGCTTTGTGGAGAGTTGCTATGCAGGATCATCTTCGATTTGGAAATATGGTTACCATGTGGTTGATCCAAAGAATCCTACACCAAGAGAAATTTATGACAAGAATCTAAATGACACGGCAATCATGTGTATAAGGAGAGGTATGGTTGAAAAGCAAAGGAGACCTTTCATACACATCACAAGTGTCAAGGAATTATGGGAAAGTATTATAAGATCAAGGACCGGTACCTCCACCCTCCGGAGTGCTCAATATGAAATTGCCAAGGGGCAATTGCAAAACTTTTGTATGGAGAAAGGTGAAACTCCAAATCAACTCCTTGAGCGTCTCATGACTCTCACCGCTGATATTGAGTCATGCAAGTGTGACAAGACATAAGATGGATTTAACATGACTAAGCGATTCCTTGTGGACAAGTTGCTCCATGCTCTTGCTCCATATCACCATCAGATGGTATGGGACATAAGACAACACCATGCCTTCAAGGAAATGACTACAGATGACATCATATCCACTTTCCAACTATTTGAAGAGTCAAAGGCAAATGCTACAAAACATCTTGACATGCATGGTACTCCATCGCCGAAGATCAATCTTGCATTGAAGGCCAAGCATGTATGTGAAGATGAGCAAAGTGAAGAAGAAGAAGATGATGATGATGAAGAAGATGGTGATGAGGTCGAATCCGATGAGGGCCCTACATATGAAGACATGGCTCTCTTTGTCAAGAAGTTTCGCGCAGGGAAATTCAAGGGAAAGTTCCAAAAGAAGAAAGTAAGAAAATGCTACAACTATGAAGAAACCAACCACTTCTCCAACGAGTGCCCTTATGAGAAGAGAGAAGATAAACCAAGGTTTCCCAAGACCTTTCCCAAGAAGAAGTTGTGTAACACCTCGGATATGACTTTCGCAATATGTATTCCAACTCTTGCCGTTTCCGGCCTTAAGTTATTTGATTTTCTCGGGTTCGGGTTTTTGTCTCCGTGTGTTGTTCTCATTGTCATGCATCTCATATCATGTCATCATGTGCATTGCATTTGCATACGTGTTCATCTCATGCATTCGAGCTTTTTCCCCGTTGTCCGTTTTGCATTCCGGCGCTTCGTTCTCCTCCGGTGGTCAATTCTACCTTTCTTTCGTGTGTGGGGATTAAACATTTCCGGATTGGACCAAGACTTGCCAAGCGGCCTTGGTTTACTACCGGTAGACCGCCTGTCAAGTTTCGTACCATTTGGACTTCGTTTGATACTCCTACGGTTAACCGAGGGACCGAAAATGCCTCGTGTGTGTTGCAGCCCAACACCCCTCCATTTTGGCCCAAAACCCACCAAAACCCTCTCCATCATCTAGAGCGTTCGATCACGATCGCGTGGCCGAAAATTGCACCTCATTTGGACTCTCCTAGCTCCCCCTATGCCTATAAATAGGTCCTCCTCCGAAAATCCGGATCTCTCCCCCGTCCAAACCCTAAAATCGCTCCGCCGACACCGGACGTGTCCGTCCGCCACCGGACGTTTCGCGCCGCCGCGCCCGGCCAGTGGCTGCGTGCCACATGGCCTCCCGCATCCCATCGACGCCCGCGGCCCGCCGGGCCCGAGGAGAGCCCCCGAGGCCCGGGTCTTCGCGCGCCGCCGCCCGGGTCGTCTTCTTCGCCGCGCCGCCCGACCTCCCTCGTCGCCGGCCGCCGCTCTGCCTCCACCGCGCCGGCGCCGCCCCGCCGCCTCGTCGCCGGAGAAGACCCCGCCACCTCAGCGCCGCCCCACGCCTCCTCAACTCCGGCAGCTGCTCCCGTCGACGCCGGCGAGAGCTCCGGCCGGTCCGCCAAGCCCGGCCGCCTTCCTCCTCCTCCGGCGCCCTCCAAGTCCCTCTCCGGCGAGCTCTGAGATCCCGGTGAACCTCGTAAATCGCACCGGATCCGATCCAGATCGGCTACAGTAACCCTAGATCTGGAGGTCCAAATTTTCTTCTAAGTCCCTGTTTTTCCTAGATCCATATGCCCTTGTTCATCGTGCCGTAACTTTGCATCCGTAACTCCATTTTGCGCATATAGCATATCAAAATGTTCGCCTCAGAGAGTACATCATTTCCTTCCATTGCACCATTTGCATTTGAGTTCATCTTGATGCCCGAAATGCTGTTAGAAGAGTGCTACTTGAGATATTTGTCAGATATGCTGCTCCATTTAGATATTTGTCATTTTTGCCATGATTATTGTGTGCATGATATGCCCATGAGCTCTACATATGTTTTGTTAAGGGTTTTGCCATCTTTCCAGAGGTGCAACCCATGTATTTTTGTGATGTGTGTGGTGACTAGCACAAGCTTGCAAAGTGAGGCACTTGGTAATGCTGATTTCAGGGACTTAGCATTTCCACTAAGTCCTTGAGCTGTTTATCTCATGTGGCCATATGTTCATGTTGTTTCCTAGTGATCCGTGCCTCTTTTGAGGATGATCAGTAAGGATGTTTTGTTAATCTTGTAGTGCTCTATCCATCTATGTCTTTGTTTACAATTATGGAGCACCCTGGCTTGAGTCAATCGAGCTCTACTTTTGTCATTTCGTGAATCTGGGCAGATTGTCTACTTGTTAGCAATTTTGCCGAGGATGTTGTAGTTGATCCATGCATGCTATGTTATTGTTCTTGCCATTTATAGCTTGCATTTTGTGTATTCTTGATGGGTGTATGCTTAGATTGTAATGACTTGCTCTGTAGTGAGTGCATCGAGCTCGTAAACATGCCTACTTGATATCTGTTTTCAGCATGCTCCAGTTTTCACTAAGTCTGAGAACTGATTATGTTTTTTTCATGTTCACATGCTTGCAAATGTATTTTCTGCTCCCTTTTGGCTCAAGGTCACTAAGGGAATTTTGTTAATCTCTTTGAGTAGCTCCATGCCATGCTTTACTTTGCCATGTTCAGGTCCTGTAGCATATAGTTTTGTTGCTCCGAAGTGTGCTACCTGATCTGAAATTCCAGACAAGTGTTAATTTCACTAAGTCTGAGATCTGTTTGTCATATGCATTTTTGCCATGCTTGTTTGAACCTGTTAATGGATGAATTGGCCGTAGCTCAGTGCTAGACTTTTGTTAAGCATCTTGAATGCATCCCTGCCATGTATTTTTATGCCATGTTTGGGTGCTGTAGCATGTTCATCTTGTTGCATTTAGATGGCTACTTGCTGTAAATCGCAGAACGTGGCCATATTTGAATCGCTTGCCATTTCCAAACCGTAACTCCGATTTCAGCGTTCTTTATATCGTTTTCAAGCGATTTCATCTCATATTTCAAGTGGAACACTTGGATTTCCAAGTTGAGGCCAGGTTCATGCATCCCTTGTCAAATCTTGCATATGCATCCCGCATCGCATCCCGCATAGCATACCATCCTCGCATCATATTGTTTGAGCTTTGCACGTGGTTGATTGTGTTCCGTTTGCTTGTTTGTCTTATTTGGGTAGAGCCGGGAGACGAGTTCGCTAACGAGGAGCCCGTTGAGTTTGCTTTCGAGGATCCAGTCAACTCTGACAACTTTGCAGGCAAGATGATCATACCCTCGAAATCACTACTATCTTTGCTTTGCTAGATGCTCGCTCTTTTGCTATGCCAATGCTACGATGCCTACCACTTGCTTTCAAGCCTCCCTAATTGCCATGTAAAACCTCTAACCCACCATGTCCTAGCAAACCATTGATTGGCTATGTTACCGCTTTGCTCAGCCCCTCTTATAGCGTTGCTAGTTGCAGGTGAAGATTGGAGACCGTTCCTTGTTGGAACATTTATTTACTTGTTGGGATATCATTATATTGCCATGTTATCTTAATGCATCTATATACTTGGTAAAGGGTGGAAGGCTCGGCCTCTCGCCTAGTGTTTTGTTCCACTCTTGCCGCCCTAGTTTCTGTCATATCGGTGTTATGTTCCCAGATTTTGCGTTCCTTATGCGGTTGGGTTATAATGGGAACCCCTTGATAGTTCTCCTTGATTAAAGCTTTTCCAGCAATGCCCAACCTTGGTTTTACCATTTGCCACCTATCCTCTTTTTCCCTTGGGTTTCCGGAGCCCGAGGGTCATCTTATTTTAAACCACCCGAGCCAGTGCTCCTCTGAGTGTTGGTCCACCTGTCAGCTGCCGGTGGCCACCAGGGGCAACTCTGGGCTAGCCTACCCGTACCTAAGACAATCTGAGTGTGCCCTGAGAAAGAGATATGTGCAGCTCCTATCGGGATTTGTCGGCACATTCGGGCGGTGTTGCTGGTCTTGTTTTAACCTGTCGAAGTGTCTTGAAGAACCGAGATACCGAGTCTGATCGGAGCGTCTCGGGAGGAGGTCTATTCCTTCGTTGACCGTGAGAGCTTGTCATGGGCTAAGTTGGGACTCCCCTGCAGGGATTTGAACTTTCGAAAGCCGTGCCCGCGGTTATGGGCAGATGGGAATTTGTTAATGTCCGGTTGTAGATAACTTGAACCTTAACTTAATTAAAATGAATCAACTGAGTGTGTTACCGTGATGGTCTCTTCTCGGCGGAGTCCGGGAAGTGAACACGGCGTTGGAGTAATGCTTGCGCAGGTTGCTCTCTAGTTTCTCGCTCGTGCTTTGCCTCCTCTTCTCGCTCTCTTTTGCGAACAGTTTAGCCACCATATATGCTAGTCGCTTGCTGCAGCTCCACATATTTACCTTGCCTTACCTATAAGCTTAAATAGTCTTGATCGCGAGGGTGCGAGATTGCTGAGTCCCTGTGGCTCACAGATTACTATTAAACCAGATGCAGGGCCTGATGATTCCGCTCCAGGTGACGCGCTCGAGCTCAAGTGGGAGTTCGACGAGGACTCTCAACGTTACTATGTTTCCTTTCCTGATGATTAGTAGTGGTGCCCAGTTGGGGTGATCGGGACCGTGTCGCATGTTGGGTTATCTTTTATTTTGGCGCCGTAGTCGGGCCATGAGTGTTTGGATGATGTAATGTTATTTATGTACCTTGATTGACATGGCGAGTGTAAGCCAACTATGTTATCTCCCCTTTATTATTTATATTACATGGGATGTTGTGAAGATTGCCTAACTTGCGACATATGCCTTCAATGCGATTATGTCTCTAAGTCGTGCCTCGACACGTGGGAGCTATAGTCGCATCGAGGGTGTTACAAGTTGCCAAATCCTTTGAACTCCAAGCTCAAGAAGAGAGATGGGAAAGCAATGGTTGCTCAAGAAGAATCCGATCCGGATGATGTTAGTGGTGTTGCCGGAGTTGCTCAAGATTCTCAAAACACATTGAGGCTTGTCAACAAGAGTGGTGAAGTTGTCACCTACAACTACATGAAGGATTACAAGGGCAACGCTCAAAAGTGTCTCATGGAAAAGGCCGTGGTAGAAGATGGAGAGGACCAACACTCTCCTGACAAGGTCAAGGTAACCCCACGATCAAACCCTCCTTTTTTCACTCCTCCTACTCCTAGTGATGAGTATCTTGATGCGGAGGATAGTTAAGAGGATGATGATATAAATGATGCTATGCTTGCTAAACTAAATAAGTTCATGTGCTCTCTTAAAGGAAAGAAGCTCACTATGTTTCGTATGCTTATGGAGATGGTGAGTAAGCACACCATTTCCATTAAGGAACTCGAAACCCTCGTCACCGAGGAAAAGGAAAAATATGAAATCCTTGAGCGGAAAGTCCAATATGAGGAAGCACGCAATGATGAACTATGCTTAAAAATTGGTGCAAACATTGATGTGCATACTAGAGATCTTGCCTCCTTGAAAAAGGCTATCGACTCCTGCGAAGAGTTAATGAATGATAAAAGTAAGCTTGTAAAGTCTAATGCTTCTCTCTCTAAGGATTGTGAGTTCCTATCCGTGTCCCTCAAGACCAAGGAAGAAGAGCTCACCCTTCTTACAAAGACTTTTGAGACACTGAAGCTTACTTATCTTGAAACTCTAGCCAAGGCTTACTCTTCTCCTATTATCAATGTTGATGCTTGTACTACTAACTTGTCGGTGTTTTGGGAACTGGGGTCCCCAGACTTGCCTGCCTGCGGCCTGCGGCGTGGCTCAGAAGGGGGCCCAGCGCGACCCATCTTCATCAACACAGACCCAAGACCCTCGCGAGGGGCCAAGCCTCGCGGGGCGGATGACACGGAGCTTCCTCAGGCACGGCCTCATCAGGCTGGCTCACGAGGAGGCAGAGAGATCAAGGCGGGGTACCTCACGAGGTGCCCGTGATGCAAGCCATGACGACCAAGGGTGCCAGGCGGGCGCCAGCCCGCGCAGTGTCCTCCTTTCCTCTTTGGTGCAAAGGGAGCAAGCGCAGGCGAGAGCATCAAGCAAAGGCACCCGTTTCGGTGCAACGAGACCAAGACCAGTCCAACGGCAGGGAGGAAGTCATTGTGGAGCCCAAGCCAGCGTCACCACCAGAGCCTTTGGCAGGCGAGGACCAACTTTAGTCAGGATAAGTGTACCAGATGTTCCCCTTCAAAATGGCCAATTGTTGGCGCCCTTCCCGCTCAATATTTGGGAAGAGGCCCAGGGCCTTTGCCTATAAATAGGACTAGCCACCCCCAGGGTAGGATGATGGAAATCGGAATCAAGAAGGGAGAATCTAGAAGCCAAGAGAGAAACTAGCTATGATGGAAATCGGAGAGAGAATCAAGAAGAGAGAGAGAGAGAGAGAGAGAGAGAGAGAAGGGTGACTGAACTCCTCCTAGCAGTTCATCCCCCTAGCCAAGAACAGACCCTCGCGAGGCTGTTCTTCCTTGTATTGCTCATCATCATCAGCCCAAGAGGCAATCCACCACACCACACACTGGAGTAGGGCATTACACCACAACGATGGCCCGAACCAGTATAAACCCTGTGTCTCTTGTGCTGTTCTTTCCATAGCTTAGATCTTAGCGAGGCGGAAGGGTGCAGGTAGGTAGAAGGCGAAATCTCCGCGCGCACCCCAGTGTTCAAACCTCAAGGGTCTGCTGGAACCTGAAATCCGACATTTGGCGCGCCAGGTAGGGGTGCGCCGGAATTCATCTTCCACCACCCCGTTCTCCTCCGACCATCGTGTCCATGTCTGACGCTCGTCGGGCCCGCGCCGAGCGCCGGGCCACTCTCGCTTCCCGCATCGCCCAGACGGCTCCTGTCAGCGGGTGTCCTCGCCGTTCCCCGTCACCTGCCGTCAACGCCGCCACCGGCCTGGCGGGGGACGAGCAGCAAGCGTCGTCTCAGCATCCGTCCGTGCTGCAAGACGGCCACACCGCTACTCCCTCGCTCACCCCAGCTGGTTCTTCGTCCCGCGCGCTCCGCGCACCCATGGAGGCTCGAGCTGCGCTCATCATAGCAAACGAGCTCCTGCACTACCGTCCCGTCGACGACATCTACGAAGAATGGCTCGACCGCGTCGCCGAGCTCGTCCGCGCCGCAGGGGGCTCTCCTGCGCCGTCCGTTCCGCTGCACCGCACCCCGCCCCGCGCGGGCGACGAAGCTCCAGCGGCGCCCCAGCCGCCTCCTCCTCAAGAAGGCGCCATGGCTCCAAGGCGCATGGCCCCTGGGCGGAACCCGCTCCGTCAAGTGCCAGCGCGGCAAGAGAAGAGCTGCCAAGAAGTCCCTCGCCCGCAAGAAGCTGCCCGGGCGCTCCCTGCTCCAGCACGTCGCGACCATGCTCCTGCTCCCGCGCGTCAGGACCCCGCGCTGCTCCCAGCTGCAGCGTGTGGGGACATGCAAGACCAAGCTCTCCGTCACCCAAGGCCTCCCGTGGCCACAGCAGGCTATCGTGCCTTCACCACCGAGCTACGCAACGTCGCGTGGCCCGGCAAGTTCAAGCCAGACCCGCCTCCTCGTTACGACGGCACGGCCGACCCTGCGGAGTTCCTCCAGCTCTATGAGCTGGGCATCGAAGCTGCCAACGGAGACGAGAAGGTCATGGCGAACTGGTTTCCCATGGCGCTCAAGGACGGGGCCCGCACCTGGCTCCTGAACTTGGCTCTAGGCACGATCTCCTCCTGGGACGAGATGCGCACCCGCTTCATCGCCAACTTCCAAGGTACTCGCGACCGGCCACCCGCCGTGAGCGACATGCGCCGCATCAAGCAATAATCCAGAGAGACCCTGCAGAAGTACATCCAGCACTTCAATAACGCACGCCTCAAGATTCCCAAGGTGACCGAGGAGGCCATCATCTCAGCCTTCTCCGACGGCATGCGTGATGTCAAGATGAAGGAGGAGCTGGCGATGCATGAAGACCTGTGCACTTCCTTGGAGCTGTTCAACTTGGCAACCAAGTGCGCCAGGGCTGAGGAAGGGCGTCTCTCCCTCCTCGAGCTGCCTGCCGCAGACCCAGAAGAGAAGAAGCCCAAGGCCAAGGATGTGAAGCGCAAGGGGGCTGCCGTGCTCGCGGTAGAACCAGACACCAAGCGGGGCAGAGATCAGCCCGAATCTCCCAAGGGCAGTCGGTACTGTGTGTACCACGACCTCCACACCCACAACACCAATGAATGTCAAGAGCTCCGAGCCGTGCGAGAAGGAAGGATCGGCCGTCGCCCCGACCGTGGTGACCGGGGCTACGGTCAAGGAGGAGGAAGGAACGCAGGAGACTAGGAAGACCGCGACCTGCGCCAAGGGTGGCGCGATCAACCTCGCGAGGATCCCTGGCAAGACCCGCCTCGCGAGGGAGACTGGAGGGATCAGCCTCGCGAGGATCGCCCGCAAGGCAACGCAGGCCTCCCTCCGCTGCCGCCGCAGCCAAGGAGGAACGAGGACCGCCATCAGGACGAGGGGGCTGGGGGCTTCCAGGAGCCGCGCGCGATCGCCTACATCTTGGGTGGGGCTCAAGCCCCAGCCTCTCAATGCATCTTCAAGCAGTTCTCCCGCGAAGTGAATGCAGTCCTCCCCAAGCTCGAAGCCACGCGCCCTCTCAGGTGGTCGGCGTGCGCCATCACGTTCAGCTCAGCAGATCAGCTCAAGTGTGCGGCTACAACCGGAGTCCTCCCGATGCTTTGTTCCCCAATCATCAGCAACGTGGTGGTCACCAGGACCCTCATCGATGGCGGGGCAGGGCTCAACGTCCTGTCCGTGGAAACATTCAACAATCTCCAAGTGCCCTACAGCCAGCTTCAGCCAACCAAGCCTTTCTCCGGAGTCACCGACGGCTCCACGGTCCCGATTGGGCAGGTCTGCCTCCCTGTCACCTTCGGGGCACGTGATAACTACAGCACCGAGCTCATCGACTTCGACGTCGCTCACATTCGCCTGCCGTACAACGCCATCCTTGGGTACCCAGCGCTGGCCAAGTTCATGGCCATAACTCACCACGGCTACAACGTCCTCAAGATGCCAGGAAGTGGCGGAGTCATCACGGTGCCCTGTGAAGAGAAGGACGCGGTGTGTTCCCTGGAATGAGCCTTTCAGGCCACGCATCACTGGAAGACCCGGATCGCGGAAGCAGGAGGCTTCCCGAGACCACCCCCAAGAAGAAGAAGACATCGTCCGGCCCGGCCCCTCAGGAGGCAGGCCCCTCAGGGCCCGTGCTTGCCCAGGGGGAACCTCCTTTCATCGCATAGGAAAGCGCGCCCGGCGCCCTCCTCAGGCAGGGCTCGGGGGCTCTCCCCTGGAGGGCCACCGACCTGGCTAAGGTCACGAGGGAGGCGCTTGGGCACCACATGGAGGCGTGTTCCGAAGCACGTTTCCCTCAAGAAGGAGTAAGGCAAGGAGAGCCAGACCCTCAGGAGTTCGTCAGCAAGGCCATTCAGGAGCTACAGGAGTCAAGAGTCATGAAAGGCAGCCGCCGCCTACCAGCTGTGGCTCCCCATCCAGGCGAGGATGGTGGGCTGCGCGTCTGCATCGACATACCAGGGCTCAATCGAGTCGCCTCTCTGGAGCGCCTCTGGCCCTCGCGAGTGGGGCGCTGCGAAGGTCCACCCCACAGCTATGTTCGCATGCCTTACGGCTTGCCGAACGTGGCTGCCACGTACCAGCGCCTCATGAGGGGTATCATGGAGTCTCAAGAGGCCAGGCGTTCCGCAGCCCTGGCGGAGATGGAGATGGTCCGCGAGGAGCCACCAGCGCCTCCGGAGCCTCCCGAGGCCCCTGGGCCTGGGGGCTCGTGAGGATCGGCTTCCGCAGCCCATCGAGTCTGCTACACCAACACTCCTTCGTCCTCAACATCATCAGGTGACATCTTTCAAGTTTCATTTCCAGCTGGGAGCGCCCCCCAGGGCTGCATTATTCCCAGGCCGCGTGGGTCCGTCCCTGCGGCATGTATCCCTTTTATTTCATGTTGTTAGCTTACTTTGTGGGGGGCGCCCCACGGGCTGCATCATCCCCAAGTCGCTCGGGCCTAACCCAGTGATGTCCGCCTTCCCAGCATCTATTTGAATGAATCCACTCCTTCGCGGCTAATGTGTTTGACCTAGTTGCCCGCTCAACTGACGCCAACTGACGGAGCTGCTCCCAAACGGCACGACGCTTGCGCATGGGTCCGTCCCTGCAACGCCGACAAACCTGAATGGCTGAGCTCTGGCCGCGGCAGCCCCGCATGGCGCCACCTCGTCAAGCCTTCAGTGCCTCATCGCCCCTCGGAAGCAACCAACGGCTGACTGTCAATTGTCATGGCAACCCCTCATTCTTTCTATGATGGGTCTACAGGATCTCCTAAAGGAGCTGCGTCAGGCGAGGCCCTTGCAGTGTCTCCTTCACTCTCATCCGCGCGAACCGCTTGCACGTTAAAGGGGGGTGCCTGAGCATCACGACTCAGGGCTCCTACTGGCTCTCCAGCCCTCACCCTTTGGCCTTGTCCACGGCATCGCGACCTGGCATACCAGCGACGGCTGAGACTCGCTCGAGGGCCGGGACCCGAGGACGTAGAGCAGAAAGGGGAGCAAAGGCGAGAGGGGAGGGACATGCGAGGACCTCGCCGAGCAACCTCGCGCCTACCGATGCACGGACCCGGAGACACACCAGAGAGCGGTCCCTGATTCTTGAGATAAGTCACCACCCGGAAGCACCAGCTACCGTGGCACCATCCCCGCACCTAATGCAATCCCGTGTTAGCGACGCCGCTCTCCTTTCTCACTGAATGACGGCTGCTTGAGCGCCAAAGGGGACCTCCTGAGCATCGCGACTCAGGGGCTCTTACCGGACCCCGGGTCGCTCACCTCCTGGCCTTGACCACGGCATCGCGACCTGGCATACTAGCAATGGCTGAAGCCGCCTTGGGACTGGGACCTGCCGGCACAGAGCACCAAGCCCTCGTGAGGTTCAAAAGGGAGGACTGAGCTAAGACGGAATGAGCAACTCGCACAATTCTACGACAAGGGTTATATTAACAAATAGGATCACATGCACCTTACAATCCCTCACGGGACGCGTCTTTGATTCCTTGCAGGGAACAGATCCTAAAAGGACGCTAACTACACGCGCCCCTGCGAAAGACGCCATCGTCAACAGCGGGCCGTCAAGCACCGGCACCAACCCCATCCAGATCAGAGTCGGTGATGGCCTGACGAGCCCGCCCTGCTCCAGGAGCGGCGCCGGCTCGGGGGCTTGTAGCTGTCATCGCCCGTCTCCGGAGTCACGAAGAGCTCGCCAGAGTCACTGGACCCTCCAACGCCTTCGCCGCCTGAGCAGCCGCCAAGGGAGCGGTCAGCGGGCCCAGTCCTCGCCGTAGCAGGGTCCCGACCACCTCTCCCGGGGCAGCACTCTAGCCGGCGCCCGTTTGCATCAAAGACCTTGAAGAACATCACCGAAGCACCGTCGTACTCCAAGTGGATCGCGAAGGCGCCTCTTGTCCTGCAAACCCGGGCGATTTCGCTCCAGCCTCGAGTCATGAAGACCTCGCCCGGGGCAACGACCGCGACCTCTGCCTCGGTCACGAGGGTGCTGCAGCCAGCGTGCTACAGCCAAAGCTCTAGGAGTTCTCCTTGCGGGATGATGGAGGCGAAGAAGGGAGGAAGGCGAATCCAAGACTGAGGAGGCATGGCGGCGTGGAGCACGAACTCTCGGGAGGAGCCCTCGGTGTGGACCCCAGGGGGGACGACCCACACCTTCGTGACCCGTCGGCGTCGACGGCGGCGCCGCCCGTGGCGATCGGCATCGACTCCTTCAGAGCCCTCGATGTGGGCGTACAAGGGAAGCGGGAACCCTGGCGGTGGCCGCTCGCACCAGGGCATCGACACCACCTAATGGGCCCCCTCGTGCCGGCCGCGGAGGGCGAGCCGTTTCTTCGACGGGAGCGGGTCTGGTTCCTCTCGGGGAGCCTTTCCCTTCTCTGCCATCGAGAACCGGCGGATCGGAGCCATCGCAGCAAGACGGAGCAAGGACCGGGAAGAAGGAGAAGCAAGAAGGGATGGACTGGAAGGGCGCGCGCCGTTCCGTACTTATGGCCGGCGAAGGCCAACCGCCGACCTCCACGATCACATGTAATCATGACCCGCTTTGCATGCAGGGACTTGTCCAATCCGTGCAGTTGTCGAGGCGCCGTGGGGAAGTGGAGACGCTCATGTCCAATCAACCGCCATGCGGCGCCCAAGGCCGCAGGCTGTTAGGGCCCGCGGCACTTCGCCCTTGCCCTTTCGCCTCCCTGCACGGCCAAGTCCGGGCGCGCCTTGGGCCCAGGGGCTACTGTCGGCGTTCTGGGAACGGGGGTCCCCAGACTTGCCTGCCTGCGGCCTGCGGCGTGGCTCAGAAGGGGGCCTAGCACGGCCCATCTTCATCAACACAGACCCAAGACCCTCGCGAGGGGCCAAGCCTCGCGGGGCGGACGACACGGAGCTTCCTCAGGCACGGCCTCATCAGGCTGGCTCGTGAGGAGGCGGAGAGATCAAGGAGGGGTACCTCACGAGGTGCCCGTGATGCAAGCCATGACGACCAAGGGTGCCAGGCGGGCGCTAGCCCGCGCAGTGTCCTCCTTTCCTCTTTGGTGCAAAGGGAGCAAGCGCAGGCGAGAGCATCAAGCAAAGGCACCCGTTTCGGTGCAACGAGACCAAGACCAGTCCAATGGAAGGGAGGAAGTCATTGTGGAGCCCAAGCCAGCGTCACCACCAGAGCCTTTGGCAGGCGAGGACCAACTTTAGTCAGGATAAGTGTACCAGATGTTCCTCTTCAAAATGGCCAATTGTTGGCGCCCTTCCCGCTCAATATTTGGGAAGAGGCCCAGGGCCTTTGCCTATAAATAGGACTAGCCACCCCCAGGGTAGGATGATGGAAATCGGAATCAAGAAGGGTGAATCTAGAAGCCAAGAGAGAAACTAGCTATGATGGAAATAGGAGAGAGAATCGAGAAGAGAGAGAGAGAGAGAGAAGGGTGACTGAACTCCTAGCAGTTCATCCCCCCCAGCCAAGAACAGACCCTCGCGAGGCTGTTCTTCCTTGTATTGCTCATCATCATCAGCCCAAGAGGCAATCCACCACACCACACACTGGAGTAGGGTATTACACCACAACAGTGGCCCGAACCAGTATAAACCCCGTGTCTCTTGTGCTGTTCTTTCCATAGCTTAGATCTTAGCGAGGTGGAAGGGTGTAGGTAGGTAGAAGGCAAAATCTCCGCGCACACCCCAGTGTTCGAACCTCAAGGGTCTGCCGGAACCCGAAATCCGACATAACTCTAGTAGTGATCTAGCATCTATTCTTGAGGATAATCGCTTTCTCAAAGCTCAAATCGAGAAAGGGCTCATGACATGTGCTCAAGGGCAAAAGAACCTTAATGAGGTGTTGAGCCAACACAATGAAGTGTTTGCCAAAGAAGGACTCGGGTTTGACCCAAGCACAAGCAAGAAGAAGACATCCTCTCAAAAGTGCACCACCCCTCTAAAAGAAACCTTTGTACGAGAAGGGAACAAGGAGAAAGATAAGGTTGTTTGTGGGAAGGCCACAAGGGGCATGCCCACTGTCAACAAGCCAAAAGAGTTCATGCCTCCATCCTATGTTCTTCGTAAGACTAAGGATGGAGAAGTTTGTGCAAAGTTTGTTGGTCCTCGAAATGCATTTTGGTTTTATGCTATTTGGGTCCCTAAGACCCTTGTGACTAACTTGAGAGGTCCCATTGCAAAATGGGTGCCTCTAACCAAGCAATAATTGTGTGTAGGTTGCCTTCTCCGGTGGAGTAAAATGGGTGATTGATAGTGGATGTACCAATCATATGACCGGAGATAGCAAGTTGCTCTACGATTTCATGGAAGCTATTCAACCATTTATGAGAATTATGTTTGGTGGAGGATCAAAAGGACAGGTACTCGGTTTGGGTAAGGTGGCTACCACAAATGACATGTCTCTTGCAAATGTCATGCTTGTCCAATCCCTTAAATACCATTTGCTTTCTGTTCGCCAATTGGCCTTTGTTGGTTATGATACACTATTTGGACTAACGGATGTGAAAGTCTTTAAGAGAGATACTCTCGAAGTGGCCTTTGTTGGAGAGTTGGATGGCAACCTTTACACGGTTGATTTCTTGAAAGAGAGCACATTCCATGCAACTTGTCTAAGGGCCAAGGCCGACAAGGGGTGGCTATGGCATCACCGGCTAGCCCATGTCGGCATGAGAAATCTTCAAGATCTCTTAAAGGGAAATCACATCCTTGGACTAACAAATGTATCTTTTGAGAAAGATCGTGTGTGTAGTGCATGCATAGCCGGGAAGCAACATCAATCAAAGCACCCCCAAGAATATTGTGTCTACTTCAAGGTCTTTGGAGCTCCTTCATGTGGATCTGTTTGGGCCTCCTTCATGGGATAGTCTTGGTGGGAAAAAGTATGGACTTGTCATTGTTGATGATTACTCAAGATACACATGGGTGTTTTTCCTCAAGTCCAAAGACGAGACGAAGATCACCTTCATTGATTTTGCCAAGCAAGCACAACACAAGTTTGACAAAGAAATCATGGCAATAAGAAGTGATAATGGTTCCGAGTTCAAGAATTACACCTTGGAAGGATTTCTTAGTGATGAAGGGATTGAGCACCAATATTCAGCTCCATACACTCCCCAACAAAATGGTGTTGCAGAAAGGAAGAAGCGCACCCTTGTGGAGATGGCAAGGTCCATGTTGGATGAATACAAGTCGCCACATAGTTTTTGGGCCGAGGCCGTCAACACTACATGTCATGCTTCAAACCGGCTCTTCCTCCGCACGATATTGGAAAAGACTCCATATGAGCTCCTAACCGGGAATAAGCCAAATGTCAAGTACTTTTGTGTATTTGGGTGTAAATGCTTCATCCTCAACAAAAGAGAGCGGTTAGGAAAATTTCAATCTAAAACCATTGAGGGCATATTTGTTGGTTATGGATCAAACTCTCACGCCTATAGAGTCTACAACAAATCCAATGGATGTGTTGTAGAAACTTGTGACGTGGTGTTTGATGAATTTAATGGCTCCCATGGGGAGCAAGTTGATCTAAGTGATGTAGGTGAAGAAGATTCTTCTCAAGATATCTTGACGATGGGTGTTGGTGCACTTCTTCCAATGGAACAAGACCCTCATGATAATGAAGAAGAAGATGAAGGCCTCACACACCATCAAACTACTTCCACACCCATACCACCACAAGCACCTATTACTCAATCAATGCCCTTAGTCCAAGTACAAGATGATGATCAAGTTCCTCTTCATGATAATCATCAAGAACAAGATCATCCTCAAGGGAAAGAACAAGAAAGTGCAATCATTGACAATGAACCTCAACATATGCAAGAAGAAGAAGATTTTCCACCACACATTAATGATCCATATGTTGAGGACGTGGATGATGGACATGAAGTTGAACCTCGCGAAACCTTAACCTCCATCATGCCTCGAGTGGCCGGTCATGTTGATGTTGATAAAATCCTCACCGGCATATCGGAAGGTAGAGTCACTCGTAAACAATTGACAAACTTTTGTGCTCACTTCTCTTTTGTGTCTAGTGTTGAGCCTCTCAAGGTACAAGATGCGTTGATAGACAACGATTGGCTTATTGCTATGCAAGAAGAGTTGAATAGTTTTGAGCGCAATCAAGTGTGGTCATTAGTCAAGAGGCCAACTACAAAACACAACGTCATTGGAACAAAGTGGATTTTCAAGAACAAGCAAGATGAGAATGGCGTAATCATCCGCAACAAGGCAAGGTTAGTGGCACAAGGGTACTCAAAAGTTGAAGGTTTGGACTTTGGTGAGACCTTTACCCCCGTTGCCCGTCTTGAATCCATTCGCATCTTACTTGCTTATGCTGCTTTCAATGGCTTTACATTACATCAAATGGATGTGAAGAGTGCTTTCCTTAACGGTCCTCTACAAGAAGAAGTATATGTATCACAACCACCTGGGTTCATTGACCCCGATCACAAAGACTATGTGTATAAACTTCATAAGGCTTTGTATGGCCTCAAACAAGCACCTCGTGCTTGGTATGATCATCTTAAGAAGTTTCTACTCGATGATGGTTTTGTGAGAGGGGTGATTGATCCCACTCTTTTTACTAAGAGGGACAAAGGTGATTTGATCTTATGCCAAATCTATGTAGATGATATCATTTTTGGTTCTCCTAACATTCATTTATGCAAGAAGTTTGCGGCATCAATGACCAAGAATTTTGAAATGTCACTCAATGCGGATTTGAAGTTCTTCCTCGGCTTTCAAATTCAACAATTTCAAGAAGGAATTTTCTTGTCTCAAGCCAAATACCTCAAGGATATCCTAGCAAAATTTGGCATGTCTGATGCCACCCCATGTAAGACCCCATGCCAACCAAAACTGTACTCACTGAAGACTCAAACGGTATCCCCTTCGACCCATCTAAATACTGCTCTATGATTGGTTCATTGCTTTATCTTTGTGCATCTAGACCAGACATCATGTCTAGTGTATGCATGTGTGCTAGATTTCAAGCTTCCCCTAGGGAAAGCCATCATAAGGCGGTTAAGCATATTCTTAGATACCTTGTTCACACCCCAAAGTTGGGTCTATGGTACCCCAAGGATGCTAAGTTTAATCTCATTGGGTACACGGATGCGGATTGGGCTGGAGACAAAGTGGATCGTAAATCCACCTCCGGTGGATGTCAATTTCTTGGACGCTCCTTGGTAAGTTGGTCCTCGAAGAAGCAAAATTGTGTTGCCCTCTCCACTGCCGAAGCTGAATATATTGCAACCGCCAGTTGTGCAACTCAGTTACTATGGATGATGCAAACTTTGAAGAATTATGGTATCACCTATAGACATGTGCCTCTTCTATGTGACAATGAAAGTGCCATCAATATTGCTGAGAACCCCAAAGATCATACCCGCACCAAGCACATTGACATTAGGTACCACTTCCTGAGAGATCATGTGGAGAAGGGTGATATTGACATTGCTCATGTTGGCACAGATATGCAACTTGCAGATATTTTCACCAAGCCATTGGATGAGGCAAGATTTTGTCAACTTAGGCGTGAACTTGGTATCTTGGAGCTTGACAACATTATGTGAAAACTAGTACTCATGCATGCATTGTCATAATGTCCTGTCTCTATGTAGGCATATATTTAGGGGGAGACACTCAACTCATGCGCTCTCTCACCCTATGAAATGCATAAAAAGAAAAAACACTCTCAAAGCTACCATGTTACTCTAACTATGGTGCTTTCAATGATGGCGTAGTGATTATGGACCCAAAGTTCAAATCTTTGCAGTGTCATGTCATGTATACTCATACATGGTGGCATCAGCCACCGCCTTGTCATTAGAACAACATGTGAGCAGTATGTGTGTTTATTATTGTTGGTTTAGGAAACTCATTGCTTCATCTAGGGTGTCCTTGCATCCTACTACATATTTCACTCATCATCTCTCCATCATTGTCATTAGCACCAACTATGGCACCCTAGTCTTCCTCGAAAAGATATTAAATTAAAAAAAAAATATGCCACCGGACGTCCGTCAAATCCTCTCTGGTGCCCTATTGCCGGTCGTCCGCTGTAACCGGACTTCCGTTAATTACTGCTCTTTCTAAACGCGTCGGACGCCCGCTTTTTTGCCGGTCGTCCGCTATTTCTCGTATCAGTTTGCCCTCTCAGGTCCCGGACGTCTAGTTCACATCGGATGTATGGTACGTTTCTCGCCCTCCTATATATACTGGGGCATGCAATCCGGTCGTCTCTAAAACCTAATTTCTATCCACTCCTCCTCTCGCCGCCGCCGCCGCACTCTCTCCTTGCTGCATTCACGGGCTGGGTCCCTCGCCGCCGGGACCCCGTTCGGCCCTTCCGGCTGTCGTCGCGCCTCTGGCCGCCCTTCTCTCGACCCGGCCGGCTTCGGGGGAAACCTCTTCTCCGTCGCATCTTCTCCTCGACCTCATGAGGTAGCAACTGCTATTTTCCTTCCCCCATTGCTCTAACCTTCTTGATCTATGGCGATTGTTAAGATTTGGAGTCTCCTCCTTCCCTAGGTAGCAATGCCACGGACAAAGCACTCTGCTCGCAAGCAGGTCACCGCTGGGGGCTCTCGTCCGTCTCGTCGTGGTGGGTCCGATGATTCGCAGGAGCGCACTCGTCCTCAGAAGCGTGCCGCTCACCCTTGCAGCTCCACTAGCGCCTCTTCGACGGAAGAATCTGATTACGAGGATGAATTGGAAGAAATTGAGAAACCCGCTTATGTTGCTGTTCGCACCACTGCACCCAAGCCTGGAACTCGTCGGCCCACATTCAAGCCTCCTCCTCCTCCGGTTCAACCTCCAGGTGCTGCCCGTCGCATCTCTCTTGAACCTCCACTCCCTCATAGCCGCATCATTACGGTTCAATGAGGTTCCCATTGCTTCTTACCTTAAGCTTCGTCGTGATGTAAATCAATTCACTGTTCTTAGCGATTCACAGGATGCTCGTTTTCACACAAATGTCCAAGCCGACATTTTCACCACTATAGTCATTCCTAAAGGTTTATCTATCCATATGTGCATCGACTTAGAGCATATCCGCACTCATCCGACGAAATATCCGGGAGCTATTGAGCTCATTGAGTCCTCCAGTCTTGCTGCACCATTTGAATTCCAGCATGATTTTAACCAGGCTGCAATTCATCAATTCTATGCCACTTGTTACTTTGGTCCCGATAAAATTGTCACTTGGATGACCTCCGACACCATGCTCACGGCATCCTATGCTCAATTTGTTGCTGCTCTTGGTTTTCCTAACACAGGGTTCAAAATCCATAAGGATGACCCTAACCATAAGCCCAAGGGCATAGAGGTCTGTGTGGATCTTCTCAAGCCCATAAGTGAAATGTCTAATCAGGAGAAACAAAAGGGCCCGAACCAAGTTTCAATTTGGCGCTCACCCTTCTACATCATTTTTCAGTGTGTTATTCACACCATATATCCCAAGATGGGTGACAAGGGGTCATGTAACAGCTACTGCATTGATCTCATGCATTGCCTCTATGTGTCTCCCACAGGGAAGATAAATATCCCTCATTTTCTGTGGCATGAGATCCGTCTGGCCTGTTTTCAACACAAGCGAGCCTTTCCTCATGCCCCCTTTCTTCAGGCATTTATCGAGAGTGTTGCTCCGTTTCCCATTGCCCGCACTCACTTGCACGAATGGTGGGTCATTCCATCTCACATGGCGGATGATTGGGTTCCCAAGGACTCTTCTGCTCCTACTCGTCGTACCCCGGCTAGTGTTCCTTCTTCCGCCACTCGGTCTACTTCTTCCGGCTCCGCACCTTTTGGTCGCATCTCTCGCTTTCTTGGGAAATCTCACTCTGCCATGATGAAGATGTTTACCTTTCATTGCTCTCAAAATCACAACGTTGTCACACGCTTGGTCACCTCCAAGAATGCTTTGAAGGCTCGTCTGAGAGACTCCGGAGTTTACAATGTGAGTGACGATGAATGTCTTCCTGATGATCCACCTTCTGATTTCGGTTTTCCTTCGGGTCCTGAGTGGGCTGACTTCCTTGACGAGGCTGGTGGTAGTGGTGCTCATGATGATGATGACGATGATGCTCTTTGATGCTATTATGACACCTCCTTTTGGGTATTTGCTGCCAAGGGGGAGTAGGCACTTATTTATGTGATATGATGCTATGATACTATCTTATTATCTTGTTATCGAACTCATGCTATGTAATTAACCTGTTATTGAACTTATGATATGTTTTGTACTGACCTATGTTATATGCTATGAGTGATGAATCTTTGTGAAGCCTATTCTAAATCTGATGTTATCTTGATTATCTTGTGTATGAGTTTTGGTTGTGTTGGTATCATATTGAGGGGGAGCTCTCTTCATGCTTACCTATTAGTTATTGCACATATTGAGGGGGAGCTCCACAACAAATCCTTCGATATTCAATGTTTTTAAATTCTTCCGATATTCAAAGTTTTATTCTAAAAAGTGCATGTATGTTGTCATCAACTACCAAAAAGGGGGAGATTGAAAGTGCAATCATGCCCTTAATCATATTTTGATGTTGATGACAACATGCATATTGGGACTAATCATGTTTATCGAGTATTTCTCAGGATTATGTCTTAAGGGCTATGTGTGTGTGTGGATCATGACTACGGACATAAAACATATATCAGTCAAGAGCAGAGACACAAGACAAAGATAAAAAGCTTCGGCTCCTTGTTTTCGGTTTGCTCTTGAGTGTAGGGATCCCGCACTATTAAGAGGGTATCGATGGATTTCGCAAAAGAACTTGCTCAAACCACAAAATTCCCTCTCATACCATCTCTAAATTCTTCCTCTAACTTGTGCAAAAATGGTAGTATGTTTCTAAGCTAAAAGTTCCAACTTTTACCGGACGTCCGAAGTCTACGGACGTCCGGCCTCTCTCAACCAACCAGACATCCGAATCTCTCCAGTCGTCCGGTGAGTCTTCACAGAACTGATATTAGCGGAAGACCGGTCACACCGGATGTCCGGTCACCGGACGTCCGCTCATCTTCGGATATGCGGTGCACTCCAACAGAACTACAATTAACGGATTTCCGACAACATCGGACGTCCGGGCTCCGGACGACCGGCGCCTTCCGGATGTCCGCTACCTGTGCTGTTTTCATGGTCAGATTTATACTCCAGTGAGCGGACGACCGGCTTCCCGGCCGGACGTCCGATCCGATCTGTGTTACCGGTCGTCCGGTACCCACCTGACGTCCAGCAGCTCCTGTGCCTTAAGTGGCCAAACGGCTAGCTTCTCACTACCACTATATATAGCCTTTCTTCCCCCTCGGGATAGTGTTGACCACTCACTTTGAACAAACTCTAGAACACATTACACTCTCTCTCACTCCTCCACACCAAATCTTAGATCCCCAAGGGATTTGAGAGCATTTGAGAGAAGTTGTCCGATCAAGTGATAGATCCACCCCTTCCCCGTCTTTGCACTAAAGGAATTTGTGACTTGAGCAAGTCTTGAGCTTTTTCCCATCGTTCTTGTTACTCTTGGAGGTTGGAGACTCCTAGGCGGTAGGAGTCTTTTGGAGAGGAATCGACCCTTGTGATTACCCCCGGAAAAGTTTGTGAGGGTTTGGAGACCACCCCAAGGTCTACCACTAGTGGTTGAGAAACGCCTTCGTGGTGTTGTCTCAAAGAGAGAATAGGGTGAGCCTTCGTGGCGTTGGTGTGCCTTCGTGGTAACACCCACCTCTCTAAACGGTGACGTAGCTTCCCTCCAAGGAAGTGAACATCGGCTTACATCCTCGTCTCTCGGAGTTGCGGTTATCCCTAACCTTAACTCTCTGCTTGTGGTTACTTGTCTCATCTGCACTTACCTATATCATATTGTGTTAGCTTACTCATCTACTTGTATTACTTGATTATCTTGTTTAGCTCTTAGCATCACACTTGCAATTGTTAGGCTCACTTTCATATTCCGCACTATTGCCTAAAATTGCCAAGTGACAATTAAAATTTGTATTTGTACCTATTCACCCCCCCTCTAGGTCCATCTCGATCCTTTCAGTCTTACTGACAGAGTTAGCACACCGAGGTGTTTACATAAGCAGGAAAATTATCTCTACTGAGATAAGTTAGTTTACCAGAAAGGTTAAACAAAAGAATGGAAAGGAAAAAATATGATTAGTATATTAATCAGAACAATGGAAAGGAAAATGTGTTTAAACACAATTATCAGGAGTATATCCTTCCCAAGGACAAGCAAAGGATGATATCCATGACATGATAGTAAGTAGATAACCAATTAGGTAAACAGAAAGAATTTCATGACATTACCCATACAACGGTGTTTGGATAATTGATATAGAAAATTTAGTATCGTGCTTCAAATGTTCTTATTGGAGATCAAATTACCACAGACATGCTTCGAGATAGCATTGTCAAGGTTTCAAGCAAAGGTTAGACTTTGGATACACCAAGGATCCATCGGAAACAACTTAGAAAATAAGCCATACAATTTTAGCAGGGAAAAGAAGAGGGTGTGGCCGACGGGCTCAATAGCAATCCATCGACATGTCAACAAGGATGTATTCCCAAAATCAATATGATCAAGTTTGTGTTGGGGGGAAGACAAGAATGTTGTTGATGCTGACACAAATCATCGAGAGGCAAGGATGGTATTTCTAGCCATGAATTCAATTGACATCTTTGAAGAAGCCAAAGTGTGACGGTGATCAAGACAAAGTTTGTCGAGAGACTCTATGAAGATGCCCTTGAGCAGAAAAGGGAGGATGAAGTGAAGGGCTATGAGAACCATGGATTCGACACAAGCTCAAAGTCAAGCTTGTTGTTCGAGGTGAAATGATAAGATGAGGAAGATCGACATAAGCTTGGCTCATCGTCGGAAGTTGCTCCAGGCATAAGGACCAGGTAGCACAGCTAAAAAGTTGTCATGATAAAATATAGCCGATCAGGCTAGGAATGATGTGATGGGGTATAAAGCTTCCCAGTATCAAGTACTAGGTGTAATGCCAGAAGGTAAATCGGAGTAGAGGTTGGATGGGGGAAATGATTTGCAGAGGATAAGTAATTGAACTTACCCAGTAAATGGGATCAAGGAGGAAATATGGTCGGGACCATAACTGCAAGGGATCCAATTTACGATACCGGAAGAATATTCAAATGATTAAACCTCCTTGCAAGAAGCTTTCATGATAAGTCCCACACCGTGTCCGTGGGCATGAACACAAAGGTCCAGGGTCGTCTCCCACTTCTACAATGCATAACCTTTCATTTTACTTCTCGCTCTTGATGAAGCTATAGTATTGAAATTTTACCTGACGAAAAGCCAGTAGGGTATAACCCGCATAACTTTCATGTTCACACAGATTAGGGAAGGCATAGGTTCAACCCATCGGGGCATCTTAGGAACATATATCATAAATTTCGAGAATAAATAACACAAGCTCGATAGTAGAGCATGCTTGAGAAAGTGGAGGATACAATTTACCAAAAGCATTATGTATCCGAGAAAAAGCTCACAAGCTTATTGAATATGAAGGAAGTTTCGGATAAAATCCGAAAAGGGGGTCTGGTGGTCCACAAGGGATCCGACGTGAGCATCAATATTCAACCAGAGGAAGAAAGAATGCAAGGAGATCAGATTATAGAAACAACTGACTAACTCAAAGCTCAATTGCAAAGGAATTATGAATTCCAAGACAAGGGATCAGAAGCAATGCTCTGATTAGGGATGGATAGGTAGAATAGCCTTAGGGGTACAATCGATGG
This sequence comes from Triticum urartu, assembly GCF_056163025.1. Classification (NCBI taxonomy): domain Eukaryota; kingdom Viridiplantae; phylum Streptophyta; class Magnoliopsida; order Poales; family Poaceae; genus Triticum; species Triticum urartu. The sequence goes on along the minus strand of NC_141879.1, from coordinate 494,779,262 downwards.
TGATTTGATTGATCAAGATTCAGCACATGTTAAAATGACGTTTGAGCCTGAAGGATGAATTCTAGGATCTGATTGAGGATTGTGAGCATTCGCAACATATTGTATCAACGGACTCAAAATGATAATGACAAAGGCTGACAATAAGATTACTAGACTTATGGAATTAACCATAATGCAAGCAAGCAAGAAATTCAAGAACGATAGGTTGTTGAGGATTTTCACAAGAACGAATTGTATTATGAAGACTTTTGTGAAGTACATGAATCAACTGAGGATGAGCGGATACTCGATAGGTGCACCAAGTTATCCGTAGGGGTATTCAGATGACAAGGAACTGCAAGGCAGTAAGCTCAAAGGATTCTTGGAAAAAGGAGAGCAGTTCAGGGCATCTTGTAATAACAAGATCAATGGGATAGAAAGTAAGATTGGCAAGTGTGTGTAGTTATCCATAAGGATATTTTGGTGGTAGGGAATTTCAAAGGCAACATGCACAAAGTCTCAGGAGAATATCATAGAGTATCTTCGGAATCTTCTGATGCAGCAGGCGATCATCTGAAATAAGGGGCTCTCCGGGCAGATGTGATCACGAGATCCTAATGTTCGAGTTAGTAAAACCATTTAACCCGAATAGAAGAGAGATCAGAGTCCCAGAGTATAGACGAGGAATAAAAGATCCTAATATCACTCAATTGGCGACGTGGGCCCGTAAGACACACAACCAAGTTAGTAAAACAGTTTTCGGTTTCTAGACTCAACTTCGGCCAAGGAGTTGGAAAGGGGGTTCCTACAGGCAGTCGGCTCTGATACCAACTTGTGACGCCCTCGATTCAATCGTACATTAATCATACACGCAAATGTGTACGATCAAGATCAAGGACTCATGGGAAGATATCACAACACAACTCTAGACGCAAATTAAAATAATACAAGCTTTATATTACAAGCCAGGGGCCTCGAGGGCTAGAATACATAAGCTCGAATACACAAGAGTCAGCGGAAGCAACAATATCTAAGTACAGACATAAGTTAGACAAGTTTGCCTTAAGAAGGCTAGCACAAAAGCAACAACGATCGAAAAGGTAAGGCCTCCTGCCTGGGAGCCTCCTAACTACTCCAAGTCATCGGCGGTCGTCACATAGTAGTCGGCATCCTCCGGGAAGTAGTAGTCATCAGTGGCGTCGTCTGGCTCCAGGGGTTCGTCATCTGGTCGCAACAATCGGGTATGGGGGAAAAGAAGTAGCAAAGCAACCGTGAGTACTCATCCAAAGTACTCGCAAGACTTACATCAGATCTTAACTAAGTATGCATCTGTATCAAAGGAATAGGTTGTATCTGTGGACTAAACTGCAGAATGCCAGAAGGGAAGGGGAAAGCCTAGCCTATCGAAGACTAGCATCTTCTGGAAACCACCATCTTGCAGCAACAGGAGGGAGTAGAGTAGCATAAAGTAAAGTAGCAGTAATGTTATCAACCTCGGCCAGAGATCCTTTCTCGACTCCCTGCGAGAAAGCAATCCCAGAGCCATACTATCCAAGTGTCAACACATTCCAAATCTCATCACCATCCAGTTCTCATCACAAGTATCCAGTACTAGTTGTATCGATCGGGATACAACTCCAAGTGTCCGTTACCGTAGGACAGGCTATCGATAGATGTTTTCTTCCCTGCAGGGGTGCACCAACTTACCCACCACGCTCAATTAACTCCGGCCAGACACACTTTCCTGGGTCATGTCTGGCCTCGGCCAAACAATACGCCGCAACCCGACCTAGGCTTAATAGAGAGGCCAGCACGCCGGACTAAACCTATGCCCCCAGGGGTCATGGGCCATCTCCCCGGGAACTCCTGCACGTTGCGTACGCAGCCGGTGAGTAGACCTAGCTACCTCCTTCAACAAGGCAGGAGCTTACGCAGTCCAACCCGGCGCGCACCGCTCAGTCGCTGACGTCTATTAAGCTTCGGCTGATGTATACGACGCAGAACGCCCATACTATGCCCACGTGATGGTTAGTGCTATCAGGACAGAGGCCCCTCAGATCAAATATCCAAATCGTAGTGGATTAGGAACGCGCTGTAACGAGCAGAGACTCATGATCGATGTGACCCAGTCGCCCCGTCTCGAGTACTTGCGGCGAGGGCTAAGAATGCCCGGCCACGCCTCGTAAGTATCTCGCGGGCACCTTCCAGGTCAACCCGACTCCACATCACTCGCTATTAAGCTCGCGCGGGTACCCCTTAGGGTCGACCTGTCTTTAGTAACATGGTTCAATGTAAAGTCATAGTAACCATAGTAACTGTGTGTTTAACACCAAAGGGAAAACCCGAGGAATCACCCCCGGTGAATTCCACTTGATGTTGTCATCAAGGTCAACGTAAGAGGATCCACCCTCGAGGTTCACGTTTGATGGGTTGCATGACAGAGCCGTAACGAAAGTGGTTAAGGAGGAAATCACCCTCGATGACCTCGACCGTAAAGCTACACTACGGAGATCTCATCAGGAGTGATGTAAGAGGTTCCACCCTCGGCACTCGATGGTAACTCTGCAGAGTCGTACAACTAGGGGGGTGATGTGCGGTGTCGGGGCCTGGACGTCGATCACGTTGATCGAGTCATTGAACATAAAGCGGGGCAACTGGGACAAGGTGGGGGTTACTGATGGATCTCTAACCAACCTATACTAAGCAGTTTAGGATAAGTAGGTAAGGTATGAAAGCAGGTAACAACAATAGGCTATGCATCAGAGTAGGATCATACAGAAAGTAGTAGTAGTTCTAATGCAAGCATGAGAGGGAAAGAAATGGGCGATATCGGAATGCTCAAAGGGGGGTTTGCTTGCCTGGTTGTTCTGGCAAGGAGGGGTCGTCGTCGACGTAGTCGATCACAAGGGTAGCATCGCTCTCGGATTCTACCGGAGAGAAGAAGGGGAAGAAACAGTAAATATTAAGCAAACATAGCACCACAAAGCATAACATGGCAATAAGATGTGCCGGTTGTGACCTAACGCGGTAGGAGGTGATACCGGCAAAGGGGGGAAACATCCGAGAAAGTATCCCCCGTGTTTCGCGTTTTCGGACAGATGAGCCGGAGGGGGAAATTTGCATGTTCGCTATGCTAGGGATGCGTGGCGGACGAATGGGCTACGTATTCGGACTCGTCTCGTCGTTCTGAGCAACTTTCATGTATAAAGTTTTTTCATTCGAGCTACGGTTTATTTTATATTAATTTTAAAAGATTTAAATCATTTTAGGATTTATTTAATTATTTAAATCAACATTATCCAGAATAGTGTTTGCTCACGTCATCATGACGTCAGCAGTTGACCGGGTCAACCTGACATGTGGGCCCCAACTGTCATTGACTGAACACTAATCAACATTAGTTAGTTTTATTAGCATATTAATTAGGTTTTAATTAGCTACATAATCAAGTTTTAATTAAGTTAATTAATTTACTAATTAATTAATTATTAATTTTATTATATATTTTTTTAAAATATTATTTTATTTTAAACGTTTCATAGGGGCGGGCCCAACTTGTCATTGCCACAGGGAGGCAAGACCCACAGATCAGTGGCCCGTAGGCCACTGCGGGCGCGAGTGACGGACGCGGGCGGAGCCGGGCACCAGCCCGCCCGACAGGGCGCTGCGGCCATCGGTTGAAGGGGAGTGCCGGCGCGTGGCCCGGCGCCGGCGACAGCGGCCGGAGCAGGGCAGCACGACGAGCCGCGGGTGGCGCGAGTGGCGGGCCGACGAGGGTGTGCTTGCGGGCGAGGATGGCGACGGCAGGCCCAGCTCTGAGCGGGCACGGTGGAGGCGGCCAGCGCGGCGGCGGCAGACACGACAACAAGGGGAGCCGCGGCGAACAGGGGCCACGGGTAGGGCCGGCGAGGTGCCCGCAGGGGGCGGTGGCGAGCGCGGCGAGGACCTCGACTGCGGCCAGAGCAAAGGCGTGGGTGGGTGGCTCGCGTGCTGGCGCGGATGCGGTTGGGGGCGCGCGCAAGGCACAGTGCAGCGGCGGGGCGACTGGTGGACAGCGGCAGCAGCCACAGCAGAAGTAGAAGGCAGCATCAAGCGGGGGGGGGGGGGGGCTGAGGTGGGGGCGCGGCGCGTGGGGGAAAGCGGTAGGGGCGCGGCGGCTGTGGTCGGGCGTGGGCGACGGCCGGCGAGCAGGGCGTGACGAGCGTAGGGCGTGGCCAGGCGCGGCAGGACGTAACATGCAGCAGCAGCGTAGGGGGCGGGCACGCGCGCTTCAGCGCGGCCAGGCGCGGCCAGGAACATGGGAGAGAGAAGGAGAGGGAGGAGGGCCGGGGTCCTCACAGCGGGCGTAGGGCACTGGCAGTGGGTCGTGGGGAGGACGACGGGGACAACAAGGACGGAGAGGAAGCAGTCCGGTGGGGAGGGGTGTTCCGGGTGGCGGTCCGGCGATGGGCGTCGACATGGTGGCAACGGGAATCGGCGACGGCGACGTGGTTTGCTCCCCACCCCGATCCAGATGGGATCGAGAGTGGTGCGGTGAGAGGGAGAAAGCGAGTGGGGGGAGTGGTGTGCGTGGGCTAGGGTTTAGGTTAGTGGGGGGGGGGGTTATGGAGGGGAGTGGCTGGTTGGGCCTAGCCTGGTGGCCAGCTGGGCCACGGCCCAGCAGGGGGGCCTTTCTAGCCTTTGTTTATTTCCTATTTTTGTTTTGTTTTTCTTTATAGTTTTGTATTTTTGTTGGTCTAACAAATGAGTATATTTAAATGTGCCACTTAGCACATAAATACTAGGCAAGGTTTTGAAGCAGCACACAAAGTTCCAAATTATTTTGAATAGTTCAACTATTTGTTTAAATTGAAATGGTTCAAATAATTACTGGTGATTTAGTTTTAAAATAGGTTAGGGCCACTTTTAAATATTCAAAAGAGGTTGGCTCCTACATGACAAACAGTTAGGGAATATTTTCAACCCATCGAACATTTTTCCCTATCAGTTTGAAGAAATAAATTTTGACTTGTTTTTAGAACTTGAATTTGAATCGGTTTCGAACTAACGCGAAATTAGTAACATTAATCGAAGTTATGTGGCATCATTAGCAGAGGGTTACTGTAGCTTAACTAACCGGGCGTCACACTTGTGGATAGACCCAAAACCAATAATAGCAGGCAGATAATGGCTTCAGTTAAAAAATACAGATAATGGCTTCTTTACTGTTTGTTTCCCACCCAACATGAAACTCATAGTAGACACCGGAGATTAACCAGATAGTAGATATATACTATTGATAGCAGCCCCGATATGTACCCCACAACCATTAAAAACTCAACTTTGACCATTAGTTTGGAGCTGACTCAGAGTCTAATCGGTGAACAGGACGATAAAGTAGCATGTAATATTAAGCGATGCATAACGTAAGCAGACACGAAAGAGTGCGACCTCTCTTGCGGACCCGTGTAGTCCTCGAGGTCATCTGCTCGGTTGATGATGGTAATGCAGTTTTCATGGCTGCCAGCGGCGGGGAAGAAGATCTAAGGCGACAAAAGACAGTCTGGAGGCCGAATCCCTGTTGTGCTGGACCCTTCTGTCGTTGGAGCAGCTAAGCTGGGGTGGACGATGGCGCAGCAGGAGCGGGACAAACCACGCAAGGTTTTCTTTGACAACTATCTGTAAGATAAGTAATTCTATAAGGGCTCGTTTGAATTGGAGGGTTCCAACAATGCAGGGATAGGAAATAGACAGGAATAGGATAGGAATGCACGTGGAAAATAGAGAATTTAAAAACACAGGATTTCTGCCAATCTGGGTGTTTGATTCACAACAATTGGAAGATCACATGATGCAAAGAAGCATGGTGAGATTAAGTCAAACCACAAGAAAATGTACGGTTATAATGCTATTATGCTACTATCTCTTAGTCTTATGCTTCATGAATAGGAATTTGAAAAGGAGGACAAGTGAAAATTAAAATTCCTACGTTTTTTCTTTCAAGGAGACACTAAAGGAACAAATTCGTGTGCTTAGTGGACAATATATATAACATGTAGAGTAAAAAAGAGATGCAACAAGTGTACAACCTCTTTGGCGAAGCCATGTCGATCTCAGCGTGATTGGGTTGGCCGGTGAGGATGCTCCGGCTGACTTTGCTGTTGGAGGAGGGGAAGAAGATCTTAGGCGTCTGGAGATGGAGCCTGAGGTACTGCTCCGCTGTGATGGAGGGTTTCATCGTTGGAGCAGCTCCGGTGAGTTGTACGACGTCGAGGCTGAAGTAGGACAAGAGAGACAACGAACAAAGTTAACCTGAGTGGAATTCTAATAGCATCTCCAATACATGACATAAAATACATAACCACAAAGTGCTAGATGTAAAATACATCAGCCGCTCATCTCTGAACTTAACTGTCGAAACTGAACTTAACTATCGAAACTGAACTTAACTATCGAAACTGAATTTTCTGTCGAAACTGAATTTTTCTGTCGAAACTGAATGCACTAGCAAGGTGAGGCTACACGTCGGTCGACTGACTTTTTCATCTCTGGTCAGTCGATTTGTCAGCCGTTGGATACGAAATCAAGGGCCTGCCGTTCATCTTCAACCTCCACCCCCTGAGCCGCCAGCTACCACCGGCCAAACAGCAGCCCCCTGCCGCCCCCGGCCGGCGGTGCGCGGCCCCGCCCGCCCTGAAAACACTCCCCACCGCCGGTCCGCCGCCGCCCCGGCCATCCCTCTAGGCCCCCCCGTGCCAAGCTTTTTCACCGACGATCCCCACGCCACCGCCCTGCCAACGCCCCGCCACCGGCGACCACCGCCCCCATCCCGAACCCTAAGATAAATAGTGGGGTACCTCTCCGGCGAGCCCCCCTCCCCGCTGCGGCTGGTCCTTCCTTCACCCCGGCGAGCCGCCCACCCCCCTGAAAATCGACTGACCCAAAAGTCGATTCAGTCGACTGAAGTGTAGCTAAATCGGAGCAGCATCGCAAGCAAGAGCAAGAGCAAGAGCAGCAGTGCGAGCAAGAGAAATAGCAAGAGCAGACCAAGCAGGGGACCGAGAGCAAGAGCAGAGCAGCAGCGCAAGTGAGAGCTAAAGCAGCAGCAGCTCCTACTGATGTGGACGTCACCGCCGAGGGAGCGATGCCGTGGAGGAAGTGGCCGGTGACACCGCCGTGGATGGAGCCGTGCCGTGTTGGCTCGGGACCGAGCGCCGGCAGCACCCTGAGATCGAATCAAGAAGAAAATGCGGCGATTAGTGCACAACCTCTTTGGTGGCGCCGATTAGGCCGCAGCTTCATCCGAGGAAAAGGTGATGATGATGCTCTTCTGGTGGTGCAGGTGAAGACGGCGGTGTGGGAATGGAGGTGGCGCGAAAGATGAGGGGAACATCGGGGCAACTCCTTGGAGGTGGAGGATGGGGTGGCTGAACCAGCGGGACGATGAGATCGACGACGGATCCTCATCCGGTATGGTGGATGAGGGACGTCGAGGTGTTGCTGTGGACGACGTCGTCGGGGAAGAGGCTCCGGCTGGGTGGCGGACGGAGCAGGGTGTGGGGTTTTGTCGCGGGTTTTCGCGGCCTCGGTGTATGAATGGGTGGGCGGATGGGATGGCAGTGGGGAACCATGGCTTAGAGACGCGCTTGTCCGAAATCTGGGGTAAGTTACGAAAGTACCCCCACCGATTTGAGGCGGTTCTTTCAGTTTAGGGGTACCACGGGCATTTCACGTGTCGGGATTTCACATGAGGTGGGAGTTTTCGCGCGCGTTGTAATTTCAGAATAGCAAGGCGCGAGTTGAGATGGAGGGAGTTGTCGGAGCACAACGAGACAAAGATATATCTTAAATATTTCAGGCTAACAAGGCGCGGGTTGAAATTTCCGGACAAGCCTAACGTGTACTGTACCAAATCAATGCGCACTACAAATGTCATTTAGAACTTTGAATTCATGTTATGTTCAATTAAAATATTTCGCTACGTGTATAATGCATGCAACCTACTACTCAAATGAACGTTTTAGTGCATTCCAAACGTATATATTACCGCTTCAATATGAACTAAATTTGAATTCGTTTCTCTATTTGAATAAGATCTACAGTAATGATTGTTGTGAAGTCAAAGCATTTGAATTCGTTTCTCTGTTTTAATAAGATCTACAATCATCATTATTGTCAAGTTAAACCATCGTTTGTGTATTATCTTCACAACACACCACATGATTAGTCTCGAGTTACATATGAACTATGTGTACTATATGAACTCGAACTAGATTTTTTGAATCCACTTTATTTTGATTTCAAATCACATTACATTTCTAGCTCTAGCTAGATCTTCATAATCTAAACCATGTCTCATATGTATAATGTGTTTATCACATTATGTATGGTGCCTCGCCCCCTACGCCTACAAGTATTTAGATGTGACTTGCAAACACCACACATTACCACACATTCAAATAAAATGTGAGAATGTTTGATATATTGTATTGTTTAGATTGTTCGATATTTAGTTGTAAGCTGCAAACGCCACACATTATCACAAATTCAAATAAAATGTGAGATTGTTTGATGTATAGTATGGTTTAGATTGTTCGGCATTTTTCTGTGAGTTGCAAACGCCATGCATTATCACATTATGGTATAACATGTGCACAACACGTGTATCACCGCTATATTCATGCATGCAATGTTTAAAACACTATGATCTCCTATTCAAATATATGAATCCGCTTTCATATCAAATTATGATCTTTGTTAGTCTCTTACACCCACACAATCCTCTAACCTTTGTAGCTACCACTAACTTTCTCTCGTGCATGCACACGCCCTTCTCGCCCTCCCCCTCCCTCGGCATTCTATACACCGGGCACATTCTTTTTTTCTTTAGGTCGTTCTCCCAGAGTCTCACAACTCCTTTCCGACACACACTGATCGATAAACCTCTCCAGCGATGCCTGCCTACAACATACACACACACCTTCAATCTCCTCCTTTATGTGTCCTTGCCTCGTGTCTCTCATACGGTCAGACACACATGTAAACTCTCGCCCCTCTTTTCATCGATCTCACAAACCGCACACTCCTCCCCCTACCTAGCTAGTAGTTGGGCCTCTCGCACCACCTCCTAGCTCCATTCTCTCTGTCTATCCGTCTCGCTGGGCCTTATTTGCCTCTAACAAATGGACGTACACCGACCGATCTCTCGCTATACATATATCTAGCTAGGTCCTTATAACTCGTTTTTACCCACACGTCAATCGATCTACCTCATTAGTTGTGTCTCTCCCTTCCTCCGACAAACAACAATTGATGTACCGATCTAGTTAGGTTTGCTTACCAAACACATGGTTCCCCTTCATCATCCATGGATGCGTCCCGACAGATTTATCACGCACAGGCACACATAGAAACACATCCCCACTCTTATTGATAACATTGCAGTTCCACCCTCAGTTTGTCTAGTAGGCCTCTCCCACCATCTTCGAGAAGCAACTCCATCACCCATCCAGCACTCTACTCCTCTCCCTCCCTCTCCCTCCCCCTCTCTCTCCTCTCTCTCTCTCTCTGTCCCATCATATTTCCTATCCTTCAGTTATGTATGGATGTCGACCGATCTCCCTCAAGACATAGCTGGGTCTCTCCTTCTCAACACATATACGAGTCATTCTACCTCTATAGTTAGGCCTCTGCCTACCCCTCCCCCACCCCCTCCCCCCACACACACCGATACATCGAGCGCTCTAGTCATGTCTCCCTGCCACACACAAACTTGACATGTGCCCTCTAACGTTCCGGTAGGCCAGTCGCCCTATATCTTTGACTTGCACACACACACAATTTCGATGGCTCTCTTCATCGATCTCGCACCCACCCACTTGATCCTCTCTTCGACTCTATCGATAGCTATGGCCCCTCCCTCTCTTCTCGTGGATTGCCCGACCCTCTATGTATGATATGGATAGGCCTCCATTTCACACACATTGCATGCAATTTTTTTTGAGATGTCATCGACACATATTCCCACAAATAATTCACGAAATCAACCCCCACCCCACCCCCACCCCAAAACAAAAAACACTCACGAACGCGGTTTGTATCTCTCACACACACCCACGTAGGTGGGGGACGTGCACGAAGAGAAGAGGTGCATGCACGGCGCACGTACTCCCGTCTCTTTCCCAACCACACCCGTGCGGGTACACGGTGGAGCTCATTTCTGTAGAAAAAAGGCAGCCCACGTGGTAATTTGGTACGTGTACTGGTTGTCCACTTGGTGGAGGGAGGATCGTCTACCATGGGTGAACAAACAAATTGCGACTTGACGTGCTATGTTAAAAAAGAGGCAAACCATGTGGGGCCTACCTTAGAGGCAAGGCTCTATACACTGGAGTACTTTTGATGTGTCCCGTCAACTCGCAGAACGTGGAGAAGCTTGCTTAGTACGCCGTCTCCCCCGTTCCTAAATATAAGTCTTTGTAGAGATTTCACCATGAACCACATGCGGATGTATATAGATGCATTTTAAGTGTAGATTCATTCATTTTGTTCCATATGTAGTGGAATCTCTACAAAGACTTATCTACTAGTAATAGCTAGCCCCCACCACTTGGAATTCTCTATCCTCTCCTTGAGCCACATCATCAAAATTGATGTAGCCGTTAGATGAAGTAAATCAGTCCATAATAGCCGTGTGATCTAGACGTTGAGAGGCTTCACACTAAGCCACATGCAAGCATGCAGAAATACCGTGGCACATGCATGTGAGTGGGTTTTAAATCACATCAACATGTCTACATGCAAGCATGCATCGGTAGCATGCATGTAAGTGAGCTTTTAAGTCCCATTAACATGTCAAAAAGAAAAATATAATCCCATTATGCAGTAGGAGTTGGCTGATCTTTTTTCCTTACATGGGATGATCTAAATGATGATGGGAGTTTATTTAGTTTGGCTACCACATTTGTCATGCGGTTATAGAGTTTTTTTAGTTCTATGATATCGATAATTTTGCGCAGAGAGATATACCGCTATTCCGCGGTAACGCGCGGGGACTCATCTAGTAATATTTAGGAACAGAGGGAGTACTATGTAAAGAGTTAGGTGTCGCACGGTGATAGTGTGAGGTGGGCCATGTAATCACTGAGCCTGCGTGTTTTCACTGCTCTTGCACCCCTCCACTGTAAGAATGGAGAAAATTGTAATCTAGTAGTAGTACCTCCTTTCGTCGAAAGCGTGGGACATCCAGCAGTCCTACCACCTCAGTAATAAAGACCAATGAGACATCAAATCACATAGACCCAACAGTAAGTTGGACGGACGAAGCAACCATCACTCTTGCGCCAGTGAGAGGTCGCGTCCGCTCTGCCCGGGCACGAATGCGGCATCGATTCTTTGGAGCGGCACTATCTGTTTCGGGCGGGAAGCGTGCACGGGCGATGGACGGGCTTTGGGTGGGCCAGGCTGGTCAGGAGCGGACATGGCAGCTGTCCGCATGTCCCTACCGGACACACCCAGAAACGAGAGGATGCACCGACTCTCGCGGCTAAAATCGTACACTACACAACATCTCTCTATAGGAGTAGGTCGATCTGTCACTCTCTCTAACACACACATGCTGTTAAACACACACACACACACACACGCACACGCATGCACCTTGGTCCCGTTGCACCTTCTAACATGACTCATTACACCTAGACGAAGGGAGTAGTAAGTATACGAGATATGGTGGCACACTGACTTAAGTCGAATACAAGTGCCCAAAATTTGTGTGCATGTTATAATAAGGATTCACTTAAAATAGTACGTGAGCGAACAGAGGGATCAATTGGACAGTGTTCCCAAGTAGTAGCGAGATGTGTGAGGTAAGAAACACCGCTGGCGCTTTTAATTTTTCTTATTAATTTGTTTGTTTCACCCTCTGACTAGTGGGACTCAACGTACTACGTGGAGAGAGGTAAGGTGACTAAGGCTGCATTATTTCTGCACCACTGTGGATAGTCTTACCACCAAAGACACATGACATGATTATGATTGAAATCCCAATGACTCCCACACACAAAAAAACACAACATGCTTGTCACATGAATGCAAGAATGTATAAAAGGTTATTTCCCTCTCGTTGAACATAACGGGAGGGTTGTGTAGCTGGTTAGCCTGTTCGCTCATCAAACTTGAGGTCTCGGGTTCGATAACTACACTTGAGCATAATTTGTGCCAGGAGGATTCTTTGACTGGTCAAAATGTTTTCTAGGGTTTGCACACTTCACACTCTCTCTCCAGTATATATATACACACACTGGAGCCTCAACGCTTGTAGTTGCTCTCTTCACACTCTCTCGCCCTCTCCCGCTGGAGCCTCAGCACTTGTAGTTGCTCTCTTCACACTCTCTCGCCCTCTCCAGATCTAAACAAGACTTCGTTGGCCTCTCTCTCCCCTCACTGCTGCTCAAAGAGCCGGCAGGATCCGTCCGCCGAGAAGGGAAGGAGGCTTAACGCTGTCGCCGTCGGCAAGGGACTACCGGCGCAGCTGTTCACTTTCCACCTAGCGGCGGCGCGGGAGGGCCTCCGGCCCCTTCTTCTTCGCCGCCGTCCCGTCGCCCACTGAACCACGCCCCAAGAACCTTAAGGTATAATTTACTTACTCAACATGCATTGATCTAGCTGCATGTATACCATGAATCTAGGACATGGTTCACAAAGGAAAGGAGTGGGGGAAACTAGTGGGAAAAGTTGTATATAGCATGAATCTAGGACGTGGTTCAAAGAGGAAATGAAGGGGGAAAGTTGTATAGCATGAATCTAGGACGTGGTTCAAAGAGGAAAGGAATGGGGGAAAGTTGTGGGGAAAGTTGTATCGCATAAATCTAGGACGTGGTTCAAAGAGGAAAGGAAGGGGCGAAAGTACTAGTTCAAAAAGGAAAGGAAGGGACAAGGCTGTAGAGTTTGAGCAGGACTAGATTTGCTGCGCTCACATAGGGAAAGGTGTCTAAAGATAACAAAACTGGGACCTACACAAATATGCTCCTTGGTTGTTTGTTCTTTGTTGCAACAGACTGTGCATGACCACAGTACATCGGTAGATGCACATGGTGCTGGTGCGTCAACTGTCCCGTGCAACTCATTAGCTATTGTTAATCTAAGGCCCTGTTTGGTTAAAAACTCCCTTGTCCCTACCTGCTTGGTTCCAGGGACTAAACATGGACTAGAGGTTATTAAATGACATGCTAAAAGACCATGTTACCCCTAGTAATGAACTAATAGAGACAAGGTGCGATGCGTGGCAGGGGAAACTGTTGGAAAAAGTCCCAAAAAGACTCCCTCGGGGTCTTCTTTCTTTAGTCCCAAATGCCCACTTTTAGTCCCTAAAAGTCCCTCCTGTTTGGTTTAGATGGGACTGACACGGAGTTTTTTTAGTCCCTACACCAAAATGTCCCTGTAAACAAGCACCCTCTAATAATGCCGCTGGAAAATTGATGCAATGCCACAGTTAAAAGAAAATTACATGTTTAACGAATTTTATTGTTAATATAATCTCTATGTTAATATTAATCAATGCCACCGTTTGAGAAATGCTGTTGTCTTGCTTTATTTCCCATTTAGATAAGGTAGATGCTTCTTTTTGTTGGCTTCTGTGTCATCCACCGTTATTGGCCACTAATTGTTTCCTTTGCACCTCTGTGTAAACAGGGTTATCTACTTCACCTCGTTGCCATTGTGACCTTTTGTTGCACTGCACAAAACACTTCTGTTTTAAGAGTGTTTTGTGCAGTTCAACTAAAATGTCACACCGACAACGTTGCTTGATTGCTTGATCTTAATGGAACTGCACAAGAGGAGATCTTACTTCCTATCCGTTAAGGTGAATTTGGTTCAGATCTTCTTCTTGTGAGTTGTTTGAATTCCGCATCATGAGAGGTTAGTACTAGCCTTCTTTCACATGATTATGCAGTGTGCTTTCATATGTTGTGCTACTTGTACGATAATGTTGCTTGATTTTAGTGAACTGCACAAATGGAGACAAGACTTCCAATCTGTATGTGCACCGTAATATCCCATTGAGGTAAGATAAGGATATTTCACAACTGCTGGCCTATATTTTGCCACTTTCATCAGAAAATTAAGTTTAGTACTATACTTTTGCTCCCTAATTGACATGCCAAATCTTACATTGAAGGCGAAGCTTGTCTGTTATTGAACCAAGTGATGAAGGGGAAGAACAAGCGGAAGAAAAACAAAAATCAACTCCCGGTGCTGTAATGAAGCACTGGAACTATGATGACACAAGTAATGATATAGTTTTGCATCTTAATTTATTGCTGTGGCTGGAACGAGCAATTGTTTTGCCATCGATTTGATGCCACTCTTAATGTAATATGTGAAAGTGCGTTATATCGACTAGAGGGGGGGGGGGTGAATAGGCGATTTTTATGAAAGTCTTCAAAACGTGGGAGTTATGAAGACAAACAGCGAAGATTATGCCTATTACTATGCAGCGGAAGTTAGATTACACTAGGCCAGCCATGGTCAAGTATTCAAGAGTGAAAGCACAATGACAAACAGCTGCAGTGTAATAAGGATCAGGTAGGAAGAAGTTATGAAGCCAAACAGATCATACATTCACGTTGTGAAGACAAAAGATAGAGCAAGCATGCAATGGCTTCACAATGAGTAACAGTAAGAAACAGGAAGAGAAGATGAAACCAGTGACTCATTGAAGACAATGATGTGTTGGACCAGTTCCAGTTGCTGTGACAACTGTACGTCTGGTTGGAGCGGCTAGGTATTTAAACCTTAGGACACACAGTCCCGGACACCCAGTCCTGAACACGCAGCTCAGGACACCAAGTCCTCACCGTATTCTCCTTGAGCTAAGGTCACATAGTCCTCGCCCAATCACTCTGGTAAGTCTTCAAGGTAGACTCCCAAACCTTCACAGACTTCGTTCACTGGCAATCCACAATGTCTCTTGGATGCTCTGAACGCGATGCCTAACCGTCTAGAGGATTCACAGTCCTCAAGTGTAATAAGTCTTCAGATCACACAGACAAGAAGACTTAAGTGATGCCCAATTTACTCTGGCTCTGGGTGGTTAGGGCTTTTCTGATCACTAGGAATTTTCTCTCAAAGGCTTCGAGGTGGGTTGCTCTCAAACGACAAAAGCCGTGCACTGAAATCTGAGCAGCCAACCGTTTATGGTTGTAGGGGGTGGGCTATTTATAGCCACTTGGCAACCCGACCTGATTTGTCCGAAATGACCCTGGGTCACTAAGGAACTGACACGTGTCTCAACGGTCAGATTTCAAACTCTCATGGCAACTTTACTTGGGCTACAAGCAAAGCTGACTTGTCCGGCTCTGGACAAGATTCGCTCTCATTGTCTTCACTCGAAGACAAAGGTTTTGGTTTAGGCATCACTTCAGTCATTCTGACTGGTTCTCCTATGACTCAACACGAAAGAAAAAGAACTACGAAAGATCTAAGTCTTCGCTCTCCATAGGCTTCATAACGTGTCTTCTTTGGTCATAGTCTTCAAATTGAATATCTTCATATATCACCTTTGACTTAAATGTCTTCATATATTTTTGGGGGTCATCTCTGGTAGTAAAACCGAATCAATGAGGGACTTCTACCTGTGTTATCCTGCAATTCTCACGAACACATTAGTCCCTCAACTAGGTTTGTCGTCAATACTCCAAAACCAACTAGGGGTGGCACTAGATGCACTTACAATCTCCCCCTTTTTGGTGATTGATGACAAACTAGTTGAAGTTTTCAACGGGGAATATAGTCTGTGAAATTGTAAAGGATAAGGAATTGTCTTCATAAGTTGCAAGGGCTCCCCCTGAAGATGTGCATATTAGTTAATTTGCTTTTGGAATGCAAATGCACATGGAAGGTTGTACTTCTGGAGATCCACTTCAGCTTATGATGACAATCCACTATGCATGTGAAAGTATATGAAGATAATGACATGCATAATGGAAAATGGACGTCTGCAGAATGAGATAAGTGCGGAATTTATCGTCGCACATGCGGAATTTATCTTCGCAAAACAGGGTGGCAAACAAGTAGCAGACGACCATCAAGTTTTAGTGTTACAACTCAAAGAGCCAAATGAAGCAAAAATGAGAGTTGTAAGCATGAAGCAAAATATAGCAAAACATAAAGCACCCGCCCATATGGACCCGCTTGAAGACTATCAACTCATATGCTTCTCCCCCTTTTGTCAGTAAGGACCAAAAAGGTTTGAAGACATAGAGTGTCTACTCGTTCCCAGGAGCAGCAGGGTCGTTGGAGGTGTTTGGTGGTGCAGAAGAGCTTGGAGGTGCTGAAGCAGGTGGCGGTGATGTAGCATCGTCGTCTTCATCAATGATTCTGGCAGTGACTGTGGCAGCAGATGAAGAAAACTCAGAGTCTTCAAGTGATGGTGTGTTGCGCATCACAGCCCTTCTAGGAGGTGTGGTGTCAAACTTGAATCGCTCTGTGAAGCCATCCTCTTCAAGTTCAGCTTTAGTACATATCATTGAGAGCCCTTTCCATGTACGACGACAGGTTTCATGAGTGACGAAGGCATTCTTGGTGGCAAGATTTCGAAGACGATTAACATCCACCAAGAGGCTTTTCATCTGACGCTTTAGCCAGTCGTGATGCCGATCTTGTTTTTGATGAAGGGCCACAAGAAGCTCTCGGTCAGTGAGAAGACGAGTGCGCTTCTTGGGTCTTGAAGCAGTTGCACTATCTGTGGCTTCAGTTGAAGCAGGGTGTGGCGCACGTGTAGTGCCAGCCAAAGGATACACCCTGGAGATGGCTTCAGCACCTTCATCATTCTGAGTGAAGCTCTGGTGTTCTGCATTCTGAAGACTCAACGGTTGCTTGGCAGGCTCTGGATATATAGCTTCAGCAGAGGTATCCACATCTGGCAAGAAGATCTGATGGTTTCGGGCTGAGGGCTGATACGAGATCGCAGAGTGCAGTTTGATCAGCCTCATCACCCAAGGAGCATAGAACTTCAAGCCAAATAAATCTGAGCCTGACGCTGCAAGTTGGCGTATGAAGAAATCCTGTGCGTTGAAGCATTTGCCATGAAGGATACAGAATATCATAGTCTTCATTGCACCCTCGATCTTGGCATTTGGAGAGTGTCCCTTAATGGGCCAGAGAGTCCGCCGGATGATGTGATATATGGTCCTGGGCAGGAACTCAAGGTCTTCAACGAAGAACTTAGTTGGATATGGTGCATCATGGGGCAATGGCTTCATCATTGAGAGCATCTGACTCATATTGGGTTCAGGCCTCTGGAATATGCTCTCAATAGCTTCAGCATGTAGTTGACAGCCTTCCTTGAAGAATTCGCCAGGAGTGGGCAGGCCGGTGAGCTCAATGATATCAAATGCATTGGCTTCATGATGGACATTGCCGGTCATCCACTCCAGGACCCAAGTCTTCGGATCTCTGTTGTATCCTTTAATATGGAGGGTGGCATAGAACTGAAGCAGAAGCTCTTCATTCCAGTGCTCTTCTTCAGTGACAAACTGCAGCAGACCCACTTGCTTAAAGCAATCCAAAGCTTCCTCTAGACAGGGCAGACCAGCAATGGCTTCAACATCAAGGCGCTTGTGCGGGAAGATGCGACCTTGGTTGTATAGGATGCTTGAATAGTAGCTGTGCTGAGGATAGCTCCAGAACCTATCTGATGAAATCCTTTCCCTTGAATAGGGGTTCTTGGAGCTATTGAAGTACGTATTGTCTGCCTTGAAGCTATTGATGTCAAAAGAGCTAGGTGCTGATGCAGGACCTGGGAACCTTGGCAGCCTTGGGACTGGCTTCTATACATGAGGCCTGTGCTCAACATGGTAATCAAATTGAGGACCTGCAGCAAACTCAGGAACAGAAGTGTCTTGATCAGTAGCTTCGCTGTCTGCTGAAGCTTTTGGTGGGGAGGGCTCCACATTGGCTTCAGTGTTTGTTGTGGCAGCCTCAACATTTTCAGCCTCCGCTTGACTAGCAGGAGGGTCAGTCACAAGCACGTTCTCCTAGAGAACTGCTTCTTGGTGTAGCGGGGGAGTGGGATCTTGTGGTACTCCTTCATTTTCTTCGGCTGATGCAGCCGGAATGTCTTTAGCATAGACTTGAGGCCTTGGACCTTTGCGAAGCCTGCGGAACGCAGACGACGCTTGTGGGGTCGGAGTGGGCTGGGCCTCAAAGTCTTCTTCCTCCTGAGGGCGATCTGCCCATGACGCATCTTGCGCAATTGGCGTCAGAGGATGGCCAATGCTGATGAGTTCACTGTTTTCATACTGAGGAAGGGCTGCATCATCTTGTACATTGTCCTGATGACCAATGTCTTCAGCAGCGATGGGGTCGGCTGCTGGTATGTCTTCAGCTTTAGGAGCCTCTGTGGAAGCAGGCTCATGAACTGTCAGTTGTCGTTCTGCGTTGGGGTGCACCATAGAGATAGGTTCAACTATCAAGGGCTCTGTGGGAGCAGCCCGAGACTTCTTGATCTTTCTCTTCTTCTTGCTGGGGGCAGTAGGAGAGGCTTCAGAGCTTTTCCTCTTCCTGGCTTCAGCCTCAGCAGTTCTTGTCTTCTTGAGCTCTGAAGCTGTTGACCGGCTCTTTGGCTTCGAGCCAGTCGTTGCAGTTGGGAAGACAATTGGAACTGCTTCTTGCCTAGGTGCCTCTGGTTCAGCCATAGAGGGCTTCTTCTTCTTCTTCGCGGCCATCTTGGGGTCGATGCCTGGACGCCCAAGTGCCTTGCGCTTCTCAGCCTCATTGTAGGCTTGCACACATCGTTCTGCCAGAGACTTCATCTGCTCACGTGAACCCTGAGCTTCTGCACGCTTCTTCAGAAAATTTTCCTTGAGCTCATGCAACATGGTCTTGAAGCTCTTCACTTCTTGCACGCTGAGCTTGGCCATATGCTTCTTGAACTGAGCCTTTTCATGCTCAATTTTCTGCTTCAGTTCAACAATGCGCTGGGCAATGGCAAGTTCTGAAGCAATTGCGCCTTGGAAGGCGACGCTGAGGCCAACGGGCAGCTGCAGATCTTCGAAGCTGATGTCTGGTGAGGCAAACCATTCGTCGATGAAGCTGTGGATGATGGCGACATCAAAGAGAGGCAAGTTGTTGAAGATTTCAGCTTCTTCTTTGCTCTTGATAAGCTGCTCTAGAGCGTCATCTCCAAGATCTTCATCACTTGACAGATCAATGGCTTCGCTGCGCAGAATGGCAGCAGCTGTGAGCTCTTTGCCGGTGTGTGGCTGAGGCTCCTTGGCCTTCTGGGGCTTGGAGACGCGGGATATGTCTTCAGACTGCACACTGTCTTCAGGAGGTGCAGTTGCCAATGGCTTCGCCCTTGAGATTTTTGATGAAGGGGCTGGCTTTGAAGCTTTTGGCTTCTTCGACTGCTTTGGCTTCGGTACAGCAGGAGCTTCATCAGACTCAGAGTCAGCTGGAGGGTCATTCACGGCAGTCCCTTGGACTAAGATGTGGGTGATGAGGCCATCAAGGTTGGCAAACGGACCAATGATATTTGGTTCTGCGTCGCGTGTGCCATCTGCCCTTGGTGCGGAGGGACCTGGGTTGAAGTCTAACCCAAATTTCTTCTTGTTCAGCTTCGCTGACTGTTGGGAAAACTGGAAGTTGCGCTTGAACAGATTGTCTTCACGACACCAGAGTAGTGACGACGGATGTGCATCGTCAGGTTGTGGTCCTCGGACCATGCATGGGTAGAAGCCTTGAGCAATGGCTTCATCTCTGGTCCTGGGTATGAGATTCTTGTAAATGATGTCCCCCATGGTTTCTTGATGGCACATTTCTCAGCATACTCCTGAGTGACGAAGTGGTATTTGAACCACTGTTCTGCCCAATAGCGTCGAATCCATTGGATTCGGGTCTTGCGCTGCCCATAGCTCTCTTCTGGATCTGTTTTATACATTTCTGCCAGGTCTTCAGGCAGATCTTTGGAAGTACCTTCACGTCTCTGTCTGCCCCCCTTCCTTGCTGCTGCTTCTGAAGCCATAAACTCTAACTTGAAAGGCTTCAAAACTTTCAAGGGCTTCAAAGGCTTTCTTTGGCTGGACCAACAGGAACTGGCTTCAGGAGAGTTTAGGTGATGCTGTAGGAATTCTGCAAATGAATGCAGACTATGAGAACCGAAGGATTCTCCCACGGACATGTACCTGTGACAGCATTAAGGTGCGAGGGAAAGGGAAGAGGTCATATGCATTCTCAAAAGGTTTTGAAGGTTAATCAGTTTAGAAGACATTCACTCATAGATAAGAAGTTGGTTCCAGATTTGTACGAACCCACAGATCAGTACAAGTGAGGAGTCTAACTACTTTATGAAGCACAAGTGAATATACTAGGCATGTTATGAGATCCAGATAGAGAGATCTAACTTGTGTGAAGATAAACCTCTTATGGTAGAAAGTGACAGAACCATGAGATCAAAAGGGGCTGTAAAAAGAAGTTTTATTTACCACACTTGGAACTGCTAGACGGAGTGGGAGATGATGCCGAGCAGTTCAATCCTCCGTGCCCTAACTTGGCGACGGAAGACACCTACGGCGACGGCGGAGAGGACGATGTCCGCGATCGGCGTGAAGACGATGTCAGAGAAGTTGCGGCAGCGAAGCGCTTCGTCGCCGGCGTCGTCGAGTGCTAGCGGTGGCGCTAGGGTTCGTGCTAGGGTGGAAGAAGGAGATAATGACCGCGGTAAGTGTGAATTTATAGGCTCAGGGGCGGCACTGTGCTATTACCCAGGTGCCCCTGGCGATTCGCATCTGAGGAACGCGTGGCCAGTTTGCGGAAGTTTTGGGTTTGTTCCACGTCCCACGCACGCCTGGATTGTCGGGCGGTCATTCCTGCTTCTCCGGATTTTATGTGGAGGAATGATCATTAAAAACAGACTTTATGGTTGTCTCTATATCTTCTGCTGACAAGGACGCAGTGAAGACATTCGACAGTTTCAATAGAATGCATATGACTTGGAGAGATAGAATTTGAGATAGAAAGCATAGAGAGATTAGGGTCCGATCACATTCACTTAGTTCAAAAGATTCAACCAAGAAGACATAGCTATAAGTGAATGCTGTAGAGGACAGAACACTAGTATGTATATATCTATATAATCAACGTAGTGAAGATAATCATGAAGACATGTTGAGTTCGAAGCCAAACCAAATGTGAAGATATTGCAAGGTAACGCCATGAGTGAAACACTTCAAAATGGAACGTTTGGTGGTGGCGTTACCCACCGTATAGGAAGTATTAGACCCAGACACGGCGCACAATTATCGTGGCGCTCCGAAGTCAAATTCCACATTAATGTATTCACACTTAGAATGTATGTCTTCATTGATTGAAGATATACTTTACTTTGTGTGTTGCACATCTAAGTCATCATATGCATAAGTGTTAGGATGTGTGCCTGATCACAGGACATTTGAGGATTCCAGGATATTTAGCTCACACCGTAACTTGCAAAATCTCTTCTCATCCAAGGGCTTGGTGAAGATATCCGCCAATTGTTCTTCATTGTTGACGTGTATGATATCAATGTCTTCCTTCACAACATGATCTCTGAGAAAGTGATGACGAATTTCAATGTGCTTTGTCTTCGAGTGCTGAACTGGGTTGTTGGCAATCTTGATGGCGCTTTCGTTGTCGCAGTAAAGTGGTACTTGCTTCAGATGAATGCCATAATCCTTGAGTGTTTGCTTCATCCACAGAAGCTGAGCGCAGCAAGATCCAGCAGCAATGTATTCAGATTCAGCAGTGGAGAGAGATACACAGTTCTGCTTCTTTGAAGAACAACATACAAGTGATCGTCCCAGAAAGTGACATGTGCCTGATGTAGACTTGCGATCAACTTTGTCACCAGCATAATCAGCATCCGAAAATCCAACCAAATCAAACTCTGAGCCCTTTGGATACCATAATCCTAGAGTTTGGGTGTGAGCCAAATATCGAAGCTTCACAGCTAAGTGATGCGACTCCTTTGGTGCCGCTTGAAATCGAGCACGCATGCAAACACTAAGCATAATATCCGGCCTAGATGCACATAAATAAAGCAAAGAACCAATCATGGAGCGGTATACCTTTTGATCGAACTCTTTACCATTGTCGTCAGGACCTAGATGATGTTTGGCTGGCATTGGTGTTGTGAAGCCTTTGCAGTCTTGCATACCGAACTTCTTCAGGCAATCTTTGAGATACTTTTCTTGAGATATGAAGATGCCATTGCGTTGTTGTCGTATTTGAAGACCAAGGAAGAACTTCAGCTCCCCCATCATGGACATCTGATATTGCTCTTGCATCATATATCCAAACTCTTCACTGTACTTCTGATTGGTGCAGCCGAAGATAATGTCATCCACATATATTTGGCACACAAACAGTTCACCATCATATGTCTTCGTGAAAAGAGTGGGATCCAGAGAACCAGGTATGAAGCCTTCGCTCTTCAGGAAGTATTTGAGTGTGTCATACCAGGCCCTAGGGGCTTGTTTGAGGCCATACAGTGCCTTGTTGAGCTTGTATACCATGTCAGGATGTTTTGGATTTTCAAAGCCAGGCGGTTGTGCAACATACACTTCTTCTTCAATCTTGCCATTGAGAAAGGCACTTTTCACATCCATTTGATATAGAAGTATGTTATGATGATTTGCATAGGCCAGCAGTATGCGTATGGCTTCAAGCCTAGCCACAGGAGCAAATGTTTCATCGAAGTCAATGCCCTCCACTTGAGTATATCCTTGAGCAACGAGACGAGCTTTGTTTCTGACAACTTGACCATGCTCATCTTGCTTGTTGCAGTATATCCATTTGGTGCCTATTATGTTGTGCTTCCTTGGATCAGGACGCTTGACCAGTTCCCATACATTATTCAACTCAAACTATTGAAGCTCTTCTTGCATAGCTTGAATCCATTCAGGTTCCATGAAGGCTTCTTCAACTTTCTTGGGTTCTGATATTGATACGAATGCGAAATGCCCACAGAAATTTGCTAGCTGAGTTGCCCTTGAACGAGTGAGTGGACCAGGTGCATTGATGCTGTCAATTATTCTGTCAATTTGCACTTCATTGGCAACACGAGGATGTACAGGGCGAAGACTTTGCTCTTGCTGATCTGTGTTGTTGTTGGGAGGAATGTCTTCAGGCTGAGCATTGTCTTCATGTTGATCAGGTGCTGAGATGATAAGTTCTTCTTTAGGATGAGCTTCAGAAGGTATAATCTCTCCAGTTCCCATAAGCTTGATTGATTCACCAGCTGGAACTTCATCTAGCACATTTGGCAGTTGCTCTCTTTGTGAACCATTTGTCTCATTGAACCGCACATCCACTGTTTCAACCACTTTGTAATGAAAGAGATTGAAGACTCTGTAGGAGTGCGAATCCTTTCCATATCCAAGCATGAAGCCCTCATGTGCTTTTGGTGCAAACTTTGAGGTGTGGTGTGGGTCGTTGATCCAGCACCTTGCGCCAAATACTCTGAAGTAACTGACATTTGGCTTCTTGCCAGTTAGGAGTTCATAAGATGTCTTGTTCAGAAGCTTGTGAAGATAAACATGATTGATTGTATGGCATGCAGTGTCAATGGCTTCAGTCCAGAATTTTCTTGGAGTCTTGTATTCATCTAGCATTGTTCTGGCCATCTCAATGAGTGTTCTGTTCTTGCGTTCGACGACACCATTCTGCTATGGCGTGTACGGAGCTGAGAATTCATGTGTGATGCCCAAGGTATCAAGATATGTATCAAGGCCAGTGTTCTTGAATTCAGTGCCATTGTCACTTCTGATGTGCTTTATCTTGGCGCCAAAATTGTTCATGGCTCGATTTGCGAAGCGTCTGAAGACATCCTGCACTTCAGTCTTGTAAAGGATTATGTGCACCCAAGTATATCTAGAGTAATCATCAACAATGACAAAGCCATAGAGGCAAGCAGTAGTAGTAAAAGTTGAGTAGTGAGTGGGACCGAAAAGATCCATGTGGAGCAGTTCGAAGGGTTGTGTAGTAGTCATGATTGTCTTCGAAGGATGTTTTGCCCTTGTCATCTTCCCTGCCTCACAGGCACTGCATAAGTGATCTTTCTTGAACTTGACGCCCTCGATGCCTATGACATGCTTCTTCTTCGCAAGGGTGTGGAGGTTCCTCATGCCAGCATGTCCAAGCCTCTGATGCCAAAGCCAGCATTCTAAAGCTTTTGCAAGAAGACATACTGCAAGTTGTGGCCCTGCTGAGAAATCTACCACATACAAATCATCTTTCCGATACCCTTCAAACACTAGAGACTTGTCAGATTCCATTAGTACTAGGCAACGATATTTTCCAAACATTACGATCATGTTCAAATCGCAAAGCATTGAGACAGACATTAAGTTGAAGCCAAGGGATTCAACAAGCATGACTTTATCCATGTGTTGATCCTTTGAGATTGCAACTCTACCTAGACCCAATACCTTACTTTTACCAGTGTCAGCAAATGTGATGTGGCTCTTGTCGGATGGACGTAAGGTTGAGTCCATAAGAAGGCTTCTTTTGCCAGTCATGTGATTTGTACACCCACTGTCAATAATCCATTCTGAAGACTTTGAAGACGCTGGTGTCGTACCCTACATTGCAGTTAGGGGGATAGGCTTCACGAAGAGAATTGTGAAGCAAAAAAATTTGACGAACCAGTGGGTTATGAAAACTTAGATCCAGATTAGGACTAATAGGGAGAGTAGCATGCGATTCAGGAACAAAGTACATAATGATGCCATTTGGGCATTTTATCTTGCGCCCTACAAGATTTTTAAGGTCCCCAGCAATAGCGTCAGAAGTTTTTGTTTTTCTGCTGGAGACCTTTCCCTGCAAAAGAGAGTTAAGCTTTCTTAACCACCCACATCTTCAAGGGTGGCTTAGAAGCAATAAGTCTAAGTGCAGCATCTGAGAATTTTGGCTTTGAAGTCTTAGCAAATAGTCTTGCAGGTGGACAATAATACTCATAAGAATAAGCAGAATAATTTTTGGTCATATGAACATGACGGTTCGATGAACCGCTCTCATATTCATATGCCTGAGTATGGTTTCCCTGCAAAACATTCGCGTTAGTGTGACTCAGGTGAGTCCTCTGTTTGTATGAAGCCTTTGGACCGTACGAAGCTTTTGGTCTGAGGTTTGTCTTCTTCAAGTGAGGTGTCATGAAGACATTCACAGGAAGATTTTCCAGACACTTTTTCGGAACCCAGATCTTCTTCATAGGCGGTCCATTCCTGCAGTTAGTACCAATGTACCTGGCAAACACTTCACCATTCTGATTCTTGAACAGTTTATAGTTTGCATCAAAGGATTCATCAATATAATGGGGTTAGCACAAGTGAAGCCAGATAAATTGGATGGATCTGCTGAAAGTTCCTTTGCAGCAACCCATGTGGTTTTGGGGTACTGCTCAGGTTTCCAGTAAGAGCCATCTGCATTTATTTTCCTTACGAACCCAACACCCTCTTTCCTAGGGTTTCGGTTCAGAATCTGCTTCTTGAGGACATCACATAATGTCTGATGTCCTTTAAGACTTTTGTACATCCCTGTTTCAAGCAATGTCTTCAACCTAGCATTCTCATCAGCAATAGTAGTGGTATCCTCAGTAGAGGGGTTAATTACCACATCAACAGTTGAAGATATTGCAACAGCAGTAGCAGTGGAACATTCAGCAACAGAAGTAGCATTATCACGCTCAATGCATTTAAGACATGGTGGTTCAAATCCTTCCTGAGCGGAACTGATCTGTTCAGCGCGAAGTGACTCGTTTTCCTTTTGAAGATCTTCATGAGCCGCTCTCAATTTCTCAAGTTCTTGCTTCCTTTGAAGATAATCATAGGAAAGCTTTTCATGAGTTGTTGAGAGAGTATCAAGACGATCTTCAAGTTCCTAATACTTAACATGAAGATTTTTTATGTCTTCAATTAAGGATTTAGATCGAGTCATTTCAACACCCAACAGATCATCGCTTCTGTCTAACAGTTTTTGAATATGTTCCATAGCTTTCTGTTGTTCAGTTGCAATTTTAGCAAGTGTTTTGTAGCTGGGTTTTGAATCACAGTCAGAGTCATCGTCACTAGATGTTTGATAGCGAGTAGTGCGTGTGTTTACCTTGGCACCGCGTGCCATGAAGCAGTAGGTAGGAGTGGAGTCATTCTTGTCATTGGCATCGGTGTCTGTGATGAAGTCATTGTCTTCAGTGTTGAAGATGGACTTGGCGACGTATGCTGTAGCCAGACTCGCAATGCCAGAATCAGACTCCTCCTCAGACTCCACCTCTGCCTCCTCAGAAGCGGACTCCTCCTCTGAGTCCATTTCCTTGCCAACAAACGCACGTGCCTTGCCAGATGAGCTCTTCTTGTGTGATGAAGACTTTGAGGAAGACTTGGAAGAAGACTTTGAGTATTTCTTCTTCTTCTTGTCGTCAGAATCATATTCCTTGCTCTTCTTCTTTCTTCTGTTCTCATTGTCCCACTGTGGACACTCAGAGATGAAATGTCCAGTTTTCTTGCACTTGTGACATGTTTTCTTCTTGTAGTCATGAGCAGAAGCTTCATCATTCCTTGAGCTTGATCGTGAAGATTTTCTGAAGCCTTTCTTCTTGGTGAATTTTTGGAACTTCTTCACTAGCATTGCAAGTTCCCTTCCAATGTCTTCAGGATCATCAGAACTGCTGTCAGATTCTTCTTCAGATGAGGAAACAGCTTTTGCCTTCAAGGCACGAGTTCGCCCATAGTTTGGACCGTAGATATCTCTTTTCTCAGAAAGCTGAAACTCATGTGTGTTGAGCCTCTCAAGTATGTCAGACGGATCGAGTGTCTGGAAATCAGGACGTTCTTGAATCTTCAGGGCTAGAATGTCAAATGAACTATCAAGTGATCTCAGCAGCGTCTTGACGATTTCATGTTTGGTGATCTCAGTGGCGCCGAGGGCTTGAAGCTCATTTGTGATGTCAGTGAGCCGGTCAAATGTGTGCTGGACATTCTCATTGTCATTTCGCTTGAAGCGGTTGCGAAGGACACTGATTCTCTGATCTCTCTGGGTTGAGAGGCCTTCATTGACCTTGGAGAGCCAGTCCCAGACCATCTTGGATGTCTTCAAGGCACTCACACGGCCATACTGTCCTTTCGTCAGATGACCACAGATGATATTTTTGGCAGTAGAGTCCAGTTGAGTGAACTTCTTGACATCAGCAGAAATGACACCTTCTCCGGCCTTGGGAACGCCGTTCTCGATGACATACCATAGGTCGACGTCAATGGCTTCAAGATGCATGCGCATCTTATTCTTCCAGTAGGGATATTCAGTGCCATCGAAGACGGGGCACGCATCGGAGACTTTGATTATCCCTGCAGTCGACATAGCTAAAACTCCAGGTGGTTAAACTAAATCACACAGAACAAGGGAGCACCTTGCTCTGATACCAATTGAAAGTGCGTTATATCGACTAGAGGGGGGGGGTGAATAGGTGATTTTTATGAAAGTCTTCAAAACGTGGGAGTTATGAAGACAAACAGCGAAGATTATGCCTATTACTATGCAGCGGAAGTTAGATTACACTAGGCCAGCCATGGTCAAGTATTCAAGAGTGAAAGCACAATGACAAATAGCTGCAGTGTAATAAGGATCAGGTAGGAAGAAGTTATGAAGCCAAACAGATCATACATTCACGTTGTGAAGACAAAAGATAGAGCAAGCATGCAATGGCTTCACAATGAGTAACAGTAAGAAATAGGAAGAGAAGATGAAACCAGTGACTCATTGAAGACAATGATGTGTTGGACCAGTTCCAGTTGCTGTGACAACTGTACGTCTGGTTGGAGCGGCTAGGTATTTAAACCTTAGGACACACAGTCCCGGACACCCAGTCCTGAACACGCAGCTCAGGACACCAAGTCCTCACCGTATTCTCCTTGAGCTAAGGTCACATAGTCCTCGCCCAATCACTCTGGTAAGTCTTCAAGGTAGACTCCCAAACCTTCACAGACTTCGTTCACTAGCAATCCACAATGTCTCTTGGATGCTCTGAACGCGATGCCTAACCGTCTAGAGGATTCACAGTCCTCAAGTGTAATAAGTCTTCAGATCACACAGACAAGAAGACTTAAGTGATGCCCAATTTACTCTGGCTCTGGGTGGTTAGGGCTTTTCTGCTCACTAGGAATTTTCTCTCAAAGGCTTCGAGGTGGGTTGCTCTCAAACGACAAAAGCCGTGCACTGAAATCTGAGCAGCCAGCCGTTTATGGTTGTAGGGGGTGGGCTATTTATAGCCACTTGGCAACCCGACCTGATTTGTCCGAAATGACCCTGGGTCACTAAGGAACTGACACGTGTCTCAACGGTCAGATTTCAAACTCTCATGGCAACTTTACTTGGGCTACAAGCAAAGCTGACTTGTCCGGCTCTGGACAAGATTCGCTCTCATTGTCTTCACTCGAAGACATAGGTTTTGGTTTAGGCATCACTTCAGTCATTCTGACTGGTTCTCCTATGACTCAACACGAAAGAAAAAGAACTACGAAAGATCTAAGTCTTCGAGCTCCATAGGCTTCATAACGTGTCTTCTTTGGTCATAGTCTTCAAATTGAATATCTTCATATATCACCTTTGACTTAAATGTCTTCATATATTTTTGGGGGTCATCTCTGGTAGTAAAACCGAATCAATGAGGGACTTCTACCTGTGTTATCCTGCAATTCTCACGAACACATTAGTCCCTCAACTAGGTTTGTCGTCAATACTCCAAAACCAACTAGGGGTGGCACTAGATGCACTTACAATCTCCCCCTTTTTGGTGATTGATGACAAACTAGTTGAAGTTTTCAACGGGGAATATAGTCTGTGAAATTGTAAAGGATAAGGAATTGTCTTCATAAGTTGCAAGGGCTCCCCCTGAAGATGTGCATATTAGTTAATTTGCTTTTGGAATGCAAATGCACATGGAAGGTTGTACTTCTGGAGATCCACTTCAGCTTATGATGACAATCCACTATGCATGTGAAAGTATATGAAGATAATGACATGCATAATGGAAAATGGACGTCTGCAGAATGAGATAAGTGCGGAATTTATCGTCGCACATGCGGAATTTATCTTCGCAAAACAGGGTGGCAAACAAGTAGCAGACGACCATCAAGTTTTAGTGTTACAACTCAAAGAGCCAAATGAAGCAAAAATGAGAGTTGTAAGCACGAAGCAAAATATAGCAAAACATAAAGCACCCGCCCATATGGACCCGCTTGAAGACTATCAACTCATATGCTTCTCCCCCTTTTGTCAGTAAGGACCAAAAAGGTTTGAATACATAGAGTGTCTACTCGTTCCCAGGAGCAGCAGGGTCGTTGGAGGTGTTTGGTGGTGCAGAAGAGCTTGGAGGTGCTGAAGCAGGTGGCGGTGATGTAGCATCGTCGTCTTCATCAATGATTCTGGCAGTGACTGTGGCAGCAGATGAAGAAAACTCAGAGTCTTCAAGTGATGGTGTGTTGCGCATCACAGCCCTTCTAGGAGGTGTGGTGTCAAACTTGAATCGCTCTGTGAAGCCATCCTCTTCAAGTTCAGCTTTAGTACATATCATTGAGAGCCCTTTCCATGTACGACGACAGGTTTCATGAGTGACGAAGGCATTCTTGGTGGCAAGATTTCGAAGACGATTAACATCCACCAAGAGGCTTTTCATCTGACGCTTTAGCCAGTCGTGATGCCGATCTTGTTTTTGATGAAGGGCCACAAGAAGCTCTCGGTCAGTGAGAACACGAGTGCGCTTCTTGGGTCTTGAAGCAGTTGCACTATCTGTGGCTTCAGTTGAAGCAGGGTGTGGCGCACGTGTAGTGCCAGCCAAAGGATACACCCTGGAGATGGCTTCAACACCTTCATCATTCTGAGTGAAGCTCTGGTGTTCTGCATTCTGAAGACTCAATGGTTGCTTGGCAGGCTCTGGATATATAGCTTCAGCAGAGGTATCCACATCTGGCAAGAAGATCTGATGGTTTCGGGCTGAGGGCTGATACGAGATCGCAGAGTGCAGTTTGATCAGCCTCATCACCCAAGGAGCATAGAACTTCAAGCCAAATAAATCTGAGCCTGACGCTGCAAGTTGGCGTATGAAGAAATCCTGTGCATTGAAGCATTTGCCATGAAGGATACAGAATATCATAGTCTTCATTGCACCCTCGATCTTGGCATTTGGAGAGTGTCCCTTAGTGGGCCAGAGAGTCCGCCGGATGATGTGATATATGGTCCTGGGCAGGAACTCAAGGTCTTCAACGAAGAACTCAGTTGGATATGGTGCATCATGGGGCAATGGCTTCATCATTGAGAGCATCTGACTCATATTGGGTTCAGGCCTCTGGAATATGCTCTCAATAGCTTTAGCATGTAGTTGACAGCCTTCCTTGAAGAATTCGCCAGGAGTGGGCAGGCCGGTGAGCTCAATGATATCAAATGCATTGGCTTCATGATGGACATTGCCGGTCATCCACTCCAGGACCCAAGTCTTCGGATCTCTGTTGTATCCTTTAATATGGAGGGTGGCATAGAACTGAAGCAGAAGCTCTTCATTCCAGTGCTCTTCTTCAGTGACAAACTACAGCAGACCCACTTGCTTAAAGCAATCCAAAGCTTCCTCTAGACAGGGCAGACCAGCAATGGCTTCAACATCAAGGCGCTTGTGCGGGAAGATGCGACCTTAGTTGTATAGGATGCTTGATTTTAGTGAACTGCACAAATGGAGACAAGACTTCCAATCTGTATGTGCACCGTAATATCCCATTGAGGTAAGATAAGGATATTTCACAACTGCTGGCCTATATTTTGCCACTTTCATGAGAAAATTAAGTTTAGTACTATACTTTTGCTCCCTAATTGACATGCCAAATCTTACATTGAAGGCGAAGCTTGTCTGTTATTGAACCAAGTGATGAAGGGGAAGAACAAGCGGAAGAAAAACAAAAATCAACTCCCGGTGCTGTAATGAAGCACTGGAACTATGATGACACAAGTAATGATATAGTTTTGCATCTTAATTTATTGCTATGGCTGGAACGAGCAATTGTTTTGCCATCGATTTGATGCCAATCTTAATGTAATATGTGAAAGTGCGTTATATCGACTAGAGGGGGGGGGGGTGAATAGGCGATTTTTATGAAAGTCTTCAAAACGTGGGAGTTATGAAGACAAACAGCGAAGATTATGCCTTACTATGCAGCGGAAGTTAGATTACACTAGGCCAGCCATGGTCAAGTATTCAAGAGTGAAAGAACAATGACAAACAGCTGCAGTGTAATAAGGATCAGGTAGGAAGAAGTTATGAAGCCAAACAGATCATACATTCACGTTGTGAAGACAAAAGATAGAGCAAGCATGCAATGTCTTCACAATGAGTAACGATAAGAAACAGGAAGAGAAGATGAAACCAGTGACTCGTTGAAGACAATGATGTGCTGGACCAGTTCCAGTTGCTGTGACAACTGTACGTCTGGTTGGAGCGGCTAGGTATTTAAACCTTAGGACACACAGTCCCAGACACCCAGTCCTGAACACGCAGCTCAGGACACCAAGTCCTCACCGTATTCTCCTTGAGCTAAGGTCACATAGTCCTCGCCCAATCACTCTGGTAAGTCTTCAAGGTAGACTCCCAAACCTTCACAGACTTCGTTCACTAGCAATCCACAATGTCTCTTGGATGCTCTGAACGCGACGCCTAACCGTCTAGAGGATTCACAGTCCTCAAGTGTAATAAGTCTTCAGATCACACAGACAAGAAGACTTAAGTGATGCCCAATTTACTCTGGCTCTGGGTGGTTAGGGCTTTTCTGCTCACTAGGAATTTTCTCTCAAAGGCTTCGAGGTGGGTTGCTCTCAAACGACAAAAGCCGTGCACTGAAATCTGAGCAGCCAGCCGTTTATGGTTGTAGGGGGTGGGCTATTTATAGCCACTTGGCAACCC
Organism: Triticum urartu; assembly: GCF_056163025.1. NCBI lineage: Eukaryota > Viridiplantae > Streptophyta > Magnoliopsida > Poales > Poaceae > Triticum > Triticum urartu. The sequence goes on along the minus strand of NC_141879.1, from coordinate 494,747,332 downwards.
GACCTGATTTGTCCGAAATGACCCTGGGTCACTAAGGAACTGACACGTGTCTCAACGGTCAGATTTCAAACTCTCATGGAAACTTTACTTGGGCTACAAGCAAAGCTGACTTGTCCGGCTCTGGACAAGATTCGCTCTCATTGTCTTCACTCGAAGACATAGGTTTTGGTTTAGGCATCACTTCAGTCATTCTGACTGGTTCTCCTGGACCCCACTTAACAGTACGGTGGTTCCTATCACTCAACACGAAAGAAAAAGAACTACGAAAGATCTAAGTCTTTGAGCTCCATAGGATTCATAACGTGTCTTCTTTGGTCATAGTCTTCAAATTGAATATCTTCATATATCACCTTTGACTTCAATGTCTTCATATATTTTTGGGGGTCATCTCTGGTAGTAAAACCGAATCAATGAGGGACTTCTACCTGTGTTATCCTGCAATTCTCACGAACACATTAGTCCCTCAACTAGGTTTGTCGTCAATACTCCAAAACCAACTAGGGGTGGCACTAGATGCACTTACAATATGTAAATATCTCAACTTGTGCAAACAGGGATCTTCTTTAAAGATACCATATATTTTAGTGGAACTGCACAAGAAGATGTTGGAAACATTAAACTAATCGAGGTGTATATAGTAAGCATGGCCACCACCGTAGATAGCAACAGATGGTTCCGGAGAAGTGCTTCATCTGTATGATCTACACAATAAGCCTCCTGACAAAGGTTGGTACTCGCCCATTGATTTCATCCATATGATTGAGCTTTGTCATCTCTATTGGTGTTGTGCTACTGTTTAGATACTGTCATGAAAAAGTGGTATTGTCCTTGAGAAGTGCTTCATCTGTGCTGTTTTAAATATTTCCTTTCCTTTTTTTCGAGCAAACAGGGATGCTAGCATTTAGTAGTCCTCTTGTCTTTGCACAACAGGATCATCTTCCTCTGAAGAAGAATATGGAGTACGTGAAGTGACTAGTTCCGATTGTGCCAGGATGAAGAAGCCTTGTCTATCTTCTCATCAGAAGGAGCAGTTGAAGGATGGTTACATTACTCCCCACAAGACCAAACTAACTTCAGCTCAGAAGGACTGACAAATCTCCATTTTTTTGCTGTGATGCGCGAGTACAATGTTGTTCTAGGATTCTTTCTGGTGAGTTCCATTTTTCTAAAAGTGTGCTCTACATGGACCATGTATGTGCCTGTTGAAACTGTCAATTCATAGTACAGTTTGCTTTATACTAATAACTTTTTTGTATTTGTGCAAACAGGGGTGCTCAGCTTGATTTCAATGGGAACTGCACAAAATGTTCATGAATACATCAAATCATTCATTTCCACCACAAGAAAGGAGGTGCCAACAAGTTCAAGGTGTTGCAACATATAAGGGCGAAATCATACAAGCTACGCGCGAATTTGGTTGATTTTGGTGGAACTGCACAAAAGGAACAGCTGGTTTATTTAGCATGAGGTGCCATGTCAATGTCCGAACTGATGGCAAACCCTGCCCATTCCACAATCATAGGCATTTGATATTTTGGAATAGGACAACCTTGTCAAATTTTGCTCATTGATTTTAGCAAGACATGTGTTTGATATTTTCGAATGGGATGCCCTTTGCTGTCAGCAGCGTCGATCAATTTTTTCTTTATTCTTTAGTTGTGAAGTAAATATTGCCTCTGACATGTGAGTCGCTGAGATGCATAATCATCGATTGTTTTGAATGTTCTCTATGAATTGCCAGGCCTGTGTGTTTGATTGCAATGTACAGAAATGCTAAAAAGCTGCTCAAACTCTTTGTACTCCTTCTGTTCCTTTTTACTTCGCACATTGTGAAAGTGCATACTTTTTTTGTATAATATTGGTCAAAGTAGAGATACTTTGACTGTAGACAAAACTTGTATGCAGACTAGAAAGGACCAGAGGGAGTACATGTGAAACTGCTGCAAACGAGGTGATCACCCAGGGAATAATGCTAGTACGTATTGTTTTGCATGTTCATCCAATGCCAGTGATACAAGAATTCGAACTAATCGAAATAAATTCATTCATACATGGTCGGATTTCATATAAACATGTCGGATTTCATTACATTTCATACATTCTTCAACTAAAAAGGGGTGCGCTGGAGGTATAATTAATTAACCAAAGCTACCCACCTGTGTCCCGCTGAGCCGAACAGAAGCTTCAGTGACCTAACTGCAGGTGCAGTTGCATAACTGACATGTGGCCTGTTGGGCCCACGTGTCAGTCAGCCAACTGCACCAACAGTTAAGTAGAAGCAGCGTTCTTCTCCAGCGCAACTCTTCGACTCCACGTCGCCGCCAAGAAGCTAACCGGCCGTCAATGGTCAACCCGCCTAGCTTGGCTTCAACCGGAGGGTAGCAGCGGTGGCCTTACTTGGACCCGAGCGGCGGCGACCTACCGTGTTCTACTCTTCCTCGTTTACTGTGTGGCGCGGCCTCGTTGGCAGCGGGGCGAGGCCTCGGCGAAGCCGGCGATGTCCTCTGTCTCATTGCCGGCAGGGTGGGGCCTTGGCTGAGCCGGCGATGTCCTCTGCCTAGTTGTTGGCGAGGCGGGGCCTCGGCAGAGACGATGGTGTCCTCTGCCTCGTTGTTGGCGTCGAGGGGCCTCGGCGGAGCAGGGCCTCGTCGACGCCAGTGGAGCGGGGGCTCATCGGAGCCGGCATTGTCCTCTGCCTCGTCCTCGGTCTCGCCAAATGCTACCTCTTGAGCACTGCATTGGATTTCCCCGAAGAGGAGAGGATGATGCAGCAAAGTAGCGTAAGTATTTCCCTTAGTTTTTGAGAACCAAGGTATCAATCCAGTAGGAGGCTACGCGCGAGTCCCTCGTACCTACACAAAAACAATAGCTCAACGCAACCAACGCGCTTAGGGGTTGTCAATCCCTTCACGGTTACTTACGAAAGTGAGATCTGATAGAGATGATAAATAATATTTTTGGTATTTTTGGTATAGAGATGCAAAGTAAAAAGTAAAAGGCAAAGTAAAAAGCAAAGTAATAATATAGTGATGGAGATTGATATGATGACAAAGAGACCCGGGGGCCATAGGTTTCACTAGTGGCTTCTCTCAAGAGCATAAGTATTCTACGGTGGCTGAACAAATTACTGTTGAGCAATTGACAGAATTGAGCATAGTTATGAGAATATCTAGGTATGATCATGTATATAGGCATCACGTCCGAGACAAGTAGACCGAATCCTGCCTGCATCTACTACTATTACTCCACTCATCGACTGCTATCCAGCATGCATCTAGAGTATTAAGTTAAAAACAGAGTAACGCCTTAAGCAAGATGACATGATGTAGAGGGATAGTTTCATGCAATATGATAAAAACCCCATCTTGTTATCCTCGATGGCAACAATACAATACGTGCCTTGCTGCCCCTTTTGTCACTGGGAAAGGACACCGCAAGATCGAACCCAAAGCTAAGCACTTCTCCCATGGCAAGAACAACCAATCTAGTAGACCAAACCAAATTGATAATTCGAAGAGACTTGCAAAGATAACCAATCAGACATAAAAGAATTCAGAGAAGATTCAAATATTATTCATAGATAGACTAGATCATAAACCCACAATTCATCGGTCTCAACAAACACACCGCAAAAAGAAGATTACATCGAATACATCTCCACAAGAGAGGGGGAGAACATTGTATTGAGATCCAAAAAGAGAGAAGAAGCCATCTAGCTACTAACTACGAACCCGTAGGTCTGAAGTAAACTACTCACACTTCATCGGAGGGGCTTGGATGATGATGTAGAAGCCCTCCGTGATCGATGCCCCCTCCAGCAGAGCTCCGGAACAGGCCCCAAGATGGGATCTCGTGGATACAGAAAGTTGCGGCGGTGGAATTAGGTTTTTGGCTCCGTCCCCGATCGTTTGGGGGTACGTAGGTATATATAGGAGGAAGGAGTACGTCGGTGGAGCTTCGAGGGGCCCATGAGGCAGGGGGGCGCGCCCTAGGGGGGGGCGCCCTCCACCCTCGTGACTGTCTCGTGGCTTTCTTGACGGAGGTTCCAAGTCTCCTGGGTCTTATCTGATGAGAAAATCACGTTTCCGAAGGTTTCATCCCGTTTGGACTCCGTTTGATATTCTGTTTCTCCGAAACACTGAAATAGGCAAAAAACAACAATTCTGGGTTGGGCCTTCGGTTAATAGGTTAGTCCCAAAAATAATATATAAAAGTGGATAATAAAGCCCACTAATGTCCAAAATAGTAGATAATATAGCATGGAGCAATAAAAAATTATAGATACGTTGGAGACGTATCAAGCATCCCCAAGCTTAATTCCTACTCGTCCTCGAGTAGGTAAATGATAAAAAAAGAATTTTTGACGCGGAGTGCTACTTGGCATAATTTTAATGTAATTATTCTTAATTGTGCTATGAATATTTAGATCCGAAAGATTCAAGACAAAAGTTCATATTGACATAAAAATGATAATACTTCAAGCATACTAACTAAGCAATTATGTATTCTCAAAATAACATGGCCAAAGAAAGTTCATCCCTACAAAATCATATAGTTTAGTCATGTTTCATTTTCATCACACAAGAATGCTCTCATCATGCACAACCCCGATGACAAGCCAAGCAATTGTTTCATACTTTAGTAATCTCAAACCTATAAACTTTCACGCAATATATGAGCGCGAGCCATGGACATAGCACTATGGGTGGAATAGAATATAATGAGGGGGGTCATGTGGAGAAGACAAAAAAGGAGAAAGTCTCACATCAACGAGGCTAATCAATGGGCTATGGAGATGCCCACTGATTGATGTTAATGCAAGGAGTAGGGATTGCCATGCAACGAATGCGCTAGAGCTATAAATGCATGAAAGCTCAACAAAAGAAACTAGTGGGTGTGCATCCAACTTGCTTGCTCACGAAGACCTAGGGCACTTGAGGAGGCCCATTGTTGGAATATACAAGCCAAGTTCTATAATGAAAAATTCCCACTAGTATATGAAAGTGATAACATGAGAGACTCTCTACTATGAAGATCATGGTGCTACTTTGAAGCACAAGTGTGGTAAAAGGATAGTAACATTGTCCCTTCTCTCTTTTTCTCTCATTTTTTGGGCCTTCTCCTTTTTTTGGGCCTTCTCTTTTTTTAGGCCTTCTCTTTTTAATGGCCTTTCTTTTTTTGTTTTATTTATTCCTCACTTGGGACAATGCTCTAATAATGATGATCATCACACTTATATTTATTTACAACTCAATGATTACAACTCGATACTAGAACAAAGATGACTCTATATGAATGCCTCTGGCGGTGTACCGGGATATGCAATGAACCAAGAGTGACATGTATGAAAGAATTATGAATGGTGGCTTTGCCAAAAATACTATGTCAACTACATGATCATGCTAAGCAATATGACAATGATGAATGTGTCATGATGAACGGAATGATGGAAAGTCACATGACAATATATCTCGGAATGGCTATGGAAATGCCATAATAGGTAGGTATGGTGGCTGTTTTGAGGAAGATATAGGGAGGTTTATGTGTGAAAGAGAGTATCATATCACGGGGTTTGGATGCACCGGCGAAGTTTGCGCCAACTCTCAATGTGAGAAAGGGCAATGCACGGTACCGAAGAGGCTAGCAAGGATGGAAGGGTGAGAGGGTGTATAATCCATGGACTCAACATTTGTCATAAAGAACTCACATACTTATTGAAAAAATCTACAAGTCATCAAAAACCTCGGCACTACGCGCATGCTCCTAGGGGGATAGATTGGTAGGAAAAGACCATCGCTCGTCCCCGGCCGCCACTCATAAGGAGGACAATCAAATAACACCTCATGTTTCAAATTTGTTGCATAACGTTTACCATACGTGCATGCTACGGGACTTGCAAACCTCAACACAAGTATTTCTCAATTTCACAACTACTCAACTAGCACGACTTTGATATTATTACCTCCATATCTCAAAACAATCATCAATCATCAAACTTTTCTTAGTATTCAACACACTCATAAGAAAGTTTTATTATTAATCTTGCATACCAAGCATATTAGGATTTTAAGCAAATTACCATGCTATTAAGACTCTCAAAATAATCCAAGTGAATCATGAGAGATCAATAGTTTCTATAAAACAAATCCACCACCGTGCTCTAAAAGATATAACTGAAGCACTAGAGCAAATCTATAAAGCTCAAAAGATATAAGTGAAGCACATAGAGTATTCTATCAAATTCCAAATTATGTATGGCTCTCTCAAAAGGTGTGTACAGCAAGGATGATTGTGGTAGACTAACAAGCAAACACTCAAATCATAAAATACGCTCCAAGAAAAACACATATCATGTGGTGAATAAAAATATAGCTCCAAGTAAAGTTACCGATAGAAGTAGACGAAAGAGGGGATGCCTTCCGGGGCATCCCCAAGCTTTGGCTTTTAGGTGTCCTTAGATTATCTTGGGGGTGCCATGGGCATCCCCAAGCTTAGGCTCTTGCCACTCCTTGTTCCATAATCCATCAAATCTTTACCCAAAACTTGAAAACTTCACAACACAAAACTTAAAGTAGAAAATCTCGTGAGCTCCGTTAGCGAAAGAAAACAAAATACCACTTCAAGGTACTGTAATGAACTATTTATTTATTTATATTGGTGTTAAACATACTGTATTACAACTTCTCTATGGATTATAAACTATTTTACTAGCCATAGATTCATCAAAATAAGCAAACAACACACGAAAAACAGAATCTGTCAAAACAGAATAGTCTGTAGTAATCTGTAGCTAGCACAAGATCTAGAACCCCAAAAATTCTAAAATAAATTTCTGGACGTGGGGAATTTATCTATTAATCATCTGGAAAAATAATTAACTAAATATCACTTTCCAAATAAAAATTACAGCAGTTCTCGTGAGCACTAAAGTTTCTGTTTTTTGCAGCAAGTTCAACAAGACTTTCCCCAAGTCTTCCCAACGGTTCTACTTGGCAAAAACACTAATTAAACACAAAAAACACAAACAAAACATAGGCTAAATAATTTATTTATTACTAAACAGGAGCAAAAAGCAAGGAATAAAAATAAAATTGGGTTGCCTCCCAACAAGCGCTATGGTTTAACGCCCCTAGCTAGGCATAACAAGCAAGAATAGATCTAGTTATTGCCATCTTTGGTAGGCAATCCATAAGTGGCTCTCATGATAGATTCATATGGTAATTTTATTTTCTTTCTAGGGAAGTGTTCCATGCCCTTTTTAATGGAAATTGAAACCTAATATTCCCTTCCTTCATATCAATAATTGCACCAACCGTTCTAAGGAAAGGTCTACCGAGAATAATAGGGCAAGAAGGATTGCAATCTATATCAAGAACAATAAAATCTACGGGCACATAATTCTTATTTTCAACAATAAGAACATCATTAATTCTTCCGATAGGTTTCTTAATAGTGGAATCCGCAAGATGCAAGTTTAGAGAGCAATCATCAAAATCACGGAAATCTAGCAAATCACACAAAGTTTTGGGAATAGTAGAGACACTAGCACCCAAATCACACAAAGCATAAAACTCATAATATTTAATTTTAATTTTAGTAGTAGGTTCCCACTCATCATAAAGTTTTCTAGGGATAGAAACTTTCAACTCAAGTTTTTCTTCATAAGATTGCATCAAGGCATCAACGATATGTTCGGTAAAGCCTTTATTTTGACTATAAGCTTGAGGAGATTTTAGCACAGATTGCAACAAGGAAATACAATCAATTAGAGAGAAATTTTCATAATTAAATTCCTTGAAATCCAACATGGTGGGTTTAGCATCATCTAGGGTTTTATTTCTTTTAATCCCACTTTTATCAATTTCATCATCAAGATCTAAATACTCCGAATTTTTAGAATGCCTTCTAGGTAAAGGTGGATAATATTCAGTCCCATCATTATCAAGATTAATATTGCAAAACAAAGATTTAATAGGGGACACATCAATAACTTTTAGATCTTCATCTTTATTTTCATAGGAATTGGAAGAACACGCTTTAATAAAGGCATCTTTCATAGCACGCATCCTAGCGGTTCTTTCCTTGCACTCATCAACGGAAATTCTCATGGCTTTGAAAGACTCATTGATATCATGCTTAGGAGGAATAGATCTAAGCTTTAAAGAATCAACCTCAAGAGAAATTCTATCAATGTTCCTAGCCAAATCATCAACTTTAAGCAATTTCTCTTCAAGCAAAGTATTAAAATTCTTTTGTGAATTCATAAACTCTTTAACACTACTCTCAAATTCAGAGGGCATCTTACTAAAATTTCCATAATAGTTGTTGTAGGAATTTCCATAATTATTAGATGGATTACTAGGATAAGGCCTAGGACTAAAATTCCCTCTATACGTGTTGTTACCAAAATTATTCCTACCAAAAAAATTCACATCCATAGATTCATTATTATTCTCAATCAAAATAGACAAAGGCATATCATTAGGATCAGATGAAACACTCTTAGTAGCAAATAATTTCATAAGTTCATCCATCTTTCCACTCAAAACATTAATTTCTTCTATGGCATGCACTTTTTTATTAGTTGATCTTTAAGTGTGCCATTGAGAATAATTAACCATAATATTATCTAGGAGTTTAGTAGCATATCCTAAAGTGATTTCCATAAAAGTGCCTCCCGCGGCCGAATCTAAAAGATTTCTAGAAGCAAAATTCAATCCGGCATAAAATTTTTGTATAATCATCCAGAAATTCAAACCATGAGTAGGGCAATTACGTATCATTAATTTCATTCTCTCCTAAGCTTGTGCAACATGTTCATGATCAAGTTGCTTAAAATTCATAATATCGTTTCTAAGAGAGATGATCTTAGCGGGAGGAAAATACTTAGAGATAAAAGCATCTTTGCACTTGTTCCATGAATCAATACTATTTTTAGGCAAAGATGACCAAGCTTTAGCACGATCTCTAAGCGAAAAAGGAAATAGCTTAAATTTAACAATATCATTATCGACATCTTTCTTCTTTTGCATGTCACACAAATCAACGAAGCTATTAAGATGGGTAGCGGCATCTTCACTAGGAAGGCCGGAAAACGGATCTTTCATGACAAGATTCAGCAAAGTAGCATTAATTTCACAAGATTCAGCATCAGTAAGAGGAGCAATCGGAGTGCTAAGGAAATAATTATTGTTGGTATTGGTGAAGTGACACAATTTGGTATTATCTTGAGCCATCGCGACAAACAAGCAATCGAACACATGAGCAAACAAAAAGCAAACGGGCAAAAAGAGGGAAATAGAGAAAGAAAGGGAGGATAGAGAGAGAGGGCGAATAAAACGGCAAGGGTGAAGTGGGGGGGGGGAGAGGAAAACGAGAGGCAAATGGCAAATAATGTAATGCGGGAGATAGGGACTGTGATGGGTACTTGGTATGTTGACTTTTGCGCAGACTCCCCGGCAACGGTGCCAAAAATTCTTCTTGCTACCTCTCAAGCACTGCGTTGGATTTCCCCGAAGAGGAGAGGATGATGCAGCAAAGTAGCGTAAGTATTTCCCTCAGTTTTTGAGAACCAAGGTATCAATCCAGTAGGAGGCTATGCGCGAGTCCCTAGTACCTACACAAAAACAATAGCTCAACGCAACCAACGCGCTTAGGGGTTGTCAATCCCTTCACGGTCACTTACGAAAGTGAGATCTGATAGAGATGATAAATAGTATTTTTGGTATTTTTGGTATAGAGATGCAAAGTAAAAAGTAAAAGGCAAAGTAAAAAAGCAAAGTAATAATAAAGTGATGGAGATTGATATGATGAGAAAGAGACCCGAGGGCCATAGGTTTCACTAGTGGCTTCTCTCAAGAGCATAAGTATTCTACGGTGGCTGAACAAATTACTGTTGAGCAATTGATAGAATTGAGCATAGTTATGAGAATATCTAGGTATGATCATGTATATAGGCATCACGTCCGAGAAAAGTAGACCGGCTCCTGCCTGCATCTACTACTATTACTCCACTCATCGACTGCTATCCAGCATGCATCTAGAGTATTAAGTTAAAAACAGAGTAACGCCTTAAGCAAGATGACATGATGTAGAGGGATAGTTTCATGCAATATGATAAAAACCCCATCTTGTTATCCTCGATGGCAACAATACAATACGTGCCTTGCTGCCCCTTCTGTCACTGGGAAAGGACACCGCAAGATCGAACCCAAAGCTAAGCACTTCTCCCATGGCAAGAACAACCAATCTAGTAGACCAAACCAAATTGATAATTCGAAGAGACTTGCAAATATAACCAATCATACATAAAAGAATTCAGAGAAGATTCAAATATTATTCATAGATAGACTGAATCATAAACCCACAATTCATCGGTCTCAACAAACACACCGCAAAAATAAGATTACATCGAATAGATCTCCACAAGAGAGGGGGAGAACACTGTATTGAGATCCAAAAAGAGAGAAGAAGCCATCTAGCTACTAACTATGGACCCGTAGGTCTGAAGTAAACTACTCACACTTCATCGGAGGGGCTTGGATGATGATGTAGAAGCCCTCCGTGATCGATGCCCCCTCCGGCAGAGCTCCGGAACAGGCCCCAAGATGGGATCTCGTGGATACAGAAAGTTGCGGCGGTAGAATTAGGTTTTTGGCTCCGTCCCCGATCATTTGGGGGTACGTAGGTATATATAGGAGGAAGGAGTACATCGGTGGAGCTTCGAGGGGCCCATGAGGTAGGGGCGCGCCCTAGGGGGGGGCGCCCTCCACCCTCATGACCACCTCGTTGCTTTCTTGACGGAGGGTCCAAGTCTCCTGGATTTTATCTGATGAGAAAATCACGTTTCCGAAGGTTTCATTCCGTTTGGACTCCGTTTGATATTCGGTTTCTCCGAAACACTGAAATAGGCAAAAACAGCAATTCTGGGCTGGGCCTCCGGTTAATAGGTTAGTCCCAAAAATAATATATAAAGTGGATAATAAAGCCCAATAATGTCCAAAACATTAGATAATATAGCATGGAGCAATCAAAAATTATAGATACGTTGGAAACGTATCACCAAACAGCGCCTCGCCCGCTTCATCGCCCTCTTTGCTAGCCTCTTTGTAGGCGGCCGCAGCCTCCGCCACCTGCATGTGGTACCGCCAGCGCTCGAGGCGGCCCTTGTGGGCGGAGCAGTACGAGTCGAGCAACGCCTCCTACTCCGCCCGCTCCGCGGCGATCTGCTCCTCTGCCTGCAGGTGCTCCTGGAGGAGATGGTGGTTGTAGGCGGCGTCGGCCTGCGCCTCCCGGAACTGCTCCTCATGCATCTGCCTCACCCTGTCCATATATTGGGCACGAGCCTCGCCGATGGTCATGGTGCAATGCACCGGCGAGGATGGCGTGGAGGAGGGGGTTGGCGCCGGATCGTCGACTACCATGTTCTCCATTGGGACGTCGTCGTCCTCCGGCTGCCTGCCGGCCAGCCAGTCGACAACAATGGCTGCCATCTCCTTGTGGTCCGTCGTCGGCTCGTCCCGAAGAGCGCTGGAGCGCGAGGAAGCCATGGTGGGCAGTAGTGGTGTGGACAGGAGAAAGGGAACGGATGCGGATGACTGCGGCTATTGCCGGCGCAACAATTTATATAGCAATGGTGGGCGGGTGGAGGGACGAACGTGTGGCGCCGGAGTAGCCGCCTCGGCAACCGCGTATCAATAATGTGGGCAGCAGATGGACGGACGGATGGCACTTGTGTCGTTTGAAGGCGGAGCAATCGCCTGCACCGGGAAGCGGGGCGGGCGGCGCTGACTGTTTCGGGCAGAAAGCGCGCGCGGGCGAGGAGATGACTTTACTTGGAGAGGATGACAATGGGGACCCACCAGGTCCATAGCCTCACGTACACAAGTGCCTCCTTATTATATATATATAACTATTATTTATTTTGCTTCCTCCTGGTTTCCTGACATCACGGTCCCACACCATTGTCAACCTATGTAGTACTCCCTCCTTTTCGGTTTATAGGGCTTATCTCAAAATTTTAGTTTTTCCATTTTATAAGGCTCAATTTGGTTGTTCCCCATCACATGTTCAGACTTCAATGTGCATTAAATCATTGCATGCAAGTATTAAGAGAAAACTGACCAATGCATGCACTTTATGCATGCATGCATTGCAATTAATGCATTCGTAAACATAATTTTTTGAGGAAAACAAGAGCATTAATTGGGTGCTTTTGCAAACTACAAAAAATATTCCACCACTCATCATCTACCTTGGTTGGTGAGATTTTTTAATTGAGCCTTATAAACCGGAAAGGAGGAGTACTCAATAAATGAGAGAATTGCACAAGAAGCGGCCGACAGCTGGGACCAAGCAGCTCGAGCAGTATTTGTGTTTTTGAGGTGTGAGCACTGCAGAGTTTTTCGATGTTTAGCCCAGATATTAATTTTTCTCCTCTGAACAACAACGAAAACATCGCTGCGGGTATTAACTGGGGCTGTGGCCCGTCTAGCCCATGCCAGATATCCAGCCCAGATATTAATTTTTTTCAAGCTGAAAATGGCTAGCCCAGCTATACTTTTTTTAGGAATACCCAGGCAAGGTCAAGTTGTTATTCTCTGCCCTGCTGGGCTGTAAATCTTTCCTAGGAGGGATGCATTAGGCTTAACAAGAAAGTGGGCTTTATGAAATAATAAATGGGATGTAATTATAAAAACTGGGCAGTAACTATAAAAAAATGCACCCAACACGTGATTACTTTATAAAATATTATTTTTGGATATTGAAAATTTTAATTTCATTAATTGTTGCGAGCGCAATGTTTCATTAGATTTTTACGTAATATAAATTTATATTGAAATTGTATTTAATCTGACTAGAAATTTCGGGATAAAAATATTTCGGATCCCATCAAATGTGGGAAATTTTTGTCACATCCCTAGCTAGTCATTGCTTGTCCTTGCATCAATCTTCTTGCATGATGTTTAAAATTATGAAAGTTGAATTGGGGAAAGTGGGGAGCCTCAGAAGTCTTTTACAAAAATGATCAACATTAAAAATTGTTTCAAATAAACCCAAGAAAATGTTCCTGTCAAGCTATAAAAATATTGGCAAGAGGTAAAACTCAAACCAATATTTTTGGAGTCTCAGAAATATTTATTTTGGGCCTTTGAATTAATTCAATAACTATTTGCATTGGATATATATTATTTATATAACTAATATATGTCCAATAATTCTGGAACATTTTATGTGGTTTTGTATATTTTAGTTCTAGCCACATAATTATTTTTAGGATTTTATAAAATGGTTTGGTGTTAAAACTAAACCCAAAACAAATTGCAGAAGAGAAAATAGAAAATAGAGAAGAGAGAGAGTTTTACCTTGGCTTACCTGGCCGGCCCAGTGGACAGCCCAGCCCAGCAGTAGCAACCACCCGTTGCTCCTGCCATGCCCTGCGGCGTCGAGTCCCTCGACGTCCGAACTCCGGCGCCGCTCCGCTCGTCGGTGCCATCGACTCCGGCCGTCCCCACTGCTGCCGCATGCCGCCCTGGATGCGGGCGAGCCCTAGCTCCCCACGCTTGCCCTCCGCTGCTCGATTGGGCGCCAGAGGAGCAATCCCGCGCCCTCCGCCACGTCTGCTGCCGCCGGCGGCTAAACACCGGCGCGTTAGCCCCAGTTGACCAAGGGGTTTGACCTCCCCTGGCTCAATGACAGGTGGGGCCGCCCTGCTAACTAACCTAGATTAGGATTAACTAATCCTATCTAATTTAGCTTAGCTACTGACATGCGGGCCCAGCCCGGCTAATTAATCTAGTTTAGGTTTAAACTTAATTAGTTTAACCTAGGTTAGTGCTAATTAAACTAGGTTAGTTTAGTTAGTCACTGACACACGGGTCCCACTGGTCAGGTTTGACCTGGACCGCATCTGTTGAGCAGATGACGTCAGCATGATGCAAGACTGACGCAGCAACTGCTTTTCTGTATTTTAAATAGATCTAAATGATTTATTTTCAGAAAATCCCCTAAACTTCCAAAAATCATAGAAATTCAACTGTAACTCCAAATGAAATAATTTATATATGAAAAATTATCAGAAAAATATGAAGAATCTGTTTATGGCATTCTCATGTATGTTTGAACAACTTACAGCCACCGTATATGACAATTTGAATCAATGGTATTTGAAATGCCTCATGTGGAGTTCAAATTTGAATCTAGTGTTCAAACCAACTCCATTTAAATCGTTGCTAGCTGCATTAGCTCAAATCACAACATATTGCCATGTCACATTCATGCATCATATTGTTGCATTGCATTGATTGTGTTTCCTCTCTGTTGCCGGTAATTGTCCCCTCTCAATAGACGTTGCTTCGATGATGTGATCGATGACACCGATGGAGAATTATACTATCTTCGGAAGTGTCAGGCAAGCAAAACCCCCTTGTTCATTCCGATACAATCCCACTCTCTCGCTCCTGCTCTCTTTTACTGCATTAGGACAACAACGATTCAACTGTTACTTGCTGCGGTAGTTGAACCCCTTATCCTCTGCATGACCTGTCATTGCCACAGTAAATAGATGAAACCCACTAGCATGAGTAGGAGTTGTTTGAGCCCTGATGTGCCTACTCATTCATGCTTGTTGTCATGCCTGCTACTGCTTAGAGTTGAGTCAGGTCTGATTCATCGGGAATGAATTGGAATGGTGATGAACATGTCCTACTGTGTGTGAGCTAAGTGTGTGAACACGATTTGGTAAAGGTAGCGGTGAGAGGCCATGTAGGAGTACATGGTGGGTTGTCTCATTGAAGCCGTCCTCAGGAACTGAGTTCTGTGTTTGTGATCCATGAAACAGTTACTACCACGCATTGGGCCCGAAACCAATGGACCCTCTTGACTTATTAACTGCCTTGCCCTCTGTCCAGGAGTTGCAACTAGTTTCTGGTGTTTGTAGGATATGTGTTGGCGGCCGTGCGTAGCGCTGACCCTAGGGGTGGGCTATTATGCGGTAGATACACCGTGGCACGGTGTACCGGGCGCCCGTTTGGTGTCTCGGGAACCCTGCACACATCGTTTGGGGTTGTGAGTGAAACTCCGGCCGGATCTCCTTGCGGATGGAACCCGAATAGGCGATAAACCTAGACTAGGGACTTGTGTGGTTAGTCAGGTCGTGGCCGACTCCCTCGCCAGGCTTCCGCTTGAAGGTTGCCGAGATACACGACATGTACTTGGTGGTAAGTGGCGAGAGCGTGTGTGAAGAAGTACACCCCTACAGGGTTATAAATGATCTATTCGAATAGCTGTGTCCGCGGTAAAGGACTTCTGGGTTGCCTATAACAGTTCATAGACAAGTGAAAGTGGATACTCTAAAACTCGCAAGATAAGTGTGAGTGCTATGGATGGCCTTCTCGTAGGGAGACGGGAGCGGATCCATAGTGGTGTATTGATATGGTGAATATGTGGACTCGTGTGCGCCACCTCAAAAGAGTTGCTTGCAATCGTAGTTCAGGTTAGCCATTGAGTCAAAGCTGGCTTGCTGCAGTTAAACTCCACCACCCCCTTTATTGATACCGATGCATATGTAGATAGTTCTGATGTAAGTCTTGCTGGGTACATTTGTACTCACGTTTGCCTATTTTATGTTTTGCAGAGAGACGTCAGTCTCGCTAGTAGTTCCGCGTGGACTTCGACGTTTAGCTTGATACCTCAGCTACGATCTTGTGCCCTCGGCAGGATCTGGTAGATAGTCAGGCTTCTTAGCCTTTTTCATTTATAGATGTCTGTACTCAGACATGTTAAGCTTCCACATGTGCTTTGATTTGTATGCTATGATTGTTGGGTCATGAGACCCATGTTTGTAATATCTCGCTCCTCGGAGCCTAATGAATAAATACTTGAGTCGTAGAGTTATGTTGTGATGCCATGTTGTATTTGCACATATCGGGCATATTGTGTGTATGCTTAAAATGCTTGGTATGTGTGGGATCGGACAATCTAGTCGTTTATCCTTGGCAGCCTCTCTTATGGGGAAATGTAGTCTAGTGCTTCCTTGAGCCATAGTAGTCCGCTACAGCCCGGTTCAACGGAGTCCTGCTAGCCCAACACTACTGCTCAGGACACTTGACTGGCCCGCATGTGTTTCATTTCGTTCCTGTGTCTGTCCCTTCGGGGAAATGTCACGCGGTGACATCCGGAGTCCTGCCTAGCCTGCTACAGCCCAGGTTACCGGAGTCCTGTTAGCCCAGTGCTACAGCCCGGATTCACACGCTGCTGACCAACAAGCTCGAAGTTGATTCATGTATGCCTGTCCCCATAGGTTAGTGCCGCTTTGGGTTCACGACTAGCCATGTCGGCCCGAGTTCCCTATCATATGGATGCTAGCGACACTATCATATACGTGAGCCAAAAGGCGCAAACGGTCCTGGGCCATGGTAAGGCGACACCCATGGGAATACCATGCGTGAGGCCGCAAAGTGATATGAGGTGTTACCGGCTAGATCGATGTGACTTGGAATCGGGGTCCTGACAATTTTATTGAATTCTGTTTTGAACGGTTGGTTGAAATGGGCTGTACTTTTGACAAACTGTAAATGGGCTATAGTAAATTCCATTAGAATTCAAAAATGGGCTACACATTCTTACAAATCTCAAATGGGCTATAAGTTCTCTGCCACACACTTCTGGCCTTACTAAGTTGACGCGTCCCCTAAAAAAACAGAGTTGACGTGTATGCAAGGCTTTGTCAACTTATAGTCAACACACGGTTCTAGCAGCAGTGGCCGTTGGATGTCCATCCAACGGATGCCGTGCTTCTTCTTCAATCTCGGATATTCTAGCTTCACCCGCCCAAAAAATGATTCCTCCCCCTGACATCTGGGGCGCACCGTTTCGGAAGCTGACCTGTGGGCCTACTAAGTTGACGTACCAAGGGCTTTGTCAACTTAGTCAATATAAACGATTCTAGCTGCAGTGACCGTACGATGTCCATCCAATGGCCATCGTGCTTCTTCAACCTCTGGTCTTCTTGCTCCAGCCGCCCAAAGCAGCGCCGGTCGTGCCGCCTGCTCCTGCCTCCCGTGGCCGGCTGTGCTGCCGCGGAGGCCTCACCCCCCCTACTACTCCCACCGTTGGCCAGGACATCCCTCCACTCACCCACACCCCTTGTTATTCTGCAGCGACGGCAGCGCAGCCGAACCAGTGAACCCTCGTACTCCTCTCCGCATGCGCATCCACTGCCGTATCTTCCCCGGCTCCGCGACGTCCCCTTCCTAGGCCTCGCCGTCGTCCACCGCCCTGGTGCTCTCGGCACGGCGTGGTCAACATGGTCAAGGAACGACTTCCATCGGACATGGACTGTACGTGGAGAGGATGAAAGCTGGATCCACGGCAGCCGCAAGGAAGTGCCTCCTTATTACGCGCAAAATAATTATTCCTCCACCTCACAGCAGGGACCCACCAGATGGGCCACCGTATTTCGCGAAAAAATGATTCGCCCCCTGACTGCTGGGACCCACGAGCTACATCTTCGCACACAAGGAAGTGCATCCGAAAAAAAACCGATTCGCCCCCCTGACTGCTGGGACCCACCAGCTACATCTTCGCATGCAAGGAAGTGCGTCCGAAAAAAACGATTTGCCCCCCGACTGCTGGGACCCATCAGCTACACCTTCACACGCAAGGAAGTGCGTCCGGGCAAAAAAAAAACGATTCGCCCCCTGACTGCTGGGACCCAGCAGCTACACCTTCGCACGCAAGGAAGTGTGTCTGAAAAAAAACGATTCGCCCCCCTGACTGCTGGGACCCACCAGCTACATCTTCGCAGGCAAGGAAGTGCCTGACAATCGGGACCCACCTGGTCGAAGAGTACGTAGCATTGTCATTCTGGTCGCGAATGTGTACGTACATACTGGTCGATGTAGAGGCGCACACGTGTCGTAGTAGAGGCGCGCACATAGCATGTACACGTAAGAACAGCGGCCAGGGTGCAAGAAAGAAAATATGGCCACGTATGTGTACATACGGGCAGGGTCTCGAACGCCTACTCGCGCATACGTACGACCAGGGCTCGTGTACATGGCTGGGTCGGAACGGAGAAACAACGTCGTCATCGTGTTCATGGGGAGGCAACGGAATGCGTCGTGTTCATGGGGAAGCAACGGAATGTGTCGCGTTCATGGGGAGGCAACGGAATGTGTCGTGTTCATCGGGAGGCAACGGAATGCGTCGTGTTCATCAGGAGGCAACGGAACACGTGGGAGGCAACCGTCTGGGTCGGAACGGAATGCGTGGTCGTGTTCATCGGGAGGGCTTGGACGGAACAGGCGATGGAAACGAGGCCTGACGTACCGCAGAACGGAGGAAACAGACCTCCTATGGTCGAAACGGGGGTCCTGTTGATCGGGAGGGGTGTGGCATACCGCAAAACGGAGGAAACGGACCTCCTACAGTCGAAACGGGGGTCCTGTTGATCGGGAGGGGTGTGGCGTACCACAAAACGGACGAAACAGACCTCCTACGGTCGAAACGGGGGTCCTGTTCATCGGGAGGGGTGTGGCGTACCGCAAAACAGGACTCCACGGGATACTGTTCATCTCCACCGTCGACCTCCTCCAGCCTCCATGGGCTCCTATTCATCCAGCCTCCACCGCGCGCTACTCCACCGGCTACTTGTAGTGACCAGACCTCAAACAGTCCAATCTCTGTGCTCCGGTGTCATCCCTGGATCAGTAATGCTGACACCACACAGTACTCGAAGGATTTATAATAGAGTAGCAATCACACACTTATTACATCGAGTGTCTCAAAAGATAACTTATTACAATAAATATGGCTTAAGGCCATCTAATAACGATAACATCGGAAGGCTTGGAAGATAAGTGAGTCCATCAACTACAACGGCATCACTGAGTATAGAACCACGACCTAAAAACACCTTACTCGTCGTCTGAAAAAGTCTGCAACATTAACGTTGCAGCCCGAAACGGGTCAGCACATGGAATATGCTGTCAATGTAACACATAGAGAATGATAAAAGAATAAGGCTATTCTATATGCATATTTGGCTGGTGGAAAGCTCTATGGTTACAGTTTTTGCGTAAAGCCAATTTTTCCCTACTACAAAGGAATAAATTTTTAACTATCCTGGTAGTTGTTAAACATTGAGAATGGTTGACAGCATTCTCAATCCCAATTAAGCATCATCACTAAAAACCCAACAAAATTAATTTTAGAGTAACATGATGAGATTCACATGATAATCCAAGTACTACATACTCAAGATGTCCATAACCGGGGACACGGCTAACCATGATTAGTTTATACACTCTGCAGAGGTTTGCACACTTTTACCCACAAGACTCAATCTCCTCCGTTGGAATTCTCACACTACATGGTGTATGAGAAACGGATGACCGAGACATAGTCTTTTAGAAGCGCTAGCACCTTACGATCGGGTAGACCGTACCAACCTACATCCCCTACATCTGCTAGTCTACCACTGTAAGAGTTCGCACGACTTAGTCAACTATGCTAGATCCCATAGTAGCTTGTGGCTGCACACGGAAGTTCCTAGCATGAATAATCTCATGATCCCTTTGAGCCTGGGTGGCGGTCCAAAAGAAAACATGCAATCGCTAGAATACCCAGGTGCCTCAATCCACCCAGATGTGTATTTAAGTTGCCACCTTAGATAAACCATTAATTTAACAATCTCACATCTGTCATGGATACACTCACCCAATCCACGTCTACTAGCATAGCATAGCATAATAAGCAACGTAGAAGTAACTCCCAAAGGTTTGATAATAAACAGGTAATATGTTCTACCTCAACTACTTCCCAAACCCACAATTTAATTAGGTCCTAATCATGCAATGTGTGAGGATTGATCTAATGCAATAAAACTGGGTAATAGGAGGTATGGTCAAAGTGTTACTTGCCTTGCTGATGATCCGCAAAACCTAGCGACTCGAAGTAGCAAGCGGCGCACTCCGGGTACTCTATCGCAAACAAACAAGCATACAATAAGTACTCATCTAATGCACAGGTAAAACTCGAATAAGAGAACTAACCAGAAAGTTCAACTTAACAACTCCGGTTGGCAAAAAGAACCAAATCGAACGAAGCAACGAAAGACAAACGACAAAAGAAAAAGCTTCGTTTACTAATCTGAAACTAGGGAAATTTTTTACTGAGGCAAAAACTTGTTTGAGTTGGTTAAATGGAAAGAGGGTTTCGAGACGAAACTCCAGGCGCTTGAATCGCCTGATTCCGATAATCGAGCGAAAAGTTAAACTAAAACGAACATCGGATCAGAAATCGCGATCAGAAAAATCGCGGATTTAATCCGAAGAAAAAGAAAAACGACGAACAGGTTAACGAACGAACGTTCGTTAATAGGAACTAAATGAAAAATGCGTTTGTTAAAACGAACGGACGAGCGAATGCTCGCTAAATAAATAAACCGGAGAAAAACCGATCTATTTAAAAAAACGAAAACTAGGGTTTTCAAAAAAAACCGAAACGACTTTTTCTCAAAAACCGCCGGCGGCTACCTCGGCGGCGGCGCTCTGGCGAGACTCCGGCAGAGTGGCGGGTGGCATGAGGCGGCGGGGCGGCGGCTCCGGGCGGCGGTGGTGTGGGCTGCAGGGGGGTTATAAAGGGGCGGGGAGAGGCGACTTGGGGGAGGGGTCGGCCTCGGGAGGCGGAGTCCTCCCCGGACTCGGGCGGCGGCGGTGCTGGTCGGGACTATGTCCCGACCCGGCGAGAGGCGGCGGCGGTTGGCTGGGCCGGCCCGCTCGGCTGGGCCCTTGGCCTAGTCGGGCGCGGGGTCTCTTTTTTTTAAAATAGTTTCGCTGCAACTAAAAAATATTCTAGAAAAATAAATAAAATTCTAAAAATGCCAAAACAATTTTTCTACGTCTAAATAAAATATTTAGAACAGGATGAACATTTTTTTGGCTCTAAATGCAATTTTTGAAAACGTGCAATTTTTCCTAAATTCAAATAAAATAGCAAATAAAACCAAAATAAAATCTTATTTGATTTTTTATTAGACCTTCAATATTTCTTTATTTTGGGAAAGTCATTTTATTCCCTCTCTCATAATTTCATAATAGAAATAATTGAAGATGAAATAAATAAAATCAAACGATCCTATTTTCAAAATTTGAGAAAACTCAAATATTAAAATAATGAAATCCCCAACTCTCTCCGAGGGTCCTTGAGTTGCGTAGAATTTCTAGGATCAACCAAAATGCAATGAAATATGATATGCAATGATGATCTAGTGTATAACATTCCAAATTGAAAATTTGGGATGTTACAAACCTACCCCCCTTAAGATGAATCTCGCCCTCGAGATTCGGGTTGGCTAGAAAATAGGTGAGGGTGGTCCTTTAGCAAATCTTCCTCTCGTTCCCAGGTGGCTTCATCTTCCGGGTGGTGGCTCCACTGAACTTTGCCAAACTTGATAACCTTGCTGCGGGTGACTGGACTGGCATACTCTAAAATCATGACTGGTTTCTCCTCATAGGTCAAATCACTGTCCAACTGAATCACTTCTAGTGGCACTGTATCTCTCAGCGGTATATTAGCCATCTCGGCGTGGCACTTCTTCAACTGGGAAACGTGGAACACGTCGTGAACTCCTGACAATCCTTCGGGCAATTCCAACTTGTAGGCTACTTCTCCCATACGCTCCAATACTTTGTATGGTCCTACAAAATGTGGCGCTAATTTTCCCTTAACTCCAAAGCGCTTAACTCCTCGAAGGGGAGATACTCGAAGATAAACTCAGTCTCCGACTTCGTAAACTGTCTCCTTGCATTTAGAATCTGCGTAGCTCTTCTGCTTGGATTAAGCTACCTTGAGCCTATCGTGAATCAATTTCACTTTCTGTTCAGACTCCTTAATCAGATCTGGTCCAAACAACTGGCAGTCTCCAACTTCATCCCACGACAATGGGGTCCTGCACCTCCTTCCGTACAAGGCTTCGAAAGGGGCCATCTTCAAACTGGATTGATAACTGTTGTTGTAAGAGAACTCTGCATATGGAAAATTCTCGTCCCAACTAGATCCATAATCTAGCGCACAAGCTCTCAGCATATGCTCCAAAATCTGGTTGACTCTCTCAGTCTGTCCATCTGTCTGCGGATGGAAAGCTGTACTAAACTCCAGTCTGGTACCCAAAGTTTCATGCAACTGATTCCAGAAATTTGAGGTAAATTGGGTTCCTCTATCCGATACAATGCTCCTTGGAACTCCATGCAGACATACGATTCTGGTCATGTATATCTTTGCCAACTTTGCACTGGTATAGGTAGTCTTCACTGGAATGAAATGAGCTACCTTCATCAAACGATCGAATACAACCCATATTGAGTCATAGCCTGAACGAGTTCTGGGTAAACCCGTAATAAAATCCATGCCTAACTTATCCCACTTCCATTCGGGTATCGACAATGGCTGTAGCAATCCTGCTGGCTTCTGATGCTCTTCCTTTACTCTCTGACATACATCACAAACTTCTACATACTCCGCAATATCCTTCTTCATTCCGTTCCACCAGAAAATATCCTTCAAATCCAGATACATCTTGGTATTCCCTGGGTGAATCATTAGGCACATAAACCAGACCTCAAACGGTCCAATCTTTGTGCTCCGGTGTCATCCCTGGATCAGTAATGCTGACACCACACAGTACTTGAAGGATTTATAACAGAGTAGCAATCACACAATTATTACATCGAGTGTCTCAAAAGAGAACTTATTACAATAAATATGGCTTAAGGCCATCTAATAACGATAACAACAGAAGGCTTGGAAGATAAGTGAGTCCATCAACTCCAACAGCGTCACTGAGTATAGAACCACGACCTAAAAACACCTTACTCGTCATCTGAAAAGTCTGCAACATTAACATTGCAGCCCGAAACGGGTCAACACATGGAATATGCTGGCAATGTAACACATAGAGAATGATAAAAGAATAAGGCTATTCTATATGCATATTTGGCTGGTGGAAAGCTCTATGGTTACAGTGTATGTGTAAAGCCAATTTTTCCCTACTGCAAAGGAATAAATTTTTAACTATCATGGTAGTTGTTAAACATTGAGAATGGTTGACAGCATTCTCAATCCCAATTAAGCATCATCATTAAAAACCCAACAAAATTAATTTTAGAGTAACATGATGAGATTCACATGATAATCCAAGTACTAGATACTCAAGATGTCCATAATCGGGGACACGGCTAACCATGATTAGTTTATACACTCTGCAGAGGTTTGCGCACTTTTACCCACAAGACTCGATCTCCTCCGCTGGAATTCTCGCACTACACGGTGTTTGAGAAACAGTTGACCGAGACATAGTCTTTCAGAACCGCTAGCACCTTACGATCAGGTAGACCGTACCAAACTACATCCCCTACATCTGCTAGTCTACCACTGTAAGAGTTCGCACGACTTAGTCAACTATGCTAGAGCCCATAGTAGCTTGTGGCTGCACACGGAAGTTTCTAGCATGAATAATCTCATGATCCCTTTGAGCCTGGGTGGCGGTCCAAAAGAAAACAGCCAATCGCTGGAATACCCAGGTGCCTCAATCCACCCAGATGTGTATTTAAGTTTCCACCTTAGATAGACCATTAATTTAACAATCTCACATCTGTCATGGATACACTCACCCAATCCACGTCTACTAGCATAGCATAGCATAATAAGCAACGTAGAAGTAACTCCCAAAGGTTTGATAATAAACAAGTAATAGGTTCTACCTCAACTACTTCCCAAACCCACAATTTAATTAGGTCCTAATCATGCAATGTGTGAGGATTGATCTAATGCAATAAAACTGGGTAATAGGAGGTATGGTCAAAGTGTTACTTGCCTTGCTGATGATCCGCAAAACCTAGCGACTCGAAGTAGCAAGCGGCGCACTCCGGGTACTCTATCGCAAACAAACAAGCATACAATAAGTACTCATCTAATGCACAGGTAAAACTCGAATAAGAGAACTAACCAGAAAGTTCAACTTAAGAACTCCGGTTGGCAAAAAGAACCAAATCGAACGAAGCAACGAAAGACAAACGGCAAAAGAAAAAGCTTCGTTTACTAATCTGAAACTAGGGAAATTTTTTACTGAGGCAAAAACTTGTTTGAGTTGGTTAAACGGAAATAGGGTTTCGAGACAAAACTCCAGGCGCTTGAATCGCCTGATTCCGACAAACGAGCGAAAAGTTAAACTAAAACGAATATCGGATCAGAAATCACGATCAGAAAAATCGCGGATTTAATCCGAGAAAAAAGAAAAACGACGAACAGGTTAACGAACGAACGTTCGTTAACAGGAACTAAACAAAAAACGCGTTCGTTAAAACAAACGGACGAGCGAACGCTTGCTAAATAAATAAACTGGAGAAAACCGATCTATTTAAAAAAACAAAAACTAGGGTTTTCAAAAAAAAAACCGAAATGACTTTTTTTCAAAAACCGGCCGGCGGCTACCTCGGCGGCGGCGCTCCGGCGAGACTCCGGCAGGGCGGCGGGTGGCGTAAGGCGGAGGGGCGGCGGTGGCAAGCGGCGCGGCGGCGTGCGGCGGCGGCGTTGGGGCGTGCGGCGGCTCCAGTGTGGGCTGCAGGGGGGGCGGCTGCGGTTATAAAGGGGCGGGGAGAGGCGACTTCGGGGAGGGGTCGGCCTCGGGAGGCGGAGTCCTCCCCGGACTCGGGCGGCGGCGGCGCTGGTCGGGACTCTGTCCCGACCTGGCGAGAGGCGGCGGCGGCTAGCTGGGCCGGCCCGCTCGGATGGGCTCTTGGCCCAGTCGGGCGCGGGGTCTTTTTTTTTAAACAGTTTCGCTGCGACTAAAAACAATTCTAGAAAAATAAATAAAATTCTAAAAATGCCAAAACAAATTTTCTTTGTCTAAATAAAATATTTAGAACATGATGAACATTTTTTTGGCTCTAAATGCAATTTTTGAAAACGTGCAATTTTTTCCTAAATTCAAATAAAATAGCAAATAAGACCAAAATAAAAGCTTATTTTTTATTAGACCTTCAATATTTATTTATTTTGGGAAAGTCATTTTATTCCCTCTCTCATAATTTCATAATAGAAGTAATTGAAGATGAAATAAATAAAATCAAATGATCCTATTTTCAAAATTTGAGAAAACTCAAATATGAAAATAACGAAATCCCCAACTCTCTCCGAGGGTCCTTGAGTTGCGTAGAATTTCTAGGATCAACCAAAATGCAATGAAATATGATATGCAATGATGATCTAGTGTATAACATTCAAAATTGAAAATTTGGGATGTTACATTACTATTCAACCACCCCTCCACCGTCTACTGTTCATCCAGCCCTCCACACCACGGGGGTCCTATTCATCCAACAATACAACATAACTAGTCTCATGAACGCGGTCATGTAATGTTGGTTTGGGCCACTTCATCCAACAATACCGCCGAATCAAAGACATGCTGGTAAGCAGTTTGACTATTATCGCTCACAACTCTTTGTGTTCTACTCGTGCATATAACATCTACTCATAGACCTGGCTCGGATGCCACTGTTGGGGAACGTAGTATTTCAAAAAATTTGCCTACGATCACGCAAGATCTATGTAGGAGAAGCATAGCAACGAGCGGGGAGAGTGTGTCCATGTACCCTCGTAGACTGAGAGCGGAAGCGTTTAGTAAAGCGGTTGATTTAGTCGAACGTCTTCGCGATCCAACCGATCCAAGTACCGAATGCACGGCACCTCCGTGATCTGCACACGTTCAGCTCGGTAACGTCCCTCGAACTCTTGATCCAGTTGAGGCCGGGGGAGAGTTCTGTCAGATCGATGGTGTGGTGATGGTGATGATGAAGTTACCAGCGTAGGGCTTCGCCTAAGCACTATGACAATACGACCGAGGTGTAAAACTGTGGAGGAGGGCACCGCACACGGCTAAAGATCAACTTGTGTGTCTTTGGGGTGCCCCCTGCCCTCGTATATAAAGGAGGGGAGGAGGAGGCGGCCAACAAGGGGCGTGCCAGGGAGAGGGGAGTCCTAGTAGGACTCCAGTCCTAGTAGGATACGGCCTCACTCTTTTTTCCTTCTACCGGAGGGGGAAAAGGGGAAGGAGAGGGAGTAGGAGAAGGAAAGGGGGTGGCGCCCCCTTCCCAAGTCCAATTCGGCCCCCTCCCTTGTGGGAGGCGCACCAGCCCCTTGTGGGCTGGTTAGCCTCCCTCCTATGACCCATAAGGCCCATATCTTTCCCCGGGGGATTCCGGTAACCTCCCGGTACTCCGGAAAAATGCTCGAATCACTCAGAACCATTCCGATGTCCAAATGCAACCTTCCAGTATATGAATGTTTCCCTCTCGTCCATTTCGATACTCCTCGTCATGTCCATGATCTCATCCGGGACTCCGAACTAACTTCGGTACATCAAATCACATAACTCATAATACAAATCGTCATCGAACGTTAAGTGTGCGGACCCTACGGGTTCGAGAACTATGTAGACATGACCGAGACACATCTCCAGTCAATAACCAATAGTGGAACCTGGATGCTCATATTGGCTCCTACATATTCTACGAAGATCTTTACCGGTCAAACCGCATAACAACATACGTTGTTCCCTTTGTCATCGGTATGTTACTTGCCCGAGATTCAATCGTCGGTATCATTATACCTAGTTCAATCTTGTTACCGGCAAGTCTCTTTACGCGTTCCGTAATGCATCATCCCACAACTAACTCATTAGTCACATTTCTTGCAAGGCTTATAGTGATGAGCATTACCGAGAGGGCTTAGAGATACCTCTCCGATAGTCGGAGTGACAAATCCTAATCTTGGTCTATGCCAACTCAACAAACACCATCAGAGACACCTGTAGAGCATCTTTATAATCACCTAGTTACATTGTGACGTTTGATAGCACAC
Organism: Triticum urartu; assembly: GCF_056163025.1. Lineage (NCBI taxonomy): Eukaryota > Viridiplantae > Streptophyta > Magnoliopsida > Poales > Poaceae > Triticum > Triticum urartu. Next base: position 494,720,410 of record NC_141879.1, on the reverse strand, counting down.
TAAGTGTTCCTTTGGTATTCGGAAGTTGCATAATCTCATAGTCATCGGAACATGTATAAGTCATGAAGAAAGCAATAGCAATAAAACTTAATGATCTTTATGCTAAGCTGATGGGTGGGTCTTGTCCATCACATCATTCTCTAATGATGTGATCTCGTTCATCAAATGACAACACATGTCTATGGCTAGGAAACTTAACCATCTTTGATTAATGAGCTAGTCAAGTAGAGGCATACTAGGGACACTCTGTTTTGTCTATGTATTCACTGATGTCTACTACGCTACCTTCTTCTTGTAGACGTTGTTGGGCCTCCAAGTGCAGAGGTTTGTTGGACAGTAGAAAATTTCCCTCAAGTGGATGACCTAAGGTTTAACAATCCGTGGGAGGCGTAGGATGAAGATGGTCTCTCTCAAACAACCCTGCAACCAAATAACAAAGAGTCTCTTGTGTCCCCAACATACCCAATACAATGGTAAATTGTATAGGTGCACTAGTTCGGCGAAGAGATGGTGATACAAGTGCAATATGGATGGTAGATAAAGGTTTTTGTAATTTGAAAATATAAAAACAGCAAGGTAGCAAGTGGTAAAAGTGAGCGTAAACGGTATTGCAATGCATTGAAACAAGGCCTAGGGTTCATACTTTCACTAGTGCAAGTTCTCTCAACAATAATAACATAATTGGATCATATAAAAATCCCTCAACATGCAACAAAGAGTCACTCCAAAGTCACTAATAGCGGAGAACAAATGAAGAGATTATTGTAGGGTACGAAACCACCTCAAAGTTATTCTTTCTGATCAACCTATTCAAGAGTCCGTAGTAAAATAACACGAAGCTATTCTTTCCGTTCGATCTATCATAGAGTTCATACTAGAATAACACCTTAAGACACAAATCAACCAAAACCCTAATGTCACCTAGATACTCCAATGTCACCTCAAGTATCCGTGGGTATGATTATATGATATGCATCACACAATCTTAGATTCATCTATTCAACCAACAGAAAGAACTTCAAAGAGTGCCCCATAGTTTCTACCGGAGAGTCAAGATGAAAACATGTGCCAACCCCTATGCATAAGTTCACGAGGTCACGAAACTCGCAAGTTGATCACCAAAACATACATCAAGTGGGTCACATGAATATCCCATTGTCACCACAGATAAGCACATGCAAGACATACATCAAGTGTTCTCAAATCCTTAAAGACTCAATCCGATAAGATAACTTCAAAGGGAAAACTCAATCCATTACAAGAGATTAGAGGGGGAGAAACATCATAAGATCCAACTATAATAGCAAAGCTCGCGATACATCAAGATCGTGCCGAATCAAGAACATGAGAGAGGAAGATCAAACACATAGCTACTGGTACATACCCTCAGCACTGAGGGAGAACTACTCCCTCCTCGTCATGGAGAGCGCCGAGATGATGAATATGGCCACCGGAGAGGGATTCCCCCCTCCGGCAGGGTGCCAGAACGGGTCTAGATTGGTTTTCGGTGGCAATAGAGGCTTGCGGCGGCGGAACTCCCGATCTAGGTTTCTTTCTGGAAGTTTGGGGTTATATAAGAGGTGTTGGAGTCGGGAACAAGTCAGGGGGGTCCCTCAGGCGGCCACGAGGTAGGTGGGCGTGCCCAAGGGGTAGGGCGCGCCCCCACCCTCGTGGTGGCCTCGGGACTCTTCTGGCCCATCTCTGGTACTCCGTGGGCTTCTTCTGGTCCAAAAATGATCTCCATGAAATTTCAGGTCAATTGGACTCCGTTTGGTTTTCCTTTTCTGCGATACTAAAAACCAACGAAAAAACAGAAACTGGCACTGGGCTCTAGGTTAATAGGTTAGTCCCAAAAATCATATAAAATAGCATATAAATGTATATAAAACATCCAAGGTTGATAATATAATAGCATGGAACAATAAAAAATTATAGATACGTTGGAGACGTATCAAGCATCCCCAAGCTTAATTCCTGCTCATCCTCGAGTAGGTAAATGACAAAAACAGAATTTTTGATGTGGAATACTACCTAACATATTTATCCATGTAATTCTCTTTATTGTGGCAAGAATATTCAGATCCGAAAGTTTCAAGACAAAAGTTTAATATTGACATAAAAATAATAATACTTCAGGCATACTAACAAAGTAATCATGTCTTCTCAAAATAACATGGCCAAAGAAAGCTATCCCTATAAAATCATATAGTCTGGGTATGCTCTATCTTCATCACACAAAATATTTAAATCATGCACAACCCCGATGACAAGCAAAGCAATTGTTTCATACTTTTGATATTCTCAAACTTTTTCAATCTTCACGCAATACATGAGCGTGAGCCATGGCCATAGCACTATAGGTGGATAGAATGGTGGTTGTGGAGAAGACAAAAAGGAGAAGATAGTCTCACATCAACTAGGTGCCGGGGTGCTGATCCACGGGCACCTATGGGACCGGCGGACCGGGTCCCTTTCGGTTCGGCGGGGGCGGAGGTCGTGCAAAGGGCAGATCGAGGCGAAGCACGCGAGCGATTTACCCAGGTTCGGGCCGCACGGATGCGTAAAACCCTACTCCTGCTTTGTGGTTTTGTATTGATTTCTAGCTCGGGAGCGCGGAGTGCTATAGTACACACCAGCGGCTAGCAAGACTGAGCGTGAGTGGACGAACTGGCTCACCCCCCCCTCACGTTGCACACGGGCCTCCTTTTATATGCTCAAGGGGTTACCGACAGGTGGCAACGGAGGTAAAGGGCAAAAATGGAAAGACGCTGTGATAGGCACAGCTACCTGTTACAGTGTATCATACCTAACCCTGGCGGCAGGGGACAAGGGAATTAATTGCCCGTCTGTGTCGCCTAAACAGTACCGAAAGGGACCGCTAGGGACGCCACCGTTTGCCACGATGGTTATCTTGTCAGCGCCTGCTTGCCACCGCGCACCCCTAGCTGCACGGCCTCCTGCCACGTGTGCTTGGGAGGGTCCTAGAGCGACACGTTGGTGGGTGTGCTGGAGCGCGGGCGCGAAGTGGGGGTTTGCCGTGGCAAGCACCTTGCCGCGGTCGTTGTCTTGTCGCGTCCGGGAGCTTGTCGCTCACCGGGTCTTGCCGGACCGCGTGGTGCGCCGCGGCAAGTTCCTTGAAATGCCTTGAGTGGCCTTCCCGGCAAGCTCCTCTTGCCGGGGTCTTGTCTTCTTGACTTGGACACTTTGTTCTTGAATGGCTCCAAAGGAACCACGGAGGATCTTGGCGGTCACCCGGCAAGCCTTGCCGCGGGATGCTGCGACTGCCCGTGCACAAGTTCGGGATACTAGGGTACCCCTACTCTAGTACACCGACAGGAGCCCCTGGGCCTGGGCCATACACGGTGCCGAGCGCTGTTGGGCCAGGCCCAAAACAGGGCACGGGCACGCGCGGCCTAGGTTACGCCGCATCTCACTCCGTATCCACCACGCCCTCCCCGAACGGCACGCGTTGAATGCGGCATCGTGGGAGAGGTCGTGGGGGTTTCTTTATTCGGAAATGCGGAACGTCCGCCCCCTCCTCCTTTATAAGCAGGGGAAACATGGGAAGTTGGCCCACTGGCCCGTTGCCGTTCCCAATTCTCAGAAATCTCCGCCGCTCCCTTGCCTCCCCAAAGCTGAGAGAGAGAGCAGCGCTCCGCCCCCCATCGCCACTAGCACCACCAACGCCGCCGACCTCCTCCACTACTTCCGCCATGGCTCCAAAAGCCGACAAGGGGAAGACCGTGAAGACAACCGAGGCGCAGCGGCTCGCGGCGCTGCGGAAGGAGCGGTCCGTTTTCCCCCCCAAGCTCGGCGCGAAGGAGCTGAGGGAGAACTACTATATGTTCTGGTCGGCGGAGACGCGCGCGCATCCGCGCACAAAGGTTCTCCCCGCCGCCGCTTGGAAGAAGGCTCCGAATGGGTACCCCTTCTTCGCATTGTTCTTCTATTGCGGGCTCTTCCCGCCCTTCTCTGATTTCTTCTGCGACATCATGAACACCTATGGATTCCATCTCCTTGACTTCACTCCCAACGCCATCCTGACAATGGCAGTTTTCGCACACCTTTGCGAAAACTTTGTCGGAGTCCTTCCCAACGTAGCCCTCTTCCGCCACTTTTTCATACCCCGAAGAGAGAGAGGAGAGCCTCTATCCGGCGGGATTGCCTGGATCTCAAGGCCCGGCAAGAAAGAGACCTATCTGGAGGGAGAATTCCGCGGCAAGTGGGAGGAGTGGAGAGCCGATTGGTGCTGGATTGACGAGGAGAGCCCGCAGCCATTTACCATCCGACGCCGAACCCCAGTAGCACGCGGCAGCGATTGGAGTGACATGGCTCCGGAGGACGCCAGGCTGAAGATTGCCGTCACCAGGATCCTGCGCCTGAGGCTTGCCGGGCTTACTGTTGGCGCTGTTGGCGCAGACTTCCTTCGCCGCCGCATCGCCCCCCTACAGGAACGGGGGAGGCCCACTTGGGAGTTCAAGAACGCGACAGACATCATGAGGCTGCGACCAGGCCTCAATTACAACTTCACAGTCCTGGAGCTCAACGCGATGCTGCAGGAGCTGTTCAAATATGACCCCCAGCATCCCGAGGTGTTCAGGTTGCCGGGGGGCGTCGTGCCTTTGTGCAACAGTTCCGCGCTCGACCACATCCGTGCAATGATGCCGGAGTGTGACTCGCACGGGATTGTGCCAACTTGGCAGGAGCCTGCAGATGAGGTCGTGCAGCAATTCTTCGACGACTTGGTGGAAGTGCCAATCCGCCTCGACGAGAAGGACGGCCTCACCCGCGACACCACGGATGCGGAGATGGCGCTCATCGCCACTAGGCTGGAGGAGGCAGCGGCAGCTGCAGCCGCGGGCGAGTTCGGGTTCACTGCAGAGGAGGCCGATGCAGCAGAAGCGGCAAGCCGTGCCGAGCGAGGGGAGCCTGCCGGCAAGAAGGGGCTTGCCGGGCAAGACACCGAGCCGAGCGAGCCCGCCAAGGACACGAGCGGCTCGTTGCAAATCGACTCTTCTTCCACCTCCTCTTCAGACAGCTCACCAGAAGCAGAGCCTCCATCCCCACCAAGAAGGCGCCTCCGCAAGGTTGGTGATGTGGCGGAGCGGCAAGCGGGCCAACAGTCGCCACGCCGCGTGACACGCTCGACCACGGCAAACACCGTTGCCGCGGGAGCGCCTCATGCTACGACGGCAACTGGAGCGGAGTCTAGCCGGACCACTGCTTCAGTCCCTGCCGCTACTCACGCCGTGTCAATAGCCGGAGCGGGGTCATCTCAGACCGCCGCCACTGCTCCCTCCAAGCGGCCAAGGGAAGCTTCTCCTCTGCCTCCTCGCGCCGGGCACGCGCCAGGCTTCGACTTCTCCGCGTTAAGCTCCGACGAGGAAGAAGAAGAAGAGTAAGCTTCTCTTGTTGTACTTGCATTTCTTCAACTCTTGCTGTTGGTCTTGTTTCTCACTTGCTTTTCCCTGAATCTATTCCTCTTTAGGACTCTGGCCCAGAGAGCGGCAAAGAGAGCTAAGGCCCCGGTGATCAACATCGGGGACGAGCCCACTGCGACAACAGGTGGCGCGCCCGAGGCAACCTTGCCGGAGCCGGCGAATTTCCTCCATGGCAGCCCCCAGCGTAAGTGTGTGAATTATTTTCCACGGCGAGGCGTGCATGGGTACTTGTCTTTGCTGATATCTGCTTGTTGACTTGTGTACGAGCCGAGCAGCCCCACCAGGAGCTAAGGGAGAATCCCCCGAGAAGGGAGAATTCTCCGGCAAGGGAAGGCTTCCCGGTGAGGGAGAAGTCTCCGGCAAGGGAGGGTTCTCCGGCGAGGGACAGCGCCAGCGGCCCCCCGACGACGGAGACCACGACCGCAGAGCCTGGTGCAGGTACTCCCCTTGCTTCAAAACTTCTCTTGGATCCTTCTTTTCTTGATCTTTATGAGTTTCTGCTGGATTCTGTTTGACTCTTCTCCCCTTTTCCGGCCGTCAGATCCATTCGCTGCGGAGCAGATGGAGACAGAGGTCGCCACCGACGAAGCTGCCGGTGCTGGAGACGCCACCGGCGCAGAGGCCGCCAAGGCTGACGCCGCAGCAACTGGCAAGGAATCTGGCGATCGTACTGACGGCCCAGAGGCCGCAGGAGCTCCAGGCGCTACGCCGACCGCCGACCCATCTGCCGAAGCCGCAGCGCCAAGTTCCAAGGATCCCTAGCCGGGCGTTTATTTGAAGGCCGGCGACGACGTCTTCATCAATCTTCCCTGGGCATCAAGCCCCAGAGCGCCGGTCGAGGGGGAGGTCTTCGACGGAGAAGTGCTCGCCTCCGCGGGGCTGAAGCTGGTCGACGCGCCAAGCAGCAGCAGCAACGAGCCCGAAGAAGAGCGACTGCTGCGTAGGTTGATGTCGCTCTACCGCGCGCGACAAGCCAAGCTGGAGTCCCGCGAGGCGCTTGTCGCGAAGGCGGGAGCAGACATTGAGAAGCGCGCAGAAGAGCTCGGGGGTTTCCACCGGGAAGCCCTCCGATCCCTGGCGGAGGAGCGGGAGCAGCTCGCCGAAGCGCGGAAGGTCTTTCTCCTCGAGAAGGCTGAAGCCGAAGAGCGCCAGCGACTTGCCGCTGTGAAGCTAGCTGCGGAAGAGGGCGAGCTGGCACAGCGGAAGGTCAATCTCGACGCCCACGAGGAGGAGCTTGCCTCGCGCGAGGAGAAGCTTGGCGGAGCCCTCAAGCGAGCGGAGGACGCCGCCGCCGCCGCCGAGACCGCCAAGGAGGAGTTGAAGACGAAGGTGGCGCGGCTGGAGGCCGATCTCTCCGAGAAGGGAAAGGAGCTCAGCGTCGCCAAGGCCTCCAACGTGGATCTTGAGTTGAAGCTAACCACTTTGACCAAGACTCTGGACAGCGCCAAGAAGCGGGAGGCGGCCATGAAGGAGGAAATCAAGGCCGACAAGGCGCTGCTGGAGAGCGCCGCCACCGCCCAGAACACCTTCAGTGAGACTGTGACGCACTGGACGGAGAGTCTGGTGAACGCCGCCACAGATATCGACAAGGAGCTAGCGCAGCTGGGGATGGAAGATCTTGGGTATCCCTCCGACGACAACCTCCAACCCAGCGCCAAGCTCGTCGTATTCTTCAAGGGCGTGGCGACAGCCCTTCAGCGACTCCGAGAGAGGATCCCCAAGCAACTAGCTGACGAGTCGCGCGAGATCTGCGCAGGAGCCCTCGAGAAAGTGTTGATGAAGGTGGCCTTCCGCAATCCGGGCCTCCGCCTCACCAACATCCTCAGGTCCTTGCCGCCAGAAGCTGATCTGGAGGAGCTCAAGGCCCTTGTCGCACCCATTGTGGACAAGGTGAGTGGGATCAAGCGGGTCGAAGGCGATCGCGTAGATTAGGCCGCTCATTTCTTCTTTTCTTGTCACTGCCCATCATATCATGAAAACAATCTGTTAGAGCTGCGACAAGCTATCTTTGTAATGTAACCTGATTGTGGGCAATGATTGCAACGTTACTCCCTTTGCTTGATTCCTTCCTTTGTATGTTTTTGCCCTACGCTTTTAGGGAACTTGCCGGTGCAGGCACCTGAGCCGCGTGCGCTGAGTGCGGAACGTCAGCAGCCTGCTGGCGGTGCCGCTACCGGCAAGAAACCTTGTCGCAACTAGTTGCAGCTCACTTAATTTGCTGAGCGAACTCAAAACAAAGTAAGTGCGCTAGCGGCTCACTTAAGTTGCTGAGCGGGCTCGAAGCAAAGTAAGGGCGCTAGCAGCTCACTTAAGTTGTTGAGCGGACTCGAAACAAAGTAAGGGCGCAACTAGCTATGAGTTGGTTCCTCCGCGCACAGGTTTCCCATACAAAGTGTGGTCGTTCAAGGGAGATAACTTAAAATTTAAAAAATTTGATTGCTCAAACTTTGGCAACTTAGCTTTTCTGTTGTTTGCTTCTCGGCAAGGCGAAACTTTCTTGAACGACGCCTGGCCCATACCATCCATCGTCTTCTCCTTTCCCCCCCCCCCCCGGAAAATGTGGAGTAGGTGCGGAATGCCATCTTCGGTCTCAAGGCGGACAACGCCAGGCCTAGTGACTCGTTTCACCCGGTAAGGGCCTTCCCACTTCGGCGTCAACTTGTTGGAATTCTTGGCGGACTGAACGCGCTGAAGAACAAGGTCGCCTTCCTCGAGACTTCTGGCGCTAACTTTGCGGCTATGGTAGCGGCGCAAAGCTTGCTGGTAGCGAGCAGCTCGCACAGCAGCCTGAAGACGGTCTTCCTCAAGGAGCAGCGCGTCATCTTGTCGCAGCCGCTCTTGCTTGAGCTCATCATGAGCGAGCACTCGAGGTGACCCGTATACGAGTTCCGTGGGGATAACTGCCTCTGCTCCATAGACTAGAGCAAAAGGTGTCTGTCCAGTGGCTCGATTTGGCGTCGTTCTGATCGACCAAAGAACCACCGGCAGCTCCTCGATCCAGTTTCTTCCGCACTTGTGCAGCCTGTCAAAAGTTCTGGTCTTGAGCCCGCGCAGCACTTCAGCATTTGCCCTCTCCGCTTGACTGTTGCTTCTCGGGTGAGCAACAGAAGCGAAGCAGACCTTGGCGCCAAGATCTTGGACGTACTGCGTGAAGGTGCGGCTCGTAAATTGCGTACCATTGTCGGTGATTACCCTGTTAGGGATCCCGAAGCGGCAAACAATCGACCTGAAGAACTTGACGGCTGACTGTGCTGTCACCTTCCTCACTGGTTCCACTTCCGGCCACTTTTTGAACTTGTCGATTGCAACGTACAAGTACTCAAAGCCCCCGATAGCTCGGGGAAAGGGGCCGAGGATGTCGAGCCCCCTACCTGGCGCGCCAAAGATGCCGGGGTGCTGATCCACGGGCACCTATGGGACCGGCGGACCGGGTCCCTTTCGGTTCGGCGGGGGCGGAGGTCGTGCAAAGGGCAGATCGAGGCGAAGCACGCGAGCGATTTACCCAGGTTCGGGCCGCACGGATGCGTAAAACCCTACTCCTGCTTTGTGGTTTTGTATTGATTTCTAGCTCGGGAGCGCGGAGTGCTACAGTACACACCAGCGGCTAGCAAGACCGAGCGTGAGTGGACGAACTGGCTCACCCCCCCCTCACATTGCACACGGGCCTCCTTTTATATGCTCAAGGGGTTACCGACAGGTGGCAACGGAGGTAAAGGGCAAAAATGGAAAGACGCTGTGGTAGGCACAGCTACCTGTTACAGTGTATCATACCTAACCCTGGCGGCAGGGGACAAGGGCATTAATTGCCCGTCTGTGTCGCCTAAACAGTACCGAAAGGGACCGCTAGGGACGCCACCGTTTGCCACGATGGTTATCTTGTCAGTGCCTGCTTGCCACCAGGCACCCCTAGCTACACGGCGTCCTGCCACGTGTGCTTGGGAGGGTCCTAGAGCGACACGTTGGCGGGTGTGCTGGAGCGCGTACGCGAAGTGGGGGTTTGCCGCGGCAAGCGCCTTGCCGCGGTCGTTGTCTTGTCGCGTCCGGGAGCTTGTCGCTCACCGGGTCTTGCCGGACCGCGTGGTGCGCCGCGGCAAGTTCCTTGAAATGCCTTGAGTGGCCTTCCCGGCAAGCTCCTCTTGCCGGGGTCTTGTCTTCTTGACTTGGACACTTTGTTCTTGAATGGCTCCAAAGGAACCACGGAGGATCTTGGCGGTCACCCGGCAAGCCTTGCCGCGGGATGCTGCGACTGCCCGTGCACAAGTTCAGGATACTAGGGTACCCCTACTCTAGTACACCGACACTAGGTGTATCAACGGGCTATGGAGATTCCCATCAATCGATATCAATGTGAGTGAGTAGGGATTGCCACGCAATGGATGCACTAGAGCTATAAGTGTATGAAAGCTCAAAAAGAAACTAAGTGGGTGTGCATCCAACTCGCTTGCTCACGAAGATCTAGGGCATTTTGAGGAAGCCCATCTTTGGAATATACAAGCCAAGTTCTATAATGAAAGATTCCCACTAGTATATGAAAGTGACAACATAGGAGACTCTCTATCATGAAGATCACGGTGCTACTTTGAAGCACAAGTGTGGTAAAAGGATAGTAGCATTGCCCCTTCTCTCTTTTTCCCTCATTTTTTTTGTTTTTTTGTTTTTTGGGCCTTCTCTTTTTTTATGGCTCTTTTTTTTCATCCGGAGTCTCATCCCGACTTGTGGGGGAATCATAGTCTCCATCATCCTTTCCTCACATGGGACAATGCTCTAATAATGATGACCATCACACTTTTATTTACTTACAACTCAAGAATTACAACTCGATACTTAGAACAAAATATGAATCTATATGAATGCCTCCGGCGGTGTACCGAGATGCGCAATGACTCATGAGTGACATGTATGAAAGAATTATGAACGGTGGCTTTGCCGCAAATACGGTGTCAACTACGTGATCATGCAAAGCAATATGACAATGATGAAGCGTGTCATAATAAACGGAACGGTGGAAAGTTGCATGGCAATATATCTCGGAATGGCTATGGAAATGCCATAATAGGTAGGTATGGTGGCTGTTTTGAGGAAGGTAAATGGTGGGTTTATGGTACCGGCAAAAGTTGTGGGGTACTAGAGAGGCTAGCAATGGTGGAAGGGTGAGAGTGCGTATAATCCATGGACTCAACATTATTCATAAAGAACTCACATACTTATTGCAAAAATCTATTAGTTATCGAAACAAAGTACTACATGCATGCTCCTAGGGATAGATTGGTAGGAAAAGACAATCGCCCGTCCCCGACCGCCACTCGTAAGGAAGACAATCAATAAATAAATCATGCTCCGACTTCATCACATAACGGTTCACCATACGTGCATGCTACGGGAATCACAAACTTTAGAACAAGTATTTCTGAAATTCACAACTACTCAACTAGCATGACTCTAATATCACCATCTTCATATCTCAAACAATCATCAAGTATCAAACTTCTCATAGTATTCAATGCACTCTATATGAAAGTTTTTATTATACCCATCTTGAATGCCCATCATATTAGGACTAAATTCATAACCAAAACAAATTACCATGCTTTTTAGGACTCTCAAAATAATATAAGTGAATCATGAGAGTTCATCTCTTTCTTCAAAACAAAACCACCGCCGTGCTGTAAAAGGATATAAGTGAAGCATTAGAGAAAATGACAAACTACTCCAAAAGATCAATGAGTAGTCGAATAATTATGCAACTGTGTAAAGACTCTCTAACATTTAAGAATTTCAGATCTTGGTATTTTACTCAAACAACAAGAAAAGCAAAACAAAATAAAATGACGCTCCAAGCAAAACACATATCATGTGGTGAATAAAAATATAGCCTCAAGTAAAGTTACCGATGAATGAAGACGAAAGAGGGGATGCATTCCGGGGCATCCCCAAGCTTAGGCTTTTGGTTGTACTTGAATTTTACCTTCGGGTTCCTTGGGAATCCCCAATCTTAGGCTCTTGCCACTCCTTATTCCATAGTCCAATGAATCTTTACCCAAAACATGAAAACTTCACAACACAAAACTCAACATAAAACTCGTAAGCTCCGTTAGTATAAGAAAATAAATCACCACTTTTGGTACTGTTGTGAACTCATTCTAAATTCATATTGGTGCAATATCTACTGTATTCAAACTTCTCTATGGTTCATAACCTACGATACTACTCATAGATTCATCAAAATAAGCAAACAACACAATGAAAACAGAATCTGTCAAAAATAGAACAGTCTGTAGTAATCTGGAGGTTTCGAGTACTTTTGTAACTCCAAAAATTATGAAATAAATTGGTGGACCTGAGTAATTTGTCTATTAATCATCTGCCAAAAGAATCAACCTAATCGCTCTCTCCAGTAATAAAAATGGCAGCTAATCTCGTGAGTGCTAAAGTTTCTGTTTTTTACAGCAAGATCACAAAGACTTCACCCAAGTCTCCCCAAAGGTTCTACTTGGCACAAACACTAATTAAAACATAAAAGAACATCTAAACAGAGGCTAGATGAATTATTTATTACTAAACAGGAACAAAAAACAAAGAACAAAAATAAAATTGGGTTGCCTCCCAACAAGCGCTATCGTTTAACGCCCCTAGCTAGGCATGATGATTTCAATGATGCTCACATAAAAGATAAGAATTGAAACATAAATAGAGCATAATGAAGCATATTAATAACACATTTAAGTCTAACCCACTTACTATGCATAGGGATTTTGTGAGAAAACAACTTATGGGAACAATAATCAACTAGCATAGGAGGGCAAAACAAGCATAACTTCAAAACTTTAAGCACATAGAGAGGAAACTTGATATTATTGCAATTCCTACAAGCATATGTTCCTCCCTCATAATAATTTTCAGTAGCATCATGAATGAATTCAAAAATATAACCATCACATAAAGCATTATTTTCATGATCTACAAGCATAGAAAATTTACTATTCTCCACATAAGCAAAATTATTCTCATTCGGAATAGTGGGAGTATCATAAGAAACCCGAATACTATAAATGGTTTCCACATTAAAAGAGTAATGTTCATAAAAAGGGTAATCATAATCATGACAAGTTTTATAAATATAATCATCACTACTTTTTATAGCATAAGTGTCATCACAATAATCATCATAAGTAGCAACTTTGTTCTCATCATAATCAATTGAAACCTCTTCCAAAATAGTGGAATCATTACTAAATAAAGTCATGACCTCTCCAAATCCACTTTCATAATTGTCACAATAAGATTCAACACCCTCCAAAATAGTGGGATCGTTACTTCCTAAAGTTGACACTCTTCCAAACCCGCTTTCATCAATATAACCATCATAAATAGGAGGCATGCTATCATCATAATAAATTTTCTCATCAAAACTTGGGAGACTAAAAATATCATCTTCATTGAACATAGCATCCCCAAGCTTGGGACAAAACATTAATTGCAGCAAATAAATTCTCAAACATGTCATTCTCATCCAACATAGCATCCCCAAGCTTGGGCCTTTTCATATCATACGCATAATCACTCTCATCATTAATAGTATAGTAACACCCACGATGCGACTATATCTCCTACGTGTCGAGGCACGACTTAGAGGCATAACCGCATGGTGGTTTAGTCGCAAGTGGGGTAATCTTCACACAATCCCATGTACTGAATAAGAATAGGATAAAGAGTTGGCTTACAATCACCACTTCACACAAATAACAAGTTAAATAAACATCAACCAGAATACAATCAAGGTCCGACTACAGAACCAAAATAAAGGAAGACAACCCCAAATGCTAGATCCCCGATCGTCCCAACTGGGCACCACTACTGATCAACCGAAAAAGACACATAACAACGACCAAGATCTTCATCGAGCTCCCACTTGAGCTCGGTTGCGTCACCTGCACTGGTATCATCGGTACCTGCAACTATTTGGAAGTATCTGTGAGTCACGAGGACTCGGCAATCTCACACCCGCGAGATCAAGACTATTTAAGCTTATGGGTAGGATAGGGTAATGAGGTGGAGCTGCAGCAAGCACTAAGCATATATGGTGGCTAACATACGCAAATAAGAGCGAGAAGAGAAGCACCACAACGATCGAGAAGCTAGAAGTGATCCTGAAACTACTTACATTCATACATAACACAAGACCGTGTTCACTTCCCGGACTCCGCCGAAAAGAGACCATCACGGCTACGCACATGGTTGATGCATTTTAATTAAGTCAAGTGTCAAGTTATCTACAACCGGACATTAAGAAATTCCCATTTGCCACATAACCGCGGCACGACTCTCGAAAGTTTATACCCTGCAGGGGTGTCCCTACTTAGCCCATCACAAGCTCTCACAGTCAATGAAGGATATTCCTTCTCCCGGGAAGACTCGACCAGTCTCGAAATCCCGGTTACAAGACATTTCGACAACGGTAAAACAAGACCAGCAAGACCTCCAGATGTGGCGACAAATCCCGATAGGAGATGCACATATCTCGTTCTCAGGGCACACTGGATGAACACTACGTACAGCTAAAACCATCCCTCAAGTTTCCCCGAGGTGGTGCGGCAAGTGGCTCTGTTTTGGACCAACACTCAGAGGAGCACTGGCCCGGGGGGGGGTTAAAATAAAGATGACCCTCGAGCTCCAGAAACCCAAGGGAAAAAGGCTTAGGTTGTTAGGCAAATGTAAAACCAAGGTTGGGCCTTACTGGAGGAGTTTTATTCAAAGCGAACTGTCAAGGGGATCCCATAACACCCAACCGCGTAAGGAATGCAAAATCAAGGAACATAACATCGGTATGATGGAAACTAGGGCAGCAAGAGTGGAACCAAACACCAGGCATAAGGCCGAGCCTTCCACCCTTTACCAAGTATATAGATGCATTAATTAAAATAAGAGGTATTGTGATATCCCAACATAACCATGTTCCAACATGGAACAAACTTCAGCTTCACCTGCAACTAGCAACGCTATAACAAGGGCTGAGCAAAAGCGGTAACTTAGCCAAACAAATGTTTGCTAGGAAAAGTGGGTTAGAGGCTTGACATGGCAATATGGGAGGTGTGATATAACAAGTGGTAGGTAGCGCGACATAGCGATAGAACGCACAACTAACAAGTAAAGATAGAAGTGATTTCGAGGGTATGGTCATCTTGCCTGAGATCCCGCAAGGAAGAAGAACGAGTCCAAGAAGGAGACAAATGGACGCAGTCGAACGGATCCTCACAAACGCAACATTACCGGAACTACCGAGAAGAAGTAACACCGGAAAAGGAGCAAACAACATGGTAAACACACAAGCATAAACATGGCATGATGCACAATCAAGTATGATGCATGTCCATTTTAATGATTCATGGCATGGCAAAGTGCACAAACAATACTACAAGTTAAGTGGGGCTCAATATGCAACGAGTTGCATCTTGATGAAACACCACATCAATTATTTAGTTCGCTCTTGTTTAAGCACCCAACAAGTTTAAATGTTCTTAACATGGCAAGAGGTGAAGCACAAGTAAACTACACTATCTAAGCAATTTAAATGGGGCCGGAAACATCAAACAACAATTCCAGAAAATCCCCATAAGCAATTTATGGTTTTGGTACTGTTTTGCCCTATACACAATTTTAGAGTTGTTAAACATGCAAAGTACTGCCACTATGTTAATCTATGCATTTCCACCCCATTTACAATAAAGTTTATTTAAAATGGAGCTACCGCTAATTAGTTATGAAATAAATCATTTTAGCATGGCATTTAAGAAAATTAATGCAAACAACAATTTAAACATGGATGAAAGTTGGATATTATTAATCTACACAAAATCCTAAGCATGTTTCATATAAAGTTTGTTTAATTCCGATGCATGGTTCATGAGTAATTATATGCATGAAGGATAGGGTCTTTTCTGTAAAACCGCGTTCTCTGGAATAAATACTAAATCGCAGAGCCTAAAAAATAGACTCGGGGCCGAAACTGGACAAGAAGCCCAACAGATGAAAACAACAAGAGGAGGGGCGCTTGGGTGTGGCCTCACCCAGTGTGGCCATTGGGCCGGCACGAGCTGGGCCTGGCATGGCCAGCTGGCCCATGCGTGGAGTGGCCTCGTAGAGGCGGCTAGGCAAGGGCGCGGTCAACGCGCTCGGGAGCATTGACCCCCATCGATGCAGGTGCGCGAGGTTGCCGCGAGAAGGGGAAGAAGTGGATGCATCGACAGACTTGATGACGGGGACGGCGAGGCGAGGTGGACCGCGGGGAGGTCGGGGACGGCGGGGCCCGAAGGATCCGGATGGGGGCGGCACTAGACGGCATAGGGCGACGCGAGGCAACAGAGTTCGAGGCCATGGCGGCGGGGTCCTCGGGCGGTGGCGCGTGGCCGGCTTGCAGGTCGCCGGAGTGTCCAGACGAGGATCAAGGGCGCGTCGTCCCTTCCCGCTCGAAGCAGGGGAAGCAGGGTGGCGACAGGGACTTGGCGACGGCGAGGCAAGCGAAGGCAGCAGCGCCAGTTGGGTTCTGGGCGGAGGCGAGGTCTTGGAGAGGGTGGATCCATGGAGACGAGGCGTGGGGTTCGCCGCGGTGCTCCGGCGAGGTACTTGGCTGGGCGACGGGGTCCTCCATGGCGGGTCCCTGTGGAGAGAGGCGAGAGGGATTTGATGGTGAGGAGTGAGAATGGGAGAGAAGAGAAAGGATGGAGCACGGGAAGCAGGGAGAGGGAAATGGCCTGGTGGTGCTGCTTGTCTCCGGCGAGCTGTCAGGTGATGCACGGGACGACGGTGGGGCCGAGCAGAGGAAGCGTACGGGAGGGCTCCAGAAGAAGCCCCTTGAGGGAGTCCTAGATTAGGGGGTGTCCGGATGGCCGGACTATACCTTCGGCCGGACTCCTGGACTATGAAGATACAAGATCGAAGACTTCGTCCCGTGTCCGGAAGGGACTTTCCTTGGCGTGGAAGGCAAGCTTGGCGATACGGATATGTAGATCTCCTACCATTGTAACCGACTCTGTGTAACCCTAGCCCTCTCAGGTGTCTATATAAACCGGAGGGTTTTAGTCCGTAGGACGAACAACAATCATACCATAGGCTAGCTTCTAGGGTTTAGCCTCTCTGATCTCGTGGTAGATGTACTCTTGTACTACCCATATCATCAATATTAATCAAGCAGGACGTAGGGTTTTACCTTCATCAAGAGGGCCCGAACCTGGGTAAAACATCGTGTCCCCTGCCTCCTGTTACCATCCGCCTAGACGCATAGTTCGGGACCCCCTACCTGAGATCCGCCGGTTTTGACACGAACATTGGTGCTTTCATTGAGAGTTCCTCTGTGTCGTCACTTTTAGGCCCGATGGCTTCTCCGATCATCAACAATGATGCGATCCAGGGTGAGACTTTCTCCCTGGACAGATCTTCGTATTCAGCGGCTTTGCACTGCGGGCCAATTGGCTTGGTCATCTGGAGCAGATCGAAAACTACGCCCCTGGCCATCAGGTCAGATTTGGAAGTTTGAACCACACGGCCGACATCCGCAGAGACTTGATCTTCAACGGATTCGAGCCACAGCCGAGCGCGCCGCACTGTCACGATGGGCATGATCTAGCTCTGCCGCCGAACAGTGCCCTGGAGGCCGCACCTGTGTCCGCTCCGACCCCTAGCTCAGAGCCGATCACACCAATCGAGGATGGGTGGTTAGACACTGCCTCGGGGGCTGCAATCTCTACGGCGATTGAGCCGAACACCAGCCCTATTCTCTGCGAGGCCCGTGACTCCAAGGAGCCGGACTCCTCTCCAGACTCCGAACCCTCCGCGCCCCGACCGATCGAACCCGATTGGACGCTGATCATGGAGTTCACCGCCGTGGACATCTTTCAGCACTCGCCCTTCGGCAATATTCTGAATTCACTAAAGTCTCTCTCTTTATCAGGAGAGCCCTGGCCGGACTATGGTCAGCAAGGTTGGGATGCGGATGATGAAATTCAAAGCCCACCCACCACCCACTTCGTAGCCACTGTCGATGATTTAACCGACATGCTCGACTTTGACTCCGAAGACATCAACGGTATGGACACCGATGCAGGAGACGATCAAGAACCATCGCCTATAGGGCACTGGAAAGCCACCTCGTCGTATGATATATACATGGTGGACACTCCAAAAGAAGGCAATGGCGATGGAACATCGGAGGATGACCCCTCCAAGAAGCAGCCTAAGCGTCAGCGTCAGCAGCGCTGCTCTAAATCCCGCCAAAACAAAAACGGTGATTCCGGCACGGGAGATAATAACACCCCGGACAGTGCCGAAGACAACCACCTCCATCAAGATTCAGCACAGGAGGATAGAGAAGCCAGCCCTCATGAGAGAGCGGCAGACAGAGAGGTCGAGGACGATAATTATATGCCTCCCTCCGAAGACGAGGCAAGCCTCGACAATGATGAATTTGTCGTGCTAGAGGATCCCATTGAACAAGAGTGTTTCAAACGCAGGCTTATGGCCACGGCGAGCAGCCTCAAGAAAAAACAGCAACAACTTAGAGCTGATCAAGATTTGCTAGCCGACAGATGGACTGAAGTCCTTGCGGCCGAAGAGTATGAACTCGAATGCCCCTCCAAGAGAGATATATTGGAGGACAAGGCAAGGCAAACAAGATCGATCTATGGATCACGTGGGCGCCCCACGACACGAGACGGTACTCATCATGCTGGATACAGTAAATCCGGCTGGGCTGAACACAGTAGACAAAGCTATGCTTCACAGATGAAGTAATGGATCATCAAATCCCCGAGGGTTTCAAACCCATGAACATTGAATCATACGATGGCACAACAAATCCTGTGATATGGATCGAGGACTATCTCCTTCATATCCACATGGCTCGCGGTGATGACCTACACGCCATCAAATACCTCCCACTCAAGCTTAAAGGACCAGCTCGGCATTGGCTTAACAGCTTGCCAGCAGAATCAATTGGTTGTTGGGAGGACCTGGAAGCCGCATTCCTCGACAATTTCTAGGGCACTTATGTGCGACCACCAGACGCCGATGACCTAAGCCACATAATTCAGCAGCCAGAGGAATCGGCCAGACAATTCTGGACACGGTTCCTAACCAAGAAAAATCAAATTGTCGACTGTCTGGATGCAGAGGCCCTAGCAGCCTTCAAGCATAACATCCGCGACGAGTGGCTTGCACGGCACCTAGGACAGGAAAAGCCGAAATCTATGGCTGCCCTCACGACACTTATGACCCGCTTTTGCGTGGGAGAAGACAGCTGGCTAGCTCGCAGCAATAACATGACCACGAGCCCTAGTAATTCGGATACCAAGGACAGCAGTGGCAGGTCGCGCCGCAACAAGCAAAAGTGCCGCATTAACAGCGACAACGGTGACGATACGACAATTAATGCTGGATTCAGAAGCTCTAAACCCGGTCAGCGGAAAAAGCAATTCAAAATAAATACTCCGGGCCCGTCCAGTTTGGACCGAATACTCGACCGCTCATGCCAGATACATGGCACCCCCGAAAAACCAGCCAATCACACAAACAGGGATTGTTGGATGTTCAAGTAGGCAGGCAAGTTAAATGCCGAAAGCAGAGACAAGGGGCTGCATAGCAATGACGAGGAGGAGAACAACAGTGGACAGAAAGGTTTTACCCCACAAGTGCGGATGGAGAACATGATATACGCAACCCACGTCCCCAAGAGGGAGCGGAAGCGTGTGCTAAGGGACGTATACACGATGGAGCCAGTCGCCCCAAAGTTCAACCCATGGTCTTCTTGCCCGATCACTTTTGATCGAGGGGACCACCCCACTAGCATCCGTCATGGCGGATTCGCTGCACTGGTTCTAGACCCAATTATTGACGGATTTCACCTCACTAGAGTCCTTATGGATGGCGGCAGCAGCCTGAACCTGCTTTACCATGATACAGTGCGGAAAATGGGCATCGATCCCTCGAGGATTAAACCCACCAGAACGACCTTTAAAGGCATCATACCTGGTGTAGAAGCCAACTATATAGGCTCAGTTACACTTGAAGTGGTCTTCTTATCTCCGAATAATTTCCGAAGCGAGGAGTTAATCTTCGACATAGTCCCGTTCCGCAGTGGCTATCACGCACTGCTCGGGCGAACCGCATTTGCCAAGTTCAATGCGGTGCCGCACTACGCATACCTCAAGATCAAGATGCCAGGCCCTCGAGGTGTCATCATGGTCAATGGAAACACCGAACGCGCTCTCCGAACGGAGGAGCATACGGCGGCTATCCCAGCGGAAGTACAAAGCAGCCTCTCAAGGCAATTCTCTAGTCCGGCCATTAAATGTCTGGACACCGTCAAGCGCGCCCGGAGTAACCTACACCAAGACCGCCTGGCATGTTCAGAGCAAGCATAGCAATGCGGCCCCAACCCCAGCCCTCGCGAACTTGCGAAACCAGTGCTGCGCGTACATAACTACGGTCTGGAAATACCATGGGCACAGGGGAGGGGCACCATCACGGCACGCCCGAAACGCGGCTTAAACCGCACTAGGGGCTGCCGATTTCTTAGTTTTCTCTTATTTTCAGGACTCCATTCTTCGGAAGGCTTGTCCGGCAGTAAAATTGCCGCACAAACGATACAACCAGGGAAGCAGAAAGCTACGCCGCACTACGGAACTCTAAGGTGGTCTCTATAACGAGCAGTATACCTGTTTCGCATAAGATTCCGCAGCTCGCCCCTAGAAAGGACATATTTGATAGTCCCATCTTTTGCTTATCGCACTATTTGTATCGTCCTGCTTTGATCGCAGCCTTTTTAAATAAACAATGCATAGCTTCCGTCTATTATTGCATTACTCTTTTTACGAATATATGTTCATTAATGACATGTTGCACCCATACACTTTGGTACGGCCCATACGCTAGGGGCTTAAGTACCCCACAATACGGTGTGAGAAGTCCGAACACTTTCACAAGTGCGGCACCCCGAACTTATAGCATTATATGCATCGGCTCCGAATCATGTCTTGGGTCAATAGTTGGGTTTGCCCGGCTCCTATGTTTTGGTACCTTACGTTCTGTTATATCGGCTAAGGGAGCACAAGGAGAACTACTGCGATTGTGCCCCAGTTGAGCTGGGCTAAGCACCTCAGTAGAGAAAGCTAAAACTGACCGTCATGATGAGGCGAGAGCTGGTCGCTGTTCGAGAGGTTATCGAGTCCCTAAATACTTATGCCGCTTAGAGCGAGGAGTCAACTTTGTTCGGCCTAGGCGTGGATAGCGCCCCGAACTCGGTCTTCCGAACACTAGGGGCTTCGCCGAAATTTAAAATTATAGAATTCTATGGCTAAGTGAGAGTGTTCAAGCATTATAGTCCGATTGCCTTGTTCGTTGTGTTGAGCGCCTCCCTCGAAGGACCCAAGAATGGGAAAAAGAGCGCTCACGTTTATCCCGAACACCCCAGCACTCGTGGCATGGGGGCAGAAGCCGACGACTCGCCATCTCTCAAATTTGATAAACGGCCGCACAGAAGGTAATATTTTAAATTCGAAAGCGTTGCTTAGCGCATATGAACAAGTTTTCAGCGTGCAGGATCACAAATGCGAGGTTACTCAAAAATTACATCTTTGGAGCATTCATCCGCTATAAGGCAGGCACCCTTCAGGACGCCCTCATAATATGCTTCCAGGATGCGATGCTCCTTGCCCGGCGGTGGCCCGTCCTTCACCAGCTTCTCCGCATCCATCTTGCCCCAGTGCACTTTCGCACGGGCAAGCGCCCTACGGGCACCTTCGCTGCAGACGGAGCGCTTGATTACTTCAAGCCGTGGACAGGCATCCACCAGCCGCCTCACCAGCCTGAAGTAGCTCCCAGGCAGAGCCTCTCCAGGCCAAAGCCGAACTATGAGGCCCTTTATGGCCAGTTCGACCACCTTGTGGAGCTCGACCATTTGCTTCAGCTGGTCGCTCAAAGGCACCAGGTGTCCGGCCTCAGCATACTGAGACCAGAACACCTTCTCCGTCGAGCTCCCCTCCTCGGCTCGGTAGTAGGAGGCGGCATCAGATGCACTATGGGGCAAATCTGCGAATGCTGCTGGAGAGCTCCAGACTCGGGTAAGTGACAAGTAATTCACTTTCACGTTCTTGCTTTGCATAATGAATGCCTTACCCGCCGCTATCTTCTTCATATCTCCAATTTCTTGGAGGGCTTTCTGGGCTTCGGCCTTGGCAGACTTCGCGCTTTTGAGGGCTGCCGCAAGCTCGTACGCTTGCGTCTTCGAGTCAAGCTCCAAACTCTCGTGTTTTTTCACGAGAGCCTGGAGCTCTTTCTACACCTCCTCCACCCGCGCCTCCTGCTTCCCTCTCTCTGTACGCTCCGCCGCTGCTCTGTTTTCGGCCTCTAACAGCGCTTTCTTAAGGGTTGCCACCTCGGCCATGGCCCCTATAATAGCACGTTGATCCTGTCATTTTTTGCAACCACATCTTCCCTATATACTTGTGCAAGGTATTACTTACCTTCCTTCTCCTCGAGTTTCCTCTTGGCATGGCCGGGCTCATTTTCGGACCGCGCGAGGTTTTGCTTCAGCGTATCCACCTCCGCAGTCAGTGCGGCGGAGGCTAGCAACGAAGCCTCCATACGCATATTGACTTGATTATGTTAGACTCATGCGAATGTTATTAGATCCTCTATTCGGCTTTTCTTTCCGAACGCGGAACAGAGCATCAGGGGCTACTGTCTATGCGGTAATATTTTTACATATTCTTTACTTACCTCAAAGCCTGTTAGAAGGCTGGCACATGCTTCAGTCAGTCCGCTCTTGGCGGACTGAACCTTCTGGATCACCGCACTCATAATAGTGCGGTGCTCCTCGTCGATGGAGGCGCCGTTAAGCACCTCCAGCAAATTGTCTGGTGCCTCTGGTTGAACGGAGGTCACAGCTCGGTAGGCTTGCTCCTCTTGGAAGGAGGCTGCCTGCGGAGTCCGGAACCGTCGAAGGTTCCGGCGCGGTGTCCGGCTCAAGGCCGGACTCGGAGCCCTTGGGGGTTTTATCCCCTTTGCGCCTGGAGTCCGGGAGGTCGCCTTGCGGTGCCTCCAGGACCACCTCCTCCTGGCTTGGAACCTGTTGGGATAGCACCTCGGCGTCGTCCGTAGGGTGGGGGAGGTAGCTGTCGGAAGCGAATTCACATCCGACGAATCCAGGGAACCGCTCGACGACACGTCGAGCCGGTCGTTGGGTGGACTGCATAAACATGTTCGACATAAGGAAAAGTTGTGCAATGGAGGAATACTATGAATCACTCTGGTATCCGGATACTTACGATTTCGCCAGGGGCTTGGCCCTGAGCGTCCACTCCTCTTCGCCGTCGTCGGCGTTGGTGGAGCAGTCCGGAGGAAGGGTTTTCCCCTTCTTGGACCCTTCGGCCTCCCCAGTTGGGGCGACCTTCCTTTTCTTCCCTCCCCCCGCGGGAGGGGGAGAGGTCTCTTCTTCCTCCTCCTCGTCTTCATGGGAGGAGTGCGCCTTGGAGTCGTCGGATGATGAATGACACCCCCTGGCGCCGGGCACTCTTTCGAGTCCCCGTGGCCTTCTTCTTGGACTTCTTCTCCGGCACCACATAGGGTGCCGGAACCAGCAGCTTCGCCAAGCGAGCGTCCGCTGGGCCTTCGGGCAAAGGAGCCGGATAGTTGATCTATCCGGACGTCTCCTACCAATCCTATCAAAGGTAAGGGAGCTTAGATCCCGCATGGAGTCAAACTATGAAAAACTAATACCCTGTGAAAGGTAAAAACAGCCCACCGCATGAGCGCGACGCTGCGTGCTGAATCCGCGATCCTCGGTAGCAGATGCGGGGGCCTCGGCGCCCTTGAAAAGCACCTTCTAGGCATCTTCGTACGTCGTGTCGAAGAGCCTGCTCAGAGTTCGGTGCTGCGCCGGGTCGAACTCCCACAGGTTGAAAGCCCGTCGTTGACATGGGAGGATCCGGCGGATGAGCATAACCTGGACTACATTGACAAGTTTGAGCTTCTTGTCCACCAGGGTTTGGACGCACGTTTGGAGTCCGGTCAGCTCTCCTTCTTTACCCCACAACAGGCCCGTCTCTTTCCAGGAGGTGAGCCACGTAGGGGGTCTGGATCGGAACTCGAGGGCTGCGACCCATTCAGGGTCGCGTGGCTCGGTGATGTAAAACCACCCCGATTTCCACCCCTTTAGGGACTCCACGAAGGAGCCCTCGAGCCATAGGACGTTGGGCATCTTGCCCACCATGGTGCCTCCGCACTCCGCCTGGGTGCCACGCACCACCTTCGGCTTGACATTGAAAGTCTTGAGCCATAGGCCGAAATGGGGGCGGATGCAGAAGAAAGCCTCGCACACGATGATAAACACCAAGATATTGAGGACAAAGTTCGGGGCCAGATCATGGAAATCCAGGCCATAGTAGAACATGAGCCCTCGGACAAATGGGTGGAGAGGGAAGCCCAGTCCGCGGAGGAAATGGGGGAGGAACACCACCCTCTCATGGGGCCTAGGGGTGGGGATGAGCTGCCCCTCTTCGGTAAGCCAGTGCGCAATGTCGTTAGACAAGTATCCGGCCTTCCTCAGTCTTTTGATGTGTCCCTCCATGACGGAGGAGACCATCCACTTGCCTCCCGCTCCGGACATGGCTGGAGAAGGTTGAGGTGGGGTGTGCGGACTTGGGCGCTGGAGCTCGAGTGCGCCGAAATGGATAGGCAAAGGAGGAAGAAGGCATGGATGAAAAGGTGGATCCTTATCCCCTTATATGGGTGGACGCGACTATGTGCCCCCACTAGCCTGGTAAAACTTGCTTATGTCCCAAGAGCCATAGTCAATGGCGTGGTTGGGTTACCCACACCCGTATTGATGAGAATCCCGGAATAAGGGGACACGATATCTACTTTAACAAGACATGCCAAGGAAAACGCCTTGCTAAACACGCTGAGGTGGGACAGTAAAACGATTCGAATAAAGACTTGGCCGTGGTGTGATGTCACGCTACGGAATACGTCAACAGATTAGGTTTGTGTAAATATTATTCTCTCTATGGCAATATGTGGAAACTTATTTTGCAGAGCTGGACACTACCTTTGTGTTCAAAATCTTCTATGAAGTACTTGGAGGAGGAATCCGCCTTGCAATGCCGAAGACAATCTGAGCGCCGGACTCGTTGTCATTGAAGCCTGGTTTAGGGGCTACTGAGGGAGTCCTGGATTAGGGGGTGTCCGGATGGCCGGACTATACCTTCGGCCGGACTCCTGGACTATGAAGATACAAGATCGAAGACTTCATCCCGTGTCCGGAAGGGACTTTCCTTCGCATGGAAGGCAAGCTTGGCGATATGGATACGTAGATCTCCTACCATTGTAACCGACTCTGTGTAACCCTAGCCCTCTCCGGTGTCTATATAAACCGGAGGGTTTTAGTCCATAGGACGAACAACAATCATACCATAGGCTAGCTTCTAGGGTTTAGCCTCTCTGATCTCGTGGTAGATCTACTCTTGTACTACCCATATCATCAATATTAATCAAGCAGGACATAGGGTTTTACCTCCATCAAGAGGGCCTGAACCTGGGTAAAACATCGTGTCCCCTGCCTCCTATTACCATCCGCCTAGACACACAGTTCGGGACCCCCTACCCGAGATCCGCCGGTTTTGACACCGACACCCCTCTTCTCTGGATAGAGAGGAGACAGGGCTTCGAGAGAGCGAGGAGGATCTCCTCTCCTTGGATCATGCAAACGAGGCAGAGCGCTGCGGCACGGCAGGGCAAAGGGATCGAGGGAGATCTGGTTGGTGGTAGGTGGGTTGGATCGGGCAGGATCCCGATGAAGAAGGAGACCAGGAGGATGCGCTAGTTGGCTGGTTTTGGATCCCGATGGGGAGAGTGGCGGCGGGGAGGGACAAACCTCCTAGGTTTTAGGATTAGGCCAGATTAGGTATGAGGTGTGAGGTTGATCTATATATAGATAAAGGGGAGGGTTAGGATCATCCGATTTAAATCGAATGATCGGGAATAAATAGGCTAGGGAGTCCAAATAAGAAAATGGAGATGTTTTAGGGATGTTAGGGGATGATCCGAATCCAACGGCGATGACTGCCCGGGTCAGGTCCAGGACAGCTTTCGGACGCACGCGCAAGGAGGGTCGAGGGCTGATGAGAGAGGTTAGGTTGGGCCTGGTGGTAGGTAGTGGACTGTGTAGATGGTCTAGGGAGGAAAGAGAGGGAAAACCCATCAACAGTTTTCGGAGACCGAAAACGTCCGGCGATTTAACCGACTATAATGTCGCTATATATATCCGTTGCGGCATCAAACGGACTCCGAATGCGATGAAACTTGGCAGACGACCTACTAACAACATAACTACACCGCATGCCAACTTTCAAGCCATTCTGAGAACATTTTCCGGCCACTTATAAAATAATATTTCGGACATGCCGCAGGCGCGTGCAAGTGTGTCTGGGCTCAGAACGGACAATGGAAAGAACTCGGAGACCCGGACGAATGCAAGTTTTGAGAACATGCAGATGCAATGTGGATGATGACATGGCAAGATGCAACACGCAAGAAAAAACAAGGCAACAACCGCGAATAACTGGAAGACACCTGGCGCATTGGTCTCGGGGCGTCACAACACTCCACCACTACAAGAGGATCTCTACCCGAGATCCTAGGGATGGCACCGAAGAGAATCAGAAGAGGAAGAGAAGAGGTAAAACTAAGTTGCTTCTTTGACAAATGAGTGCAACCAACGAACCTTGAGAGGTTAAACAATTGAAAGAAGAAGACAATGGAGATGAACGAGATTGTGAACCCTCCGTTAGATAAGAGGAACATGGGATACGACGAGACCTAAGAGGTTAATTGACAAGATAGATATTGAAACCACTCTGGTTAAGCAGGATAGAGAAGGAAATAAGAATGATATAATTTGGGCAGCACTCCGACTGTAAATGGAAGGAATTGAACATGATCTTGACAAAACAAGATGATGGGTCGAAGAGAGCAACATTACAATGCCTCCGGAACAAATGTAAGAATGGAATCAAAAGAACGGAGGAGAAAACAACATCTTCTACCTCAAATGAGCTTGAAAAAGCATCTTTAGGAGAAGGTTCGAACGGAGTTGTTGGAAAACCAACAACGAAAAAAGTAAGCTTGTTGTGGGTTTATGGAAAACATCTCAAAACTAAGGTGGAATTCTGCCACTGAAAACAATAGATTGGATTGATATGAACAAGGAGACGAGAAAACTTATTTCACCGGGAGGATAAATGAAGAACTTGGGTCATTTATGAGCACCATAAATAGAAATAATCCCTAGCGAAAGCTTTAGGTGAAATATAACCCAAGATAACTCCAATGAAGAGATTGATGGGTTGCAAAGGTTCTCATGAACGAATTGAAAATGATGGGTTTAAAATATGTCATACCTGACAACTTGTGAATCATGAAACACAAAGCAATTTTCAAAAATGACATAACACCACCTCAAAATATAAATTAGAAAGAATTACACTTTGGAATGCATGATGAAGAATGCTTGAACTCCTCAAAATAAGACATGTGATGAACACCATGTTTATTTTTTTAGAATAAAGCTTGGCGGATCTTCGCTTTGAGAAATCTTGAAGAATAATTGAAGAATAAAATGAATCCTTGAAGAACAACCATGTAGAGCCCCCATGAAGAAATCCGGTAATAAAAGGATAATAAAAGAAAGAGAAGTTGAAAACACAAGGTGAAGCCTTGCAATGATTTAGATGGATCTTCGTGATGATGAGAGCTTGGAACTCCGGGAAAATAAAAGATGAAACAATTGAAACCGAGAATTTATTCATAATGGAGAATCTCCGGAAGAAAAGAATCCATCATTTGGATGAAGCAAGAATAAGAATTATGTTATGCATATCCTTCACCAATTTAAATTGATGACAAGCAACGGATTTGGCATACAACTTATTCTCGTAGAAAGGATTAAGATAGATATAGCGTCACTTGGGAAGGTCTTCAACGAACTGCCGGTAGGATTGGAAAGAACGAATGAATCTGTATGATAACGAAGGAAGAGAACTCTTGAACAAACTGTTGGGGAATGTAACAGAAATTTAAAATTTTCTACGCATCACCAAGATCAATCTATGGTTTCATATAGCAACGAGGAGAGAGGAGTGCATCTACATACCCTTGTAGATCGCGAGCGTAAGCGTTCAAGAGAACGGGGTTGATGGAGTCATACTCGTCGTGATCCAAATCACCGAAGATCCTAGCGCCGAACGGACGACACCTCCGCGTTCAACACTCGTACGGAGTGAGGACGTCTCCCGCGCCTTGATCCAACAAGGAGGAGGGAGAGGTTGAGGAAGAGGGCTCCAACAGCAGCACGACGGCGTGGTGGTGGTGGAGCTGCAGTACTCCGGCAGGGCTTCACCAAGCTCTTGCGGAGGAGGACAGGTGTTGGGGAGGGGAGGGGCTGCGCCTTGGATGGTGTATGCAGCCCTCCCCTTGCCCCTCTATATATAGGGGAAGGAGGATGGGGGCCGGCCCCCTCTGGATGAGATCTAGAGGGGGGGGGGCGGCCAAGGGGAGGGGGCTTGCCCCCCAAGCAAGGAGGGCGCCCCCTTTAGGGTTCCCCCCCCAACCCTAGGCGCATGGGCCTATGGGGGGGATGCGCCAAGCCCATGTAGGGCTGGTTCCCTTTCCTCTATAGCACATTAGGCCCTCCGAGAGACGTGGCCCCTCCCGGTGGACCCCCGGAACCCCTCCGGTTGCCCCGGTACAATACCGATATGCCCCCGAACCTTTTCAGTGACCATATGACAACTTCCTACATATAAATCTTCACCTCCGGACCATTCCGGAACTCCTCGTGACGTCCGGGATCTCATCCGGGACTCCAAACAACATTCAGTAATCACATACAAGTGTTCCTAATAACCCTAGCGTCATCGAACCTTAAGTGTGTAGACGCTACAGGTTCGGGAACCATGCAGACATGAACGAGGCAACTCTCCGGCCAATAACCAACAGCGGGATCTGGATACCCATGTTGACTCCCACATGTTCCACGATGATCTCATCGGATGAACCATGATGTCGAGGATTCAAGCAATCCCGTATACAATTCCCTTTGTCAATCGGTACGTTACTTGCCCGAGATTCCATCGTCGGTATCCCAATACCTCGTTCAATCTCGTTACCGGCAAGTCACTTTACTAGTGCCGTAATGCATGATCCCGTGACCAACTACGTAGTCACACTGAGCTCATTATGATGATGCATTACCGAGTGGGCCCAGAGATACCTCTCCGTCATACGGAGTGACAAATCCCAGTCTCGATTCATGCCAACCCAACAGACACTTTCAAGGATACCTGTAGTGCAACTTTATAGTCACCCAGTTACATTGTGACGTTTGGTACACCCAAAGCACTCCTACGGTATCCGGGAGTTGCACAATCTCATGGTCTAAGGAAATGATACTTAACATTCAGAAAAGCTCTAGCAGACGAACTACACGATCTTGTGCTATGCTTAGGATTGGGTCTTGTCCATCACATCATTCTCCTGATGATGTGATCCCGTTATCAATGACATCCAATGTCCATGGTCAGGAAACCGTAACCATCTATTGATCAACGAGCTAGTCAACTAGAGGCTCACTAGGGACATGTTGTGGTCTATGTATTCACACATGTATTACGATTTCCGGATAACACAATTATAGCTTGAACAATAGACAATTATCATGAACAAGGAAATATAATAATAACCATTTTATTATTGCCTCTAGGGCATATTTCCAACAGTCTCCCACTTGCACTAGAGTCAATAATCTAGTTACATTGTGATGAATCGAACACCCATAGAGTTCTGGTGTTGATCATGTTTTGCTCAAGGGAGAGTTTTAGTCAACGGATCTGCGACATTCAGGTCCGTATGCACTTTACAAATATCTATGTCTCCATTTTGAACATTTTCACGAATGGAGTTGAAGCGATGCTTGATATGCCTGGTCTTTTTGTGAAACCTGGGCTCCCTGGCAAGGGCAATAGCTCCAGTGTTGTCACAGAAGAGAATCATCGGGCTCGACGCATTGGGAATAACTCCTAGGTCGGTAATGAACTCCTTCACCCAGATTGCTTCTTGTGCTGCCTTCGAGCCTGCCATGTACTCCGCTTCACATGTAGATCCCGCCATGATGCTTTGCTTGCAACTGCACCAGCTGACTGCCCCACCATTCAAAATATACACGTATCCGGTTTGTGACTTGGAGCATCCAGATCTGTGTCGAAGCTAGCATCGACGTAACCCTTTACGACGAGCTCTTTGTCACCTCCATAAACAAGAAACATATCCTTAGTCCTTTTCAGGTACTTCAGGATATTCTTGACCGCTGTCCAGTGTTCCATGCCGGGATTACTTTGGTACCTTCCTACCAAACTTATGACAAGGTTTACATCAGGTCTGGTACA
Source organism: Triticum urartu (assembly GCF_056163025.1). NCBI lineage: Eukaryota > Viridiplantae > Streptophyta > Magnoliopsida > Poales > Poaceae > Triticum > Triticum urartu. The sequence continues at coordinate 494,690,481 of NC_141879.1, read as the reverse complement.
CAGCATGGCATACATAATAAGACCCTATGGTTGAGGCATAGGGGACAACATTCATCTTTTCTCTATCTTCTGCCGTGGTCGGGCATTGAGCCGTGCTCAATCTCGTACCTTGCAACACAGGCAAGAACCCCTTCTTTGACTGATCCATATTGAACTTCTTCAATATCTTGTCAAGGTACGTACTCTGTGAAAGACCAATGAGGCGTCTCGATCTATCTCTATAGATCTTGATGCCTAATATATAAGCAGCTTCTCCAAGATCCTTCATTGAAAAACACTTGTTCAAGTAGGCCTTTATGCTTTCCAAGAATTCTATATCATTCCCATCAATAGTATGTCATCCACATATAATATGAGAAATGCTACAGAGCTCCCACTCACTTTCTTGTAAACACGGGATTCTCCATAAGTCTGCGTAAACCCAAACACTTTGATCATCTCATCAAATCGAATGTTCCAACTCCGAGATGCTTGCACCAGCCCATAGATTGAGCGTTGGAGCTTTCACACCATGTTAGCATTCTTAGGATCAACAAAACCTTCCGGCTACATCATATACAATTCTTCCTTAAGGAAACCATTAAGGAATGCCGTTTTGACGTCCATTTTCCATATCTCATAATCATAGAATGCGGCAATTGCTAACATGATTCAGACGGACTTCAGCTTCGCTACGGGTGAGAAAGTCTCATCGTAGTCAACCCCTTGAACTTGTCGATAACCCTTAGCGACAAGCCGAGCCTTATAGATGGTCACATTACCATCCGCATCTGTCTTCTTCCTAAAGATCCATTTATTTTCTATGGCTCGCCGATCATCGGGCAAGTCAGTCAAAGTCCATACTTCATTTTCATACATGGATCCTATCTCGGATTTCATGGCTTCCAGCCATTTGTCGGAATCTGGGCCCGTCATCGCTTCTTCATAGTTCGAAGGTTCACCATTGTCCAACAACATGATTTCCAGGACAGGGTTGCCGTACCACTCTGGTGCGGAACGTGTCCTTGTGGACCTATGAAGTTCGGTAGCAACTTGATCTGAAGTTTCATGATCGTCATCATTAACTTCCTCTCTAGTCGGTGCAGGCACCTCAGGAACATTTTCTTGAGCTGCGCCACTCTCCGGTTCAAGAGGCAATACTTCATCAAGTTCTACTTTCCTCCCACTTACTTCTTTCGAGAGAAACTCTTTCTCTAGAAAGGATCCATTCTTGGCAACAAAGATCTTGCCTTCGGATCTGAGGTAGAAGGTATACCCAATAGTTTCTTTAGGGTATCCTATAAAGATGCATTTTTCCGATTTGGGTTCGAGCTTTTCAGGTTGAAGTTTATTCACGTAAGCATCGCATCCCCAAACTTTTAGAAACGACAGTTTAGGTTTCTTCCCAAACCATAATTCATACGGTGTCTTCTCAACAGATTTCAATGGAGCCCTATTTAAAGTGAATGCGGCAGTCTCTACAGCATAGCCCCAAAATGACAGCGGTAGATCAGTAAGAGACATCATAGATCACACCATATCCAATAGAGTGCGATTACGACGTTCGGACACACTATTATGCTGAGGTGTTCCAGGCGGCGTGAGTTGTGAAACTATTCCACATTTCCTTAAGTGCATGCCAAATTCGTGACTCAAATATTCTCCCCCACGATCTGATCGTAAGAACTTGATTTTCCTGTCACGTTGATTCTCAACCTCACTCTGAAATTCTTTGAACTTTTCAAAGGTCTCAGACTTGTGTTTCATTAAGTAGACATACCCATATCTACTCAAGTCATTAGTGAGGGTGAGAACATAACGATAGCCACCGCGAGCCTCAACACTCATTGGACCGCACACATCAGTATGTATGACTTCCAATAAGTTGGTTGCTCGCTCCATTGTTCCGGAGAACGGAGTCTTGGTCATTTTGCCCATGAGGCATGGTTCGCACGTGTCAAATGATTCATAATCAAGAGACTCCAAAAGTCCATCTGCATGGAGTTTCTTCATGCGTTTGACACAAATGTGACCAAGGCGGCAGCGCCACATGTATGTGGGACTATCATTATCAACCTTACATCTTTTGGTATTCACACTATGAATATGTGTAACATCACGTTCGATATTAAATAAGAATAAACCATTGACCAGCGGAGCATGACCATAAAACATATCTCTCATATAAAAAGAACAACCATTATTCTTGGATTTAAATGAGTAGCCATCTCGTATTAAACGAGATCCTGATACAATGTTCATGCTCAAAGCTGGCACTAAATAACAATTATTGAGGTTTAAAACTAATCCCATAGGTAAATGTAGAGGTAGCGTGCCGACGGCGATCACATCGACCTTGGAACCATTCCCGACGCGCATTGTCACCTCGTCCTTCGCCAGTCTCCGCTTATTCCGCAGCTCCTATTTTGAGTTACAAATATGAGCAACCGCACCGGTATCAAATACCCAGGAGCTACTACGAGTACTGGTAAGGTACACATCAATAACATGTATATCCCATATACCTTTGGTGTTGTCGGCCTTCTTGTCCGCTAAGTACTTGGGGCAGTTCCGCTTCCAGTGAACACTTCCCTTGCAATAAAAACACTCAGTCTCGGGCTTGGGTTCATTCTTTGGCTTCTTCCCGGCAGCTTGCTTACCGGGCGCGGCAACTCCCTTGCCGTCCTTCTTGAAGTTCTTTTTACCCTTGCCTTTCTTGAACTTAGTGGTTTTATTCACCATCAACACTTGATGTTCCTTTTTGATTTCCACCTCCGCTGATTTCAGCATTGAATATACTTCAGGAATGGTCTTTTCCATCCCCCGCATATTGAAGTTCATCACAAAGCTCTTGTAGCTAGGTGGGAGCGACTGAAGGATTCTGTCAACGACTGCATCATCCGGGAGATTAACTCCCAGCTGAGACAAGCGGTTGTGCAACCCAGACATTTTGAGTATGTGCTCGCTGACGAAACTATTCTCCTCCATCTTACAACTGTAGAACTTGTTGGAGACTTCATATCTCTCGACCCGGGCATGAGCTTGGAAAACCATTTTCAGCTCTTGGAACATCTCATATGCTTCGTGTTGCTCAAAACGCTTCTGGAGCCCCGGTTCTAAGCTGTAAAGCATGCCGCACTGAACCAGGGAGTAATCATCAGCATGGGACTGCCAAGCGTTCATAACGTCTTGGTTTGCTAGGGGTGGTGCTTCACCTAGTGGTGCTTCAAGGACATATGCTTTCTTGGCAGCTATGAGGATGATTCTCAAGTTCCGGACCCAGTCCATATAGTTGCTACCATCGTCTTTCAGCTTGGTTTTCTCTAGGAACGCGTTGAAGTTGAGGACAACATTAGTGTGGGCCATTTGATCTACAAGACATATTGTAAAGTTTTTAGACTAAGTTCATGATAATTAAGTTCATCTAATCAAATTATTTAATGAACCCCCACTCAGATAGACATCCCTCTAGTCATCTAAGTGATACATGATCCGATTCAACTAGGCCATGTCCGATCATCACGTGAGACGGACTAGCATCATCGGTGAACATCTTCATGTTGATCGTATCTTCTATATGACTCATGTTCGACCTTTCGGTCTTCCGTGTTCCGAGGCCATGTATGTACATGCTAGGCTCGTCAAGTCAACCTAAGTGTTTTGCGTGTGTAAATCTGGCTTACACCCGCTGTATGCGAACGTTAGAACCTATCACACCCGATCAGCACGTGGTGCTTCGGAACAACGGACCTTAGCAACGGCGCACAGTTAGGGGAACACTTTCTTGAAATTATTGTGAGAGATCATCTTATTTATGCTACCCTCGTTCTAAGCAAATAAGATGTAAAACATGATAAACATCACATGCAATCAAATAGTGACATGATATGGCCAATATCATTTTGCTCCTTTTTGATCTCCATCTTTGGGGCGCCATGATCATCGTCGTCACCGGCATGACACCATGATCTTCATCATCATGATCTCCATCATCGTGTCTTCATGAAGTTGTCTCGTCAACTATTACTTCTACTACTATGGCTAACGGTTAGCGATAAAGCAAAGTAATTACATGACGTATAAGTTGACATGCATGTCATAAATGAATTAAGACAACTCCTATGTCTCCTGCCGGTTGTCATACTTATCGACATGCAAGTCGTGATTCCTATTACAAGAACATGATCAATCTCATACATCACATATATCATTCATCACATCCTTTTGGCCATATCACATCACACGACATATGCTGCAAAAGCAAGTTAGACGTCCTCTAATTGTTGTTGCAAGTTTTTTACGTGGCTACTATAGGTTTCTAGCAAGAACGTTTCTTACCTACGCCAAAACCACAACGTCATATGCCAATTTCTATTTACCCTTCATAAGGACCCTTTTCATCGAATCCGATCCGACTAAAGTGGGAGAGACAGACACCCGCTAGCCACCTTATGCAACTAGTGCATGTCAGTCGGTGGAACCAGTCTCACGTAAGCGTACATGTAAGGTCGGTCCGGGCCGCTTCATCCCATGATGCCGCCGAATCAAGATAAGACTAGTAACGACAGGTAAATTGACAAAATCGACACCCACAACAACTTGTGTTCTACTCGTGCATAGAAACTACGCATAGACCTAGCTCATGATGCCACTGTTGGGGAACGTAGCAGAAATTTAAAATTTTCTACGCATCACCAAGATCAATATATGGAGTCATCTAGCAACGAGGAGAGAGGAGTGCATCTACATACCCTTGTAGATCGCGAGCGGAAGCATTCAAGAGAACGGGGTTGATGGAGTCGTACTCGTCGTGATCCAAATCACCGAAGATCCTAGCACCGAACGGACGGCACCTCCGCGTTCAACACACGTACGGAGCGAGGACGTCTCCCGCGCCTTGATCCAGCAAGGAGGAGGGAGAGGTTGAGGAAGAGGGCTCCAACAGCAGCACGATGGCGTGGTGGTGGTGGAGCTGCAGTACTCCGGCAGGGCTTCACCAAGCTCTTGCGGAGGAGGAGAGGTGTTGGGGAGGGGAGGGGCTGCGCCTTGGATGGTGTATGCAGCCCTCCCCTTGCCCTCTATATATAGGGGAAGGAGGAAGGGGGCCGTCCCCCTCTAGATGAGATCTAGAGGGGGGGCAGCGGCCAAGGGGAGGGGGCTTGCCCCCCAAGCAAGGGGGCGCCCCCTTTAGGGTTTCCCCCCCAACCCTAGGCGCATGGGCCCATGGGGGGGATGCGCCCAGCCCATGTAGGGCTGGTTCCCTTTCCTCTACATCCCATTAGGCCCTCCGAGAGAGGTGGCCCCTCCCGGTGGACCCCCGGAACCCCTCTGGTGGCCCCAGTACAATACCGATATGCCCCGGAACCTTTCCGGTGACCGTATGACAACTTCCTACATATAAATCTTCACCTCCGGACCATTCCGGAACTCCTCGTGACGTCCGGGATCTCATCCGGGACTCCGAACAACATTCGGTAATCACATACAAGTCTTCCTAATAACCCTAGCGTCATCGAACCTTAAGTGTGTAGACCCTACAGGTTCGGGAACAATGCAGACATGACCGAGACAACTCCCTGGCCAATAACCAACAGCGGGATCTGGGTACCCATGTTGACTCCCACATGTTCCACGATGATCTCATCGGATGAACCACGATGTCGAGGATTCAAGCAATCCCGTATACAATTCCCTTTGTCATTCGGTACGTTACTTGCCCGAGATTCGATCGTTGGTATCCCAATACCTCGTTCAATCTCGTTACCGGCAAGTCACTTTACTCGTGCCGTAATGCATGATCCCGTGACCAACTACTTAGTCACACTGAGCTCATTATGATGATGCATTACCGAGTGGGCCCAGAGATACCTCTCCGTCATATGGAGTGACAAATCCCATTCTCGATTCATGCCAACCCAACAGACACTTTCGGAGATACCTGTAGTGCACCTTTATAGTCACCCAGTTACGTTGTGACGTTTGGTACACCCAAAGCACTCCTACGGTATCCGGGAGTTGCACAATCTCATGGTCTAAGGAAATGATACTTGACATTCAGAAAAGCTCTAGCAGACGAACTACACGATCTTGTGCTATGCTTAGGATTGGGTCTTGTCCATCACATCATTCTCCTGATGATGTGATCCCGTTATCAATGACATCCAATGTCCATGGTCAGGAAAGCGTAACCATCTATTGATCAACGAGCTAGTCAACTTTAGGCTCACTAGGGACATGTTGTGGTCTATGTATTCACACATGTATTACGATTTCCGGATAACACAATTATAGAATGAACAATAGACAATTATCATGAACAAGGAAATATAATAATAACCATTGTATTATTGCCTCTAGGGCATATTTCCAACACGAACCACCATAATAATTAAAAATGAAAGTAGCAAAGGCACAATTTACCAGGAAGGATTGGAAAACGAATGAAGATACTAGAGGGAAATTAGATACATGAGAATGAAGAGATCATGAACCGATTAGAGGATATTTGAATGATGCACTGGTAAGATTTGGAGAACGATAGCTACCCGCTTAGAATGAATAATTCTGAGATGATGGGTTCTGGAGAATCAAATTGAAAAGACTCCTGAATTGCTCCGGATGGGTGAAAAGAATTCTCACAATCGAAAACAATTATGAGAGGTTGGCATCAAGCTTGAACCATGAATCTTTGAGAGAACGGATAAAATTTGAAGGAGAAACTCTTCTTCGGTCCTCAAAATCCGAGAATGACGATGAGAACCACAACCATGAATTGTTGAGGCACTCCGGAATGAAAATTAGAATTACTGAACAAATGATGAAAAGAATTTGAAAGATCTTGGAGAAAGACATTTGACTGATGATGATTCATTCTTACGTCAAACTTGGAGAAGAATTTGAGAATAACTCTGGAAAAATTAGAAGCGTCAGGTAATATCCTGGGAAAAGACCTGTGGGTTAAGGCCCACTCAAAGAAACACCGTTGAACAATTTAAAAGAGAGAATTCGCCGGTTGAATTAAATGGCTTGAAAGAGATAACAACCTCAAAATAACTTGAACGGATTGAGAATGGAAATGAATCTTCTGAGATATCTTCGCACTCCGGAACAAATGAATACTGAGAGGTGAAAGATTAAGAGGAGCACCGGCATGAGAAAACATTTGAAACGAGGAAAGGATATGATCGACAAAGCTTGACTTGAATCCACCGGAGAAGAAAAGAATGGAGAATGATAGACTTGAGGCTCCATTAGTATCTTCCTGAGAATCACCGAATAAGAACATTGACGGGAAAGAATGGAGAGGCTTCCCATCAATAAAAAAAATACTTGATTAAGAAATCTAAGTTCTTGAAGAAAAAGGAAGGGTGGGAGGGAGGGAAAACAAAGGCAACTTGGGGACGGATGAAACAAACAATGTTGCAAAGAACTGAGAATTGATCTAGCAAATGTAGAAATGATCAGATCCACTTGAAGGGAAGCACACCAGTTGGAAATAGAATTGAGATGACAACCTTGATGATCAAGAAGGATTAATACTCTTCATAGAAATATGAGAGCATCGCTTAGAAAGAGGCATGCAAGCAACATTTGACTTTGAAGCAACTCGAATACCACAACTCAAAACAAAACAAAGGATTGGCTTGCAGAATAAGCCAGAACAAACATATGATAGAGATTTTGTCTGAAGTTTTCGTGGTGGGGCCCACATGGGCTCGATCGTACAGCACCATCATGTACAAGGCAGTGCACATGACATACGAAGCGTCCCCGAGTCAGCATAGCCAAGGACTCTTTAAGACACAACGAGACCACTGTAAAACCAACAGTGGATAGGCAGACCACTAGACGTCGAACCCAATCTCATATCATGCATCTCCTGGAAAGATATCCTAGGAGCTACTTGAATTCGCACCTATAAACTCCAGAAATTTTCTGGTTATGCAATCAGGTGTTGGGGATACAGGGGAAGCATAATATCTCACCCAAACTAACAATACCTACATCCAGCTGTATCCATCCTTCAACACATAACCAACAAACCTTCGGAAATCGTGTACCTCAACTTTCAAAAAGCATCTGTTATATGAGTTATGGCAATACTCCCGAACTCCCGCCCCAGTACTGGGTGGCGTCGAGGTTATCTCACCAACAACTTCATAAAAGATATTTTCGATGTCGGCGAACTTAGGTATTCCAGAACTGCAATGATAAAATTGTGACGACAACACCTCGGAGCTCAACTCCTCGGGACACTGCCACAACCCCTAAATGTCAGGAGGCATGATACGTCTCCAACGTATCTATTATTTTTGATTGCTCCATGCTATATTATCTACTGTTTTGGACATTATTGGGCTTTATTATCCACTTTTATATTATTTTTGGGATTAACCTATTAACCGGAGGCCCAGCCCAGAATTGCTGTTTTTTTGCCTATTTCAGGGTTTCGAAGAAAAGGAATATCAAACGGAGTCCAAACGGAATGAAACCTTCGGGAACGTGATTTTCTCACCGAACATGATCCAGGAGACTCGGACCCTACGTCAAGACACAAAAGAGGAGGCCATGAGGTAGGGGGGCGCGCCTGCCCCCCTCCCTAGGCGCGCCCTCCACCCTCATGGGCCCCCTGTTGCTCCGCCGACGTACTCCTTCCCTCCTATATATACCTACATACCCCCAAACGATCAGATACAGAGCCAAAACCCTAATTCCACCGCCGCAACTTTCTGTATCCACGAGATCCCATGTTGGGGCCTGTTCCGGAGCTCCGCCCGAGGGGGCATCGATCACGGAGGGCTTCTACATCATCACCATAGCCCCTCCGGTGAAGTGTGAGTAGTTTACCTCAGACCTACGGGTTCATAGTTATTAGCTAGATGGCTTCTTCTCTCTTTTTGGATCTCAATACAATGTTCTCCCCCTCTCTTGTGGAGATCTATTCGATGTAATCTTGTTTTTGCGGTGTGTTTGCTGAGACCGATGAATTGTGGGTTTATGATAAAGTCTATCTATGAATAATATTTGAATCTTCTCTGAATTCTTTTATGTATGATTGGTTATCTTTGCAAGTCTCTTTGAATTATCAGTTTGGTTTGGCCTACTAGATTGATCTTTCTTGCAATGGGAGAAGTGCTTAGCTTTGGGTTCAATCTTGCGGTGTCCTTTCCCAGTGACAGTAGGGGTAGCAAGGCATGTATTGTATTGTTTCCATCGAGGATAACAAGATGGGGTTTTCATCATATTGCATGAGTTTATCCCTCTACATCATGTCATCTTGCTTAAGGCGTTACTTTGTTTTCATTAACTTAATACTCTAGATGCATGATGGATAGCGGTCGATGAGTGGAGTAATAGTAGTAGATGCAGGAAGGAGTCGGTCTACTTGTCTCGGACGTGATGCCTATATACATGATCATACCTAGATATTCTCATAACTATCCTCAATTCTGTCAATTGATCAATGGTAATTCGTTCACCCACTATAGAATACTTATGCTCTTGAGAGAAGCCACTAGTGAAACCTATGGCCCCCGGGTCTATCTTCATCATATTAATCTTCCAATACTTAGTTATTTCCTTTGCTTTTTTACTTTGATTTTATTTTACTTTGCATCTTTATCATAAAAATACCAAAAAAATTATCTTATCATATCTATCAGATCTCACTCTCGTAAGTGGCCATGTAGGGATTGACAACCCCTTACCGTGTTGGTTGCGAGGATTTATTTGTTTTGTGCAGGTACAAGGGACTCACGCGTAGCCTCCTACTGGATTGATACCTTGGTTCTCAAAAACTGAGGGAAATACTTACGCTACTTTGCTGCATCATCCCTTCCTCTTCGGGGAAAACCAACGCAGTGCTCAAGAGGTAGCAAGAAGGATTTCTGGCGCCGTTGCCAGGGAGGTTCACGGAAGTCAAGATTTGACTCTCGACAATGAGCCATTTCTGGCGTCGTTGCCAGGGAGTCTACGCAAATATCAATATACCAAGTACCCATCACAATCCCTATCTCCCGCATTACATTATTTGCCATTTGCCTCTTGTTTTCCTCTCCCCCACTTCACCCTTGCCGTTTTATTCACCCTCTCTCTCTATCCTCCCTCTCTTTCTCTATTTTCCTATTTTATGTTTGCTTGTCGTTATGGCTAGTCCCTTATCTTCTCCGTTGCCTCCCGAGAATGAAATTCTAAATTTTAAGCAAAGGGAGGGAGAGAATCTAAAAGATGCTTGGTATAGAATTTGCAATGCTCGAAATAGATCTACCAGGAAGCAATCTACTTCCGTTCTTCTTCGCAATTTTTATGTAGGTGTAACTCCTTGGCACAAATATATCCTTGATACTATTACCGGAGGGAACTTCTTAGGTAGTCATACTTTTGATTCTTATAATGCTATGATAGATTTGTTTGGCTCACCCTCTCTTTTGGTTAATGGAACTGTTTTAACTTTGGAGCATGTAATGCAGAGGCTCGAAATTATTGAAAATAAGGTTGCTACTGTAGAGTTAATTGAAAATTTGGATAAAAGATCCACAACCGAATCTCTCAATATGGATCTAAAGTAGGAGTCACTTTGAAAAATATTAAAGAGAAGGAGCCCATAGTTAATGAGAAAATAAATCATGATTCCACTAGGATCGATAAACTTGAGGATATTATTACCAACTTGGGAACCGATTTTTCTTCCATAAATAATACTCCAAGTTCTTCCAATAAAATTGCCAAGCTTATGTATGTTCCTAAAAATAAGGGTGAATCCTCTAAGGAAACTGCGGATCTCAAATCTATAAGTATTCATCCAAATCTTTTTGCTATCATTAAGGAACCATTCGTTACAAATGAATTTTTCAATCTTGTGCCTAAAAGTTTGATAATCAATAAGAAGAAAGAAATTCCTAAAGATGGTAGATGCCTCATTGAAGAATTGCCTACCAAAGATGGCAATACCTAGATCTATCCTTGCTTTTTATGCCTAGCTAGGGGCGTTAAATGATAGCGCTTGTTGGGAGGCAACCCAATTTTATTTTTATTCATTGCTTTTTGCTCCTGTTTAGTAATAACTAATTTATTTAGCCTCTGTTTAGGTTGTGTTTTTTTGTGTTTAATTAGTGTTTGTGCCAAGTAGAACCATTGGGAAGACTTGGGGAAAGTCTTGTTAATCTTCCTGTAAAAAACAGAAACTTTAGCGCTTGCGAGAACTGCTGCTATTTTTATTTGGAATGTGATATTTAGTTAATTATTTTTGCAGATGATTAATAGATAAATTCCTCACGTCCAGAAATTTATTTTAGAATTTTTGGGGTTCCAGATCTTGCGCTATCTACAGATTACTACAGACTGTTCTGTTTTTGACAGATTCTGTTTTTCGTGTGTTATTTGCTTATTTTGATGAATCTATGGCTAGTAAAATAGTTTATAAACCATAGAGAAGTTGGAATACGGTAGGTTTAACACCAATATAAATAAATAATGAGTTAATTACAGTACCTTGAAGTGGTCTTTTGTTTTCTTTTGCTAACGGAGCTCACGAGATTTTCTACTTTAAGTTTTGTGTTGTGAAGTTTTCAAGTTTTGGGTAAAGATTTGATGGATTATGGAACAAGGAGTGGCAAGAGCCTAAGCTTTGGGATTACCATGGCACCCCCGAGATAATCTAAGGACACCTAAAAGCCAAAGCTTGGGGATGCCCCGGAAGGCATCCCCTCTTTTCGTCTACTTCTATCGGTAACTTTACTTGGAGCTATATTTTTATTCACCATATGATATGTGTTTTGCTTGGAGCGTCTTGTATTATTTGAGTTTTTATTTGTTAGTTTACCACAATCATCCTTGCTGTACACACCTTTTGAGAGAGCCATACATGATTTGGAATTTTTTAGAATACTCTATGTGCTTCGCTTTTACCTTTTGAGTTATATAGTTTTGCTCTAGTAATTCACTTATATCTTTTAGAGCACGGTGGTGGATTTGTTTTCTAGAAACTATTGATCTCTCATGCTTCACTTAGATTATTTTGAGAGTCTTAAATAGCATGGCAATTTTATTAAATAATCCTAATATGCTAGGTATTCAATATTAGTAAAAAATTTCCTAGGAATGTTTTGAATAGTAAGAGACGTTTGATGCTTGATGATTGTTTTGAGATATGGAGGTAATAATATAAAAGTCGTGCTAGTTGAGTAGTTGTGAATTTGAGAAGTGCTTGTGTTGAAGTTTGCAAGTCCCGTAGCATGCACGTATGGTAAACGTTGTGTGACAAATTTGAAACATGAGGTGTTTTTTTTATTTTCTTCCTTATGAGTGGCGGTCGGGGACGAGCGATGGTCTTTTCCTACCAATCTATCCCCTAGGAGCATGCGCGTAGTGCCGAGGTTTTTGATGACTTGTAGATTTTTGCAATAAGTATGTGAGTTCTTTATGACTAATGTTGAGTCTACAGATTATATGCACTCTCACCCTTCCATCATTGCTAGCCTCTTCGGTACCGTGCATTGCCCTTTCTCACATAGAGAGTTGGTGCAAACTTCACCGGTGCATCCAAACCCCGTGATATGATACGCTCTTTCATACATAAACCTCCTTATATCTTCCTCAAAACAGCCACCATACCTACCTATTATGGCATTTCCATAGCCGTTCCGAGATATATTGCCATGCAACTTTCCACCATTCCGTTTATCATGACACATTCATCATTGTCATATTGCTTAGCATGATCATGTAGTTGACATAGTATTTGAGGCAAAGCCACCGTTCATAACTCTTTCATACATGTCACTCTTGGTTCATTGCATATCCCGATACACCACCGGAGTCATTCATATAGAGTCATCTTTTGTTCTAGCATCGAGTTGTAAATAAATAGAAGTGTGATGATCATCATTTTCTAGAGCATTGTCCCAAGTGTGGAAAAAAGACAAAGACCGTATAAAAAAGGCCTAAAAAATGAGAGAAAAAAGAGAGAAGGGACAATGTTACTATCCCTTGCCACACTTGTGCTTCAAAGTAGCACCATAACCTTCATGATAGAGAGTCTTTTGTTTTGTCACTTTCATATACTAGTGGGACATTTTCATTATAGAACTTGGCTTGTATATTCCAACAATGGGCCTCCTCAAGTGCCCTAGGTCTTTGTGAGCAAGCAAGTTGGATGCACACCCACGTAGTTTCTTTTGTTAAGCTTTCATACATTTATAGCTCTAGTGCATCCGTTGCATGGCAATCCCTACTCCTTGCATTAACATCAATCGGTGGGCATCTCCATAGCCCATTGATTAGCCTCGTTGATGTGAGACTTTCTCCCTTTTGTCTTCTCCACATGACCCCCATCATCATATTCTATTCCACCCATAGTGCTATGTCCATGGCTCGCGCTCATATATTGCGTGAAATTTTATAGGTTTGAGATTGCTAAGGTATGAAACAATTGCTTGGCTTGTCATCGAGGTTGTGCATGATGAGAGCATTCTTGTGTGACGAAAATGGAGCATGACTAAACTATATGATTTTGTAGGGATGAACTTTCTTTGGCCATGTTATTTTGAGAAGACATAATTGATTAGTTAGTATGCTTCAAGTATTATTATTTTTATGTTAATATGAACTTTTATCTTGAATCTTTCGGATCTGAATATTCATACCACAATTAAGAAGAATTACATTAAAATTATGCCAAGTAGCACTCCGCATCAAAAATTCTGTTTTTATCATTTACCTACTCGAGGACGAGCAGGAATTAAGCTTGGGGATGCATGATATGTCTCCAACATATCTATAATTTTTTATTGCTCCATGCTATATTATCTATTGTTTTGGACATTATTGGGCTTTATTATCCACTTTTATATTATTTTTGGGACTAACCTATTAACCGGAGGCCCAGCCCAGAATTGTTGGTTTTTTTTGCCTATTTCAGGGTTTCGAAGAATAGGAATATCAAACGGAGTCCAAATGGAATGAAACCTTCGGGAACGTGATTTTCTCACCGAACATGATCCAGGAGACTTGGACCCTACGTCAAGACACAAAAGAGGAGGCCACGAGGTAGGGGGGCACGCCTACGCCCCCCCGGCGCACCCTCCACCCTCATGGGCCCCCTGTTGCTCCACCGATGTACTCCTTCCTCCTATATATACCTACGTACCCCCAAACGATCAGATACAGAGCCAAAACCCTAATTCCACCCACTACAAAAAAATACACTTCCGTGATGATACATGTTTGTCACAGTAGGTCGCGTTTTTTGTCATGCATGTACATCCATGACGATTTTATGACAGAATCAAGATAGTCATACCTGTGCTGTCGTAGAAGAGTTCCATGACATTACCAAAATTATCATCACGGAAGTGTCCACTTCCATGACGATAAATCGCGCGTCATAGAAGTGCTTTCGTCAAGGGTGACCGACACGTGGCATCCACTGTAACGGAACGCCGTTAAGCTATCGGGTCGGGTTTTGGATCCGATAACCTGTTAACAGCCCCGACCAATGGGAAATTTCCATGTGTAAAATTCTTATTGGCCAGACGAAACACGTGTCAGCTCGTTAGTGGGTCAGATAGGTGCCTATGATATGTCGACACGTGCCACGGCCCACCACTGGCCCATTTAGCTTACAAAGTCGGCCCGTTTGACTTGGTCAAAAGTTAACGGGCTGGCCCATGAAAAGCCTGTTAACGGTCTCTTCGCAAATAGCCCATTTTACGGCCCGTTAACTCACGACCCATTAGGCCCTAAAGGAAATCGGCCCAACAACGTCATGTGGGCCGTCGAATATAACACCAGCCCATTTCACTTTCGGCCCATGTATGGCCCACGACGTCTTTCGACCCATATGAGGCCTTCGTATCTTTCGACCCTTTACAGGCCCACGGTGACTCTAGCCCATAATGAACAATAGTTTTATTTATACCCGTTAACGGCCTGTGATTTACATGGGCCATTTCCAGCCTGTGTTAGCTTTCGGCCTATTGACGGCCCATACGTTCTTGGGATCCTTTTCGGCCCTCGATTACTTCCGGCCCGTTACTGGCTTGTTCCCCTAATGGGCCAAATTCGGCCCATGGCAAGAGTCGGCCCGTTACAGACCTGTTCCCCTAATGGGCCAAATTCATCCCATGGCAAGAGTCGGCCCGTTACTGGCGTGTTACCCTAATGGGCCAAATTCGGCCGATGGCAAGAGTCGGCCCGTTTCTGGCCTGTTAACCCGTTGCGCCGTTTCCAGCCCGTCCTATTTTCTGGCCCATTAACGACCCGTTATGCCTGTGACAGAATTAAGCCTTTGCTGTCCTACGGCCTGTTAACGGCCTGTTACCGTGCTGGGCCAATACCAATTACGCCCGATTACGGCCCATGTAGACCCATTTATCCGACGCCCCAAGGCCCACCGATTACAGGCCCATTTATCGACGGCCCGTAGGAGACCCATGGATCCTACGGCCCGTATATGGCCCATGGTAGTTGCGGCCACTAGCAAACCAGGGAAAAAGAAGACTAGGAAATAAATAAGGCCAAAACTAACGCTAGGCTATTAAGGCGATTGCACAGATTACATCCACTCGGCATCAAAGATCGCCACCAGTGCAAATATAGGGAACACCCTACACTATACAAAAATGGCTTGCTGTTTTCTTCAGCCGGTGGCTGCACGTTAAGAATAAATTTTGTATCACACCAAAACAAATTACAACTATATAACAAAAGGAAGGTTGGCATAAAACTTAACAGTCTAGCAGACAAATGCACCACCAGAAGTTCAGAAGCTTAGTTCATTTGACCTGACTGTTACGTTTTCATGCTGTATTGTCCGATGGAGCACCATAACCCTCGCCTTCATTTCCCCTAGGCTCCAAAACAACATAGCAAATGTCTGATAGTCTGGTTTCAAAACCATGCATATCTTGACGACATTGAGCAATGTTTCTCCTTGTTTCACAAAGGGTCTCTATTAGGGAATGGACTTGTGTCTGGAGCGCAGATACAACATTGCTTTGAGCCTGCATATGTTGATCATGAGGCAGTTTGGACAATATTGCCTTAACAACCAACCCAATATTACGCAGGAACACGCTTTTGGCACTGTTAGTGGACAGGTACTGACCCACTATAGCAAGAGTTGACATTGCGGTTATAGTTGCCTCGCCACCTTCAGAAGGTGGCGGTTCCACCATTTTTTCCATAGCTCACTGAAAAGTTGAGGTTTTACATTAGTAGTACCAGAACAGAAGATATTAAGGAGGCAGCAAAACCAAACAAAATAGCTTTGGCCTATATACAGAACTTATTCTGGTGAACCCATGTAAAATATTAGTTGTATTTTATTGCAAAGTACATAATAAAACCAGGTTCCAAACATATGACCATGTACCATCGCTAATGTATTGTCTATTTCTTCACATTGTATTGAGGGCTAAGGATAAAGAGACGAAGTTTATAATACGGTAAGCATAGTATGACATCATTCATATCACAAAACAATTGAGAACAGACAAACAGGCAATTGTAACGTTGTGTGGGCAAGTCCAGCACGAAACTAGATTACGGGTCAAGATCAAAGGAACATCACTCCTCTCTTTTAAACCTTGTAAGGTGCAATGATATGCTAAGACAATTGTGTATAAAATTGAAAAGAGTAATAGACATTGGTTGCAAACCATGTAGTTCAAGGCACAAGTCAGAGTAAGTAGTAGTTAAAAGGCATGAGGATTAAGGACTTACAACAGCGGCTTTGACTGGTGTAGTCATGCCCTTCTTCTTGCTGGTGTGACAGTCCTTGAAGATTTCCACAACATTTGTTTCAGGTACTTTTTGGTCCTTGCGGGCTTTCCTCTGCATTTCAAACAAGTCAATATAGATCTGATAATATGGTACAGCAAAAAGAGTGAAACAACAGCTAATTACAAGAGCCTCACAGTGTGCAATATAGCTACGAGATCCTGTCGTGTGTTGGAATTTCACTTTCGTACGGTTGGCCTTGTTCTTTGAACAGTTCACCTACAAGAAGATAGATTTGTGTGGCACATGCGTAAATAGGACTTCAACATGTGATCTGATCACATATATATAATGTACCTGATACTTTGGATCAGACCAGTGTTTAACAAGGCCCCTCCAGTCTTCATCCGATATATTTTCCACTGGAGATGTTTGGGAAAGTTCACTGTTAGCCTTGCCTTCAAGGTGAGTTTTCCTCAAGTTATACCGATACTGTCGCAGAGCAGACTTGAAAACATGGGTGCAAGCTTGTCTGGTTGCATCATCTTGGCTATCCAACTTGAACCTCATCTGTTGAAAATTATGGGAGTCTCATTATCAGCAACCTAGAAAGTATGGGACAGAGCAAGACGATATTACTAGTTTCCATACATAACCATACTTACAGATAAATGGTCAAGGAAGGTGTTGAACTGGGTTTCGTCTTTGTCATTCCTGTACTGAATCCATGTTGGGAGGATACGTACATGACACCTAACGGCAACCGTTGCCTCTGATACTAACTTGGCTGTCTCTGTAGCATCACGTGGCCTTTTTAAACCTGCCTCAAAATGGATCTCCATTCTTCCTCCTCTAGATTTAGTTAACCTATCGAGCATTATCCCTGATGTTTGTTTCCTCTTGTGCCTAGGTGCTAGTCCAAGAACGAACATAGGAAGTGTTAGTGCACATCAAACTGTGAGACTACATATAAAGAAGCATGCAACTGTAACATGACTCCAGCAACTACCTTCTTGCTGTTGAAGCTCACAAGGTTCATCTGATATTTCCAACTCGTCTTGTGTCAAGAGTGCTTGGGAAGTAGTGTCAGGTGGCAAGGGAGCTTGGGAACGTGCTGCTAGCTCAGTTGACACACGAGTAAGTCGTGCAGCTAGTAGTACTGTGGTAGGTGTTGCAAGAACTAGGACTGTCTCTGCTTGTTTGGTGGCAGCTATTTGTTTCTGTTTGGATTTTTTTGCAACTCGTGTAGCATGGGATGCCGTGTTTGTAGAATTTTCCGCTGAACTTTGACCTTCTATTGCACCATCAGTACCAGCAGAATCCGCAGGATTCATCCGCTTCTCATTCCCTGCCATTCTATGTTTCTTCCTCTTTCTCTGTGCCATGTTAAGTCAAGCCGACAAGAAAAACGAATAACAATTTAGTTCTTCAGAACAAATTGATGTGTGATGCAGACGAACTGAACTTTGATGTTAGACAACCAGATGATAGGAGGATGTAATATGTATGAAAAACAGGATGGAAGAGATAACCAGAACTATGATGTGTAAACTAAGAAGAAGACATTTCACCAAATTAGAAGCAATGCAATGGAAGGTAGACACCATATGAAAGATGCTACAAATATCGCTCTGCCAAGTTAACAATGTCTCATCATAAATGGCGTTTAAACAAATGTGTAGCAGTACAAGAAATAAATCATATGCAAGATGCAAACAACATCACACTACCATGTTAGAGGTCTCTCGTCATTAGTACCATTGCATATTCACAGCATTGCATATTCACAGTTTATGATGTGTAAACTAAGGAGAAGGCATTTCAACAAATTAGAAGCAATGAAAGATAGACACCATATAAAAGATGCAACTAATATCACTCTACCAAGTTAAAACTGTCTTGTCATAAGTGCCATTTCAACAAATTAGTAGTACAAGCTAGAAAAGAATGTGAGATGTAACCTATATCACACTTCGAAGTCAAACGTGTCTTATGATAAGTGATTGTTGCAGGTTACACAACAGTAGTAATTTGATGTAAGAACATGGTGTGATAGACATATATTGTATTTTCTAGAAACAGGAACACGTGTCTTATTCAAGTATAATGTGTAAAGTAAGCAGATGGAATTCAACAAAATTAGAAGCAATACAAGCTAGACATCACACATAACATGCAACCACATATAACAGTGCCAAGTTAGAGGGAGCACCGGTGATGCTGCACTAGGGGAGACGTGCTCATCATAAACACAGCTTTGTTGAGTGTCTATGCATGTGTTGTCTTGGAAATCATCTTGGGGGTGTGGAGGAGTAGAAACTATAGAGGCCCTCCGTTCGGAAGGAGCACCTTTATCCGCTGCCTTGCTAACTTCCTTACGCTTTATTGATTTTGAATTGTCAAGTAAAACCGACAAGAAAAAGCAATAAAATTCTATCTTCAGAACTCATTCATGCATGATATTGACAATCACTACTTTGATGTAAGGCAAACACATGATACCATGATGGAATATGTACGAAAAACAGGACGGCATGGCATGTTCACAACTGTTTGTGTAAACTAAGCAGAAACCATTCCAGCAAATAAGAAGCAATGCAAGCTAGACACCACATGAAAGATGCAACCAATATGACTCTGCCAAGTTAAAAACATCCCATCCTAAATGGAATTTCAACAAATTAGAAGCAGCGCATGCTATAAATCATATGAAAGATGCAACTAATATCGCACTGCATATACTAAAGGTGTCTCATCATGTTGATTGATGCGGGATACAAAAAAACAATAGTTTTATGTAAGGACATGCTTAATAGATAGATGTACTATGTACTAAATATAGGAAGGCATGTCACATTAACAGGTATAATGTATAAGGTAAGAAGACTAGCACATGCAGTTTAACCAGATTGGAAGAATTACAATCTAGACACCATATGCAACATGCAACCACATATCACGCTGCCAAGTTAGAGCAAGCACCTGTGATGCTAGTGTAGGGGAAATGTTGTAATCAACTACAGAGCTACGTTCACTATCTTCATCTAGCATTTCTGTTTCTTGAGAATCATGTCGGGAGGCTGACGCTGCATTCTTTAAATGAGGAGTAGTCCCCTTGCCTGCCTGCCTCATCATAAGTGATTGATGCGGGATACACAAGAACATTAGTTTGATGTAAGAACATGGTTAATACACAGATGTACTAGTATGTACCAAAAACAAAAAGGCATGTCATATTCAAAGGTATAATGTGTAAGCTAAGCAGATGCAATTTAACCAAATTTTTTTGAAGGTTAGGACAGTAGGAAAGGCTCCTACTGCTTATATATTACCAAATATGAAAGTTTGTTACATATGCACAGGGTGGAGAGGGGGGGGAGGAGGGAGAGAAACAACTACATGGCTAAGTTACAAGATGTAGGCAATATCCTTAGCAAGGATTCCTCTATAGATCTCTCTATGTATAGGGTCAATGTATAGTAGCCAAAGTTTTGTGCACCAGATGTTTTTTGTGGTAAGGTAGTCTATGTAGGAGATCTCGAAAGTCATTAATGAACCTCCCTTTCCATGAGCCAATGCATGGCCGCATGTTTCTAAAGTGATTGTTATTGCGTTCTTTCCATAAGCTCTAGGCTGCCAGGAGGAATATCTCCATGATCATTTTGTGATGGTGTCTTTCTTTCAATTTTTCCAGCAGCTGGAGGCGATGTTGATGGTTGCTCCATGTGATGTTCAGTATCCTCCAGCAGGCCTGGCTAAAAGTGCAGTGGAAGAAGAGGTGCTCCACTGTTTCTTCAATGTGTTGGCCACATAGCAAACAATCCAAATTGGTCCCTATGTTATAATGTCTCCGCTTGAGCATGTTCCTTGTATTAAGACGGTCAAATAGGAGGAGCCACCCAAAAACCTTTATTTTTGCCGTGCATTTAGTTTTCCATAGCCAGTTGAAAGCCGCATGCGCCTTTATCTCTCTGAAGTAGTAGCTGTAATACGATGTTGTTTTAAAACTGTGTGCACCCCAACAGCAGGTCCATGTATCATTCTCGTTTGTGAGTTCCACAGTAGCTACTTCCCTACGAATCTGCCTCAGCTCATCGTAGGCTTGTACTGAAAGCGGGAGATGAAAGGTTGCTGCCCAATCAGATGTGTTGAGGAAGGCTTGAATCAGAATGTCACCATTCTTGCAGTAAGAAAATGCTCTTGGGTATTTTCCCTCATAAATGGAATGGTTCCAGTCATCTTTCCAGAACAGGGCGGAGCTGCCATTGTGCACATTGACTTGGGTTATTCCTCGATAAATTGGCATTAATTGGATGAGGTCTCGCCACCAAAAGGATCCGCAAGGTTCTGTTGCATGGGGTACAGAATCTGTATAATATGTATTCCAGATGAGGCTAACCCAAGGTGTGTCTTGCTGATTGTAGAACTTGTGTAGGAGTTTGAGCAGCAAAGCATCATTTTGAATATGAAGGTCTAGGACCCCAAGTCCACCGCTCTGTTTTGGGCGGCAAACCATGGACCAAGCAGCCAGCGAGTTGCATTTGTCTCCATTGTCCATTTTCTTATTCCAGAGGCAGTATCTCCTGATTTTGTCCAATTGTGCAATGATTTTCGGAGGGAGTCTTAAGGTGCCCATGGGGTAGATAGCCAGCGACGTGATGAGGGAGTTTAGGAGTGCTAATCTACTTGCATAGGACATGAGTGACATAGTCACAGTGACTTTTCTTTCTGCCTTGCAAACAAACGGTGTTAGATCCAAAACCAAAGGTCGAGTGGTGCCTAAGGGTAGCCCAAGGTAAGTGAATGGCATGGTTGCTTGAACACAGCCAAAAATCGTTGCCAGCTCATCACATTTGTCTTGAGGGGTGTTGATGGGCACCAACGCCGACTTATGAAAATTGATTTTGAGTCCCACAGAAGTAGCATAATCCTCAAGAATCTGTTTGATCTTGGTGGTCTGATTGATGCAGGAAGGCAGGATAATTATCATGTTGTTAGCGTACTGAATCACCGGGTACTGGTCATTTCGTTTTGGCAGGATTGGGTGTTGGATGATCTGGTTTTGAAGTACCTCATTTAGAGCGGTTTGGAGCAGGTCCGCTGTCAACACAAATAACAATGGTGATAGAGGGTCGCCCTGACGTACACCACATTTACAGAGAAATTGTCGACCTGGCACCCCGTTGAGAAGCACCGAGGATTTGCCCGATGAGAAGATATTTTCCATCCAGTTTAGCCATTGGGTTGGAAAGCCCATGTGTTTCATAATTAGCATCATCGCAGGGTGTTGGATCGTATCAAAAGCCCTTGCGAAGTCTAGTTTCAACAGTACAATCTCTCATTTGGACGCTTGGCACTAATGAATATACTCGAAAGCCCATGCAAGGCAGTCGTGGATAGATCAACCATGGAGGAAGCCATATTGGTTGCGATGAATAATCTTTAAAATAATTTTCTTGAGGCGATTGGCAAGTATCTTGGTTATAAGCTTGAGGCAGCAATTCAGGAGTGTGATCGGGCGAAAGTCATTGACTGTCACAGGAGCATTATTCTTAGGTATTAAAGTGATATGCCCATAGTTGATGCTCTCTAGATTTAAATGCCCCTCATGGAACTCTTCACATAGTTGATAAATGCCATTTTTGATAATGGGCCAGCAAGCTATAATGAATGCCCCGTTAAACCCATCCGGTCCTGGGGCCCTATTTGGTGGCATTTCTTTGACTACCGCATCGATTTCTGCATGTGTAAATGGGGTAATCAAGCTATGAAAAAAAACTTCTTATCGGAGCATTTGTGAGAGGTTGAACTTCATTGGTTGTGGATCGTAAGATCCTTGTCTTTCTTTGTATGTGCCAAACAAGATCGCCTCTTTTTATATGTGATC
This sequence comes from Triticum urartu, assembly GCF_056163025.1. Taxonomy (NCBI): domain Eukaryota; kingdom Viridiplantae; phylum Streptophyta; class Magnoliopsida; order Poales; family Poaceae; genus Triticum; species Triticum urartu. Next base: position 494,667,896 of record NC_141879.1, on the reverse strand, counting down.
ATCCACCTCAGCTCCATTGTGGTCTTGCAAGGTTTTTACAAAATTCTTTCTGTATCTTCCCATGGCCACCGCTTGAATTTTTTTTGAATTCTCATCACCAAACTGAATCCATCTGATGGTGCATTGTTTTTTCCAATGATCTTTTTGGTATTGTAGCAGGCGAGCAAATGTTTTTTGAGTATATCTCTAAAATTACCTTCTGGCAATGTGAGGGATTGCCGGTCAGCAATATTGTCGAGTTCAACCAGAGCTTTGTTGGTGTTCTCAATCGCAATCTTCAGTCAAGAGATATGGCGGCTCCAATGTTTGAGAGCATGCCGGACTGCCTTTAGTGTTTGACACAGACGGGATGCTGCATTGGACTTCTTGTTATATTTTATCGGTTTATTCCAGGCTAGGGACACAACATCCATAAACCCTGGGTGTGCGATCCAGTAAGTTTCAAACCTAAAAATCTTGCTACGCGGTATTGATGTCTGAATGGCCACAGAGTAGGGGACATGATCAGATACTGGCTTACCTAGGGGGGTCACCGTGGTGTTTGGAAACGTGGCAGTCTAGTTTAAGGATGTAAAAAACCAGTCGAGATGTTCCAACAGAGGGTTATGTTGCATGTTAGACCACATATATCTTCTGCCCTTTATAGGTAGCTCAGTAAGATTTTGTTCACGTATGAAGTCATTGGAAGTGAACATATCGTGGATATCTCCTCCAGATTTATTACGATTTTCCGATGAGTGTATATAATTAAAATCACCCAGTATGAGCCAATCTTCTGTCCAGGGTATGTGCATGTCAAAAAGCCATTGTGTATATGTGGATATTTGTTCCCCTTGACAAGGACCGTATACATTAATCAGTTTCCAGCGATGACCCGATTGGGTTCAATTTAACAAAATTGGAAGCAATACAAGCTAGACATCCGACTGGAGTGGTGAGCATGATCATCTAGGTCCTGAGAGCCTGGTGGGAGGCGGGCTGCTTCGCCACCATCGCATATTTTTAGTTGGCTTCCAGGTGATGCCTATCTTTGCTGGGCTTGTCACTGGCTCGGCCAGTGCCCTGACTACCTATTTGTCTTCTGGTGCTCACGGGGTGGTGGTTCATGTAAAAAAAAAATCTTTCCTTATCTTACCAACTTCGGCCTTTCGAATACAAGCTAGACACCATATGGAACATGCAACCACATATGACACCGCGAAGTTAAAGCAAGCATCTGGGATGGTGGTTCATTGCGAGCGAGGTCATCAGCTCCAGAGCTACGTTTACCATCTCCATCTGCTGACGCTGCACCCTTTATAGCGCTGTAACATGTCTTGCCTACCCGCATACGATGCTGGAGCGACTTCTCTCTTTTCTTTTTGGCTTCTCTCATGGCAGCAGAGTCTGAAATACCCTTGCATAAAAACACAATAGTGAGAGTAAGGGTGAAGTGTGTGCAGAACTAGTGCACTGTAAAAGTAGCAGATAGCAGGTGGCTGAAAAATAAATGACAGGAGACATATGATAGATCTACAAAATTGCATGGCAAACAAAATTAGATTCTACTCCGTATGATTTTGTAATATATGAGCACAGGAAATGCAGGTACTCCTCTAGCACACCACCACATGTGGTCATATCTAAGATAACAGTCGACTGAAAATAAATAGGTCAGTCGATTTTTTTAATGAACCGTCCGATCTATAAGGGACGGGCAGATGGCCTTCGTCTACCTCCCGCCAGTCACTGTTGACGATCTTTCTCGAACCACCAGCGACCAGCGACCACCGGCCCAGACCCCTGCCTCTGCCGCCCCGCCCTCCCATCGACCTCACACCACCGCCGTGCTTGGCAGTGCCCCAGGCCATCCCTTTAATCCCGCCGACCTCCAGATCGGGCGCCAGTAGCTCTACTTCGCACACGCCCCTAAGATAAACACCAAGGCGCTGCTTCCCCGGCGTAATAGGCGTACTAGTGCCTGTTACGCCGGGGAATGCTTCTGTTAATTGGGAATCAACTGGCCAGAAATTGAAATTCAGGGGGGCGATGGACCTCTAGCTAAGGTGAAATAGTATATGAGGAGAAACCTTGTGCATCGCGAGTTACTAGGAACATATAGTATGAAGAAGAAGCGGTCAACTAGTGTCTTCTATGGGATGAATACCGTGCAAGCAGAGACGTAAGATTTGCACGGATAAGGGAAGAGGAGTACCTTTTTCGGTTGCCAGTGTGGTCACCTCCACATGTCATGCCGATCTTCCTATTTTTACCGGGAAACCGATGTTCCGGAGGGCGCAGGCTTGGACGAACCCATGGCCAAATTGTTGACTGTGTTGCCGTGGCCATATGTCGACAGAGGGGAAGCAGATCCGAGGCGGTGAAGGACGGCGTAGCAGGAACAGCTCCGGTGCGGTGGAGGGTGGCGAAGTTGGAGCGGCAACAGTGAGGCGCAGGATGGCGTGGTTGAACTGGCTCGGGTACGGACGGCTCGGCCTCGGCTTCAACTACTAGCCATGGAGGGCGTTGCGGTGGACGACGACGTCAGGGTATCGGCTCCGGCGTGATGGAGGAGGGCGGCGGTTGAGGGTGGGATGGGGTGGCGGACGGAGGAAGCCGGGGTTTCGCAGCTGGTAGAGAGGTAGTTTTGGCGCCCATGGAGTACGAATGGGGAATTAGATGGGTGGGGGGAACCATGTTTCGGTCTGGGGCGTGCTTGTTTTTGGCTTTTTTGAACAGATGATGGGACGCGCTTGTTTGAAATTTGGGGAAAGTACAAACTTTGCCCCCCCTCTTAAATTTCAGACCTACTGCGGGTCGGGGGTAGGATGGTAATCCCAGGTGTCCCAAATAGTGGGCGGGAGCGATTTCGGCCGTGCGCATGTGTGCTTAGGTGGCCATTGTGTATGAATGTTTTTCGGATGCGGTTGCGTGGAGTCTAGATGAAGCTACAAACCTACCCTGGTTTAGACCTTTGGACGTCGGGCCGGTAGGTTTCACGGGTCAGAGTTATTAGAAAAGTAATTTCCTTGTACTACCAAACATTGGTCTCACGCGGTTTCGGGCGACTAGAGGCTCTTTTGGCGCTTCGTTAGAAATTTTGAAACACAAGCATTCACGTTTAGAGTACTCTTGAACTATGAGGATTAACCTAAATAGATAACGTTATATTTGACCTTGTATGTTTGAAAACCTCATTAAATTATCCGCTTCTTTTGAAATTTTGACACTTGAAAATCCTATAACTACGATTATTTTGGAATGGAGGAGCTAAATTTGAATCTATTTCGTACACGACTACATATGCTATTATGTACAAAATCAGAGCAAAGATTGGTGCCCCCATAATTTAGGTATGGTTTACAAATGCCATGATATCAAATTCAAATAATTGAATGGACTTCATGTTGAATTCGATTTTTTTAAACCACCTTAAGTTGAATTCAAATGTATGCTAGTTCATAGGTAGCTATTTATAATGTCCATTGTGTAACTTTCGTATGTATAATGTGCTTTACACACACAACATGAACTATACTCACATTTATATTCGATTGCTAAAGCGATGCATTGTCTGGAGTTCAAAATACTAACTATGTGGATCAATTGTGTCGAATAATAACATAGACATGCTCAAATTCGATAGAATCTAGATGTCTGATGGATCAATGACTGCTCCTTACGCGAATTGCAAATATCATGATCCCATCCTAATATTTGGATACAATTTATATCTTTAATCAATATGTAGAGCAGTCTTTTATGTGTAGTTTCACTCTCCATCAGTGGTCTCTCACAAATGCTCACACACTCTCTCCCGAGGTGTCTTTCTCGCACACATGCTCTAGATATAACCCTCCCTCCCTCTCGTAACCATTTACAACTGTTTTCACTAACCTTTATCACAAGCACTCTTCCTCTCGCAAACATACACACACACAATCCTCGTCGACCCTTTCTATATACATGGACCTGCCTACGTGTCTCATGTATGCATATTATCTTTACGCCTGTCTCTCACGCATTGTCTCACACCTCTCTTCCTAATCGACGAGTATGATTCTAGCAGAGCATTCCGTAGGATGCCCCTTAAAGTTAGTGTCAGGACCCCGATTCCAAGTCACATCGATCTAGCCGGTAACACCCCATATCACATTGCGGCCTCATGCATGGTATCCCACGGGTGTCGCCTTACCATGGCCCGTGACCGTTTGCGCCTTTTGTCACACGTATATGATAGTGTCGCTAGCATCCATATGACAGAGAACCCTGGCCGACATGGCTAGTCGTGAACCCAAAGCGGCACAGACCTATGGAGACAGGCATACATGAATCACATCGAGCATGTCGGTCATCAGCGAGTGAATCCGGGCTGTAGCATTGGGCTAACAGGACTCCGGGGAACCCGGGCTGTAGCAGGCTAGGCAGGACTCCGAATGTCACTGCGTGACATTTCCCCATAGGGACAGACATAGGAACAAAGTGAAACACATGCCGGCCAGTCAAGTGTCCTGAGCAGTAGTGCTGGGCTAGCAGGACTCCGATAAACCGGCCTGTAGCGGACTACTATGGCTCGAGGAACACTAGACTACATTTCCCCATAAGAAAGGCTGCCAAGGATAAACAACTAGATTGTCGGATCCTACTCATACCAAGCATTTCAATCATACACACAATATGCCCGATATGAGTACATACAACATGGCATCACAACAAAACTCTACAACTCAAGTACTTTAATTAAAGACTCCAAAGAGCCATACATAACAAGTTCATACAGGTAGGGGTCACATGACCCGACACTCAAATCATACAAGCATACAAGCACAAGCGGAAGTAAATAGTCTGAGTACAGACACTAGAAAGCAAGAAGGCTTCCGAAGCATGTCTATCTACATAGGGCCCTCCATGGCCAGGATCACCACCTGGGTGGCTAGTCACTCGTCAACATCGAGGTCTACGTAGAACCCATCGGAGGGGGTGGTGTTGTCGTCTGAAAATAGTAATTAAGCAAACATGAGTACAAAGGTACTCAGCAAGTCTTACAACAAAACCTACTATACATGCTCATTCTCAAGAAGGTGGTGGGGTTATTGCAGCAAGCCAGCTTTGACTCTTGGCTAGACTATCCTACGGAACTCCACTAGTAAAATAGTTTTCGCACACGAGTCCACTACTCACCAACACAATACTCCACCGGGGATCCTCCCTCGTCATCCTACGAGAGGGCCATCCTTGGTACTCACACTTATCTAAACACTCAAGTCTCTAGTCCAGGTTCATCGCCTATCCAGGTTCCATCCGCAAGGAGTCCGGCTGAGGTTTCCACATACGGCCCCGAACAATGTGAATAGGGCCCCGGGACGCCAAACGGGCGCCCGGCATACCCGGCCACGGTGTATCTACCGCAACATAGCCCACCCCTAGGGTCAGCGCTACGCATGGCCGCCAACACATAACCTACAAACACTAGAAACTATTTGCTACTCCTGGACAGAGTACTAGGGTGATTAAGAAGCCAAGAGGGTCAATTAAGGATCCCAATGCATGGTAGTAGCTGATTCTTAAAATCACACATACAGATCTCAGTTCTTAGGGATGGTCTCAATGAAACAACCCACCATGTAGTCCTACATGGCCTCTCATCGATACCTTTACCAAGTCATGTTCAACACATCCCTCACATTACCGACATAATCCTTTCACTCTAGCCCATCACCCAGATGAACCAGACCTGACACAACTCTAAGCATAGCAGGCATAGCAAGGTAGGGATCACATATATGGCTCAATCAACTCCTACACATGCTAGTGGGTTTCATCTAGTTACTGTGGCAATGACAGGTAATGCAGAGGATAAGGGTTCAACTACCGTAGCACATAGCAGTTTGAATCGCGTTGTCTTAATGCAGTAAACAAGAGCAGAAGCGAGAACATGGGTTTGTATCGAAATGATCAATGGGTTGCTTGCCTGTTGTAGTGGTAGTAGGGTACTGCCCTTCAGACGGATACTCGGGGTTATCCTCGGAGGCAGAACCTACCACGAAAGACACACCGAACATAATCAACACATGAAAATATGCAACAATATGATGCATGCTATGACATGGAAGAATGAATGTGTCCTGGCCTAATGCAAGCTAAAACAGGATGGAATGAACTCATTTGAATCAAAGATTCAAATGTTAGCTCTTTTATCATGGCCTTATTAGTGCATTACCTTATTCTGCTTAAACAGCAAGGTTAACTTGTTTTGTCATGCATGAAACCATTACATATGGATAGATTGAATTTTTCTGATCATTTTTCATATATAAATCTTTGCATTTGGAGCTATGGTTGATTTTCTATGATTTTTAGAAGTTTTGGCTATTTTCTGGAATTTCCTATTTAAGAGTAAATCCAGTAATTGAATTAATGCGTCAGCATGACATAGGTGTGACGTCAGCGGTCAACTGGGTCAGCCAGGTCAAACCTGACTGGTGGGCCCTGTGTGTCAGTGACTTAGCTAATTAACAGAGTTAAATTAACTCTAATTAACTGTCAGTGGGGCCTGGGCCCACATGTCAGTGACTGAACTAATTAAATTTAGTTAAAACTAATCCTAAACTAATTAGCAGGTCAGCCCCACCTGTCATAGACTCAGGAGGGGAGTCAACCTGGGCCCACACGGGGGTCAAACAGGGTCAACTCGCCGGCGTCTAGCCGCCGGCGAGGCCAGACGCGGCGGAGCAACGTGGGATTTGCACTCCGGCGAGCAAAAGGGCGGCGGAGACTATCTACGTGATGCAGGGAGGAAGCCACGTCGAGTGGTGGCAGTGGGTGGAGCTGGGGTGGCCGGAAACGTCGCCGACGACGAGTTTGGCGGCGACCGGAGCTCGGGTGAAGATGAACTAGTCGCTAGGGGGCACGGGGAGGCGCGAGTTTTGGTGCGTTGAGCTCCTGGAGGTGCGGTAGGACTAGTGGACAGGGTGGCATGGCCATTGGGTGGCCAGAGTCTTGTCGGCGACGAGCTCTGCGGCGGTGCGTGCGGGTGATCTACATGCAGTCGCTACGGGGCTCGAGAGAGAGAACGGAGAGGGTGGGGAGGTGTCTGAGCTCACGGGGGTCTCGTCGAGGCAGTCGGAGAGGTCGGGGATGAGCTGATGCGGCGGGGGCGGCGAAGGGGATCTCCGGTGGCTGGAGTTGAGGATGAGCTCGGTGCAGCGTCTCCGGGGCGAGCGAGCGCTCGGGCTCGGCCTACTCGATGTAGTCGACGACGGCGAAGCTCATGGACACGATGGCGCGGCGCTAGGACGACGGAGGGCGCGGCTACGACGACGGTGCGGCGACAGGAGCGTCGGCCATGGTGGGGAACGGCGAAGGGAGAGAGACAGGGGGGAATGGCGTGTCCAGGGGCTTCGGGGTGCGACGTGGAGGCGTCCAGGCGTCCAGGGGCACGGGCGGCAAGCAGGTGACGCCGTGGCGAGCTCGGGCACGCCGGCGTCACCTCCCTGCCTGCCTGGCGGGGAAGAAGCAGCTGGCTGGCGCGGGCCAGCACAGTGCTGGGCCGCCAGGTGGGCCGGCGGGTGAGATAGCTGGGCCGCGCCAGGTAAGTTTCTCTCTCTCTCTCTTTTTCTGATTTGTTTTCCTTTTTCTATTTTTCTGCAACTGTTGGGCTTTATTAAGAAATACCTAGACATCTTTAAAAATCCTGAAAATAATCAGGGGCTCTGTTTAGATTATTCCCAACAGCCCACACTTATTTCCAGAATTATTAGAGCCTTTAAATTATTTTATAGCATTTAAATGCCCAAATTCAAATACTTATGATTTAATTCAAAAAAATCCAGAATGTCCTAGAAAATAGTGCACCATTTTTGCCAGGGGTTTTAGCCCAATCCAGAAATGATGAACATTTTGTGAAGGGCATTTTGGGTTCATTGAAAATAATTTTAGTAAACCCTAGTTGTTTCCAGGGGGGTGCTGGGTGTTCTGTCTTCTCCATTTCAAATTTAAGAGGAATTTAAACATGATGCACACTCTAATGCTTGAACTAGATAGGGTGTGACAACTCACCCCCACTGAAAAGAATCTCGTCCTGAGATTTAGGATCCTCCAGGAAGAAGGTGGGTTACTCGAGTCGAAGACGATCCTCCCTTTCCCAAGTGGCTTCTTTCTCGGAATGGTGTGACCATTGAACCTTGAGAAACTTGATGTTATGGCGTCGAGTGGTACGCTCGGCTTGATCAAGGATACGAACGGGATATTCCCGATATGAGAGGTTATCTTGTAGATCAAGCGTTTCGTGGTGCACTCCACAGATAGGATCCGCGAAGCAACGCCTGAGTTGAGAAACGTGGAAGAGATCGTGAACCCTGGAAAGATGCGAAGGTAGTTCCAATTGGTAGGCAACTTCTCCTCGTTTGGCAAGAATGCGAAAGGTTCCGATGTAACGAGGAGCCAATTTTCCTTTGATACCGAAACGATGGGTTCCCTTTAACGGAGTAACCCGAAGGTAAGCCTTCTCGCCGACTTCATAAGTCATGAGCTTATGTCTACGATCATATTGGCTCTTTTGACGAGATTGGGTTGTTTTCAATTTCTCCCGAATAACGCGAACCTGCTCTTCTGCTTCCTGAATCATATCCGGGCCAAAGAGTTGTCTTTCCCCGGTTTCTGACCAGTTAAGAGGCGTTCGACATTTTCGTCCATAGAGAACTTCGAAAGGAGCCTTGCCCAAGCTAGCTTGATAACTATTGTTATAAGCAAACTCCGCGAATGGAAGGCATTTCTCCCAACCCATTCCGAACGAGATGACAGAAGCTCGGAGCATATCTTCCAGAATTTGATTGACTCGCTCTACTTGACCACTTGATTGAGGATGGAAGGCGGTGCTAAAAGAGAGATGAGTTCCCATAGCATTTTGGAAACTTTCCCAAAATCGAGAGGTGAAGAGACTCCCACGGTCTGATTTAATTTCCAATGGAACTCCATGAAGAGACACTATTCGGGAGATGTATAACTCAGCTAGCTGGCTAGCGGTGATACTCTCACGAACAGGTAGGAAGTGGGCTACTTTGGAAAGACAGTCGATCACAATGAAGATGGCATTATTCCCTCTCTTGGTCCTGGGAAACCCAGTGATGAAATCCATACTGATTTTATCCCATTTCCACTCAGGAATAGCCAAAGGTTGAAGGGTGCCAGCAGGCCGTTGATGCTCTGCTTTAACACGGTGACAGACGTCGCAGCTAGCAATGTATTGAGCAATTTCTCTCTTCATCCTAGTCCACCAAAACCTCTGGCGTAGGTCTTGATACAATTTAGTACTACCGGGATGAATGGTGAGAGGGGATTCATGAGCTTCCTTAAGAATCAACTGGCGTAGATGTTGTTTCCTGGGAACAACCAAGCGGTTCTCGAAGAAGACAGCAGCTCGCTCATCCATGGAAAAACATTTAGCAACTCCGCTAGTGATGTTTTCCTTAATCCGATATATGCCCTTATCATACCGCTGGGCGGTTATGATCTGATCCATAAGATTAGGCTTTGCCACCAGGCTGGATAGGAATCCTCGAGGAACAATGTGAAGATTAAGCTTACGAAATTCCTCATGGAGAAGTGGTTGACTTTGTTGTAACATCAGGTTGTTACAATAGGACTTACGACTTAGTGCATCAGCCATGACATTGGCTTTGCCCGGGGTGTAAGTTATTCCTAAGTCGTAATCCGAGATCAACTCGACCCAACGTCTTTGCCTGAGATTCAAATCTGGTTGGGTGAAGATATATTTCAAACTTTGGTGATCGGTGAAGATCTCGCAACGATTACCGAGGAGGTAATGTCGCCAAGTTTTAAGTGCATGGACTACAGCTGCAAGCTCTAGATCATGTGTGGGATAATTTTCCTCATGTGGGTGTAATTGCCGTGAAGCATAGGCAATTACCTGACGATCTTGCATGAGTATGCAACCTAGTCCTTGTCGTGAGCCGTCGCAATAGATAATAAAGTCCTTGGAGAAATCTGGTGGTACCAGTACGGGAGCAGATGTCAGGCATCTTTTCAGTTCCTGAAAGCTGAACTCACACTGTGGAGTCCACTCGAACTTTTTATCTTTCTTGAGGAGTTCAGTTAGTGGTTTAGCAACCTTGGAGAAATTCTCGACGAAGCAGCGGCAGTAGCTCGCTAAGCCAAGGAAGCTCTGGACTTGCTTGACTGTCTCAGGTGGAGTGCAATCAAGGACAGCTTGAACTCGCTCGGGATTGACAGCAATATCCTTACCAGAGATTACATGGCCTAGATAGGTCACTTCTGGCAACCAAAATTCACACTTGGAGAATTTGGCATAAAGGCGATGCTCTCGAAGTTTCATCAATACCAGCCTTAGATGTTCGGCATGCTCCTCTTCATTCTTGGAGTAGATGAGTATGTCATCGAGATAAACTACGACGAATTTATCCAAATACTCCATGAAGACCGAGTTCATTAACCGGGAGAAGGTGGTTGGGGCATTGGTTAAACCGAAGGACATAACAGTGTACTTGTATTGGCCATAACGGGTAACAAAGGCCGTTTTGGGAATGTCCCTGTTTCTGATTTTGATTTGATGGTAGCCCAACCTCAAATCCATCTTGGAAAAGACTGAGGATCCAGCGAGCTGATCATACAGATCGTTGATCCTGGGAAGCGGATACTTGTTCTTGATAGTGACCAAATTGACAGGTCGGTAATCTACAACCATTCGATCTGTTCCATCCTTCTTCTTGACGAAGAGGACGGGGCAAGCCCAAGGAGAGGAACTAGGACGGATGAAACCCCTTTTCAAGGACTCATCGAGTTGGTTCTTAAGCTCGGCTAGTTCTAAGGGTGCCATCTTGTAGGGTCTCCTAGAAATTGGAACGGTTCCTAGAATAAGGTCTATCACAAACTCGACATCCTGTCAGGTGGAACACCTGGCAGTTCTTATGGAAAGACATCAGGAAAGTCTCGGACTACCGGAACATCTTCAAGGTCTGGAAGGGGGTTGGCATTTAGGGAGTAAAGCTGGCGCTTGGCCACTCGAGTTAAGACATTGACTGTCTTGCCCGATGGGTGAGTAAGTTGAACGGTTCTAGTGGCACAATCAATCTTAGCATAATGAGCTGACATCCAGTCCATACCCAAAATGATGTTTATGTCCGAGGACTTGAGAGCTATTAAGGATGCAAGGAAGACAAGTCTATCGACAAGAATTTCGTTCCCATGGCTTACTCTAGAAGTTTGCCATCTAGAGCCAGGGGTTTGAATTTCCATGGTAGAGGCCATGTCACAGAATGTCGTGTTATGCAATCGGGCATAGTTCTCGGATATGAATGAATGAGATGCTCCAGTATCGAAAAGAACAGATGCCAGATGGCAATAACAAGGAGCGTACCAAGGACGACGTTAGGATCCTCATGAGCCTCCTCGGCTGAAACATAGTTGACATGGCCACGTGTAGTAGTGACTGGCTTGGCATAGAATGTCTTTCCTGCTGGCTTACCACGGCCAACGGACTTTCCAGACTGATTGGGGTTGTTCTAGGGACACTCTCGACTATAGTGACCCGGCTCTCCACACTTGAAGCATGTCACCACATTGGGGCGTGGAGCAGCACTAGTAGCGGGGCCACCATAGGGCTTGGGCGGTGCAAACTGCTGGTTGGGACGAGGCGCCTCAAAGGATGGCCTCGGGATGAACCTGGGTGGCAGTGCCGTGCTTGGGATCCACACCCGGCGCTTCTGAGCTCCAGAGCCGGATGAAGAGCCAAAATCACGTGAGTGCTTGCGTGAAGCGTCATAGTCAGACTGGCTTGACTCAGCACTGATGGCTTTATTGACCAACTTCTGAAAAGAGGTGCACTCGTGCAGACGAAGATCGCGGCGAAGCTCAGGGCTAAGTCCCTTGCGGAACCTTGCCTGCTTCTTAACGTCGGTAGATACTTCTTCAGGAGCATAACGTGCTAGATTCCCAAATTCACGACTATAAGCATCCACAGTCAGTCTTCCTTGGGTGAAATTGCATAACTCCTCCCTCTTGCGATCTATGAGACCTTCCGGAATGTGATGCTCACGGAAAGCCTCACTGAATTCAGCCCAAGTAGTGATTTGGCCGACCGGGCGCATAGCTTCAAAATTCTCCCACCAGAGGCTAGCAGGGCCTTCGAGATGGTAGGCAGCGTAAGTAACCTTATCAGCTTCGGCTACGTTGGCGGAACGTAGCTTGTGGGTGATGCTGCGAAGACAGTCATCCGCGTCGAGGGGCTTGACAGAATGGTTAAACTTTGGTGGGTACAGCTTGATAAAGTCATTGATTGACACCAAGTCATTTCGCGGATGGTGTGCAGTGTTCTGCTCAATCTGCTCCAGTAAGCAGTTAGTCTCACGCTTGTTTCTCTCCGCCTCCAGCATCACTTCGGCCAGAGAAGGCGGGTGAGGCAGATTTTCACTCCTAGCTGCACTGGCTTCCCCCTGCTCTGGGGCAGCAGGGTTGCTGCGGGTGTTGACCATCCTAGGAGAAAACAAGACAACGGTTTAGATAAGGATGGCTCAAACTTAGCAAGGAAGTGCAGAATGTAATGGATAACACGGAATGCAGAGATGTTCATCCATATGTCATGGTAATATAGAGCTGCCATATATATACCAACGGTCATACACACCATACATAGTTTAGTACAAGCCCAGGCTACAGTACAACTATGATGAAAGACATTACATCTCATCGGAGGCATTCCAAGCTCCTATACATTATTTATCTACACCTCCGGAATTGGTTACACACAAAGTCATATTCCACAAGTCACGCAGGACAGTGGAGATACAACTATTACAATACTAGTGATACTACTACTAACTCAGACAGCTCCGTAGTAATCCTCATAGAAGTCACCTCCATAGCCTGGAAGTTCAACGTGATCATCCGGGAACAGACGGTCCTCAGGAGCTTGTGGACCAAAGGGACTAGGATGAGGTCCTAGACCAACAAACGGTGGCCTGTGGGGACCACGGGGAGGGGTGATGCCTCCCACATCATGCCAATCCACCATGTCTGGCAGAGCAGATCTCACAGGATACAGATACCTGGTGTATATACATCTAGCTTGCACCGCAGGTGCAAACCGAGTCAACATGGCCCAATGATCAGCACGGGTGTTGAATAGCTCCAGCCTCAAGGCCCGATTCTCTCAGTCCTTATCTTCGAGCATCTCGGCAGTGGTACGAGTTAATGAGTCCTCCTGAGTGGAGTCAGCATAGATAGCCTGAAGATACCCTTGCGCTCCCGGAAGTGAAGCTGGCATGTAACGGAAGTCAGTGTTCCGAAGCAGGCCAGTCCGGACTCGCATGATGGTCATCATGGAATAGGAAGCATCCTGCACAGCCATCTCAACAGTAACCCCAAGTCCATAGGAACAGTGGAGGGGCTCGGTAGATCCAGGATAAGAAGGAAATATCCTGACGGTGCAGAAATATTGGCTTTGGTTAAAGTCTCGGAATTGCTCCTCGACGGTGTATTCGGGATACCAACGGTAACCCGTCTCGATCATTACCCGGACTAACATAGCAGTATGACCAGGCACGTGGAGGCACCGGGTCAGGCGAACCACTTGGTTTTGAGCACGAGTGGCCATCTGAAAGCACAATCACAATGCAAAGACATTAGAATTTCTAGGGAAAATTGGACAGCATAACGGCTGTAAATGCTTAGAAAAAGATTTGAGACATCAACAACAGTTTGCAATACCACTCAACAACATCATATCAAGGTTCTGATTCAACTAACAACATACTAGAAATAGTAGAAACTGAACTGGGGCTGGTAACAACAATCCTATAAGCTACTACGGATTAGTAACACGTGAACCTGACAGAAGAAGAGAGCCTAGTCCTTAACCCACGTTGAATGAGAAGAGAATGACTCAGATCAGAGGGCATAAGGTAAAGGAGTAAAAGAGCCTTACGTTCCCTCCCACAATCAATTCCCCTACATATAACTAAAGCATTTCTAGACTCAACATCGACCAGTTTGGCTCAACGAACCTACAGGCAGTCCGGCTCTGATGCCAACGCTGTCACGACCCCGATTCCAAGTCACATTGATCTAGCTGGTAACACCCCATATCACATTGCGGCCTCACGCACGGTATCCCACGGGTGTCGCCTTACCATGGCCCGTGACCGTTTGCACCTTTTGGCACACGTATATGATAGTGTCGCTAGCATCCATATGACAGAGAACCCGAGCCGACATGGCTAGTCTGAACCCAAAGCAGCACAGACCTATGGAGACAGGCATACATGAATCACATCGAGCATGTCGGTCATCAGCGAGTGAATCCGGGCTGTAGCACTGGGTTAACAGGACTCCGGGGAACCCGGGCTGTAGCAGGCTAGGCAGGACTCCGGATGTCACCGCGTGACATTTCCCCGTAGGGACAGAAATAGGAACGAAGTGAAACACATGCTGGCCAGTCAAGTGTCCTGAGTAGTAGTGCTGGGCTAGCAGGACTCCGGTGAACCGGGCTGTAGCGGACTACTATGGCTCGAGGAACACTAGACTACATTTCCCCATAAGAAAGGCTGCCAAGGATAAACAACTAGATTGTCGGAACCCACTCATACCAAGCATTTCAATCATACACACAATATGCCCGATATGAGTACATACAACATGGCATCACAACAAAACTCTACAACTCAAGTACTTTAATTAAAGGCTCGAGAGAGCCATACATAACAAGTTCATACAGGTAGGGGTCACATGACCCGACACTCAAATCATACAAGCATACAAGCACAAGCGGAAGTAAATAGTCTGAGTACAGACACTAGAAAGCAAGAAGGCTTCCGAAGCCTGTCTATCTACATAGGGCCCTCCATGGCCAGGATCACCACCTGGGTGGCTAGTCACTTGTCGACATCGAGGTCTACGTAGAACCCATTGGAGGGGGCGGTGTTGTCGTCTAAAAATAGTAATTAAGCAAACATGAGTACAAAGGTACTCAGCAAGTCTTACAACAGAACCTACTATACATGCTCATTCTCAAGAAGGTGGTGGGGTTATTGCAGCAAGCCATCTTTGACTCATGGCTAGGCTATCCTACGGAACTCCACTAGTAAAATAGTTTTCGCACACAAGTCCACTACTCACCAACACAATACTCCACCCGGGATCCTCCCTCGTCATCCTATGAGAGGGCCATCCTCGGTACTCACACTTATCTTGAGTCTTTTAGTAGTAACCATTAACTTGTCTATGAACTGTATAGGCAACCAAGTAGTCCTTTACCGCGGACGCGGCTATTCGAATAGTTTTATACCCTGCAGGGGTGTACTTCTTCATACATGCTTTCACCACTTACTTCCGTTTACACGACATGTACTCGGCAACCTTCAAGCGGAAGCCCAACAGGGGTGTCGGCCACGGCCTACCTAAACACTCAAGTCTCTAGTCCAAGTTCATCGCCTATCCAGGTTCCATCCACAGGGAGTCCGGCCGAGGATTCCACATACGGCCCCGAACGATGTGAATAGGGCCCCGGGATGCCAAACGGGCGCCCGACATACCCGGCCACGGTGTATCTACCGCAACATAGCCCACCCCTAGGGTCAGCGCTACGCATGGCCGCCAACACATAACCTACAAACACTAGAAACTATTTGCTACTCCTGGACAGAGTACTAGGGTGATTAAGAAGCCAAGAGGGTCAATTAAGGATCCCAATGCATGGTAGTAGCTGATTCTTAAAATCACACATACAGATCTCAGTTCTTAGGGATGGTCTCAATGAAACAACCCACCATGTAGTCCTACATGGCCTCTCATCGATACCTTTACCAAGTCATGTTCAACACATCCCTCACATTACCGACATAATCCTTTCACTCTAGCCCATCACCCAGATGAACCAGACCTGACACAACTCTAAGCATAGCAGGCATAGCAAGGTAGGGATCACATATATGGCTCAATCAACTCCTACACATGCTAGTGGGTTTCATCTAGTTACTGTGGCAATGACAGGTAATGCAGAGGATAAGGGTTCAACTACCGTAGCACATAGCAGTTTGAATCGCGTTGTCTTAATGCAGTAAACAAGAGCAGAAGCGAGAACATGGGTTTGTATCGAAATGATCAATGGGTTGCTTGCCTGTTGTAGTGGTAGTAGGGTACTGCCCTTCAGACGGATACTCGGGGTTATCCTCGGAGGCAGAACCTACCACGAAAGACACACCAAACATAATCAACACATGACAATATGCAACAATATGATGCATGCTATGACATGGAAGAATGAATGTGTCCTGGCCTAATGCAAGCTAAAACAGGATGGAATGAACTCATTTGAATCAAAGATTCAAATGTTAGCTCTTTTATCATGGCCTTATTAGTGCATTACCTTATTCTGCTTAAACAGCAAGGTTAACTTGTTTTGTCATGCATGAAACCATTACATATGGATATATTGAATTTTTCTGATCATTTTTCATATATAAATCTTTGCATTTGGAGCTATGGTTGATTTTCTATGATTTTTAGAAGTTTTGGCTATTTTCTGGAATTTCCTATTTAAGAGTAAATCCAGTAATTGAGTTAATGCGTCAGCATGACATAGGTGTGACGTCAGCGGTCAACTGGGTCAGCCAGGTCAAACCTGACTGGTGGGCCCTGTCTGTCAGTGACTCAGCTAATTAACAGAGTTAAATTAACTCTAATTAACTGTCAGTGGGGCCTGGGCCCACATGTCAGTGACTGAACTAATTAAATTTAGTTAAAACTAATCCTAAACTAATTAGCAGGTCAGCCCCACCTGTCATAGACTTAGGAGGGGAGTCAACCTGGGCCCACACGGGGGTCAAACAGGATCAACTCGCCGGCGTCTAGCCGCCGGCGAGGCCAGACGCGGCGGAGCAACATGGGATTTGCACTCCGGCGAGCAAAAGGGCGGCGGAGACTATCTACGTGATGCAGGGAGGAAGCCGCGTCGAGTGGTGGCAGTGGGTGGAGCTGGGGTGGCCGGAAACGTCGCCGGCGACGAGTTTGGCGGCGACCGGAGCTCGGGTGAAGATGAACTAGTCGCTAGGGGGCACGGGGAGGCACGAGTTTTGGTGCGTTGAGCTCCTGGAGGTGCGGTAGGACTAGTGGCCAGGGTGGCTTGGCCATTGGGTGGCCGGAGTCTCGTCGGCGACGAGCTCCGTGGCGGTGCGTGCGGGAGATCTACATGTAGTCGCTATGGGGCTTGAGAGAGAGAGCGGAGAGGGTGGGGAGGTGGCTGAGCTCACGGGGGTCTCGTCGAGGCAGTCGGAGAGGTCGGGGATGAGCTGATGCGGCGGGGGCGGCGAAGGGGATCTCCGGTGGCCGGAGTTGAGGACGAGCTCGGTGCAGCGTCTCCGGGGCGAGCGAGCGCTCGGGCTCGGCCTACTCGATGTAGTCGACGACGGCGGAGCTCATGGACACGATGGCACGGCGCGAGGACGACGGAGGGCGCGGCTACGACGACGGTGCGGCGACAGGAGCATCGGCCATGGTGGGGAACGGCGAAGGGAGAGAGACATGGGGGGAATGGCGTGTCCTGGGGCTTCGGGGTGCGACGTGGAGGCGTCCAGGCGTCCAGGGGCGCGGGCGGCAAGCAGGTGACGCCGTGGCGAGCTCGGGCACGCCGGCGTCACCTCCCTGCCTGCCTGGTGGGGAAGAAGCAGCTGGCTGGCGCGGGCCAGCACAGTGCTGGGCCGCCAGGTGGGCCGGCGGGTGAGATAGCTGGGCCGCGCCAGGTAAGTTTCTCTCTCTCTCTTTTTCTGATTTATTTTCCTTTTTCTATTTTTCTGCAACTGTTGGTCTTTATTAAGAAATACCTAGACATCTTTAAAAATCCTGAAAATAATCAGGGGCTCTGTTTAGATTATTCCCAACAGCCCACACTTATTTCCAGAATTATTTGAGCCTTTAAATTATTTTATAGCATTTAAATGCCCAAATTCAAATACTTATGATTTAATTCATAAAAATCCAGAATGTCCTAGAAAAGAGTACACCATTTTTGCCAGGGGTTTTAGCCCAATCCAGAAATGATGAACATTTTGTGAAGGGCATTTTGGGTTCATTGAAAATAATTTTAGTAAACCCTAGTTGTTTCCAGGGGGTGCTGGGGGTTCTGTCTTCCCCATTTCAAATTTAAGAGGAATTTAAACATGATGCACACTCTAATGCTTGAACTAGCTAGGGTGTGACAGTTAGGTTGGATGAATAGTAATATCAGAGATAAAGGGGTTACCTTAGTCCGAGAACCTAGGGTTACAAATCCTAGCCGGCTTTGTAAGTGGACACAGAGTCCTTCACAATTCTGCTATCTTTGTCTTGTACGACTAGTCATCCATGGGTCCTCCTAAATGCGTCACGGGCCGACCAATGTGGCGCAGGACGGAACCGAACGAAGGGCCTCACCTCCGCCAACCGGACCTCACGCGGTGACACACCCTCTGCCCCCACGTCTCATTATCTTCTCACACCCACACATACCAACACAAACACCACACACATAGAAAATTTCTCCTGGTGCCTCTATTCCCTCCCCCTTGCATATACACACTCAAGGGAATGGAATCTCTTGTCGTGACGTCATATTCGTCTCTCTCTCTAGACCACTCTCATTTCTCGTGCTATCTCTCCCATGCCCCCCGTCGACCCCTCTATCCATGCCTCTCTCGAATACGTAATACACACACATACCTCTCTAGGCCCCGCCAAATGCATCAACTACACATTCACACATGTTACATCACGTACCCCATTGATCTAAAAAGCCCTCTCTTCACGTTTATTTTGCATACAACATTCCTTTTGAATAAAGTGTGGCCAAAAAATTATTTTAGAGTTTCTACATATATACAACATTACAAAGTTATATGGAGGAGTACAAATGCTAATTTGCATTGTATGGTGCCCACAATGATATTTATTCCGCACTGTGAATTTGTATATTTTTGTACTATATACAAAGTTAGTCATAATAAAGAGAAACAAAGAGCATCTCTCTCTCCATCGCATACCCCCCCTGTACGCCTGAGGGAGTCCTGGATTAGGGGGTCTCTGGACAGCCGGATTATCTCCATTGGCCGGACAGTTAGACTATGAAGATACAAGATTGAAGACTTCGTCTCGTGTCCGGATGGGACTCTACTTGGCATGGAAGGCAAGCTAGGCAATACAGATATGGATATCTCCTCCTTTGTAACCGACCTTGTGTAACCCTAACCCTCTCCGGTGTCTATATAAACCGAAGGGTTTTAGTCCGTAGGACCACAATCACAACATACAATCATACCATAGGCTAGCTTCTAGGGTTTAGCCTCTCTGATCTCGTGGTAGATCTACTCTTGTACTACCCATATCATCAATATTAATCAAGCAGGACGTAGGGTTTTACCTCCATCAAGAGGGCCCGAACCTGGGTAAAACATCGTGTCCCCTGCCTCATGTTACCATCCGGCCTAGACGCACAGTTCGGGACCCCCTACCCGAAATCCGCCGGTTTTGACACCAACATTGGTGCTTTCATTGAGAGTTCCTCTATGTTGTCGCCATTAGGCTTGATGGCTCCTAATATCATCGATAGCAATGCGGTCCAGGGTGAGACTTTTCTCCCCGGACAGATCTTTGTATTCGGCGGCTTTGCACTGCGGGCTAATTCGCTTGGCCATCTGGAGCAGATTGAAAGCTACGCCCCTGGCCATCAGGTCAGATTTGGAAGTTTGCACGGCCGACATCCGCGGAGACTTGATCTTCGACGGATTCGAGCCACAGCCAGGCGCGCCGCACTGTTGCGATGGGTATGACCTAGCTCTGCCGCCGAATAGTACCCCAAAGGCCGCGCCCGCATCAGCTCTGACGCTTAGCTCGGAGCCAACTGCGCCAGTCGAGGACGGGTGGTTAGACACCGCCTCAGGGGCTGGAGTCCCAACGGCGATTGAGCCGAACACCAGCCTAAACCTTTGCGCGGCCCGTGACTCCAAGGTGCCAGACTCTTTTTTGGACTCCGAACCATCCGCGCCCCTGCCAATCGAATCTGATTGGGCGCCGATCATGGAATTCACCACCGCGGATATCTTTCAGCACTCGCCCTTCGGCAACATTCTGAATTCACTAAGCTCTCTCTCTCTTTGTCAGGAGTGCCATGGCCGGATTATGGCCAACAGGATTGGGATGCGGACGACGAAGAAATTCGACGCCCACCCACCACCCACTTAATAGCCACTGTCGATGACTCAACCAACATGCTCGACTTCGACTCCGAAGACAATGACGGTATGGATGATGATGCGGGAGGCGAAGAGGAACCACCGCCCACAGGGCGCTGGACGTCCACCTCATCATATGACATATACATGGTGGACACACCAAAAGAAGGCGACGACGAGGAACGGAAGGACGCAACGAATGCTTGTTCCCTCGAGAAGCAGTCAAAGCAGCGGCGCAAGCGCCGCCCCAAATCCTGCCTCGGCAGAAATAACAATCATACAGACCCAGCGTTGGAGCAGGCCGAACCACTGCCGGACTACGGCAATACGAAGAATCAAATCGAACAAACTAATTCTGTCAAAGATAATAGTCTGGACAACATAACGCCGGACAGGCACCCGGAGGAACATAATGCCCGTCAAAGGCTTGTTGCCACCGCGAGGAGTCTGAAAAAGTAGAAGCAAAGGCTCAAGGCTGCGCAGGACACACTCCAAATCAGATGGAGTAAAGTACTCAACACAGCAGCGAAGTACGGCGACAATCGCCCCACCAAGAGCTACCCAAAGCAGAAGTTGCTACCTGAATTCGATGAGGAGGCCTCAGACCCCCCACAACCAAAAATCAAAATAGGCACCTGGCCGGATAGATGACCTCACGGCCAAAATCGAACAGCAAACAACGCCACTCACAAGCCAATACGCGATACACGCGAGGGCTCGCACCAAAAGGACGGCGCAACCAGACCCATCTATGGACCACGCAGGTGCGCCCCAGCATATGATGCAGCACAACAAACATCCGAACAACGCGGTACACCCAGATACAGGGGTGCCGCACACCCCCTATGTTTCACCGACGAGTTGTTGGACCATGAATTTCCAGAGGGATTCAAACCCGTAAACATAGAGGCATACGACGGAACAACAGACCCTGGGGTCTGGATCGAGGACTATATCCTCCATATCCATATGGCTCGAGGAGATGATCTCCACACCATCAAGTACTTACGCCTCAAGCTCAAAGGGCCAGCTCGTCACTGGCTCAAAAGCCTCCCCGAAAACTCCATTGGAAGCTGGGAAGAGCTCGAAGACGCTTTTCGGGCAAATTTTCAAGGGACGTATGTCCGACCTCCGGACGCGGACGATTTGAGTCATATAACTCAACAGCCCGGAGAGTCAGCCTGAAAGCTTTGGAACAGGTTTCTTACTAAAAAGAACCAAGTTGTCGACTGTCCGTATGCCGAAGCCTTGGCAACTTTTAAGCATAGCGTCCATGACGAATGGCTTGCCAGACACCTCGGCCAAGAAAAGCCGAGAACAATGGCAGCATTAACAAGCCTCATGACCCGCTTTTGCGCGGGTGAGGACAGCTGGCTAGCCAGATGCAGCACCAGCGACCCCAGTACATCTGAAGTTAGATATGGAAATGGGAAATCACGACGCAACAGGAACAACAAACGCCGGAATAAAGAAGACAACACGAAGAGCACGACAGTAAACGCCAGATTCAAAAACTCTTGGCCAGGTCAGCAAAAGCCGCCCTCCAAAGGCGCCAGAGACGAACTGTCCGGCCTAAACAAAATTCTGGACCAAATATGTCAGATCCATAGCACCCCTGGTAAACCCGCTAATCATACACACAGAGAATGTTGGGTCTTCAAGCAGTCCGGCAAGCTCAACGCCGTACACAAGGGGGAGGATACACTAAGCGAAGACGAGGATGAGCCTCTCAAGAAAGACACTGGGGAACAAGAGAAATTTCCACCAGAAGTCAAAATAGTAAACGTGTTACACGTGATCAAAGGAAGAAACAAAAAAGCACTCCCAGGAAAATATGCCCAAGGGCCTATCACCGCGGAGTCCTGCCACTGGTCGTCTCAACCGATCACTTTCGACCATCGTGATTACTCAGCAAGTATCCGGCGTGCAGGATGGGCTGCCCTGGTATTAGACCCAATAATTGACGAATACCACTTCACACGAGTCCTAATGGACGGTGGCAGCAGTCTAAACCTGATATACCAGGACATAATCCGCGAAATGGGGATAGACCCAACAAAAATTTGCCAAAGCAATACTACCTTTAAAGGAGTAACGCCAGGCCCAGGGGCTCATTACACGGGTTCCCTGCTACTAAAGGTTATATTCGGCTTCCCCGATAACTTCCGTAGCGAACATTTAACCTTCCACATCGCTCCGTTCCAAAGTGGCTATCAAGCACTACTCGGACGCGAAGTGTAGCGACCTGACCCGAATGGATCACGTCTACTGTGCTACGGTGTCATCCCTGGATCAGTAATGCTGACACCACATAGTACATCGAGGTTTTATAGCAGAGTTGCAATCACACACTTATTACATCGATGGCTGAAAAAGAACTTATTACAATAAATATGGCTGAAGGCCATCTAATATCGATAACAGCGGAAGACTCGGAAGACAAATGGGTCCATCAACTCCAGCGGCATCACTGAGTATAGAACCACGACCTAAACGCACCTCAATCATCGTCTGAAAAGTCTGCAACATTAACGTTGCAGCCCGAAAACGGGTCAGCACATGGAATATGCTGGCAAAGTAACACATAGAGAGTAATGGAATGAAACAGCTATACTACATGCATATATGGCTGGTGGAAAGCTCTATGGTTACAGTTTTTGCGTAAAGCCAGTTTTTCCCTACTACAAAGGAATAAATTTTATTTACTATCATGGTGGTTGTGAAACATTGAGAATGGTTGACAGCATTCTCAATCCCAATTAAAAGTAATTAAAACCCAATAACATTAATTAGAAGTAACGTGTTGAGATTCACAATGATATTCAAGTACTAGATACTCAAGTTGTCCATAACCGGGGACACGGCTAATCATGATTAGTTTGTTACTCTGCAGAGGTTGCGCACTTTTCCCCACATGACTCGATCGCCTCCGTTTGTTTTCTCGCACTACATGGTGTTTGAGAAACGGATGACCGAGACATAGTCTTTCAGAAGCACTAGCACCTTACATGTGGGGTAGACCGGTACACCTACATCCCCTACATCTACTAGTCCACCCCGTAAGAGTTCGCACAACTTAGTCAACTATGCCAGAGCCCATAGTGGCATGTGGCTGCACACGGAAGTTTCTAGCATGAAAGATCTTATGATCCCTTTGAGCCTGGGTGGCGGTCCGAAAAAAAACAGGCAAGTCCTGATAGACATCAGGTGCCTCAATCCACCCAGATGTGTGTTTAAGTTGCCACCTTAGATAAACCATTAAAATTATCAATCTCACATCTGTCATGGATATCACTCACCCAATCCACGTCTACTAGCATAGCATGGCAATATAAGCAAACGTAGAGTAACTCCCAAGGGTTTGATAATAAACAGGTAATAGGTACTACCTCATCTACTTCCCATCCCACAATTTATTAGATCCTAATCATGCAATGTGTGAGGATTGATCTAATGCAATAAAACATGGGTTGTAGAAAAGGTATGATCAAAGTGTTACTTGCCTTGCTGATGATCCGCGAGTCCTAGGGTTTCGAAGTAACAAGCGGCGCAATCCGGGTAATCTATCGCAGACAAACAACAAGCATACAATAAGTACTCATCTAATGCACAGGTAAAACTCGAACAAGAGATCGAACCAGGTAGTTCAACTTAAGAACTCCGGTTGCAAAGAAAGAACGAAAAACAAACGGCGGAAGAAAACAACTCGGTTCTAGCAAGTTGAATCTAGGTCAAAATTTTACTGTAACAAAAGCTTGTTCAAGTTGATTAGACGGAACGGCGGTTTCGAGACGAAACTCCAGGCGCTTGAATCACCTGATTCCGATAAACGAGCGAAAAGAAAGACTAGAAAGAAGATCGGATCTGAGATCGCGATCGCGGAATAAATCCGACGAAAAGAAAAAGAAGAACGGTTAAACGAACGGACGTTCGTTAACCTAGAAGAATCCGGTGATCATGTTCGTTAGGACGAACGGTCCGGCGAACGGTCCAAAGCAACTAAATCGGAGAAGAAAACGAATCCGATCTAGGGTTTTGGAGAAGAAAACCGATCGAAAAACTGATCTAGAAAACCGGAACGGTTTAGAGAAGAAAAGAATCAGAATGATTAGAAGAAAACGATCCGAGGAAAAGAATAGATGTAGCGCGGGGCAACCTTGGCGAGGTCTCCGGTGAGGGGCTCCGGCGGCGTCGGCGTAGGGCGGCGGCGTGGGCAAGGTGCGGCGGCGGCGCGGGGTGTGGGGCGGCGGCGGTAAGGTGCGGCGGCGGCACGGGGTGTGGGGCGGCGGCGCGGGTGTGGCGGCGCGGCGGCGGTGACGCGGGGCGCGGTGTGGAGGAGTGCTTTGATTTGATGTGTTTAGAGGGGGGGTGCTTGGGTATTTATATTGGGGAGGGGAGGGGTTTACTTGGGGTAGAGGACAAGGAATTATAATAGGAGTAGGAAAGATCTAGAAAATAAACAGAGTAGGACTAAAGAAAACGAAATAAGGAAAAGGGGACAAGGGGGCGCCCTAGAATCCTAAAAGGATTCGGTCCTAGCAAGAGGCGGCGGCGGCCGACCGGCTCCTGGCTCGGCGCCTGGCGCCTGGGAGCGCGGCGGTAGGTGGCTTGGCTTGGGCCTTTGGCCCAAGGCGCTGCTCAATTTTTTTTATTTTAAATAGTTTCCTCGCTCAGAAAAAAAACAAAAAAGGGATCTAAACGAACTCCGAAAAATCTAAAGTAAATTTTCCCCGACTCCTAAAAATGAGCCGAACAAAATGAACTTTTCTCCGGACCTAAAATGCAATTTTCGAAAACACGCATTTTTCCCTATCCAAATAAAATGTAAATAAACACCGGAAAGCAAAATTGATCTATTTATTATATCTTCATTTTTCCTAAATTTGGGAAAGTCATATTATTCCCTCTCTCATATATTTTGACACCGGAAATATTATTGAAGATAAAATAAATAAATTAAATGATGCTATTTTCATAATTCGAGAGAACTCTCAAATATGAAAATAACGAAATCTCCAACTCTCTCCGAGGGTCCTTGAGTTGCGTGAAATTTCTAGGATCAACCAAAATGCAAGAAAATATGATATGCATATGATCTAGTGTATAACATTCCAAATTGAAAATTTGGGATGTTACAAACCTACCCCCCTTAAGATGAATCTCGCCCTCAAGATTCGGGTTGGCTAGAAAATAGGTGAGGGTGGTCTTTGAGCAAATCTTCTTCTCTCTCCCAGGTGGCTTCATCCTCTGAATGGTGGTTCCACTGAACTTTGCAAAACTTGATAACCTTGCTGTGAGTAACTCTACTGGCAACATCGAGAATCTTGACTGGCTTCTCCTCATATGTTAAATCGTCCTTCAACTGAATCGCTTCAAGCGGTACGGTATCTCTTAGTGGTACCTCCGCCATCTCGGCGTGACATCTCTTCAGCTGAGAAACATGGAATACATCATGAACTCCTGACAGTCCTTCTGGTAATTCCAACTTATATGCGACTTCTCCCATAAGTTTCACGATCTTAAACGGTCCAACGAAACGCGGTGCTAACTTTCCCTTAACTCCAAAGCGCTTAACTCCTCGAAGTGGGGATACTCGAAGGTAAACTCTGTCTCCGGTTTCGTAAACTGTCTCCTTGCGTTTAGAATCTGCATAGCTCTTCTGCCTGGACTGGGCTACCTTGAGCCTATCGCGAATCAACTTAACCTTCCGTTCTAACTCCTTAATCAAATCTGGTCCAAAGAATTGACGGTCTCCAACTTCGTAACTGTTGTCATGGAACGAAACTGGTATCTGATACGATACTCCTCGGGACTCCATGCAAACAAATGATCAGGATATACATGACTAGGATGAAATGTGCTACCTTCGTCAAACGATCAACTACTACCCATATCGAGTCATATCCGGCTTTTGTCCTGGGTAGCCCTGTGATAAAATCCATGCCTATCTTATCCCACTTCCATTCTGGTAACGGCAGTGGTTGTAACAATCCTGCTGGCTTTTGATGTTCTGCTTTTACTCTCTGACATACGTCACAAACTGCTACATACGCTGCAATATCCTTCTTCATTCCGGTCCACCAGAATGTTTCCTTCAAATCCAAATACATCTTGGTATTCCCTGGGTGAATCGAATATGGTGAATTATGTGCCTCCTGCAAAATCAACTTCCTGATCTCCGGGTCATTGGGCACATAAACACGGTCCTCAAACCATAAGGTATCGTGCTCATCCTCACGAAATCCCTTTGCTTTTCCTTCGCTCAATTTCTCTTTTATAGCAGCAATCTCTTTGTCAGATTTCTGAGCTTCTCTGATCTTATCCATCAATGTTGATTGAATCTCCAATGCTGCTACATAGCCTTTCGGAACTATCTCTAAGCTTAGTTCACGAAGGTTTTCTGCTAACTCCTTGGGTATACTTCCCGTCATTATCGTATTGACATGGCTCTTACGGCTCAATGCGTCAGCTACTACATTAGCCTTTCCGGGATGGTAATGCAATCTCATGTCATAATCCTTGATGAGCTCCAACCATCTCCTCTGTCGGAGGTTCAACTCCTTCTGAGTGAAAATGTACTTCAAACTCTTATGATCCGTGTACACCTCACAATGATTTCCAATGAGGAAATGTCTCCATGTCTTCAATGCATGCACTACGGCTGCTAACTCCAAATCATGCATGGCATAATTCAACTCATGAGGCTTCAGTTGTCGTGATGCATACGAAACAACTCTCCCTTCCTGCATAAGCACTGCTCCAAGTCCTCGACGTGAAGCGTCGCAATACACCTCATAATCCTTGGTCTGATCTGGCAAAATCAATACCGGTGAGGTAACCAAACGTTTCTTCAACTCCTGGAAACTAGCCTCACACTCCTCAGTCCATTTGAACTTAGTATCCTTCTTCAATAATTCAGTCATAGGCTTTGCAATCTTTGAAAAGTTCTCAATGAATCTCCGGTAGTATCCTGTGAGTCCAAGAAAACTCCGGATCTCTCCAACTGTTGTTGGTGCTTCCCATTCGGTTACGGTCTCAACCTTTGTGGGGTCAACTGCTATACCTTCTCCGGATATAACGTGTCCGAGGAATCCAACTTCCTTCAACCAAAACTCACATTTGCTGAATTTGGCATATAACTGATGTTCCCTTAATTTCTCCAGAACCAAACGCAAATGTTCCTTATGCTCCTCTTCATTCTTTGAATAAACTAGGATGTCATCAATGAACACTACGACGAACTTATCCAAAAACTCCATAAACATTTTGTTCATCAGGTTCATAAAATAGGCAGGTGCGTTAGTCAATCCAAATGACATAACGGTATACTCATACAGTCCATATCTTGTGGTGAATGCTGTCTTAGGTATGTCCTGCTCTCGAATCTTCAATTGATGGTACCCTGATCGCAAATCGATCTTGGAAAACACTTTAGCTCCTTGCAACCGATCAAACAGATCGTTGATCATTGGCAGTGGGTACTTGTTCTTGATGGTTACTTCATTCAATACCCGATAATCTACAACCATCCTTAATGATCCATCCTTCTTTTCCACTAGAAGTATGGGTGATCCCCAAGGTGAAGAACTTGGGCGAATGTAACCTTTATCCAATAACTCCTTAATCTGATTCTTAATTTCCACCAAATCCTTTGCTGGCATCCGGTACGGTCGCTTCGATATTGGGCCTGTACCTGGCAATAACTCAATCAAAAACTCAATGTCTCTATCCGGTGGCATGCCTGGTAATTCCTCAGGAAATACATCAGGAAAATCCTTTACCACTGGTACTTCCTCCTGCACAACTCCTGATAAGCAATTCACTTGTGTCCTATTTGGCACATGCCGGGATACATACTTGATCCTTCTTCCTTCTGGTGTGGTAAGCAAAATTGTCTTACTGGCGCAATCGATGTTTCCTCCATACATCGACAGCCAATCCATACCAAGAATCACATCCAGACCTTGGGATTCCAGAATAATTAAATCCGTTGGGAATACATGCCTTCCTATACTCAATGGTACTTAAAAACATCCTTGTTTGGCCATGTATTCTGCTCCTGGCGAGTTTACTAGCATAGGTGTTTTAAGAATCCTAGTGGGCAAGCTATACTTTTCCACAAATCCCCTTGATATGTATGAATGCGATGCTCCAGTGTCAAAAAGAACGAGTGCAGTAAATGACTTAACCAAAAACTTACCTATTACTGCATCGGGCTGATCTTCAACCTCCTCCACATTAATGTGGTTCACCTGTCCCCTATTGAAAGGGTTCGGCTTCTTCCCAGAGCTTCCATTGCCATTTCCATTCTGGCCTTCAGGACATTCATTGGCATAATGTTCGGTCTTCGAACACTTGAAACAGGTGATTTGACTCAGGTCTCTCTTGGTTGGGGTCGATGGGGTGGTCCGGTTCTGGCGTTGCTTCCTCCATTCCCATTACCATTCTTGTGGCCATTATGGTTGTGCGAGCTACCTCCTCCATGGGTGTGCTGAAACTTAAATCCCGGTTTAGGGGTAAAACGGGGCTTCTGCTGGGTTCCAGAGTTATACTTCCCCTGTCCATACTTCCTCTTACGGTTCTCAATCTGCTGTTGCTTCCCTTCAATCATGATGGCACGATCTACCAACTCCTGGTAGTTGTTGAAACTTGCTACCATCAACTGCATGCTTAGTTCACCATTCAATCCTTCCAGAAACTTCTCCTGCTTGGCTGCATCTGTAGCAACGTCATCTGGGGCATAACGGGCTAGCTTACTAAACTCTTCCACATACTGGCCAACAGTCCTTCCTCCTTGGCGTAAGTTGTGAAACTCACGCTTCTTTATGGCCATAGCTCCTGCTGAAACATGGGCAGTGCGGAAAGCTTGCTGAAACTGATCCCATGTGACAGTGTCAACTGGGTAAGTGGCTGTGAAATTCTCCCACCATGCTGCCGCGGGTCCGTCAAGCTGGTGTGCGGCAAACTTCACTTTCTCACCATCCGTGCATCCTGCAGTGGTCAACTCCCTTCCTATCTTGCGGAGCCAATCGTCTGCTACTATTGGCTCGGTGCTACTGGAAAACACCGGCGGATTCAGCCTAAGGAAACGGGCTAAGTGGTCAACAGGTGGTGGTGGTGGTGGGTTGTTGTTGTTCTGCTGATTCTGAACTAACATCTGCATCAATTGATTCTGCTGCTGGATCAACTGAGTGAGCTCCGGTGGAAATCCATTGTCACGTCTCGGAGGCATCTGAGGTTTTAGAAAAGACGAGAATTGAGAATAGAATGAGGTCTAAAGGGAAAACACTACCCATATGCTCATGAGGCAAATGCACACAAAATCACTTCAATCAATCAAACAAGGGCTTACAAACGGTCTAACTATCGCAAAAGTGCTCGACTATAATGTGTTTACATGGGGGAATACTATTACTATCTGGTGGTCATTTAGAAATTTGAACCGGTGGAAGACTCCATGATATCTACTCCAGCTTCGTCTTCAAAGTCGGGTTCACTTGGATCCGAATCGGTGTCGTCGATGATGATGTAGTTGTCCGGACATGCGACGTACTCGTCGTCCTCCTGGGATGCTAACTTGCTCTTGAGTTCTTCAATCTCCTGCTTAAGATCGCAATTGTGCCTTGCTAGAGCTACGATCTCGTCCATGTAGTCCTTGCGTGTAGACTTCAGTTCTCTTTCTAGCTCGATGATCCTTGCCTTCGCATTCTTCAACTCTACCATATCATTGCACATCTGGTTCTCGTGGCGTCGAATGTGCTGGTTTAACTCCTGGATGAAAGATGCAATGGATCTATCCTTCTTGGTGCTGACTAACTCCCATTGTTCATCCCGGCGTCCGCAAATCTGGTAGATGGTGTCCTTGAGGTCTTCTTGGTAAACTTCTCCAATGCGTCCTATGGTGATATGAGTTGTCATGCTCTTTCCTAGACTCCAGGTTGGTGCATCAAAAACACTATCTATGGGCTTCGTGATTGGCGCGAATGTTCTTCCCGGAACGTGAGCTTGAATCTTCCAGCGCTCCTCTTCAGGCAGAGTGGCGTTGAAGGTTCCCGTGAAGCTTGGTAATCCAATGTTCAGGTACATGGTGACTTCCTTCAGGTGAAATCCAAAAGGTGTGCCTTCATCCGGTTGAGCGTACTTAATCTTCGCATGCGTCATCCTAAAAGAGTAGAAAAGATGAGGAGTTAGAAAATGAGAAGAGAAGGGTGTTCTATGGCTTTAACTTAGTGGTCGTGTCCTACAGTCAGCGTGTGCTCTGATACCATCTCTGTAGCGACCTGACCCGAATGGATCATGTCTACTGTGCTACGGTGTCATCCCTGGATCAGTAATGCTGACACCACACAGTACATCGAGGTTTTATAGAAGAGTTGCAATCACACACTTATTACATCGATGGCTGAAAAAGAACTTATTACAATAAATATGGCTGAAGGCCATCTAATATCGATAACAACGGAAGACTCGGAAGACAAATAGGTCCATCAACTCCAGCGGCATCACTGAGTATAGAACCATGACCTAAACGCACCTCAATCATCGTCTGAAAAGTCTGCAACATTAACGTTGCAGCCCGAAAACGGGTCAGCACATGGAATATGCTGGCAAAGTAACACATAGAGAGTAATGGAATGAAACAGCTATACTACATGCATATATGGCTGGTGGAAAGCTCTATGGTTACAGTTTTTGCGTAAAGCCAGTTTTTCCCTACTGCAAAGGAATAAATTTTATTTACTATCATGGTGGTTGTGAAACATTGAGAATGGTTGACAGCATTCTCAATCCCAATTAAAAGTAATTAAAACCCAATAACATTAATTAGAAGTAACGTGTTGAGATTCACAATGATATTCAAGTACTAGATACTCAAGTTGTCCATAACCGGGGACACGGCTAATCATGATTAGTTTGTTACTCTGCAGAGGTTGCGCACTTTTCCCCACATGACTCGATCGCCTCCGTTTGTTTTCTCGCACTACATGGTGTTTGAGAAACGGATGACCGAGACATAGTCTTTCAGAAGCACTAGCACCTTACATGTGGGGTAGACCGGTACACCTACATCCCCTACATCTGCTAGTCCACCCCGTAAGAGTTCGCACAACTTAGTCAACTATGCCAGAGCCCATAGTGGCATGTGGCTGCACACGGAAGTTTCTAGCATGAAAGATCTTATGATCCCTTTGAGCCTGGGTGGCGGTCCGAAAAAAAACAGGCAAGTCCTGATAGACATCAGGTGCCTCAATCCACCCAGATGTGTGTTTAAGTTGCCACCTTAGATAAACCATTAAAATTATCAATCTCACATCTGTCATGGATATCACTCACCCAATCCACGTCTACTAGCATAGCATGGCAATATAAGCAAACGTAGAGTAACTCCCAAGGGTTTGATAATAAACAGGTAATAGGTACTACCTCATCTACTTCCCATCCCACAATTTATTAGATCCTAATCATGCAATGTGTGAGGATTGATCTAATGCAATAAAACATGGGTTGTAGAAAAGGTATGATCATAGTGTTACTTGCCTTGCTGATGATCCGCGAGTCCTAGGGTTTCGAAGTAACAAGCGGCGCAATCCGGGTAATCTATCGCAGACAAACAACAAGCATACAATAAGTACTCATCTAATGCACAGGTAAAACTCGAACAAGAGATCAAACCAGGTAGTTCAACTTAAGAACTCCGGTTGCAAAGAAAGAACGAAAAACAAACGGCGGAAGAAAACAACTCGGTTCTAGCAAGTTGAATCTAGGTCAAAATTTTACTGTAACAAAAGCTTGTTCAAGTTGATTAGACGGAACGGCGGTTTCGAGACGAAACTCCAGGCGCTTGAATCACCTGATTCCGATAAACGAGCGAAAAGAAAGACTAGAAAGAAGATCGGATCTGAGATCGCGATCGCGGAATAAATCCGACGAAAAGAAAAAGAGGAACGGTTAAACGAACGGACGTTCGTTAACCTAGAAGAATCCGGTGATCACGTTCGTTAGGACGAACGGTCCGGCGAACGGTCCAAAGCAACTAAATTGGAGAAGAAAACGAATCCGATCTAGGGTTTTGGAGAAGAAAACCGATCGAAAAACTGATCTAGAAAACCGGAACGGTTTAGAGAAGAAAAGAATCGGAACGATTAGAAGAAAACGATCCGAGGAAAAGAATAGATGTAGCGCGGGGCAACCTTGGCGAGGTCTCCGGTGAGGGGCTCCGGCGGCGTCGGCGTAGGGCGGCGGCGTGGGCAAGGTGCGGCGGCAGCGCGGGGTGTGGGGCGGCGGCGGCGGTGACGCAGGGCGCGGTGTGGAGGAGTGCTTTGATTTGATGTGTTTAGAGGGGGGGGTGCTTGGGTATTTATATTGGGGAGGGGAGGGGTTTACTTGGGGTAGAGGACAAGGAATTATAATAGGAGTAGGAAAGATCTAGAAAATAAACGGAGTAGGACTAAAGAAAACGAAATAAGGAAAAGGGGACAAGGGGGCGCCCTAGAATCCTAAAAGGATTCGGTCCTAGCAAGAGGCGGCGGCGGCCGACCGGCTCCTGGCTCGGCGCCTGGCGCCTGGGAGCGCGGCGGTAGGTGGCTTGGCTTGGGCCTTTGGCCCAAGGCGCTGCTCAATTTTTTTTATTTTAAATAGTTTCCTCGCGCAGAAAAAAAAACAAAAAAGGGATCTAAACGAACTCCGAAAAATCTAAAGTAAATTTTCCCCGACTCCTAAAAATGAGCCGAACAAAATGAACTTTTCTCCGGACCTAAAATGCAATTTTCGAAAACGCGCATTTTTCCCTATCCAAATAAAATGCAAATAAACACCGGAAAGCAAAATCGATCTATTTATTATATCTTCATTTTTCCTAAATTTGGGAAAGTCATATTATTCCCTCTCTCATATATTTTGACACCGGAAAAATTATTGAAGATAAAATAAATAAATCAAATGATCCTATTTTCAAAATTCGAGAGAACTCTCAAATATGAAAATAACGAAATCTCCAACTCTCTCCGAGGGTCCTTGAGTTGCGTGAAATTTCTAGGATCAACCAAAATGCAAGAAAATATGATATGCATATGATCTAGTGTATAACATTCCAAATTGAAAATTTGGGATGTTACACGAAGCTTTCGTTCGCTTTAATGCAATACCGCACTATGCTTCCCTCACACTCAAGATGCCCGGCCCACGCGACATCATTATAGTGAACGGAAGTATTAAGCGATCTTTGCGCGGCGAAGAGAGTGCGGCTACCTTAGCAGCCGCACACTAAAAACGACCTAACCAACTAAAGCATTTATCAGGTCGTCAAGACCTCGGACACGGTTAGACGAGTCCGGCGCAGCTATAGGTCATTCATACCGGATCAATGGTCGCACCCCTATTACAAATACAAGGGGCTCAACGCGCGCAGACAAGTGGCAATTTTTACTCATCTTGAATTATACATAGTTTCTTTAAAAACTATCCTTTTGCATGACAACTTTTTCACCTAAGTTCCTCTCTTTTACAGATGATCATCGTGCTACACCCGTCCAGGATACGGCACAACGGAGACACAGGCACAGACGTGCAGCAGGGACCCACTCCAAGGATTCTTTTTAGATTAATACCCTGCATAAACCCTTTTTACTATCTCTTGTTGATACATATCCACCGAATTCTTAGCACAGTTGAGAAGGATGCTGACGTCTTGGCATGTGGCCATGCCAGAATAATGCACGTACCTGGACACAAGGGGCTTCTTACAAAGGGCACTATTTAGGCCCGGTTTTATACCATAAAGACCAAATACCTTAGGGAGTGTTCGGCGTCGCGAGTTTGGCCTTATATGCATTAGCTCCGAATCATTGTCTTTGGTCAAATGTTGGGTTTTCCCGGCTCTTGTGTTTTGGTGCCTTACGTTCCGCTTTATCGGCTAAGGTAGCAACAGGAGAACTACTGCAATTGTGCCCTGGTTCATCCGGACGAGCACCTCAGTAGAGAAAGCCAAAAACAGACTGTCATGATATAGCGTGAGACTGGTCAACCACTCGATGACCTATCGGAATGTTAGAATTCCTCCGCCTTAACGAAGGGCCGTTTTCCGGCCAGGCATGTACGCAACCCGTGATCGGGAGAGTGCGGAGCCACCAGGGGCTATCTAGTAGCCCCACTGTCAAACTCCTATGGCTAAGTGAAAGTGTTAAAGCATTATAGTCCGGTTGCCTCGTTCGCTATGCTATCACCTCCTTAATAGGACCAAGACGTTGGGTTAAGTGTGAACACGCATTTTTTTGCGAGCACCTCCGCATTGTATGCGTGGGGGTTGAAGCCGACGGCTGCAATCTTTCAGGATTATACACATGTATACGTAAACGGCCGCATAGGAGGCATCATACTACTTTCAGGCAGAAGTATAAACATAGCCTTGTAAAAACTTCATAAAAGCATTGTGTTTACAATGAGAATACATATCACTCAAACATAATATTTTTTGAGCACCGGGCCTCTATCAAACGAGCACCCTCGAGAACCTCCTCGAAATAATGCTCGGCAGCCACTCGACCTATGGTCGAACCCTGCGCCGCAACAGTGGTAGCGTCCATCTCCGCCCAGTATGCTTTAACACGGGCAAGGGCCATCCGCGAGCCTTCTATGCACGCCGACCTCTTCATCGCATTAATGCGCGGCATCGCACCAAGGAACTGCTGCACTAAGCTAAAATAGTTGTTCAGCTTTGGCTTTTCCGACCATAGCTGATCCACAACAGACCTCATGGCGAGTCCGGACAACCTATTCAGTTCGGCCCATTCGGCTAGCTGGCCAGTCAAGGAAAGCAGACGCTCTTGAACGTGGAATTGCGACCAAAATAGCTTGTCCACTTCACGATCTGTCTGACCTTGGAAGTACTTGGCCGCATCGGCAGCGCTCGCCGCCAAATCCATATACGCATCTACCGAACTCTATAGCCGATCCAGAGGGGCATACCGTGGATCTCCAAACTTCCTCCGTAACATGAAGGGTTTCCCAGCCACAATATTCCCGGCTTCCTGCAGCTCCTCCTTCTTCGCTCTCATAGCAGAGCGGGTGTCTTTGTCCGCCGTCGTGGCCTTCTCAAGGTCCATCGCCTTCGCTCGGTTTTCTTTTTCAAGGACCCGACAACAGTCGGCAGTGTCTTTTAATTCTACGGCCATCTTGGCCATCTTCTCTTGGCTCTCGCAATGTGCGGCCTTCTCGGCTTTCAACTCTTCGGCCGCCTTCAAAGCAGCCGCATTACTAATCCTCGCTTGTTCCTTGGCTCGGGCAAGTTCTTCCCGCAAGGCTTCCACGGTGGCAGCTCCATCTGCAGTCACAACATATTAAAGATACTGGCATCATGCTGCTCTTACTACGTGGCATTCACCAGATAATAACACTTATCCTGTTCCTCATCAAGCCTCTTGTTAACAAGCTCGATGTCGGCGTCTGCCGGATCCAGTTGCCGTTTTAATTTGGCAACCTCACTAGTCCGGCTAGCCACCGGAGCTTCCACCACCTGCACATAGGGGCAGTCTGGTTATTGCCTGGGAATATGATCCTCTATTCTCCGCTGTTCTCGACGACAACCAGAGTCTTAGGGGCTCCTATCTACACAGGGCACACCTAACATGTGCGGTACTATCACATATTATCTCACGTACCTCAAAGCTTGTCAGTAGACTCATAAAAGCTTCATGTAATCCGCTTTCGGCGAACGAGATTCTCTCGATCACCGTACTCATCATCATAGGGTGTTCTTCTGAGATGGCCGCTCGCCCCACCAACTCCCTCAGAACGTCCGACCGCATACCAGACGGTACCGGACTCTTTTGTCTGCTCTCTTCGGGAGCCGGACGTTGGGGACTTCGGGGGTCTACGGGATTGTCTTCTGGCCTCACCGGATCCGGAGAGGCCCTCCGTGACGACACTTCGGGGTCACCTGCTTCTTGAGCGGAGGAGTCTGGGGGAGGCGTTTCGCTCTCCATCATCTCTGGAAGAAGATCCCCCGAAGACGAGCTCAGCTAAGAGGGGCTAAGGCCCGAACTGCAAGATATATGCGGTGGTTATTCTCTCAGAAAAAAAGATAGCATACCTTTACTATTAAAGTATTTCGGATCACTTACGACTCGTTGGAGGGTTGATCCCCCTGCGGACTTTGTGCGGCAAAAGCACCCCCCGAGGCAGGACCCTCTGTGGGAGACTTCTTCTCCCGTTTGGAGGCTTCGGCTTCCGGATCCTCGGAAGCAGTCCTTTTCCTCCCCCGGTTGTCCTCCTTCGTGGAGACGCTCATTCCCTTAGTTGGAATGGGCAGCGATGGGGGCCCGCGTCCACCCGTATTATCCCCCCCGGTATCTTCCTTCAAGGGCTCCAAGCAAGGTGCGACCTCAAGCATCTTTTCCAATACCGGATTTTCCAAACCCTCAGGGAGGGGGGCCAAACACCGAATCATCTTCGCCTTTGTTAGCCAGTCCTGGTCAAAAAGCGAACTCTCAGAAATAACTTCGAATAAAAGATAGTGTGTTCGGCTAGAGGATTTCTTACTTGTTCGGCGGCACGGTTACTGCTCAGGCCCACGTCCTCGGTAATATCCAGACATTCTACTTGAGGTCCGAAGAACGACTTGTACATCTCCTCGTGCGTCAGGCCGAGGAAACTTTGAATGGCATGTGGTCCCTCTGGGTTGAACTACCACAAGCGAAGGGGCCGGCGTTTGCAAGGCTGGACTTGACGAACCAGCATAACTTGAATTACCGCGACCAAATTAAAGTCTCCCTCGAAGAGATCTTGGATGCGGCTTTGCAGTATAGGAACGTCCTTGGCTGGACCCTAGCTCAGACCTCTGCTAATCCATGACATCAGTTGTGGTGGGGGGCCCGAGCGGAAAGCGGGGGCATCCGCCCACTTGGCACTTCTGGGAGCCGTGACGTAAAACCACTCCCGTTGCCATAATTCGGACACTTCTGGAAAGGAACCTTTCGGCCATGGAGCTCCTGCCATCTTGCCTATTGAGGCACCTCCGCATGCTGCATGTTGCCCCTCAATCATCATCGGCTTTACTTCAAAGGTCTTGAGCCACAGGCCGAAGTGAGGGGTAACGCGGAGGAAGGCCTCACACATGACAATAAATGTAGAGATGCGGAGGAAGGAGTCCGGAGCTAGATCGTGGAAATCTAGCCCGTAATAGAACATCAAACCCCTGACGAAGGGATCCAGAGTAAGGCCTAGACCTCGGAGGAAGTGGGAGACGAACACGACGTTCTCGTTGGGTTCGGGGGTAGGGACGATCTTCCCTCGAGCAGGCAGCCGATGCGAAACCTCGGCGGTCAGATATCTGGCCTCCCTCAACTTCTTAATGTCTTCTTCCATAACGGAGGAGGGCATCCATCGGCCTTGAAGGCTGGATCCGGACATGATTGAAGATCCAGAGCACCTAACCTAGGCTTTGGGTGTTAGAACTCGAGGCAGGGGAAGGGTTCGATTGAGCACAAGAGGGAAAAAGCGAAAACCTTGTCCCTTTATAAAGAGGGTGAATATCAAGCGTCCTCCCTGTAGCTGTTTAGGACTTGCCTATAATCTAGGAGTCCTAGACACGGTTGGGTTACCCACGACCGCATTAATGAGAATCCCGTAATTGAGAGAACACGATCTCCGTTTCGGCAAGACGTGTCAAGAAACCGCCTCGCGTTATGTGTGGAGCTGGTTAAAAGAAACGGTTCGAATAATCACCGGGCCATGACATAATGTCGTGCTGCCAAAACAAGCCAGCAAATTAGATCTGCAAAAATATTATTCTCTCTACGGTGGAATGTGGAACTTATTTTGCAGGGTGAGACACTATCCTCGTTTTCAAGTTCTTCTGCGATGTATTCGGAGAAGGAACCCGCCTTGCAATGCCAAAGACAATACTGCGCGCCGAACTCGTCGTCATTGAAGCCTGGTTCAGGGGCTACTGAGGGAGTCCTGGATTAGGGGGTCTCCGGACTGCCGGACTATCTCCATTGGCCGGACAGTTAGACTATGAAGATACAAGATTGAAGACTTCGTCTCGTGTCCGAATGGGACTCCACTTGCCGTGGAAGGCAAGCTAGGCAATACAGAGATGGATATCTCCTCCTTTGTAACCGACCTTGTGTAACCCTAACCCTCTCTGGTGTCTATATAAACCGAAGGGTTTTAGTCCGT
The DNA here is from genome assembly GCF_056163025.1 of Triticum urartu. Taxonomy (NCBI): domain Eukaryota; kingdom Viridiplantae; phylum Streptophyta; class Magnoliopsida; order Poales; family Poaceae; genus Triticum; species Triticum urartu. Next base: position 494,629,506 of record NC_141879.1, on the reverse strand, counting down.
AGGACCACAATCACAACATACAATCATACCATAGGCTAGCTTCTAGGGTTTAGCCTCTCTGATCTCGTGGTAGATCTACTCTTGTACTACCCATATCATCAATATTAATCAAGTAGGTCGTAGGGTTTTACCTCCATCAAGAGGGCCCGAACCTGGGTAAAACATCATGTCCCCTGCCTCCTATTACCATCCGGCCTAGACGCACAGTTCGGGACCCCCTACCCGAGATTCGCCGGTTTTGACACCGACAACGCCCCTTTCACGTATGCACACAAAACTATCTCCAGGTCCTCTAAAAGTAAGCCCCCAGAAAATTCACGCATGTTTCATCTTTCTCTCGCGATATATGCAATGACGATCATTGTATTTGAAGCGAAAGCATGATGCGTACATTGGACTTCAGAATCCACTCATTACGGTCACCATTTACATTTAGTGGTTATTATACAGTCACGGGCTCACTGTACAACTCTGTATTTGCTCATGACATGACTAGTTGACCAGTTAAACGCTCCACATGGCACCTCTAGTGTTGCATCACATTATCTCACTACCATCGTTCCCACCTATCGACTTGTATCTACTCTACATCTACACTCTTATAAAATACACTCCTATAAAAAACAGAGTTGGTGATGATGGTGTGCCTGCCATCCTGCAATGTAGGCCGTCTGATTTATATCTGACGGATAGGAAAGAAACTATGGAAATTTTGCAAAAAGGTACCCATACACCTCTCCACATTTGCAAATAAGGCCTTCCCTCGTTCATCCTTTTCTCTCACAAGATAAACAAGTCATACAAATGCATCTCGATGTTACGTGCAATGCACAAGCATCTTGCTAGTAAGAATGAAAACAAATGACAAAAAAAATATTTGGACGGTGGTTCGAAGTCATGACCGCGGGCACAGCGGACAAGGTGGCCTTGTATTGGTATGCTGAGCCGTCTATTTTAACACACATGAGCTGGTGTGGTGATTATACACACACGCACGCATGCACACGAACTGCATCCATGCAACACTCACACAAACACATGCACCCATGCAAGCACGCAACACTCACACATACACACGCAGCCACGCACGCTCGCAACACTCACGCGCATGCACGCAATACTCACACGCACACATGCATGCACACACCAGTACACCACACGACCAACACACACTCTCACGCTCAAGTGCTCAACCTACACGTGCATGCGCACACATCAGGCCCTGACAGACACATACACAACTAGGTGATTCCCGCGCACGGGTTGGAGCCTTGTCGCGCCTGCGTAAATTTGTGTTTATCTGACCTTTTGCCTATGCGAACTGCTAGGTGGGACCCACAAGGAACATGGTCAATTTAACTAGTCAACATGGCGCCATGCAGACTATTTGGCCGGTCAACAGAGTGCAATCCGATGCTGAAGTGTGAGCAAGTGACCGTATAATCACCGCAAAACGTATATAGTGACCGTAATCAGCTTATTCTGAAGTTCGGTGACCGTATTACACTTTTCTCTCTGTAGGCCCTCCAAAACTACATCTCTACACGTTCTCGCATGTTACATCTAACAACTATGCAATACAACACTACTACTACACTCTAACACAATAAATCATATGTGTTTTTAGTTTTACTAGATATCATATTTTTACTTATAATTATTCAGTTTGCATATATTAAAATTGCCTTTGAAATGTATGGCCAGTATCATCTACCGCGCGGGAAAAATCCCGCCCTTTCCTGTTTAATCGGGTTTCTATCGATGGATCATGTGAAACAGCAAAACTATAGTACTATACAGTACAAGTGACAGTTCACTGGGTCGTCGTGTCGTCTACTCCTCCGTCGTAAGAGTGGAGTGCTCGCTTTCATAAATCTTCTAGTCCCTTTCGCCGACATGTGGGACATCAAGCTACCGGGTCCACGTGCCATACCGGAATACAGTGCAGAGCAGCTGAGGTGAAGCACCCCAGTCATGGCACCGGCGTAGTAATGACCAATGAGGTGTGAAATCACAAAGCTGCACCTTTCCCGCAGTTAAGTTGGAGGGACGAAGCAACCATCATTTCACTCGTTGCTGAATCCGCTTCTCCCTCATCTACTTCAACTTAACCATGTGTTGCTTCTACCATTGTTTTGCCTCATGTAGGACGCGGGCTTGGTAAAGCACTGACACGTGGGACCACATGTTAGCAAACCGCCAGGACAACGTCCTCCAAAAATAAGAAGCCTAATCCTAGACTTACAAAGGGCTACGTAGCTGCTACATATACTTTCCATCTAATATATATATGCCCCCCTGATTTTCAGGTGGGGTCGGCCTAATCCTCTCCTTTAATCCAATCAAATAGTCCCACATCACATCAGTTCATAACTTTACGTAAACCATTACGTGGATGTAGCATTGCTCAAATAAGAAACCTCCCCCACCATCCGTACGGCAAAATCACATCCTTTTTACTAATCTTGATTCTATAATTTTTTAGATCAATATAATTGAGATTTGTATAGATAGCACACAGGAGAAAAACCAAGTGGTACGGCTAAGGGCATCCACAATGTGTAGCCAAATGTGAAAATAGCTTTTGGCATCGTGGGAACCATTGTGGACGGTGTTGCCAAAGCCAAAAAGATGGAACTGAAGCTCCCTGATTGATTGATTGAAGGAATAGAAAAATGCAACGTCTCTCCTCTTTCTCCCATGCTTGGACGCATGTAGTACAGTATAAAGCACAGAGTCTACTCCCCTTTCCCTTCTATCACAAATCACAAAGCAGAGAGGCGTCAAATCACAAAAGCACGGACGAAGCAACCATCATTTCACTCTTCGCTGACTCCGCTTCTCCGTCGTCTTCTTCTTTGAGAAACCATCTCACCGCACTAGTACTCCTAGTAGTACTAGTAAAGGACTTCCTGGATGCAAATAAGGCAGTTGTCTCGGCTTGCAGGCGGCACTTGCGAACGACTTACCGTGGTCTCCCTCAATGGTGTTCTCCGTCGAATGCACTTCACCAAACCACCCAAAAAAAGATATCATCAACGTCACCACAATGGGGAAGGAAGTCAAATATAGTTACTACCTCCATTTTTTGTACACAAGACCAGTATATAAAAATTACAATTTGCAAAGGGCCACTAACACTAATCGAGGCAAAATTGATGGGGTTAGCAACCAAGGACATTAATATCCCCTGCATGCATGCGGAAGTGAGAAGGTTGGTTTGCATGGCGCTGCATTAATCAAGTGATGAGGAGTGAGATGGTTAGCTCTTTGGTCTTTGGAGAAAAAATACGCATTAATTGACACATGAAACAAGGATTTGTATCGATTAAATCCCACGAAGGAAAACCTCGCCTTTCTTTTTTAACACTAGTACTCCTAGTACGTACGTACTTATCCTGTTTGGGTCTAGGCCTTGCATTGCCAAACTTCACCACACATTTTTGCCAAGCTTGCCTAAATTTTTCAAAATGAGAAGGATGTACACTTGCGCACGGCTGTCGCGGTCGCACCGCACCCCCACACGGTCGCTCCTGCACGCCGCGGTCGCACCACAACCTCACACAGTCGCTCCTGCACGCCGCAAACCCAACCAAGGGAATGCACCCTCACTGACACGTGCTTTCGCATGTGAACAAACCAAGTCAGCCATCCTATCGCTGACACATAATTTTCGTTCATAGAGCATGTTTATCCAACCACATGTTGGGGAGTATCCGTACGGCCCGTGCGGTGGTCTGTTGGGGAAGAAGAAGAGGTGAGGAAGAAGGAAAGAAGGGTTAGGAGATGTAGGATATTCATCCAACCGCCTGAAATGGTAGACTGACCCAAGTCAGGCGACTTGCATAACAAATATATGTTTTACACAGCAAAAGATCCATAAAAACAACAACATAAAGAAAAACTACCACTGCTCGCGGAAAGAGATAGCCTTGTCGTCTTTGGCTACTGGCACGAACCAGCCGACGTGTGTCTCCACACCATGATTGTCCTCGGCCTCCAGCTACCCATTCAAGCGGAGCGTGCAGGCGCTCTGCACGGGCGAGAGAATAGCCCGGTTCAAGTCGAGGATGTCCGGTTCTGCCTGCAAGAGGGCCTCGATGGCAGCGGCATCCGCGCGCTCCGCGTCGAGTCGAGCCTCCGCCGCCCGGTTCAAGTCCAGGACGTCCGGTTCCGCCTGCATGAGGGCGTCGATGAGAGAGGCATCCGTGTGCTCTGCGTCGAGTCGAGCCTCTGCCGCCCGGTTCAAGTCCAGGACGTCCGGTTCCGCCTACAGGAGGGCCTCGATGGCAGCGGCATCCGCGCGCTACGCCTCAAGTTGAGCCTCCGCCGCCTGGTTCACATCCACGACATCCGGTTCCGCCTGCAGGAGAGCCTCGATGGCAGCGGCATGCGCGTGCTTCGCGTTGAGTTGAGCCTCTGCCTCCCGGTCCTCCTTTAGTATCTCCATGTTGAACCACTGGTCCGCCTGCACCATGGGGACTCGGACGCCGGCATGAAGTCGACGTCCATCGTCTCATACCCATCGGGGGCCTTCGTCTCATACCTTGTAGCTTGGCTCCAGAGAACTCGGGGATTGGCCCGCCGCAAAGCGAGCTTGGGAACGGAGGTCTGTGGCGTCGACCGCCGCCATGATTTCTGCGCGGCGCTCCATCATCAGCATCTTGTAGTAAGTGATCTTGCGGCGCACCATGGCTTTCCGGCGAACTAGGGGACACTTGATGCGGGCTAGGGGATCGAAAGGTGGGGGAATGGGCTGGAGATTTGGTGTGGTTTTAGGGCAGTGGCTGGCGTAGGCCGAGCAGCAAAGGTTCTGGTGTGAATAGTGGTTCCGATGACGACCGGTCAATCAGTTTTGATTGTACATCGCTCTTGTCGTGTTCGCGTCGCAGCTCGGCACGCTGGACCCTCCACGTCGCTCACAGAATGGAACACGCTTCGTCTTGCGTTTTTGCTCACTTGTGGGACCGCAGTTGAGAGCAAACCGACGTCCCTCCCCCTCCCCCGCCCGCATCATTTATTATACCACCACTCCCTCTGTTTTATGCAGAGTAAATAAAAACAGAGGGAGTATACTACGGATGAGGATCCCCTGACATGTCCGAACCCATTGAGTAACTGACATGCGGGGCCTAGCAAGCAAGGGGTCCGCCAGTAAGTGACCGAAAGGGAGGGTAAGGCAGGGATACCTACGTCATAGGATCCACTTCCACTATACTACTTTGACCAAATGTTAGAGTAATAATATATGACATGCAACTTACACAAATGTTAGAGTAATAATATATGACATGCAACTTACACAAAGCATACAGGGTCTAATGCGTTTTTCGAGGCTAACTTTGACCAAATGTTAGAGTAATAATATATGACATGCAACTTACACAAAGCATACGGTCAAATTCATATGTGAAAGGAGTTTCCAATGATATAATTTTCACATTATACATCTCATGTACTATTAATCTTGTCAATAGTCAAATTGGAAACCATCTCAAGTACAAATCTAGGAGTACGTACAAATCTAACAATATTGATTGGGCGTTGTTGAATGTTGATACCTTTTTGATCAAAGTAGAGATACTTTGACTACACATAAAACTTATATGTAAACTAGAAAGGATAGGAGGGAGTATATTGTACATTCAAAAATGAAACGAACATTGAATACCCTTTATATATGATTTGCGGATGCTATGATCACCGGTTCAAAATTTTGAATCCGCCTTAGGTATCACGTGCCCCCACTCGTTCCCTCTCGATTTCATCTCGGGGTCCGGAGATCTATTGAAAGAGGACTAGGGTGGGTACACACGAATGATACTTGGTGGAATGTTCAAATGAGGCATGCGGGAGGATGGACTCGACTGGAGGGCGACATGATCGATGGAGAAGAGGGTTGGAGAGGAATGATAAATAAGCAAACGCCACATGATTATACTTGAATGGCTCAAATAAACAATAAGTTGTCTCCCTTGACCTACATAGTGAAAGGCCTAATGCACAACGCGTAGCACTGACGCTCGAATATGGCCGGGAAAACAGGGAAACCGACATGTGGGGCACACCCGTTGGGACGACGTAGTGCAGACTAGTCCAATGGAGGAGCTGGCCCACCACCTCCTCGCCACCGACAACCGTTCATGTGGGTCGTTGGGGCCAACAACGGGGCGCAGCTCCAGCACCGCCTCTGGACACGGCGACCGCGGTAAGCGACACGCTCATATCGTCGCTAGACACGGTCGGTTTTAGTGTGTCGAGGGTGGCGTTAGTGCTGTGGCACGACCAACGGTATGTTTGGTTTGTGCCCAAGGTTGCCCCATCAAAGCATTGGGTAGCCAAAATTTTGGTTGAGGTATTGGTTGCCCATGATTTGGCCGACATTGGCAATAAAAATTTACTAGAGTTGGCTAGAGTTCATTGGCATGCCAAAGAAATGGCAACCATCCAAACAAAGACCAATCTTTGGGTCACGACCAAAATTTTAGTTGAGGTATTGGTTGCGCATGATTTGGCCGACATTGGCAAGAAAAATGAACTAGAGTTGGCTAGAGTTCATTGGCATGCCAAAAAATGGCAACCATCCAAACAAAGACCAATCTTTGGGTCATGACCAAAATTTTGGTAAGGTGCACTTTGGCCACAATCCAAACACACCCCAACACCCGGCTCGTCGAGGATGCACGGGGTGCCGTGACGCATCCACGGAGTGGTGTAGCGCGGCCAACTGCATCCTCTGGACCTGAGACCATGCCGGGCCATCTTGCTTTTTCAATGACATGCGGGGATCGCATGTGAGCAAAGGGCATCTCCAACGTTGCCACGATCGCAGCTGACTACCCTAGCACACCAAAACCCTCGTCCCTCGCACCGTCGCGCGGTGCGTTCCCAGCCGGCGCTAGCTGCCCGCATTCATGCCGTCCGTTCGTATGTCATCGTTAAGAGGCTCGGTGCCCGAGGAACCAACTCCGGTCACTTAATGACGCACCCGGACGCTTGGCCTCACTGGAATGCGCTACTTAAAGCGGCAACGCCCAGCTAACCTCCACACCATAGCGCATCATCCTCCTACCTGGCACCACATCCGCCATGACCGCAAGTGCAAACGCTTTGTGGGAGAGCTTGTCTTCGGGGATGAAGCTCGAGGTCGCCGCCCTCGCTCAAGTCGCTTCTCACGACGCAATAGCAGCGTAGCCAGATGCGGACGCGACCGCACAAGCGGTGGCCACGCTGGCGGCCGACGACGGGAGCACGGTCAGCCACGCGTCCTACTTGCCGCCGTCCAACGTCCGACACCGCCGAGGTCGGGGACTCCTTCGAGGATGAGTAGGGCATGGTGTGCCAACTGGCCGGTCCGTATCCCGTGTTCTACTCTTCCTCGCCGGAGACCACACCTTCACTTCACGAGTCTTGAACCCCGCCCCCGTACATAGAGATCGCAGATGGAGGACGTCGGTCGCCGCCATAGAATAGGTTTAGGGTCGGGTTTCTTTTATTTTTCTGTCCTATAAAAGTTCAAAATGTAATGAAAATCTGCCATGTTTGCATTAATCTCGGCCGGTGTATATGAACTTTCACAATAATATACATATTGTAGGAGTACTAGCAAGATGCCCGTGCGTTGCACAGAAGATCAAGATCTTGTGGGAGAAAAGGATAAACGAGGAAAAGCCTTATCTGCAAATGTGGAGAGGAGTGTGGGTAAATTGTCATAGTTTCCTTCCTATCCGTTAGATATAGATCAGACGGCCTATATTGCAGGATGACAGGCACACCATCATCACCAACTCTGCTTTTTATTGAACTGAGACAAATCTAACATGCGAAGTAAAATAAACACATAGGGTCTATACATACACAAATTATCTTAGGCACTCCAATAGTACGTCCACTACACATTCACGCATTTCACATCTTTCTACATCTACGGGAAGCTATGAAAGGGTTAACGTAAATTGCTTCTCTCTCTCCTCCCTTGATTTTCATGGTGGTGGGCCCCTCCCTCCCCCCAATCTACAATCAACAGGTCACATGTTTCACATTACATTAATTACATAACTGGGATCACATAGGTGTAGCATTACTCGTCCTAAAAAACCCAACTAAGCCAACCTCCCAGCATATCGCGCGGGAAAAGACCCGGCCGCGCCGTTTTAGTCGGGATTACCAGATTACTAGTAGTAGTATTTATGGCTCACGCGAAGCAACAAAATTTTTTTTGAGGGGGGGAAGCACCTAGTTTAAAAGGAAAAAAGGCAGTACACTCACAACACTCCTATCGCGGTCGCATTGCACCCCACACATGTTCGGTCCTGCACACGGCTCACGCAAACGGAACGCGCTTCGGCTTTCCTCTTCACTGACACATGGGACTGCACTTGGAGAAACCGACCATGCGCCAAACTCCCCCCGCCCACCGCGCGAAAATCCTCCCCCCCCACATCCAAAAATTCCCCCCAAATCCGATTCAACCGCCCTTCGGCCAACTAGCCAATAATAATCCCCAAACCCCCTCCCCCCTGTCCCCTCCACTCCATTCACTCCGCCAAAGACGCCCTCCCCGCCACGCCGACACGTCGGCGCCGCGGTTTGGCGATCCTCTCGCTCCCACAATACGCTCTCGTAGACTGTCGTCCTCTAGCCGCGCCGCCACCTCTGGCTACATTCTTGTGGAGGCGCACGGCGGTCAGCGCCGCCACTGCTGGCGACGTTCGTGTGGAGACGCACGACAGTCAGCTTCTCCCACGGTACGCGCATTCTAGACTAAGGCCCCGTTCATGTCGGTGTAGCGCTGAATGTTAGCTGATAGACGCTGTTAATCTCACTGTTTGCCGAAGTAGTTTACTGTCAATATGCTCTGCTTAAGAAGCTTCCTTGCCCTGTTCTGCACTCAATCTGCTTAGCTGAGATGGCATGCCAAGGCCGATTAGTTGCTAAAATATCCTGCCATATATTTATTGTGACATAGATTGCCATGGTCTAGTAGCCAATCTGTTAGGTGAAATAGCTCTACACTGTTTTATACTCGATCTTTGTTGCTGCGATGGCCTTCGATAGTTCGATGGCTGTGTGCTCGGCCTCATTGACTGCTGAAACAGCCTGCCATAATTTGGCACTCAAATCTGTTTGCTGAATTAGCTTTACATATATTTCTTTACTTAGATCTGCTCGTCCAAATATCTTGCCATAGCTTTAGACATCGACCTAGGTATTTTTTTTCTGGACTTCATAAAAAAGCATATATGTTTTCCCTGTAATATCTAATAGAAGAACTAATTTGTATGTCTAATAGATGGACATGACTTGGATAACTTCTTCTCGAAGATTCTCCGCTGCATATGTCGAGGGGGTTGAAAACTTCATGAACTTTATCAGAGCTAAGTACGGTGGTCCGAAATCAGATGTGCTTTGCCCATGTAGCAGTTGTATGAATTCAATTACAAGACCCTAGTCAACTGTGCAAAATCATCTACACTTGTATGGGATGTCGGTCACATATACTAGGTGGGTTCATCATGGTAAAGTTGTGAACGTCAATGTTATTGACTACGTGGAAGCAACAGATCACCATCTTGATCTGCCTGATGCTCAGGTGGAAGAGGAGGAGGAGGAGGTGGTGGCGGAGCCAGTGAGTTTGACCAACATTGAAACAATGCTACGAAATGCTCGTGCATTCCGTGAACTTTCACCTGCAGAAGAAAAATGGTGGGCCCGCATGTTGGAACAATGCAACGTTGTTGTCACCCCAGGAAATAAGCTGTCAGTATTCTCAGCTATGGTCACCTTTCTTCAGGTGTAGACATCTGAGCGGATGACCAACAAATCGTTCGATGCGATGTTGGCTGCTTTCCGCAAATCTTTCCCAGATGCGTCTGAGCTGCCACACACCTACAGTAAAATGAAGAATTTCCTTCATGCAGTTGGAATTGGATATGATATGATCCATGTTTCTAAAAATAATTGTGTTCTGTTCCGGAAGGATTATGCCAACTTAAGTGAATGCCCGAAATGCAAATCATCAAGATGGAAAGATGGCGATGCTGTGAAGAGGATTCCTCATAATGTTCTGAGACATTTTCCAATTACACCAAGATTGTAGAGGTTGTTTCATGATGCTGAAACAAGAGAGGATGTACTATGACATTCTAGGAACCAGGAGTACAGAGATCAGAATGTAATGAGCCATCCATCTCATGGTAGTGAGTGGAAAAGCTTCAATGATAAACACAAAGAGTTTGATGCTGACCCGAGAAACATTAGACTTGGCTTAGCTTCAGATGGATTTAACCCATTTGGCCACCAGAGCGCCACATATAGCATGTGGCCAGTGCTTGTTATCCCTTACAACATGCCTCCAAATGTCTGCACCAAAGAATCAAACTACATGATGGCCTTGCTCATCCCAGGTCCAAAAAGTCCTGGAAAGGATTTTGATTTGTTCATGGAGCCTCTTGTGGAGGAACTTCAACAGCTATGGAAGGGTGTTCTCACTCGAGACCTATATAGCAGCCCACCAGCTGATTTCTTTCTGCGTGCTGTTATAATTTGGTGCATCCATGATTATCCGGCTTTGGGCACTATGTCAGGGCGAACGACACATGGTTACAATGCATGTGTTCGTTGTGACAGGAATCCGCTGTCATACGCAATACTTAGCAAGATCTGTTACATTGGACACCGCCGTTTCCTTGCCAAGGACAAGCCGCATCCTAGAAAATACCGAAGACATGTGTTCAATGCAAAGCATGAAAACCGTGATGCGCCAAAGAGGCTCACCGCCGATGAGTTGCAAGTGGAATTAGAGAAGGTCAGGCATATTACACCAGGAAACCATCCTGGTAATGGTAGCAGGAAAAGGAAGCATGGCAGGGTAGAAGAGAGATTATTGTTTACCAGCAGGTCCACTTTGTGGGACTTGGAGTATTGGAAAGATTTGGATCTGCGGCATAATCTTGATGTGATGCACATTGAGAAAAATATATGTGACAGCATTATCAGCACACTTCTTAATATTGAAGGCAAGACGAAAGATACCTTAAAATCTAGGATTGATTTGACACACCTGGGTATCAGAAAGGATTTGCAGGTGCAAGATGAAGGTAAACCACGGGATATGGCACCAGCTGTGTACGTCTTGGACAAGGTAAAAAGAAAAGAATTCTGCAAGGTCCTGTCACGTGTGAGATTCCCACATGGATTTGCTTCCAACCCTGAAAGGAGAGTCAGTGCAGATGGAAACAAGGTACAAGGGTTGAAAACTCATGACTGCCATGTCCTACTTCAAAGGGTTTTACCTGTTATCCTTAGAGGATTGGGCCGCCCTAACTTATACAGAGCAGTTGCAGAGTTGGGACAATTCTTCAGGGAACTCTGCAGTAGAAATATCAAGATAGATGCTTTGGAGCGTCTTAGAGACAAGATACCAACTATCCTATGCGACCTTGAGAAGATATAACCTCCAGCCTTCTTTAATGTGATGGTGCATTTGGCTGTTCATCTACCTGATGAGGCACTACTTAGAGGTCCAGTACAGTATGGCTGGATGTACCCTATTGAAAGGCGGCTAGGCACTTTCAAGGGCTATGTTAGGAACAGAGCTAGACCCGAGGGTTCCATTGCAGAGGCCTACATTGCTACAGAAGTGTTGACATTCTGCTCAAAATACATTGAAACAGCTGATCAGCTTAGCAAAGAGGTGGATGAAGACAATCTCGGGCTCAATGTTTTCGATTATTCTGTTCGAGTTACACGAAAGAGTCGACAAGAGGACAAACCTAAAGATTTGGACAAAATGGTTTGGTATGTGTTGAATAACTGTCCTGAGATACTACCTTATATCAAGTAAGGGCTAAGTACTGCAGCTTATACATTGTAATCTACTAAACTTGCAGCACATTCTTATATATTTAGATGTTTGACGCGATCACTATATTGTGAAGCATCTACAAAAAGGAGTTACTGCCGGAAAATCCAAGAAACATTGATAAACTGGTTATGGCAAGATTTGCGAAATGGTTCAAGAGCCATGTAAGCTTTTGAATTGCACTGTCAATTTTTTTTAATATATTGAGTACATAAGATGATCAGCTTGTCTATTTTCTAACCATAGGTTAAGAAGATACGGGAGGATGGGCAGGCAGTTGATGATGCCCTTTACTCACTATCGATGGGTCCTGATACTCGGGTAAGACATTATGAATCTTGTGTTGTTGGAGATGTGCGCTACAACACCCTTGCACGAGACGAAGGCAGGAAGACACAAAACAGTGCCATCATGAGCACGGATACGTATGACAAAGAGACAACTGAAATGTATGCTAACATAACAGACATTGTTCAGTTGCAGTATATCTCCAGTTTCGAGGATCATCGGTGTGTGGTTCTGTTGTGCTGTCATTGGTATAACCTGTTTTCCAGGATCGCAAAACCCAGAGCTGATGATTATTTCAAATCCATCAATGTCAAGGTGGCGTACCAGACCAACGAGCCTTTTATTTTGGCAAATCAAGCAACACGGATATTTTTCTTGGAAGACACATCTGCACATAGCGATGACTGGAGAGTATTGCAAAGGTTTGAGTAGAGGAATTCGTTTAATGAAGTTGCACAATAAGAGGATGCTTACACTGCTCTTGATGTACAAGATAACACAGATGTTCCTAATATCTTTGAGAACCATCACGTCAATGACGCCGGTGAAAAGATTTCCTGTCGTGCTATGGACATACAAGAGTTGATCAAGAAGAAGCCAACGTTCGAGGACGTTGAGGACGAAGAAGAAGATGACACCATGGGGAATTACGATTCAGACTGATAGACATGGCGAAGATGTTGACGCTGCTGTTGCGGATGATGATTACATTGCTTTTGTCATATTTGCCTGTCAGAAGACGTTTTTTATCTACTATGTGAAATTGTGTTTGCTATTACAACTGAAACCTGATGAACATGTTGTTTAGTATTTTGCTGTGAGAACATCACTTGTTATGTATGCTGATTTGTGTTTGGTGACTGTATGACAACTAAGACATGATGACATTGTTGTTTAGTTGTACTCATATTTGGTTGTGAAACTTGAATTTGATGACATAGTTTGTTGTTGGACTGCAATTTGCTCGATGTCTTCAAATGAGAACAAAGCTGACCCGACAAGGCCTCTGCTATTTATTTATTTATATGAGCAAAAGGGGATATCCCCTGATTTCCATTAATAGAAATCATTAGATGTTCACAACACTACGCCCATCCTGCTACACAGGTTTCATTCATTACTAGTTTCAGCAAAGTGCTCATGTCGTAGCCACTGAATACATCACGAGTGCTACATACACTGCAAATAAAGAGACAATCATCCTACAGAGCACGTCAATTTTGCCCATTATCTTCACAAGTTCTTTCATCTCCTCATTGTTGTCAAGGCCGTTCAGCGGCTGTTGCTTGGCCATGATCAGAGGAACTGCATCTTTAACCTTCTGCTCTGCACCTTCCTCTTCTGTCGTTCCTTTAGTTACTTGTCCAACACCCCAACCTGCTGGTATTGGGATTCCTCGGCTAACCAAATAATCAGCGTAGTTTCATTCCCCCACATTAGCAACTTCCCAGAAATACAAATCACACAAATCTTCCCTTTTCTGCATGAATCAAATTGGAATATCATCAACAAAACTATTAAAAAAAAGCAGCAGAACAACACTTAAACATATTATTGCCCCAGGATTCGGGCATTTGTAGAAGACTCGGCCATGGTTGTGGATTGTGGTTCAGACGCGACGGATGACTCTGCGTGATTTGCAGCAGTGGCACCACACCAACGGTAGCGGGTTGCGATGAGCAATTGGCTGCGGTGCGCATGTCGGTGGGGGTGTGATGAGACCCACAGGCGATGGTACGGGTGGCGAATTGGCGCATATCTGGTTGTTGCCTACTAAAGAGCAGGTGGACGAGCAGCCAGCGGACATGGGTGCTGCGGCCAGAGCTTCTGATGCTAGGCAGAGTAAGTAGAGAAGAGGAGAAGCGAACATTGGATATGTCAGTTTCATTACTTGCGGAGTAGCATAGCACCATATATAGTCATAGTCTAGGTTTGGATTCGAACCAGCTACAGGAGCATGTCTTTCTTTTTTCTAAAACTCGGAAATGTCTCTTTACTGGTACACTAGCTTGTTCTGTACGCCTTCCCAAGTCTTTTATTTTCTTTCCCTTTTTTTGCGAGGAAGGAAGGAGGACAAAATTGAGAGTTCTTGGGACTCGAACGCAAGACCTCTCAGTTGAAAACCAAGGGTGCTAGTCACTTATGTGGCAAACGTTCCATGTGAGGAGGACGGCAGATGAGCACATTTTCCTCGCAGTTTTCTTCCTATATATACAAAAGTATGCTACTTGGTGTCCTCTTAGTCAACAAACGATTGTGCCAACCTTGACCGTTGGATTGACATTCAACGTCTGTCATGTTTCTTCACTCTCTTCTTCCTCGAGCTGCCAAAGCCAAACCAACACCGGCATGACCGCCTGCTCCCGCCTCCCACGGCTGGCTGTGATCTTCCCTGGCTCCTGTTCATTCCCGTCTGAGGCCTCACCATCATCCCCCGCCTTGGTTCGCTCGCCGTGGTGCCGCCCTCCGGTGTTGTCAACATGGTCAACAACCGAGAGGAATAAGGAGATGACTGTACATGGTGAGGATGACAGTAGGGACCCAGCAGCGCGCGTAGTAATTTTGTTTTTTCGGGACGGAGAAGGGTATCAAATGGGTTGTGCGGGACCCGTGGCCTGTCTAGCCCAGGCTTTTATTTCATACGTTTAGCACATGACCAGCCCAGTTTGTTTTTTTCCTTTCTGAAAATGGCTAGCCAGCTATTTTGTTTTTTGCAGAATAACCAACGTAGGCCTACTTGCTTTTCTACGCCCTGCTGGGCCGGAAATCTTTCAAGACGAGGAGGGATGCATTTTGCCTAGAAAATGGGCTATAAGTAATAAGAAATGGGCTATAAGTAATAATAAATGGGCTGTAAAATGAAAAAATACAGCAAACATGCAATTAGTTCCAAAATACTGTTTCTTTCGGATTTTGATATTTTAAATTTCATTGTTTTTGTGCGGCTAAAATTTCATTGAATTTAAATTAAGGTATATTTAGATTTAAAATTAAATTGAATCTGGCTAGAAATTTCGGGCTGTATGCTGTTTGGGACAGATTTGGAGGCTAACTTGTGGGTCTACTAGGTTGACGTGTACTTTGGCTTTGTCAACTTAGTCCACAAACGATTCTAGGAGTAGTGACCGTTGGATGTTAATCCAACTGCCGTGCTGCTTCTTCAATATCTGATCTTCTTGCTCCAGCCGCCCAAATCAGCTCCAGTGGGACTTCCTGCTCCCGCCTCCCGTGGCCGGCTGTGCTGCCGCACAGGCCGCACCGCCCCACCCTACTTCATTGCTGGCCAGGCCATTCCTCTCCTCACCCACACCTCCTGTTATTTTCCGACAATGGCAGCCGGACCAGTAAACCCTCGTACTCCCCACCGCATGGGCAACCATTGCCGAGTCTTCCCCGGCTCCGTGTCGTTCCCTTCCTAGGCCTCGCCGTCGTCCACCGCCATGGTGCTCTCAGCGCTGCCTGGTCAACGTGGTTAATGAACGACATCCATCGGACGTGGACTGTACGTGCAAAATAATGATTCCTCCACCTGACAGCTGGGACCCACCGTAAGGGCCTCTGTATTTCGTGAAAAAAACGTTCCCCCTGCTGACATGTCGGACCCACCAGCTATATCTTTGCATGCAAGGAAGTGCCTCCTTATTACGCACAAAAAAATGAATACCCCCTGCTAGCTGGGACCCACAATAGTGGGAGGATGACTTGTGGGCCAACTAAGTTGACGGGGATGGAGGGCTTTGTCAACTTAGTCAATATGAACGATTCTAGCTCCAGTGACCGTACGATGTCCATCCAACGGCCGTAGTGCTTCTTCAACCTCTGGTCTTCTTGCTCCAGCCGCCCAAAGCAGCGCCAGTCGTGTCGCATGCTCCTGCCTCCCGTGGCCGGCTGTGTTGCCGCGGAGGCCTCACCGCCCCCTACTATTCCCACTGCTGGCCAGGCCCTGCGGTGACGGCGGCCTCACACCGCAGCCGAACCAATGAACCCTCGTACTCCTCTCCGCGCGGGCTTCCACTGCCTCGTCTTCCCCAGCTCCGCGTCATCCCCTTCCTAGGCTGTACGTGGAGAGGCTGACAGCTGGGTCCACGGCCGCAGCAAGGAAGTGCCTCCTTATTACATGGAAAATAATGATTCCTCCACCTGACAGTTGGGACCCACCGGAAGGGCCACTGTATTTTGCAGAAAAAACGTTCCCCCCTGACTGCTGGGACCCACCAGCTTCATCTTCGCACGCAACAAAGTGCGTCCAGGCAAAAAAATGATTCGCCCCCCTGACTACTGGGACCCACCAGCTACACCTTCGCACGCAAGGAAGTGCGTCCTGGCAAAAAAACCTATTCGCCCCCCTGACTGCTGGGACCCACCTGCTACATCTTCGCACGCAAGGAAGTGCCTGACAGTCGGGACCCACCTGGTCGAAGCGTACGTAGCGTTGTCATTCTGGTCGCGAACGTGTACGTACATACTGGTTGATGTAGAGGCGCGCACGTGTTGTAGTAGAGGCGTGCACATGTCGTAGTAGAGGCGCGCACGTAGCATGTACACATACGTACAACGGCCAGGGTGCAAGAAAGAAAATACGGCCATGTATGTGTACATACGGGCGGGGTCTCGGATGCCTACTCGCGCATACGTACGGCCAGGGCTCGTGTACATGGCTGTGTTAGAACGGAGAAATAGCATCGTCGTCGTGTTCATGGTGAGGCAATGGAATGTGTCATGTTCATGGGGAGGCAATGGAATGCGTCATGTTCATTGGGAGGCAACGGAATGCGTCGTATTCATCGGGAGGCAACGGAACGCGCGGGAGCCAACCGGCTGGGTCGGAACAGAATCCGTGGTCGTGTTCATCGGGAGGGCTTGGACGGAACAGGCGATGGAAATGAGGCCTAGCGTACCGCAAAACGGAGGAAACGGACCTCCTACGTTTGGAACGGGGTCCTGTTGATCGGAAGGGGTGTGGCGTATCGCAAAACGGAGGAAACAGACCTCCTATGGTCGAAACAGGGTTCCTGTTGATCGGGAGGGGTGTGGCGTACCGCAAAACGGACGAAACGGACCTCCTACGGTCGAAACGAGGGTCCTGTTGATCGGGAGGGGTGTGGCGTACCGCAAAACGGACGAAACGGACCTCCTACGGTCGAAACAGGGGTCCTGTTCATCGGGAGGGGTGTGCATACCGCAAAACGGGGCTCCACGGGATACTGTTCATCTCCACCGTCGACCTCCTCCAGCCTCCACGAGCTACCGTCGACCTCCTCCAGCCTCCACGGGCTCCTGTTCATCTAGCCTCCACCGCGCACTACTACACCGGCTACTGTTCAACCACCCCTCCACGGGCACCCCCGACCGTCTACTGTTCATCCAGCCCTCCACACCACGGGGTCCTGTTCAACCACCCCTCCACGGGCACCCCTCCACCGTCTACTGTTCATCCAGCCCTCAACACCACGGGGTCCTGTTCATCCAGAGGCAATGCCACCGCTCACTGTTGATCCACCCCCCCTTCCCCGCAACGCTCACTGTTCATCCAATCGATTGGCTTCGGTTAGCAGCAGTAGCGAAGGAATTTCTCGATCGGGTTCAGTTAACAGCCATCGATCGATCGCTCAGGTTCAGTAATGCGTAGCCTGTAGTGCAATCACTCAGGTTCAGTTAGAGCCCAACGCCTCGCTCGGGTTCAGTTAGAGCCAACGCCTCGCACACACGCGCGTAAGTGTACGAGAGAAACGCGCATCGCTCGGCCCCCGACCTCCCACCGTAACCAGGAACTCCCCGAAATTTTCCCCCCCTCGCTTCTACCATGGTTTTTTCCGTCATGGACGGCCCAAAGAATGTCATGCAGCTGCGTCTCCGGCCCACCCAGGACAAAAAGCCCATTTTCTGTCATGATTTTTTGTCATAGAAGTAGGAGCCCACCACATCTATGATGATACCGGGTTTTGTCACAATTATCATCATAGAAGTGTCATATGTATGACAGAAAAAAATTTCGTTCGGCCCAAAATGTCACAGATGTGTCTTTTTTTTGTAGTGACCGCCGCAACTTTCTATATCGACGAGATCCCATCTTGGGGCCTGTTCCGGAGCTCCGCCGGAGGGGGCATTGATCACGGAGGGCTTCTACATCATCACCATAGCCCCTCCGATGAAGTGTGAGTAGTTTACCTCAGACCAAGGGGCCATAGTTATTAGCTAGATGGCTTCTTATCTCTTTTTGGATCTCAATACAATGTTCTCCCCCTCTCTTGTGGATATCTATTCGATGTAATCTTCTTTTGCGGTGTGTTTGTTGAGACCAATGAATTGTGGGTTTATGATCTAGTCTATCTATGAATAATATTTGAATCTTCTCTGAATTCTTTTGTGTATGATTGGTTATCTTTGCAAGTCTCTTCGAATTATGAGTTTGGTTTGGCCTACTAGATTGATCTTTCTTGCAATGGGAGAAGTGCTTAGCTTTGCGTTCAAGCTTGTGGTGTCCTTTCCAAGTGACAGTAGGGGCAGCAAGGCACGTATTGTATTGTTGCCATCGAGGATAACAATATGGGGTTTTTATCATATTGCATGAGTTTATCCCTCTACATCATGTCATCTTTCTTAAGGCGTTACTATGTTTTCATTAACTTAATACTCTATATGCATGTTGGATAGCGGTCGACGAGTGGAGTAATAGTAGTAGATGCAGGCAGGAGTCGGTCTACTTGTCTCGGACGTGATGCCTATATACATGATCATACCTAGATATTCTCATAACTATGCTCAATTATGTCAATTGCTCAATAGTAATTCATTCACCCACCATAGAATACTTATGCTCTTGAGAGAAGCCACTAGTGAAACCTATGGCCCCGGGGTCTATCTTCATCATATTAATCTTCCAATACTTAGTTATTTCCTTTGCTTTTATTTTACTTTGCATCTTTATCATAAAAATATCAAAAATATTATCTTATCATCTATCAGATCTCACTCTCGTAAGTGGCCATGTAGGGATTGACAACCCCTTACCGCGTTGGTTGTGAGGATTTATTTGTTCTGTGCAGGTACAAGGGACTCGCGGGTAGCCTCCTACTGGATTGATACCTTGGTTCTCAAAAACTAAGGGAAATACTTACGCTACTTTGCTGCATCATCCCTTCCTCTTCGGGGAAAACCAACGCGGTGCTCAAGAGGTAGCAAGGCACCAAGAACAATGTTCTCGTCACAAGAATATCGGAATGATTCCAAGATACTCGCGTGATCCTAAGTTTTTTTCATGAAATTTGAGGAGAGGAGAGTCAAACTTCTACGTCAGAAGGCCTCACCAGAGCGACGAAGGGACTGAGGAGTAAAAAGAATCCTCCTCTCCGATATATATAATCCTAAGACTCAAAACATTTTGTTCTAGACTCAACAATGTTAGCGATTCGATCAAGCAGGGGGGCTCCTAAGTTGGGGATGGCTCTGATTACCAACTTGTAACACCCACGATGCGGCTATATCTCCCACGTGTCGAGGCACGACTTAGAGGCATAACCGCATGGTGGTTTAGTTGCAAGTGGGGTAATCTTCACACAATCCCATGTATTGAATAAGAATGGGATAAAGAGTTGGCTTACAATCACCACTTCACACAAATAACAAGTTAAATAAACATAAACCAGAATACAATCAAGGTCCGACTGCAGAACCAAAATAAAGGAAGACAACCCCAAATGCTAGATCCCCAATCGTCCCAACTGGGCACCACTACTGATCAACCGGAAAAGACACATAACAACGATCAAGATCTTCATCGAGCTCCCACTTGAGCTCGGTTGCGTCACCTGCACTGGTATCATCGGCACCTGCAACTGTTTGGAAGTATATGTGAGTCACGAGGACTCAGCAATCTCACACCCGTGAGATCAAGACTATTTAAGCTTATGGGTTAGATAGGGTAATGAGGTGGAGCTGCAGCAAGCACTAAGCATATATGGTGGCTAACATACACAAATAAGAGCGAGAAGAGAAGTAACGCAACGATCGAGAAGCTAGAAGTGATCCTGAAACTACTTATGTTCATACATAACACAAGACCATGTTCACTTCCCGGACTCCGCCGAAAAGAGACCATCACGGCTACGCACACGGTTGATGCATTTTAATTAAGTCAAGTTTCAAGTTATCTACAACCGGACATTAAGAAATTCCCATCTTCCACATAACCGCGGGCAAGACTCTCGAAAGTTTATACCCTGCAGGGGTGTCCCTACTTAGCCCATCACAAGCTCTCATGGTCAACGAAGGATATTCCTTCTCCCGGGAAGACCCGATCAGTCTCGAAATCCCGGTTACAAGACATTTCGACAATGGTAAAACAAGACCCGCAAGACCGCTCGGATGTGCCGACAAATCCCGATAGGAGCTGCACATATCTCGTTCTCAGGGCACACTAGATGAACACTACGTACAACTAAAACCAGCCCTCAAGTTTCCCCGAGGTGGCGCTGCAAGTGGCTCTGTTTTGGACCAACACTCAGAGGAGCACTGGCCCGGGGGGGTTAAAATAAAGATCACCCTCGGGCTCTAGAAACCCAAGGGAAAACGGCTTAGGTTGTTCGGCAAATGTAAAACCAAGGTTGGGCCTTGCTGGAGGGGTTTTATTCAAAGCGAACTGTCAAGGGGTTTCCATAACACCCAACCGCGTAAGGAACGCAAAATCAAGGAACGTAACACCAGTATGACGGAAACTAGGGTGGCAAGAGTGGAACAAAACACCAGGCATAAGGCCGAGCCTTCCACCCTTTACCAAGTATATAGATGCATTAATTAAAATAAGAGGTATGGTGATATCCCAACATAACCATGTTCCAACATGGAACAAACTTCAGCTTCACCTGCAACTAGCAACGTTATAAGAAGGGCTGAGCAAAAGTGGTAACTTAGCCAAACAACGGTTTGCTAGGAAAAGTGGGTTAGAGGCTTGACATGGCAATATGGGAGGCATGATATAACAAGTGGTAGGTAGCGTGACATAGTGATAGAACGAACAACTAGCAAGCAAAGATAGAAGTGATTTCGAGGGTATGGTCATCTTGCCTGAGATCCTGCAAGGAATAAGAACGAGTCCAAGAAGAAGACAAATGGACGTAGTTGAATGGGTCCTCACAAACGCAACGTTACCAGAATTACCGAGAAGAAGTAACACCGGACAAGGAGCAAACAACATGGTAAACACACAAGCATAAACATGGCATGATGCACAATCAAGTATGATGCATGTCCATTTTAATGATTCATGGCATGGCAAAGTGCACAAATAATACTACAAGTTAAGTGGGGCTCAATATGCAACGAGTTGCATATTGACGAAACACCACATCAATTATTTAGTTCGCTCTTGTTTAAGCACCCAACAAGTTTAAATGTTCTTAACATGGCAAGAGGTGAAGCACAAGTAAACTACACTATCTAAGCAATTTAAATGGGGCCAGAAACATCAAACAACAATTCCGGAAAATCCCCATAAGCAATTTATGGTTTTGGTATTTTTTGCCCTATACACAATTTTAGAGTTGTTAAACATGCAAAGTACTGCCACTATGTTAATCTATGCATTTTCCACCCCATTTACACATAAAGTTTATTTAAAATGGAGCCACGGTTAATTAGTTATGAAATAAATCATTTTGGCATGGCATTTAAGCAAATTAATTAAAACAACAATTTAAACATTTTAAACATGGATGAAAGTTGGATATTATTAATCTACACAAAATCCTAAGCATGTTTCATATAAAGTTTGTTTAATTCAGATGCACGATTCATGAGTAATTATATGCATGAAGGCTAGGGTCTTTTCTGTAAAACTGCATTCTCTGGAATAAATACTAAATCGCAGAGCCTAAAAAATAGACTCTGGGCAGAAACTGGACAGGAAGCCCAACAGAGGAAAAAAACAAGAGGAGGGGCGCTTGGTTGTGGCCTCACCCAGAGTGGCCATTGGGCCGGCGCGAGCTGGGCCTGGCATGGCTAGCTGGCCCACGCATGGAGTGGTGTCACAGAGGCGGCTGGGCAAGGGCGCGGTCAACGCGCTCGGGAGTGTTGACCCCCATCGATGCAGGTACGCGAGGTCGCCGCGAGCAGGGGAAGCAGAGGATGCAGCGGCGGACTTGACGACGGGGATGGCGAGGCGAGGTGGACCGCGGGGAGGCCGGGGATGGCGGGGCCTGACGGATCCAGACAGGGGCGACACTTGATGGCACAGGGTGATGCAAGGCGGCAGAGTTCGAGGCCATGGCGCGGGGTCCTCGGGAGGTGGCGCGTGGCTGGCTTGTAGGTCGCTGGAGCGTCCAGACGAGGAGCAGGGGCGCGTCGTCCTGTCCCGCTCGAAGCAGGGGAAGGAGGGGTGGCGATAGGGACTTGGCGATGGCGAGGCGAGGGAAGGCGGCGGCGCCAGGTTGGTTCTGGGCGGAGGCGAGGTCTTGGAGCGGGCGGATCCATGGCGACAAGGCGCGAGGGTCGTCGCGGTGCTCTAGCAAGGTACTTGGCGGGGCGACGGGGTCCTCCATGGCGGGTCCCTGTGGAGAGAGTTGAGAGGGAGTTGACAGTGAGGAGTGAGGACGGGAGAGAAGAGAAAGGAGGGAGCACGGGAAGCAGGGACAGGGCAACGGCCTAGTGGTGGTGCTCGTCTCCGGCGAGCTGTCAAGTGACGCACGGGACAACGGCGGGGCCAAGCAGAGGAAGCGTATGGGAGGGCTCCAGAAGAAGCTCCTCTTCTCTAGATCGAGAGGAGACATGGGTTTTGAGAGAGCGAGGAGGATCTCCTCTCCTTGGATCGTGCGCGCGAGGCAGAGCGCTCCGGCGTGGCAGGGTAAAGGGATTGAGTGAGATCTGGTTGGTGATAGGTGGGTTGGATCGGGAATGATCCCGATGAAGAAGGAGACCTGGAGGATGCGCTAGTTGGCTGGTTTTGGATCCCGATGGGGAGAGTGGCGGCGGGGAGGGACAAACCTCTTAGGTTTTAGGATTAGGCTAGATTAGGTATGAGGTATGAGGTTGATCTATATATAGATATAGGGAAGGGTTTGGATCATCCGATTTAAACCGAACGATCGGGAATAAATAGGCTAGGGAGTCCAAATAAGAAAACAGAGATTTTTTAGGGATGTTAGGGGATGATCCAAATCCAACGGTTACGACTGCCCGGGTTGGGTCCGGGACAGCTTTCGGACGCGCGCGCAAGGAGAGCCGCGGGCTGACGAGAGAGGTTAGGTTGGGCCTGGCGGTAGGTAGTGGACTGTGTAGACGGTCTAGGGAGGAAAGAGAGGGAAAACCCGACGACAATTTTCGGAGACCGAAATCGTCCGACGATTTAACCGACTATAATGTCGCTATATATATCCGTTGGGGCATCAAACGGACTCCGAATGCGATGAAACTTGGCAGACGGCCTACTAACAACATAACAACACCGCATGCCAACTTTCAACCCATTCCGAGAACATTTTCTGGCCACTTATAAAATAATATTTTGGACATGCCGCGGGCGCGTGCAAGTGTGTCTGGGCTCAGAACAGACAATGGGAAGAACTAGGAGACCCGGATGAATGCAAGTTTTGAGAACATGCAGATGCAATGCGGATGATGACATGGCAAGATGCAAAACGCAAGAAATGACAAGGCAACAACAGCGAATAACTGGAAGACACCTGGCACATCGGTCTCGGGGCGTCACAAGTATGGATAGCAC
This sequence comes from Triticum urartu, assembly GCF_056163025.1. Classification (NCBI taxonomy): domain Eukaryota; kingdom Viridiplantae; phylum Streptophyta; class Magnoliopsida; order Poales; family Poaceae; genus Triticum; species Triticum urartu. The sequence continues at coordinate 494,605,639 of NC_141879.1, read as the reverse complement.
CAATAGTATAGCCATTATCATCATCACAATGAGTGATAGGAGCAGCATCATTTGGGAGGGATACCTTTTTACATTTGCTTCTACGTATTTTCTTTTGCTTCTTCGCATCATGTGTGGGTTTAAAACTCTTTTTGGAGCTCCTTATTAATGAGATTGGTTGGATAGAAGGCTCTTCCTTGTTACCTGATTCATAATAAGAAAAAATAGGAGGATATTGGGGAATCTCTTCCCTTTCATCAGTATTCTATTCATCTTCTAATTATTTTCTTGACTTTATGTAATTGGCAATATAAGGATTTTCGATGCAATTCACCGCAAAATACATATAAATTTCCTCTAGATCAAAATCAAGAACTTTATCAAGGGCAAATTCTGGAATATCCTTAGTTATACGTTTCATTTCTTCATAACCCAAAAGCAAACTAAGTTCATTATGATGTGCAAGGGAAATCAAGTCATCACAATTTTTGGACACGATTCGATCATGAAACAATTTGCATTGGATATTCAAATGATCATGTTCATTGCAAAGTTCACAAGGATGGCAAAGAAATTTTAAATCTTCAGCACAAGCATCTAGCCTCTCTTGCAACCATTTAGTTTCTAAATACTTATGCCTATTGCAAAATCTATCTTCCCTATTTGGTGTGTACTTGCGAACTCTATGCACTCCACAAAAATTGACATGCTTATATGAGATATTTTCATCATGACTAGTCCAATCATCATTAGTACTATGGATATTCAAGGAGTTCGTACTAACAACATTGCAATCAGGCTTATCATTCAAAGATTTAGTGCCAAACATTTTAATGCATTCTTCCTCTAGCAATTGAGCACAATTATCGGAATCCTTATTTTCATGAAAGATATTAAAAATATGAAGCATATGAGGCACCCTCAAATCCATTTTTTGTAGTTTTCTTTTATAAACTAAACTAGTGATAAAACAAGAAACTAAAAGATTCGATTGCACGATCTAAAGATATACCTTCAAGCGCTAACCTCCCCAGCAACGGCACCAGAAAAGAGCTTGATGTCTATGACACAACCTTCTTCTTGTAGACGTTGTTGGGCCTCCAAGTGCAGAGGTTTGTAGGACAGTAGCAAATTTCCCTCAAGTGGATGACCTAAGGTTTATCAATCTGTGCAAGATGTAGGATGAAGATGGTCTCTCTCAAACAACCCTGCAACCAAATAACAAATAGTCTCTTGTGTCCCCAACACACCCAATACAATGGTAACTTGTATAGGTGCACTAGTTCGGCGAAGAGATGGTGATACAAGTGCAATATGGATGGTAGATAAAGGTTTTTGTAATCTGAAAATATAAAAACAGTAAGGTAGCAAGTGGTAAAAGTGAGCGTAAACGGTATTGCAATGCATTGAAACAAAGCCTAGGGTTCATACTTTCACTAGTGGAAGTTCTCTCAACAATAATAACATAATTGGATCATATAACAATCCCTCAACATGCAACAAAGAGTCACTCCAAAGTCACTAATAGCGGAGAAAAAACGAAGAGATTATTGTAGGGTACGAAACCACCTCAAAGTTATTCTTTCTAATCGATCTATTCAAGAGTCCGTAGTAAAATAACACGAAGCTATTCTTTCCGTTCGATCTATCCTAGAGTTCGTACTAGAATAACACCTTAAGACACAAATCAACCAAAACCCTAATGTCACCTAGATACCCCAATGTCACCTCAAGTATCCGTGGGTATGATTATACGATATGCATCACACAATCTCAGATTCATCTATTCAACCAACACAAAGAACTTCAAAGAGTGCCCCATAGTTTCTACCGGAGAGTCAAGACGAAAACGTGTGGCAACCCCTATGCATAAGTTCACAAGGTCACGGAACTCGCAAGTTGATCACCAAAACATACATCAAGTGGGTCACGTGAATATCCCATTATCACCACAGATAAGCACATGCAAGACATACATCAAGTGTTCTCAAATCCTTAAAGACTCAATCCGATAAGATAACTTGAAAGGGAAAACTCAATCCATTACAAGAGAGTAGAGGGGGAGAAACATCATAAGATCCAACTATAATAGCAAAGCTCGCGATACATCAAGATCGTGCCGAATCAAGAACATGAGAGAGAAAGATCAAACACATAGCTACTGGTACATACCCTCAGCCCCGAGGGAGAACTACTCCCTCCTCGTCATGGAGAGCGCCGGGATGATGAAGATGGCCACCGGATAGGGATTCCCCCCTTCGACAGGGTGCCGGAATGGGTCTAGATTGGTTTTCGGTGGCTATAGAGGCTTGCGGCGGTGGAACTCCCGATCTAGGTTTCTTTCTGGAGGTTTGGGGTTATATAAGAGGTGTTGGAGTCAGGAACAAGTTAGGGGGGTCCCCGAGGCAGCCACGAGGTAGGGGGGCGCGCCCAAGGGGGTAGGGCGCGCCCCCACCCTCGTGGTGGCATCGGGATTCTTCTGGCCCATCTCTGGTACTCCGTGGACTTCTTCTGGTCCAAAAATGATCTCCGTGAAATTTTAGGTCAATTGGACTCCATTTGGTTTTCCTTTTCTGCGATACTCAAAAACATTGAAAAACAGAAACTAGCACTGGGCTCTAGGTTAATAGGTTAGTCCCAAAAATGACATAAAATAGCATATAAATGCATATAAAACATCCAAGGTTTATAATATAATAGCATGGGACAATAAAAAATTATAGGTACATTGGAGACATATCATTCACACATGTATCAAGTTTCCGGTTAATACAATTCTAGCATGAATAATAAACATTTATTATGATATAAGGAAACATAAATAACGACTTTATTATTGCCTCTAGGGCATATTTCCTTCAGTCTCCCACTTGCTCTAGAGTCCATAATCTAGCTCACATCGCCATGTGATTTAGCTCCAATAGTTCACATCGTCATGTGATTCAACACTCTATAGTTTACATTGCCATGTGACCAACACTCAAAGGGTTTACTAGAGTCAACAATCTAGGATCATGTTTTTCTTGTGAGATAAGTTTTAGCACTACTAGGAAAAGGCATGCTAGTGGCGCACCGAATTTGCCTTCTAATGGCGCACTACCGGTGCGCCACTGGCATCTCGCCATTAGAATTAAATTCTAATGGCGCACCACTGGTGCGCCATTAGTATTTGGTGTTCTAATGGCGCACCACATAGTGCGCCATTAGTATAGCCTGCAGTGCGCCATTAGAATGCCTCCCAGGGGGCCATATGTACCCATGTGCTTTGGCATTCTAATGGCGCACCAACAGTTAATGCGCCATTAGTGTGATGATCACAGTGCGCCATTAGTGTCTTGTGTGGTGCGCCATTAGTATGAATATTAGGTTTTATTTTTTTTGCTTTTCTGATTTTTGCACAGGTTACAAAATATATTATTGGACAGAATATAGACAGCAGCACACAACAACATCAGATTCATCGAATACAATAGAAGATTAGTCTCCGAATACAATTCATCATATTAGTCTCCGAATTCAAAAGACCGAACAAAGATAAAACATTACAAGTCTCAAGACCGCGAGTATCGAGTTTGCCTTCACATTACAAGTCGACATCGATCATCTAAACTACCATCACATAGAAGAGAGCTGTGGTCATCACGATGAGCATCATCGCGATCAAACTGGTCTTCATCCGGTTCCTCCAACGCTCCCTCCTCTCTCCCGCTAGATAGCGGGTGTATCTACATTCGGCCTCCGCCCTAGTGGTGTACCCTTTGTAACTGTTACTGCTGAAACGGTGAACCTGTCTCCGACACTCCTCCCAGTCGTCGTAGACTCCGGGAACCTTACCCTTGTACATGACATACGACGGCATCTCTATGCACAAGCCAAACAACAGACAATACATAAGCAATATGTAAGTATGCAACAAAAGGATCGGAAGAGAAAAGCAAGACATTAATAGCACGATTCATGGTCCTACTAATAAATAGCACCGATTACATCTAAGTTGAACGACTGTCCAAACCAAAGAGACATACAAATTCATTAAAGTATAATTACAACATGAGCCAATCAATGTTTCAGAACTACACATCACTACTTTTGACTCGACTCATCGGACAGGAACGTGGATGAAGCCGCCGTCTGTCGTGATGGTCATGAAATCGCGGTCGTTGTCACCCTGCATTTGTAGCGTTTCATCTATCTCACTGTTGGACGGTTGATATCTGAGGAAGAACTGCCCCGAGGTATGAAGGACATCTTGATGGATGATGTCCGCAAACTCCGACTGGATGCGAAAGAATTCTTGTCTGAGGTCCGCGTCCTGGACTACCAACAAGCTCGCGGCCCAATCTTTGAGATTATCTGGTAGCAGAAGTTGATGATGGTCCCTTACGATCGCCCGCATGTGATGGAGGGCGTAGTAGGCATCCTTCTGAACGCCAGGCGGCTGCTTGACGCAGCAGAACTTCGTATTGTGTGAGAACATGTGCTTGCCGTACTTATGAACTGCCCTGGTGAAGGTGCCTCCAGATTTGGTGTAGCCGGGGAGAACATCATCAAGAACTTTCTTGACATTTGTGTAGTCTATGTTGTAGTTACGGTTCGGGTCGAAATACGTGGCCATGGAATATTTCGGGCTTAAGAGGATGAGTGTGCAATGTGTGTCACTGCACAGAACACGGAATGTTAGAAAAAAAAAGAACGATCGAAATCTAAGAAATCATATGTTACGGGGCGATTAAGGGATGACTTACTCGGGAAAGTAAGCCACAAGGAAGTTATCCTTATCTGGGTTTGCCAGAATGACTCCTTCGAGGTGTGAACTCGCAAGTTGGCGGTCCCCAGCGCATGTAGAAGGGGTCGACTATCACGATGTCCGGGGTCTTGTCTCTAATGATCCGCATCTCCATACTCAGCGAAAACAGTCGAACGAAGGTGTAGTGCAACGGATGAAGGTTAAACATAGCAAAGATGTTATCGAACCACAGGACGATCATACCCCCGATGTCGCCATCCACAAAGCCCTTGCCCTCTGGCACCTTGGCCACGAAAACCGGGTATGCCACATCTTTCTCTCTGAGACGCTGCTTCTCCAAAGAAAGAACACTGTCGTGCAGACTCCGCATAGCACCGGTTGCAGCATTCAGCATATTTGGCAGTAGCATCGCCCTACCTGCCACATGCACCCTCCTCGAGATATCCTTAGGTGAAGGTGGCCCGTCCTGAGCACGGATCGAACTCGGTGCCGACTGGCTCGCACCGGCGCCCTTGTTAGTCTTTCGTTTCCGTCCCTTCTTCTTGATCTCCTGTAATGGGACCGAGTTCTGCTCACAGACCGCCTTCTTGAGCGTGTTGGGGCTGATAATATTTCGCACCTCAGCTATCTGAGGCTCGGTGAAGGCGGGAGCTGGAGGCGTGTCCTGAGAACTGAACGCCAGACGACACCTGTTGCAATTGGAGTTCTCCGCCGTACTAGCTAGATCGCGGTGGTCTTGGTTGGGTTCTTGAGAAAGAGGCCCGCAGAACTCGTCAGCGTACCCATGTTCGGCAAAGTACTTATCAACGTTGGTAAATGTACCGTCGTCGTTGTCGTCGCCGTCCGGATCCTGTGCCATAGGGCTGTCTGGATCCTGTGCCATAGGGATGTCCGGCAGGTCCGGTAGCGTTGCGGCGTTCTTGCCATGGCTTGGCGCCGGCACGACTGGCGGTCTTGTCTGTGGGGTGGTGTCCCCCGCCCCCAAACGAATCTGGCTCTTCGGCCAAAGCAGGGGCCAGTTTACGTAGGCGCTGAGGGTCATCTCATCTTCTTCGTCGGCCCCAGCGGGTCGAATCGGAGGTAACAGCTCGTCGCAGCCTGGCAGCACCCGAACCACTTCAACCCTATACATTGTGGGTGGCATCGGATTACCGTGGAACATGGGGTTGCCCGGTTGAACGATTCTGCCCTTGGCGACATCGACCAACTCGGCGCCCACGAAGTGCAGAAGAGTGCAAGGAACATCGGCGGTGCCCTGCAAAAACATGTACAGGGCGTCAGGGATGCCCAGTCAAAGGCAAGGAGATGAAGTCATCGGCCGAGAGGCTTAGTTACCGTGATGCCGTCGAGCTCGGCTAATGTCGAGGCACCGCCAACGGCGGGCGTGCAACTGACGGAGGGGGCGCTTGTTGGCGAGGTGCCGGTCGGCGTACACCCGGGTGCATTAAGCTCCAATGCCCGTGCCGACGCCGGAGACACGAATACCGCCTCCGCCAGAGACACCAATGGCGCCGCCGCCGGAGACACCAATGGCGCCGCCTGCGCGCTGTGCGAGTTGCTGGCCGTGAAGCTGGGAACCAGGGGAGGCCCCTGTTGGCCGCCCGCAATCCACGTCGTCAGCCCATGAATCAACGTAGGCACCATGGCGTTGAGCGTCGTTCCAAGTTTTTGTTGCACTTGCTCTTGGAAAAGCTCCGGAATCCGCGCCACTTGTGCCTTGAGTTCTTCAACCTCGCGCGTCTGGCTTTCCGAGCTGGTCTTTTTCTCCTTCCGCACACCAGCGGTATAGTATGACCCCCATTTGTGGACAAGCCTTTGCCGGCCACACGACCAGCTGACGTCGGCTTAGTGAGCTTATCCTTGTTTTTCATTACGTTCAACGCCCTATTTAAAGGGGTTTCAAAAGGGGAGCTCTTAGATGACCCCGCGCTACTGCTTTCAGTGTCCTGCGAAAGGAATGTGAACCATTTAGAAATATTGGGGATTAATTAGAGTGCAACCATATGGAGCTAATTATGCGGGGGTGTATTCCTTACCAGAAGAAGCTCAAGCGCCCTGGTCTTCGGATCTGTGGTAAGCTCCTTTGTTATCGGGTCCTCCTTGTACCGGGCCCTGGCATAGTTCCTGGTCTGCTTGTCACCGCTGTATTTCTCGAAGCGGGGCGGTAGGCCTTGCTCAGCATGCTCCGCGTCCTCCTTGTCCCATATAGGCTCCGCCACTCTGTAACCGCCGGGACCGAGTTTGTGTTCCCCTAAGTTCAACTCCTGCATTTCTTTCCCCCACTGATTTGATTCGGAGGTTGCACTGCGCTCGCACTTGATCTTGAACTCCTTGTACTCATCTTCGCTCATCAAAGGATATTTCGCCTTGATCTTCTCATAACTATCACCTTTATCAATCATTCTCTTCACCGCGCTTTTCCAAGTAGACAGGGCCGTGCTCATCTTCATGAGGGCGGCACTATTCACTTTATTCCCTGAGAGGCGTGTGTTTTCAAATTCGGCGGGGAACTTGTATCGTTCGTGTAGCTTCGTGAAGAGGAGGTTGCGCAAATTCCCTCGATCCTTATGCCTAAGGTTCTCGGTGTTGATCGAGACGGTGCTCCGGAGAATGCTCCCGAGCTGAAACGAGTACCCCTTGCCTATATGTTTGGGCTCCGTTGGATTCCCGTCGGAGTCCACTTGAGTGAATTCCTCCTTGAGGGTGCGGAGCGCATTCGGGTGCCAGTCCTTCCTTTGCTTCTTCGGTTGGCTGCCATTTGTGTGTGCGCCGCCATCATCAGTGGTGGCATCCTCGGCGGCACCATCAGTGGTGTCATTCCCGACGCCACTAGGGGTTGTGTAATCAGGATCGGTGTCTTCCGCGGTGTCCTCATAGTGGTGAGGTTGTTCCTCCATCTCCTGGGACAGCTCCCAGAATTGCTTGCCGCCCGAACCACCGGCCTCATCGTTGTGGGCCATGTTTCGCTCTAAATAGGAAAAAAGTTTGGTCAAAAAGTTGGTTATTGTCAAGGAACAAGATCATGGTCTCATCATTTAGGGTTTGTCGACGCCGAGGCACCCTAAATGCTAAGTTTTCATCATTTAGGGTTTATCGATGCCGAGGCACCCTAGGTTGGGCCTAGTCACTTGGCACTAATCAGTTGGCTCTATTGCCGCCTATGTTGGGTTTATCATCTAGGGTTTATCGATGCTGAGGAGAATTTCTAAGTTGGGCCTAATCACTTGGCTCTATTGCCACCTATGGTTTAATGCAGCAAGAATAAAGGGGCAGTTGATCCTACTTAATTAAGTACTAAGATACCCCGGCCCATGCATTAGTAGCAAGTACCTCATATGTCCAATTTTTAGCAAATTCAAGCTAAAATTCACGAAAAAATTTTGCATGACCTTTGCTGAAAATAGGACATATGGAGTACCCGAATTTGCCGGAACGGAAGTTAATCGACATTCCGGCAAACTCAAGGGCCTCTCGGGGTACCTGCAAAATCATCACGACACGAAGGGCCTCTCAAGGGCCTCAAGCAGCAGCGGCGCCTCCGAGGACCCCATTTTTTTGCTAAATTTCTTTAAGGAACAATCAGAGCAGAAAATTCAGCATATTTCTATACAACAGCACTGTAAAGATGAAGAACAGTTCTACAGCAGCCCATCTTTGATCATCATCTTTGCATCTCTTTCTCAATGTGATCACAAGTAATTCAGAGGTATCACAAGTAATTCAGAGCATCACAAGGCATTAGTAGTTCAGTACATGAACAAGTTTTACAAAGCACATCAATATGTTACAGCAAACAAAAGTTCTGAAATTTGTGTGCCTAACTGAATTAACTGAATTTTTAGTAACCGAATAAATTGAATTTTCAAAACTGCAAGAAGCAATTTAAAAAAAATCCTCTCATCTCATATGAGGAGTGTCAATCCTAAGACTAATTGTTTGTTGTCCCTGTCCATTTGTCCCTCCCCAACTAGATACTAGAGTAGCACTGTTGATGCCCTGTTCTTGCTGAACTTTATGACAGTATATACAACAATTTATCCTAAATGTGGCTAGAACTGCAGATTTACAAATTAAAGGACACAAACTCAAGCAAGCTTCCTGAACAATACCCTGACAGAAAACATAAGACAATCCATGAATTTATATAACCAGTAAGAACAAGGGGATGATTTTAGCAAGTTAAGTGCAGCTCTAGCACCTGTGCATGAAATGTATCATGTATCAAACCATTAATTAGATGCTGAAAAACATAAATGTACCATGTGAACATATAATACCTTCACGAGCGAACTCAATGAGTGTGAACCAATAGAGTGTGGGTCACCACAGATTGTGTAGTAAAAAACCTTCAGGATAGAGTGAAAATAGTTACAATATGCTTGCAAGTAATTTGAGGAGGGAACTACACTACACAAGAACTAAACTTTGGTTAACTGAATGCATTAGCTACTAAGCTGTCCAGATTAACAAACTACAGTGCACAAATCTCCTGTCATCATCAGTAAGTTCACAAATCTGATTAGGTAATGTTCCACTGTGTAGTTCACAAACTATAGTTCACAAATCTGATTAGGCCCCCCACGCTTCTGCAAACCAGCCCAGTGTTCCAACCAGTGAGAGACTTGAGTAATAACTTAGTCAATAATATACTATTCTTAAACATCAACCACAAGATAACTGTAATCTTAAGAGGTTCTTTAATAAACCATAATTTTCTAAAATGACATCTAACTTGCAAAGCTTTGATCATCAGGTACATTGATCTAATGGTAAATTCACCACATGTAGTTAAAGTCCACACGCACTTATCTCTCTCCCCACTTTGAACCACGTCCTCACAGAGATATTGCAACTGCTGCTCAGCCAAATCACCCAACCTCCTCCTAATTTTGACATTATCCCAACAACCCCCAATCACCTCTGCTACAGTAATATTAAAACTGGTGTTAGCATTATACAATCTATGGAACTTACTACATAGTGGAACATTACCTAATGCATCATGGAGATTTGTGCACTGTAGTTTGTGCACAAATCTCCTGTCATCATTAGTAAGTTCACAAATCTGTCATCATCAGTAAGTTCACAGTGGAACATCATCTACAGTGCACAAATCTGAACCTAGGAACCTAGGAACACAGGAGAGGAAGGAAGGAGGAAGGAGGAGAGGTACCTGGGCGGGAGGACGGCGGCTGCCGCGGCAGCAGCTGGAGGACGGCGTCGTCGATGAACTCGAGGGCGGGGGCACCGGATGCTCCTCTCGTTGATGGGGGAGGGGAGGGGCTGGAGGCAAACCCTAGCCGCCAAGTGCACGAGTGTTGCAGCTAGGTGGAGTAACCTCTGCCGGAGACGACGGAGCAGGTGGCCAGCGTCGTGGTTGGTGAGGAGAGCGCGAGGAAGAGCGCCCCGTGCGCGATGAGGAGGCGCAGCGTCGGCGTCGTGGGTTGGGAGGCGGCGCACGTAGGGGGAGGCGGCGCTCGAGGGGGAGGAAGGGGAGAGGGATACGGTGGGGGCGCGTGGGCGGCTGCGGCACCATGGGTCGGGGCAGCGGCGGCGGCGCGGTGGAGGGTGGGACGAGGGAGGGAGCGGCGCGTTGGAGGGATAGGTAGGACGAAGTGTCTGGCGAGGGTAGTAGGTGGAGTGGGGGGAGGGTTCTAATGGCGCACCTCCCCTCGGTGCGCCATAAGTACGACTATTCTAATGGCGCACCTCCCCTCGGTGCGCCATTAGAATATTGTTTTAATCTAGCCCACTAGCCCTATCTACATCCTAACCCTATCCACACCAGAACCCGCCCACTAGCCCGACTGGTCAACACGCAACACACACACCAGGAGGTCCTGGGTTTGATTCCCAGGCTCTGCAATATTTTTTTGCATTTTAAATGCTGTTTGATATTTATTTGTGTTTAAATATGTTGAAACTTGTTTAAATCATAACAGTAATATTTTTTATAAAAACAGTAATAATTTTTTAAAAAATATGTTCAAATTTGTTACTCGTTGGCGGCGGTGGAGGGGGATCGAGATCGAGTGTCCTCATGAATTCAAAAAGTGCCCGTGAAATTTAAAAATATTCATGATATCAAAAAGTGCCCATGAAATACAATCGAGAAATGAAGACTACGGTTTAAATACAATCGATCTTAGCTAGCTATCTGTTCACAATCTTCTTGCCCTTCTTTTTCGCAAATGGAGTTCTTCTGTGAAACGGACGTCCTTTAGGTAGGGTGGTCCTGCTTCTTCTTGTGGTGTGTGCTGCTACTTCATCGTCGTCGTCATGTTCGATCTTCGGGTCGCCGTACTTGTCGAAGTCTTGCTCATTGGCTACTCCATCCATTCTGATGATCTTCCTTTTGCCTCTCCTCATGACAACACGACTAGGCTTTGACGGGTCGGTAATGAAGAAGCATTGGTCCACTTGGGAAGCCAGTACCCATGGCTCATTTTTCGCGGTGACGTTTGCGCCTGCGGTCTTGGATTTGGCTTCGGGTATAACCATGGTGGTGAAATACCGGTCTTCTTTTCGGACGCTCTTGGCCCATCTGACACGGAACATCGGGACCTTCTCTCCAGCGTAGCTCAGCTCCCAGATCTCCTTGATCCTTCCGTAGTATCTGTCCTTGTCGTTACCGGTGTAGGATTCCATCGTTACCTCGGAGTTCTGATAACCATCGCTCTTCATGTCCTTGTCCTCGGTGTAGAATGTGTAGCCGTTGATATCGTACAACTCATAGGTCATCAGGTTGTGCTCGGCGCCCTGTGACAAGGCGAATATGAGTTGTTCTTCCGCGGAAGAATCCTCATGTAAAGGGTACGACAGAAGCTTCTGCTTGACCCAACGCGTGAAACATGAGTTGTGCTCTTTGAGTATATATCCGTCCGTCCTCTATTGGCCTCGGTCATTGTACGTCTTCTCAATAAAGGTTTAGTGCTCTACCACCCAAGGATCGACCACGTCTATGTGTTGTAGCGCGACTAGGTTTGCTCTTTCAAAGTCGGCGAGTCGACCCTCGAAGTCGACATGCATTTCACGGCGATCCTCACGGTGACCCCATCCAGCGAGCCTGCCGAGGTGCCTGTTGACGGGCAGACCAACGGGGTTCTCGATGCCTAGATAATTCGTGCAGTAGGAGATGCACTCTTCGGTCAGAAAGCCCCTGGCTATACTTCCCTCTGGACGTGACATGTTGCGAACGTATCCTTTGATGACACCATTCATCCTTTCGAACGGCATCATGCTGTGCAGGAACGTCGGCCCGAGTTGGATGATATCCTCCATGATATGGACCAGCAGATGCACCATAACGTCGAAGAATGCGGGCGGGAAGTACATCTCAAGCTCGCATAGTATCACCACGATCTCTTCCTGTAGCCTTCTGAGTTGCCTCACGCCAATCGACTTCCGAGAGATGACGTCGAAAAAGTTGCATAGGCCAAATAGCGTTTCACGGACGTGCGTGTCCATGATCCCAAGGATTGCAACTGGAAGTATCTGCGTCATCAGCACGTGACAGTCGTGAGACTTCATCCCGCTAAACTTCTGCTTCGCTGGGTCTAGGTATCTGCTTATCTTCCCCGCGTAACCGTAAGGAAGTTTTACTCCTAGGAGGCAGGTGAAAAACTGCTCGATCTCCTCCTGACTTAGAGTGAAGCACGCGGGAGGGTAGTCATTTCCGGTCTTCTTGGCCTTTTTGCCTTTGCGACGACTTTCTGTGTCCTGCTTCGCCTCATCATCATCATCATCATCATCATCATCATTAGCGTGAAGCTCCTGCCTGATGCCCATTGATTTCAAGTCTGCCCTTGCTTTCGGCCCATCTTTGGTCCTCTCTGGCATGTTGAGCAGGGTACCAAGCAGACTCTCGCACACGTTCTTCGTGATATGCATGACATCAAGGCTGTGAGGCACACGGTGAATCTACCAGTACGGCAAGTCCCAGAAAACAGACCTCGTTTTCCATACCTTCAGCAGCGGCTCTGGCGCTGTCACACCCTGATTTTCATGCCACAACACTTAAGCTAACAATCATGATAAAATGTGGTTTGACAAAAACTTTTGAGTTTTTTGTACCTTGCCTTGTTTGGACCTTGTCTGTTGTTTGCAAGTGCTCTAAAAATCAAATAAATCCTCCAACTCCTATACTACATCTCCTTGCTCCAAACTCTTGAACCAATGATCATGCCATGTGTATAGAGCAATATAGTATTTTCTTACAAAAATAATTTGGCCAAAAAAGTATTTTCAAAAATTAGTTTTCCAAAACCCCTGAATTGAGGTTTGCACTGCAAGTACTTGATTTGGGGTGTGAAAAATCTTTCAAAAGGTATATTTGAACCCTATTAGATATAGGACTCCCATAAACCACAAAAATATAATTTTAAAAGTTATTTTCCTATTTTATTTAAAAGCTTTTTCTTAAGTCCAGAAATGGTCTTTAATAGGGAAATTTTATTTTATTGTTTCAAAAATATTTGACAAAAATCACGGAAACTCAATGGACATATATTGTCCATATATAAGAGTTTCAACACATGGTCATGTTCAAAATATTGGACAAAACCTCCCAAAACCATTTCTTCTCATTTCAAGGATTTGAAATATTTCTACAGGAAATATTCCCCAACAATTCCAAGAAAATTCTAGCATGTCACATATGACATGTTTGATGATCTTGCCAAGTATCATGTCATGGAGAGTAGTATAACCCCATGAAATCTCCCCAAAACCATTTCTGTCCATTTTGAAGTTTGAGCAACTTTACATTGCCAAACATGTCCAAATGTTCTCAAACCTTGTGAACATAATCAAATGGTCTAATTACTCATCTAGACCAAATGGCACAAGTTGGATAGAATGTTATCTTGCTCAAAGTGCCCCAAAACCCTTCCTGTTCAGAACCAAATTTGAACAACTCTACATTGGCAACTTTCTCCTTTTGATCTCAACTTTTCTGGACATGTTCATATGATCAAATGAGGCCACTACACCAAGTAGTGCATCAAGGAGAAGTGTTATGCTCAACTGGATCTACACAAGTCCATTTTTGCTCATTTCTAGGGTTTACAAAAGTTGCATTGGCAACTTTGCCCAAATAAGCTCCAAATTGGTGGAAGGCCCTAATTATATGTGTAATTTCACCCTATGGAGTATCATGGCAATTGGAAATCATTTGCTTGCCAAAACCCTTATCAAACACCTTCTGCCCCTTTCCAAAAATCCCCATTTTGACCACTAAAACTATTCTCCTTAAGCTCAACTTTTTACCACAGCCCCTCCTAGTCCCCTTTCACCTCAAGTAACAATGGCAAGTCCACAACTCCATTATTGGATGGGTAAAACCCTACTTTCTCCCTCTGGACAGCCCATTTGCACACTTCTTCTTCCTCCCTCCTCACTCCAGTGGCCATCCATGGCATCCAATGCACCACTCCATTTCTTTACTCACTCCTAGACTTGCTAGACACCAAAAGACGCGCTCACCATGCATAAAGAATGGCCATGCCGGCCATTTGGGCGCTCTGGAGCGCGCTACAGTGCACTCCCGCACTGTAGCCGCCCCCGTCCAACTACCTCCGGCCACCTCGGGCCTCCCCCACGCGCCTGCCGATGCGCCTCGGCGTCCGCAGCACGCTACACGGTCGGCCCCCTCCTCTCTCCTCCTCCCCACGCCTCCGCGCTAGCGAACAGAGGCCGCCCGAGCGCGCCAATGGAGCGGCTCACACGCGCGCGTCTCTGACCTCTCCCCGCTCTCTCCCTTAGCTCCCCTCGGCGTAGTCCACGCCCAGGAACACCCCAGACACGGCGCCAGCTCAGCCCTCCCCCTGCACCCCCAGTTCCTCTCCAGAGCCGCCCGAGCTCGAGATCGAGCTCGAGCTCCGCAACTTCGGCTCATCGGAGTCCGCGAGGTACAGGCCTCCCCCGCTCCTCCTCTGCCCCGATCTGAAACCGCCTCCTCCCAATGATCATTTCCCCTCTCTCCCCCGCCTCGTTTGCAGCCGGAGTCGACCGGAACGACCACCACCCGAAGCCTCTCCCGCGAGACCTCGTCGCCGGCAAGCCAGGCAACTCCGGTGACGTCCACCACCTCCACCCGAACGGCGACACGACGCTGAGCCCAGCCGTGCCCTCGCCCGACCTCGTCGTGCCCTGCATCGTCGCCGGTGAGCTCGCCAGCCGCCTGGACTCGGGGTTAGGGCTGACAGGCGGGCCCCGCCTGTCAGCCTCTCCCCTCCATCGCCCCCCTCTCTCTCGCTGACGCCTGGGCCCCGCCCGTCAGGTTTAAACATAGCGCGCGTGCGTGCACCAGTGCGCTGGGCCGCGTCGCTGGCTGGGCCGCTGCCCTGCGGCTATTCTGGCCCAGCAAGCACAGAGCCCTTTTCCCTTTTCTTTTCTGAACAATTTGTAAAATCCATACATAGTTCAAATTAACTCCAAATTGGATGATTCAAATTTCTAGTAGTTCCTAAAATCATGCCCTATCACATGGTGCTTTTTGCACATTTTTCTAGCACATTTCCCTTCACACATATTAACTAAATCCTATTTTTCCATTTCTGTGATAAACTTTAGAAAATCACAGAGAGCCCATTTTTGATCCAAATTCCATGATTCAAAATCCTAGATGTCTATAAGTTCAAAACTTAGTTTTTGAACATTTTTACTAATACTTTCCATATCACCTCAAATAGTGGTCTATTCCTTCATATATAGCCAACTTTGCAATTCATAGAGAAATCATTTGAACTCCAAATCTAGTGAAACCAACTCCTAGATGCTTCTAAAATCATGCCTTGTTAAATGGGTATCCTTGCTCATTTTTCAAAATAATATTTCTATACCCCTCTTGCAAATCCATAAACCCCTTGATTCCATCATATCCAAATGTTTAGAAATATCCACTGACCCAATTCCAATGAAACCACTCTGGTTAATTTTCATATAACCAGAGATGTCCTAGAAAAGTCAAATCAATATTTTTGGAGCACTTTTATTTCTGCCTTGTTGTGTTGCTTATTATGGTTGTTTTCAACGATAGTTGACGAAGTAGACGAAATGCTCAGAGTTGGACCAGAGATATTTGAAGACCTCGAAGACTTTGTTAAAACAGGCAAGCAGCCCTTTAACCATGATGAACCATTTTACATCATGATGGCATTTTCGTTGCTTCACCGAGTGCATGATATACCTTGAATGGCAACCTTTCTAGGCTTGTCTCCATTGCATACTCCATTGATACTTGCATTTTTCATGGCTCTACCCTTGCTTAGAGTTGTGTTGGTGGGTTGTAGAAATATGCTATAGTTAATGGCTACACAAAGTGGGTCAGGGTTATGCATGGAAAGAAACAAGTGTGGTTTGACATACTTGCAAATAGCCCAGTGGGTGCCACTAATGCCCCTGGGAGATGATGATGAACTAGGTCACTACTTGGTGGAGAAGTAGTGTACCGAGGCTCGATAAAAGTGTTGTTTATAGAGACGGATTAGATTTAAGATTTGTCGACTGTCCCAACCTTACATGCGCAACCACTCTACCCTTATATGGGAAAGGGCATTATTGATTACCTAGGCCGATACTAGCTTGGAGCCCACATTACTAGTGACGGGAGAGTTGTTGGTGCGCTCTCTCGGGATGGGGTCGTGCCAGGTAGGGCGGCCATGACTGTTTTCACAGGGCATCGGATACACCGTTGTGTCCCCTCTCGGATGTTACGATCTCGAGTGAGTCTCGTATGATGTATATCGAGAGGATACGGAACAATGAGTGGACTCCTTGTTAGTGTCGTCTAGGGAAAGATAGTGATCGGGTGCTTACCCCGGGTACTTGAGGTACCACGGGTCGTGGATGACACGAAAGTTCCCCGGATCTTGTGGGTAAAGTGTGCAACCTCTGCAGAGTGTAAAACTATTCGAATAGCCGTGTCCATGGTCAAGGACAGTTGGGTGGTGCTGCTTAGACTACGTCCATATGTTTCTGACAAACAACACGGTTTGGTAAATCTGTTGACGTGATTCGTGAGGAAGTCACAATGAGCTTGAGTATGAGTTGTTCACAACTCTATCCCGATGTTGATGTCTGTAACCTCCTGATACTTGTTGCAGACGCATTCATATCCTTGATAAATGTTGATCATACTTGCATGAGAAAAACTAGCTTTCCGCAAAAATGCCAAATTAGCAGTAGTGCCTTGCATAATTATTCTGTTATCACCCTTGGGTTGCTTGCGAGTACATTCAAAGTACTCATTGGCTTGCCACTTGTTATTTTATTGGCCAGGCATGAAAGAACATGATATGAAGAAGAGTACCTCAGTGACGAACATGCGAGCTAGGACACTTCCCAGTCAAAATGCCTATAGGGTTAAGGCAGATGGCATGGGTCCAAGTTATCGACGAAGATTTCCGCTGCGATGTTATACTCAAGACTTGACCATAATGGTCCTACTTGTGTAATACGGTATGTATGGATGTAAGACTCTTATGATTCAGCTTCTGTGTGTTCAGTGAGCATTGATCTCTAGGATCACTGTACACATGCATTCGGTGACCACGACTTATGAGTCGGGGTCCCCACAGAGCTGGTATCAGAGCCATCCTGACTGTAGGAAGCCTTAGTTAGCATGGTCGTTAGTTATGGTAAAACTATTTCCAAAACTATTACTAGTTTTCAAAACTATCTATACTTCTCTTCCCTTCTCAGTTTTATTTGAAAACTAAGGTATACTTTCCCTATCGATCTCTTCCCTTCAAAACTATTGCAAACGGTCGCTAGCACCCTCAAGCCCCTGACCACGGGATTCCTTGTAATCCTCGTGGGTAGCCTAGAAGGATTACATCTTGCCAAACACTCACCCACCTCTTATGAACACAAGATTGGCGGCACCGCAACAAGGCGATACCAACAGAAGATACATCCTCGAGGAATGAGGACATGAAGGCCCAGAAGATGGTGACACCCTTGACAATGCTCCAAGATGATGCGACCTTAGCCTATGATGATCAGGGCATAGTGCAAGATCATGATATACATCGCTAATAGAGTAACCCTGTCACTACCGTTATTGTATCGGCAACCACCGGTGGATGAGAACCTCGCCATTTGGTCCGCCTCACTATAATGAGCAGGAAAAAGGTTCTCTTCATCCCCCGCTCTTGGTGTCGATGTTGTCATCAACGTAACCGACATGTTGGATCTCTACTATGCCTTGTTAATGTCATTGCATAAAGGATTACCTACCTGGTACCATCGACGCCCTAGAAGACAAAACAGGATCATCATGAATAAGAAGACAACAGAAGACCGAGTCAATGCCTGCTACGAGGAGCCACCTTCACCCCATCACTTCAACAGGCAAGAAGTTGTTGAAGAATCTTTAGGCTCAACCTGGATCGTTTCATCGAACAACTACAAGAGACGTAGCAACACCTGACGAAAACTCAGAAGACTGCACGAGGCTCAAGGCACAATTACTGAGTCCGAGAACCCCTAGGGTAGGATGAGTCCTGTACCCCCTATGCGCAGTCGAGTCCGTATGATGGTTCGAATAGAACCATGATTGTGTGTTGCTTGTTTTTAATTGTTTGTGTTTTGATATAGGTCGCACTTTTGCCCTAGGCAACAAGTACGCAACCATATCACCTGCCTTATTTTGTTTGGCCCTTTTTGGCACTTGTTTGTTTGCACCTGCACTATAGAACCCCCTTTAGGCATGTCCCTTTATGCTACTTATCCCTCTCATCTCTCTCCTCAACTGAAGACCAGCAAGACAAGATGCACCAAGGAGTCTACTTCGGCGACCAACTAGCACTGAAGAACTTTTCTATAGCCTCCTCGACCAAGTAAAACCCTGTAGAGTTATGTTTAACCCCCCAGACTAGAAACCCATTCCTAGACCCTTCGAGACTTCACAAGATACCCCAGCTTGAGTCCTTAACCATGTGCTTAACCCATAGAATTGCAAGAGAACCAGTTAAGCCTACGTAACCTTGCTTATCACTGGGCTCATTATGGAACTAGTGGACGTAGTGAGCAAGCACATTGTCACCCTAATATAGCACAAGAACTGACGATGCCATAAGGAAGATCAATTTGAGGATATAGGAATAGAGGACAAATGACTTCATGAGTTTGTATCAGTGACCCTGAGGAATTATCTGAGACTTTGGTAAATCATGAGTGATGATTGGATTTGGCCTATACGAGATGATGCTTTCGATGGTATAAGGTTATTTGTTTAAAGGACTAGATAGAACAACCGGCATCTCAGAAACCGTGCTTAAAGATAAGATAATAAAATGTTCACTCGCACACTAGAATCCTTGAAACCCTTAAGCCCTACTAAGCCACAACATGGTCGGGTCATTACCATAGGTCTTGACTCTAAATCGAGAACACCTCGGACCATACTCAACCGTGACCACCACCAATACCCCCAGCCTACTTTATGTACCCCGTGATCAAAGTTTTCATGGAGTGCTTAGACAAGATAGTTGTCATCCTTATTTTGGTAACATACTTGTCTACCCGAGGACGGAAGAAGAATCACTGAGCTGGTGAAGAAACATTTGAAGACCGCCATGCCAAGGAGGAAGAACTATACCAACCACCATCGCCAAGAAATAAACGTCCGCGTTGAAGACCAGGTGTATCTGCAAGCCACTTCTCTCAATGGGACCAAGCATTTCCATGCCAAGGGAACCAACACCAAGGTTCATCAGCCCCCTCCGAGATCACCTCAATATGAAGAGTAGACGGCTACCAGCTAGAGTTACCACCTGAGTTACCCATTGTGCACAACGTTTTTCAAGCATCACACTCTGGAAACGTTTCCAACTTCCTAACTAGCCCGGTCTCTACAAGGACATCGACCACGAGCCATCGACCTCCAGCCCAAAATGACCTACGCGAGAGACCCCAATTGCAACCTGGATCAAGCAGGATGACAAACATGAAGGCATGCCATCGAGTACTTCAAGGTTCAATGGAGCACCAAACAGAAGCAGAAGCAGTATGAGGACGTGAAGACTACCCCAAATCCAAGTTTCCATATTCCTTTCCGCGCCTAGTTTGGGAATCTCGGGGACGAGATTCTTGTAAGGGGGTAGGTCTGTCACACCCTGATTTTCATGCCACAACACTTAAGCTAACAATCATGATAAAATGTGGTTTGACAAAAACTTTTGAGTTTTTTGTACCTTGCCTTGTTTGGACCTTGTCTGTTGTTTGCAAGTGCTCTAAAAATCAAATAAATCCTCCAACTCCTATACTACATCTCCTTGCTCCAAACTCTTGAACCAATGATCATGCCATGTGTATAGAGCAATATAGTATTTTCTTACAAAAATAATTTGGCCAAAAAAGTATTTTCAAAAATTAGTTTTCCAAAACCCCTGAATTGAGGTTTGCACTGCAAGTACTTGATTTGGGGTGTGAAAAATCTTTCAAAAGGTATATTTGAACCCTATTAGATATAGGACTCCCATAAACCACAAAAATATAATTTTAAAAGTTATTTTCCTATTTTATTTAAAAGCTTTTTCTTAAGTCCATAAATGGTCTTTAATAGGGAAATTTTATTTTATTGTTTCAAAAATATTTGACAAAAATCACGGAAACTCAATGGACATATATTGTCCATATATAAGAGTTTCAACACATGGTCATGTTCAAAATATTGGACAAAACCTCCCAAAACCATTTCTTCTCATTTCAAGGATTTGAAATATTTCTACAGGAAATATTCCCCAACAATTCCAAGAAAATTCTAGCATGTCACATATGACATGTTTGATGATCTTGCCAAGTATCATGTCATGGAGAATAGTATAACCCCATGAAATCTCCCCAAAACCATTTCTGTCCATTTTGAAGTTTGAGCAACTTTACATTGCCAAACATGTCCAAATGTTCTCAAACCTTGTGAACATGCTCAAATGGTCTAGTTATTCATCTAGACCAAATGGCACAAGTTGGAGAGAATGTTATCTTGCTTAAAGTGCCCCAAAACCCTTCCTGTTCAGAACCAAATTTGAACAACTCTACATTGGCAACTTTCTCCTTTTGATCTCAACTTTTGTGGACATGTTGATATGACCAAATGAGGCCACTACACCAAGTAGTGCATCAAGGAGAAGTGTTATGCTCAACTGGATCTACACAAGTCCATTTCTGCTCATTTCTAGGGTTTACAAAAGTTGCATTGGCAACTTTGCCCAAATAAGCTCCAAATTGGTGGAAGGCCCTAATTATATATGTCATTTCACCCTGTGGAGTATCATCGCAATTGGAAACATTTGCTTGCCAAAACCCTTATCAAACACCTTCTGCCACTTTTCAAAAATCCCCATTTTGACCACTAAAACTATTCTCCTTAAGCTCAACTTTTTACCACAGCCCCTCCTAGTCCCCTTTCACCTCCAGTAACAATGGCAAGTCCACATCTCCATTATTGGATGGGTAAAACCCCACTTTCTCCCTCTGGACAGCCCATTTGCACACTTCTTCTTCCTCCCTCCTCACTCCAGTGGCCATCCATGGCATCCAATGCACCACTCCATTTCTTTACTCACTCCTATACCTGCTAGACACCAAAAGACGCGCTCACCATGCATAAATAATGGCCATGCCGGCCATTTGGGCGCTCTGGAGCGCGCTACAGTGCGCTCCCGCACTGTAGCCACCCCCATCCAACCACCTCTGGCCACCTCGGGCCTCCCCTGCACGCCTGCCGATGCGCCTCCGCGTCCGCAGCATGCTACATAGTCGGCCCCCTCCTCTCTCCTCCTCCCCACGCCTCCGCGCTAGCGAACAGAGGCCGCCCGAGCGCGCCAATGGAGCGGCTCACATGCGCGCATCTCTGACCTCTCCCCGCTCTCTCCCTTAGCTCCCCTCAGCGTAGTCCATGCCCAGGAACACCCCAGACACGGCGCCAGCTCCTCCCGAGCCCTGCAGCGACGAGCGTGAGCTCGCCGGTGCACGGGTCTACAGGACCTCGCCGCTCGCCTATTTAAAGGCCTCCCCGAGCCCTTCTCTCCTCTCCAGAGCCGCCCGAGCTCGAGATCGAGCTCGAGCTCCGTGGCTTCGGCTCGTCGGAGTCCGCGAGGTACAGGCCTCCCCCACTCCTCCTCTGCCCCGATCTGAAACTGCCTCCTCCCACTGATCATTTCCCCTCTCCCCCGCCTCGTTTGCAACCGGAGTCGACCGGAACGACCACCACCCGAAGCCTCTCCACCGCGAGACCTCGTCGTCGGCAAGCCAGGAAACTCCGGTGACGTCCACCACCTCCACCCGAACGGCGACACAACGCTGAGCCCAGCCGTGCCCTCGCCCGACCTCGCCGTGCCCTGCATCATCGCTGGTGAGCTCGCCAGCCGCGTGGACTCGGGGTCAGGGATGACAGGCGGGCCCCGCCTGTCAGCCTCTCCCCTCCATCGCCCCCTCTCTCTCGCTGACGCCTGGGCCCCGCCCGTCAGGTTTAAACCTGGCGCGCGTGTGTGCACCAGTGCGCTGGGCCGCGTCGCTGGCTGGGCCGCTGCCCTGCGGCTGTTCTGGCCCAGCAGGCACAGAGCCCTTTTCCCTTTTCTTTTCTGAACAATTTGTAAAATCCATACATAGTTCAAATTAACTCCAAATTGGATGATTCAAATTTCTAGTAGTTCCTAAAATCATGCCCTATCACATGGTGCTTTTTGCACATTTTTCTAGCACATTTACCTTCACACATATTAAATAAATCCTATTTTTTCATTTCTGTGATAAACTTTAGAAAATCAAAGAGAGCCCATTTTTGATCCAAATTCCATGATTCAAAATCCTAGATGTCTATAAGTTCAAAACTTAGTTTTTGAACATTTTTACTAATACTTTCTGTATCACCTCAAATAGTGGTCTATTCCTTCATATATAGCTAACTTTGCAATTCATAGAGAAATCATTTGAACTCCAAATCCAGTGAAACCAACTCCAAGATGCTTCTAAAATCATGCCTTGTTAAATGGGTATCCTTGCTCATTTTTCAAAATAATATTTCTATACCCCTCTTGCAAATCCATAAACCCCTTGATTCCATCATATCCAAATGTTTAGAAATATCCACTGACCCAATTCCAATGAAACCACTCTGGTTAATTTTCATATAACCAGAGATGTCCTAGAAAAGTCAAATCAATATTTTTGGAGCACTTTTATTTCTGCCTTGTTGTGTTGCTTATTACGGTTGCTTTCAACGATAGTTGACGAAGTAGACGAAATGCTCAGAGTTGGACCAGAGATATTTGAAGACCTCGAAGACTTTGTTAAAACAGGCAAGCAGCCCTTTGACCATGATGAACCATTTTACATCATGATGGCATTTTCGTTGCTTCACCGAGTGCATGATATACCTTGAATGGCAACCTTGCTAGGCTTGTCTCCGTTGCATAGTCCATTGATACTTGCATTTTTCATGACTCTACCCTTGCTTAGAGTTGTGTTGGTGGGTTGTAGAAATGTGCTATAGTTAATGGCTACACAAAGTGGGTCAGGGTTATGCATGGAAAGAAACAAGTGTGGTTTGACATACTTGCAAATAGCCCAGTGGGTGCCACTAATGCCCCTGGGAGATGATGATGAACTAGGTCACTACTTGGTGGAGAAGTAGTGTACCGAGGCTCGATAAAAGTGTTGTTTACAGAGACGGATTAGATTTAAGATTTGTCGACTGTCCCAACCTTACATGCGCAACCACTCTACCCTTATATGGGAAAGGGCATTATTGATTACCTAGGCCGATACTAGCTTGGAGCCCACATTACTAGTGACGGGAGAGTTGTTGGTGCGCTCTCTCGGGACGGGGTCGTGCCAGGTAGGGCGGCCATGACTGTTTTCACAGGGCATCGGATACACCGTTGTGTCCCCTCTTGGATGTTACGATCTCGAGTGAGTCTCGTATGATGTATATCGAGAGGATACGGAACAACGAGTGGACTCCTTGTTAGTGTCGTCTAGGGAAAGATAGTGATCGGGTGCTTACCCCAGGTACTTGAGGTACCGCGGGTCGTGGATGACACGAAAGTTCCCCGGATCTTGTGGGTAAAGTGTGCAACCTCTGCAGAGTGTAAAACTATTCAAATAGCCGTGTCCACGGTCAAGGACAGTTGGGTGGTGCTGCTTAGACTACGTCCATATGTTTCTGACAAACAACACGGTTTGGTAAATCTGTTGACGTGATTCGTGAGGAAGTCACGATGAGTTTGAGTATGAGTTGTTCACAACTCTATCCCGATGTTGATGTCTGTAACCTCCTGATACTTGTTGCAGACGCATTCATATCCTTGATAAATGTTGATCATACTTGCATGAGAAAAACTAGCTTTCCGCAAAAATGCCAAATTAGCAGTAGTGCCTTGCATAATTATTCTGTTATCACCCTTGGGTTGCTTGCGAGTACATTCAAAGTACTCATTGGCTTGCCACTGGTTATTTTATTGGCCAGGCATGAAAGAACATGATATGAAGAAGAGTACCTCGGTGACGAACATGCGAGCTAGGACGCTTCCCAGTCAGAATGCCTGTAGGGTTAAGGCAGATGGCATGGGTCCAAGTTATCGACGAAGATTTACGCTGCGATGTTATACTCAAGACTTGACCATAATGGTCCTACTTGTGTAATACGGTATGTATGGATGTAAGACTCTTGTTATTCAGCTTCTGTGTGTTCAGTGAGCATTGATCTCTGGGATCACTATACACGTGCATTCGGTGACCACGACTTTTGAGTCGGGGTCCCCACAGGCACCTTTCACTTCTTTCCCGGCTCTGGCGCCTTTTGCTTCTTTCCCGGCAGTGGGCAGTCTTTCCAATTTTTCAACAACTCGTCTATTTCCTCGCTGCTCCTCGTACACGGGCGTTTTCGGGGTTCGGTTTCACCATCGAATAGATCCTTGCGTTTCCTCCATGGGTCATCGTCGCGAAGCCACCTTCGATGTTCCATCCATGCACCTTACGCATCCAGAAAATCCATGGACTACCTCCCCGCGAGATATCTGTAACCGAGATAGTCGTGCACCGTCGTGAGCAGTGCGGCTCTCATAGGGAAATATTCTTTCTCTGCGGCGTCCCATGTATTGGCTGGCATTTTCCACAGTGTGTCTAGCTCCTCCTTCAGCAGCCCCAGATACAGATTGATGTCGCTCCCTGGTTGTTTCGGCCCTTCAATTAGCATACTCATGTGAATGTACTTCCTCTTCATGCACAACCAGGGGGGAAGGTTGTACATCCACACAAACACAGGCCA
This sequence comes from Triticum urartu, assembly GCF_056163025.1. Taxonomy (NCBI): domain Eukaryota; kingdom Viridiplantae; phylum Streptophyta; class Magnoliopsida; order Poales; family Poaceae; genus Triticum; species Triticum urartu. Next base: position 494,580,638 of record NC_141879.1, on the reverse strand, counting down.
GGTGCTATGTGTGCTTCTCTGGCTGCCAAACGGATTGACTCCATCGGTGCTCGCGCCCAGCACGATGTTCCTTGGATCCTTCCCAAATTCTGGGTATTCGAAGTTCAACGCTTGCCACTGGCTCGCATCCTTAGGGTGACTCAGCATCTTGTCTTTTTTATTTATCTCCAGATCATTTCCGTCATCTTCCCGCTTCTTCTCCTCCCTATCCGCGTGCCAACGCAGGAGCTTTGCTACCTTAGGGTCCGCGAAATATCGCTGCAGATGAGGAGTGATCGGAAAGTACCACACCGATTTTCGAGGAGCTTTCTTCCTCTTCTTGTATCGAGTGACGCCGCACACCGGACATATGGTAGACTCCGTGTGCTCGTCCCAATAAATGATACAATTGTTCATGCACACATGGTATTTCACGTGCGGTAAATCCAGAGGACACACGATTTTCTTCGCCTCCTCGAAACTGGTCGGGCACTTGTTCCCCTTGGGAAGACGTTCGTGCCAGAATGACATGTTCTCGTCGAAGCATGCGTCGGTCATTTTGTGTTTTACCTTCATCTCCAGAGCCATGAGCGTTACTTTCAGGCGGGTATCCTCGGGCCTGCATCCTTCATACAATGGAGTAACCGCGTCTATCTCCAGCTGATCCAGCTTGGCTTTCTCTCGGGCGGCAGCTCTTGCGTTATCCGTCTGCTTGAGAAGCAGCTCTTGAATATGAGGGTCCTGCACCCAGCCTCCATCGTCGTTTGCTCCGGCATCTTCATCTTCATGATCATGCCCTTCGTCTTGATCTTCCTCATCATCATGTACGACATCTTCTACATGATGACTGTGTACAGCATCACCGTCGTGATCATGTCTTGGAGATTCTTCGTCTTCTCGTCCGCCCTCGCCGCGGTGGTACTTGTCTTGTTGCCCTTCCTCATTTCTTGCCCGGCCCCCATGGACGACTTCCTACTCATCTTCATCACCTTGCCACCGATAGCCATCCATGAAACCACGCAAGAGCAGGTGGTCCCGCACCTGCCCGGAATCCGGGTCTGCAATAAGGCTCTTCAGCTTGCATCTTCGACATGGACATCTTATCTCCATCTCGTTCTTTTGAAGCATCTCGGCCTTCGCGGAGCTCAAAAACCTATTCACGATGCCTTCAGTCATCATGCGGACCATGGTCGCCTGTGGGGTAGAGCAAAACGATATTTTAGAACCAAGAAAAAAATTGGCATGACCTTCCCTAAAAATAGGACCAAAAAGAATGCATAGTGCCAAAATTCTCGCCGAAACGGAAATGAATCAAAACATTCCGGCAAAATATTGGCAACTATCGCATTTCAAATACCGGTACCTTCAAACACAAACATATATGCAACACCACAAACACATGCAACACCACAAACATACATAGATCTAGCTAGGCCACAAAAAGTGCATGTGCACGTTGTTGGAGCGAGCTAGGGAGAAAAAAAGTAGATCTACATCATGAAGATAGCTTTCCCCTTACTTACCTATCAAAAAAAGGTAATTTCACCACTTAATTTTGATGAATCTATGGTGGAAATGAGGTGAGGAGGAGGAGGCAGCCGAAAGCTTGGAGAAGGAGGTGGAGGGAATGAAGTGGGGAAAGTGAGTGGGTAGGTGTGGGGCTGTCCAAAATATCTTGTTGGGGTCCCAGGTTACTAATGGCGCACCACCAGCAAATGCGCCATTAGTAACCCTGGTTACTAATGGCGCACCTGCAGGTGGTGCGCCATTAGTATTTTTGCAAAAAAGTAAAAAATATATATATACTAATGGCGCACCGGGTAATAGTGCGCCATTACTAGTTTAAACTAGTAATGGCGCACTATGAAACGGTGCGCCATTAGTAGTTTTGCAAAAAAAAGAATAATTTTTTTACAGTAATGGCGCACTGTCTGCCTGGTGCGTCATTACTAGTTAGAACTAGTAATGGCGCACTTCGACCTGATGCGCCATTAGTTTGTATGGAAAAATGGAAAAAAAATTAATACTAGTGGCGCACCCTGTTTCTGGTGCGCCATTAGTGTCTTCCACACTAATGGCGCATCACCAACCGGTGCGCCATTAGTATATAGTAGTGGCGCACTGCTTCCATGGTGCGCCATTAGTATCAATCTTATCTATAGCCCTTTTCCTAGTAGTGTAGTCTACGGGTTTGCCACATTCAGATCCGTATGCATTTTGCAAATATCTGTGTCCACAATGCTCTGCACGGAACTACCCTAGCTATTTGCATCCGCTTTCAATATGTATCTAGATCGAAACTCAGAGTCATCCAGATCAGTGTGAAAGCTTGCATCGACATAACTCTTTACGGCGAACTCTTTATCACCTCCATAATCGAGAAATATTTCCTTAGTCCTCTAAGGATAATTTTGACCAATGTCCAGTGATCTACTCCTAGATCACTATTGTACTCCCTTGCCAAACTCAAGGCAGGGTATACAATAGGTCTGGTACATAGCATGGAATACTTTATAGAACCTATGGTTGAGGCATAGGGAATGACTTTCAGTCTCTCTCTATCTTCTGTCTTGGTCGGGCTTTGAGTCTTACTCAACTTCACACCTTGCAACACAGGCAAGAACTCCTTCTTTAACTATTCCATTTTGAACTACTTCAAAAACTTGTCAAGGTATGTACTTATTGAAAAAACTTATCAAGCGTCTTGATCTATCTCTATAGATCTTGATGCTCAATATGTAAGCAGCTTCACCGAGGTCTTTATTTGAAAAAACTCCTTTCAAACACTCCTTTATGCTTTCCAGAAAATTCTACATCATTTCCGATCAACAATATGTCATCCGCATATACTTATCAGAAGGGTTTAGTGCTCCCACTCACTTTCTTGTAAATACAGGCTTCACCACAAGTCTGTATAAAACTATATGCTTTGATCAACTCATCGAAGCATATATTCGAACTCCGAGATGCTTGCAACAGTCCATAGATGGATCGCTGGAGCTTTGCATACTTTGTTAGCACCTTTAGGATCGACAAAACGTTCTAGCTGCATCATATACAACTCTTCTTTAATAAATCCATTAAGGAATGCATGTTTGACATCCATTTGACGAATTTCATAAAATGCGGCAATTGTTAACATGATTCGGACAGACTTTTAAGCATCTATACAAGTGAAAAAATCTCATTGTAGTCAACACCTTGAACTTGTCGAAAACATTTTTTGCGACAATTCGAGCTTTGTAGATGGTAACACTACTATTAGCGTCCGTCTTCCTCTTGAAGATCCAATTTATTCTCTATGGCTTGCTGATCATCAGGCAAGTAGACCAAAGTCCATACTTTGTTCTTATACATGGGGAGCTACATCGCGAGCTATTGATCTACTACATAGTTATGCAAATACTATCAAGACTAAGTTCATGATAAATTAAAGTTCAATTAATCATATTACTTAAAAACTCCCACCTAGATAGACATCCCTCTAGTCATCTAAATGATCACGTGATCCATATCAAATAAACCATATCCGATCATCATGTGAGATCGAGAAGTTTTCAATGGTGAACATCACTATGTTGATCATATCTACTATATGATTCACGCTCGACCTTTCGGTCTCAGTGTTCCGAGGCCATATCTGCATATGCTAGGCTCGTCAAGTTTAACCCGAGTATTCTGCGTGTGCAAAACTGGCTTGCACCTGTTGTATATGAACGTAGAGCTTATCACACCCGATCATCACGTGGTGTCTCAGCACGAAGAACTGTCGCAGTGATGCATACTCAGGGAGAACACTTGTACCTTGAAATTTTAGTGAGAGATCATCTTATAATGCTACCGCCGTTCTAAGCAAAATAAGATGCATAAAGGATAAACATCACATGCAATCAATATAAGTGATATGATATGGCCATCATCATCTTGTGCCTTATAATGCTACCGCCGTACTAAGAAAAATAAGATGCATATAGGAAAGCCGAGGCGTACGTCGATGACATAGTGGTGAAATCTCAGGAAGTTAGAACCCTCATTGAGGACCTAGAGGAGACATTCGCCAGCCTGCACCAAGTGAAACTGCGGCTCAACCCGGAAAAATGTGTGTTTGGCATCCCATCTGGCAAATTGTTGGGCTTCCTCGTGTCACACAGAGGGATCGAGGCCAAACCGGAGAAGGTCAGGGCCATAGAAAGGATGAGCCTGCCACAGACCCTCAAGGAGATGCAAAAGCTGGCGGGCTGCGTAACCTCGCTCGGGTGCTTTATCTCCAAACTGGGGGAGGACGCCCTCCCATTCTTCAAGCTGATGAAGAAGAAAGGCCCATTCGAGTGGACTCTGGAGGCCGACGCTGCCTTCCAAGACCTCAAGAGGTACCTCACCAGCCCACCGGTGATGGTAGCACCGCACCCCCTTGAACCTTTGGTGCTATACCTGGCTGCCACACCTCACTCTGCCAGCGCGGCGCTGGTGGCGGTTCGGGAGGAGCACCCGATCAAGGGCTCGCGGGGAAGCACCTCGCACCCGGTTGTGGCGCCGCGGTCTCAGGACGGTGCTCATGAGGCCTCGGCCGCCCTACCGGTCAACGACGCTCCTGAGGCCCCGGTCAAACCTCCAGACAACGAGACCCCTGAGGACGGGGTTCCTGAGGCTACGTCTGCCTCGATAGATGACAAGGCCCCTGGGGACGCTCAGCCTCAGGAAGAGTAAGACTCCGCCAACGCCCCACCCTCATCGAGCACCCAGTATACTGTGTCAGCACGGTGCTACATGATGCATGGGCCCGCTACCCCATGCCCCAAAAGCTCCTGCTCGCGCTCCTCATCGCCTCGCGAAAGCTGTGCCACTACTTCCAAGGCCACCCCATCAAGGTCGTCTCAGCTTACCCTTTGGAGAGAGTGCTCCGGAGCCCTAACGCCGTAGGGAGGGTCGCCGAATGGAACATCGAACTAGAGGCATTCCAGTTGGAGTTCAGCACCACCAGAGTCATCAAGGGTGCGGTCCTCGCCGACTTTGTGGCAGAATGGACCGACGTTCCCGACCCGGAAGTGGGTGAGGAGCGCTCCCTCTCACCAGGAAGCGAGGCACCAGATGGTTGGATCATGTACTTCGACGGTGCATTCACATGACAGGGCGCAGGGGCTGGAGCCGTGCTCATCTCGCCCACCCAGGACAAGCTCTACTACGTCGTGCAGCTCTGCTTGCAGCAGGGAGAGAAGGTCTCCAACAACATCGCGGAATACGAAGGCCTGATCGCCGGCCTCAAGGCTGCGGCAGCGTTGGGAGTGAGGCGCCTCACCATCAGGGGCGACTCCCAGCTCCTCGTCAACTTCTCCAACAAAGCGTACAAGCCGAAGGACGAGCACATGGGGGCATACCTCGAGGAGGTACGCAAAATTGAGAAACAATTCTTGGGCCTAGAATTGCAGCACGTTCCACACGGCACAAACAAGGAGGCGGATGACATCACCAAGAGGCTGTCTCGGTGCCTGCCTCGGGAGCCTGGCGTCTTCGAGGAGAGGCTCTTCAAGCCATCGGCAGCTCCCCCTGCTGCGGAACCAGCATCGCCACTGGAAGAGCTCCCCCCAGCGCCCCTCTCAAGTGCCTCAGCTTGCGGCCCGACCTCGGAGCCCGCCTGCTCCTCGCGCTTGAACCTCGGGAGGGGTGCTGAACCAAGGAGTTCAAGGCGTACCTGCTCCAAGGTACCCTGCCGGAGAAAGAGGAAGACGTAGAGCGTGTGGCCCACCAGGCCACCGTGTATTGCATCCAGGATAGTGAGCTCTATCGGAGATGGCCAAACAATGTCTCTCTATGATGCATCTCCAGGGAGCAGGGATGCGAGCTGTTAGCTGACATAGATGGCAGGGACTATGGGCATCACTCTTCATCGCGTACCCTCATGGGCAAGGCGTTCTGCAGCGGATTCTACTAGCCCACAGCGCTCAATGATGCCACCGAACTGGTAAGATCCTGCGAGGCCTGTCAGTTTCATGCCAACCAGATCCACCAGCCCGCCCAGAGCCTCCAGACCATCCCGCTCTCATGGCCATTCGTGGTCTAGCGGCTGGACATCCTAGGCCCGTTTCCTCGAGTGCCCGGGGGCTACTTCTACCTCTACATCGCCATCGACAAATTCACCAAGTGGGCGGAGGTGGAGGCCGTCCGCACCATCCCGTCCGGCTCGGCCATCAAGTTCATCAAGGGCCTCGTGAGCCGATTCGGGGTTCCCAATCGCATCATCACCGACAATGGCTCGCAGTTCACCAGCAACCTTTTCAAAACATATTGTGTTAACCTTGGAACGCAGATATGCTACGCCTCGATGGCACCCCCCAGGAACAATGGCCAGGCCAAGCTCGCTAATGCAGTAGTCCTGAGGGGCCTCAAGGCAAGAACATTCAAGAAGAAGCTTGAGGCATGCGGCAGTGGCTGGCTCGACGAGCTCCATTCCATGTCGTGGTCCATCCGCACCACTGCGACCAAGACGACGGGCGAGACTCCGTTCTTCCTCATCTAAGGAGCCGAGGCGGTTCTCCCTCACGAGGTCAGGCATCGCTCCACGCGTGTCTTGGCGTTTGATGAGGCACGCCAGGATGCCACATGGGGGATGGACCTCGTGCTGGGGGTGGAACGCCGCCGCCAGGCCTCGCTCCAAGCTATGAGGTACCAGCAGGCGCTGCGGTGGTACCACTGCCGCAGCGTCTGCTCTAGGACGCTCGAGGTGGGTGATCTCATCTTGAGACGGGTGCTCTCCAGGGAAGGGCTGCATAAGCTCTCGCCCATGTGGGAGGGCCCGTTCAGGATCGCCCGTGTCTCCAGGCCTGGCGCCGCGCGCTTGGAGACGCAGGACGGGATCCCCATCCAGAACGCCTAGAACATCCAGCACCTCCGGAAGTTCTACCCATGAAGCAAGGCCCCACGTCTGTGAAGGTCGATCTCTTCTCGTGACACTCTCACGTAATAATGAGTTGGGGCCGTACATGCCCCGGAGTCACGTGAGGTCACCCTGGGCCTCACGGGGGGGGGGGGGGGGGAGGGGCTCCCACCCACATCCTAGTGGAGGCCCCATGCTCCGCGCTAGTGGGAAGACATGAAGACTAGTCTAGGTGCCAGACGCGGCTGTTCTTTGCTTGCTTTCTGTAGCTGGTTTTCGACTTCTTGAATGAATTTGGAGTTCTCGCGTCTTTTGTTCGCTAGAGTTGGAATTTTCTCTCTTGTCCGTTCGCCTTTCCTCTTGCCCCAGGAAGAGTGGCAGTTGCCCGTCGCTCCTCCTTGCACGTTACGCGCGCGGGGGCTCGGCAGGTGTGCAGCCTGGGCTTGCCCGCAACCACACCTCACCGAAGCCTTGTTGCCCTAGAGCTCCGGCATCCTCGATCCTCATGAGACGCTCTCGAACGATCTCATGGGCATGCGCACCCTCTTAAGTCCGTGCCTCCGGGTAACGCGATGTGGTGTACCAGTCACAACCAACCTACGCTCGGGGGCTCACGAGAGGTAGGACGAGGCGCCTCGTGAGGCCTTCTAAAAAAAGAGAAAATCTGCAGCTATACAATGTCTCCTAAGGATCGGTGTCGGTGTCAAAACCGGCGGATCTCTGGTAGGGGGTCCCGAACTGTGCGTCTAAGGCAGATGGTAACAAGAGGCATGGGACACGATGTTTACCCAGGTTCGGGCCCTCTTGATGGAGGTAATACCCTGCGTCCCGCTTGATTGTTCTTGATAATATGAGTAGTACAAGAGTTGATCTACCACAAGATCGAAGAGGCTAAACCCTAGAAGCTAGCCTATGGTATGATTGTACGTTGTCCTATGGACTAAAACCCTCCGGTTTATATAGACACCGGAGGGGGCTAGGGTTACACAAGGTCGGTTATAAAGGAGGAGATATACATATCAGTATTGCCTAGCTTGCCTTCCACACCAAGTAAAGTCCCATCCAGACACGAGACAAAATCTTCAATCTTGTATCTTCATAGTCCAACAGTCCGGCTAAAGGATATAGTCCGACTGTCCGGAGACCCCCTAATCCAGGACTCCCTCAGTAGCCCCCGAACCAGGCTTCAATGACGTTGAGTCCGGCGTGCAATATTGTCTTCGGCATTGCAAGGCGGGTTCTTCTCCAAATCTTGAATGTCTGTTAAGTAGTGTCCGACCCCATAAATGTTGGACTTCTTGGCTTCTGTGCTCAATAAGGGCTATCTTCCACGCATCGAACGAATACGAGGAGCCAGGGCGTTTTTACATTCGCCCCCCTAGCCAGGTAAATAAATTGTCTATTAAAGGGATGGGGATTCTTAGATCCAATCCATACCATCCTCCCACGGCGAGAATCCATCGGAGCGCGCTTCGGAAAAAATCCACTCCAACATGGCCGACCACCGCAGCTCCTCCTCCCGCCCCCGTAGCCCTAAGCTCGGTGATTGGGAGAGGTGTTCAGTCCCACACAGTCGATTAGTAGAGTTGCAGACTCAGGGATTTCTCCCTCCAGCGTATATGGTCCCCGTCCGAGCCGGGCTCGCCACCTATAATGGCGGGGAGCAAGCGGAGAGCTTCCCCAGCCCCTCTAAGGGGGAGCGGGTGTGCCTTGTTCCTTACTTACTAAGGGGACTCAGATTTTCAATTCATCCATTCCTCCGTGGGCTCCTAGAGTTTTACGGTCTCAAACTGCACAATTTCACCCCTGCTTCCATATTACACATCGCCGGCTACGTGGCCCTTTGCGAGCTATTTCTGGGCTGCGAGGCTCATTTCGAGCCGTGGAAAAGGTTATTTTGCCTTGTGCCCTACACACAGAAGGGGTCACTTTATCAAGTGGGTGGAGCCGAAATATGGTGCATCACCGAAACCAGATACCTATCCGGTACTTCGAAGAAGACGTCTGAAGACTCGACTTCGGAGTGGTTTTATATGGAGGACGTCCCCCTTCCAGACCCTGTTCAGCGGGGTCTTCCTGAGTTCGACGATGCTCCTCTGAAGAAACGCCGAAGCTGGCGCCCATGGAGCCCCACAGAGCAAGACAACGGAGAAGTCCTTTACCTGATGAACCAGATTAAAGCGCTGGCTCAATCAGGATTGACAACAATCGAGGTTATGTCAATATGCACAACGCGGGGAGTGCATCCACTTCAATATCGAGGGCACCCCCTGTGGCGTTTTAATAGGGAAGATGATGCCACCCGTTTCGGGCGTAAGGGACCGGACTCCGCTACTGCTTTAGGAAAATTCTATCCGAGTTGTTCAAGGGAGAGGAAGAGGAGTTCATCCGTATCAAGCCACGGGATGGATTCTCCATGTACAACCTCCAAGCTGGATGAGTTATACCTCTTTACTCCCGTTCTTCCCGCATTCTTCGTTGTAGGTACTCACCTTGCCATTTTATGGCAGGAACTGCGAAAAGCTGTAAGGGAGGTCAACAGCCTATCTCCACAAGCAGAGGACCCTGGCCGGGCCCTCGGTCCCGGACTCGAAGAGGATCTGGACATATTCGTGGAGCTGATAGACAGGCAATTCTATCAATTGAGCTGCGATGACGCCATGGTGGCCATAATGGCCGACTATCCCGGACTGCTCCCTGCGTCACACGTAAGAAAAACCAAAATCCCAACTTGCAAAAATAAGATCCCCTTTTAGACACTTCACCTACCGTACAAAACGGTGTTTTATAGGGAAGGCATTCAGGAAGCCGTGCCGAACCCGCAGCAACTCGCGAACAAGAGGCACCAAAGCCGGGTAGGCCAAAAAGGAAGGCAGTCAGGACGGAGACGCCGGCGCAGAGGTATGACACAAAACCTCGCTCCGTGGTTGTCGTCTTTCTCAAAATGCAATGACGTCCATGCTTCTTTAATAGAAAAAATGCTCGCTGGAGTATATCCAGAGAGACTGCCGATCACGCTTCCACCAGTCGGGCTCCAGGGCCAGACACAGAGGCGAATGCCAACATGTGGCGGACGCCGGATGCTCCTCCTACAGAGGATATGGATAGACTATCCGCTACAAATTCAGAAGTGGGGAGCGCCATGAATCATAGGCGTCGCCGAGCCGTACTCCGTGACGCTTGCTTCTCACCAGAGGCATTTGATGCCTTCAATTCTGGAGACGCGTACCTCCGTGCTGCTCAAAATGGTCTAGCCAGAGCCACGAACCAGTATGTAAGGGATATACGGGTAAGCAAATGTGACGATTATATGTATCAGTAGCCCCTGAGACTTGAAAAAGTTGACGCAACTGATTTAAGGATCATTATTTGTGCAGGTTCTTACGGAGAAGAATTCCCAACTATCTCAAGAGCTGGACGAATGCGAGGCCCAACTAGAAGCCGCTGTTGCCGCATTGAAGGAGTCCAAAGGGTCCCCCTGGTAACTTTTTTTGTCTATTGCAAAGAATATCGGTACCAAGTAGTATGCGGCATGTATGCACACCTAACAATAGATGTGAAGGCCCCACGTCTGTGAAGGTCGATCTCTTCTCGTGACACTCTCACGTAATAATGAGTTGGGGCCGTACATGCCCCGGAGTCACCTGAGGTCACCCTGGGCCTCATGGGGGGGGAGGGGCTCCCACCCACATCCTAGTGGAGGCCCCATGCTCCGCGCTAGTGGGAAGACATGAAGACTAGTCTAGGTGCCAGACGCGGCTGTTCTTTGCTTGCTTTCTGTAGCTGGTTTTCGACTTCTTGAATGAATTTGGAGTTCTCGCGTCTTTTGTTCGCTAGAGTTGGAATTTTCTCTCTTGTCCGTTCGCCTTTCCTCTTGCCCCAGGAAGAGTGGCAGTTGCCCGTCGATCCTCCTTGCACGTTACGCGCGCGGGGGCTCGGCAGGTGTGCAGCCTGGGCTTGCCCGCAACCACACCTCACCGAAGCCTTGTTGCCCTAGAGCTTCGGCATCCTCGATCCTCATGAGACGCTCTCGAACGATCTCATGGGCATGCGCACCCTCTTAAGTCCGTGCCTCCGGGTAACGCGATGTGGTGTACCAGTCACAACCAACCTACGCTCGGGGGCTCACGAGAGGTAGGACGAGGCGCCTCGTGAGGCCTTCTAAAAAAAGAGAAAATCTGCAGCTATACAACGTCTCCTAAGGATCGGTGTCGGTGTCAAAACCGGCGGATCTCTGGTAGGGGGTCCCGAACTGTGCGTCTAAGGCAGATGGTAACAAGAGGCATGGGACACGATGTTTACCCAGGTTCGGGCCCTCTTGATGGAGGTAATACCCTGCGTCCCGCTTGATTGTTCTTGATAATATGAGTAGTACAAGAGTTGATCTACCACAAGATCGAAGAGGCTAAACCCTAGAAGCTAGCCTATGGTATGATTGTACGTTGTCCTATGGACTAAAACCCTCCGGTTTATATAGACACCGGAGGGGGCTAGGGTTACACAAGGTCGGTTATAAAGGAGGAGATATACATATCAGTATTGCCTAGCTTGCCTTCCACACCAAGTAAAGTCCCATCCAGACACGAGACAAAATCTTCAATCTTGTATCTTCATAGTCCAACAGTCCGGCTAAAGGATATAGTCCGACTGTCCGGAGACCCCCTAATCCAGGACTCCCTCAGTAGCCCCCGAACCAGGCTTCAATGACGTTGAGTCCGGCGTGCAATATTGTCTTCGGCATTGCAAGGCGGGTTCTTCTCCAAATCTTGAATGTCTGTTAAGTAGTGTCCGACCCCATAAATGTTGGACTTCTTGGCTTCTGTGCTCAATTAGGGCTATCTTCCACGCATCGAACGAATACGAGGAGCCAGGGCGTTTTTACATTCGCCCCCCTAGCCAGGTAAATAAATTGTCTATTAAAGGGATGGGGATTCTTAGATCCAATCCATACCATCCTCCCACGGCGAGAATCCATCGGAGCGCGCTTCGGAAAAATCCACTCCAACATGGCCGACCACCGCAGCTCCTCCTCCCGCCCCCGTAGCCCTAAGCTCGGTGATTGGGAGAGGTGTTCAGTCCCACACAGTCGATTAGTAGAGTTGCAGACTCAGGGATTTCTCCCTCCAGCGTATATGGTCCCCGTCCGAGCCGGGCTCGCCACCTATAATGGCGGGGAGCAAGCGGAGAGCTTCCCCAGCCCCTCTAAGGGGGAGCGGGTGTGCCTTGTTCCTTACTTACTAAGGGGACTCAGATTTTCAATTCATCCATTCCTCCGTGGGCTCCTAGAGTTTTACGGTCTCAAACTGCACAATTTCACCCCTGCTTCCATATTACACATCGCCGGCTACGTGGCCCTTTGCGAGCTATTTCTGGGCTGCGAGGCTCATTTCGAGCCGTGGAAAAGGTTATTTTGCCTTGTGCCCTACACACAGAAGGGGTCACTTTATCAAGTGGGTGGAGCCGAAATATGGTGCATCACCGAAACCAGATACCTATCCGGTACTTCAAAGAAGACGTCTGAAGACTGGACTTCGGAGTGGTTTTATATGGAGGACGTCCCCCTTCCAGACCCTGTTCAGCGGGGTCTTCCTGAGTTCAACGATGCTCCTCTGAAGAAACGCCGAAGCTGGCGCCCATGGAGCCCCACAGAGCAAGACAACGGAGAAGTCCTTTACCTGATGAACCAGATCAAAGCGCTGGCTCAATCAGGATTGACAACAATCGAGGTTATGTCAATATGCACAACGCGGGGAGTGCATCCACTTCAATATCGAGGGCACCCCCTGTGGCGTTTTAATAGGGAAGATGATGCCACCCGTTGCGGGCGTAAGGGACCGGACTCCGCTACTGCTTTAGGAAAATTCTATCCGAGTTGTTCAAGGGAGAGGAAGAGGAGTTCATCCGTATCAAGCCACGGGATGGATTCTCCATGTACAACCTCCAAGCTGGGTGAGTTATACCTCTTTACTCCCGTTCTTCCCGCATTCTTCGTTGTAGGTACTCACCTTGCCATTTTATGGCAGGAACTGCGAAAAGCTGTAAGGGAGGTCAACAGCCTATCTCCACAACCAGAGGACCCTGGCCGGGCCCTCGGTCCCGGACTCGAAGAGGATCTGGACATATTCGTGGAGCTGATAGACAGGCAATTCTATCAATTGAGCTGCGATGACGCCATGGTGGCCATAATGGCCGACTATCCCGGACTGCTCCCTGCGTCACACGTAAGAAAAACCAAAATCCCAACTTGCAAAAATAAGATCCCCTTTTAGACACTTCACCTACCGTACAAAACGGTGTTTTATAGGGAAGGCATTCAGGAAGCCGTGCCGAACCCGCAGCAACTCGCGAACAAGAGGCACCAAAGCCGGGTAGGCCAAAAAGGAAGGCAGTCAGGACGGAGACGCCGGCGCAGAGGTATGACACAAAACCTCGCTCCGTGGTTGTCGTCTTTCTCAAAATGCAATGACGTCCATGCTTCTTTAATAGAAAAAATGCTCGCTGGAGTATATCCAGAGAGACTGCCGATCACGCTTCCACCAGTCGGGCTCCAGGGCCGGACACAGAGGCGAATGCCAACATGTGGCGGACGCCGGATGCTCCTCCTACAGAGGATATGGATAGACTATCCGCTACAAATTCAGAAGTGGGGAGCGCCATGAATCATAGGCGTCGCCGAGCCGTACTCCGTGACGCTTGCTTCTCACCAGAGGCATTTGATGCCTTCAATTCTGGAGACGCGTACCTCCGTGCTGCTCAAAATGGTCTAGCCAGAGCCACGGACCAGTATGTAAGGGATATACGGGTAAGCAAATGTGACGATTATATGTATCAGTAGCCCCTGAGACTTGAAAAAGTTGACGCAACTGATTTAAGGATCATTATTTGTGCAGGTTCTTACGGAGAAGAATTCCCAACTATCTCAAGAGCTGGACGAATGCGAGGCCCAACTGGAAGCCGCTGTTGCCGCATTGAAGGAGTCCAAAGGGTCCCCCTGGTAACTTTTTTTGTCTATTGCAAAGAATATCGGTACCAAGTAGTATGCGGCATGTATGCACACCTAACAATAGATGTTCCAGGTGGCCCCGGAGTGAATTCGGAGGCCATGGAGGCGGATACGGCACGTGATGATCGACAGTGAAATGCTGGCGAGCGCGTGCTGACGCGAGTCAGGCAGGAGAAAAATGATCTCCAAGATGCCAATATCCGGCTGGGCGTGGAACTGAAGGATGTCCGATCCCAGCTTGCGAACTCCGTGAAGGAGAATAAACGGCTTCAGCGCGGCATTTTTAGTAAGTGCTTGAATGAACTTTTTAAAGGAGTTCGGCGGAGAAGCCTGCTAACAGCGTTATGTCTGTGGGTATCCTGATGGGTCGTCCCGCGGAGGAGATGCCCGGGTCTTCGGGTGATCTTCTACTAGAGCTCTCACAACTGCACGAACAAGTTCGGCAGGTGATGCAGAGTATTGCTCAAGCCTTGTGGCCATCCGAGTCCCCGCCAGGAGGCATGGGGGAGCTTATAGAGGAGTGATACGTCTCCAACGTATCTATAATTTTTTATTGCTCCATGCTATATTATCTACTGTTTTGGACATTATTGGGCTTTATTATCCACTTTTATATTATTTTTGGGACTAACCTATTAACCGGAGGCCCAGCCCAGAATTGCTGTTTTTGCCTGTTCTAGGGTTTCGAAGAAAAGGAATATCAAACGGAGTCCAAACGGAATGAAACCTTCGGAAACATGATTTTCTCATCAGATAAGATCCAGGAAACTTGGACCCTCCGTCAAGAAAGCCACGAGGCGGTCACGAGGGTGGAGGGCGCCCCCCCCTAGGGTGTGCTCCCCTGCCTCGTGGGCCCCTCGAAGTTCCACCGACGTACTTCTTCCTCCTATATATATCCACGTACCCCCAAATGATCAGATACAGAGCCAAAAACCTAATTCCACCACCGCAACTTTTTGTATCCACGAGATCCCATCTTGGGGCCTGTTCCGGAGCTCCGCCGGAGGGGGCATCGATCACGGAGGGATTCTACATCATCATCCAAGCCTCTCCGATGAAGTGTGAGTAGTTTACTTCAGACCTACGGGTCCATAGTTAGTAGCTAGATGGCTTCTTCTCTCTTTTTCGATCTCAATACAATGTTCTCCCCCACTCTCGTGGAGATCTATTTGATGTAATCTTCCTTTTGCGGTGCATTTGTTGAGACCGGTGAATTGTGGGTTTATGATCAAGTCTATCTATGAATAATATTTGAATCTTCTCTGAATTCTTTTATGTATGATTGGTTATCTTTGCAAGTCTCTTCGAATTATCAGTTTGGTTTGGCCTACTAGATTGGTTGTTCTTCCCATGGGAGAAGTGCTTAGCTTTGGGTTCGATCTTGTGGTGTCCTTTCCCAGTGACAGAAGGGGCAGCAAGGCACATATTGTATCGTTGCCATCGAGGATAACAAGATGGGGTTTTTATGATATTGCATGAAACTATCCCTCTACATCATGTCATCTTGCTTAAGGCGTTACTCTGTTTTTAACTTAATACTCTAGATGCATGCTAGATAGCGGTCGATGAGTGGAGTAATAGTAGTAGATGTATAATCTTTTCGGTCTACTTGTCTCGGACATGATGCCTATATACATGATCATACCTAGATATTCTCATAACTATGCTCAATTCTGTCAATTGCTCAACAGTAATTTGTTCACCCACCGTAGAATACTTATGCTCTTGAGAGAAGCCACTGGTGAAACCTATGGCCCCCAGGTCTCTTTCTCATCATATTAATCCCCATCACTTTATTATTGCTTTGCTTTTACTTTGATTTTACTTTTTACTTTGCATCTCTATACCAAAAATACCAAAAAAACTATTATTTATCATCTTTATCAGATTTTACTTTCGTAACTGACCGTGAAGAGATTGACAACCCCTAAGCGCGTTGGTTGCGTTGAGCTATTGTTTTTGTGTAGGTACGAGGGACTCGTGTGTGGCCTCCTACTGGATTGATACCTTGGTTCTCAAAAACTAAGGGAAATACTTACGCTACTTTGCTGCATCATCCTCTCCTCTTCGGGGAAATCCAACGCAGTGCTCAAGAGGTAGCAAGAAGAATTTCTGGCGCCGTTGCCGGGGAGTCTGCGCAAAAGTCAACATACCAAGTACCCATAACAATCCCTATCTCCCGCATTACATTATTTGCCATTTTCCTCTCGTTTTCCTCTCCCCCAATTCACCCTTGCTGTTTTATTCGCCCTCTCTCTCTATACTCCCTCCCTTTCTCTATTTGCCTCCTTTTGCCCGCTCGCTTCTTGTTTGCTCGTATGGTTAGAATAGTTTTTTATTTATTACTAAACACAGAACCTAAGATCTATGGATCCTCATCCACTTGCTAATCTTTTTAAGAGGTCCAATTATGATAAACCAATTGCTAGTGAGTTTTGTGCACTAGATTATCTTTATGAAGTTTTGCTTGAAATTCGTGAATCTGAAAAGTGTGATGAATTACCTCATGAAGCGATTCACGATAGGTCTTTGAATAGAAAGCATGATTGCAATGATTCTATTATAAATTCTATTAATGTCAATTGTGCTAATGATATGCAAAACCCTAAGCTTGGGGATGCTAGTTTTTCTATGTCCTCTACTTGTTGCAATGATCATGATTGGGGTGATTCTTCTTTTGATCTTGAAAATTTATTTAAACCCCATGATTAATATGAGATTGATTATAATGTTTGCAATAATATTGAAAGTGGGTTTGTAAGAATGTCAACTTTAGATCCCACATATTTTGAGAGTGTTCAATCTTATGAAGTTTTTGATAAAAGTGGGTTTGGAAAGGTCATGACTTTAGTTAATGTTAATCCCACTATTTTCGAAGAGTGTCAACTTTGCATGCATGTGGATCGTGTTGAAAATATTTTATGTGATAGCTATTTTGCTGAATTTTCTTATGATCCTACATATAATTATTATGATAGAGGAAAATATGGTGGTAGAAAATTTCATGTTACTAAATTACCTCTCGTTATGTTGAGATTGTTATTGTTTCTTTCCGCTTCCTTGAATATGCTAGTTTTTGCTTGCCTTGATAATTTGTTTGCCTATTAAATTCCTATGAATAGGAAGTATGTTAGACATAAATGTGTTTGTCACGTGTTTTATGATGCTCTCTTTGTGCTTCAATTCTTGTCTTTCATGTGAGCATCATTGAAATATTATGCCTAGCTATAAGGCTTTAAAGAAAAGCGCTTGTTGGGAGTCAACCCAATATTTATTGTTGCTGTTATTTAATAAATAAATTATTTATCCTCTGTTTTGGTTGTGTTTTTTGTGTTTAATTAGTGTTTGTGCCAAGTAGAACCGTTGGGAAGACTTGGGGAAAGTTTTGTTGAACTTGCTGTAAAAAACAGAAACTTTAGCGCTCACGAGAACTGCTGTAATTTTTATTTGAAGAGTTATATTTAGTTAATTATTTTTGAAGATGATTAATGGATAAATTCCTCACGTCCAGCAATTTATTTTAGAATTTTTGGTGTTCCAGATCTTGCGCTAGCTACAGATTACTACAGACTGTTCTGTTTTTTGACAGATTCTGTTTTTCGTATGTTGTTTGCTTTTTTTGATGAATCTATGGCTAGTAAAATAGTTTATAATCCATAGAGAAGTTGGAATACAGTAGGTATAACACCCATATAAATAAATAATTAGTTCATTACAGTACCTTGAAGTGGTCTTTTGTTTTCTTTCGCTAACGGAGCTCACGAGTTTTCTACTTTAAGTTTTGTGTTGTGAAGTTTTCAAGTTTTGGGTAAAGATTTGATGGACTATGGAACAAGGAGTGGCAAGAGCCTAAGCTTGGGGATGCCCATGGCATCCCCAAGATAATCTAAGGACACCTAAAAGCCAAAGCTTGGGTATGCCCCGGAAGGCATCCCCTCTTTCGTCTACTTCTATCGGTAACTTTACTTGGAGCTATATTTTTATTCACCACACGATATGTGTTTTGCTTGGAGCGTCTTTTAAGATTTGAGTCTTTGCTTGTTATTCTACCACAATCATCCTTGCTGTACACACCTTTTGAGAGAGCCATACATATTTTGGAATTTGATAGAATACTCTATGTGCTTCACTTATATCTTTTGAGTTATATAATTTTGCTCTAGTGCTTCACTTATATCTTTTAGAGCATGGTGGTGGATTTGTTTTATAGAAACTATTGATCTCTCATGCTTCACTTAGATTATTTTGAGTGTCTTAATAGCATGGTAATTTGCTTAATAATAATATGCTTGGTATTCAAGATTTGTAAAACTTTCTTTTGAGTGCGTTGAATACTAAGAAGAAATTGATGTTTGATGATTGTTTTGAGATATGAGGATGGTGATATTAGAGTCCTGCTAGTTGAGTAGTTGTGAATTTGAGAAATGCTTTTGTTAAAGTTTGTGATTCCCGTAGCATGCACGTATGGTGAACCGTTATGTGATGAAGTCGGAGCATGATTTATTTATTGATTGTCTTCCTTATGATTGGCTATCGGGGACGAGTGATGGTCTTTTCCTACCAATCTATCCCCCTAGGAGCATGCGCGTAATACTTTGCTTTGATAACTTCTAGATTTTTGCAATAAGTATATGAGTTCTTTATGACTAATGTTGAGTCCATGGATTATACGCACTCTCACCCTTCCACCTTTGCTAGCCTCTCTAATACCGCGCACTTTTCGCCGGTATCATACACCCACCAAATACCTTCCTCAAAACAGCCACCATACCTACCTATCATGGCATTTCCATAGCCATTCCGAGATATATTGCCATGCAACTTTCCACCGTTCCGTTCAATATGACACACTCCATCATTGTCATATTGCTAGCATGATCATGTAGTTGACATCGTATTTGTGGCAAAGCCACTGTTCATAATTCTTTCATAAATGTCACTCTTGATTCATTGCATATCCCGGTACACTGCCGGAGGCATTCATATAGAGTCATATCTTATTCTAAGTATCAAGTTGTAATTGTTGAGTTGTAAGAAAAATAAAAAGTGTGATGATCATCATTCTTAGAGCATTGTCCCAAGTGAGGAAAGGATGATGGAGATTATGATTCCCCCACAATTCGGGATGAGACTCCGGACGAAAAAAAGGGAGGCCATAAAAAAAGAGAAGGCCCAAATAAAAAAAGAGAGAAAAAGAGAGAAGGGACAATGTTACTATCCTTTTACCACACTTGTGCTTCAAAGTAGCACCATGATCTTCATGATAGAGAGTCTCTCATTCTGTCACTTTCATATACTAGTGGGAATTTTTCATTATAGAACTTGGCTTGTACATTCCAATGATGGGCTTCCTCAAAATGCCCTAGGTCTTCGTGAGCAAGCGAGTTGGATGCACACCCACTTAGTTTCTTTTGTTGAGCTTTCATATACCTATAGCTCTAGTGCATCCCTTGCATGGCAATCCCTACTCACTCACATTGATATCTATTGATGGGCATCTCCATAGCCTGTTGATACGCCTAGTTGATGTGACACTATATTCTCCCTTTTTGTCTTCTCCACAGCCACCACTCTATTCCACATATAGTGATATATCCATGGCTCACGCTCATGTATTGCGTGAAGATTGAAAAAGTTTTGAAAATGTCAAAAGTATGAAACAATTGCTTGGCTTGTCATCGGGGTTGTGCATGATTTAAATACTTTGTGTGGTGAAGATAGAGCACAGCCAGACTATATGATTTTGTAGGGATAGCTTTCTTTGGCCATGTTATTTTGAGAAGACATAGTTGCTTTGTTAGTATGCTTGAAGTATTATTATTTTTATGTCAACATGAACTTTTGTCTTGAATCTTTTGAATCTGAATATTCATACCACAATTAAGAAGATTTACATTGAAATTATGCCAAGTAGCACTCCGCATCCAAAAATTCTATTTTTATCATTTACCTACTCGAGGACGAGCAAGAATTAAGCTTGGGGATGCTTGATACGTCTCCAACGTATCTATAATTTTTTATTGCTCCATGCTATATTATCTATTGTTTTGGACATTATTGGGCTTTATTATCCACTTTTATATTATTTTTGGGACTAACCTATTAACCGGAGGCCCGGCCCAGAATTGCTGTTTTTGCCTGTTTTAGGGTTTCGAAGAAAAGGAATATCAAACGGAGTCCAAACGGAATGAAACCTTCGGAAACATGATTTTCTCATCAGATAAGATCCAGGAAACTTGGACCCTCCGTCAAGAAAGCCATGAGGCGGTCACGAGGGTGGAGGGCGCCCCCCCTAGGGTGTGCCCCCCTGCCTCGTGGGCCCCTCGAAGTTCCACCGACGTACTTCTTCCTCCTATATATATCCACGTACCCCCAAATGATCAGATACAGAGCCAAAAACCTAATTCCACCACCGCAACTTTCTGTATCCACGAGATCCCATCTTGGGGCCTGTTCCGGAGCTCCGCCGGAGGGGGCATCGATCACGGAGGGATTCTACATCATCATCCAAGCCTCTCCGATGAAGTGTGAGTAGTTTACTTCAGACCTACGGGTCCATAGTTAGTAGCTAGATGGCTTCTTCTCTCTTTTTCGATCTCAATACAATGTTCTCCCCCACTCTCGTGGAGATCTATTCGATGTAATCTTCCTTTTGCGGTGCGTTTGTTGAGACCGATGAATTGTGGGTTTATGATCAAGTCTATCTATGAATAATATTTGAATCTTCTCTGAATTCTTTTATGTATGATTTGTTATCTTTGCAAGTCTCTTCGGATTATCATTTTGGTTTGGCCTACTAGATTGGTTGTTCTTGCCATGGGAGAAGTGCTTAGCTTTGGGTTCGATCTTGCGGTGTCCTTTCCCAGTGACAGAAGGGGCAGCAAGGCACGTATTGTATCGTTGCCATCGAGGATAACAAGATGGGCTTTTTATCATATTGCATGAAACTATCCCTCTACATCATGTCATCTTGCTTAAGGCGTTACTCTGTTTTTAACTTAATACTCTAGATGCATGCTGGATAGCGGTCGATGAGTGGAGCAGTAGTAGTAGATGCAGAATCGTTTCGGTCTACTTGTCTCGGACATGATGCCTATATACATGATCATACCTAGATATTCTCATAACTATGCTCAATTTTGTCAATTGCTCAACGGTAATTTGTTCACCCACCGTAGAATACTTATGCTCTTGAGAGAAGCCAATAGTGAAACCTATGGCCCCCGGGTCTCTTTCTCATCATATTAATCTCCATCACTTTATTATTGCTTTGCTTTTACTTTGCTTTTACTTTTTACTTTGCATCTCTATACCAAAAATACCAAAAAAATATTATTTATCATCTCTATCAGATTTCACTTTCGTAAGTGATCGTGAAGGGATTGACAACCCCTAAGCGCGTTGGTTGCGTTGAGCTATTGTTTTTGTGTAGGTACGAGGTACTCGTGCGTGGCCTCCTACTGGATTGATACCTTGGTTCTCAAAATTTGAGGGAAATACTTACGCTACTTTGCTGCATCATCCTCTCCTCTTCGGGGAAATCCAACGCAGTGCTCAAGAGGTAGCAAGAAGCTAAAGGGAGCGCAGCGGCACTTCCGATTATGTAAAATATCAGCCTGCCGACAAGGTGCAAGGGAAGCCTGGGCTATGGTGAAGACACGATATACCAAGGCTGACCCAAACCACATGGCCGAGGTCGGACCTGTGGGGCCCGATGGGATAGAGATCCCCGTCAGTTTAGTGTATGATAAAGTAGAATTAGCCGCAAAGTATTCCCAACAGGATTGTAGGCTAGACAGCCTATTGGAGGGTATAGAAGAAGAATTTAATTAGTCTTAGTGACTATGTACTTCGAGTGACATATGTAATGTCCCTAGCCGGATTTTAAATCATTTGTTATGGTGGACCTTTTTGCTTCAACCTCTGGACCCGATAGTCTGGAGTGTATCCGAATACCCGCTCGGTTAGATAAAAACCGGGGTATGCATGGAAACCAGGTGTAGGGGTCATAAGTGCTTGAACAGACAAGTACCCAACTAGCTATGTTATATTACATGGATAGTAAGAAACATCTTCCAGGGAGAATAGTTCCGTTAAGGGTTCCTTTCCCTGGGTACGCATGCCCTAATGTGCATGTCCGAACTGCGAGACGCGGGTTAAAAACATCTGGGGGCGTGTAGTAATTTAAATGAAAGTCATCTTTTATTCACCGACCGAATATTCCCTTAAGAACGCTAGCTTTCGGCTTCACCCAGTCTGAGGTACACATCCGGCTGACCCGGCAGTAACAATCGCAGATGTCCTCCCCTTATGCCCTAGCCGAATTAACGGGAACGTAGGGCATAAATACAAGAGCCAGGCAACCCAGCTTGTCCAAAACTTAAGTCATATCGATGCATATAATGGCGAAAAAAGGTACATGCGGAAGAATAACACATGTGCGGGGCATAAAGCCCGGAAAGGTAATTAGATTAAGCTTCTGTATAGGAAGACCCCAGGTATATTGAGCGCGGTTAGCGCATCAAGATTGTGTAACCAAGACACAAATGTATCCCCTTAGGGCCTTGAAGAGAAAAGAGGGAAAGAAAGAGAGAGAAAACAGGTGTGCAAAAAATTCACGGAGGTAAGGAGTCGAACATAGAGTCCGGCACTAGGCGTAGAATCTTCGGAGTCTGGCTGCATTCCATGGGTTTGGCTCGAGTCGATTATTCGATGCATCCCACAGACGGTACGCTCCACCGGTCAGAACCTGGTCGATAATGAAGGGACCTCCCCATTTGGGCTTGAGCTTGTTCTTTTTCTTCTCCGGCAGGCGTAGAACTAGTTCGCCAATGTTATATGTTTTGGCCCGCACTTCTCTGCTTTGATACCTTTGATCCTGTTGTTGATAGAATGCGGAACGAGCTTTTGCCACGTCGCGCTCCTCCTCCAGGGCATCCAAAGTGTCCTGCTGATCAAGCTCGGCCTCTCTTTCTTCGTACATGCGCACTCGACGTGACTCATGGATTATGTCGCAAGGCAGCACCGCCTCAGCGCCGTACACCATAAAAAACGGTGTGTATCCGGTAGTGCGATTCGGAGTGGTCCGCAGCCCCCATAGTACAGAGTCGAGCTCCTCTACCCAATGAGTGTCTGATTCCTTTAAAGACCTGACTAATCTGGGTTTAATGCCGCTCATGATAAGACCATTCGCTCGTTCGACTTGGCCGTTAGTTTGCGGATGATAGACATAAGCATAATCGAGCTTGATGCCCATGTTGCTGCACCAAAGTTTCACCTCGTCGACTGTAAAGTTCGTGTCGTTGTCAGTGATGATGTTGTGGGGGACGCCATAACGGTGTACAACCCCGGATATGAAGTCTATCACCGGTCCGGATTCAGCCGTTTTGACAGGTTTGGCTTCTATCCATTTGGTGAATTTATCCACCATGACCAGTAAGTATTTTCTCTTATGGGTTCCCCCTTTGAGGGGTTCGACCATATCGAGCCCCCAGACCGCAAAGGGCCAAGTAATGGGGATTGTTTGGAGGGCGGTAGGTGGCATGTGGCTTTGGTTTGCAAAAATCTGGCAACCGACACAATGCTATACCAGATGTTGTGCATATGCCCGGGCCGTCGGCCAATAAAAACCTGTATGGAAGGCCTTTCTTACAAGGGCCCGGGCTGCAGCATGGTGGCCGCCGAGTCCGGCATGAATTTCTGCCAAAAGCTTCCGCCCTTCCTCTTCGGAGATGCACCTTTGAAGGACTCCGGTTGTGCTTTTCTTATAAAGCTCTCACTCATGGACCTTGTAGGCTTTAGATCGTCGCACTATGCAGCGGGCCTCGTTTTGGTCCTCGGGTAGTTCATGTCTGGTTAGGTAGGCCAGGAATGGTTCTGTCCACGGGACGATGGCGGCCATTATCACATGGGCTGAAGGTGTTATTTCGGTGGCAGAGCCTCCGATTGTGTCAGAGTGTTCGGCATCTGGGATTGTGACCGGGTCCGGACTATTTTTGCTGGTGTCCCCTTCCCATACCACGGATGGTTTAAACAGTCTTTCCAGGAAGATGTTCGGTGGGACAGGGTCACGTTTAGCGCCGATACGGGCTAGGATGTCCGCTGCCTGGTTGTTTTCCCGAGCCACATGATGGAATTCAAGCCCCTCGAACCGAGCTGACATTTTGAGGACGGCGTTGCGATATGCCGCCATTTTTGGATCCTTGGCATCAAAGTCTCCATTTATTTGGGATATTGCGAGGTTCGAGTCCCCACGCACCTCTAGGCATTGGATGCCCATGGAGACTGCCATCCGGAAGCCGTGTAGTAGGGCCTCATCTTCGGCTGCGTTGTTGGAGTCTGTATATAGTATTTGGAGCACGTATTGCACCATATCTCCGGTGGGGGATGTCAAGACGACGCTAGCCCCCAGACCAGCCAGCATTTTAGAGCCGTCAAAGTGCATGATCCAATTGGAGTATGTGTCGTACTCTTTAGGGAGTTCGGCTTCTGTCCATTCGGCTACGACATCGGCCAGTACTTGCAACTTAATGGCTCATCGTGGCTTGTATGTTATGTCGAACGGGAGGAGCTCGATGGCCCATTTGGCAATCTGGCCCGTGGCATCGCGGTTGTTTATTATGTCATTGAGTGGTACTTTGGAGGCCACCGTAATCGAACACTCTTGAAAGTAGTGTCGTAATTTTCGGGATGCCATAAATACCGCGTATGCTATCTTTTGGTAATGTGGGTACCATGATTTGCATGGAGTGAGGACGGTGGATACATAATATACCGGCTTTTGAAGTGGGAATTTATGTCCGTCCATCTCTCGTTCGACGACGAGCACTACGCTTACAACTTGGTGAGTTGCCGCTATATATAATAGCATTGGTTCGCCGACAGTTGGCGTGGCCAGGATTGGGTTGGTGGCCAGGATGGCTTTTATTTCTTCCAGTCCAGCCGTGGTTGCGTCCGTCCACTCGAAGTGTTCGATGCACTGAAGAAGGCGATAGAGGGGAAGTGCCTTTTCTCCTAATCGGGAGATAAAGCGGCTTAAAGCCGCCACGCATCCAGTCAATTTCTGGATTTGCTTGAGGTCAGTTGGGATAGCCAACTGTGACAGAGCTCGGATTTTAGCCAGATTTGCTTTAATTCCTCTACTGGAGACGATGAAGCCTAGGAGCTTTCCGGCGGGAACGCCGAAAACGCATTTTTCCGGATTGTGCTTAATGTCGTATGTTCGGAGATTGGTGAACGTGAGCCTCAAGTCGTCTACTAAAGAGTCAACGTGTCTGGTTTTAATGACCACATCGTCTACATATGCCTGCACAGTCTTACCGATCTGCTTTTCCAGACATGTCTGGATTATGCGCTGATATGTTGCGCCGGCGTATTTGAGCCCGAAGGGCATTGTGTTAAAGCAGAAAGGGTCGTATGGCGTTATAAATGCCATTGTGGCTTGATCAGACTCCGCCATCTTAATCTGGTGGTAACCGGAGTATGCGTCGAGGAAGCACAATGATTCGTGTCCTGCGGTAGCATTGATGATTTGATCGATGCGAGGGAGTGGGAAGGGATCCTTTGGGCAAGCCTTATTAAGGTCTTTGAAGTCGACACATAGGCGTCAGGATTTGTCTTTCTTTGGTACCATCACCAGGTTTGCTAGCCAATCCGGATGTTTTATTTCTTTAATGAATCTGGCTTCCAGTAGCTTGGCCAGCTCCTCTCCCATGGCTTGTCACTTAGGTTCAGAGAAACGCCGAAGAGTCTGCTTGACTGGCTTGAATCCTTTTAAAATATTAAGGCTATGCTCGGCCAATCTGCGTGGGATTCCTGGCATGTCTGAAGGATGCCAGGCGAATATATCCCAATTCTCGCGCAGAAACTCCCGTAGTGCGGCATCTACAGCGGGGTCTAACTGTGCCCCAATGGATGTTGTTTTTGTAGGGTCCATTGGATGGACTTGGAATTTAACTATTTCGTCCGCTGGTTTAAAGGAGGTCGACTTGGATCTTGTGTCTAGTATCACATCGTCCCTGTCCACCGTGGAGCGCAGTGCGGTTAACTCCTCCGCCACAAGGGCTTTGGATAATGCCTCGAGGGCTAGTGCGGCTGTTTTGTTCTCGGCGCGGAGTGCTATGTCCGGATTACTAGCTAGAGTGATAATTCCCTTGGGTCTGGGAATTTTGAGCTTCATGTACCCGTAATGGGGTATGGCTTGAAAAATCGTGAATGCCTCCCGCCCTAGAAGGGCATGGTATCCGCTACTAAACGGGGCCACTTAGAATGTAATTTCTTCGGACCTGTAATTCTCCGGAGTGCCAAATACCACATCAAGTGTGATTTTCCTAGCGCAACGGACCTCCCGACTAGGGATGATTCCTCGGAAGGTCGTACTGCTTTTCTCAATACGGTTGCTGTCTATTTCCATTTTGTGGAGAGTTTCCTCATAAATGAGGTTTAATCCGCTGCCGTCGTCCATGAGCACCTTAGTGAGACGAAAGCCGTCCACAATTGGACTGAGGACCAAAGCGGCTGGTGCTCGGGCTGTTTGGAATTTAGGTTCATCACTGGCATTGTAGGTGATAGACGTTTCGCTCCATGGATTTATTGCTGCCACATGGCAGACTTTAGCAAGGCTGCGGAGTGCTCGCTTATGCCTATTATTTGAGGTGAAGGTCTCGAAGACCGTTAATACTGTGTTGTTATCCGTGGGAATGTGCTCTGAGGTATTTTGGGTGAGAAGATCCTCACCACTTTTGGCCACCTGCCGGAGTACCCAATGAAGGAAATATGCCCTAGAGGCAATAATAAAGTTATTATTTATTTCCTTATATCATGATAGATGTTTATTATTCATGCTAGAATTGTATTAACCGAAAACATAATACATGTGTGAATACATAGACAAACAGTATGTCACTAGTATGCCTCTACTTGACTAGCTCGTTGAATCAAAGATGGTTAAGTTTCCTAGCCATAGACATGAGTTGTCATTTGATTAACGGGGTCACATCATTAGAGAATGATGTGATTGACTTGACCCATTCCGTTAGCATAGCACTTGATCATTTGGTTTGTTACTATTGCTTTCTTCATGACTTATACATGTTCCTATGACTATGAGATTGTGCAACTCCCGTTTATCGGAGGAACACTTTGTGTGCTACCAAACGTCACAACTTAACTGGGTGATTATAAAGGTGCTCTACAGGTGTCTCCGAAGGTACTTGTTGGGTTGGCGTATTTCGAGATTAGGATTTGTCACTCCGATTGTCGGAGAGGTATCTCTGGGCCCTCTCGGTAATGCACATCACTTAAGCCTTGCAAGCATTGCAACTAATGAGTTAGTTGCAGGATGATGTATTACAGAACGAGTAAAGAGACTTGCCGGTAACGAGATTGAACTAGGTATTGAGATACCGACGATCGAATCTCGGGCAAGTAACATACCGATGACAAAGGGAACAACGTATGTTGTTATGCGGTCTGACCGATAAAGATCTTCGTAGAATATGTGGGAGCCAATATGAGCATCCAGGTTCCGCTATTGGTTATTGACCGGAGATATGTCTCGGTCATGTCTACATTGTTCTCGAACCCGTAGGGTCCGCACGTTAAGGTTTCGATGACAGTTATATTATGAGTTTATGAGTTTTGATGTACCGAAGGACTTCGGGGTCCCGGATGATATCGGGGACATGAAGAGGAGTCTCGAAATGGTCGAGACGTAAAGATCGATATATTGGACGACTATATTCGGACATCGGAAAGGTTCCGAGTGATTTGGGTATTTTTCGGAGTACCGGAGAGTTACGGGAATTCGCCGGGGAGTATATGGGCCTTATTGGGCCATACGGGAATAGAGGAGAGGCCAAAAGGAAGGAGGCGCCCCCCCCCCTCTGGTCCAAATTGGACAAGGGGTGCAGCCCACTTTTCCTTGTTCCTCTCCCCCTCTTTCCTTCTCTCCTACTCCAACAAGGGAAGGAGGAGTCCTACTCCCAGTAGGAGTAGGACTCCCCCCTTGGCGCGCCCTCCTCCTAGGTCGGCTGCCTCCCTCCCTTGCTCCTTTATATACGGGGGCAGGGGGCACCCCATAGACACAACAATTGATCATTGATCTCTTAGCCGTGTGCGGTGCCCCCCTCCACCATAATCCTCAATAATATTGTAGCAGTGCTTAAGCGAAGCCCTGCGACGGTAGAACATCAAGATCGTCACCACACCGTCGTGCTGACGGAACTCTTCCTCGACATTCTGCTGGATCGGAGTCCGGGGATCGTCATCGAGCTGAACGTGTGCTAGAACTCGGAGGTGTCGTAGTTTCGGTGCTTGATCGGTCGGGCCATGAAGACGTACGACTACATCAACCGCGTTGTTATAACGCTTCCGCTTTCGGTCTACGAGGGTACGTAGACATCACTCTCCCCTCTCGTTGCTATGCATCACCATGATCTTGCGTGTGCGTAGGAATTTTTTTTGAAATTGCTACGTTCCCTAGCACCCAACATGCTCTAAGGCTGTGTGTTGATATGGTATCCGCAGTACTATGGATTTTGCAGGGCCCGTTGAGCCATCCCTCCAATACGGTTCCACGCCATGTAGTGGGCTTTTGCTTCTTTGTAATTGAGTCGAGCGACTTATGAGAGTGCACCCTTTTAGTTCGGACTGGGGGTTTTGTCAGAGCCGGATTATCCCAAAATTGCGTTTGGGTTTTCCAGGCACTTTCCATCGCACAGTATTTCCATACTATGGCCGCTAATTCAGCAAAGTGTGCTACATCATGGCGACTTATGGCGTTGGGGACTCCCTTGTCTATGCAATTGTTGCAAAAGAACGAAATTGCATATTCCTCATGATAGTCCTTGACCTTGTTCATTACAAGGAGGAATCTGGCCCAGTAGTGATGTACTGTCTCTTGGGGCGCTTGCCTAATGTGGGAAAGATCATTTGTATCTGGGTGGGTGGGTGGATTTAAGTCCAGACCTTGACCCAATTTGTGATCCCGGGGCATGGGAGTTTCCGATCTTGGAAGTTCGGGCTCCGGGATGTTGCCCTGTGGGTTTGGTATGCGGCCTGATTCTGGATTTAGGGTTAGGGCGATGTCCTCCCGTGAGCGAGTATCCTGTTCGGAGAGCTTGGGAATCCGGACATAGTTTGTCCTTAGGATAGAGGGAGAATTGCCGCATTGCTCCTGCACCACCGCTATCTGATGGGTGACCGGCGGAGAGTTAATCTCCCTTTGGTCGGGTTTAAGCCCGATCCGATCGTAGTCCGTAGTGACTCCCAGAGCGGCAATGCGATCCAATAGCTCGTTCAGAGAGGAGAGCTCCATTGGATCCATCTGCTCGGCAAATTTTGAGCCGATGTGGAGGCTATTTTCGATGACCCAAGAGGTCATCGTCGGCGCAGCGGCCGAGCGGGCGGTCATGACGAAGCCGCCTAGTCGGAGAGTTTGGCCTACAGCCAGGGCTCCCCCAGAGGTGATGTTGTCCTTGACAACGAGGCGAACCATCTTCCTTATGATGACGACACAGTGGAACTCTCAATGAAAGCACCAATGTCGGTGTCAAAACCGGTGGATCTCGGGTAGGGGGTCCCGAACTGTGCGTCTAAGGCAGATGGTAACAGGAGGCAGGGGACACGATGTTTACCCAGGTTCAGGCCCTCTTGATGGAGGTAATACCCTACGTCCCACTTGATTGTTCTTGATAATATGAGTAGTACAAGAGTTGATCTACCACGAGATCGAAGAGGCTAAACCCTGGAAGCTAGCCTATGGTATGATTGTATGTTGTCCTATGGACTAAAACCCTCCGGTTTATATAGACACCGGAGGGGGCTAGGGTTACACAAGGTCGGTTACAAAGGAGGAGATATACATATCAGTATTGCCTAGCTTGACTTCCACGCCAAGTAAAGTCCCATCCGGACACGAGACGAAGTCTTCAATATTGTGTCTTCATAGTCCAACAGTCCGGCCAAAGGATATAGTCCGACTGTCCGGAGACCCCCTAATCCAGGACTCCCTCAATCGGCGGCTCCTGAGTCGTCGGGAAGGAAGCCCTCGAAGGATACAGCAGGCAAGGTGCGTCCTCACGACATGGGAGACTACCACAAGCACATCGAGCTAAGTTACCCTGACCGCACCTAGTAGAAACACAAGTATCACGACACAACATCAAAGTAGCAAACATAACATAGTGGCACAAGCGCCGCAGTTCATTACACACCCCAGCGGGGCCCTCTACTTTTTTCAAATGTAGGAGAAAGGAAAGGAAAAACAAAAGCAGGCCACACAACCACATCAGCTTCCGAGGCCAGGCTCCAGCAACGCCCGAAGCTCGGTCTGAGCCTTCCTCCCGCTTCACCGGAGCACGGTGGCGAGATGGTCCGTCGCCTTCCCCAGTTCGAGCCCGACGGCGTGGTGGTTCGTCGTAGCCGCCGCTGCTGGTGCTCTCACCGGAAGGGGATTCGCCGCTGCTGGAGGTGGCGCGGCCGTCGCCAAGGGCAAGCTCACCCTCGTCGTCATCACGGCTGTCGCCAAGGCCAAGCTGATCACCGCTGCTGCCATCCTCGGGGCAGCACCCCGTGCGGCGGCCGTATTCCCCAAACACCCTCACGTAGAGGGTCGTGAGGCCTTCGTACATGAAGTGGAGGGTGCACCTCCCGCTCAGGCCCCGCGCACGAGCAAACACCTGCCAACCGTGGGTCAAGGACACGTTGCCCGCGGCGGTGACTTCGACTCCCGCCCATGAGGCTCTACTGCAGCAGCCGTCAGCTTGCAGTCAGAGGCCATCAAGCCCCACGGTCGGCAGCGCTCCATGATAAGCCACCTCCTGGCATATGCAGATACACATCCCCAACATGGAGTTTCAAGTGAAGACGGTTTTCTTTCCTATGTTTATTTTCTGGTGGACTTGAGTCGTACGGAAAACCATACTATCAAGAGGGGTCCGCTTCGGAAAGGTTCGGGTGGAATCAACATGTACACACTCATATTGCACCCATTGCCACCTTTCGCTTCCTTGGAGTTGTCCATCGTTTGTGCCGAAGAAGTGGTGGAGAGCTGCAAGCAGTAGTATCGTGGGGGGCAGTGGTAGTACCACTTGTAGGCGGTAGTACCGCTGCTAGTGCCACTCGTGGTTGGGGGCCTTGATTTTTCATGTCGGGTTTTACGGTAGTGCCTCAGGGCCTCTACCATGCTACCTGTTTGCCCCTAGAAAATAGGAAGTTGTAGCAGTGGTAGTATAGGCAGTAGTACCACCCCTACTAACGCGGCTACCACCGCCCTTTCCTCTATTTTCCCCTGTTCTTCTTATCTCCCATGCATCCTGTAGGGAGCGGTAGTACCACCCCTAGAACGATAGTACCGCTCCTGGAGCGGTAGTACCGCTTGGTTGCATGCTGAGAGGTGGATAACGGTTGGATGTGTCCCCCACTATAAAAGCAGGTCTTCTTCCTCAAGAAGACTCACCTCTTCCTCCCCCAAACTCCATTGTTGCCCCAAAGCTCATTTTCGCCCGATCTCTCTCCCTAGCCAATCAAACTTGTTGATTTTCTAGGGATTGGTTGAGAAGACCTCGATCTACACTTCCACCAAGAGAAATTTGATTGCCCCACCAATCCCTTGCGGATCTTGTTACTCTTGGGAGTTTGAGCACCCTAGACGGTTGAGGTCACCTCGGAGCCACATTCCATTGTGGTGAAGCTTCATGGTGTTGTTGGGAGCCTCCAATTAAGTTGTGGAGATTGCCCCAACCTTGTTTGTAAAGGTTCAGTCGCGACCTTCAAGGGCACCACTAGTGGAATCATGGCATCTTGCATTGTGTGAGAGCATGAGGAGAATACGGTGGCCCTAGTGGCTTCTTGGGGAGCATTGTGCCTCCACACCGCTCCAACGGGTACGTACTTCCCTTCAAAGGGAAGAAACTTCGATAACACATCCTCGTCTCCACCAGCTCCACTTGTGGTTATTTCTTACTTTTATTGTGTGCAAGCTTTACTTGTGTTGAATATCTTGCTTGCCTTTGTTGTTGTTGTTAGCATCATATAGGTTGCTCACCTAGTTGCACATCTGGATAACCTTCTTGGTGCTAAAACTAATTTGTTAAGGAAAGCTAAAAATTGGTAGTTGCCTATTCACCCCCCTCTAGTCAACCATATCAATCCTTCTAGAGAGAACTTTCGGGCAGAGCGCCGCCGTCTCGAGGCGGAACTTGGGTAGGAGCACTTTTACTCTCCGGTGGAGCGATTCTGCCGGGGTCACTTCCCTCCAGGAGGGGTAAATCGAAGCCATCGTCATCACCACAACCCTCTCATCGTGGGAGGACCAATCTTCATCAATATCTTCACCAACACCATCTCATCTCAAACCCTAGTTCATCTCCTGTGTTCAATCTTTGTATCAAAACGTCAGATTGGTACATGTGGGTTGCTAGTAGTGTTGATTACATCTCGAAGTTGCTGCTAGTTGGTTTATTTGGTGGAAGATTATATGTTCAGATCCATTATGCTATTCAATACACCTCTGATCTTGAACATGAATATTATTTGTGAGTAGTTCCTTTTGTTGTTGAGGACATGGGAGAAGTCTTGTCATAAGTAATCATGTGAATTTGGTATTCGTTCGATATTTCGATGATGTTTATGTTGTGATTCCCTTAGTGGTGTTATGTGAACGTCAACTACATGAAACTTCACCATCTTTGGGCCTAAGGGAACGCATTGTGGAGTAGTAATTAGATGATGGGTTGCTAGTGTGACAGAAGCTTAAACCCTAGTTTGTGCGCTATTCCGTAAGGGGCTGATTTGGATCCATATATTTAATGCTATGGTTAGATTTTATCTTAGTTCTTCTTTCGTAGTTCCGGATGCTTGCGAGAGGGGTCAATCATAAGTGGGAGTATTTTTCAAGTAAGAACAACACCCAAGCACTGGTCGACCCACATATCAAATTATCAAAGTTGCGAACGTGAATTAAACAAACATGATGAAAGTGACTAGATGAAATTCTCATGTGTCCTCAAGAAAGTTTTACTTATTATAAGAGATTGTTCCGGCCTGTCATTTGCAACAAAAAGGATTGGGATACCTTGGTTCACCTTAGTTTACTATTGCTACATGTTACAAATTATCTTGCTATCAAACTACTCATTACCGATAATTCCAGTTCTTGCGGAAAATACCTTACTAAAAACCGCTTGTCATTTCCTTTTGCGCCTCGTTGGGTTCAACACTCTTACTTATCGAAAGGACTATGATTGATCCCCTATACTTGTGGGTCATCAAGTCTCTTTCCCGGCGCCATTGCAGGGGAGTGAAGCACTTTTGGTGAGTGGAATTTGGTAAGGAAACATTTATATTACGTTTTGAAATTTACTGTTACTTGTTACTATAGAAAACCATCCTTTGAGGGGTTTGTTCGGGGTATCTTCACCTCGACCAAAAGCACAAAGACTTGATCCTCAACCTACTACACCTAATGGAAATATTTATTACAAGATTCCTTCAGGTATGATAGAGAAACTATAGCTAAGCCTTATGCAGGAGATGGAATATTACATCCTGATATGCACCTAATCTACGTGGATGAAGTTTGTGGATTATTTATGCTTGCCGGTTTACCTAGAGATGAAGTTAAGGTGAAGGTCTTCCCTTTATCTTTGAAGGGAAAGGCATTGACATGGTATAGGCTATGTGATGATATTGTAACATGGGATTGGAATCGGTTGAAATTGGAATTTCATCAAAAGTTTTATCCTATCCATCTAGTTCATCATGATCGGAATTATATATATAATTTTTGGCCTTGTGAAGGAGAAAGCATCACTCAAGCTTGGGGGAAGCTTAAGTACATGATCTATACATGTCCCAATCATGAGCTCTCAAAATAAATCATCTTACAACATTTTTATGCTCGCCTTTCTCATGATGATCAAACCATGCTCGATTCTTCTTCGAATGGCTCTTTTATGAAGAAAACTATTGAATTCAGATGGGATCTCGTGGAAAGAATTAAACGCAACTCTGAAGATTGGGAACTCGACAAAGCTAATGAGTCAGGTATAATACTTGAGTTCGGTTGTGTAAAATCTTTTATGGGTACCGAAGCTTTTCTTAAGTTCAACACTAAATATGGACTTGACTCTAAGATAGTAGCCTCTTTTTGTGAACCATTTGCTACTCATGTTGATCTCCCTAAGTAGAAGTGGTTTAAATATCATCCCCATGTTAAAGAAAAGATTGAGGAGCCTATTATAGTTAAAGATGAAACTATCAATTAGAATGTTGATCCAGTTGTTCCTACTTCTTATATTGAAAAACCACCTATCCCTTGTTAGGATGAAGGAACATGCTAAGGTTTCAACCGTGGTTAACAAGAGTAATATTAGATCACCTAGACCCTCCGAACAAATTAAAGTTGAACCTAATTGATGCGGAGCATCCTACCGTCATCCCCATGTACACTATGACTACTCCCCAAGTCCCAAGTGGACATACGAGGAGACCTCAAGCATACGCCATTGGACACAAGGTGAACCCGCTCCTAGATGCTTCCCCTTTCCATTCATGCGAGACATGGTCACTACCTAATGCAAAGACACTACATGTGCTTAGGAACTAACGAGACAACCATGGAGATGCTCGAAGCATGGGCAAGTCCACACAGAAGCAGAGCGTGAAGTGCCTCAAGTGGAGTCACCGCGAAGCTACAGCGACCGGACATCCGGCGCCCCTACGCAGCTGTGGGCCAAGAGCCCATGTATGCTCTCCTCTCTTACCCCTTCGCCCCTAGCACTATAAATACACCTCCTCCTCCCCTTTTCTAGGGTTAGCACTTGTTTAGCTCATTTGAGAGATATAGCTGTGCTCATTCACTTGTTACCCTCTC
This sequence comes from Triticum urartu, assembly GCF_056163025.1. Classification (NCBI taxonomy): domain Eukaryota; kingdom Viridiplantae; phylum Streptophyta; class Magnoliopsida; order Poales; family Poaceae; genus Triticum; species Triticum urartu. The sequence goes on along the minus strand of NC_141879.1, from coordinate 494,545,910 downwards.
CACGAGAGACCGAGGCCTCTCCGGAGAAGATCCCCCAAGTGGATTCAAGGCCCCTCGCGGGAAGATCCTTCGTGGATTCAAGGCCTCCTCACGGAGATGAACTATTTACCTCTTGTATCCCCCCTTTGTTGGATTTGGACCTTTGTATATCTCTTTGTGTGTTTGGATCTAGCACATGTGTGATTGGATCAACTCAATTTGAGTGTTTCCTCTTGTTTTCACTCTTGTGTTCTTTGTGTGTTCTTAGGGAATCCCCTCCAAATCGTGAAAGATCGGTCCCTAGGGTTCCACCCTACATCATCTTGGTACCAGAGCCACGTCGATCATGATTTTGGAGTCCCTACCCCCACTTTCTAGCACACTTTTGTTGATTTCGTCTCAAATTTCAAAAATCCCCACCTAAAATAGCACCCAATTTTTTTTGTGATTTGTTGGTTTGATTATATTTTGTTGTATTTGATACATGGATTTATTGTGTCTTGAGTAGATCTAGCTTCCCACAAGTTTGCCCACTTTCTATCCGCGAAATCTCTCCAATTTTGCCTTTGGAATCATCAATTTCCGCCCCCAAATCGAGTTTCAAAGTCAAAATCCCGATCTGGAATCGTCAGGCCAGACATTCGGGCCCCAAGCCGGACATTCGGCTCCTGGAGCACAAAATTGTGTTGTTCTCTGGACAGGGGGTCCCGGAAATCCGGCCTTGCACCCGGACATCTGGACCCTGGCATTTCAACGTTCTTTGTTTCACCGTTTTGACCATAACTAATTCATCCGGAGTCCGATTTTGACGTTCTTTAGCTCATTTTGAAGCTATTGACATCCCCCATCACATAAAAATATTGACACCATAATTTGACTCCATCAAAAATTTTGGAACTTTGTCATCTTTTCCTAGGGCTTCCACCATATCGTCCACATTACCACCATCGACTTCCGCAACCTAACCCATTTTGTTCTCCATTATATTTGTGGTTATTTGAGTTGTGATTTGAGTCTCCTAAAGTGTTTCAGTTACTTAGGGATGACCGCTTCTTCATCAACCACCACCATAACTTCCGCATAGGCTTGTCCACCATACACTTCTGCCACCCCAACTTAACCCAATTTTGTTTGTGTTGTGAGTTGTGTCTCCTAAGGTGTTTTGGCTGCTTAGGGACCGTGCCTCCAACTCTGACACCGTGTATAGCCCATCATACCCTTCCGCCACCATAACCCATTTTGACCAGGTTTCCACCAAAACTTCCGCAACCACCACCACATTCCAGCTACCACCATTTGACATTTGCCTTTCATATTTTGAATTTCTGGTTTTTCTGTTTCCTAAGGTGTTTCGGCTAATTACGAATGGTTATACATCAAGAACACCACCACTCATCATCACCATGGATTCGTCATCAACATTGACCACTTCATCATTTTGACACCCTAACCGTAAGCAAGAACAGTAACCTCTATATCACCTTGGTATCGTGGTATTCCCTCATTGTACATTCATTCTGGCCATAGTATTGATAACCCCTAGCCCATTTTGCATCACTTGCTTATCGAGGCTAGCCATTGAGTATTGCCAGGAACGTTACTTGTGCACATTAGTGATCATTTATCTACACCTTCCATTGCATACATACCATATCATATTGGTATCGTCTTGGTATCATAGTACCATCCCTTGTGTCACAACATTGTTTCTGCATATACACAATTGCTATCTTGGTTTGTGCATTTCGCATAGTGGCCACACAAAAAATGAGGAGAAAGAATAAGGTTTTAAGAAAAAAAAGAGAGAGCAAAGAAGCTTGTAGGCAAGAGCCATAGCATCATACCACATTGCATATAATATTGTCATATCCGATCATCTTGGATCATCTTGAGAGGATCACCGGGAACCATACATACATAGCATACTTGGGATAGAAAGTTGATACATTTTGCATCTTGTAGGTTATGCACAAGTGTCGTATCCGCCTATTGAGAAATCGTGCTAGCGTCTCTCTTGAGTTGTGCGACACGAGCGTTTTCAGTGGATTCCACATTTTGTGCTCATTCCTTGGTTGCACGACCCCATTTATCTATCCGTGTGTGTGTTTCTGTGTGCCACATATTGTATTGGTCTACTTGTTTCACTTGCGAATTTGTGAATCTCTTTCAACATTAATGAGTCTTGCTAACATTTTGCATCAAATTTTTGTGCCACTATCCTCACCAAACTCCACCAAAAGCTTTACTTGTGTAGGTGTGAGAACTGACAAGATCTGGTACCGATTGTGCTATTTCCTTGTTACATTATTGAGTGATCATTGATCCATCTTCAACATTAGATAAGGTACATTGGTCTAGTTCTTTCCTTTCTTCCACTCACATTTTCTCGAGTCTTGCGATGGATAGGCAAAGCATTTCATCTCCGGTCTTCGACGACAACGACGGCACGAACAACTACGTCACCATCACTCACACCGTCGAATTACAATGAGCAATGAAAAGCACATGCTACTTCTTGAGCTTGCATTGGTTTTTCCCTTGAAGAGGAAATGGTGATGCAGCAAAGTAGAGATAAGTATTTCCCTCAGTTAGAGAACTAAGGTATCAATCCAGTAGGAGACAACGCACAAATCAACAATACATGCACAAACAATCAAACAACTTGCACCCAACGCGATAAAGGGGTTGTCATCCCTTCACGGTTACATGCAAAAGTGAGATCTGATAGAGATAGATAAAACGAAACAAATGATAAAGTAAATATTTTTGGGTTTATAGATTGGAAAGTAAAAGATTGCAAAATAGTAGATCAAAAACTAATATGATGGAAAATAGACCCGGGGGCCATAGGTTTCACTAGAGGCTTCTCTCAAGATAGCAAATAATACCGGTGGGTGAACAAATTACCGTTGAGCAATTAATAGAAAAGCGCAAAGTTATGACGATATCTAAGGCAATGATTATGAAATATAGGCATCACATCCATGTCAAGTAGACTAAAATGATTCTGCATCTACTACTATTACTCCACACATCGACCGACTCCTGCCTGCATCTAGATTATTAAGTTCATGAAGAACAGAGTAACACATAAAGTAAGATGACATGATGTATAGGAATAAACTCAAGCAATATGAGGTAAACCCCATATTTTTATCCTCGATGGCAACAATACAATACGTGCCTTGCTTCCCCTAGTTCACTGGGAAAGGACACCACAAGATTGAACCCAAAGCTAAGCACTTCTCCCATTGATACGTCTCCGTCGTATCTATAATTTTTGATTGTTCCATGCCAATATTCTACAACTTTCATATACTTTTGGCAACTTTTTATACTATTTTTGGGACTAACATATTGATCCAGTGCCTAGTGCCAGTTCTTGTTTGTTGCATGTTTTTTGTTTCGCAGAATATCCATATGAAAAGGAGTCCAAACGGAATAAAAACTGACAGAGATTTGTTTTGGAATATATATGATTTTTGGGAAGAAGAGTCCACGCGAGACGATGCTCGAGGGGCCCACGAGGTAGGGGGCGCACCCCAGGGTGTCAGGCGCGCCCCTGACCCTCGTGGCCACCCCGTAAGGCAGTTGGAGCCCTTCTTTCGCCGCAAGAAAGCTAATTTCCGGATAGAGATCGTGTTAAAATTTCAGCCCAATCGAAGTTACGGATCTCCGGGAATATAAGAAACGGTGAAAGGGAAGAATCTGAGAACACAGAACCAGAGAGAAACAGAGAGATAGATCCAATCTCGGAGGGGCTCTCGCCCCTCCCATGCCATGGAGGCCAAGGACTAGAGGGGAAACCCTCCTCCCATCTAGGGAGAAGGTCAAGGAAGAATAAGAAGGAGGGGCCTCTCTCCCCCTTGCTTCCGGTGGCACCAGAGTGCCACCGGGGGCCATCATCATCACCGCGATCTACACCAACACCTCCGCCATCTTCACCAACATCTCCATCAACTTCCCCCCTCTATCTACAGCGGTCCACTCTCCCGCAACCCGCTGTACCCTCTACATGAACATGGTGCTTTATGCTTCATATTATTATCCAATGATGTGTTGCCATCCTATGATGTCTGGGTAGATTTTCGTTATCCTATCGGTGGTTGATGAATTGCTATGATTGATTTAATTTGCTTGTGGTTATGTTGCTTTCCTTTGGTGCCCGTCATATGATTGCGCGCGTGGATCACACCATAGGGTTAGTTGTATGTTGATAGGACTATGTATTGGAGGGCAAGAGTAACAGAAGCTTCAACCTAGCATAGAAATTGATGCATACGGAATTGAAGGGGGGACCAATATATCTTAATGCTATGGTTGGGTTTTACCTTAAAACATTAGTAGTTGCGGATGCTTGCTAATAGTTCCAATCATAAGTGCATAGAATTCCAAGTAAGGGATGACATGCTAGCAGTGGCCTCTCCCACATAATACTTGCTATCGGTCTAGTAAAGTAGTCAATTGCTTAGGGGCAATTTAGCAACTCCTACCACCACTTTTCCATACTCGCTATATTTACTTTATTGTTTCTTTATCTAAACAGCCCCTACTTTTTATTTATGTACTCTTTATTATCTTGCAAACCTATCCAACAACACCTACAAAGTACTTCTAGTTTCATACTTGTTCTAGGTAAAGCGAACGTCAAGCGTGCATAGAGCTGTATCGGTGGTTGATAGAACTTGAGGGAATATTTGTTCTACCTTTAGCTCCTCATTGGGTTCGACACTCTTACTTATCGAAAACTGTTGCGATCCCCTATACTTGTGGGTTATCAAGACCTTTTTCTGGCGCCGTTGCCGGGGAGCAATAGCATGGGGTGAATATTCTCGAGTGTGCTTGTTTGCTTTATCACTAAGTAATTTTTATTTGCTGTTCTTAGTTGTTTCCTATCTTCAGTTATGGGTAGGAAACGCAAAATACCAAAAAATTAGTTGTACCTACTGAACCAATGGTTGAAGAACCAATCAAAATATATCACACTGCTGAAGCTTATTACCTGGATCATCTTCGATCCCTATGTGCTCGTGCTGAAACCCCAACTAGCTTAGTTGATGGCAAATCTTTAGATGAGCATGCTTGTTATGTGCGACACCGAATATCTGAAAAAGGGAAACTATTATGGGGTCAAATTCAACGTTTGCAATGCTATGCTTGGAATTTATGTGAAATATATGATTTTACTTGTTGTTCTGAAAACCCTAAGAAACACCTTCCCTACCAATGTGAGTTTATTGATAATGGAATCTTATCTTCTTATGCTAAAGGTGTTTATAGTTACTATGATGTTCAACAAATTGAAGAATTTGTTGCTTTTGAGGGTGCTTATGAAATTGCTTCTTCGATTGAAAAGTATGATGCTACTTTTCACAAAAATGAAAATTTTGCTATACTTAAATATTGCTATGATAATTATGCTTCTAATACCTATGTTAAACAATATATTGAGGAATACTCCGCTGTCCAAGAAGAGACTAATATTTTGCAGGAGTCTATGGAAGAAGAAGTTGGTGACACTATGAGCTCATTGGATGAAAAAGATGAGGAGGAGAGCAAAGAACAAAAGGAGGAAGAGCGGATTGATCACCCGTTCCCACCTGCTAATGAGAGTAACTCTTCAACTCATACATTGTTTAATTCCCCTTCGTGATTACCGAAGGATGATTGCTATGATGATTGTTATGATCCCATTGATTCTTTTGAAATATCCCTTTTTGATGATGCTTGCTATGCTTATGGCCAAGATGCCAATATGAATTATGCTTATGGAGATGAACTTGCTATAGTTCCTTATGTTAAACATCAAATTGCTGCTATTGCACCCATGCATGATAGTCCTATTATCTTTTTGAATTCTCCCGACTACACTATATCGGAGAAATTTGCACTTATTAAGGATTATATTGATGGGTTGCCTTTTACCGTTGCACATGATGATTTTGATGAGTATAACATGCATGTGCTTTCTGCTCCTACTTGCAATTATTATGAGAGAGGAACTATATCTCCACCTCTCTATGTTTCCAATATGATAGTATTGCAAGAAACTGTTTATACTATGCATTGGCCTTTACTAGGTGTGCATGAATTGTTCTTTTATGACATGCCGATGCATAGGAAGAGAGTTACACTTCGTCAGTGCTTGATATATGTTGCTTTGTTCTCACTACTAAATTACAAATCATTGTTAATTAAAATTGGCTTTGATATACCTTGGGATCCAGGTGGATCCATTACTTGAGCACTATATGCCTAGCTTAATGGCTTTAAAGAAAGCGCTGCCAGGGAGACAACCTGGAAGTTTTAGGGAGTCTTTTATTTCTATTGAGTGCTTTCATATAGTTTAAAAACAACAAAAATAAAGAGGGGAATCCAAAACTTTTCAAAAAGGAAAGTGAAAGTGAGAAAGACAAGCACTATTGAAGTGGGAGAGCTCCTTGAACTTTGTTCATGCTCACGGCAACTTTGTGAATCTTGATTACAGAAACTTTTCAACAAAAATAATTATCCCCTTATACAATTCCATTGTATTATAAAAATAATGTGCCAAGGTTTGCCTTTAGGATGTTTACGATGCTTGTTGGTTTGTGCGGTGCAGGACAGAAACTTTGGCTGTAGTGCATGAATTTTACTTTTTTACTGGAACGTCAAATGGTTCTGATTCTTTTTGCACTGTCTTGCCGTACAAATTGTTTATCTTTCCTAATTTTGGAAGAATTTTTCAAGTATCAGAAGTATGGTGAATGTTCAGATTGCTACAGACTGTTCTGTTTTAGACAGATTCTGTTTTTGATGCATAGTTTGCTTGTTTTGATGAAACTATCAATTTATATCAGTGGATTCAGCCAGGAAAAAGTTATACTAAAGTATACACAATGCAAAAATAAAGTATGAATTGGTTTGCAACAGTACTTATAGTGGTGATTTGCTTTATTATACTAACGGATCTTACCGAGTTTTCTGTTGAAGTTTTGTGTGGATGAAGTATTCGATGATCGAGAAGGTCTCGATGTGAGAAGAAGGAAGAGAGGCAAGAGCTCAAGCTTGGGGATTCCCGAGGCACCCCAAGTAAATATTCAAGGAGACTCAAGCGTCTAAGCTTGGGGATGCTAGGAAGGCATCCCCTCTTTCTTCAACATGTATCGGTATGTTTTCGGATTCATTTCGTTCATGCGATATGTGCAATCTTGGAGCGTCTTTTGCATTTAGTTTTCATTTTTCTTTTATGCACCATGCTGGTATGAGATAGTCGTTGGTTGATTTATAGAATGATCTATGCACTTCACTTATATCTTTTGAGTATGGCTTTATAGAATGTTTCATGTGCTTCACTTATATCATTTGAAGCTTGGATTGCCTGTTTCTCTTTACATAGACAACCGCCATTTGTAGAATGCTCTTTTGCTTCACTTATATTTGTTAGAGCGTGGGCATACCTTTTGTAGAAAGAATTAAACTCTCTTGCTTCACTTATATCTATTTAGAGAGATGATAGGAATTGGTCATTCACATGGTTAGTCATAAAATCCTACATAAAACTTGTAGATCACTGAATATGATATGTTTGATTCCTTGCAATAGTTTTGCGATATAAAGATGGTGATATTAGAGTCATGCTAGTGGGTAGTTGTGGATTAGTAGAAATACTTGTGTTGAGGTTTGTGATTCCCGTAGCATGCACGTATGGTGAACCGTTATGTGATGAAGTCGGAGCATGATTTATTTGCTGATTATCTTCCTTATGAGTGGCGGTCGGGGACGAGCGATGGTCTTTTCCTACCAATCTATCCCCCTAGGATCATGCGCGTAGTACTTTGTTTCGATGACTAATAGATTTTTGCAATAAGTATGTGAGTTCTTTATGACTAATGTTGAGTCCATGTATTATACGCACTCTCACCCTTCCACCGTTGCTAGCCTCTCTAGTACCGCGCAACTTTCGCCGGTACCATAAACCCACCATATACCTTCCTCAAAACAGCCACCATACCTACCTATCATGGCATTTCCATAGCCATTCCGAGATATATTGCCATGCAACTTTCATCATCATCCTATACATGACTTCAGCATTCATTGTCATATTGCTTTGCATGATCGTAAGATAGCTAGCATGATGTTTTCATGGCTTGTCTGTTTTTTGATGTCATTTCTACGCTAGATCATTGCACATCCCGGTACACCGCCGGAGGAATCCATATAGATTCATACTTTGTTCTAGATATCGAGTTGTAATATCGAGTTGTAAGTAAATAAAAGTGTGATGATCATCATTATTAGAGCATTGTACCAGTGAGGAAAGGATGATGGAGACTATGATTCCCCCATAAGTCGGGATGAGACTCCGGACTTTACAAAAAAATAAAAGAGGCCAAAGAAGCCCACCAAAAAAACAAAAAAAACAAAAAAAAATGAGAGAAAAAGAGAGAAGGGGCAGTGCTACTATCCTTTTTCCACACTCGTGCTTCAAAATAGCACCATGTTCTTCATATAGAGAGTCTCTTGAGTTATCACTTTCATATACTAGTGGGAATATTCATTATAGAACTTGGCTTGAATATTCCGATGATGGGCTTCCTCAAAATGCCCGAGGTCTTCATGAGCAAGCAAGTTGGATGCACACCCACTTAGTTTCAGTTGGAGCTTTCATACACTTATAGCTCTAGTGCATCCGTTGCATGGAAATCCCTACTCACTCACATTGATATCTATTGAGGGGCATCTCCATAGCCCATTGATACGCCGAGTTGATGTGAGACTATCTTCTCCTTTTTGTCTTCTCCACCATCATATTTTATTCCACCTATAGTGCTATGTCCATGGCTCACGCTCATGTATTGCGTGAAAGTTGAAAAGGTTTGAGAACGTCAAAAGTATGAAACAATTGCTTGGCTTGTCATCGGGGTTGTGCATGATGTGAATATTTTGTGTGGTGAAGATGGAGCATAGCCAGACTATATGATTTTGTAGGGATAACTTTCTTTGGCCTTGTTATTTTGAAAAGACATGATTGCTTTATTAGTGGGCTTGAAGTATTATTGTTTTTATCTCAAATGATAGACTATTGCTTTGAATCACTCGTATCTTAATATTCATGCCATGATTAGACATATGATCAAGATTATGCTAGGTAGCATTCCACATCAAAAATTATCTTTTTTTATCATTTACCTACTCGAGGACGAGCAGGAATTAAGCTTGGGGATGCTGATACGTCTCCGTCGTATCTATAATTTTTGATTGTTCCATGCCAATATTCTACAACTTTCATATACTTTTGGCAACTTTTTATACTATTTTTGGGACTAACATATTGATCCAGTGCCCAGTGCCAGTTCCTGTTTGTTGCATATTTTTTGTTTCACAGAATATCCATATCAAACGGAGTCCAAACAGAATAAAAACTGACGGAGATTTTTTTGGAATATATATGATTTTTGGGAAGAAGAATCCACGCGAGACGATGCTCGAGGGGCCCACGAGGTAGGGGGCGCCCCCCCCCCCCAGGGTGTCAGGCGCGCCCCTGACCCTCGTGGCCACCCTGTAAGGCGGTTGGAGCCCTTCTTGCGCCGCACGAAAGCTAATTTCTGGATAGAGATCGTGTTAAAATTTCAGCCCAATCGAAGTTACGGATCTCCGGGAATATAAGAAACGGTGAAAGGCAAGAATCTGAGAACGCAGAACCAGAGAGAAACAGAGAGATAGATCCAATCTCGGAGGGGCTCTCGCCCCTCCCATGCCATGGAGGCCAAGGACCAGAGGGGAAACCCTTCTCCCATCTAGGGAGAAGGTCAAGGAAGAATAATAAGGAGGGGGGCTCTCTCCCCCTTGCTTCCAGTGGCACCGGAGTGCCACCGGGGGCCATCATCATCACCGCGATCTACACCAACACCTCCGCCATCTTCACCAACATCTCCATCACCTTCCACCCTCTATCTACAGCGGTCCACTCTCCCGCAACCCGCTGTACCCTCTACTTGAACATGGTACTTTATGCTTCATATTATTATCCAATGATGTCTTGCCATCCTATGATGTCTGGGTAGATTTTCGTTGTCCTATCGGTGGTTGATGAATTTCTATGATTGATTTAATTTGCTTGTGGTTATGTTGCTACCTTTGGTGCCCATCATATGATTGCACGCGTGGATCACACCATAGGGTTAGTTGTATGTTGATAGGACTATGTATTGGAGGGCAAGAGTGACAGAAGCTTCAACCTAGCATAGAAATTGATGTATACGGGATTGAAGGGGGGCCAATATATCTTAATGCTATGGTTGGGTTTTACCTTAATGAACATTAGTAGTTGCGGATGCTTGCTAATAGTTCCAATCATAAGTGTATAGAATTCCAAGTAAGGGATGACATGCTAGCAGTGGCCTCTCCCACATAATACTTGCTATCGGTCTAGTAAAGTAGTCAATTGCTTAGGGGCAATTTCGCAACTCCTACCACCACTTTTCCACACTCGCTATATTTACTTTATTGTTTCTTTATCTAAACAGCCCCTACTTTTTATTTACGTACTCTTTATTATCTTGCAAACCTATCCAACAACACCTACAGAGTACTTCTAGTTTCATACTTGTTCTAGGTAAAGCGAACGTCAAGCGTGCGTAGAGTTGTATCGGTGGTCGATAGAACTTGAGGGAATATTTGTTCTACCTTTAGCTCCTTGTTGGGTTCGACACTCTTACTTATCGAAAACTTTTGCGATCCCCTATACTTGTGGGTTATCACCCATTGCAGGAAAAACCAATCTAGCTGGCCAAACTAAAACGATAGTTCGAAGAGAATTACAAAGATATCAAATCACACATATAAGAATTCAGTGAAGATTCAAATAATATTCATAGATCATATGATCATAAATCCATAATTCATCGGATCTCGACAAACACACCGCAAAAGAAGATTACATCAAATAGATCTCCAAGAAGATCGAGGAGAACATGGTATTGAGAATCAAAGAGAGAGAAGAAGCCATCTAGCTACTAGTAATGGACCCGTAGGTCTAAGGTAAACTACTCACGCTTCATTGAAAGGGCAATAGAGTTGATGTAGAAGCCCTCCATGATCAAATCCCCCTCTGAAAGGATGCCGGAAAAGGCCCTAAGATGGATCTCACGGGAACAGAAGGTTGCGGCGGTGGAAAAGTGTTTTCGTGGATGCTTTTGGTGGTTTGGGAATATGTGGATATACAGGATGAAGAATTAGGCCAGGAGGTGTTGGAGTAGGCCACAAGGTAAGTGGGTGCCCCCCTAGGTCTTTTGACTTGGAGTCCAAGTCCAACAGGTGTCTTCTGCTCCAAGAAAAGTCATCGCGAAGGTTTATTCCGTTTGGACTCCGTTTGGTATTCCTTTTCTGTGAAGCTCAAAAACAAGGGAAAAAACAGAAATTGGCACTGGGCTCTAGGTTAACAAGTTAGTCCCAAAAATAATATAAAATAGCATATTAATGCATATAAAACATCCAAAACAGATAATATAATAGGATGGAAGAATAAAAAATTATAGATACATTGGAGACGTATTAGCTTCCTCAAATTTCCCTAGGTCTTCGTGAGCAAGCGAGTTGGATGCACACCCACTTAGTTTCTTTTTGAGCTTTCAATATGAGTCCTCACCGGTTTAGGAACCGGTGAAGACTCATATTGCAGCCACAAATTCTACACATAGAGTTCAATGAAGACCAAGTGCTTGCGAAAGTTTGAGAAGTAACATATTTAAGGTGGTAGAAACTCTCTTCATGGAGCGAGGTGGGACTAAATTTTTATAGTAAACTTCGCAGTAGCGGTTATTGCGGAAATGAGCTACTGTTATGATCCGTAGCAGTAGCGCTCTTAGTATTAACGCGTTGCTGCTAGAACTAGCCTCGCGGTGGCGTCGTGGCAATTATAGCAGTAGCGCGTCTTAGAGCAGGCGCACTACTGCTACATTTATTTCGCCAACGAGTTTTGTGTGCGCGCGCTACTGCTACATAGCAGCAGCGCCTTATTTTAAAGCGCGCTGCTGGTAAGATTCTGTGTATAGGCTTTTACCTAGTAGTGGCATGGAACAATCAGAAATTATAGATATGTTGGAGACGTATCAAGCATCCCCAAGCTTAATTCCTGCTCGTCCTCGAGGAGGTAAATGATAAAAACGGAATTTTTGATGTGGAATTCTACCTAACATATTTATCCATGTAATTTTTCTTTATTGTGGCATGAATGTTCAGATTCGTAAGATTCAAAACAAAAGTTTCATATTGACATAAAAACAATAATACTTCAAGCATACTAACAAGGCAATTATGTGTTCTCAAAATAACATGGCCAAAGAAAGCTTATCCCTACAAAATCAAATAGTCTGGCTATGCTCCATCTTCATCACACAAAATATTTAATTCATGCACAACCCCGATGACAAGTCAAGCAATTGTTTCATACTTTTGATGTTCTCAAACCTTTTCAACTTTCATGCAATACATGAGCGTGAGCCATGGATATAGCACTATAGGTGGAATAGAATATGGTGGTTGTGGAGAAGACAAAAAAGAAGGAGAGAGTCTCACATCAACTAGGCGTATCAACGGGCTATGGATGTGCCCATCAATATATATATCAATATGAGTGAGTAGGGATTGCCATGCAACGGATGCACTAGAGCTATAAGTGTATGAAAGCTCAAAAAAGAAACTAAGTGTGTATGCATCCAACTTGCTTGCTCACCAAGACCTAGGGAAATTTGAGGAAGCCCATCATTGGAATATACAAGCCAACTTCTATAATGAAATCCCACTAGTATATGAAAGTGACAACATAGGAGACTCTCTATCATGAAGATCATGGTGCTACTTTGAAGCACAAGTGTGGAAAAAGGATAGTAACATTGCCCCTTCTCTCCTTTCTCTCATTTTTTTGAATGGGCTTCTTTGGCCTCTTTTATTTTTTGTAAAGTCCGGAGACTCGTCCCTACTTGTGGGGGAATCATAGCTTCCATCATCCTTTCCTCACATGGAACAATACCCTAATAATGAAGATCATCACACTTTTATTTACTTACAACTCAAGAATTATAACTCAATACTTAGAACAAAATATGACTCTATATGAATGCCTCCGGTGGTGTACTGGGATGTGCAATGAATCAAGAGTGACATGTATGAAAGAATTATGAGATGTGGCTTTGCCAAAAATACGATGTCAACTACATGATCATGCAAAGCAATATGACAATGATGGAGCGTGTCATAATAAACGGATCGATGGAAAGTTGCATGTCAATATATATCTCGGAATGGCTATGGAAATTCCATAATAGGTAGGTGTGGTGGCTATTTTGAGGAAGGTATATGGTGGGTGTATGGTACGGGAGAAATTTCCCCGGCACTAGAGAGGCTAGCGATGGTGGAAGGGTGAGAGTGCGTATAATCCATGGACTCAACATTAGTCATAAAGAACTCACATACTTATTGCAAAAATCTATTAGTTATCAAAACGAAGTACTACACGCATGCTCCTAGGGGGATAGATTGGTAGGAAAAGACCATCGCTCATCCTCGACCACCACTCATAAGGAAGACAATCAATAAATAAATCATGCTCCGACTTCATCACATAATGGTTCACCATACGTGCATGCTACGGGAATCACAAACTTTAACACAAGTATTTATAGAATCCACAATTACTCACTAGCATGACTCTAATATCACCATCTCTATATCTCAAAACAATCATACGGAATCAAACTTCTGATAGTATTCAATGCACTTTATATGAAAGTTTTTATTATACCCCTCTTGGATGTCTATCATATTAGGACTAAATTTATAACCAAAGTAAATTACCATGCTGTTTAGATACTCTCAAAATAATATAAGTGAAGCATGAGAGTTCAACAACTTCTATAAAATAAAGCCACCGCCGTGCTCTAAAAAGATATAAGTGAAGCACTAGAGCAAAATTGCCTAGCTCAAAAGATATAAGTGAAGCACATAGAGTATTCTAATAAATCACGATTCATGTGTGTCCCTATCAAAAGTTGTGTACTGCAAGGATGATTGTGTCAAACTAAAAAGCAAATAATCATACCATACAATATGCTCGAAGCAAAACACATATCATGTGGTGAATAAAAATATAGCCTCAAGTAAAGTTATCGATAGACGAAGACGAAAGAGGGGATGCCTTCCGGGGCATCCCCAAGCTTAAGCGCTTGGTTGTCCTTGAATATTACCTCGGGGTTCCTTGGAATCACCAATCCTAGGCTCTTGCCACTCCTTATTCCATACTCCATCAAATCCTTACCCAAAACTTGAAAACTTCACAACACAAAACTCAACAGAAAATCTCATAAGCTCTGTTAGTATAAGAAAATAAATCACCACTTTGATACTGTTGTGAACTCATTATTTATTTATATTGGTGTAATATCTAATGTATTCCAACTTTTCCATGGTTCATACCCCCCGATACTACCGATAGATTCATCAAAATAAGCAAACAACACATAGAAAAACAGAAACTATCAAAAACAAAATAGTCTGTAGTAATTTGTAACACTCAAATACTTATGTAACTCCAAAAATTCTGCAAAATTAGGACATCCTGAGAAATTTGTGTATTAATCTTATGCAAAAAGAATCAGTGTCTTATCACGCTTCTGCTAAAAACGAGAATTGTTTTTCTGGTCGTATAAGTTTCTGTTTTTCAGCAAGATCAAATCAACTATCACCGTAATCCATCCCAAAGTTCTTACTTGGCATACACACACTAATTAAAACACATCTAACCAGAGGCTAGATGAATTATTTATTGCAAAATAGAACCAAAAAGCAAAGAACAAAAATAAAATCGGGTTGCCTCCCAACAAGTGCGATTCTTTAACACCCTTAGCTAGGCATAAAAGCACAAATAGATCTAGGTATTGTCATCTTTGGTATGCAATCCATAAGTAGCTCTCATAATAGATTCATATGGCAATTTAATTTTTTTCTAGGAAAGTGTTACATGCCCTTCCTTAACGGAAATTTAAATCTAATGTTTCCTTCTTTCATATCAATAATTGCACCAATCGTTCTAAGGAAAGGTCTACCGAGAATAATAGGACATGTAGAATTGCAATCTATATCAAGAACAATGAAATATACGGGCACATAATTCCTATTTGCAACAATAAGAAAATCATTAATCCTTCCCATAGGTTTCTTAATAGTGGAATCCGCAAGATGCAAATTTAAAGAACAATCATCAAGTTCACGGAAACCTAACACATCACATAAAGTTTTTGGAATCGTGGAAACGCTAGCACCCAAATCACACAAAGCATGGCACTCATAATCTTTAATGTTAATCTTAATAGTAGGTTCCCACTCATCATAAAGTTTTCTAGGAAACAAAACTTCCAATTCAAGCGTTTCTTCAAAAGATTGCATCATAGCATCAACGATATGTTTAGTAAAAGCTTTGTTTTGATTATAAGCATGAGGAGAATTCAACATGGATTGCAACAAGGAAATACAATCTATTAAAGAACAATTATCATAATTAAATTCCTTGAAATCCAACAGAGTGGATTCATTGCTACTTAAAGTTTTCACCTCTCCAATCCCACTTTTATCAATTTTTGCATCATGATCTAAAAACTCTGAATCTTTGGTATGCCTTTTAACTAAAGTTGACTCATCTCCAGTCCCATATTTATCAAGATTTATATTGGAAAACAAAGATTCAATAGGATTCACATCAATCACTTTAAGATCTTCATCATTATTTTCATGAAAACTAGAAGAACACGCTTTTATAAACCAATCTCGCTTAGCACGCATCTTAGTGGTTCTTTCTTTGCACTCATCAATGGAGATACTCATAGCCTTTAGAGATTCATTGATATCATGCTTGGGCGGAATAGATCTAATTTTCAAAGAATCAACATCAAGAGAAATTCTATCCACGTTCCTAGCCAAATCATCAATCCTAAGCAATTTTTCTTCAACCAAAGCATTGAAACTCTTTTGCCAAATCATAAATTCTTTAACACTATTCTCAAAATCAGAGGGCATCATATTATAATTTCCATAAGAATTGGTGTAGGAATTACCATAATTTTTAGAGGAATTACTAGGAAATAGCCTAGGATTAAAATTACCTCTATACGTGTTATTAGCAAAATTGTTCCTACCAAAAAATTTCACATCCATAGATTCATTAATATTTTCAATCAAAGTAGACAAAGGCATATCATTAGGATTAATAGAAGCACTCTTGCTAGCAAATAATTTCATAAGTTCATCCATCTTTCCACTCAAAACATTAATCTCTTCAATCGCATGCACTTTTTACTAGTGGAAGATCTTTCCGTTTGCCATTGAGAATAATAACCATAATATTATCTAGGAGTTTGGTAGCTTCTCCTAAAGTAATCTCCATAAAAGTACCTCTCGCGGATGAATCTAAAAGATTTCTAGAAGAAAAATTCAACCTGGCATAAAAAAATTGTATAATCATCCACAAATTCAAACCATGAGTAGGGTAATTTCATATCATCAATTTCATCCTCTCCCAAGATTGTGAAACATGTTCATGATCAAGTTGCTTAAAATTCATAAGATCGTTCCTAAGGGAGATGATCTTAGCGGGAGGAAAATACTTGGAAATAAAAGCATCTTTACAGTTATTCCATGAATCAATACTATTTTTAGGCAAGGATAAAAACCAAGTTTTAGCACGATCTTGAAGTGAGAATGGAAATAGCTTCAATTTCACAATATCATTATCCACATCTTTATTTTTTTGCACACCACACCTTACAACTCAACAAAATTATTTAGATGGGATGCGACATCTTCACTAGGAAGGCTGGAAAATTGGTCTTTCATAACAAGATTCAGCAAAGAGACATTAATTTCATAAGATTCGGCACTAGTGGCGGGAGCAACCGGAGTACTAATAAAATTATTATTATTAGTGTTGGAAAAGTCACAAAATTTGGTATTCTCTTAGCATCGTGACAAAGCAAGCAATCCAACACACAGGCAAGCAAAACGCAAACGAAAAGATGAACGGAAGAAGGGCGAAGAACAGGGCAAATATTTTCGAAAATCGTTTTAGAAGTGGGGGAGAGGAAATCGAGAGGAAAATGGTGAATAATGTAATGCAAGAGATGAGAGTTTATGATGGGTACTTGGTATGTATTGACTTGGCGTAGATCTCCTCGGCAACGGCGCCAGAAATTCTTCCTAATACTTCCTGAGCTTGCGTTGGTTTTTCCCTTGAAGAGGAAAGGGTGATGCAGCAAAGTAGAGATAAGTATTTCCCTCAGTTAGAGAACCAAGGTATCAATCTAGTAGGAGACTGTTGGGGAACGTAGTATTTCAAAAAATTTGCCTACGATCACGCAAGATTTATCTAGGAGAAGTGTAGCAACAAGCGGGGGAGAGTGTGTCTACGTACCCTCGTAGACCGAAAGCGGAAGCATTTAGTAACACGGTTGATGTAGTCGAACGTCTTCGCGGTCCAACCGATCCAAGTACCGAATGTACGGCACCTCCGCGATTAGCACACGTTCAGCTCAATGACGTCCCTCGAACTCTTGATCCAGTTGAGTCCGAGGGAGAGTTCTGTCAGCACGACGGCATTGTGACGGTGATGATGAAGTTACCGGCGCAGGGCTTCACCTAAGCACTACGACGATATGACCGAGGTGTGTAACTGTGGAGGGTGCACCGCACACGGGTAAAAGATCAACTTGTGGATCTATGGGGTGCCCCCTCCCCTGTATATAAAGGAGGGAGGGAGGAGGCCGGCCGGCCCCTAGAGGCACACCCAAGGGGGGGATCCTACTCCAAGTAGGAATCGGTCCCCCCTTTCCTAGTCCAAGTAGGAGAAGAAGGAAGGAGAGGGAGAGGGAGAGGGAGAGGGAAAGAGGGGCCCCTCCCCTAGTCCTATTCGGACTCCCCTTGGGGGGCGCCACCTCCTGGCTGCGGCCCTCTCTCTCCCCTAAAGCCCACTAAGGCCCATTACTTCCCCTGGGGGTTTCGGTAACCCCTCCGGCACTCCGGTTTTATCCGAAACTATCTGGAACACTTCCGGTGTCTGAATAACATGGTCCAATATATCAATCTTTATGTTTCGACCATTTCGATACTCCTCGGCATGTTCGTGATCTCATCCGGGACTCCAAACAACCTTCGGTACATCAAATCACATAACTCATAATACAAATCGTCATCAAACGTTAAGCGTCCGGACCCTACGGGTTCGAGAACTATGTAGACATGACCGAGACACATCTCCGGTCAATAACCAATAGCGGAACCTGGATGCTCATATTGGCCCCTACATATTCTACGAAGATCTTTATCGGTCGAACCGCATAACAACATACGTTGTTTCCTTTGTCATCAGTATGTTACTTGCCCGAGATTCGATCATCAGTATCATCATACCTAGTTCAATCTTGTTACAGGCAAGTCTCTTTACTTGTTCCGTAATGCATCATCCCACAACTAACTCATTAGTCACATTTCTTGCAAGGCCCAGAGATACCTCTCCGATACACGGAGATACCTCTCTGATACACGGAGTGACAAATCCTAATCTCGATCTATGCCAACTCAACAAACACCATCGGAGACACCTATATAGCATCTTTATAATCACCCAATTATGTTGTGACGTTTGATAGCACACAAGGTGTTCCTCCAGTATTCGGGAGTTGCATAATCTCATAGTCAGAGGAACATGTATAAGTCATGATGAAAGCAATAGCAATAAAACTAAACGATCATTTATGCTAAGCTAACAGATGGGTCATGTCCATCACATCATTCTCTAATGATGTGATCCCATTCATCAAATGACAACACATGTCTATGGTTAGCAAACTTAACCATCTTTGATTAACGAGCTAGTCAAGTAGAGGCATACTAGGGACACTCTGTTTGTCTATGTATTCACACATGTATCAAGTTTCCGGTTAATACAATTCTAGCATGAATAATAAACATTTATCATGATATATGGAAATATAAATAACATATTAATTATTGCCTCTAGGGCATATTTCCTTCAGTCCCCACTTGCACTAGTCAATAATCTAGTTCACATCGCCATGTGATTTAACACCAATAGTTCACATCATCATGTGATTTAACACTCTATAGTTACATCGCCATGTGACCAACACCCAAAGGGTTTACTAGAGTCAATAATCTAGTTCACATCGCCATGTGATTAACACCCAAAGAGTACTAAGGTGTGATCATGTTTTGCTTGTGAGAGAAGTTTAGTCAACGGGTCTGCCACATTCAGAGCCGTATGTATTTTGCAAATTTTCTATGTCTACAATGCTCCGCATGGCGCTACTCTAGCTAATTGCTCCCACTTCCAATATGTATCCAGATTGAGACTCAGAGTCATCCGGATCGGTGTAAAAGCTTGCATCGACGTAACCTTTTATGATGAACTCTTTATTACCTCCAAAACTGAGAAATATCGTACCCCCTTGACAAACTCCTGGATCAATATCGTACCCCCTTGACAAACTCATGGCAAGGTACACAATAGGTTTGGTACACAGCATAGCATACTTTATAGAACCTATGGCTGACGCATAGGGAATGACTTTCATTCTCTTTCTATTTTCTACCGTGGTCGTGTTTTGAGTCTTACTCAACTTTACACCTTGCAATACAGGCAAGAACTCCTTCTTTGTCTATTCCATTTTGAACTACTTCAAAATCTTGTCAAGGTATGTACTCATTGAAAAATCTTATCAAGCGTCTTGATCTATCTCTATAGATCTTGATGCCCAATATGTAAGCAGCTTCATCGAGGTCTTTCTTTGAAAAACTCCTTTCAAACACTCCTTTATGCTTTCCAGAAAAATTCTACATCATTTCCGATCAACAATATGTCATTCACATATACTTATCAGAAAGGCTGTAGTGCTCCCACTCACTTTCTTGTAAATACAGGCTTCTCCAAAAGTCTGTATAAAACCATATGCTTTGATCATACTATCAAAGCATATATTCCAACTCCGAGAGTCTTGCATCGGTCCATAAATGGATCGCTGGAGCTTGCACACTTTGTTAGCACCTTTAGGATCGACAAAACCTTCTGGTTGCATCATATACAACTCTTCTTTAATAAATCCATTAAGGAATGCAGTTTTTGACATCCATTTGCTAGATTTCATAAAATGTGACGATTTCTAACATGATTCGAACAGACTTGAGCATCGCTACGATTGAAAATCTCATCGCAGTCAACACCTTGAACTTGTCGAAAACCTTTTGCGACAAGTCGAGCTTTGTAATAGTAACACTACCATCAACGTCCATCTTCCTCTTGAAGATCCATTTATTCTCTATGGCTCAGCGATCATTGGGCAAGTCAATCAAAGTCCATACTTTGTTCTCATACATGGATCCCATCTCAGATTTCATGGCCTCAAGCCATTTCGCGGAATCTGGGCTCATCATCGCTTCCTCATAGTTCGTAGATTCGTCATGGTCTAGTAACATTACTTCCAGAACAGGATTACTATACCACTCTGGTGCGGACCGTACTTTGGTTGACCTACGAGGTTCGGTAGTAACTTGATCTGAAGTTTCATGACCATCATCATTAGCTTCCTCACTAATTGGTGTAGGAATCACTGGAACTGATTTCTGTGATGAACTACTTTCCAATTCGGGAGAAGGTACAATTACCACATCAATTTCTACTTTCCTCCCACTCACTTCTTTCGAGAGAAACTCCTTCTCTAGAAGGGATCCATTCTTAGCAACAAAATATCTTGCCTTCGGATCTGTGATAGAAGGTCTACCCAATAGTTTATTTTGGGTATCCTATGAAGACGCACTTCTCCGATTTGGGTTCGACCTTATCAGTTTGAAACTTTTTCAGATAAGCATCGCAACCCCAAAATTTAAGAAATGACGGCTCTGGTTTCTTGCCAAACCATAGTTCATACGGTGTCGTCTCAACGGATTTAGATGGTGCCCTATTTAACGTGAATGCAGTTGTCTCTAATGCATAACCCCAAAACGATAGTGGTAAATCGAAAAGAGACATCATAGATCGCACCATATCCAATCAAGTATGATTACGATGTTTGGTCACACCATTATGCTGTGGTGTTCTAGGTGGCGTGAGTTGCGAAACTATTCCACATTGTTTCAAATGAAGACCAAACTCGTAACTCAAATATTCGCCTCCGCGATCAGACCGTAGAAACTTTACTTTCTTGTTACGATGATTTTTCACTTTACTCTGAAATTCTTTGAACTTTTCAAATGTTTCAGACTTATGTTTCATTAAGTAGATATACCCATATCTGCTCAAATCAGCTGTGAAGGTCAGAAAATAATGATACCCGCCGCGAGCCTCAACACTTATCGGACTGCATACATCGGTATGTATTATTTCCAACAAGTCAATGGCTTGCTCCATTGTTCCGGAGAATGGAGTTTTAGTCATCTTGCCTATGATGCATGGTTCGCAAGCATCAAGTGATTCATATTCAAGTGATTCCAAAAGCCCATCAGCATGGAGTTTCTTCATGCGCTTTACACCAATATGACCAAAATGGCAGTGCCACAAATAAGTTGCACTATCATTATTAACTTTGCATCTTTTGGCTTCAATTTTATAAATATGTGTATCACTACGATCAAGATTCAATAAAACATTTATATTGGGTGTATGACCATAGAAGGTATTATTCATGTAAACAGAACAACTCTTACTTTAAATGAATAACCATATTGCAATAAACATGATCCAATCATATTCATGCTCAAAGCAAACACCAAATAACATTTATTTAGGTTCAACACTAATCCCGAAGGTAGAGGGAGTATGCGATGGTGATCTTATCAGCCTCGGAATCTCTTCCAACACACATCGTCACTTTGCCTTCAACTAGTCTCTGTTCATTTTTGTAACTCTTGTTTCGAGTTACTAATCTTAGCAACTGAATCGGTATCAAATACCTAGGTGTTACTATGAACACTAGTAAAGTACACAGCAATAATCTGTATATCAAATATACCTTCGTTCACTTTGCCATCCTTCTTATCCGCCAAGTATTTGGGGTAGTTCCGCTTCCAGTGACCATTCCCTTTGCAGTAGAAGCACTCAGTTGCAGGCTTAGGTCTAGCTTTGGGTTTCTTCACGGGAGTGGCAACTTGCTTTCCATTCTTTCTTGAAGTTCCCTTTCTTTTCCTTTGCCCCTTTTCTTGAAACTAGTGGTCTTGTTAACCATCAACACTTGATGCTCTTTCTTCATTTCTACCTCCGCCGATTTTAGCATCGCGAAGAGCTCGGGAATCGTTTTCATCATCCCTTGCATATTATAGTTCATCATGAAGTTCCGGTAACTTGGTGATAGTGACTAGAGAACTCTATCAATCACTATCTTATCTGGAAGATTAACTCCCACTAGATTTAAGAGATTTTAGTACTCAGACATTCTAAGCACATGCTCACTGGTTGAGCTATTCTCCTCCATCTTGTAGGAAAAGTACTTGTCAGAGGTCTCATACCTCTCGACTCGGGCATGAGTCTGAAATACCAATTTCAGCTCTTGGAACATCTTATATGCTCTATGGCAAAAACATTTTTGAAGTCCCGGTTCTAGGCCGTAAAGCACGACGCACTAAACTATCAAGTAGTCATCATACCGAGCTTGCCAAACGTTCATAACGTCTGCATCTGCTCCTGCAATAGGTCCGTCACCACTACAAAAAAAGACACATCTGTGACATTTTGGGCCGAACGAATTTTTTTCCTGTCATGCTTATGACACTTCTAAGATGATAATTATGACAAAACCTGGTATCATCATAGATGTGGTGGGCTCCTACTTCTATGAGAAAAAGTCATGACAGAAAATGGGCTTTTCATCCTGGGCGGGCCGGAGAAGTAGCTGCATGACATTCTTTGGGCCGTAAATGACGGAGAAAACCGTGGTAGAAGCGAGGGCGAGGAAAATATCGGGGGAGTTCCCGGTTACGGTGGGTGGTCGGAGGCCGAGCGATGCACGTTTCTCTCATACGTACGCATGTGTGTGCGAGGCGTTGCGCTCTAACTGAACCCGAGCAAGGCGTTGCGCTCTAACTGAACCCGAGCGATTGCACTGCAGGCTACGCATTACTGAACCCGAGCAATCAATCGATTCCTTGCTGTTAACTAAACCCAAGTGATTCCTTCACTACTACTGCTAACTGAAGCCGATCGATGCTGCCTCTTGATGAACTATGAGCGTTGTTGGGGGGTTTGGATGAACAGTTCATGGTAGGGGGTTGGATGAACAGGACCCCGTGGTAGTAGAGGCCGTTGCCGCTGGATGAACACGACCCCGATGGATCGAGCCGGTGGATGAATAGGACCCCGTGGAGGGCTGGATGAATAGGACCCCATGGAGGGCTGGTTGAACAGTAGCCGGTGGAGAGCTAGTTGAACAGTAGCCGGTGGAGGGCTGGATGAACAGTAGCCCGTGGAGGGGTGGTTGAACAGGACCCGGTGGAGAGGGCTGGTTGAACAGTAGCCGGTGGAGGAGCGCGCGGTGGAGGTTGGATGAACAGGGGCCCGTGGAAGAACAGTCACAGGTGGAGGCTGGAGGAGGTCGACGGTGGAGATGAACAATATCCCGTGGAGTCCCGTTTTGCGGTATACCACACCCCTCCCAATGAACAGGACCCCCGTTTCGATCGTAGTGCTCCAACACAAGTCCATTTCCTCCATTTTGTGGTACGCCACACCCCTCCCGATCAACAGGACCCTATTTCGACTATAGGAGGACTGTTTCCTCCGTTTTGCGGTGTGCCAAACCCCTCCTGATGAACAGGATCCCGTTTCCACCGTGGCCGGTCGAACACAAGGTCGTTTCCTCCGTTCTGCGGTATGCCAGGCCTCATTTCCATCGGTTGTTCCGTCCAAGACGGTTGGCTCCCGATGAACAGCGCGCATTCCGTTGCCTCCCGATGAACATGACGCATTTCGTTGCCTCCCCATGAACACGACGACGACGCAGTTTCTCCGTTCCGACCCAGCCACAGCCATGTAGACGAGCCCTGGCCGTACGTATGCGCGAGTAGGCGTTCGAGACCCCGCCCGTATGTACGTACATGGCTGTATTTACTTTCTTGCACCCTGGCCGCTGTACGTACGTGTACATGCTACGTGCGCGCCTCTACTACGACACGTGCCCTTCCTTACACGACCATGGTTCATCGCTGCAGCCTCCAGATAGACCGATCGCCCAGTATGTACGTACACGTTCGCGACCAGAATGACAACGCTACGTACGCTTCGACTGGGTGGGTCCCGACTGTCAGGCACTTCCTTGCGTGCGAATATGTAGTTGGTGGGTCCCAGCAGTCAGGGGGAAAATCATTTTTTTGCCCATAATATGAATGCACTTCCTTGCGTGCGAAGATGTAGCTGGTGGGTCCCAGCAGTCAGGGGGAGAAAACATTTTTTTAGGGTAAAAAGGATGCAGTTGCATGCATGCGTCCATGGGCGTGGTGCGTCCCCACTGTCAGCCTCTCACATACAGTCATCTTCCGATGACTCTCGTTTGTTGACCACATTGACTACACCGTGCCGAGCCCACCAAGGCCGGTGGATGATGGCGAGGCCCCAGACTGGAACGACTCGGAGATGGGGAAGACGCGGCAGTTGAGTCGCAGATGGAGAGGAGTGGGAAACTTGACTGGTTCGGGTGCGTGGCAGCACTGCCACCCATGGGAGACAGGAGCAAGAACAGAGGTTGAAGAAGGAGCACGGCTGTTGGATTAACATCCAATGGTCCAGCTGCTAGAATCATTTGTTGATTAAGTTGACAAAGCCATGTGTACACGCCCGCTTAGTAGGCCCACAAGTCAGCCACCAAATCTGACGGGTCCCAGCTGTCAACGGGAGGAATGGTTTTTTTTGCATAACAAGGAGGCACTTCCTTCTGTGCGAAGATATAGCCGGTGGGTCCCAGCTATCAGGGGGAGGAAACATTTTTCATCTTAATAAGGAGGAACTTTCCTTGCGTGCAACCATGGACCTCGTGGGTCCTAGTCGTCAAGCTCTCCACGTACAGTCCTCTTTCGATGACTCTTGTTTGTTGACCACGCCGCACCGAGCGCAGCGAGGCGGTGGACGACGGCAAGGCCCTGGACGGGAACGACCCGGAGATGGGAAGACGCGGCAGTGGAGTCGCAGATTGAGAGGAGTACAAGGGCTATAAGTGGTTCTAGTGCGGCGTGGGGCTGCAGTCACTGGAGAATAACAGGAGGTGCGGAGGTGTGGAGGGATAGCCTGCCCGGCGGTGGGGTAGCACTTCGCAGCAATGCGTGCTAAGCAGAGCCGCTAGCCGCCGGAGGCCGGACTAGGCAGTCCCGACGACGCTGGAGGAAGAAGACGGGAGATTGAAGGTGCATGTTGGCCGTTGGATATAAATCCAATGGTTGTGGATGTTATAATCATTTGTTGACCAAGTTGACAACGCCCTACGTAGGCTTCGACCTATTGGCTCACATGTCAGCCTGCAAAAATGTGGGATATATTTAACCCATGTTTTCCAGAATGTACAGTCCATTTGCTGGGCTGGGTGAACAAATAATTTCGTGTTAATGCGGCCCATTTAATATTTTCTAAGAAATCCTAGCCCATTTGCACTTTCTTGAAATACACGAATTAGCTGGGCTTGTTCTATATACAGTATAATGTTAGGTTAGCAGGAGCAATTAATATTAAAAATAAAGCATTGCGACACATTTTTTATATATAAAATTAACAAATTAGCAAGTTATTGCTCAAAATAAAAATGAGCGCGTTATTATTACATTGGTCCTTAAAATCTTCGCAAGCTTTTGTACGTAATCACTGGGATTTTCCTACCTGTGAGTCAAAAACCAGGATTTTCCTTGCCAACTTTTGTTAAACATTTACTTTTATAAGTTAATAACACGTGGGATGTTTTTATAATGTATATATAAGTCTCTATAAAATATACGATAATAATAATTATATAAATATATATAATGTGGTTAGAAGGGAAAACATAAATTGGACACAGCATTAGTATTCTTATATATAGATAAATAGAACAGAGATCTGTGTTTTATTAAGAAAATACATTAGGTTGCCGATCTTTAAGAAAAAGTAAAACCTACGCTGGGAGGCCCATAGGCCGGTATGGACCTCAAAAAATAAGTTGAAACCACTGTCTCCGTATGTCGTGGGCTACGCATACCTGGGCCTAGCTGATATTTGTTCATCCTCTGGAAAAAATGATACCAGCTAGATCCCCGAGCGAACTGGATTAAAGAGGGGGCCGGCGGCGCGACTGAAGAAGCACATCAGATGCGATTTTTTTCTTCAGTGGATGGCTCTCGATGGCATTTTTTTACTTGCCTCTGCACCATACAACTTGTATTTTTAGCCTCCCAGTCTGTGGTGGACCAGCAGCCCATTTGTTGGGCGGGCCAACCTACAGAAATCAACACTCGATTTTTCATCAAGCCCCAAAAACAACGCAATACTATGCTTGTTTTGAGGCCAAAAACATTACGGCAGGGGTTGAGCGGGGCAGGGGGAAGATAGAGAAAATATTAAAAAGAGCTGATGCGCCGTTGCTACCCTAACAAAGAAGGTGCAATTCTTCTCAGGAAGAAGGTGTGACGTTGACACCAACACATCACAAATCCCATAGTAGACATGCTAACAAGTTCACACACAAGTACAATAGAACAGGTAAACATTTGTATCAAACTCAGGTTCACAGGACACGTTCATATTCATAGCAAAAATTCACAATCAACAACTCAAAAGATTCATATATACACAAGTTCAGCATGTCTATGCATCCAAATGATTGGTAGATCACACGACAATATTCATAGATAATTCACAAAAAGATTCAGATATACACATATTCAGTATGTTTATGCAACCAAATGATTGAGATCACAGCCAATATCATCCATGGATGAACTTTAATTACCTAGGGTACAGACTGGTAATGGTGTTCAGTCGGAGGTACTTCTTGCTAAAATTAATGCTTGTACGAGTAAACTTTCGAGTACATAAGAGGCAGAATAGACAATCTGAACTTTGCTTGTAGGTTTATCCTCAAATAGTGGCCTCGTGCCGAGGGAGGTTTGAGCAACTTGGCCACTACTTTCATCCAACTAGTTTACTGGCTCATCTTGGTCCTGTAGCTCGCCAAAATTCTACATTGCAGACAAGAAAGGAGGCGGTTGAGAAAATGAACCACCCAAATTTTTTGTGCAGTTCAACTGAAATGGAGCATCCCTGGCATGCAGGTACTTCTTGCTAAAATTAATGCTTGTATGGGTAATCTTTTGAGTATATAAGAGGTAGCACAGACAATCTGAACTTTGCTTGTAGGTTTATCCTCAAATAGTGGCCTCGTGTCGAGCGAGGTTTGAGCAACTTGGCCACTACTTTCATCCAACTAGTTTACTGGCTCATCTTGGTCCTGTAGCTCGCCAAAATTCTACATTGCAGACAAGAAAGGGGGCGGTTGAGAAAATGAACCACCCAAATTTTTTGTGAAGTTCAACTGAAATGGAGCATCCCTGGCGTGCAGACTGATTAAGTGCCAGATGAACATACGCGTCAACCAACTTGTCTGGAATCTTCAGACTCCATGCCATACAGCTCGCTACCATATGTGCCGATAACCAAAAGGCACAAGTTGGGACCAAAGACTGGACTGCGTTTTTCTGGGCTATGCGCCAAGCAATATTTTTGGCGTTCACTCTCCTAAGACTTGGAGTTTGACAACTGGTTGACGCCGATTGATACTGAATGAATATATGCACTTCTTCTTGTCAACATCGATGCTTGTCTGAGTGAACTTTGGAGTACATAGCAGCAACATAAGTACCTGTCCATTTGATCTTTTTGTGCAGTTCTACTGAAATCACCCAATGTAATGATTTGCCCATGAGTTCAGGCTCCAAGTTACTCCTTTATGAAACTAGCAAACAGTAGCACAATACCAAATTACCAATACATATTACAAGCGCAATAATCAGGATAAAGACCAGCCCCAACCTGTGTGAGGTAGCATATCAATTACTATTTCCTTTGACTGGAAGCCGAGATAAGCCAAGCGACTGATAGCAAAGGAAGGATGCAAGCCCAGATTAGCAACTGACGGGAAATGAAGGAAGTTGTTGAGGCAATGAAGCACCCACAGTTTTTGTGCAGTTCTACCAAAATCAAGCATCCCTGTTGGCACATATATTGAGAGACCGAGATTATTGTAATAGTGGGACTAGTTGATGAAACATACACTAACAAATAGAAGCACCCTCATTATCTTAATGGGTAAAGTTAGCAACATAGTAGTCTTGCTTAAAGAGAGGTATTAGTTTATTTAATCAGTGTCAATTAGCTCAACACTCAAAGCATTGCCATGTATCATAGGTTGCAAAACTTTAAAGTGCAAAGATAAAGGAGTTTCTCATGACAGTAGCACGATACAAATAGAGATGACAGCGAACTAATATGGATGAAGGCCTTAGGCCGGTACCAACCTGAGAAAGAAAGCTTATTCATGTAGTCCCATAAGAGATGATAAAGCACTCACTGGAATCACTCAATAGAATATATATTTTTGCACTTCAAATGTATGGTTGAAATCACTCTTGTTTACCAGTGCTGAGATTATATCGAAAGATTATCAAGAACTTCTAGCAGAGTTAAAGCACAAGCTGGGATACAGTTCATTGTATTGTCTTGTGTAGTTCCACTGAAGTGTATGATTGGCACAACATGATCCCTATTTGCACAAGTAGGAACAAGGTGAAACCTTTGTTAGCTTAGTGAGAAAGGATAGAAATACATTAGCATATTGCTCTAACAGTAGCATCAAATTCATCATGGACAATACGCAGAAGTGGAAGGGCTCCCTGGAGGATCATCTCACATGTAAGGTAGATGTTGTCGGAGCCCTTGAATGGCCTCGACTGAGGCCTCAGCTTCAGCAAGATCACCTTGGCATTGTTTATTCTTCTTCTTCCTCTTCATGCTCTGTTTCTCTTTCTCCTCACCAGTTGGTGAAACCAAGTACATGATTGGCCTTCTATTTCAGAATTGGTTTTGTCAGTGAGGGAGTACAAGTGTACTAGTAAACAATAGCATTATTTTCTCATGGCAGTCGCAAAATAGAGATGAACACATGCATTAAATATCGTTCTTACCTAAAGGAAGGCTATGGTGACAATATGGATGATAATGATGCATGCAGCCATCTTATGTGTGGATAGCAAATCTAGTCCTGGTCATACCACTGTGTACAGTGTTTCTCCTATATTTCCCTTTTCGACCAAGAGACCGGTTGGATGACCAGTCTGTACTACTTTCACCCCCTATCCTTCCTATTTGTACCAAGTCCGATGTACATACTAAATTCCCCCACCCCCACTTTATTTCTTGTTTGAACCAAGTACAAGATTCGACTCCATGAAGTAGCTTTACCTCTAACAATAGAAGAAGAAAATACTCCCTCCGTCCCAAAATTCTTGTCTTAGATTCATCTAGATACGGATGTATCTAATACTAAAACATGACTTGATACATCTGTATTTAGATAAATCTAAGACAAGAATTTTGGGACGGCGGGAGTATGTGTCGTTTGACCATCCGATCGAGAGGGGCTGAGAGGTAGAAAATGATGCACATGCAGTGATGTAGCGAGCTGGGGAAGTAGAGCTAGAGTGGTTTCGAAGGAAGATATACCTGAAGGTCGTCGGGATGTGGATAGGTGGGCGGCGGGAGGCTGGATCCGCCCACACTAGGGAAACGATGAAGGGTTCGGAGGACCTCCTGCGCCGGCGCTCGGCCAGAGATAACGGTGCGGCCGGCAGTGGGTCTCCTCCCTCGCTGTCGACGATGGCCTAAACGCTGCCCCTCCTCCCCCTCACTGGCGGAGGGGGATACGTCCGGATCTGTAACCAATGGTGAGGATAGAAAGACAATGTTTTTTGAAGGGAGAAAGACAGTGTTACCACCGCTATCTTGTTTAGATCTGGAGAGGATGAGAGTGTGTGAATAGAGCAACCCTAGCAAGCAAGCACGAAGGCTCTAGCCTATATATACGTAGTGTGGTAGTTTTCCTTTTTCACTCCATCAAAACAATCGTTTAAAATTGTGTACGTGCCATGTCGCCGTTTTTTTAGTTGTTGATTGTTTTTTGAGATAGCTACCCGCTTATTCCAAGTGGTGTTACGGTGTGCCAGGTCACACTTTGTATCGTTCAAGTCTGGTACAAGACCCTCCATTAAATGAACAACCACCCCCTCGTAAAATTTGTGAACAAGCCCATGGCTAAAATTATCAAAAACGTGGGCTACCCCAACATGCATTATTATTTATATTTTCTATATGGGAGTACCCTCAAAACAAAATGTGAGAGTACAATATGTATTGGGCCCCTTTGTAATTGGTGCTAAATTTTGACCAAAGATTTAACTGACAAAATGTTAGTGCATGTTAACAAAAATTATATCGTTTGTTTCGTATTTGAACATAGTTTTCAATTATGTAATTTTTTGTGACATGCATGAACATTTGGTTAGTTAAATTTATAGTCAAAATTTGGCAAGGTGCATTAAATCAACACATGCAAGTATCAAAAGGAGAGTCACGACATGCATGCATGCATTGTAATTAATGCATCGGTAAATGCAAATTATTGAAATATATCGAGTGCAGTGCTTTGATATGTCGCGTCAACTCGTATAAGACCGAGAAGTTTGATTACTACAACGCCCTCTCCCTCGCGGATTGAGCTCCGGTGCCTTAACTGCACCTGCCTTTGGCTGCATGACAGGTGGGCCACCCGCCTGTTGGGCCCATGTGTCATGCACGCAAAGGCAGGAGCAGTAAGTCAATGAAGCTGCATCCCTCCCTCGCCCATGAGCATGGTGGCTGGCAGGACTAGGAGAAGCTTTCATTCGCTACACGCTCTCCCTCCCGCACGCGGTGGACATGTAGTAGTTCAATCGGTGTCAGATGGCCAGAAGCATGCAGTAGTACTCCATCATTGTTCGACTTCCCGAAGAGGCAAAGAGCCAAGTGCAGCCCGGACGCTCGTGTGGCAGTTTCATGCGTAGAGTAGTCT
Organism: Triticum urartu; assembly: GCF_056163025.1. Classification (NCBI taxonomy): domain Eukaryota; kingdom Viridiplantae; phylum Streptophyta; class Magnoliopsida; order Poales; family Poaceae; genus Triticum; species Triticum urartu. The sequence goes on along the minus strand of NC_141879.1, from coordinate 494,514,780 downwards.
AGGATAGCGTGTACCGTGCCTGTAAGCTTAAAATCGTTGGGGTCGGCTCCATGCTTTTTTATTAAAATAATCTTCTGGCCCTACCTGTCATCCTGGTGATTGTAGTTTGCACGCTCATCTGGTTAAGACAGGACTATATATTTTAATTTGTGGTGGGGTAAATGGTAGAGGTTGCAGCAAATGGAGTATTGTACACTACGGGTCTTTCAGCCAAGTTTAGAGGCAACCATGTGGGGCCAGTGCTATGATGTGTCGCGTCAACTCGTACAATGAGGAGAAGCTTGATTTTACTACTACACGCCTTCTCCCTCGCCCATGCTCGCGGTGGCTCGCAGACGGGAACAGGTTTTTGCTTAGGCTGGTCGTAATGGAATACTAGTATCATGCATATGATACTAGTGTATGATACTACACATCCGTAGTGCATAGTATCATATGTTAGTATCATCGATGACTTCATTTATTAGCATGCATGACACATAGTAGCACAACATTTAATATGATACTCAACCCTCTCTTTCTTCATTTACTTCTATGCCACCTCATCAAATTTGCCTAGTTGGCATGCATGATACTCCCCTGTTCCTAAATATTTGTCTTTTTAGATATTTCAAATGGACTACCACATACGGATGTATATATACATATTTTAGAGTGTAGATTCACTAATTTTGCTCCCTATGTAGTCACTTGTTGAAATCTCTAGAAAGACAGATATTTAGGAACGGAGGGAGTACTACCTATGATACTCCCATTACAACTAGCGTTATAGAGTACTACAACAAGCTATCCCTCCTGCACGCGGTGGACATACATGCAACAGTGGATTCGATACTATAGAAGTAGTAGTAATATCATTGTTCGTCTTCTCGAAGAGGCGAAGGGCCAAGCGCAACCCGAACGTGGTAGTTGCGAACGCTCGCCACGGTGTGTTTGGTTGCATTCTCATCTCAGCATAGTTGTTCCCTCTTCGTGCATGCTCATTCCAGCACCCCTGTTCATGCATGCTCCTAGTGTATTTGTGTTAAGCTAGTGTGTACTCATGCACCCTTCATACACCCTACCAAACACCCAAAAGTGGGTCGAGAAGGGCTTGGAGCATGCATATAGCCAGGCTCTTGCATGAGACAAAATTGCTATTTGAGCCCACTATTGTAGTACTACTTGCTAGTATAGCCCTGTAAACCGGAAAGGAGTATTTGCCTTTCTAGAGATTTCAACAAGTGACTACACTACACCCTAAATGAGTAGTACTAGAGCAAAATGAGTGAATCTACACCATAAATAAATGCGTAGTTATCTTGTTTTTCTCTCCGCCTTGGTCGCGGTGCCCAATATTGAGTACTCCTATATGACTAGCCGATCTATCTACATGCGGGACATCAAAGCATCCGGGCTCGCGTGCCATCCACCAAATCACAGCGAGGTGCTATAGTCGAGACTCACCGATCACCCCGGTGTGGCCTCTAAGTTGGACTAGACGAAGCAACCATCATTTCACTGGAACGCTCGTTGAAGCCCTTTCCCCCTTTCTTGAAGAAAACCTCACTCTAGGCTACTCACTTCTGCCATTTTTCTTCTGTACCGACGAAGGAAAGGTGGGCGATGCTACTATATTTTCATTCCAAGAATCTTCTTTTTGCGAAGCACTGACCGATTCTCACAACCTATTCTTTTCCCATTTTCATTGCGAATGTGGTTTCCTTTCGATTGCTTTTTGTTTGTCAGTTCATTGATGGATCCTGGAGCACTAGGCAAAGAGTTGACGGCAGACAGCCCACTGGAGACAGCGATCTCCAGGAAGCGAGCACCGACCAACGAGTTGACCATGTTGGCAGGCCCACCCATGGAGACGAAGAACTCCAAGAAACAAGCATTGGCCAAAGAGTTGACGATGTTGGCGGACGAACTCCTCAAAGAAAGTTGGAAGCACGGCAAGGGCCCCACCGTGCCTACCCCAGAAACTCTAATGGCCACCTATGCGAGGCTCAAGGCCGAGTTTGAGGAGATAGTCACCGTTGAGAAGCAGTATTCCCCTGGCAAGGTGATGGCCCCCATCGAGGACGAGGAGATGGCCCCCGGAGGGATGGGATCCCCCGGTGAGCTGTATAAGGTAAAAATAATGGCTTACCGTAGTTGTGGTTTTTGATTGTTTGCAATGTTCTTGCTAATATGTTAGGGTTGTGCAGGTGCTGGTGGACGTCCTTGATGATTCTGATGTCGCCGCCCGTCCTGTGGACAACGCCCCAGAGATCGTTTTCGATATCGCGGTCCGTCCTGTTGACATCGCCCTGGAGATCGATTCCGATGTCGATGTCCATCTTGTGGACATCGCCCTAGAGATCGATTCCGATGTCGAGGTGGACATCGCCCCAGAGATTAATTCCCATGCCGCTGTCCATGCTGTGGTCATTGCCTGAGAGATCGATGACAAGAAATAGTTGGTCGCGCTAATCCTTCAGGGTAGTTTGCATTGTGTTTAATTACCAGAACGATGCATGTTATCAAACCATCTTAGGGCTAGTGCACTGTCTTGTGTGGGTGATACTTGCTACTTTTGTTTGATAGTGAATCATGCGAACCCTCTCCGAGTTGTGGAAACAGATGCATCCTCACCAGCTTTTGATGTAATATATGGCATGCTTAGATGTAAGTTTGAACTGTTTATCATATCAGCAGGGCTTGTTTGATGATTCTTGGTGTTAGTAAGCTAGCTACTGTGCGAGCTATAGTACTTGCAAAACACTCACCGAAGAGAAACGTTGGGGCCGGTGAGCTTGTGGTACGCTTATATTGATCCGTTGTCGATCGGCCAATAGCCCAAGCTCCTAAAATTGTAGGCTTAGCGATCGATCAGACAATAGTCGACACGGATAAATTCAGGCCTCATTTGGTTCATAGGGTAGGAAAATCGTAGCAAAAGTACAGAGACGTACAACACAAAATCATAGCAGTACAGAGACGTACTTCCTCCATTCCAAAATAGATGAGTCAACTTTGTACTACTAACTTTGAAACAGAGGGAGTACAAATCCTAGGCGGGCTAGTTTGGCCTAGTGGGTTTCAGTGATATGACGTGGTACAGTGCCGTCTAGTCTTCGCGTGTGGTAGCAGTACCTACGGGTACAGTAAATTTTCTTGAAGAAGCAGAATTCAACGAAGTCATGATGGTTCCTTCGTCCGACCAACTTACAGTGGGAAAGGTTGGGCCTGCGCTACGACCGGGGTGGACCAGGATAATTTTGTGCATGGAAGGTGGACCAGGATGGTTGACGTCCCACATTTCGGCAAATGAAAGTATTCTTTCCGATATAGTGGATGAGCAACGAGTTTTCATTGTTTATTTTTTCTGAAACCTATTGTCTCCACTGTTACGACGGAGGAGTGTGAAACACGGTAGCCCAGTGAACTTGGCATGTGCACCACTCCCTCCTTCCTCATGTAATACTATAGTGTTGACTATAAGGTTGGCTATAAGGTTACAACTTTTTCTCACTTTCTCTCTATCTATTTCCTCCCAAATGTTTTTTACCTTTCTTTTTTAGACAGAATTGTTTTTATGCCTCTTTTTTTAGAATTAGTTTTTTTATACCTAGGAGCACGTGTAGAGACGGGCTCCTACAGATCCCACTCCTTGCTTTGTCAATGCCTCTCTCTCCTCCACATAAGGGGGCTTAGGGCATGTACAATGGTTCTATTGTAGGGATGCCACATAGGATAAATGATGAGGTGGAGGAAAGAGAAATCATAAGAAAAGGCTTGTATTCTTTTATTTAAGAGAAATAAGAGAAGACAAGAGATGATCTCTTAGCACAATATGTTTCACCATGTTTTTAGGAATAAGTAGTTATTGAAGAAAAGGCTAAGAGATGATCCATTGTACACATGTTTTTGTCATCTCTAAATTACATGCAAGACTTATGATAAGACTATCTTATCAACCATTGTACATGCCCTTATAGCCTAGAATTTTACTGGTACTACTTGCTATGAATGCAGGCAACTGGCATCTGAGGGAGGAGCGCGTGCAGGGAGGTGGTGGGGTGGGGGGTGTTCTGGTGGGCCAGGACGGTCAGAAGCGGGCTTGGAAGCGGTCCGGACTCCCGCACGGCCCACCTCACATTATCATCATATATTTCTTGGAGTTCGTGTGCGGCGGGCGAGCGATCTCTTCTCCCTGTCCTGTCTCTCTCTTCTCAGCTAACGCCCCCTGAGCGATTAGATTTCGGCTATCGACAGTTTATTCAATTGCAGTCCTACATGTCAGTGAAAATGCAAGACAACGCATGTCCCCTCTGGTGAGCGGCGTGCGAGCTGGACTGTCGGGGGTGCGACGCAAACGCGACGCGTACGAGTCGTAAGTGTGCCGTCTTTTCCTTTTGAACTTGCAAAGCGTAACATTTTCATGTGATCGATCGATAGAAATCCAAAACAAAATGACGAGGGCGGTGCTTTCCTGCGCGTTAGGCGGGCTAGTTTGAGTGATATGACATGGTACAATGCCGTCCACTTGCTCCATTTTTATGTAAGCAATAGTCTACACTCTTACGTGGGAGGAGTGTGAAACACGGCGGATCTGATTTTGATCGAGGGATAATTGTTCCCTGTGAAATAATGGAGCACTGTTAGCGAGTATAGCATGATAGTTAGGGCATCTCTAGCACTGGCCCCAAATTTACACCAGCATCTGTCCGAGGACACTGATGGATGCCATCCAATGCTGCCGGCATACCTTTCGACAACTATATGAACTAACCAGACAAAATTCATGCAAACAAAGCAAATTTCAAATTGACCGGATGAAATTCATTACATTTCAAAAACTTTTCCTATAAACTGGACGAAATTCATTACATATTTCGCACAAACCATACTAAAACCTAGTGTAAACCTAATCTAAACGATCGCCGGCACCCGACCACCATGTCCGGCCATGAACCTGGGAAAGCCAGACATTGCCTTTGCCTCCTCCTCATCTGCCTTGATAACCTCCTCCTCCGGAGCACAAGGTTATGATGATTTCCACCTCCACGTCGCCGTCAAGCGGCTAATCGGCCGCCGATGTTTATCCCACCAAGCTTGGCATCGACTTAGTGGAGGAGCGGTGGCCTTCCTAGGACCAGAGCGGCGGTGACCTACCATGTACTACTCTTCCTCGCTGCCGGCTACGCCCTTGCACGTGCGCCAACTTCGTGGTCGTGGCGGCGGAGGGCGGCCGGGGGGGGGGGGAGCCGGCGATCTCCTTCGTCTGCTCCTGCGACAGTACATCCAAGAGAGCTTTGGAGTGCCAGGAGGCCATGGTTGGAGTGGTGCCAATAGAAGGAAGGGACCGGAGGAGAATGAGTGTGGGTCTTTGGCTATGGCTGGGAGCTGGGGCTCAAGCTAATATAGCGGGCAAATGGCAATGAGCCGCGGCAGACGGATGGACGGCTGGCGCTGGAGTAGGTTCATCGGCAGCCGCGTGTCATTAATGTGGGTGGTGGACGGAAGGATGGTTGTGGTGTCATTAACGCGGAGCAGTCGCTTGAACCGGGATGCCACGCGGGTGGCGCTCTCTCGGCCGTCGCGCTGCTACAATGTCGGCGCCAGTGAGAGGTCGTGTTAGGCGTGAATGCAGACGCTACTTCAGTGACTTAACTGCAGGTGCATTGGGTCACTGACATGTGGGCCCAACGGGCATCTGGCCTGCATGTCAGTGTAAGAACTGCACTTGCAGTTAAGTCCGGTGAATGCGGCATTGACGTTCTAGAGAGACGGTGACCGTTTCAGGCGAGAAGCGCGCGCTAGCGATGGAAGCGGTTTCGGTATGCTAGGGCAGTCAGACGCTGGCGTGGTGGTAAAATATGACTCATGGATGACGAGCCTTTGAAGCGTATGCGACACGTATTGACAACTAGGCGTCCATGCAACTGCTCTTGTCGCCAACTAGCCTTCGACGACCACCATTAGACACCACAGAACCATGCATAACTTACGAATAATGGATGAATCGATCAGATACACACTCGTGTGCAGCGGCACTATGATCCGTTGCTCACGATAGTACATACTTCGTACCATAGTACCCTCTTTAGCTAGGCTATTTTATAGATTGTCGTTGTGATGGATGATATACTTGAGCAAGGCGCCGAGTCACGAGTATGACCGTTGGTGTTGAGCCAGGTGAATACGTGCTCGGTGTTCACGGAGGCCTCTAGCAAACGTCTAAGCAGTAATGTCAGGCACCATCAGGGCGCGCAGGTGACGGGCTCGCCATTTGCATTGTGCCATGAGCAGGACTTTGATTGAGAGGGCAACATGCATGCATTAGCATGGTTTGACAGTGTGAGCGTGAGTGTCTGGCTATCTGCACGCGTACATGCTACTTGCCTCTATGGACGGCGTGCGCTAATGTGTGCATCACGTAGAATATAAAAAATATGTTTGTGCATTTAATGCAAAGTATTTCATTTTCATTTGGCTGACGAGTGTGTGTTGTAGCGACGAGTCTGTGGTTTAATTCCTCACATACGCATAATTTTGGTTTTTATTTCTTTCTCCACTGACAGGTAAGCCCGCATAGATAGATAGATAAAGAACACGAGTCGATGAGGCGCATGTGGACTGTTTGACTGGTCAACTAGACAAATACAGAGCTATACGATGAGCCAGTGACTGTATAATCACCATATCTCATATACAATGATCAAAGTGAGCTATCAAGACAAGTTCGATGACCGCCAATGCTTTTTACTCGGTAATAAATGACCAGGATTGAAGGGGAATCCAAATTTCCTTCATCTTCTGTCCTTGAGCTCTTGGCAAACCAATGCACTATACGGTTGTCCGGCGACTCCACCCCAGAGCTGTCACCAAGCGTCGTTCATGCCACCGCGCTGTACACTAACCGGTAAGGAAGCGATGGCATCCAACCGCGCCGAGTTCCTCGCCGCCCATGACCGCACACAGAATGGTAGGGAAGCAATGGCATCCCGCCATGCCGAGTTCATCGTCGCTCACAACCTCACACCTATGTGGGCGGAATTTGAAGTTGCCAAGGCCGAATAGGCGGTAGAGCAAGAGGCGGCCAAAGCCGCACAGAGGGAGAGGAAAAGTCATAAAGCACTCAAGAAAAGAGAGGCCCACCACCGCAAGAAAGAAGAGGATGCACGCGCTGCTGTGGAGAGGTCGGCGGAGATCCAAGCACGGTGGGGTGTCGCCGACAAAGCCAGGAAGCAGAATGATGGTGTCTGGCCAACATGTGAGAAGTAGTAGTACTAGTAGTTAGTGTGTGTGTCTGTGTCGCCCATACATTTGTTTAATTAATTATGAGCATGTACCAGTACGACTCCCTCCGTCTAGGTGTATAAGTCATCTTAGGTTGTGCACGGTGACCAAGGTGGAGGGGAAAACGAGAGAACTTAATGGTTTTGCTAATTAATAGCATTGCATGCAATGAACTAACCACTACATGTCATGTTTGGTAGTCTCAAGTAATTGAAAACATGCACTCCCACATCTCTTATTGGTTGATGTGTCCGTAAACAAGAAACAAGAAGGGAGTTAATGTACGGTGCCTAAGTGTTTTGGGATTATTTGGTTTTCGTAAGGTGACTTACACACCTAGACGGAGGGAGTAGTTACTACTGTAGTTTTTAGAGCAAATTACCAGTACATTAGCCTAAAATCAGTGGAAATATTCCTATCCTATGCATCAAATGGCATCTCTTTATCTATAGGAATTGAGATGCATGTCATCTCACTTCCTATGATTTTCATATTCTTATAAAATTCCTATCCTATGAACCATAGGAGGCCTCTACTGGAGTAACTACCGGCGCTAGCAGTACTGTTGGTATAGTAGTTTTCTTTAAGAAGCGGAATTCAACGAAGTCATGATGGTTCCTTCGTCCGAGCAACTTCACAGTGGGAAAGGTTGGGCATGTGATTTGACGGCTCATTAGTAATTACTGCAGCACGACGACCGGGGTGAATCTCCCTTGGAGTTCTATGGGCATGGCAAGTGGACCAGGATGGTCGACGTCCCACATGTCGGCGAACGGAAGTATTCTTTCCGATATCGAGGAGCAAGGAAACCGCGTGGTATAGTATCACTGCTGATTTATATTTATTTTTTATTTCTTGTGAATGCTAGCGTTTCAACTCTTATGACGAAGGAGTGCCAAACATGGCACGTGCTGGATGTCCCACATGTCAGCGAAAGGAGTGGGACATGAACAGCGTGGTAGAGCGTCTCCACTTCTGGGTCGGAGACCACACGTAGTAGTACTAGTGGTATGAATGATACAAAGTGCGACCCAGAGAGAAAGACACATCTAGTTGGAAGGTCTCGGGGCATACACATAAACAAATATAAAACCTAATATGTGCCTCCAATTAATATAGTAGTAGAGTAGGCACGTACTCCATAACATCACCGGCCATGGCACGTACAACATATTTTTTTTAGATCAACATTTAGTGGTAGTAAGAGACAAATGCCTATATTTCACTCATGTTCATACTATTTGTGCCTTTCTACTTCACTTACTGCGCTACATTACTCAGGTTCGTATGTCCACTCCTGGGTACATGTCCGTCTCGTAGTTCCAGTCCCACGTGTTCTTCATAGATGGAATGATCCATAACTGTGGGCAACAGGAGTCCATATCATCGTAGTTAGTTGGCTCCCCACGATGGAGACTCATCCAAACTATGGCCAACCTTGACACGGAGCAGTCGCGTGCACCGGGAAGCGGCGCTCTCTCAGCCGTCGCACTGCTTCAAAGTCGGCGCCAGTGAGAGGTCGCCTCCGCTCTGGCCGGGCATTAATGCGGCACTGACGTTCTGGGGCGATGCTGAGCATTTCACACGGGAAGCGCGCGCCGGCAAGGGAGGGGGTTAGGTCGACCAGGGTGGTCAGATGCGGGCGTGGTGGTGGTACTGGTAGTTTGCAAAACTACTCAATTATTGCATCCAGTTTCCTAACAAAATGTGGTAAAAAACGTTACTCCACAGCCCGCTTCCTGATAACCCACAAGTATAGGGGATTGCAACAGTTTTCGAGGGTAGAGTATTCAAACCAAATTTGTTGATTCGACACAAGGGGAGCCAAAGAATATTCTCAAGTATTAGCAGCTGAGTTGTCAATTCAACCACACCTGGAAACTTAATATCTAGAGCAAAGTGTTTAGTAGCAAAGTAATATGATAGTGGTGATAACGGTAGCAAAAGGTAACAGTAGTAAAAGCAATGTTTTTGGTATTTTGTAGTGATGATAGCAATAGCAACGGAAAAGTAAATAAGCGAAGAACAATATATGAAAAGCTCGTAGGCAATGGATCGGTGATGGAGAATTATGCCGGATGTGGTTCATCATGTAATAGTCATAACCTAGGGTGACACAGAACTAGCTCCAGTTCGTTGATATAATGTAGGCATGTATTCCGAATATAGTCATACGTGCTTACGGAAAAGAACTTGCATGACATCTTTTATCCTACCCTCCCGTGGCAGCGGGGTCCTTACGGAAACTAAGGGATATTAAGGCCTCCTTTTAATAGAGAACCGGAACAAAGCATTAACACATAGTGAATACATGAACCTCAAACTATGGTCATCACCGGTAAGTATCCCGATTATTGTCACTTCGGGGTTAACGGATCATAACACATAATAGGTGACTATAGACTTGCAACATAGGATCAAGAACACTCATATATTGATGAAAACATAATAGGTTCAGATCTGAAATCATGGCACTCAGGCCCTAGTGACAAGCATTAAGCATAGCAAAGTCATAGCAACATCAATCTCAGAACATAGTGGACACTAGGGATCAAACCCTAACAAAACTAACTCGATTACATGATAGATCCCATCCAACCCATCGCCGTCCAGCAAGCCTACGATGGAATTACTCATGCACAGCGGTGAGCATCATGAAATTGGTGATGGAGGATGGTTGATGATGACGATGGCGACGGATTCCCCTCTCCGGAGCCCCGAACAGAGTCCGGATCAGCCCTCCCGGGAGGTTTTAGGGCTTGGCGCCGGCTCCATATCGTAAAACGCAATGATTTCTTCTCTCTGATTTTTTTCTCCCCGAAACTCAATATATGGAGTTGGAGTTGGAGTCGGAGAGTCAACAGGGGGCCCACGAGGTAGGGGGACACGCCCTAGTGGGGCAGGCGCGCCCCCCACCCTCATGGAGAGGTGGTGGGCCCCCTGGCCTTCATCTTTTGCAGGTATTTTTCTTATTTTCTGAAAAGTGGCTCCGTGAAGTTTCAAGTCATTCCGAGAACGTTTGCTCCTGCACATAAATAACACCATGGTAATTCTGCTGAAAACAGCATCAGTCCGGTTAGTTCCATTCAAATCATGCAAGTTAGAGTCCAAAACAAGGGCAAAAGTGTTTGGAAAAGTAGATACGTTGGATACGTATCAACTCCCCCAAGCTTAAACCTTTGCTTGTCCTCAAGCAATTCAGTAGATAAACTGAAAGTGATAAAGAAGAACTTTTACAAACTCTGTTTGCTCTTGTTGTTGTAAATATGTAAAGCCAGCATTCAAGTTTTCAGCAAAGATTATAACTAACCACATTCACAATAACGCATAGGTCTCAAGTTTACTCATATCAATAGCATAATCAACTAGCGAGCCATAATAATAAATCTCGGATGACAACACTTTATCAAAACAATCATAATATGATATAAAGGTGGTATCTCGCTAGCCCTTTCTGAGACCGCAAAACATAAATGCAGAGCACCTTTAAAGACCAAGGACTGACTAGACATTGTAATTCATGATAAAAGAGATCCAGTCAAGTCATACTCAATGAAAACTAACAATAATGAATGCAAATGATAGCGGTGCTCTCCAACTGGTGCTTTTTAATAAGAGGATGATGACTCAGCATAAAAGTAAATAGATAGGCCCTTCGCAGAGGGAAGCAGGGATTTGTAGAGGTGCCAGAGCTCGGTTTTGAAATAGAGGTGAATAATATTTTGAGCGGTATACTTTCATTATCAACATAACAACCAAGAGATGGCGCTATCTTCCATGCTACACACATTATAGGCGGTTCCCAAAGAGAATGGTAAAGTTTATACTCCCCCTTCCACCAACAAGCATCAATCCATGGCTTGCTCAAAACAACAAGTGCCTCCAACTAACAAGAGTCCCAGGGGGAGTTTTGTTTGCAATTATTTTGATTTAGTTTGCATAAAGCATGGGACTAGGCATCCCGGTCACCAGCCATTTATCTCGTGAGTGAGGAGCGGAGTCCACTCCTCTTGTGAATAACCCGCCTAACATGGAAGATACAGAGAGCCCTAGTTGATACATGAGCTATTCGAGCATACAAAATAGGATATTTATTTGAAGGTTTAGAGTTTGGCACATACAAATTTACTTGGAACGGCGGGTAGATACCGTATATAGGTAGGTATAGTGGACTCATGTGGAATAACTTTGGGGTTTAAGGAGTTTGGATGCACAAGCAGTATTCCCTCTTAGTACAGGTGAAGGCTAGCAAAAGACTGGGAAGCGGCCAGCTAGAGCGCGACAACAGTCATGAACATGCATTAAAATTAATCAACACCGAATGCAAGCATGAGTAGGATATAATCCACCATGAACATAAATATCGTGAAGGCTATGTTGATTTTGTTTCAACTACATGCGTGAACATGCGCCAAGTCGAGTCACTTAAATCATTCAGAGGAGGATACCACCCTATCATACCACATCATAGCCATTTTAATAGCATGTCGGCACACAAGGTAAACCATTATAACTCATAGCTAATCAAGCATGGGACAAGAAACTATGATCTCTAATTGTCATTGCAAACATGTTTATTCATAATAGGCTGAATCAGGAATGATGAACTAATCATATTTACAAAAACAAAAGAGGTCGAGTTCATACCAGTGTTTCTCATCTCTCTCATCTCGGTCAATCCATCATATATCATCATAATTGCCTTTCACTTGCACGACTGAACAATGTGAATAATAATAATAGTGCACGTGCATTGGACTAAGCTGGAATCTGCAAGCATTCAATAAACAGGAGAAGACAAGGCAATATGGGCTCTTTTGTCAGATAAACAATAATGCATATAAGAGCCACTTCAACAATTTAATTATGGTTTTCTCCTATCGACCCCCAAAGAAAGAAAAGAATTAAAACTATTTACACGGGAAAGCTCCCAACAAGCAAAAGAAGAATAGGAAATCTTTTTGGGTTTTCTTTTTAATTACTACTACAAGCATGGAAATTAAACTAACTAAAAGCTACAACTAATTTTTGGTTTTTCTTAAGGTTTATTAAACACACAAGAAGAAAGCATAAAAAGGAAAATAAACTAGCATGGATGATACAATGAAAAAGTATGAGCACCGACATCTAGCAATGAGTGTGAACATAAATGTAATGTTGGTGGGAAATACGTACTCCCCCAAGCTTAGGCTTTTGGCCTAAGTTGGTCTATGGCCACGGCTGGCCCGGCGGATATCCATAATAGTAGCTGCGGTCATACTGCGATGCAACGGCTATCGCCTGCTGAGCTACAGCGTGGCGACGAGCGCCCTCCTCTCTCCTCTCGTACTCATCTGCCTCCTCTCTGGTAATAGTATATCCTCCTCTTGCCTCCTCACAAAGGTACTGGTGAGATAGTGATACTGGCTGCACTTCTCTTCCTCGAAGCTCACAAGATCAGCGTTACACAAATATGCATTGAATTCTTCCTTAATTCCCGCTCGATCCATAAAGTTCTCAGAGGGCCATTCACAAGAACGCACTGGAGCGTCTCTAGGTGGCTCGTCATCAGCATCACGCATTGCAAGCCTGGGTCCTTGCTTCCTTGAAGAACCACCTTGGAACATTTTCCTAAGCATATTTCTTCCTCTGAAAAATCCTGAATTTTTTTAGTAAATTCAAAATAAAAGTAAACCAAACTCAATAATATTGATAGCAACTACTCCTACAAGTGCCTAGGGCCTATATCATGCATCAAAACTACTCTTGACCATATAAATTTGACATGCAAGCTCAAGAACAGGGTCACCTGAGTAGCAAAAATTTGCAATGAATAAAGCACTAGAACAAAAACTAATTGGACCAATGGAGGAGTCACATACCAAGGAACAATCTCCCCAAGCAGTTTTGTGAGAGGTGCTTTGAGCAAGGAGATCGAAAATGGCAGCAAAACGAGCTTGGACTCGGGTTTGAGATGGTTATTCGTGTTTGGGGGAGGAAGAAGGAGTGTATGGGTGAAAGGATAAGTGGAGGAGGGCCACCGTGGGCCCACGAGGCAGGGGGCGCCCAGGGGGGTAGGACGCGCCCTCCACCCTCGTGGGCAGGTGGTTGACCCCCCTACTGTGTTCTCAGTGCCAAATATTCACAAATATTCTGTAAAAAATCATATTTAAATTTCAGGGCATTTGGAGAACTTTTATTTTCGAGGTATTTATATATTGCACGGATAATCAGATAACAGACAGAAAAATATTTATTTTATTTTATTTAATATAAATAACAGAAAGTAAAATTGGGGTACAGAAGGTTGTGCCTTCTAGTTTCATCCATCTCATGATCATCAAAAGGAATCCACTAACAAGGTTGATCAAGTCTTGTTAACGAACTCATTCTGAATAACATGGAACCGGAGAAATTTCGAATAACACTATGTTACCTCAACGGGGATATGCACATCCCCAATAATAAGAATATCATATTTCTTCTTGACAGTAGGAAGAGGAAATTCAAAACCTCCAAATATAATCGATGGAATTTTCCAATAGAGTTGATACTATGAACTTGAGGTTGTTTCCTCGGAAAGTGTACCGTATGCTCGTTACCATTAACATGAAAAGTGACATTGCCTTTAGTGCAATCAATAACAGCCCCTGCAGTATTCAAAAAGGGTATTCCAAGAATAATAGACATACTATCATCCTCGGGAATATCAAGAATAACAAAGTCGGTTAAAATAGTAACGTTTGCAACTACAACAAGCACATCCTCACAAATACCGATAGGTATAGCAGTTGATTTATCAGCCATTTGCAAAGATATTTTAGTCGGTGTCAACTTATTCAAATCAAGTCTATGATATAAAGAGAGAGGCATAACACTAACACCGGCAACAAGATCACATAAAGCAGTTTTAACATAGTTTCTTTTAATAGAGCATGGTATAGTGGGTACACCAGGTTCTCCAAGTTTCTTAGGTATTCCACCCCTAAAAGTATAATTAGCAAGCATGGTGGAAATTTCAGCTTCCAGTATCTTTCTTTTATTTGTAACAATTTCTTTCATATACTTAGCATAAGGATTCATTTTGAGCATATCAGTTAATCGCATACGCAAAAAGATAGGTCTAATCATTTCAGCAAAGCGCTCAAAATCCTCATCATCCTTTTTCTTGGATGGTTTGGGAGGAAAAGGCATGGGTTTCTGAACCCAAGGTTCTCTTTCTTTACCATATTTCCTAGCAACAAAGTCTTTCTTATCATAATGTTGATTCTTTGATTGTGGGTTATCAAGATCAACAACAGGTTCAATTTCTATATCATTATCATTACTAGGTTGAGCATCATCATGAACATTATTATTAGCATTATCATTAGTTTCAGGTTCATTACCAGATTGAGTTTCAGCATCAGAAATAGAAATATCATTTGGATTCTCATGTGGTTCAATAACAGGATCACTAGAAGCATGCAAAGTCCTATCATTTTTCTTTTCTTCCTTTTAGAAGGACTAGGTGCATCTATATTATTTCTTTGAGAATCTTGCTCAATTCTCTTAGGGTGGCCTTCAGGATACAAAGGTTCCTGAGTCATTTTACCACCTCTAGTCTTAACTCAGCATTATCATTATTCTTATTATTCAATTCATTGAGCAAATCATTTTGAGCTTTAAGTACTTGTTCTACTTGAGTGGTAACCATAGAAGCATGTTTACTAATAAGTTTAAGTTCACCTTTGACATTAGCCATATAATCACCCAAGTGTTCAAGCATATTTGAATTGTATTTCAATTGTCTACCAAAATAAGCATTAAAATCTTCTTGCTTAGCCATAAATTTATCAAACTCATCTAAGCATGGGCTAGCAAACTTAGTAAACGGGATTACAGCTTTATCATATCTATAGAGAGAATTTACCTTTACTACCTGTGTCAGGTTATCAAGACCATGAGTTTCTTCAATAGGTAAAGGATTAAGATTATATGTTTCTTCAACAGGCAGTAAATTAAGACCATGTATTTCTTCAATAGGAGGTAAATTCTTAACATCTTCAGCTTTAATACCTTTTTCTTTCATAGATTTCTTTGCCTCTTGCATATCTTCAGGACTGAGAAATAGAATACCCCTCTTCTTCAGAGTTGGTTTAGGAATAGGCTCAGGAATTGGCTCCGGGGGTGTCCAATTATTTTCATTTGTCAACATATTATTCAATAGAATTTCAGCTTCATCCGGTGTTCTTTCCCTGAAAACAGAACTAGCACAACTATCCAGGTAATCTCTGGAGGCATCGGTTAGTCCATTATAAAAAATATCAAGTATTTCATTTTTCTTAAGAGGATGATCAGGAAAAGCATTAAGTAATTGGAGAAGCCTCCCCCAAGCTTGTGGGAGACTCTCTTCTTCAATTTGCACAAAATTATATATATCCCTTAAAGCAGCTTGTTTCTTATGAGCAGGGAAATATTTAGCAGGGAAGTAATAAATCATATCCTGGGGACTACGTACACAACCAGGATCAAGAGAATTAAACCATATCTTAGCATCACCCTTTAATGAGAACGGAAATATTTTAAGGATGAAAAAGTAACGAGTTCTCTCATATTTAGTGAACAGGGTGGCTATATCATTCAATTTAGTAAGATGTGACACAACAGTTTCAGATTCATAACCATGAAAAGGATCAGATTCAACCAAAGTAATTATATCAGGATCAACAGAGAATTCATAATCCTTATCAGTAACAAAGATAGGTGAAGTAGCAAAAGTAGGGTCAGGTTTCATTCTAGCATTTAGAGATTGCTTACTCCATGTAGCTAATAACCTTTTGAGTTCATTTCTATTTTTGCAAGCTAAAATAGCTAAAGAAGCTTCTTGATCAAATACATAACCCTTAGGACTAACAAGTGATTCTTCATCATCACTTTCATCAGTATCATCAGATTCAATATTTTCAATTTCTCTAGCCCTAGCAAGTTGTTCATCAAGAAAATCACTAAGTGGCACAGTAGTATCAGGCATAGAGGTAGTTTCATCATAAGTATCATGCATAGCAGAAGTGGCATCATAAATAACATGCGACATATCAGAACGAATAGCAGAAGCAGGTGTAGGTGTCGCAAACTTACTCATAACAGAAGGTGAATCAAGTGCAGAGCTAGATGGCAGTTCTTCATAATGATAAGCAGATATATATCCCAAGTGACTCAAAGAATAGAGCTATGCTCCCCAGCAACGGCGCTAGAAAATAGTCTTGATAACCCACAAGTATAGGGGATCACAACAATTTTCGAGGGTAGAGTATTCAACCCAAATTTGTTGATTCGATACAAGGGGAGACAACGAATATTCTCAAGTATTAGCAGCTGAGTTGTCAATTCAACCACACCTGGAAACTTAATACCTGCAGCGAAGTGTTTAGTAGCAAAGTAATATGATAGTGGTGATAACGGTAGCAAAGGTAACTGTAGTAAAAGCAATGTTTTTGGTATTTTGTAGTGATGATAGCAATAGCAACGGAAAAGTAAATAAGCTAAGAACAATATATGAAAAGCTCGTAGGCAATGGATCAGTGATGGAGAACTATGCCGGATGCGGTTCATCATGTAATAGTCATAACCTAGGGTGACACAGAACTAGCTCCAGTTCGTTGATATAATGTAGGCATGTATTCTGAATATAGTCATACGTACTTATGGAAAAGAACTTGCATGACATCTTTTGTCCTAGCCTCCCGTGGAAGCGGGGTCCTTACGGAAACTAAGGGATATTAAGGCCTCCTTTTAATAGAGAACCGGAACAAAGCATTAACACATAGTGAATACATGAACTCCTCAAACTACGGTCATCACCGGTAAGTATCCCGATTATTGTCACTTCGGGGTTAAAGGATCATAACACATAATAGGTGACTATAGACTTGCAAGATAGGATCAAGAACACTCATATATTGATGAAAACATAATAGGTTCAGATCTGAAATCATGGCACTCAGGCCCTAGTGACAAGCATTAAGCATAGCAAAGTCATAGCAACATCAATCTCAGAACATAGTGGACACTAGGGATCAAACCCTAACAAAACTAACTCGATTACATGATAGATCCCATCCAACCCATCACCGTCCAGCAAGCCTACGATGGAATTACTCATGCACGGCGGTGAGCATCATGAAATTGATGATGGAGGATGGTTGATGATGACGATGGCGATGGATTCCCCTCTCCGGAGCCCCGAACGGAGTCCAGATCAGCCCTCCTGAGAGGTTTTAGGGCTTGGCGGCGGCTCTGTATCGTAAAACGCGATGATTTCTTCTCTCTGATTTTTTTCTCCTCGAAACTCAATATATGGAGCTGGAGTTGGAGTCGGAGAGTCAACAGGGGGCACACGAGGTAGGGGGCACGCCCCCCACCCTCGTGGAGAGGTGGTGGGCCCCCTGGCCTTCATCTTTTGCAGGTATTTTTCTTATTTTCTGAAAAGTGGCTCCGTGAAGTTTCAGGTCATTCCAAGAACGTTTGCTCCTGCACATAAATAACACCATGTTAATTCTGCTGAAAACAGCGTCGGTCCGGGTTAGTTCCATTCAAATCATGCAAGTTAGAGTCCAAAACAAGGGCAAAAGTGTTTGGAAAAGTAGATACGTTGGAGACGTATCACTTCCCTTCTCCTTCCTCTTCCACCACCCGTGCACGTCCGCGGGAAGCGACCGGTCAACCCTTATATAGGAGTGCTAGCACAAAAAGATGCATGCATGACCACTAAAATTTCCAGATTAAAGCGCCGCTCTGGCGGGAGTATGGTGTATGTCGTTACCTTCCGCCGGGCCATGGCTACCGGGCTACGGCGACTAGAGAAGAGGCGGCGAGAGGGGAATGAATGCGGCTACTATTTGAGTTCCCCGTCCGGCTTAAATAAATGCGCACCATCACGTGTACCCGCGGGTGCACAAATTTTAACATACGTGTCTGGTTAAGTGGGCGTCACGTAACTGGTGTGTGTGTGAGAGATTCTGAGAGACAGAGTGCGTGTGTGCGACTCTACTCTTCGGACATGTACCCAACCTTTTGCATCGGGATATAAGTATAATGGTATTAAACTTTAGCTAGTGATTTACGTGGCCATGTTAACGTGGTTGTGTAAAAAAATGTCTCTTCCTGCTCGTGATTTGCGTTATATAATTACTAGCAAGATGCTCGTGCATTGCACGGAACATCAATATGCATTTATTTAAAACACCTGTTGTGATTGGCCCATGCAAGAGTAATCCCATGTGTAAAAACTAATGATATCTCGAGAATTTTATCAGAAAACTGGTATCTCGACAATTTCATCGAAAAAATGAAAGATGAGAGATAAGGTGAGGAGGAGTGGAGCGTGGTGGTGACTGGTGGTCGGACTGGGCGGGGGCATGGGGATGGACGGCGCCGGCAGGCGGTAGCGGCCACCATGCTAGATTGTTCTCGAGACTTCCTTTTTTAATTGCTCGGCAATGAGGTTGTGGGAGATAAGGACGATGAACGAGGCAAGGTGATTTCTACTACACAACCTTCTTCTTGTAGACGTTGTTGGGCCTCCAAGTGCAGAGGTTTGTAGGACAGTAGAAAATTTCCCTCAAGTGGATGACCTAAGGTTTATCAATCTATAGGAGGTGTAGGATGAAGGTGGTCTCTCTCAAGCAACCCTGCAACCAAATAACAAAGAGTCTCTTGTGTCCCCAACACACCCAATACAATGGTAAATTGTATAGGTGCACTAGTTCGGTGAAGAGATGGTGATACAAGCGGTATATGGATGGTAGATAAAGGTATTTGTAATCTGAAATTATAAAAACAGCAAGGTAACTAATGATAAAAATGAGCGTAAATGGTATTGCAATGTGTTGAAACAAGGCCTAGGGTTCATACTTTCGCTAGTGCAAGTTCCCTCAACAATATTAACATAATTGGATCACATAACTATCCCTCAACATGCAGCAAAGAGTCACTCCAAAGTCAATAATAGCAGAGAACAAACGAAGAGATTATGGTAGGGTAGGAAACCACCTCAAAGTTATTCTTTCCAATCAATCCATTGGGCTATTCCTATAAGTGTCACAAACAGCCCTAGAGTTCATACTAGAATAACACCTTAAGACACACATCAACCAAAACCCTAATGTCACCTAGATACTCCAATGTCACCTCAAGTATCCATGGGTATGATTATACGATATGCATCACACAATCTCAGATCCATCTATTCAACCAACACAAAGGACCTCAAAGAGTGCCCCAATGTTCTACCGGAGAATCATGACGAAAACGTGTGCCAACCCCTATGCATAGGTTCATGGGCGGAACCCGCAAGTTGGTCACCAAAACATACATCAAGTGAGTCACGTGATATCCCATTGTCACCACAGATATGTTGGAAATATGCCCTAGAGGCAATAATAAATTGGTTATTATTATATTTCCTTGTTCATGATAATCGTTTATTATCTATGCTATAATTGTATTGATAGGAAACTCAGATACATGTGTGGATACATAGACAACACCATGTCCCTAGTAAGCCTCTAGTTGACTAGCTCGTTGATCAATAGATGGTTACGGTTTCCTAACCATGGACATTGGATGTCGTCGATAACGGGATCACATCATTAGGAGAATGATGTGATGGACAAGACCCAATCCTAAGCATAGCACTAGATCGTGTAGTTCGTATGCTATAGCTTTTCTAATGTCAAGTATCATTTCCTTAGACCATGAGATTGTGCAACTCCCGGATACCGTAGGAATGCTTTGGGTGTATCAAACGTCACAACGTAACTGGGTGACTATAAAGGTGCATTACAGGTATCTCCGAAAGTGTCTGTTGGGTTGGCACGAATCGAGACTGGGATTTGTCACTCCGTGTAAGCGGAGAGGTATCTCTGGGCCCACTCGGTAGGACATCATCATATGCGCAATGTGACCAAAGAGTTGATCACGGGATGATGTGTTACGGAACGAGTAAAGAGACTTGCCGGTAAGGAGATTGAACTAGGTATTGGATTCCGACGATCGAATCTCGGGCAAGTAACATACCGATAGACAAAGGGAATTGTATACGGGATTGATTAAGTCCTTGACATCGTGGTTCATCCGATGAGATCATCGTGGAACATGTGGGAGAAAACATGGGTATCCAGATCCCGCTGTTGGTTATTGACCGGAGAACGTCTCGGTCATGTCTGCATGTCTCCCGAACCTGTAGGGTCTACACACTTAAGGTTCGATGACGCTAGGGTTATAAAGGAAGCTTGTATGTGGTTACCGAATGTTGTTCGGAGTCCCGGATGAGATCCCGGACGTCACGAGGAGTTCTGGAATGGTTCGGAGGTAAAGATTTATATATAGGAAGTCCTATTTCGGCCATCGGGACAAGTTTCGGGGTCATCGGTATTGTACCGGGACCACCGGAAGGGTCCCGGGGGCCCACCGGGTGGGGCCACCTATCCCGGAGGGTCCCATGGGCTGAAGTGGGAAGGGATCCAGCCCAAAGTGGGCTGGGGCGCCACTTCCCTTATGGCCCATGCGCCTAGGGTGAAAGGGGAACCCTAAGGAAGAGTCCCAAGGAGGGAAGGCACCTCCTAGGTGCCTTGGGGGGGAGGGAAACCTCCCCTGGCCGCCGCCCCCTAGGAGATTGGATCTCCTAGGGCTGGCGCACCCCCCCCCTTGGGCTCCCTATATATAGTGAGGGTAGGAGGGCCTCTAGAGACACCCCTTATGCCTTTGGTGCAGCCCCTCCCTCTCTCCCAAGTTCTTCTCCTCTCCCGTGGTGCTTGGCGAAGCCCTGCAGGATTGCCACGCTCCTCCACCACCACCACGCCGTTGTGTTGCTGCTGGATGGAGTCTTCCTCAACCTCTCCCTCTCTCCTTGCTGGATCAAGGCATGGGAGACGTCACCGGGCTGTACGTGTGTTGAACGCGGAGGTGCCGTGCGTTCGGCACTTGGTCATCGGTGATTTGAATCACGACGAGTACGACTCCATCAACCCCGTTCACTTGAACGCTTCCGCATAGCGATCTACAAGGGTATGTAGATGCACTCTCCTTCCCCTCGTTGCTGGTTTCTCCATAGATAGATCTTGGTGACACGTAGGAAAATTTTGAATTTCTGCTACGTTCCCCAACAAGATATCCACGGCAAGACATACTTCAAAGGGGAAACTCGATTCATTACAAGAGAGAAGAGGGGGAGGAGAAACATAAGATCCAACTATAATAGCAAAGCTCGCGATACATCAAGATCGTGCCAAATCAAGAACACGAGAGAGAGAGAGATCAAACACATAGCTACTGGTACATACCCTCAGCCCCGAGGGAGAACTACTCCCTCCTCGTCATGGAGAGCATCAGGATGATGAAGATGGCCACCGGAGAGGGATTGCCCCCTCCGGCAGGGTGCCGGAACGGGTCTAGATTGGCTTTCGGTGGCTACGGAGGCTTCTGGCAACGGAACTCCCGATCTATTGGTCGTTCTGGAAGTTTTAGGATACATGGGTATATATGGGTGAAAGGAGTACGTCGGTGGACCGAAGGGGTGGCCACGAGGCAGGGGGCGCGCCCTAGGGGGTGGGAGCGCCCCCTACCCTCGTGAGCTCCTCCTTCATCTTGTGACGTAGGGTCCAAGTCTATCCGGTAGGTTTCCTTCCAAAAATAACTTCTCTAGTTGATTTCGTTCCATTTCGACTCCATTTGATATTCCTTTTCCTTGAAACACTGAAATAGGCATAAAACAGCAAATCTGGGCTGGGCCTCCGGTTAATAGGTTAGTCCCAAAAATAATATAAAAGTGGAAAATAAAGCCCAATATTGCCTAAAACAGTAGATAATATAGCATGGAGCAATCAAAAATTATAGATACGTTGGAGACGTATCACCATCCCCAAGCTTAATTCCTTCTCGTCCTCGAGTAGGTAAATGATAAAAACAGAATTTTTGATGTGGAGTGCTACTTGGCATAATTTCAATGTGATTCTTCTTTATTGTGGCAAGAATATTCAGATCCATAAGATTCAAGACAAAAGTTCATATTGACATAGAAATAATAATACTTCAAGCATACTAACTAAGCAATTATGTCTTCTCAAAATAACATGGCCAAAGAAAGCTATCCCTACAAAATCATATAGTCTGGCTATGCTCCATCTTCACCACACAAAATATTTAAATCATGCACAACCCCGATGACAAGCCAAGCAATTATTTCATACTTTTGATGTTCTCAAACTTCTTCAATCTTCACGCAATATATGAGTGTGAGCCATGGACATAGCACTATAGGTGGAATAGAATGGCGGTTGTGGAGAAGACAAAAAGGAGAAGATAGTCTCACATCAACTAGGCGTATCAATGGGCTATGGAGATGCCCATTAATAGATATCAATGTGAGTGAGTAGGGATTTCCATGCAACGGATGCACTAGAGCTATAAGTGTATGAAATCTCTACAAAAGAAACTAGTGGGTGTGCATCCAACTTGCTTGATCACGAAGACCTAGGGCATTTTGCGGAAGCCCATCATTGGAATATACAAGCCAAGTTCTATAATGAAAGATTCCCACTAGTATATGATAGTGACAACATAGGAGACTCTCTATCATGAAGATCATGGTGCTACTTTGAAGCACAAGTGTCGTAAAAGGATAGTAGCATTGTCCCTTCTCTCTTTTTCTCTCATTTTTTATTTGGGACTTTCTCTCTTTTTTATGGCCTCTTTTTTTTCTTTTTTTTATTTGGGCTTCTTTGGCCTCTTTTATTTATTTTTTGTCCGGAGTCTCATCCCGACTTGTGGGGGAATCATAGTCTCCATCATCCTTTCCTCACTGGGACAATGCTCTAATAGTGATGATCATCACACTTTTATTTACTTACAAGTCAAGAATTACAACTCGATACTTAGAACAAGATATGACTCTATATGAATGCCTCCGGCGGTGTACCGGGATGTGCAATGACTCATGAGTGACATGTATGAAAGAATTATCAACGGTGGCTTTGCCACAAATACGATGTCAACTACATGATCATGCTAGCAATATGACAATGATGGAGCGTGCCGTAATCAACGGAACGGTGGAAAGTTGCATGGCAATATATCTCGGAATGGCTATCAAAATGCCATAATAGGTAGGTATGGTGGCTGTTTTGAGGAAGGTATATGGTGGGTTTATGGTACCGGCGAAAGTTGTGCGGTACTAGAGAGGCTAGCAATGGTGGAAGGGTGAGAGTGTGTATAATCCATGGACTCAACATTAGTCATAAAGAACTCACATACTAATTGCAAAAATCTATTAGTTATCGAAACAAAGTACTACGCGCATGCTCCTAGGGGGATAGATTGGTCGGAGAAGACCATCACTCGTCCACGACCGCCACTCATAAGGAAGGCAATCAGTAAATAAATCATGCTCCGACTTCATCACATAACGGTTCACCATACGTGCATGCTACGGGAATCACAAACTTTAACACAAGTATTTCTCAAATTCACAACTACTCAACTAGCATGACTCTAATATTACCATCCTCATATCTCAAAACAATCATCAAGTATCAAACTTCTCTTAGTATTCAACACACTCATAAGAGAATTTTATTATTAATCTTGTATACCTAGCATATTAGGATTTTAAGCAAATTACCATGCTATTTAAGACTCTCAAAATAATCTAAGTGAAGCATGAGAGTTCATCTATTTCTTCAAAATAATGCTACCACCATGCTCTAAAAGATATAAGTGAAGCACTAGAGCATCGACAAACTACTCCGAAAGATATAAGTGAAGATCAATGAGTAGTTGAATAATTATGCAACCATGTGAAGACTCTCTAACATTTAATAATTTCAGATCTTGGTATTTTATTCAAACATCAAGCAAAACTAAATAAAATTAAATGACGCTCCAAGAAAAACACATATCATGTGGCGAATAAAAATATAGCTCCAAGTAAAGTTACCGATGAACGAAGACGAAAGAGGGGATGCCTTCCGGGGCATCCCCAAGCTTAGGCTCTTGGTTGTCCTTGAATATTACCTTGGGGTGCCTTGGGAATCCCCAAGCTTAGGCTCTTTCCACTCCTTATTCCATAGTCCATCGAATCTTTACCCAAAACTTGAAAACTTCACAACACAAAACTTAAAGTAGAAAACTCGTAAGCTCCGTTAGTATAAGAAAGTAAATCACCACTTCAAGGTACTGTAATGAACTCATTATTTATTTATATTGGTGTTAAACCTACTTTATTCCAAATTCTCTATGGTTTATAAACTCTTTTACTAGCCATAGATTCATTAAAATAAGCAAACAACACATCGAAAACAGAATCTGTCAACAACAGAACAGTCTGTAGTAATATGGATCAAACGTATACTTATGGAACTCATAAAATTCTCAAATAAATTTCTGGACCTGAGGAATTTATCTATTAATCATATGCAAAAATAATTAACTAAATAGCACTCTCCAAATAAAAATGGCAGCAATTCTCGTGAGCGCTAAAGTTTCTGTTTTTGACAGCATGATCAACAAGACTTTCCCAAAGTCTTCCCAAAGGTTCTACTTGGCACAAACACTAATTAAACACATAAAACCACATATAAACAGAGGCTAGATGAATTATTTATTAATAAACAGGAACAAAAATCAAGGAACAAAAATAAAGTTGGGTTGCCTCCCAACAAGCGCTATCGTTTAACGCCCCTAGCTAGGCATGATGATTTCAATGATGCTCACATAAAAGATAAGAATTGAAACATAAAGAGAGCATCATAAAGAATATGAATAGCACATTTAAGTCTAACATACTTCCTATGCATAGGGATTTTGTGAGCAAAAAACTTATGGGAACAAGAATCAACTTGCATAGGAAGGTAAAACAAGCATAACTTCAAAACTTTAAGCACATAGAGAGGAAACTTGGTATTATTGCAATTCCTACAAGCATATATTCCTCCCTCATAATAATTTTCAGTAGCATCATGAATTAATTCAACAATATAACCAGCACCTAAAGCATTCTTTTCATGATCTACAAGCATAGAAATTTTATTACTCTCCACATAAGCAAAATTCTTCTCATGAATAATAGTGGGAGCAAACTCAACAAAGTAACTATCATGGGATTGAAAATTGAAATCAAGATGACAAATTTCATTGTTATTATTATTCTTTAAAGCATACGTGTCATCACAATAATCATCATAGATAGGAGGCATGCTTTCCTCATAATAAATTTTCTCATCAAAACTTGGGGGACAAAAAATATCATATTCATCAAACATAGCTTCCCCAAGCTTGTGGCTTTGCATATCATTAGCATCATGGATATTCAAGGAGTTCATACTAACAACATTGCAATCATTCTCATCATTCAAATATTTAGTTCCAAACATTTTATAGATTTCTTCTTGTAGCACTTGAGCACAATTTGCCTTTCCATAATACTTACGAAAGATATTAAAAAGGTGAAGCGTATGAGACAAACTCAATTCCATTTTTTGTAATTTTATTTTATAAACTAAACTAGTGATAAAACAAGAAACTAAAAGACTCGATTGCAAGATCCAAAGATATACCTTCAAGCGCTAACCTCCCCGGCAACGGCGCCAAAAAAGACCTTGATGTCCACTACACAACCTTCTTCTTGTAGACGTTGTTGGGCCTCCAAGTGTAGAGGTTTGTAGGACAGTAGCAAATTTCCCTCAAGTGGATGACCTAAGGTTTATCAATCCGTAGGAGGTGTAGGATGAAGATGGACTCTCTCAAGCAACCCTGCAACCAAATAACAAAGAGTCTCTTGTGTCCCCAACACACCCAATACAATGGTAAATTGTATAGGTGCACTAGTTCGGCGAAGAGATGGTGATACAAGCGGTATATGGATGGTAGATAAAGGTATTTGTAATCTGAAATTATGAAAATAGCAAGGTAACTAATGATAAAAATGAGCGTAAACGGTATTGCAATGTGTTGAAACAAGGCCTAGGGTTCATACTTTCGCTAGTGCAAGTTCCCTCAACAATATTAACATAATTGGATCACATAACTATCCCTCAACATGCAGCAAAGAGTCACTCCAAAGTCACTAATAGCGGAGAAAAAACGAAGAGATTATGGTAGGGTACGAAACCACCTCAAAGTTATTCTTTCCAATCAATCCATTGGGATATTCCTATAAGTGTCACAAACAACCCTAGAGTTCGTACTAGAATAACACCTTAAGACACAAATCAACCAAAACCCTAATGTCACCTAGATACTCCAATGTCACCTCAAGTATCTGTGGGTATGATTATACGATATGCATCACACAATCTCAGATTCATCTATTCAACCAAAACATAGAACCTCAAAGAGTGCCCCAAAGTTTCTACCGGAGAATCACGACGAAAACGTGTGCCAACCCCTATGCATAGTTTCATGGGCGGAACCCGCAAGTTGATCACCAAAACATACATCAAGTGAATCACGTGGTATCCCATTGTCACCACAGATACACACGGCAAGACATATATCAAGTGTTCTCAAATCTTTAAAGACTCAATCCGATAAGATAACTTCAAAGGGGAAACTCAATCCATTACAAGAGAGTAGAGGGGGGAAGAAACATCATAGGATCCAAATATAATAGCAAAGCTCGCGATACATCAAGATCGTATCACCTCAAGAACACGAGAGAGAGAGAGAGAGAGATCAAACACATAGCTACTGGTACATACCCTCAGCCCGAGGAGAACTACTCCCTCCTCGTCATGGAGAGCACCTGGATGATGAAGATGGCCACCGGAGAGGGATTGCCCCCTCCGGCAGGGTGCCGGAACGGGTCTAGATTGGCTTTCGGTGGCTACAGAGGCTTTTGGCGGCGGAACTCCCGATCTATTGTTCGTTCTGGAAGTTTTAGGATACGTGGGTATATATGGGTGAAAGGAGTATGTCGGTGGACCGAAGAGGTGGCCACGAGGCAGGGGGCACGCCCCAGGGGGGTGGGCGCGCCCCCTACCCTCATGAGCTCCTCCTTCATCTTCTGACGTAGGGTCCAAGTCTATCCGGTAGGTTTCCTTCCAAAAATAACTTCTCCAGTTGATTTCGTTCCATTTCGACTCCGTTTGATATTCCTTTTCCTCGAAACACTGAAATAGGCATAAAACAGCAAATCTGGGCTGGGCCTTCGGTTAATAGGTTAGTCCCAAAAATAATATAAAAGTGGAAAATAAAGCCCAATATTGCCTAAAACAGTAGATAATATAGCATGGAGCAATCAAAAAATATAGATACATTGGAGACTTATCACAAGGCCTTGTCTGTAAATGTGCAGAGAGGTGCGGGTATCTTTTGTAAAATTGTCATAGTTTGCTTTATATCCGTCAGATATAGATCGGATGGTCTATATTACAAGATGGCAGACTCACCATCATCACCAACTCGTTTTTTTATAAGAGTAGAGATGATAAGTTTGCTAACTACTAAAGTAAAGTGGAATTTTTCCATGTTATACAAGTAAATTAAGGTGATTGCTTATCATACAGGTAAGGTTGGACGAGGGGTGGTAGGATCAAATGCTCCGCCTAGAGCATGAGTGTGTGAGATGGAGTCTTAGTGTGTGTGGGGTGTGTGTGTGTGTGATGCGGGGTCCTCGGTGGCGGATGTAATTTAAGTGTGTGTGGCTTCATCATAGTGTATGACAGAGGCCATCAACGAGGGGGTGTGAGAGAGAAAAGGCTCGTAGAGAGGGAAGAGAAGACATGTGCGCATGAGAGGAGTCGACATCGAGAGAACGTGTTTGTTCGAGAGACACTGAGGAAGACTACTATATATCGATGGTGCATGTAGGCGGGAATTAAATGAAGGGATGGTCTTATTGGTTTCGAGGATATTAGGGAAGAGTGAGAGAGGGGGTAGCTAGAAGGAGATTGTTAAGTGTGAGTGTGTGTTTTACCCATCCAGGCGGAAGTTATGTGCACACAAGAAGAGAACGATTCGATGTGGGGTTAGGGTTGAGGGTAATTAACTATGTATGGAAACATAGGAGACCTTGAACGTGCATGTGTGAGAGGTATACATGTATATGTTGGATGTGTGTGTGCGCGGGAGCATGATCGAGATAAAAGAAAATAAGACATAAGTCATAAGATCAACAATATGGGAGAGATCGATATGATAATATGCATGCATGTGAGAGTGCAGGGAAGAAGGCTCGATAATTGAGCATGTGTTTTTGTCTTTAAGAGATAGTGGCGTGGGCTGGAGCATGCATCTATGGCGAGCAGAGGGAGCGAGACACAACGATTGTGCAAAAGAGATCAACCTATAAATGCATGTATGGAGAGACATATATAGTGTGAGTGATAGGAAGCAAGAGTGCGTGCAAGAAAGAAATGATGACAGAGAAACTACAAATAGATACAGAGACAGAGATGCTAGCTAGAGGGACATCGGCTAGTTTGAGTGTTGGAGATGACCGTCGGGTGGTTCAAAGGGTGAAGTTATGTGTGTGTGAGACAAAGATAAAATGAGGGCACTTGACTGCATGTAGAGAGAAACATATATGTGCATGATAGGAAGCAGGAGTGAGGGAGAGAAAGAAGGTTGATGGAGAAACAGATAAATAGAAACATAAAGATGCTAGCTAGTGTGTGTTAGAGATAGGAGTCAAGTGGATCAGAAGGCTGAGTTATGTGTGTGGGTGTGAGAGAGATAGAGAGAGAGTGCATGTGAGTCACATACAAACAAATATCAGAGAGAAATTAGATCCTGAGGGACGGATTTTTGTGTCTATGAGAGAGAAAGATATTTCACAACGAGAGTGATAGCTAGATAGACATATGAGGGAATGCAAGATATCTCTAGGGAGAGAGAGAGTGTGTGAGCGACATACAAGACCCTGGGAGACAGAGTTTGTGTTTGTGTGTGAGAAAGAGATATTTAAGAGGAAGAGTCATAGCTTCTCATATGTAAGGAGCGAAAGACATCTCTGTGTGAGAGTGGGTGTGCGAGTGGCACACCGGGGAATAGTAGAGAGAAATGAGACCCCGGGAGACGAAGTTTGTGTTTGTGTGAGAGAAAGAGATTTCACATGGAGAATCATAGTTAGAGACACATAGCAGGGAGCGAGATATACTTAGAGAGAGAGAGAGTGATGAAGGTCGAGGGAGAGAGTACCGTCAGTGTGTTGGGAAGATAAAAGATCATTGTCGACATATAGGTAGCACGAGAGATACCCGAGAGATGATGAACGTGCATAGGTCTAGAGAGATACTCCTATATAAGTATGAGTGATAGCTATATGAGACAAATATCTGGATTAAAGGGGATTCAAATATTTAAACTGGAGATCACGACATCGATAATATCATGACGCAAATTGGTGTATCAAACATGCATATTCATTTGAATTTGGAGACACGTGTAATGTTATATAGTTTATCAATATTAGTGATCCATAGATTATTTAATTAGAGACAATGCATGATTTATATGCAATTAATGTCTAAACGGGATTACACTATATGTTGCGTGTGTGAAACACATTATACATGTTTGAGAAGTAAAAAAACCTGCATGAAACACACATTAATTGGAGACAGTTATCGAGGAATGCATACATTGTATTTCAACATAAAGTGGTTTCAAATATTTGGAAATCCAAATTAAGATGAATACAGCCTTATGAATCTGAGATCATGCCATTTGTAAACCATATTTATGTATAAAGGGTGTTGTGCTTTTGAAAGTATATATAAAAATGATGTATATAGAATTTTATTCGGATCGCAAATGGATCATGGCCGAACAAAAATAGAATACAAACTGGATTCATTTGAGTTGGCACGGTAAACATGCACTCTTTCTCTGCAAATATTTGAACGAAGTGGGGAAAGTCGCAGTAACCGCCCGAAACCAAAATATGCGAGAGGGAAATTACTGCCTATCCCTGACACGCAAAGCCTATCGGCTCGATTTCTATAGGTTTCGATAGGGGTAGGTTTGTAATTTCACTCAAACGTGACATAACCGCCTCTCACCCGGATTCATACACGGTGGGCGCCAAAACATAGTGTCTCCTCGGCCGAAATCAACTCCCTCCCCGATTCATACACAGTGGGCGCCAAAAAGAAACTCTCGTCGGCAAATATTCGGTGTATGCGAGATTACCGTCCTATCCCCAACCGACTAATATTACTGTGATGTAGGAAATTTTAAACGGGGGATAAGTTTGTAAATTTCCTCGATTTGGGACAAGCGCGCCCTGAAGACATGGTTCCCCCTTCCTCTCTCCCTCCATTTCCCCATTCATACTCCGTGGGCGCCAAAACAGCCTCTCCACCCTAGCCTCCTCCGTCCACCACCCCATCCACCGCCGTCCTCCTCCACCATGCCGGAGCTGATACCCCGACGCCGTCGTCCATTACAAGAGATCAACCTCTCTCATCCACGGCTTCGGACCAGGATCCTTGCATCCCGTCCTCTTGCTTCATCCCCGCCGTCGTCCACCTTGCCGGCGCTGCTCCTACGACCGTCTCATCCATCGTGCCCCGCCGCCACCGTCTACCCTCCTAGATCTGCTTCCACACCGTTGACAGCCATCGATGCCACAGCACCGTCAAATTCTCATCAGATGCATACACGGCGCAGCACCAGAGGCGATACTCTTTCGTATCTGCTCAACTTATTTATCACAGCAAGAAAATAGATCGCCACTGCTTTACTCTGATTTTCTTGTCCATCACTTACTTGCTAGTTGAAAGCAAACATTGGTTGCGAAGTTGCCTTTGTCCGGTTTGCACCTTCAGATCCGCCATGGCACGCTCAACACTACACTCGCAATGCTTATGGTTTTCCCCTTTTATATTCCACGCTAGTTAAATGACAGTAGACTAAATTTCAAAATTGGGTCAGTCGATTTTCCAGAGCTCGCCGGAGTTTGCCGGTGCGAATGAAGGGGCTCGTGTGGGGACGGTGGTTGTGGGGGCGGTGGTGGGGCCTCACCGAACAAAGAAAACTCAACGTGGATGGGGGCGGGGTGGGGGTGCGGGTGGCGGAGGAACACAGGCAGTGGGGCGGTTCAGGGGAGGGCGGGGGGTTGGGGCCGGTGGTTTGGCCGGCGGCCCATGCGGTGTTCTGTATGGGAAGAATCAGAGACGAGGAAGAAGAAGGGTTAGGAGACGTAGGATCTTCATCCAACCGCCTGAAATGGTCGACTAAACCAAATGACAAAAGTCACGCGACTTGCATGCAGACATGCAGAATATGCTTCCTCTTCTGTTCTTTAACATGTTCCTCTTCTGTTCTTCTTTAGTAAGAACAGTACATTCCTTGTCAGGAAGGGGAGCAGGGACATCTGCAGTCGACACCTCTACTGGTCCGGTTCTGCTAAATGATTTCTCACTTCGAGTTGGTCGGCGATAATACCTCGGAAATGGTGGGAGCCGCGCGGTCTTTGATAGACTAAACTGATAGTAACAGCTGTGCGCCTTCAGATGAATAGAGTTGGCCTGTAGGTGATCGATAGGTTGCATATTAGTAGCGGCAAAACC
The DNA here is from genome assembly GCF_056163025.1 of Triticum urartu. Classification (NCBI taxonomy): domain Eukaryota; kingdom Viridiplantae; phylum Streptophyta; class Magnoliopsida; order Poales; family Poaceae; genus Triticum; species Triticum urartu. The sequence continues at coordinate 494,482,984 of NC_141879.1, read as the reverse complement.
CTATGTTTTCCAGCCAGTTCCGCTTTCCCAATTTATTTATGGTGGTTATGGTGTACCCCTATTATCTACACTACGATCTGCCTACTAGCTCTGTGCTCTCATTATCATGGTTTGGCAATAAACTTTCTATATGGTATATTATGAACCTATCGTCTGCCAACTATCCTTACATCTGGGCCCCCCAACAGGGAGCTTATTTTTTGTGTAGTTGTGCCAGATTATATTAATCTACTTACCATACTATAGCACACATGGGCTCTCTCATCAGAATCCAGTGATAGCACACAAGGGTTTACAGGGAGCCTCTATTACATTACAATATCATCTGCATTACAAAGATAATCTCACTACTATTTGTGTTTTCACGCTTTACAGATATTGTACGTAATCACAATGAATATAAGAATGCGCCCATCAGAAGGATATTGCGGAACAGTTCATTGGGTAACAAACTTGGCATCAAGGGATTGAGGTCCATTGTGGAAGCAATGAAACCCACATGCTCCTCACCTATAGATTAGTATTCATAATATGATCCTAGTGACTATTCTGAGCTCAAGGAGTCAAAGGCAGATGGCCTATCCTATTCACCCAATAAGGTGCCTATTCTAATTTGGCAAGGTTTTATTAGTTGCACATATCTTGCATTTCTTTTGCTTCATTGCACCGCCATCTGCTTAGTTTACTCATGATATATGTGAATATGCCACGCCCATCCATTCTTAACACCTATTCCATTTTGTCGTCATACCATGTTTTTCCATTCAAATGTTGTTCTTGTGTTTCAGACATCCAAAAGGAAGAGGCTAAGGAGTACAAGCAAAGTCCTTGAAAAAGGTGGTGCTAGCGGAGAAATCACATAGCACCCGACGTATATTGGCGATAGAACCAGCGCCGCAAAACCTAGGATATCGCAACTATGTTAGTCGTTGCTTTGCTCTTGTGAGTACGTATTGTCCTATCTCTGTCCTTAGATTCATACCTGGTGGATTATGTGACATCATTGTGCATTATAGCTTGGTTATCCACTGTTTTCTCCAAATTATCAGATCTATATTAATGCTTAAATTAATGTAGAATAAACCCAATGCCTATGAAGAAATTTAGTTCTGCATTGTTCTTGTAAGTATCTGTTGTCCTTCATCACTGTACTTATATTTGTCAGCTAGTTCTTCATGTACACTTTGCAGCTTATTTTCCCTTGTCCTCCATTTTTCTACACATCTTATCTACATTTACTCTTGCCAAAATATTGAATAAAACCAATGTTACTGAAGAAGTTTAGCTCCGCAATGCTCTTGTCAGTGCCTTCTACCTATATGATGTATTTACATTTGTACTCTGCATCTTAAGTTAAATAATTGCCCTTTGTTCCTATATTTTCACATCTATATTTACTCTTAACAAAATGTAGAATAAAGGCAATACTCTTGAAGAAGAGTGTGCGGTAAACTTCTTGAATTACCCCCCCCCCCCATCAATATGGACAAGGCCTTTATAGAGCCTGTCTTCACTACTAATGTAAGTTTGTCCTCCTCCAGCCTTCAAACTTTGTTGTTTATATTTGGATAGCTATGAGTGCAAATGCTGTTTATTTTTGTCATTTGCATCAAATTGCTTGTTCAAAGTTTATAAAGTAGAAGTACATACACATAAGTTTGTCCTTCTCAATTTCAGTCTTTAGTTGTACAATCTAGTTCCTTATTCGTACCATGTAAATTAAACTAAACATAGCAAGTTATTTTTTAGCACTATGTGTATGCTTGTGTTCTTGATCTGTAATCCAGTGGTGTGGTGATACTACCAACAACAACACAATGTCATATCCTGCTATGTCTCAACTATGAACAATGCCATATTATATTAATGTTATTTAAATTGTGTCTCTTTATTTACCAATCTGAAATGGTATAAATTGACAGTGCACTCATGATTCATGCTTATTCGTTGTTTAGAACTACATCTATGTTTGTGTTCTTGATCTGTAATCCAGTGGGCTGGTGAAGCTGGCCACTCCTACACAATGCCATTTCATGTCGTCTTAACTATGAACAATGCCTATTATGTTAATGCTATTTTAAACTGTGTCTCTTTATTTCTGACAAAGAAATGAGATGAATTGACAGCGCTGATGCTTATACGTGCAAAACCTGTTATCTACCTACTTGTTTCTCTTTCAGGGTGACAACACTGCTGCTAGGAAGAACTGCCACAATGATAGTGAGACGAACCCATTGTTTGTCCCTCTAACACATATTCCAGAGGAGAAGGCAACACATATTGAGGGCAGGGATACAAACAAGAAGTCACATCTTGATGTAGTGTCAAACTTACTCAGTGGCACAAGCTTGATGAAGTCGCCGCCTGAATCTATACGACTTCTTCAGTCTGAAATTCAAGCAGAAATACATGCTTCTGCTCAAATATGACTGGAACTCCAATATCTATGCAAGATTAACCATAAGTACAGGACGTTTATTGATGCTATGCAGCTTAAGGTAGTGGATATAAGCACCAAAGAAGCACAGTCTCATCAGGATGCTAAGCTGCTTGCGCTGCAGCTCCTAGGCCAGGCTAACCTTTCTTGAACTGTGTTGAAGTGATGTCGGTTCTGTCTATTATTTTGTCTGCCTGTTAACTTCCACTGGTGGCGACATGCCCAGTTTATGTAATCTGCTATCTGGTTGCCCTCTATTATCACTGGCAGCAAACTTTGATGCCGAGGGGATCTAATATGCTGTAATTTCTTTGTTGTATAGTCTAGGTTTATTCTTGGTCGGTATGCTGTAATTTAGGCTGGAAGGTTCAGTGGATCTCAGTGTTGTCGGTCTTCAGGCCGGCCCGTTACTCATATGGGCCAAAACCTGGGCCTATAATCATCTTGGGCCATTAGCAGGTCTAAACCTATAGTTGTTTCCCGCCTTTAACAGGCCGAGTAAAGTTCTGTCTAGGTGGGCCAGAGAATACCATGGGCTTTTAACAGGCTAAAACCTAGATTGGGCTAGCGTTAAGCTGAAATATTCACGGGCCAATACATGCCGAAACTGCCTAAGGCCCATGTTTGGCCCAAATAGGACGAGCAGTTAACAGGCCAAAATATATCTCACGCCTGTTTGGCCCAATAAAATTATGGGCTTTAAGCAGGCCGGTGATACGTCTCCAACATATCTATAATTTTTTATTGCTCCATTCTATATTATCTACTGTTTTGGACATTATTGGGCTTTATTATCCACTTTTATATTGTTTTTGGGACTAACCTATTAACCGGAGGCCCAGCCCAGAATTGTTGTTTTTTTGCCTATTTTAGGGTTTCGAAGAAAAGGAATATCAAACGGAGTCCAAATGGAATGAAACCTTCAGGAACGTGATTTTCTCAACAAACAAGACCTGGGAGACTTGGACCCTACATCAAGAAAGAAAAGAGAAGGCCACGAGGTAGGGGCGCGCCTACCCCCCCCCCCCCCGAAGCGTGCCCTCCACCCTCGTGGGCCCCCTGTTGCTCCACCGTCGTACTCCTTCCTCCTATATATACCTACGTACCGCCAAATGATCAGATACGGAGCCAAAAACCTAATTCCATCGCTACAACTTTCTGTATCCACGAGATCCCATCTTGGGGCCTATTCCGGAGCTCCGCCGGAGGGGGCAACGATCACAGAGGGCTTCTACGTCAACACCATAGCCCCTCCGATGAAGTGTGAGTAGTTTACCTCAGACCTACGGGTCCATAGTTAGTAGCTAGATGTCTTCTTCTCTCTTTTTGGATGTCAGTACAATGCTCTCCCCCTCTCTTGTGGAGAACTATTTGATGTAATCTTCTTTTTGCGGTGTGTTTGTTAAGACCGATGAATTGTGGGTTTATGATCAAGTCTATCTATGAATAATATTTGAATCTTCTCTGAATTATTTTATGTATGATTGGCTATCTTTGCAAGTCTCTTCGAATTATCAGTTTGGTTTGGCCTACTAGATTGATCTTTCTTGCAATGGGAGAAGTGCTTAGCTTTGGGTTCAATCTTGTGGTGTCCTTTCCCAGTGACAGTAGGGGCAGCAAGGCACGTATTGTATTGTTGCCATCGAGGATAACAAGATGGGGTTTTCTTCATATTGCATGAGTCTATCCCTCTACATCGTGTCATCTTGCTTAAGGCATTACTCTGTTTTTAACTTAATACTCTAGATGCATGCTGGATAGTGGTCGATGAGTGGAGTAATAGTAGTAGATGCAGGCAGGAGTCGGTCTACTTGTCTCGGACATGATGCCTATATACATGATCATACCTAGATATTCTCATAATTATACTCAATTCTGTCAATTGCTCAACAGTAATTTGTTCACCCACCGTATAATACTTATGCTTTTTATTCCGTAAAGAATACTCCAAGTACTTCCACGAAAGTTGCCAAGCTTATATACGTTCCTAAAAATAAGGGTGAATCCTCTAGTAAGGATGCGGATCTCAAATCTATAAGTATTCATCCCAATCTTTTTACTATCATTAAGGAACCATTCATTACAAATGAATTTTTAGATCTTGTGCCTAAAAGTTTGATAATTAATAAAAAAGAAAGAAATTCCTAAAGATGGTAGATGCCTAATTTAATAATTTCCTACCAAAGATGTCAATACCAAGATCTATTCTTGCTTGTTATGCCTAGCTAGGGGCGTTAAACGATAGCGCTTGTTGGGAGGCAACCCAATTTTATTTTTATTACTTGCTTTTTTGCTCCTGTTTAGTAATAAATAATTTATCTATCCTCTGTTTTGGTTGTGTATTTTGTGTTTAATTAGTGTTTGTGCCAAGTAGAACCATTGGGAAGACTTGGGGAAAGTCTTGTTGAACTTGCTGTAAAAAACAGAAACTTTAGTGCTCACGAGAACTGCTGCCATTTTTATTAGGAAAGTGTTATTTAGTTAATTATTTTTGAAGATGATTAATAGATAAATTCCTCACGTCCAGAAATTTATTTTAGAATTTTTGGGGTTCCAGATCTTGCGCTAGCTACAAATTACTACAGACTGTTCTGTTTTTAACAGATTCTGTTTTTCGTGTGTTGATTGCTTATTTTGATGAATCTATGGCTAGTAAAATAGTTTATAAACCATAGAGAAGTTGGAATACAGTAGGTATAACACCAATATAAATAAAGAATGAGTTAATTTCAGTACCTTGAAGTGGTCTTTTATTTTCTTTCGCTAACGGAGCTCACGAGATTTTCTACTTCAAGTTTTGTGTTGTGAAGTTTTCAAGTTTTGGGTAAAGATTTGATGGATTATGGAACAAGGAGTGGAAAGAGCCTAAGCTTGGGGATGCCCATGGCACCCCCAATATAATCTAAGGACACCTAAAAGTCAAAGCTTGGGGATGCCCCAGGAGGCATCCCCTCTTTCGTCTACTTCTATCGGTAACTTTACTTGGAGCTATATATTTATTCGCCACATGATATGTGTTTTGCTTGGAGCGTCTTGTATTATTTGAGTCTTTTCTTTTTAGTTTACCACAATAATCCTTGCTGTACACACCTTTTGAGAGAGCCATACATTATTTGGAATTTGTTAGAATACTCTATGTGCTTCGCTTATATCTTTTGACCTATATAATTTTGCTCTAGTACTTCACTTATATCTTTTAGAGCACGGTGGTGGATTTGTTTTATAGAAACTATTGATCTCTCATGCTTCACTTAGATTATTTTGAGGGTCTTAAATATCATGGTAATTTTCTTAAAATCCTAAATATGCTTGGTATACAAGATTGATTATAAAACTTTCTTATGAGTGTGTTGAATACTATGATAAGTTTGATACTTGATAATTGTTTTGAGATATGGAGATGGTGATATTAAAGTCATGCTAGTTGAGTAGTTGTGAATTTGATAAATACTTGTATTAAAGTTTGTGATTCCTGTAGTATGCACGTATGGTGAACCGTTATGTGATGAAGTCGGAGCATGATTTATTTTTTGATTGTCTTCCTTATGAGTGGCGGTCGGGGATGAGCGATGGTCTTTTCCTACCAATCTATCCCCCTAGGAGCATGCGCATAATACTCTGCTTTGATAACTTATAGATTTTTGCAATAAGTATGTGAGTTCTTTATGACTAATGTTGAGTCGATGGATTATACGCACTCTCGCCCTTCCACCTTTGCTAGCCTCTCTAATACCGCGCACCTTTCACCGGTATCATACACCCACCATATACCTTCCTCAAAACAGCCACCATACCTACCTATTATGGCATCTCCATAGCCATTCCGAGATATATTGCCATGCAACTTTCCACCGTTCCGTTTATTATGACACACTCCATCATTGTCATATTTCTTAGCATGATCATGTAGTCAACATCGTATTTGTGGCAAAGCCACCGTTCATAATTCTTTCATACATGTCACTCATGAGTTATTGCATATCCCGGTACACCACTAAGGCATTCATATAAAGTCATATTTTTTTCTAAGTATCGAGTTGTAATTGTTGAGTTGTAAGAAAAATATAAGTGTGATGATCATCATTATTAGAGCATTGTCCCAGTGAGGAAAGGATGATGGAGACTATGATTCCCCCACAAGTCGGGATGAGACTCCGGACGAAGAATAAAAAAAAGAAAAGAGGCCATAAAAAAGAGAAAAGTCCCAAATAAAAAAATGAGAGAAAAAGAGAGAAGGGACAATGTTACTATCCTTTTACCACACTTGTGCTTCAAAGTAGCACCATGATTTCATAGTAGAGAGTCTCTCATGTTATCACTTTCATATACTAGTGGGAATTTTTCATTATAGAACTTGGCTTGTATATTCCAATGATGGGCTTCCTCAAAATGCCCTAGGTCTTCATGAGAAAGCAAGTTGGATGCACACCCACTTAGTTTCTTTTTGAGCTTTCATATACTTATAGCTCTAGTGCATCTGTTGCATGGCAATCCCTACTCACTCACATTGATATCTATTGATGGGCATCTCCATAGCCCGTTGATATGCCTAGTTGATGTGAGACTATCTTCTCCCTTTTTGTCTTCTCCACAACCACCACTCTATTCCACCTATAGTGCTATATCCATGGCTCACGCTCATGTATTGCGTGAAGATTGAAAAAGTTTTGAGAATGTCAAAAGTATGAAACAATTGCTTGGCTTGTCATCGGGGTTGTGCATGATTTAAATATTTTGTGTGGTGAAGACAGAGCATAGCCAGACTATACGATTTTGTAGGGATAACTTTCTTTGGCCATGTTATTTTGAGAAGACATAATTTCTTAGTTAGTATGCTTGAAGTATTATTATTTTTATGTCAATATTAAACTTTTGTCTTGAATCTTTCGGATCTGAATATTCATACCACAATTAAGAAGAATTACATTAAAATTATGCCAAGTAGCACTCCACATCAAAAATTCTGTTTTTATCATTTACCTACTCGAGGACGAGCAGGAATTAAGCTTGGGGATGCTTGATACGTCTCCAACGTATCTATAATTTTTGATTGCTCCATGCTATATTATCTACTGTTTTGGACATTATTGGGCTTTATTATCCACTTTTATATTATTTTTGGGACTAACCTATTAACCGGAGGCCCAGCCCAAAATTGCTGCTTTTTGCCTATTTTAGGGTTTCGAAGAAGAGGAATATCAAACGGAGTCCAAACGGAATGAAACCTTCGGGAACGTGATTTTCTCAACGAACAAGACCCGGGAGACATGGACCCTACGTCAATAAAGAAAAGAGGAGTCCACGAGGTAGGGGCACGCCTACCCCCCCCAGGCGCGCCCTCCACCCTCGTGGGCCCCCTGTTGCTCCACCGACGTACTCCTTCCTCCTATATATACCTACGTACTCCCAAACGATCAGATACGAAGCCAAAAACCTAATTCCACCACCGCAACTTTCTATATCCACATGATCCCATCTTGGGGCCTGTTCCGGAGCTCTGCCGGAGGGGGCATCGATCACGGAGGGCTTCTACATCAACACCATAGCCCCTCTGATGAAGTGTGAGTAGTTTACCTCAGACCTACGGGTCCATATTTAGTAGCTAGATGGCTTCTTCTCTCTTTTTGGATGTCAGTACAATGTTCTCCCCCTCTCTTGTGGAGAACTATTCGATGTAATCTTCTTTTTGCGGTGTGTTTGTTGAGACCGATGAATTGTGGGTTTATGATCAAGTCTATCTATGAATAATATTTGAATCTTATCTGAATTCTTTTATGTATGATTGGTTATCTTTGCAAGTCTCTTCGAATTATCAGTTTGGTTTGGCCTACTAGATTGATCTTTCTTGCAATGGAGAAGTGCTTAGCTTTGGGTTAAATCTTGCGGTGTCCTTTCCCAGTGACAGTAGGGGCAGCAAGGCACGTATTGTATTGTTGCCATCGAGGATAATAAGATGGGGTTTTCTTCATATTGCATGAGTCTATCCCTCTACATCATGTCATCTTGCTTAAGGCGTTACTCTGTTTTTAACTTAATACTCTAGATGCATGCTGGATAGCGGTCGATGAGTGGAGTAATAGTAGTAGATGCAGGCAGGAGTCGGTCTACTTGTCTCGGACGTGATGCCTATATACATGATCATACCTAGATATTCTCATAATTATGCTCAATTTTGTCAATTGCTCAACAGTAATTTGTTCACCCATCGTAGAATACTTATGCTCTCGAGAGAAGCCACTAGTGAAACCTATGGCCCTCGGATCTATCTTCATCATATTAATCTCCTACTACTTAGTTATTTCCTTTGCTTTCTACTTTACCTTTATTTTACTTTGCATCTTTATCACAAAAATACCAAAAATATTATCTTATCATATCTATCAGATCTCACTCTCGTAAGTGGCCGTGTAGGGATTGACAACCCCTATTCGTGTTGGTTGCGAGGATTTATTTGTTTTGTGTAGGTACGAGGGACTCATGCGTAGCCTCCTACTGGATTGATACCTTGGTTCTCAAAAACTGAGGGAAATACTTACGCTACTTTGCTGCATCATCCCTTCCTCTTTGGGGAAAACCAACGGAGTGCTCACGAGGTAGCAATAAGGATTTCTAGCGCCGTTGCCGGGGAGGTCTACGCAAAAGTCAACATACCAAGTACCCATCACATACCCTTATCTCCCGCATTACATTATTTGCCATTTGCCTCTCGTTTTCCTCTCCCCCACTTCACCCTTGTCTTTTTATTCGCCCTCTCTTTCTCTATTTGCCTCTTTTTGCCCACTTGCTTTTTGTTTGCTTGTGTGTTAGTTTGCTTGCTTATCGTTATGGCTAGTCCCTTATCTTCTCCGTTGTCTCCCGAGAATGAAATTCTAAATTTTAAGCAAAGAGAGGGAGAAAATCTAAAAGATGCTTGGTATAGAATTTGCAATGCTCAAAATAGAACTACTAGGAAGCAATCTACTTCCATTCTTCTTCACAATTTTTATGTAGGCATTACTCCTTGGCATCGTTATGTTCTTGATACTATTACCGGAGGGAATTTTTTGGGTAGCCATACTTTTGATTCTTATAATGCTATGTTAGATTTATTTAGCTCACCTCCTCTCTTGGTTAATGGAACTATATTAACTTTGGAGCATGTAATGCAAAGGCTTGAAATTATTGAAAATAAGGTTGCTACCGTAGAGTTAATTGAAAATTTGGATAAAAAGATCGACAGCCGAATCTCTCAATATGGATCTAAAGTAGGAATTACTTTGAAAGATATTATAGAAAAGGAACCCATAGTTAATGAAAAAATAAATCACGATTCCGTTAGGATCGATAAACTTGAGGATATTATTACCAACTTGGGAACCGCTTTTTCTTTCGTAAAGAATACTCCAAGTCCTTCCACTAAAGTTGCCAAGCTTATGTACGTTCCTAAAAATAAGGGTGAATCCTCTAGTAAGGATGTGGATCTCAAATCTATAAGTATTCATCCCAATCTTTTTACTATCATTAAGGAACCATTTGTTACAAATGAATTTTTAGATATTGTGCCTAAAAGTTTGATAATTAATAAAAAGAAAGAAATTACTAAAGATGGTAGATGCCTAATTGAAGAATTGCCTACCAAAGATGGCAATACCTAGATCTATTCTTGCTTGTTATGCCTAGCTAGGGGCGTTAAACGATAGCGCTTGTTGGGAGGCAACCCAATTTTATTTTTATTCCTTGACTTTTTGCTCCTGTTTAGTAATAAATAATTTATCGAGCCTCTGTTTTGGTTGTGTTTTTTGTGTTTAATTAGTGTTTGTGCCAAGTAGAACCTTTGGGAAGACTTGGGGAAAGTCTTGTTGAACTTGCTGTAAAAACAGAAACTTTGGCGCTCACGAGAACTGCTGCCATTTTTATTTGGAAAGTGCTATTTAGTTAATTCTATTTGCAGATGATTAATAGATAAATTCCTCATGTCCAGAAATTTATTTTAGAATTTTTGGGGTCCCAGATCTTGCGCTAGATACAGATTACTACAGACTGTTCTGTTTTTGACAGATTCTGTTTTTCGTGTGTTGATTGCTTATTTTGATGAATCTATGGCTAGTAAAATAGTTTATAAACCATAGAGAAGTTGGAATACATCAGGTATAACACCAATATAAATAAAGAATGAGTTCATTACAGTACCTTGAAGTGGTCTTTTATTTTCTTTCGCTAACGGAGCTCACGAAATTTTTCTACTTTAAGTTTTTAAGTTTTGTGTTGTGAAGTTTTCAAGTTTTGGGTAAAGATTTGATGATTATGGAACAAGGAGTGGAAAGAGCCTAAGCTTGGGGATGCCCATGGCACCCCCAAGATAATCTAAGGACACCTAAAAGCCAAAGCTTGGGGATGCCCCGGAAGGCATCCCCTCTTTCGTCTACTTCTATCGGTAACTTTACTTGGAGCTATATTTTTATTCGTCACATGATATGTGTTTTGCTTGGAGCGTCTTGTATTATTTGAGTCTTTTCTTTTTAGTTTACCACAATCATCCTTGCTGTACACACCTTTTGAGAGAGCCATACATTATTTGGAATTTTTTAGAATACTCTATGTGCTTCGCTTATATCTTTTGACCTATATAATTTTGCTCTAGTACTTCACTTATATCTTTTAGAGCACGGTGGTGTATTTGTTTTATAGAAACTATTGATCTCTCATGCTTCACTTAGATTATTTTGAGGGTCTTTAATAGCATGGTAATTTGCTTAAAATCCTAAATATGCTTGGTATACAAGATTAATAATAAAACTTTCTTATGAGTGTGTTGAATACTATGATAAGTTTGATACTTGATAATTGTTTTGAGATATGGAGATGGTGATATTAAAGTCATGCTAGTTGAGTAGTTGTGAATTTGATAAATACTTGTATTAAAGTTTGTGATTCCTGTAGGATGCACGTATGGTGAACCGTTATGTGATGAAGTCGGAGCATGATTTATTTTTTGATTGTCTTCCTTATGAGTGGCGGTCGGGGATGAGCGATGGTCTTTTCCTACCAATCTATCCCCCTAGGAGCATGCGCATAATACTCTGCTTTGATAACTTATAGATTTTTGCAATAAGTATGTGAGTTCTTTATGACTAATGTTGAGTCGATGGATTATACGCACTCTCGCCCTTCCACCTTTGCTAGCCTCTCTAATACCGCGCACCTTTCACCGGTATCATACACCCACCATATACCTTCCTCAAAACAGCCACCATACCTACCTATTATGGCATCTCCATAGCCATTCCGAGATATATTGCCATGCAACTTTCCACCGTTCCGTTTATTATGACACACTCCATCATTGTCATATTTCTTAGCATGATCATGTAGTCAACATCGTATTTGTGGCAAAGCCACCGTTCATAATTCTTTCATACATGTCACTCATGAGTTATTGCATATCCCGGTACACCACTAAGGCATTCATATAAAGTCATATTTTGTTCTAAGTATCGAGTTGTAATTGTTGAGTTGTAAGAAAAATATAAGTGTGATGATCATCATTATTAGAGCATTGTCCCAGTGAGGAAAGGATGATGGAGACTATGATTCCCCCACAAGTCGGGATGAGACTCCGGACGAAGAATAAAAAAAAGAAAAGAGGCCATAAAAAAGAGAAAAGTCCCAAATAAAAAAATGAGAGAAAAAGAGAGAAGGGACAATGTTACTATCCTTTTACCACACTTGTGCTTCAAAGTAGCACCATGATTTCATAGTAGAGAGTCTCTCATGTTATCACTTTCATATACTAGTGGGAATTTTTCATTATAGAACTTGGCTTGTATATTCCAATGATGGGCTTCCTCAAAATGCCCTAGGTCTTCATGAGAAAGCAAGTTGGATGCACACCCACTTAGTTTCTTTTTGAGCTTTCATATACTTATAGCTCTAGTGCATCTGTTGCATGGCAATCCCTACTCACTCACATTGATATCTATTGATGGGCATCTCCATAGCCCGTTGATATGCCTAGTTGATGTGAGACTATCTTCTCCCTTTTTGTCTTCTCCACAACCACCACTCTATTCCACCTATAGTGCTATATCCATGGCTCACGCTCATGTATTGCGTGAAGATTGAAAAAGTTTTGAGAATGTCAAAAGTATGAAACAATTGCTTGGCTTGTCATCGGGGTTGTGCATGATTTAAATATTTTGTGTGGTGAAGACAGAGCATAGCCAGACTATACGATTTTGTAGGGATAACTTTCTTTGGCCATGTTATTTTGAGAAGACATAATTTCTTAGTTAGTATGCTTGAAGTATTATTATTTTTATGTCAATATTAAACTTTTGTCTTGAATCTTTCGGATCTGAATATTCATACCACAATTAAGAAGAATTACATTAAAATTATGCCAAGTAGCACTCCACATCAAAAATTCTGTTTTTATCATTTACCTACTCGAGGACGAGCAGGAATTAAGCTTGGGGGTGCTTGATACGTCTCCAACGTATCTATAATTTTTGATTGCTCCATGCTATATTATCTACTGTTTTGGACATTATTGGGCTTTATTATCCACTTTTATATTATTTTTGGGACTAACCTATTAACCGGAGGCCCAGCCCAAAATTGCTGCTTTTTGCCTATTTTAGGGTTTCGAAGAAGAGGAATATCAAACGGAGTCCAAACGGAATGAAACCTTCGGGAACGTGATTTTCTCAACGAACAAGACCCGGGAGACATGGACCCTACGTCAATAAAGAAAAGAGGAGTCCACGAGGTAGGGGCACGCCTACCCCCCCCAGGCGCGCCCTCCACCCTCGTGGGCCCCCTGTTGCTCCACCGACGTACTCCTTCCTCCTATATATACCTACGTACTCCCAAACGATCAGATACGAAGCCAAAAACCTAATTCCACCACCGCAACTTTCTATATCCACATGATCCCATCTTGGGGCCTGTTCCGGAGCTCTGCCGGAGGGGGCATCGATCACGGAGGGCTTCTACATCAACACCATAGCCCCTCTGATGAAGTGTGAGTAGTTTACCTCAGACCTACGGGTCCATATTTAGTAGCTAGATGGCTTCTTCTCTCTTTTTGGATGTCAGTACAATGTTCTCCCCCTCTCTTGTGGAGAACTATTCGATGTAATCTTCTTTTTGCGGTGTGTTTGTTGAGACCGATGAATTGTGGGTTTATGATCAAGTCTATCTATGAATAATATTTGAATCTTATCTGAATTCTTTTATGTATGATTGGTTATCTTTGCAAGTCTCTTCGAATTATCAGTTTGGTTTGGCCTACTAGATTGATCTTTCTTGCAATGGAGAAGTGCTTAGCTTTGGGTTAAATCTTGCGGTGTCCTTTCCCAGTGACAGTAGGGGCAGCAAGGCACGTATTGTATTGTTGCCATCGAGGATAATAAGATGGGGTTTTCTTCATATTGCATGAGTCTATCCCTCTACATCATGTCATCTTGCTTAAGGCGTTACTCTGTTTTTAACTTAATACTCTAGATGCATGCTGGATAGCGGTCGATGAGTGGAGTAATAGTAGTAGATGCAGGCAGGAGTCGGTCTACTTGTCTCGGACGTGATGCCTATATACATGATCATACCTAGATATTCTCATAATTATGCTCAATTTTGTCAATTGCTCAACAGTAATTTGTTCACCCATCGTAGAATACTTATGCTCTCGAGAGAAGCCACTAGTGAAACCTATGGCCCTCGGGTCTATCTTCATCATATTAATCTCCTACTACTTAGTTATTTCCTTTGCTTTCTACTTTACCTTTATTTTACTTTGCATCTTTATCACAAAAATACCAAAAATATTATCTTATCATATCTATCAGATCTCACTCTCGTAAGTGGCCGTGTAGGGATTGACAACCCCTATTCGTGTTGGTTGCGAGGATTTATTTGTTTTGTGTAGGTACGAGGGACTCGTGCGTAGCCTCCTACTGGATTGATACCTTGGTTCTCAAAAACTGAGGGAAATACTTACGCTACTTTGCTGCATCATCCCTTCCTCTTTGGGGAAAACCAACGGAGTGCTCACGAGGTAGCAATAAGGATTTCTAGCACCGTTGCCGGGGAGGTCTACGCAAAAGTCAACATACCAAGTACCCATCACATACCCTTATCTCCCGCATTACATTATTTGCCATTTGCCTCTCGTTTTCCTCTCCCCCACTTCACCCTTGTCTTTTTATTCGCCCTCTCTTTCTCTATTTGCCTCTTTTTGCCCACTTGCTTTTTGTTTGCTTGTGTGTTAGTTTGCTTGCTTATCGTTATGGCTAGTCCCTTATCTTCTCCGTTGTCTCCCGAGAATGAAATTCTAAATTTTAAGCAAAGAGAGGGAGAAAATCTAAAAGATGCTTGGTATAGAATTTGCAATGCTCAAAATAGAACTACTAGGAAGCAATCTACTTCCATTCTTCTTCACAATTTTTATGTAGGCATTACTCCTTGGCATCGTTATGTTCTTGATACTATTACCGGAGGGAATTTTTTGGGTAGCCATACTTTTGATTCTTATAATGCTATGTTAGATTTATTTAGCTCACCTCCTCTCTTGGTTAATGGAACTATATTAACTTTGGAGCATGTAATGCAAAGGCTTGAAATTATTGAAAATAAGGTTGCTACCGTAGAGTTAATTGAAAATTTGGATAAAAAGATCGACAGCCGAATCTCTCAATATGGATCTAAAGTAGGAATTACTTTGAAAGATATTATAGAAAAGGAACCCATAGTTAATGAAAAAATAAATCACGATTCCGTTAGGATCGATAAACTTGAGGATATTATTACCAACTTGGGAACCGCTTTTTCTTTCGTAAAGAATACTCCAAGTCCTTCCACTAAAGTTGCCAAGCTTATGTACGTTCCTAAAAATAAGGGTGAATCCTCTAGTAAGGATGTGGATCTCAAATCTATAAGTATTCATCCCAATCTTTTTACTATCATTAAGGAACCATTTGTTACAAATGAATTTTTAGATATTGTGCCTAAAAGTTTGATAATTAATAAAAAGAAAGAAATTACTAAAGATGGTAGATGCCTAATTGAAGAATTGCCTACCAAAGATGGCAATACCTAGATCTATTCTTGCTTGTTATGCCTAGCTAGGGGCGTTAAACGATAGCGCTTGTTGGGAGGCAACCCAATTTTATTTTTATTCCTTGACTTTTTGCTCCTGTTTAGTAATAAATAATTTATCGAGCCTCTGTTTTGGTTGTGTTTTTTGTGTTTAATTAGTGTTTGTGCCAAGTAGAACCTTTGGGAAGACTTGGGGAAAGTCTTGTTGAACTTGCTGTAAAAACAGAAACTTTGGCGCTCACGAGAACTGCTGCCATTTTTATTTGGAAAGTGCTATTTAGTTAATTCTATTTGCAGATGATTAATAGATAAATTCCTCATGTCCAGAAATTTATTTTAGAATTTTTGGGGTCCCAGATCTTGCGCTAGATACAGATTACTACAGACTGTTCTGTTTTTGACAGATTCTGTTTTTCGTGTGTTGATTGCTTATTTTGATGAATCTATGGCTAGTAAAATAGTTTATAAACCATAGAGAAGTTGGAATACATCAGGTATAACACCAATATAAATAAAGAATGAGTTCATTACAGTACCTTGAAGTGGTCTTTTATTTTCTTTCGCTAACGGAGCTCACGAAATTTTTCTACTTTAAGTTTTTAAGTTTTGTGTTGTGAAGTTTTCAAGTTTTGGGTAAAGATTTGATGATTATGGAACAAGGAGTGGAAAGAGCCTAAGCTTGGGGATGCCCATGGCACCCCCAAGATAATCTAAGGACACCTAAAAGCCAAAGCTTGGGGATGCCCCGGAAGGCATCCCCTCTTTCGTCTACTTCTATCGGTAACTTTACTTGGAGCTATATTTTTATTCGTCACATGATATGTGTTTTGCTTGGAGCGTCTTGTATTATTTGAGTCTTTTCTTTTTAGTTTACCACAATCATCCTTGCTGTACACACCTTTTGAGAGAGCCATACATTATTTGGAATTTTTTAGAATACTCTATGTGCTTCGCTTATATCTTTTGACCTATATAATTTTGCTCTAGTACTTCACTTATATCTTTTAGAGCACGGTGGTGTATTTGTTTTATAGAAACTATTGATCTCTCATGCTTCACTTAGATTATTTTGAGGGTCTTTAATAGCATGGTAATTTGCTTAAAATCCTAAATATGCTTGGTATACAAGATTAATAATAAAACTTTCTTATGAGTGTGTTGAATACTATGATAAGTTTGATACTTGATAATTGTTTTGAGATATGGAGATGGTGATATTAAATTCAAGCTAGTTGAGTAGTTGTGAATTTGATAAATACTTGTGTTAAAGTTTGTGATTCCTTTAGCATGCATGTATGGTGAACCGTTATGTGATGAAGTCGGAGCATGATTTATTTTTTGATTTGTCTTCCTTATGAGTGGCGTTCGGGGACGAGCGATGGTCTTTTCCAACCAATCTATCCCCCTAGGAGCATGCGCGTAATACTTTGCTTTGATAACTTGTAGATTTTTGCAATAAGTATATGAGTTCTTTATGACTAATGTTGAGTCCATGGATTATACGCACTCTCACCCTTCCACCTTTGCTAGCCTCTCTAATACCGCGCACCTTTCGCCGGTATCATACACCCACCATATACCTTCCTCAAAACAGCAACCATACCTACCTATTATGGCATCTCCATAGCCATTCCGAGATATATTGCCATGCAACTTTCCACCGTTCAGTTTATTATGACACACTCCATCATTGTCATATTTCTTAGCATGATCATGTAGTCGACATCGTATTTGTGGCAAAGCCACCGTTCATAATTCTTTCATACATGTCACTCATGAGTTATTGCATATCCCGGTACACCACCAGAGGCATTCATATAAAGTCATATTTTGTTCTAAGTATCGAGTTGTAATTGTTGAGTTGTAAGAAAAATAAAAGTGTGATGATCATCATTATTAGAGCATTGTCCCAGTGAGGAAAGGATGATGGAGACTATGATTCCCCCACAAGTCGGGATGAGACTCCGGACGAAGAATAAAAAAAGAAAAGAGGCCATAAAAAAGAGAAAAGTCCCAAATAAAAAAATGAGAGAAAAAGAGAGAAGGGACAATGTTACTATCCTTTTACCACACTTGTGATTCAAAGTAGCACCATGATTTCATAGTAGAGAGTCTCTCATGTTATCACTTTCATATACTAGTGGGAATTTTTCATTATAGAACTTGGCTTGTATATTCCAATGATGGGCTTCCTCAAAATGCCCTAGGTCTTCATGAGCAAGCAAGTTGGATGCACACCCACTTAGTTTCTTTTTGAGCTTTCATATACTTATAGATCTAGTGCATCTGTTGCATGGCAATCCCTACTCACTCACATTGATATCTATTGATGGGCATCTCCATAGCCCGTTGATATGCCTAGTTGATGTGAGACTATCTTCTCCCTTTTTGTCTTCTCCACAACCACCACTCTATTCCACCTATAGTGCTATATCCATGGCTCACGCTCATGTATTGCGTGAAGATTGAAAAAGTTTTGAGAATGTCAAAATTATGAAACAATTGCTTGGCTTGTCATCGGGGTTGTGCATGATTTAAATATTTTGTGTGGTGAAGATAGAGCATAGCCAGACTATATGATTTTGTAGGGATAACTTTCTTTGGCCATGTTATTTTGAGAAGACGTAATTGCTTTGTTAGTATGCTTGAAGTATTATTATTTTTATGTCAATATTAACTTTTGTCTTGAATCTTTCGGATCTGAATATTCATACCACAATTAAGAAGAATTACATTAAAATTATGCCAAGTAGCAGCCCGCATAAAAAATTCTATTTTTATCATTTACCTACTCGAGGACGAGCAGGAATTAAGCTTGGGGATGCTTGATACGTATCCAACGTATCTATAATTTTTGATTGCTCCATGCTATTATCTACTGTTTTGGACATTATAGGGCTTTATTATCCACTTTTATATTATTTTTGGGACTAACCTATTAACCGGAGGCCCAGCCCAGAATTGCTATTTTTTGCCTATTTTAGGGTTTCGAAGAAAAGGAATATCAAACGGAGTCCAAACGGAATGAAACCTTCGGGAACATGATTTTCTCAACAAACAAGACTCGGGAGACTTGGACCCTACGTCAAGAAAAAAAAGAGGAGGCCACGAGGTAGGGGGCGCGCCTACCCCCCCCCCTCCCCAGGCGCGCCCTCCACCCTCGTGGGCCCCCTGTTGCTCCACCGACGTACTCCTTCCTCCTATATATATCTACGTACCCCCAAACGATCAGATACGGAGCCAAAAATCTAATTCCACCGCCGCAACTTTATGTATCCACGAGATCCCATCTTGGGGCCTGTTCCGAAGCTCCGCCGGAGGGGGCATCGATCACAGAGGGCTTCTACATCAACACCATAGCCCCTCCGATGAAGTGTGAGTAGTTTACCTCAGACCTACGGGTCCATAGTTAGTAGCTAGATGGCTTCTTCTCTCTTTTTGGATCTCAGTACGATGTTCTCCCCCTCTCTTGTGGAGAACTATTCGATGTAATCTTCTTTTGCGGTGTGTTTGTTGAGACAGATGAATTGTGGGTTTATGATCAAGTCTATCTATGAATAATATTTGAATCTTCTCTGAATTATTTTATGTATGATTGGTTATCTTTGTAAGTCTCTTCGAATTATCAGTTTGGTTTGTCCTACTAGATTGATCTTTCTTGCAATGGGAGAAGTGCTTAGCTTTGGGTTCAATCTTGCGGTGTCCTTTCCCAGTGACAGTTGGGGCAGCAAGGCACGTATTGTATTGTTGCCATCAAGGATAACAAGATGGGGTTTTCTTCATATTGCATGAGTCTATCCCTCTACATCATGTCATCTTGCTTAAGGCGTTACTCTGTTTTTAACTTAATACTCTAGATGCATACTGGATAGCGGTCGATGAGTGGAGTAATAGTAGTAGATGCAGGCAGGAGTTGGTCTACTTGTCTCAGACGTGATGCCTATATACATGATCATACCTAGATATTCTCATAATTATGCTCAATTCTGTCAATTGCTCAACAGTAATTTGTTCACCCACCGTAGAATACTTATGCTCTCGAGAGAAGCCACTAGTGAAACCTACGGCCCCCGGGTCTATATTCATAATATTAATCTCCTACTACTTAGTTATTTCCTTTGCTTTCTACTTTACCTTTATTTTACTTTGCATCTTTATCACAAAAATACCAAAAATATTATCTTATCATATCTATCAGATCTCACTCTCGTAAGTGGCCGTGTAGGGATTGACAACCCCTATTCGCGTTGGTTGCAAGGATTTATTTGTTTTGTGTAGGTACGAGGGACTCATGCCTAGCCTCCTACTGGATTGATACCTTGGTTCTCAAAAACTAAGGGAAATACTTACGCTACTTTGATGCATCATCCCTTCCTCTTCGGGGAAAACCAACGCAGTGCTCAAGAGGTAGTAGCCGGTATCTACGCGGGCCATAGGCCTAAAAGTGTCATGGGCCATTATCAGATGGGCTGTAAGTAGGCCGGATTCAACGCGGGCTGTAATTAGGCCCAACTATTACACGGGCCATTAACAGGCCGATAGGCCAGTTGGGCTGAAATTTATCCACGAAGTCTACGGACCGTTAAGAAGCCTATAGTTACTTCAGACAGGAAATGGCCCAGTTTCTGCATGGGCCGTTAAATGGCCTAAAGTTAAACCGGGCCGACAACGTCCCAGATGCACCATGGGCCGCTAACAGGCCAAAACTATTATCGGGCCGAACTGGTAAACGGGCATTTAACAGGCTGAAATATAAACATGTCTTAGTATGGGCCCAAAAGAACAGTGGCCTGTTAATGGGCCTGATCCGATATGGGCCATAATTTGGCCCAAAACACGGCAGGCTGTGAACGGGCCTAATCCGATATGGGCCGTAATTTGGCCCAAAACACGGCAGGCTGTGAACGGGCCTGATCTGGTATGGGCCTCAATTTGGCACAAAACATGGCAGGCTGTTAACAGGCCATCCCACTAGTGTCTGAAAAAACATGGTGGGCCTTTAGCCGGGCCAACCTTTTCACCGGAATGGGCCTCTGTTGGGTCATGCCACGTGTCGACGTATCATAGGCACCTCCTATCCAATGAGTGGATGACATCTGTCCGAACTTGAGCCGACACGTGTTTCCTTCGGCCAATCAGAATTTTGCACGTGGAAAATTCCCATTGGTCCGGGCTGTTAACGGGTTATCAGATCCAAAACTAGACCCGATAGCTTAACGGCGTCCCGTTATGGTGGATGCCACGTGTCAGTCACCCTTGACGAAAGCACTTCTATGACCCGTGATTTATTGTCATGGAAGTGGACACTTCCGTGATGATAATTTTGGTAATGTCATGGAACACTTCTACGGCAGCACAGGTATGACTATCTTGATTCTGTCACAAATTTGTCATGGATGTACATGCATGACAGAAAACGTGACCTACTGTGACAAACACGTATCATCACGGAAGTGTATTTCTTTTGTAGTGCACCTAGCGGTGCATCAAGGACATAATTCTTCTGTGCAGCAATGAGGATAATCCTCAAATCACGGACCCAGTCCGCATCATTGCTACTATCATCTTTCAACTTATTTTTCTCTAGGAACATATCAAAAAATAAATGGGGAGCTACATCGCAAGCTATTGATCTACAACATAGATATGCAAAAACTATCAGGACTAAGTTCATGATAAATTAAGTTCAATTAATCATATTACTTAAGAACTCCCACTTAGATAGACATCCCTCTAGTCATCTAAATGATCGTGTGATCCATATCAACTAAAGCATGTCCGATCATCGCGTGAGACAGAGTAGCTTTCAATGGTGAACATCACTATGTTGATCATATCTACTATATGATTCACGTTCGACCTTTTGGTCTCAGTGTTCCGAGGCCATATCTGCATATGCTAGGCTTGTCAAGTTTAACTCGAGTATTCTGCATATGCAAAACTGGCTTACACCCGTTGTATGTGAACGTAGAGCTTATCACAACTGATCATCACGTGGTGTCTCAGCACAAAGAACTGTCGTAATGGTGCATACTGAGGGAGAACACTTATACCTTGAAATTTTAGTAAGGGATCATCTCATAATACTACTGTCGTACTAAGCAAAATAAGATGCATAAAAGATAAACATCACATGCAATCAAAATATGTGACATGATATGGCCATCATCATCTTGTGCTTTTGATCTCCATCGTCACCAGCATGACACCATGATCTCCATCATCTTGATCTCTATCAATGTGTCGTCACATGGTCGTCTCGCCAACTATTGCTTTTACAACTATTGCTATCGCATTGCGATAAAGTGAAGCAATTATATGGTGCTTGTATCTTATGGAATAAAGAGACAACCATAAGGCTACTGCCAGTTGCCGATAACTTTAACAAAACATGATCATCTCATACAACAATTTATATCTCATCATGTCTTGACCATATCACATCACAACATGCCCTGCAAAAACAAGTTAGACGTCCTCTACTTTGTTGTTGCAAGTTTTACGTGGCTGCTACAGACTTCTAGCAAGAACCGTTCTTACCTACGCATCAAAACCACAACGGTTTTTTATCAAGTGTGTTGTTTTAACCTTCAACAAGGACCGGGCATAGTCACACTCGATTCAACTAAAGTTGGAGAAATAGACACCCACTAGCCACCTATGTGCGAAGCACGGCGGTAGAACCAGTCTCATGAACGCAGTCATGTAATGTCGGTCTAGGCCGCTTCATCCAACAATACCGCCGAATCAAAGTATGACATGCTGGTAAGCAGTATGACTATTATCGCCCACAACTCTTTGTGTTCTACTCATGCATATAACATCTACACATAGACTTGGCTCTGATACCACTGTTGGGGAACGTAGTATTTCAAAAAAACTGCCTATGATCATGCAAGATCTATCTAGGAGAAGCATAGCAACGAGTAGGGAGAGTGTGTCTACGTACCCTCGTAGACCGAAAGCGGAAGCGTTTAGTAAGGCGGTTGATGTAGTCGAACGTCTTCACGATCCAACCGATCCAAGTACCGAACGTACGGCACCTCTGTGATCAGCACACATTCAGCTCGGTGACATCCCTCGAACTCTTGAACCATTTCAGGCTGAGGGAGAGTTCCGTCAGCACGACGGCGTGGTGACAGTGATGATGAAGTTACCGACGCAGGGCTTCGCCTAAGCACTACGACGATATGACCGAGGTGTGTAACTGTGGAGGGGGGCACCGCACACGGCTAAAAGATCAACTTGTGTGTCTATGGGGTGCCCCCTCCTTCATATATAAAGGAGGGAGGGAGGAGGCCGCCGGCCCCTAGAGGCGCGCCCAGGGGGGAATCCTACTCCAAATAGGAATCGCACCCCCCCTTTCCTAGTCCAAGTAGGAGAAGAAGGAAGGAGATGGAGAGGGAGGGGGAAAGAGGGGTCACGCCCCCTCCCCTAGTCCTATTCGGACTCCCCTTGGGGGGCGGGCGCCACCTCCTGGCTGCTGCCCTCTCTCTCCCCTAAGGCCCACTAAGGCCCATTACTTCCCCAGGGGGGTTCCGGTAACCCCTCCGGCACTCCCGTTTTATCCGAAACTATCCGGAACACTTCCGGTGTCCGAATAACATGGTCCGGTATATAAATCTTTATGTCTCAACCATTTTGAGGCTCCTTGTCATGTCCGTAATCTCATCCGGGACTCCAAACAACCTTCGGTACATCAAATCACATAACTCATAATACAAATCGTCATCGAACGTTAAGCGTGCGGACCCTACGGGTTCAAGAACTATGTAGACATGACCGAGACACATATCCGGTCAATAACCAATAGCGGAACCTGGATGCTCACATTGGCTCCTACATATTCTACGAAGATCTTTATCGGTCAAACCGCATAACAACATACGTTTTCCCTTTGTCGTCGGTATGTTACTTGCCCGAGATTCGATCGTCGGTATCATCATACCTAGTTCAATCTCGTTACCAGCAAGTCTATTTACTCATTCCATAATGCGTCATCCCGTAACTAACTCATTAGTCACATTGCTTGCAAGGCTTATAGTGATGAGCATTACCGAGAGGGCCCAGAGATACCTCTCTGATACATGAGTGACAAATCCTAATCTTGATCTATGCCAACTCAACAAACACCATCGGAGACACCTGTAGAGCATCTTTATAATCACCCAGTTACGTTGTGATGTTTGATAGCACACAAGGTGTTCCTCCGGTATTCAGGAGTTGCATAATCTCATAGTCAGAGGAACATGTATAAGTCATGATGAAAGCAATAGCAATAAAACTAAACGGTCATTTATGCTAAGCTAACGGATGGGTCATGTCCATCACATCATTCTCTAATGATGTGATTCCGTTCATCAAATGATAACACATGTCTATGGTTAGGAAACTTAACCATCTTTGATTAATGAGCTAGTCAAGTAGAGGCATACTAGGGACACTCTGTTTGTCTATGTATTCACACATGTATCAAGTTTCCGGTTAATACAATTATAGCATGAATAATAAACAATTATCATGATATAAGGAAATATAAATAACATATTTATTATTGCCTCTAGGGCATATTTCCTTCAGAGACAACGCACAAATCACCAATACCTGCACAAACAACCAAACAACTTGTACCCAACGCGATAAAGGGGTTGTCAATCCCTTCACTGTTACTTGCAAAAGTGAGATATGATAGAGATAGATAAAACTAAACAAACAATAAAGTAGTTATTTTTGGGTTTTTGAGTTTATAGATCAGAAAGTAAAAGATTGCAAAATAGTTGATCAGAAACTAATATGATGGAAAATAGACTCGGGGCCATAGGTTTCACTAGAGGCTTCTCTCAAGATAGTACATAATACAGTGGGTGAAAAAATTATTGTCGAGCAATATATAGAAAAGCGCAAAGTTATGACGATATCTAAGGCAATGATTATGAAATATAGGCATCACGTCTGTGTCAAGTAGACCGAAACGATTCTGCATCTACTATTATTACTTCACACATCGATCGACTCCTGCCTGCATCTAGAGTATTAAGTTCATGAAGAACAGAGTGACGCATTAAGTAAGATGCACTACTAGGGAAAACCCTAGTAGTAGCGCTTGTTTTATAGCTAGTAGTAGCGCTGGTACCAGCGCTACCACTAAGGCGCTACAGCTAACTAGTAGCAGTAGCGTTGGAAAGGGAGCGCTACTGCTATACCAATTTAGTAATAGCGCTTTCCTCTGGACAGCACTACTGCTACTTGTAAATAGCAATAGCGCTTGTTCTAAAAAACGTTGCTGCTAACTTTTCCTATATTTTTAAAAATACAGCTTATTTTCATTGTGTGGTTTTATATACAGTACTTTCATCATATGATTTTATGACCATGATTACTTATTATATATAACAGTGGGTGAAATGAACGTGGAGTAGATTCAAGTGGAGGCAATATGTGGTGCATGTCGAAAGTACTACTCTAATCCAAACTTGATCTAGTTTGGATTAGTAGTACTTTCGATGTGCACCACATGTTGGATCCACTTGAATCTAATCCAGGTTCATTTCATCGACTAATATATATATATATATATAATAACTCATCATGCTCATATAACAACTTAGCATCATGCATCATCGATCATAATAACAAATAACTCATCATTGGTATCATAATAACAAGTCATACTGATCATCATCGATCATACAACTTCTACTCGATACCACATCATCATCATAGTCATCTAACTAATCCTACTTAGTTGCTCTTAGCACATGATCATGAGTATTATTAACTAGGACCTACTACCTTCTCTTAGGTAAAATAGCATAAAACAAGATAGGCCCTGATTCTCCATTATGGAGAATGGAGATTATCCTATCTCCAATTCTTTCCTTTCGCACAATGTTGCTTCCAAGTACCTCCTTAAGACTGTCCATACATTTTTTCCATTATGTGATTTTCATGTCTCCACTTCTTTGAGAAATCCGATATGGATAGGTGAGATTCGTAGGATGACCTGGACATATGTTCAAAACATCAAGGCAACCATTCTGATACATCAGATGAGGCACACAATCATTCGGGGTTTTCTGTTGAAAAACATAGTAATAACTTCGTAGTTAGCAATGTAGTTAAGTTTTAAAAGAAATTATGCAAAAGATGCACGGATGTCGTAATAGTAAAAAATCTTACCATGGCATCTTCATGGATGTTACCGTAGTTCAACACATGCACTAGTGGCACGTATTGACCATAATGTGGAGGAGTTTTATAATAGATATTGTAATTCTCAAGATCAGTACAAAATGCGACCAGATGATTTTTCTCCTGATAAGTTAACTCAGAGCCATCGGTGTAGTAGGTTCTGTCTACCATGTTTCGCACATTGTTTGAACAATGAAAATAAGCTGTCAATGGAAATAAGCTGTCAACTATTTTGAAATGAACAATATAAATTAGTTAATAACTATGTTTGAGAAACTCACATAGCGGTAGAATTGGAAGCATATCAACAAGGACCCAAATGTCCATATTGTCTTGGTCGATGTCAGGATCACCAAGATCCATGGTGACAAGCATACCCTCATAAAAACCATACATCTTGCAAAGTGCTTCCCAATTTTTGCAACCAAAATGGGTTACGCTCCTAGAATTATACAGATTTACTTCAAAATCCATATCATGATGGGTCCTTAGGTGAATTTTCTTTGTTTCAAAATTTTCATGGTCTTCAAAATCCATCCTCTCCAAGACATAGCATCTTGCATGGCATGGGATAAGCTACTCGAATTGTAAAAGATGGAAATTACACGCTGAAATAGTTGAAGTCATGCTTAATTACGAAAAAAGACTTTTCGTCGTTGCGTACCGTTTCAATATGGAAGGTCTCCTGGAGCTTAATGTTGAAGCACCGATCTTCGTCCAGGTGAGGCCTGTCGCACAGACCTCGATCGTCGTTGCACCAGCTGCACTCCCCCGGGAGACTTTCGTCGTCCGATGACGACATTTCCTACGTTCATAATTCAAAGATTAAACTTGTACAATTCAATATATGTACTATAAAAATTAAATTAGATCATTATTATTCATCACGGGTTGACTATCGGTCTGCCGAGTCTATATGGTGGAGACTCTCCCTCACTGATTCCTCTCTGACATTTGCGACCGTCGGTGATGGTCGTTACTCCTCCTTTCCCTAGTGCATAACAAAGGTCTAGCACAAGGAGAAGAAGGAGAAACGACCCCCACGACAACAGTCGGGATTCTTCGTCCTCTCTCATATATGGTGGATACACTCCCTCATTGATTTTTCGACCGTCGGTGATGGTCGTTATTCCTCCTTCCCCTAGTGCATAACAAAGGTCTAGCACAAGGAGAAGAAGGAAAAATGACCACCACGACAATAGTCGGGCTTCTTCGTCCTCTCTCATATATGGTGGATACACTCCCTCATTGATTTTTCGACCTTCGGTGATGGAGCCTCAACAGACTTAAAGTCAACCTGAAATGTCGTTTAATTGTTTTTTGAGAAAATCCAGGCCAATCGATATTTCCTACATATTCTAGCACAAGTCATGCTAGAATTCACCGAAAGATCCGGCATGACCTTAAAAAAGGACATATCGAGCGCCTGAAATTTGCCGGAACGGAAATTAATCAACACTCTGGCAAAACATAGGCCACTATAGGAGGTGTAACCTGCAAACATGGCCGGCCACTTGGGCTAGCACATATCCTATTTGAGCAACACAAGATATACATGTTTATATCTACATCATATGAGCATTCAAACTTGATGGAGTAGTTTTCCAATTTGAGCATTCAATAAGCAAAACCAAATTGTAAAATAAATTAGTATTCAAATTAGCATTCATTCAATAAGAAAAACTAAACCATCTCTTTTGTCCGTACATCATCGAATATTATCACTAATAGATCTTGAATAGTATCATACACATAACATCAGTAATACGGCTAATACCGTAGCAAACGACGGGTATCGGCATGGTGAGATCCCTGAAGAACCTCCCATGTATTGGAGAAACCTGTCCTCCAACACAACCATGTAGCGACGGACGTGCTCGTCCTCCTCGCTGACACGGTGACGTACCACCTTCGCAGGGTCCTCAAGCCTCCGCACCGTCACTGGACCACCCGACCGCCACCAAAGAAGGTTCGGGTCAACGATGGGCTGGCTCCTCACCAAGCTACGCCCCCTGAAAGGTAGCACCTCCCAGTACCAGCCCGGCGGAGCCCAGTCTCAGACATGGCTCCTCACCGAGCCCAGGCCTCCTCCGCCGAGTCGATGACAAGGATGCGGGATAGGCATCGTCGACGTGGATGCGGGAATAATTGGTTTAACTAAAAAATAAACTAGTTCTATTAATTTTCTTACTAAAAATAAACTAGTTCTATAGTAAAAAATTTAATTAGATCATCAAATCTCATATACCTAAATTTTCTTACTAAAAATAAACTAGTTTTATTAATTCAACTAGTTCAACTAAGCACTTACTATAAATAAAATAAACTAGTACTTAAAATAAACTAGTTTAACTAGCTCTATTAATTTTCTTACTAATTCTATTAAACACTTACTAAAAATAGTAAAAAACTATATTGAGTTTTTTCTATAAACTAAACACCACTGCCCTAAATTAGCATCTACTTAATTAGTTACCTAACCTACTTCCCTAACTAAAAACATCTAAGTTGATTAACTAAATTCACCTAAGTTAATTAACTAAATTCACCTAAGTTACCTAACCTAATGAACTAAATGGAGGGAGGACGAGTACCTCACGGTGGTGGAGGGGGCCGGCGGGGGAGGAGGCCGGCGCGGGGAGGAGGTCGGCGGGGGAGCAGATCCGGTGCGGGCGAGGGTGGCCGGTGGGGGGGAGGGGGGCTGGCGGGGGAGCAAAGCCGGTGCGGGCGAGGGCGACCGGCGGGAGAGCTTCGGCGCGGGGGACGGCGGTGCGCGGGGGAGGGCGAAGAGAGGCGAGTGAGTGTGTGAGGGCGGGGGAGTGAGAGAGAGGTCGAGCGCGGGCTGTTGGGCTGGATAAAGAGCCTGTAGTAGTAGCGCTTATATGTAGAAAGCGCTACTGCTACGTCTGGTAGCAGTAGCGCTTCATACATAAAAGTTCTACTACTATGCCTGGCCTGCCAGCAACGGCCTGGCAATTGTAGTAGTAGCATTTTTTACTAAAACAGCGCTACTGATAAGTGCATAGTAGTAGCGCTTTTTATAAAAAGAGCTACTGATAAGTAGTAGCAACGCTTTGTTATAAAAAGCGCTACTACTATGCTACTGCCTATAAGCATTTCCTAGTAGTGATGACATGATGTAGAGGAATAAACTCAAGCAATATGATGTAAACCCCATCTTTTTATCCTCGATGGCAACAATACAATACATGCCTTGCTGCCCCTACTGTCACTGGGAAAAGACACCGCAAGATTGAACCCAAAGCTAATCACTTCTTCATTGCAAGAAAAACCAATCTAGTTGGCCAAACTAAGCCGATAGTTTGAAGAGAATTACAAAAATATCAAATCATGCATATAAGAATTCAGAGAAGATTCAAATAATATTCATAGATAAGCTGATCATAAATCCACAATTCATTGGGTCTCGAAAAACACACCGCAAAAGAAGATTACATCGGATAAATCTCCAAGAACATCGAGGAGAACATGGTATTAAGAATCGAAGAGAGAGAAGAATCCATCTAGCTACTAGCTATGGACCCGTAGGTCTGAGGTAAACTACTCACGCTTCATCGGAAGGGCAATAGGGTTGATGTAGAAGCCCTCTGTGATCTTGTCGTCTTCTCCAAGGTCTTCTGACTTGGAGTCCAAGTCCAATAGGTGTCTTCTGGTCCAAGAAAAATCATCGCGAAGGTTTTATTCTGTTTGGACTCTGTTTGGTATTCCTTTTATGTGAAGCTCAAAAACAAGGAAACAACAAAAACTGGCACTGGGCTCTAGGTTAATAAGTTAGTCCCAACAGTAATATAAAATAGCGTATTAATGCATATAAAACATCCAAAACAGATAATATAATAGCATGGAATAATCAAAAGTTATAGATACGTTGGAGACGTATCAGCGCACAATCTACCTTGCACAAGCGCATAGACAACCTCGCCACCAACATACGACAACCCGAAGCACGGACAAGGGACTACATCGACGAGTGATGTCTACTACACAACCTTCTTCTTGTAGACGTTGTTGGGCCTCCAAGTGCAGAGGTTTGTAGGACAGTAGCAAATTTCCCTCAAGTGGATGACCTAAGGTTTATCAATCCGTAGGAGGCGTAGGATGAAGATGGTCTCTCTCAAGCAACCCTGCAACCAAATAACAAAGAGTCTCTTGTGTCCCCAACACACCCAATACAATGGTAAATTGTATAGGTGCACTAGTTCGGCAAAGAGATGGTGATACAAGTGCAATATGGATGGTAGATATAGGTTTTTGTAATCTGAAAATATAAAAACAGCAGGTAACTAATGATAAAAGTGAGCGTAAACGGTATTGCAATGCGTTGAAACAAGGCCTAGGGTTCATACTTTCGCTAGTGCAAGTTCCCTCAACAATAATAACATAATTAGATCACATAACTATCCCTCAACATGCAACAAAGAGTCACTCCAAAGACACTAATAGTGGAGAACGAACAAAGAGATTATGGTTGGGTACGAAACCACCTCAAAGTTATTCTTTCCAATCAATCCGTTGGGCTATTCCTATAAGTGTCACAAACAGCCCTAGAGTTCGTACTAGAATAACACCTTAAGACACAAATCAACCAAAACCCTAATGTCACCTAGATACTCCAATGTCACCTCAAGTATCTGTGGGTATTATTATACGATATGCATCACACAATCTCAGATTCATCTATTCAACCAAAACATAGAACCTCAAAGAGTGCCCCAAAGTTTCTACCAGAGAATCACGACGAAAACGTGTGCCAACCCCTATGCATAGTTTCATGGGCGGAACCCGCAAGTTGATCACCAAAACATACATCAAGTGAATCACGTGGTATCCCATTGTCACCACAGATACACACGGCAAGACATATATCAAGTGTTCTCAAATCTTTAAAGACTCAATCCGATAAGATAACTTCAAAGGGGAAACTCAATCCATTACAAGAGAGTAGAGGGGGGAAGAAACATCATAGGATCCAAATATACTAGCAAAGCTCGCCATACATCAAGATCGTATCACCTCAAGAACACGAGAGAGAGAGAGAGATCAAACACATAGCTACTGGTACATACCCTCAGCCCGAGGAGAACTACTCCCTCCTCGTCATGGAGAGCACCGGGATAATGAAGATGGCCACCGGAGAGGGATTCCCCCTCCGGCAGGGTTCCAGAACGGGTCTAGATTGGTTTTCGGTGGCTACGGAGGCTTCTGGCGGCGGAACTCCCGATCTATTGTGCTCCCCGATCGTTTTAGGGTATATGGAGATATATAGGCGGAAGAAGTACGTCAGGGGAGCCACGAGGGGCCCATGAGGGTGGAGGGCGCGCCCCCTGCCTCGTGGCCTCCTCGTTGCTTCCCTTATGCGGAATCCAAGTCTCCCGGGTTGCTTTCCTTCCAAAAATAAGTTCCGTCAAGTTTCAGGTCAATTGGACTCCGTTTGATTTTCCTTTTCTGTGATACTCTAAAACAAGGTAAAAACAGAAACTGGCACTAGGCTCTGGGTTAATAGCTTAGTCCCAAAAATCATATAAAATAGCATATAAAGGCATATAAAACATCCAAGGTTGATAATATAATAGCATGGAACAATCAAAAATTATAGATACGTTGGAGACGTATCAACGACATGTTCGACTACCACAACAAAAGTATGGACAAGCACATGGAGGAAATCCGACAAGTGTTATCCGACTACAAGTCTTGGTCCCCTTCATCATCCTCAAGGCGGCGGCGAGCAAGTCAACCATCTTCAGAGTGCCCAAGTGATGCAAGCGCAATTCGTCCACGTCCATATCTACATGGAGACCATCATCACATTCGTGATCCACATTGTCATGAAGGGAAAGTCTCCTCCAAGAATCATGTGCACGACGACAACGAACGACATCTACTACGAGCTCAAGCATGACAACGACACCATCGACATGAAGATGCTTGAGATGCGGAAACCTACAAGTCCCAACAAGCTCGACATCAAGCTACGACCAACCTTCATGAGCTCAAGAGCAGACCGCGAGACAAGCACCACCAAGAGGATGCTATGGCTACCACCGCCACTTCGGCATATTCGCCAAGTGTTGTCAAGGCATCTTCGCCTTTGGACGTACGACATCTTTGCTTACTTCCCATGAGTACGCCTACATCGACATCATCAAGTCCAAGGAGACCACCTACAAGCGAGGGCGACACTTCCATCTTCGGAAGCCCATCAAGGAAGATGGTTGAGCATGGGCAAGTACCTTCGGTCATGGAGACGAGCTATGAGATGCCACATCATATGGGCCTCATACAAGACGACGACAAGACGGTCGAGCAAGGGCCATCCCCTTCGACCACGGCGAAGAGTGCGAACCTCTTCAACAACATGAAGACGGCGCCCCAACGGGACTCATACTCCGAGTCAAGCTACGAGACCGCACATGAGACTTTATCTTTGGTCTCAAAGGAGAGCGATGATTTTCCACATCCTACAACATTCATCTTTGGAGGCGTTATGGATGAGGAGGTTGAGCATGGGACTATCCCTTCAACCAAGGCGGTGATAGGAGTTGAGCATGGAGACATTTGCACCTACATCTCTCTGACACCCACATATGACGAGATGCCCCAGTTGACATGTGAGGAGAGACACCACCCCATGAGTGAGATGAGTGACTCCACCATATATGACATTGAGTGCATTTCCTATGAGAGGGTGAGTGTGACCGCCACTAGCCCCACACACAAGAGCATGCCACATATCCTATGTGAGGCTAAGAGCCATTTGAGTGACTCTACCAACCATATGAGTGAGAGCATCCTTGAGGGAGTGAGTGAGCCACAACACTTAGTGAGTGAGGTAGTTGAGACGACATGTGAGGCCACTATGATTTCTAATGACTTAACCTCTATTTCGAGTGTGTTTTCCTTTTTGGTTCTAGATCTCCAACAAGATGAAGCGTTATTCCCCGATGAGTCCATACCTCCAATGGGCAAACCAATGGCCATGATGGAAGAAGATGCACCCCCACATAGTACCATCAAGTTGCAACGTCACCTACAACACATGAGCGGAGCTCTAAAGGTAATATAGGTGATGGACCTTCACTTGTCCCACTAGTGGACTATCTCACAAATGATTCCTTGCATGATGTTGATCCATCTATTACCATGCTTCATGCTAGTGCGACTTCCTCATGTCATGACTTACCAATTTATGATGATGAGCATGTCGAGTTGCCTAGTTGTGATGCTATGCTCCATAAGATATCATGTGAAAATTATTTTGGTCACATCATGTTTGACAACCCTTTAAACTTGACATATGCTATGAGTGAGATCTCCCATATTGCATCATTTCAATCTCAACATAGTAACTATGCATGCCCCATTAAAATAAATCCCATTTGCACTTATGGCATTGAAAGTGCAACTAATCCCTGGGTGGTTTTGGTAATTCTTAACAACATATAGCTCATTGAACTAATATCCATTCAAGATAATCTTTTCAGAAACTTCAATGATTGGCATGGCATGGACTAGAGATGTGGACACCTCAAAATGCTAAGGACACATATTGGCACAAGCTTAAGACTCTACATTTTCATTTTAGTGATCCAAGATCACATTGAGTCCATAGGAAAAGCCAATACTATTAAAAGGGGGCAAGGTGTTGATTAATGGCTTGGTTGCTCAAAATGCTTAGTGATATGCTCCAAAATCCCTCAACCACTCTCTCATTTTCACATATGTCCAAAACCAAAAGTCAAACTCGACCCCACCGATTTGATCTATCCGGCACCACCGAGTTCACTTGACATAGCCATAGCCAGAAACCCTAATCAGTTCGGTCTCACCAATAGGGATCTCGGTCTCACCGGGATGGGATTGCAAACTCTCTGTTTCCCTTTGTAACATTTCGGTCTAACCGAGATGAACGATCGGTCCCACCGAGTTCACAATGCAAACTCTCTGTTTCCTTTTCGTAACGTTTCGGTCTCACCAAAATGAGCGATTGGTCCCACCGAGTTTGCTTGACCAACTCTTTGTTTGCCTATTACTGAAATCGGTCTCAACGAGTTCATGTGATCGGTCTCACCGAGATCAAGTTATGCCCTAACCGGAACAAAATCGGTCTCACCGAGTTGATCGTGTCGTTCCCACCGAAATGCCTAACATTCACATTTTGAACTAAATCGGTCTGACCAAGTTTCACTATTTGGTCCCACTGAGTTTGGTAAATTGTGTGTAACTGTTAGATTTTGTGTGGAGGCTATATATACCCCTCCAGCCATCCTCCATTCGAGGAGAGAGCCATCAGAATGTTCCTACACTTCCAGCATTCATTTTCTGAGAGAGAACCACCTACTCATGTGTTGGGACCAAGACATTCCATTCCAACCACTAGAATCTTTATCTCTAGCCTTCCCCAAGTTGCTTTCCACTCAAATCATCTTTCCACCATATCCAAATCTGTGAGAGAGAGTTGAGTGTTGGGGAGACTATCATTTGAAGCACAAGAGCAAGGAGTTCATCATCAACACACCATTTATTACCTTTTGGAGAGTGGTGTCTCCTAGATTGGTTAGGTGTCACTTGGGAGCCTCCATCAAGATTGTGGAGTTGAACCGAGGAGTTTGTAATGGCAAGGAGATTGCCTACTTCGTGAAGATCTACCCAAGTGAGGCAAGTCCTTCGTGGGCGATGGCCATGGTGGGACAGACAAGGTTGCTTCTTCGTGGACCCTTCGTGGGTGGAGCCCTCCGTCGACTCGCGCAACTGTTCCCCTTCGTGGGTTGAAGTCTCCATCAATGGGGATGTACGATAGCACCACCTATCGGAACCACGCCAAAAATCTCCGTGTCTACATCGCATTTGCTCCCCTCAAACTCCTCCCCTTTACCTTCATATGCAATGATTTACATTTCGCTGCTATACTCTTAGAATTGCATGTGTAGGTTGATTTCTTGACTTGTGATAAGTTGCTAAAATCTGCCAAGACTCAAAATTGAGAAAAGGCTAGATTTTTATTTGGCAAGTAGTCTAATCACCCCCCTCTAGACATACTTTCGATCCTACAAGTGGTATCAGACCTTTGGTCTCCATTTGCCTTGATTTCCATAGCTTTGGTGATCATAGCCTTGGTTTCACAACCGAGGAGAGTATGGCGTCTAGCGAGGGAAATTACCACTGTAGAGGTCCTTACTTTGATGGTACTAATTTTGATAGTTGGAAGCATAAGATGAAAATGCATATTCTTGGACATAACCCCGCCGTTTGGGCTATTGTGTGTATTGGCTTGCAAGGTGAATTCTTCGATGGGAGGGAACCGAATCGTGAAGCTACCGCAGAAGAATTGAAGATGCTGCAATACAATGCTCAAGCTTGCAATATCCTCTTCAACGGATTGTGCCCCGAAGAATTCAACCAAATCAGCCGTCTTGAGAATGCAAAGGAAATTTGGGATACTTTGATTGATATGCACGAAGGTACCAACTCCGTCAAAGAATCCAAATGGATGTGCTTCAAAGTCAACTTGAGAAGTTCAAAATGAAGGATGGTGAAGGTGTCGCTGAAATGTACTCTAGGCTTGCTCTCATCACAAATGAGATTGCTGGCTTAGGAAGTGAAGAGATGACCGACATATATATTCATCATCAAGAAGATCCTAAGAGCCTTGTATGGAAAATATGACACCGTGTGCACATTAATCCAAATGATGCCCAATTACAAAGATCTCAAGCCAACGGAAGTCATTGGTAGAATTGTTGCTCGTGAGATGTCACTCAAGGATAAAAAAGAGCTTCACAAGAAGTCTAGTGGTGCTTACAAAGCCTCATGTGATGCTCCTACATCATCAAGTGAGAAACAAGTTTTCAATGATTAATTGAGCTTAATGGTGAAGAACTTCAGCAAGTTCTACAAGAATAGAAGCAAAGAAAGAAGTTCCAAGTCAAGGTCCTACAATGACAAAAGATTTTCTAGTCGTGAGCATAATTGCTATAATTGTGGAAGACCCAGACACTACTCCAATGAGTGTACGGCACCCTACAAAACAAGAGAAGACTCACCTAAAAGGAGAAGTAGAAGAGAAGAATCACCTCCAAGAGAGAGAAGGAGTATAGATGATCGATATGAATGAAGAACCTCTCATAGAAGCAAGGATTCGGAAAGGAAGGACAAGTCATCAAGGAGCTATACAAAGCGAAGACATCAAGCTCATGTTGGTGAATGGGTATCCGGATCCGACTCTGACCACCACTCTGAGAGAAGTTATCACTCTGACTCCAAATATACTCAAGATGAAGGTGTTGCCGGTCTAGCACTTGTGTCAACCAACTCCTATGACATATTTGACTCACCAAATGAAGGAATTGGAGGATGCTTCATGGCTAAAGGCCCAAAGGTATCACACCCGAGTACGTTGATTTCAATAGTGATGAAGATGATTTGCTAGGTGATGATGATTTACTTATTGACAACTCTAGTGATGAAAACTATGATGAACTTGCTATTAATCATGCTAATCAAGATAAAAATGAATGACGATGATAAGAAGGTGATTTAGCGTCTAACTAAAGAACTAAACACTCTTAAGGTAGCTCATGAAACTACCTTGGAAGATCACCGAGAGCTTTTAAAGACTCATGAGAAGCTACGCTTTGAAAAGCTCAACCTAGAGCAAGAGCATGGGTTCTTAAAAGCAATCAATGATGATATTTGTAAGAAAAGTTCTTATTACATTGCCAAGCATTTACTCTTGTCTACTTACATGCCACAAGTAAAATCTAGCAACAAGAGTAAGAAAGATTCTTCTTCTAGTAGTAACAATAATCATGCTAAATCCAATATTGTTGCTTCTAGTAGTTCTCTTGATTCCACTAATGATTCTCTTAGCCAAGTTACACTTGAGCAAGAGAATAGCTTCTTGAAGGGAATTATAGAGAAATGTGTTTACAAGAGCCTTGCCGGAAGTAGGCAATTTGAGGAAATTGTACGCAAGCAAGGAAGGCATCGGAAGAATCAAGGTGTTGGTTTTGAACAAAAGTTCAATGCCAATGGAGTTGAGTGGCAAGAAGATCAATACCCCAAGACGAAGTTTGTTCCTCAACAAGAGAAGTGTGATCCTACTACCTTCAAAGGGACACAAGCTCAAGATGATCTTCCACCACAAGAAAAAAGGCAAGGACAAGCTTCAAGAGGAGATTGATGCATTTGAAGAAGCTCCTAAGGCCTTGGTCAAGTGGGTTCCCAAGACTACATCAAGTTCTACTTCATCAAGTATGACAACAACTCCAAGGATTCCCATCAAGTTGTGGATCCCGAAGAAGAAGAACTAGAGAGTTCTTGAGGGTGACTCCGCCAACATACTTCACTCAATCATTTTGGCGAGAACAAGTGCAAATAACCTCCAAATCGTGCACTAGTTCAAGGAGTCACAATCCTTCTTATTGGTAAGACAAGGGACAAGGTAACCTAATGCTTTCATGGACATCATCTTGTGTGTACTTTACTCTATGTCTATGGATATCCTTGTTTGTTCCTTGTGGGACTAACCCATGTAGGTATTGAAAGTGCAACTCACTCCAATGGATTGCTCCAAATGATATACATCAACATTGAGCATCCACATCTTCAACATCTACATGAAGTAATCATCGACAAACCCAAGGTTAGTTCATCCCTCTTAGGGGGGATATCACATCTAGGGGGAGATTTACTCTAAGAATTGAGGTAAAGCAACTCTAACAGTGTGAACACAACAATGCTTTATGTAAAAGTGGTAACCCCACTTGTGCTTAAACGATGAGTATGACCTATGATCCAATGTTCTCATTTGACTCCTCAGTCAATATACTCATATATAGATGACCTAGTGATCGCCAATTGCTTGATAGATGCTAGAGTGTTTGTGCATGCTTTGCCACATATTTCATTTGCCATCTTATTGTGTGAGCATGTTGATTGCATACTTTTCTCATTTGAGGACATCCATTTGTTGATTTGATTGTTTGGTATTTTCTTTTGCCAAATGGATGGACAAGAATGCCTAAGAACTCTCTCTAGCTATCTATGCTTTTCTTGTCTCAAACTCTATTCATGCTACATCACAAAGTTTGATCAAGTCAGATTCGAACCCTCTGGGTGAGGAGCACTCGGAGTCACCGATTCGTCATAGACTTAAACTTCCAAAACCTGTCTGTGTATTTCGGTCTGACCGATTCATTCCATTCGGTCATACCGAGTTCATTGAGTTGATCTAGGTTTTCAATCTCGGTGCAACCGATTTGAACAGTTCGGTCACACGAGTTCCAGTAACCGCTTGCAATTCTACATCTCGGTGCCATCGAGTCGTTCAACTCGGTCACACCGACAGGGTCAGGATATATATACTCACGGGTCAAATTTTGGAAATTCCTCCGAAACCTTTTGGCCGCGCATGTCCTGCTCTGCCGACTCGGGTCTCCGGATCGTCTCCTCGTCGCCAGTGACCTCCCGCCGCTGGTCTCCACCGCCGTCAATGGGAATCTTCACCGCCATTGCCGCCGTAGCGAGTTCACCGCTGAGTTAGGGTATGAACTCGACCCCTATGTGCAATATTTACCTCTGATTCCTGCACTTAGGTCAATGCCATGATTCTAACCACGTATGAGATCACTCCATCCAACAAAAACTTCCTTTAGATTAGTTTTGATTCGAAAAATTAGGGTTACGTTTCTGCCGAACTCATCTCGGACCGACCGAGTTGTAGAAATCGGTCTCACCGATTTGGCCTAGGCCATTGCACTTGTAACTTTTGGTCTGACCGAAACTTGCAAATCGATGTGACTGAGTTCAACTCTCAGTGAAACCATAGCAATCTCGGAGTCACCGAACTGTGGCTCGGTCTGACCGACTTCACTAGTTCAGACTCCAATATTGCTTCCATGGCACCGAGTTTAACAAATCAGTAACTCCGAAATGCTTTTTGTGAAAAACTAAAACTAAGTTTTTGACTCAATTATTTTGCAAAATCTATGCACTTTGTGATGCTCATCCACTCTATCTCAACTATATCTATTCACAGGGTCAACTTTAAGTTTGCAGTGTCAGCAATTACGAGCTCCTCGTGGTAAGTTTCTCCTGCATATTAGCCAAATCATGCGCGTAATGTTTGTTTCATTACTAAGTAATATGACTGACTTGTGAAAACAAAATGTGTAGTCCGTGTGCGAGAAAAACGGACACACCCCTCTGCCGATGCCTCAATTGCTATAGCAGACGCGGTGAGTTTCATTTGAATGGTCATTAGTTACTAGTATTCACATTTCAATTGCATCATGCTAACGAGACATCGCAAATGATCTTTGGGGCAGCATGCCTCCCGACAAGCATCGACCAATCCTTCTCCGTCTCACACTGGCGCAACCCCGACTGGTCCTTCTCCGCCTGGCACTGGCGCAAACCCGACCGGTCCTTCACCTCCGTGATGACGATAAGTTTTCTCTAGTGTTTTGCTAACCAAATGCATAAAGACCTGGACTTAGCTTTATTTCCTCCAAAATGCTTACCATAATGACCTAGACTTAGCTAATCTTCCTCCAAAATGACACAATTAGCTTACTTAGCTCCAAAATGATCTACACTTAGCTTTGTTTACTCCGAAATGACGTAAGTTAGCTCTAATATGCTTAGTTAGCTAAGTTTGCTCAATAATGACATACACTTAGCTTACATATGTAAAAAATAGCATAATTAGCTTACTTAGGTTTGACATGGCATAACAATCTTGGTAACATCATATATGTCATATAGTTAGCTTATTTTTCTCGAAATGACATGATAAGCCTAATTAGCTTCAAAATGATCAATTTTACCTAAGTTAGCTCCAAAATGACCTAAGTTAGCTCTAAAATGCTAAATTAGCTCTAATCTGCTTAGTTACCTGGGTTAGCTCAATAAAGACATATAATTAGCTTACTTATGTCAAAAATGGCATAATATGCTTAGTTAACTCAAAAATGACCAAGTTTACCTAGGTTAGCTCCAATATGATTCATTTTACCTAGGTTAGCTCCAAATGACCTATTTAACTAGCTTAGCTCTAAAATGACCTACACACTTAGCATTTTTACCTAGCTTAGCTAAAAAATGTCATTTTTTCCTACCTTAGTTAGAAGAAGAAGAAGAAGAAGAGTAATTCCTCCTCTTCTTCTTCTTCTTCTTCTTCTTCTTATTTTTCTTCTTCTTTTTCTTCTTTTTCTTCTAGCTAGTCTTCTTCTTTTTTTAACTTTCATCTTTCCTAATTTGCAGATTTGCTTTACATGAGGAGCTTGTGTTCATGGAGTCTACTCTTCTCCTTGTGCTTCTTTTATGTTCTTTGAAACTTGTTGCTGGATATGTGTTGTTGCAAACTTTTTGTTGGATGTGTTGGATATGTTGTTGGATATGTGTTGGTATGCTTGTGTATATATATCTTCAAATGTGTATATATATCTTCAAATGTGTGTCTGTGTGTGTGTCTATATATATATATATTATATAATTAATTACGTTTGAAATTCAAATAGTTACATTCATATTGATTCACTACGTCAAATTTGGCATAAGAAAATAAAAATATAGATCATAAGACAAGAAAATTTGTAGTTTATGTGTATTTGACACTATGTTTTTACGTTTGTAATTTTACATAACATAAAATATTTTTTACAACGATTATATATTTTCTTACGGTCTCTTTTTACGTCGAAAATAAGACAAAACTTACGGAACGTAAAATTACGATGCATTGATGGTAAAATAGAGGGGGTGAAGAATAACTATTCCTCACCCAGGGTGACGAATAGTCAATCCCTATGTATACTATGAAATTCTGTGAAAATGAATGAATTTAAGAAAAACAGAAAAAATAGGGGCTATACAGGCTCTTTGTCGTCTGCCAGCAGACGGCAAAGTTGCCACGTGGCAGCTACCTGTGCAACCTGGGGCACTGGGTTGGCCTATATGGTTGCTTTGCCGTCTGCTGGCAGACGACAAAGACCTTTACATCTTTGTCGTCTGCCAGCAGACGGCATAGCATGCCACGTGGCAGCTACCTGGGCTGGCCTATATGGGCACTTTGCCGTCCGTTGGCAGACGACAAAGATGCAAAGGACTTTGCCGTCTGCTAGCGGACGGCAAAGCACGCCGTTAACCCCCTAACAGACCTAATTTGCCATATGTGTCGTCCAGGCTCTTTGCATCTTTGCCGTCCGCCGTTTGCCGTTTGTCGTCCGCCAGGACACTATTTCATCTTTGCCGTCCACCAGCTGACGGCAAAGAGCCTTTTGCCGTAGCTTATTCAGCTAGATCTGTTGTCATCTGCTGGCTGACGACAAAGGCCTTTGCCGTCAGCTAGGCATGCCTTTGCCGTCAGCCATGGCAGACGGCAAAGTGTCTGATTCCTGTAGTGATATGTTGTTGGATTTCTTCCATGTGATACGTAAGTTCAACCAACAACAATGTGGATGAAAGCATAGTTGTGTCATTAAGATTATAAGATAAACTTAAGTTAGCGTTCACCTGGTCACTTATTAGTTTGGCGCGACTTCTTGTGATTGGACCTATAATTGTTGAAGACTTGTCGATGGTTATGGTGCCCTCATCACTTCATGCGCCTACTTGTTATGTGTATCCCCAACAGTTGACATGGTGATGTCGAATTCCAAGCTGGCCAGCAGATGTGATGATTCAACGTGGTTGACATTAGCTCAACGAAGTGACAGTGCAGAAATGTTGTTTTTCAAAAAGAAAGTTCAGATGTCAAAAAATGTTTTGTTTTCATTTTTTTCACAAGTTAAAAATATGTTCATATTTCCAAAAAATGTTTGCGAATTTTAAAAAATGTTCGTGTCTTTAAAACATTGTTTGGAATTTCAAATTTTGGTTTCATTATCAAATTTTGTTCACAAATAAAAATAATCTCATTTTTTGAAAAACGTTCAAGAATTTCAAAAAATGTTTATGTTTTGAAAAATTCTCCATGTTTCTTAAAAAAAGTTGATGTTTTGAAAATGTTCTCATTTTTTCTAAAGCTGATTTTATTTTTTCCTAAAAAGTCGAATAAAAAATTTCGATGTTACTTCAAGAAAACAAACGTTTTTTCTTTTTGGAAAATCGCTGGTAC
The DNA here is from genome assembly GCF_056163025.1 of Triticum urartu. Taxonomy (NCBI): domain Eukaryota; kingdom Viridiplantae; phylum Streptophyta; class Magnoliopsida; order Poales; family Poaceae; genus Triticum; species Triticum urartu. The sequence goes on along the minus strand of NC_141879.1, from coordinate 494,441,141 downwards.
AGCAAGCTCTTTTTTTTAGTGTACACTGGTACAACAAGCGCAATACGCTGGCAAATCCTAAACGGCGCCCGCTGCGCCTGTTTCTTCAGGTTTCGCAAACGGGCGAACACCCCTCCGCCTCGCTGGGCCGGCCCGTTCTACTTTGTTTTTTTTTTCTGTTAAAACGCAGAAACTGAGAGGTGGCGTGACTCGAACCGTGGTCGCCAGATAAATCGTACACTAAGGTCAACCAACTGGCCACCCCCGCCACATGTGTTTCGTAACTGCTTTTTTCCTTCATTTGTTCTTTCCTTTTCCTTTTTCTAGCAATAGTTCTCTTCGTTTTCTTCTTTTTTTTTCTCGGAACAGCTTTTGTTTGGTTCTTTTTTCTTTTAACTAAATGCATGAATATTTTTTTAAATTCATGAACTATTTTTCAAAAGTGATGAAATTTTTACTTTTATTGTTTTCAAAAATGCGTGAACGTATTTTATAATATATGATGAACTTTTTTCAAATTTAGTGAACTTTTTTCAAATTCAATGAACTTTTTTCAAACTTGATGAACTTTTTTCGAAGTTGATGAACTATTGTTCAAATTTGATGAACTTTTTTCAAAGTCGATGAACTTTTTTGTAACTCGATGAACTTTTTTCGAAGTTGATGAACTGTTTTTCAAATTTGATGAACTTTTTTCAAAATCGATGAACTTTTTTGTAACTCAATGAACTTTTTCATTTTTGATGAACTTTTTTCATGATTTTGTTTTCAAATTTGACCACCGATATTTTTTTCCAGAAAAGTTCGTGAACATTTTTGAAAAACGATGAACTCCTTTTCAAATTCATGAACTGTTTCTCAAATTAGTGTACTTTTAAATTTTAATGACTTTTTGTATTTGTGAACTTTTTTGAATACATTAAATTTTTTGTATTTGTTCTTTTTATTTTAATATGCGAGTTTTTTTAATATGTGAACTTAAATTTTTTTTGTTTACTTTGAAAAACACATTTTCCAAAAATGTTTTGAAATAATTCAAGAATCAAAGTGCTACAGTAAATGATATACCTTTTTTTTGAGAAACCAGTAAACGATATAACTCTGCTCTTAAATTGTTTGTCCTGTAATTAGTCGTCAGTAACTAGTTGGCGTGATGGTGAGCCGTGCTCAATCGATTTACTCGCGGCGCGAGTTCAATCCACCAGATCGCTACTTATTGTGTTGTTTTTTTTACGCTGCCTGGGGGCGAGCGATCAGTGTTGCTGGGCCGGCCCATGTACCACCACCTTCAAGCGCCGGATTTTTTTTTCACATTTTCTTCCTAAAAAAAGGAGCTCCTCAAAACGCTACAGTGAATTGTCGAAATCACTAATTAATGAGTACTCGTTGCAAAGAATACTCAACTTTCCATGTCGCGACAAGTGGCGTACATGCAGCGCGCCACTTGTCGCAACCTGGGAGTTTTCCCTTTTTTCGTAGATCCGTTTATTCAAAACGTTTTATCTCTTAAACCGTGCGTCCAAATTTCAAGCCGTTTTCATCATTGGATTCCTCGCGTCGACATCTTCAAAACTAGATCCCATGTTCATAGGTTTTGACGAACTTTTTTTTTCATGAAAAAACCGGGCGAAAAAACCGAACCGGAAGCACGGTTTTTTTCCCTTTTCGAAAAAGGCACGCCCGTGTCTCTCGCAAAATCACAACCGTGCCTCTCGTAGAAGCAAAACCGTGACTCCGTGTAAGGAAAAAAAACAGAAAACACGTTTTTTTCCGTTTCCAAGAGGCACGGCCGTGACTCTCGCGAAAGCACAACCGTGCCTCTCGCGAATGCAAAACCGTGACTCTTGCGAAAGGAAAAAAACAGAAACGCGTACTTTTTTTCCCTTTTCGAGAGGCACGGCCGTGACTTTCGCGTAAGCACAACCGTACCTCTCGCAGAAGCAAAACCGTGACTCTCATGAACGAAAAAAAACAGAAAACACGTTTTGTTTTTCCCTTTCCGAGAGGCACGGCTGTGACTCTCACGAAAGCAAAACCGTGACTCTCGCGAAAGAGAAAAAAAACAGAAAATGCGTTTTTTTTCGTTTCTGAGAGACACGGTCGTGACTCTCGCTAAAGCACAACCGTGCCTCTCGCGGAAGAAAAACCGTGACTTTCACGAAAGAAAAAAAATAAAACATGTTCGTGGAAAAAAAATCAATTTTTTTTATTGAAAAGCTAAGAAAGATCGGGGGAAAACCAAAATGTCAAAAAAACCAGAAAATAACCGTTTAAAAAGCCAAAAACGCGTGCGAAAAAATAAAAAAAATAAAATTCGAAGGGAGCATCCAGAGCGCGACACATGGCGAATGGCTGAGAGCGCGCCAAGTGACGCTGATCGTTGCGAGGCTTCCGAAGGGAGCGCTCGTTAACTAGTTGCTCCGGTGAATCGTTGCTACAGAACGGACCCCGTTGGTACAGTCCTTTGTAAATGGGTCGGCCCAGCCGTTGGTGTGTTGGGGCCCTCTGTTGGGAGAGCGTCATATAGGGCCTCCCCTTGCCACCCTCGCAAAATTTCGCGCTGTCTTCCTGTTCACCTACCTTCCCGTCCCCTTGCCCTTTCCGTTTCCCGCCTCCCCCAACCGCATAGAATGGCCGGCTCCGGCGGCTCTCCCGACGCCGACGATCCCAATTGCGGCGGAGCTGGGGCTGAGCCCTCCAGGACTCCTCAAGAATCCGACGACCGCTACTCCGCGCCCGGCTCCCCTCTCAGCACTTGCCCGTCCGGTCAGCCCCCGGGGACTTCGGTCGTCGCCAACAAGGGCTCCGCCTCGTCCTCCACCTGGGGATCTGATGACGAAGACGAGCCTGCAGGCAGGTACAAGAACCCCACCGCCGCTTCCTTCCTCTCGGGACCGTCGAGCAGCACCATGGGTGCGTCCTCCTCCGCCTCCTCCTTCTCCTCGGACAGCTGGATCGGCAGCGACCGTACGTGCGGCGACGCCTCAACCTCCAGCTCTCTGGGCGCCTCCAACTACTGTTGGAATTTTGCTAGTAGGCCTTTGGCCCAAAGCCCAACTAAAATTCTGAAATTCTCTTGGCCCATTCGTTCACACATGTGAGTGGAGTGAGTGAGGCTAAAGTTTAGTCCCACATTGGAAGTTGAGAGAGAGTTGCACCTCTTTATAAGGTGAGCTCTTCTACCACTTGTATGAGCATGAGAAGAGGAGACCTACACGCGCACTCCTCCTCCTCGCTCGCCTCGCCACGCCACGCCTCGTCACGACGCGCCGCGGGTTGCGGGATTGAGCCGAGCCGAGGACAGAGCTATGCATGTTGTCTATATTTTTGCTGCATGGGAAAATCAATGAATCATTAATTAATAATTAACGGACGCGTTAATTACTGAACCGTTTCCGATTCTTTTGGATTGTGACGACTCGGACGTGGGGTTTACTCCCACGACCTACCCGGCCCGCAATATATAGTCAGGGCAGACGTCTACCCTAGCCGCCGCTTCGTATGGTTTCTCATCACCATTCCAGATCATTGCGCCGCCAAGCTAGTCTTCTCCATCCCTCCTTCCGGCGTGCACCGCGAGAAGGGACAGCAGGCCTCCGGAACCCCGCCTCTCGTGATCCTGTACGGGAGAGGGGCGATCAGGTTTTTGGGGAGCGCACTCGCGGGACTGCTGGCAGCGACGACTTCGCGAACGACGACTTCTTCCCCGACCTCGGCAACCTCATCCTCGACGACATGGGCGACAACATCAACACTGGCGGTGCTGCACCCGCTGCACCGTATGTGATTCTATCCTTCCTATTCGAGATCGTGGTAGAATTCATGTTTCTAGTATGTGCCCTAGATGTGATATGTTCATCTGCTATGCTAGTTCGCATGATTAGTTTAATCTCTGCTGCTGTGGTCATGATTTATATTCTGTTTATTCGGATTAAATCTCGTAGTAATTTGCTCATATTTCCTTCAATCCAAAAACCTGAATATAGGCAATTTACTCCAAGTGGTTTTGCCGCGCATCTGAAACCGCCTGCCTTTAAGGGGGCGCAATATAAGAGGTGGCGCACGAGAGCAGTCTACTGGTTTCAGACCATGGGCTGCTATGATGCCACCAAGGGCAAGCCTGAGGGCGATCTTAATCCAACACAGCTGGAAGCTTTTGAGAAGATCGATACCCTCTTTAAAGGCACTCTTCTGAGTGTTCTTGATGACTCCATTGTGGATTCGTATATGTCATTTGACAACGGCAAGGACATGTGGGCTGCGCTTGAGGCCAAGTTTGGTGCCTCGGACGCCGGCAGCGAGTTGTACGTCATGGAGCAATTCTATGACTACAAGATGACTGATGAGCGCCCTGTTGTACAGAAGGCTCATGAGATACAGTCGCTCGCAAAAGAACTTGAGTACTTCAAGTGTGTGTTACCGGACAAATTTGTTGCCGGAGGCATCATTGCCAAGCTTCCACCTTCGTGGAACAATTTTGCTACTTCCCTGAAACACAAGAGACAGGAGTTTTCCGTTGCGGATCTCATTGGTACTCTTGATGTTGAAGAGAAGGCGAGAGCAAAGGACACACGTGCTCGAGTTGCTGAGGGAGGTTCTAGTGCCCACATGGTACAGAAGAAGAACTCCCAGCCCAACAAGTACAAAAACAATAAGAACAAAACTCAGGGCAAAGGCAAGTTTGATACAAAGAACAAGCCATCACATTCTACCAACTTCAAGAAGAATTCTCATAAGAAGGGGAAGGGACTTTGCCATGTCTGCGGTGATCCTAATCACTGGGCTCCAAAGTGTCCTAACCGCTTTGAGGAGCGCGAACATGAGAAGAGCGGCAAGTCCGCTAATGTTGTCATCGGTGATACTGATATGAAGGAATCAGGGTACGGTATTTTTCCTACCATCCTTTTAGTATTTCAATCCCCTGATTGGTTAATTGACACCGGTGCCAATGTACATGTTTGTGCTGACGCCTCCATGTTTTCTTCTTACCAGGCAACAGGGACTTCACCCGTGCTGATGGGGAACGGGTCACATGCCATCGTTCAAGGTGTTGGTATGGTCGATCTAAAGTTTACTTCGGGGAAGACTGTGCGTCTGAAGAACGTTCATCATGTGCCGTCCATTAATAAAAATCTCGTTAGCGGTTCCCGTTTATGTCGAGATGGTTTTAAGTTGGTTTTCGAATCCAATAAAGTTGTAATTTCTAAGTGTGGACAATTTGTTGGAAAAGGCTATGAGTGCGGAGGCTTGTTCCGCCTATCTTTGTCAGATATTTGCACTAAAGTTATTAATGATGTTTGCCACAATAATGAGTCTGATATTTGGCATTCATGACTCTGTCATATTAACTTTGGTTGCATGACGCGGTTAGCCAATATGAATTTAATTCCGAAAATCTCTACTGTCAAAGGCTCCAAGTGCCAAGTATGTGTGCAAGCTAAGCAACCTCGCAAGTCCCATAAGACTGCAGAGGCAAGAGACTTGGCGCCACTAGAGCTTATACATTCTGATCTTTGTGAGATGAATGGCGTGATGACAAAAGGTGGAAAGAGATACTTCATGACGTTGATTGATGACTCCACTAGATATTGTTATGTGTATCTTCTGAAATCAAAAGATGAGGCTTTGACTTTCTTTAAAAACTATAAAGCTGAGGCAGAGAACCAACTTGATCGAAAAATTAAACGGCTTAGGTCCGATCGTGGTGGAGAGTATTTTTCCAATGAATTTGATCTGTTTTGTGCGGAACATGGTATAATCCATGAGAGGACGCCTCCCTACTCACCCCAGTCAAATGGGGTAGCCGAAAGAAAGAACCGAACTCTAACTGATATGGTTAACACCATGTTAGACACTTCGGGTCTATCCAAGGAATGGTGGGGGGAGGCGCTAATGACTGCGTGTCATGTCCTAAACCGAGTTCCCACAAAGCATAAGACCATGACTCCATTTGAGCAATGGGAAAGGAAAAGGTTGAAACTCTCTTACCTACGTACTTGGGGTTGTTTGGCGAAAGTCAATATACCAATTCCCAAGAAGTGCAAGCTTGGACCAAAAACCGTGGATTGTGTTCTTCTGGGCTATGCTTTTCATAGCATCGGCTATAGATTTTTGATAATAAAATCGGAGGTATCCGACATGCATGTTGGTACGATTATGGAATCAAATGATGCAACTTTCTTTGAGGACATATTTCCTATGAAGGATATGTCGAGTTCATCAAATCAGGAGATACCTACTCCATCTAGTGAGGAATTCACTGTAATTCCTGAACCCACCATTGCGATGGAACACGTTGAGAATCCTGTTGAGGGTAACAATGGAACTCCTGTGAGGAGTAAGAGACAAAGGACTGCAAAGTCTTTTGGTGATGATTTCATTGTGTACCTCGTGGATGACACACCCAGGACTATTTCAGAAGCCTATGCATCTCCTGATGCTGACTACTGGAAGGAAGCTGTACGTAGCGAGATGGATTCCATCTTAGCTAACGGTACTTGGGAGATCACTGACCGTCCATATGGGTGCAAACCTGCAGGATGTAAGTGGTTGTTCAAGAAGAAGCTTAGACCTGATGGTACGATTGAAAAGTACAAGGCACGGCTTGTGGCCAAGGGTTATACCCAGAAAGAAGGTGAAGACTTCTTTGATACTTACTCACCCGTGGCTAGACTGACCACAATTCGGGTGCTACTATCACTGGCCGCCTCACATGGTCTTCTCGTTCATCAAATGGACGTTAAGACGGCTTTCCTTAATGGAGAGTTGAAGGAGGAAATTTACATGGATCAGCCAGATGGTTTTGTAGTACCTGGTCAGGAAGGAAAGGTGTGTAAGTTATTAAAGTCTTTGTATGGCCTTAAACAAGCTCCTAAGGAGTGGCATGAGAAGTTCGAAAGAACATTAACTGCTGCCGGCTTTGTAGTAAACGATGGTGACAAGTGCGTGTACTATCGCTATGGTGGGGGCGAAGGAGTTATTCTTTGTCTGTATGTCGATGACATATTGATCTTTGGAACCAAACTTGATTTAATCAAGGAGGTTAAGGATTTCTTATCTCGCTGTTTTGAGATGAAGGATCTAGGAGTAGCTGATGTTATCTTAAACATCAAGCTGTTGAGAGATGAGAATGGTGGGATCACACTGCTTCAGTCTCATTATGTGGAAAAGGTCTTGAGTCGTTTTGGGTATAGCGACTGCACGCCTTCTCCAACTCCATATGATGCTAGTGTGTTGCTTCGAAAGAATCGACGGATTGCTAGAGATCAACCGAGATATTCTCAGATTATTGGCTCGCTTATGTATTTGGCGAGTACCACGAGGCCTGACATCTCTTTTGTTGTGAGCAAGCTGAGTCAGTTTGTGTCAAAACCGGGAGATGATCATTGGCATGCGCTTGAGAGAGTTATGCGCTATTTGAAAGGCACCTCGAGCTATGGGATTCACTACACTGGGTATCCAAGGGTACTGGAGGGTTATAGTGACTCAAACTGGATATCTGATGCTGATGAGATTAAGGCCACAAGTGGTTATGTTTTTACACTTGGTGGTGGCGCTGTTTCCTGGAAGTCTTGCAAGCAGACCATCTTAACGAGGTCAACTATGGAAGCAGAACTCACAGCATTAGACACTGCCACTGTTGAAGCAGAGTGGCTTCGTGAACTCTTGATGGACTTACCTATGGTTGAAAAACCAATACCCCCTATCCTGATGAACTGTGATAATCAAACTGTGATCGTCAAGATAAACAGTTCTAAGGACAATATGAAATCCTCAAGGCATGTGAAGAGGAGACTAAAATCTGTCAGAAAATTGAGGAACTCCGGAGTTATTACGTTGGATTATATCCAAACGTCGAAAAACTTGGCAGATCCCTTCACAAAGGGTCTATCACGTAATGTGATAGATAATGCATCGATGGAGATGGGTTTGAGACCCACCGCATGAGTTGTCCATAGTGGTAACCCACTCTATGTGATCGGAGATCCCGTGAAGTAGAAGTGGGAGACAAGCTGTTGGTCAGCTGGGAGGAGAGTATCCCTATATTAATTATCCCACTCCATAAAGATGTAATACTCTCCTGATCTGCATGGCAGGTTGATAATTATCTTAATGTGTTCCAAGTGGCTTATTCGGGTAAGCAGAGATGTTGTCCTGCAGAACATCTTCTGAGGAACACACCTATATGAATTTGACTGTCAACGTCGCAGTCTGTGAGAATTGGGTGTTCTGTAATAAATTCATGAAAGGCCCTGGAGTATGATGTATACGCTCCACCCGCGGGGAAGCCTTGCGGCAGCCCAGTATCGGTCAAGAATTTGTGTGAAACTAGTTTCACAGAAAACTTGTAGTTCAAGGCATAGTCCACTATTCAAGTTGTGATCTAGTGTAGCATAAATTTCTAAGTGGAAGTTCAACTTCACAGTCTCCACTAAGCACCGATATATAAAACAATGGTTTGGAACTAAATGATGAGATGTGCCAATGAGACTTTGTGGGGGATTGTTGGAATTTTGCTAGTAGGCCTTTGGCCCAAAGCCTAACTAAAATTCTGAAATTCTCTTGGCCCATTCGTGCACACATGTGAGTGGAGTGAGTGAGGCTAAAGTTTAGTCCCACATTGGAAGTTGAGAGAGAGTTGCACCTCTTTATAAGGTGAGCTCTTCTACCACTTGTATGAGCATGAGAAGAGGAGACCTACACGCGCACTCCTCCTCCTCGCTCGCCTCGCCACTCCACGCCTCGTCACGACGCGCCGCGGGTTGCGGGATTGAGCCGAGCCGAGGACAGAGCTATGCATGTTGTCTATATTTTTGCTGCATGGGAAAATCAATGAGTCATTAATTAATAATTAACGGACGCGTTAATTACTGAACCGTTTCCGACTCTTTTGGATCGTGACGACTCGGACGTGGGGTTTACTCCCACGACCTACCGGCCCGCAATATATAGTCAGGGCAGACGTCTACCCTAGCCGCCGCTTCGTATGGTTTCTCATCACTGTTCCAGATCATTGCGCCGCCAAGCTAGTCTTCTCCATCCCTCCTTCCGGCGTGCACCGCGAGAAGGGACAGCAGGCCTCCGGAACCCCGCCTCTCGTGATCCTGTACGGGAGAGGGGCGATCAGGTTTTTGGGGAGCGCACTCGCGCGACTGCTGGCAGCGACGACTTCGCGAATGACGACTTCTTCCCCGACCTCGGCAACCTCATCCTCGACGACATGAGCGACAACATCAACGCTGGCGGTGCTGCACCCGCTGCACCGTATGTGATTCTATCCTTCCCGTTCGAGATCGTGGTAGAATTCATGTTTTTAGTATGTGCCCTATATGTGATATGTTCATCTGCTATGCTAGTTCGCATGATTAGTTTAATCTCTGCTGCTGTGGTCATGATTTATATTCTGTTTATTCGGATTAAATCTCGTAGTAATTTGCTCATATTTCCTTCAACTACAGGGATCGCTACAGGGATCCACCCTCTGAGTGGATGTATAATCAGGTATTGCAAGAAATCCAATGCGTTCTTGATTTGGGAATTTGCAAGAAACCTAGTACGTTCTCGATTTGGGAATCATTTCTGTGGATGTTTTGACCATGAAAGATTGATCTTGGACTGGTGTGTTTGAATCTTTGATTATGGTTGCAATTTTAACAGTGCACTGGCTTGGAAAGATTCACGGATTTAGGTTCTTGTAGGTATCCATGCTTAGAAAGATTCGTCAATTTTGATTTTCTGCACCGTCGTATACTTGTCTAATACCCTGCAAACATTATGCTTTCCCTACTTTCTTGTTAACTCTGTTGGGGATGCCAATGATTTACATGGTCGGTCTTCTGCAAGGCTTGTAAAATCATAGCACTGTTAAAGTCCTATATGATTGCCTCTTTCAGACATAAGCTGGAAAATAAATTAAAATTTACTCCCTAGCTTGGAAAACGATCTTATATTGTGGGGCGGAGGGAGTATATCTTGCTTCTGTGCCTCTTTATATTCCATATTGAAATTTCCCACAAAAAATATCCATATTAAAATTTGCGTGCTTCTGTGTGTTGAGTTGTGTTATCGATGAAAAGTTTTGGCTTTGCTCGAGCAAACCCATGACTTCTATCTCTGCATCCTTTTTCTTGGAAGTGTACATAGCGCGGGTCGTCTTTAGAGTGTAGCAGTTGTACTAATGCTAAATGGCATTTGTTCATAGTCACTTCTTTTATGGATTTCACATTTAGCAGTCCATGTTATCTTTTGGCTTTATATGAATTTTAGCATCATAAATTAGCCAAGTATAGAAAAATAGAATATTGGCATAGATAGGCAGCAGCAGAAACATGAATAGTCTGCGCCTTTTTCTTTTCAAAAAGGGGGCAATTCCCCGGCCCTATGAAAATGTCTGTACCTGTGAAGGTTTCTTAGACTCGCTAGCTGAGAATTTTGTTTGTCACAAATCTTGCTAATTTAGATGTCAGACAGTTATTATCCAACATTTTTAGAATTCCATATAAACTTAATATGAATCGTACCACCAATTTCTTTGTTAAATATTACATTTGTTGCCCAGTTATGCAATGGCTACTTTTTTTTGTTGCATTTTTACAAAGCCGATGTTTACAATCGACTCTTAGGTATCAATAATAGATACTGTTATCAGATAAGCTACTCTACAATGGTTTGCTTACTTTCTTCGTGAACCCTCTTCTATGCTTGAAATATTTAGTGCTCTTGAAGTTGAAGTCCCATATGCTTGGCTCTTTCAGGTATAAGGTGAAATTTTTTGTTGGCTGTATAAAATTCACCATCTCGTAGATGTCAAAACAAAATGCGAGTCCACACCAGATATTATAAGTTCAGCTACGGGTGGTTTCTGTAATTTCTTGCTTAGTCCATTGGGGATGTCAATGGCGCTTCTTCATTTACATGACCAGTCTTCTTTGCTTCAACTTCAAGGCTTGTAAAATCTTAGGTCTGTTAAAGTCCCACATGATCGCCTCTTTCAGGCATAAGGTGGAAAAAAAATTTGTCTTGCTTCTGCACCCCTGTACATTCCATATTGAAATGTGTGAGTTGTGTGTTATTAATGAAAAGTTTCGCTTTGCTCAAACATAAGTTTTTAGCACACCAATATTTACAGTTCTTCACTTTCTCAAGTTTCCCGCTTTTCTTATAAAAGTGTTGGGTCTCCTACAGCCAAGGCCACAAATATAAACAGTGACTACAATCCGAACTCACATTGAAACTAGGCATCCTGCAAACTGTTCACAATTCTTCTGGAAATAAAACAAAAGTTTAAGTTTGTTTTGTTTTCAGATTCTGGAAGCTCCGTTTTGGAGTCACGAGGCATCTGATGCTGTGAGGGCTTCTTGGAGAGACGAGTATGAAGCTTGTGATGATGTAAGGGTTTCTTTTCAAATGCTTAGTTTAATTAACTATGCTTCAACACTCCTTTCTTAACCTCTTTCCACCTTCAGTTTTCTATGGTTTTGCAGACATCACAAAATGGCTGCAAAAAAATTCTTCAAAAGGTTAACTTTAATAGGATATTCTCTAATTTTATCATTGAGGCTAGAGATGTCAATTTGGGAAATAACATTGGTTTTACTAATTGAAATCTTGTTTCGGTGCAGGAACCTTTATCATCTCTACCGCATGAGTTTGAAAACGAAATTATGAAAGATAAGGCAAAAGTAATGACTTGTGAGCTGTTATATTTCTACTTGATGTGTGTCCTCACTTGTTTGCTATATATTCTCATCTATTGTGTGCGATTCTGCAGAAGCTTTCGGCTAATTACTCTGAATATCGGAAGGTACCTGGAGACGGGAGTTGCTTTTACAGATCGTTCATATACTCATACCTGGTACACTAGGATCTTGTTGCTAAATTTCTTCCAGTTCTGCACCTTAAAGTTCTTGGTGCTTGACGATGCTTACATTTTGTCCTTTGGGTCTATAGGAGCAGCTTGTGAAAGTATCTCACGAGGAGGAGCTACGTTTACTTGGTGCACTTGAACCTATGTGGGAGAAATTCCAAAGGCTTCATTTGCGTGGTTCATATTCAGATCTTCATGATGTAAGGCTTCCTGCATTATTTCATTCACCAATTTTTTTAGTTTTGAACCGCCAAGTGCACTTAAGTTATATATTAATTATATTGTAATTCGTCTAGGCTTTTGTGGGCTTCATACTGGAATGTATGGAACAAAAACAAAAACTGTCAGTAAGGTGGGTTTGCATTAACATTTTCGCAACAATAAACTGTGTTGCGTACTTATGTTATAAATTTTGTTGCAGTGGCTATCAAGAGTGGCTTTTCCAGGAGAGTTAAAATGAGCAGAAGTTTGCGAACAGTGAGATACAACAATTTTCTTAGTTATCTTGCCAACTTACTCTAATTTTCTGACTCCAACTATTTTTGTTTTGTGTTTAGTACTTTTGTATCTTTGACTTGTGACAGCTATTGAGATATGCACTGAGGTTGAAACTTTTAAGTCATTCATAAGCGAACTTGGTCAAGGAATGCCTAATGCAATAGGGGTGAGTATTTCCTTTAGATGATGCAGTAATCTTCTATGCATAATTGAGTGTCATATGTACATTAGAAGCAAATGGTATTGCCTTTCTTGTCTGCTAGTTATGATTTGTCTGTGTGATGGAACTGCATAGTAGGAGCTAAATTTCAGCATAATACTTTTACCAGCAACTAGAATTGTATGTCAAAAAAATGATGTGAAGTCCTCACTGTCAGACGCCTTATGTGCTTTTGAATTGCAGTACTGCCTGAAGGAGGTTCTCCCAGTGAAGAAAGATGCACAACAAGTGAATCTCACTGCGCTCACCAATGTCATACAGGTGCCACTCCGAGTTGTTAACATTGACGTTTCACTGATTGAGGAGCCTAACATCCACATCATCTACGAGTCACCAGATTCCTCGGTTCCTACTGTGACACTACTGTATAGACCAGGGCATTATGATATCATCTACGAGAAGTCATAGCTGTAGATTGTAGTAACAGATATCATATGACATGTCGCGGGAGAGTTGCTGGCCGCGTTGCGATATACTCTATACATGTAAATAATTCTTGTTGTGTACATCAGCTGCACATATGCACTATTACTGTTTTCCTTCCTTATATATGTGTGGTGAAAAAATGTTACAGTACATCAGCTACACATATGCATTGGTACTGTTTTTTTGATATTCTCAAAATATCACTAGCATATGACCTCTTCCAAGAATGCCACTAAGTTCTCTAATATACAGCTTCTATCACTCAAGAGTTAAGTTTGCTTGCCAACATTGATCAAAACATGGGCAACCAAAACATGGCATCAAATCGAGTTATGTTTCATGATGTAAAAGGGCGAGGAAAATAAAAGGGCAATGATAGGCGCCGGTGCGCCGGCCCAAATTTGGGCCGGTCGCTGCCCATATTGTCCGATTTGCCCTGTTACAACCGTCAGATCCGGGTCCTTCTCCTTCCTCCCTTCTGTCAACGCGTGTGATTTAAAAACAAAAAGAAATCCTCCGTGTTCGCCGGCCGCCGCGTTCGTCCCCCTTGCCAGCCACGCTTGCCGGCGACCCCAAGCCACCCATGCCCGCCGTTTTGCTGCTCCTGCTCGCCAGCCACCCGTGTCGACCACGCTCGTCCCTCGGCCGCCCCATGCTTCTTACATTGGTGACTGCAGCTCACCCGCCGGCCAGTTCCAGCTGGCAACCATTGTGGCTGCAGCATCTCCACGCGTCACCGCCTCCACTCCACTCATCGCCGTCGTCCGCTCAGACCATCGTGTTCCCCTGCAAAAAAAAATCTCAGCCAAAACAAATAATCTATTGATTTGCCGGCAGTAGCAAAAACACATGCAAGTTGTAGCAAAAATTATCCATGTTTCCAGCAAAAACACATCGTCGCCACCAGTCATAGCATGAACTCTCACGTGCCCATGCAGCAAAACATCTTGCAGGTTCCAGCAAAAACGAACTCGTCGTCGTCCGGTTCCAGCACCTGCCAAAAGTGGTTGCAGCTTTTCTGCCGTTTGGTTCCAGCAATAAAAATCTCTAGTTGCAGCATCGGAGCTCGTCGTCTTCACCGCCGGTCGTGCTGGTTCACCAGCAGCAGCTGGTTGCGAAAACAATGGCCGCCAGTGAGAGGAGCTTGTGGTGGTTCGTGGGCAGCATGGAGGAGAGAAAATCGTGGTTGTGAAGAGCAGAGGATGCCGCGGCTGGAGGTTGAAGAAAAGCCAAATGGAAAGGTCAGGAAGAGGATAAGGATAGGAGTGGGGGCGGTTGTGTGAGGTCCACCACGTACACATGTCATACGCTGGGGTTTGTTTCGTGGGCGTTGGAGCCAGCATGGCGAGCGAGCCAGCCGAAAGTTCGGCCGGTCTGCCAGCTTGCAACGTTTTTCAAAATAAAATGTTCTCTTGACTATGTTAGAGCATTTTCAGCCGTTCGGCCTCTCAGGACGTCGAAAAAGAGCCCCCTAGAAACAAGCCGACGGCAGATTGACGCGTGGGGGCGAGCGGGTTCCGAGCCACTCGCCCTAGGGTCACCCTAGACGCGCATTTTTTTATTTTAAAACATATGAATTCGGCAAAGTTTGGCCAAATTCGGCATAAATTCGACTAACTTGACATTCATATTAAACATGTTTGGCGTTTACATAAATTATGTGACGCCTGTATATTTACGCTACAGTAACACCCTGCTAATGATGCCATGTCACCACGATCCCTGTGCTAATCTCGCGTTAGTTGAGAACCGATCCAAATTCAAATTTGAAGTAAAGGCAAATGACAAACGTTTTCGAACCTTGAAACTAAAATGTTCTAAGGGTGTCGGATAAATCATAGGTAATTGTGGTGGAGAATTCAAACTTTGACAAAGTGTTTAAAGGCTCTCAAATAAATAAAACAGAAACAAAACATTTAATTAAATACCTTTTTTAATTGATAAAATATTAAACTATTTTATTTAGCTGTCCAAATTAATGTGGCAGTGTTGTAATTCTAAATAATAATTTAGCTGTTGAAATTATTTTTTTACAAAAACTAAAATAAATTAATTATTAAAAGAAACAGAAAAGAAATAAATAAACAACAGATAAAAATAAAATAAAACCCCCTGGCCAACTCGGCCTCGTCCCAACCGGCCCAGTCGGCTGGCCCAGCTGACCAGCAGGCCCACCCTGCGCCTGGCCTACATGCCCCCCCACCCCCGGGGAATCCTAGCGCACACCCTCACTCCCCTTCCACACGATCCCCTCTCCTCCCTCACTCCCCCTCGACTCGGATCGGGCTCCGACCCCGGTGCCCACCTCGTCGTCGGCGTCCCCCGACGCTGCTCGTCGTCTCCGGCGCCACCCCGCCCTTGCCGCCTCGACCCCGTCGCACGCCTCGCTCCTCCCTTGTCTGGATCGAGAGGCAGCCGTGCCCCGAACCCGCCGATGCCGATGCCGCGCGCCACCCCGTCACTCCTCGTCGGCGCCCAGAAGACCGCTGCCGTCGTCGGGTCGACCTCGCCGTGGCCTCCTCGACCTCCTCCCCGAACCCCTGCAACCCCTTGTGAGCCCCCCTTCTTCTCCTCTGCCCCGCTCCGCTGCACCCGCTCGCTGCGCCCGCCGCTGCTGCTCCTCGCCTCTGCTGCTCCTTCCCCGCGCACCCGCGAGCGCCTGCCCAAACGTGGCCTCGCGCCACTGCCCGGCGCTGCTTGCACTGCCGTTGTTTTCCCCGACGCCGGCCGGAGCCTCTCCGCCTCCCCTGCTGTTGCCGTTGTTCGCTCCCTTGCAGCTGCCCCGCTCGTGCGCCTCCTCTCGCGTCAGTTGTCGACACTCGCCGGAGCTCCGCCCCGCGCGCCCACCGGAGCTCCGCTCCGGCGCCGCTTGCCGCCCCCACCGGCTGCTGACGCTGCTACCTCCCTGGCCGCCCCTGCCCTGCTTCCTCCTCACATGCGCGGCTCGCGCTCCGCCCGTGGCCTCGCCGTGGCCACGGCCACCCACACCTGGCGCCTCCACTGGCCTCTGCAGGCGCCCAATCGGGCTACGGGTTGCACCCGCACCCCCTGCACACGGCGCCCGTTAGCCCGAACCGATAAGGCCCTGGCCCAATGACAGTCGGGGCCCAGCCCCAGATCTTTTTTATTAAAAAAAGAGAGTTTAAAAAAAATAAAAAAAATATTAATTAATTAACTTAATTAATTATGTATTAGATTAACATAATCATTTAGTTAACTAATTAACCATGTTTAATTAACCTGAGACTATGACGAATGGGCCCTATGTGCCAGGGTTGACCTAGTTAACCTGTAGACCTGCTGACATCATGCTGATGTCACGCTGACCCAATAATTACCTTTTCTAATTAATTAAAATCTGTTAATTCCAAAATTGAATTAAAACTTTAATAATTAATATAAAATAATCCGTAGCTCGGATGAAGAAGTTTTCTACATGAAAGTTGCTCAGAACGACGCGACGAATCCGAATACGCAGCTCGCTCGTCCGCCACACATCCCTAGCATAGCAAACACACAACTTTTCCTCTCCGGTTCATCTGTCCGAAAACGCGAAACACCGGGGATACTTTCCCGGATGTTTCCCCCCTTCGCCGGTATCACCTCCTACCGTGTTAGGGCGCGCCTAGCACCGCTTGTTGTCATGTCATGCATCGTTATGCATCTGTTTGCATTGTTTCTTCCCCCTCTTCTCTCCGGTAGACTACGAGACTGACGCCGCTGCTGGTGCCCCGATCGACTACGTTGTTGACGACCCCTACTTGCTAGAGCAACCAGGCAAGCCCCCCCTTGATCACCAGATATCGCCTATTATTCTCTCTACTGCTTGCATTAGAGTAGCATAGCATGTTACTGCTTTCCGTTAATCCTATTCTGATGCATAGCCTGTCCTTGCTACTACTGTTGTTACCCTTACTTGCAATCCTAAATGCTTAGTATAGGATGCTAGTATTTCATCAGTGCCCCTACATTCTTGTCCGTCTGCCATGCTATACTATCGGGCCGTGATCACTCGGGAGGTGATCACGGGTATATACTTATACATAATATATGATACTTATGGTGACTAAAATCGGGTCGGCTCGTAGAGTACCCGCGAGTGATTTCGATGAGGGGGCTGAAGGGGCAGGTGGCTCCATCCAGGTAGAGGTGGGCCTGGGTTCCCGACGACCCCCGACTGTTACTTTGTGGCGGAGCGACAGGGCAGGTTGAGACCACCTAGGAGAGAGGTGGTGTCGGTGTCAAAACCGGCGGATCTCGGGTAGGGGGTCCCAAACTATGCGTCTAAGGCAGATGGTAACAGGAAGCAGGGGACACGATGTTTTACCCAGGTTCAGGCCCTCTTGATGGAGGTAATACCCTATGTCATGTTTGATTGTTCTTGATGATATGAGTATTACAAGAGTTGATCTACCACGAGATCGTAGAGGATAAACCCTAGAAGCTAGCCTATGGTATGATTGTATGTTGTCCTACGGACTAAACCCTCTGGTTTATATAGACACCAGAGGGGGCTAGGGTTACATAAGGTCGGTTACAAGGGAGGAGATCTACATATCTGTATTTCCTAGCTTGCCTTCCACGCCAAGGAGAGTCCCATCCGGATACGAGACAGAGTCTTCAATCTTGTATCTTCATAGTCCAACAGTCCGGCTGTCTGGAGACCCCCTAATCCGGGACTCCCTCAGTAGCCCCTGAACCAGGCTTCAATGAAGATGAGTCCGGTGCGTAGTATTGTCTTCGGCATTGCAAGGCGGGTTCTTCTCCAAATACTTCATGGAAGATTTTTGAACACAAGGATAGTGTCCGGTTCTGCAAAACAAGTTCCACACCCCACCGTAGAGAGAATAACATTTCCATAAATCTAATCTGCTGACATGTTTTGGCAGCACAACATCACGTCACGGCTCGGTCCTTATCTGAACCGTTTTTCTCAACCAGCACTGCGCATATTGCGAGGCAGTTTTTCTGTCATGTCTTGTCAAAGCAGAGATCGTGTCCCCCTTATTACGGGATTCTCATCAATACGGACGTGGGTAACCCATCCGCGCCATCAATTACGGTGCCTGGGGAATAAGCGGTTTTACCAGGAAAGTGGGGAGACGCATCGCCTCTTCTGCCCTTATAAAGGGACAAGGATTTACTCTTTTCACCCACGCCTTCTTCCTCCTTGCTTACCCATTCCCGCACACTCGAGCTCTAGCGCCCAAGTTCACGTTCTTCTTCTCAAACCACTCCAAGCATGTCCGGAGCAGGAGGCAAGTGGATGGTCTCCTCTGTCACTGAGGAGAACATCAAAAAGTTACGGGAAGCCGGATATCTGGCCGCGGATATCGCGCACCGGCTGCCAGATGCGGGGCAGATCATCCCAACGCCCGAACCCCATGAGAGGGTAGTTTTTCTTACCCATTTTGTCCGCGGACTGGGATTTCCCCTCCACCCGTTTGTCCGCGGGCTCATGTTCTACTACGGGCTGGATTTTCATGATCTGGCCCCCAATTTCATCCTCAACATCTCGGCGTTTATCATCGTGTGCGAGGCCTTCCTCCGCATCAAGCCCCATTTCGGCCTGTGGCTGAGGACCTTCAATGTCAAACCGAAGGTGGTGATCGGACAACAAGCGGAGTGCGGAGGCGCCATGGTGGGCAAGATGCCTAATGTCACCTGGCTTGAAGGCTCCTATGTGGAGACCATAAAGGGGTGGCAATCGGGGTGGTTCTACATCACCGAGCCGCGCGACACCAACTGGGTGGCGGTCCCTGAATTCCGATCCGGAATCCCCACACGGCACACCTCCTGGAAAGAGAAGGGCCTGTCCTGGGTTCCTCGGTAGAGCTAACCGGACTCCAGACCTGCATCAAGAACATGATGAGCAAAAAAATTAAGCTCGTCAACATGGTCCAGGTCATGCTCTTCCGCTGGATTCTCCCGTGTCAACAACGGGCATTCAACTTGTGGGAGTTCGACCCGGCCAAGCACCAGACTCTGCGAGAGATCTATGGCACGACGCACGAGGACGTCTGGAGGGTGCTGTTTAAGGGCGCCGAGGTACCTCCTTCCCTCACCGAGGACCGAGGACCGCGGACTCAGCGCAAAGCGCCGCACCAATCTGGTAAGTTTTTATATTTCACAGGGTATCTATTTGCCCCAGTTTAATCATGTGCGGGATCTAAGCCTTCATGCCTTTAATAGGACTGGGTGAAGACAACGGAGCAGATCGATCCCCCCCCCTGCCGGAAGATCCTGCCGATGCTCTCCTGACGGAGATGCTGGTTCCGGCACCTTACGAGGTGCCGGTGAAGAAGGCCAAGAAGAAGGCCGCGGGGACCCGAAAGGGTCTCCGGCGCAAGGTTGTATTGGACTCATCATCCGATAACTCCGACGCGCCCTCCTCCCACGAAAACGAGGAGGAGGAAGAGGAAAGTTCTCCCCCCCAGCTGCGGGAGACAAGAAAAGGAAGGCCGATCCAACCGGGGAGGCCGAAGGGTCCAAGAAGGGCAGGACCCTCCCTCCGGACTGCTCCACGACGGCCGCCTACAGCGGCGACGAGTGGCTACCCAGGGTCAAGCCCCTGGCGAAGTCGTAAGTATCCGGACACCATAGTAATTCATGGTATGTTTTACTGCACTGCTTCTCCTCATGCCGAACATGATTATGCAGTCCGTCCCGAGCTCATCTCGACATATCCTCATCAAGCGGTTCGTTGGACTCGTCAGATATGAACATCAGTTCTCTTCCGACCGCCTCCACCCCTCTCCCTACGGACAACGCCGAGGTGTTGTCTCAAAAGGCACTGAGCCAAGGAGAGGTGGTCCTGGAGGCGTCTCGAGGTGACCTCCCGGACCCTGGGTACCAAGGGAGCGAGGCTCCTATGGGCTTCGAGTTCGGCCCCCAGCCGAACACTGCACCGGAACCTTCGATGGTTTCGGACTCCGGCAGGCAGTCCCCTGTTAAGGGGGGCCAACCACCCGTGCCGGTATCCTATGTCCATCCAGAGGCACCGGACAACTTGCTGGAAGCGCTTCGCAGCACTTCCATCGATGAAGAACACCGCACTATCATGAGTGCGGTGATCGAGAAGGTTCAGTCTGCCAAAAACGGGCTGACCAAGGCTTGCGCCAGCCTCCTAACAGGCTTTGAGGTAAGCAATCAAAATATATATAAGAAAATATTACCGCATAGATAGTAACCCCTGACGCTCTGTTCGGTGTTCGAGAAGAAAGGCCGAATAGAGGATCAAATGAAGAGTCAGGAGTCTAATAAGAATATGTCTATGTGTAAGTGCAGGCTTCCCTGCTGGCCGCTGCCGCATGTACTGCGGAGGTCTCTGCACTGAAGCAAGACCTGGAGCGATCCGAGAACGAGCTTGGCCTTATCAAGAGGCAGCTCGAGGAGAGCAAAGGTAAGCAATACCTTGTCTACTCTTTTGAAAAGAAGTTCGTTTGTAAAATAATAGGATAACCATGAATTTGCCAGGGGCCATGACTGAGGTGGCGACCCTGAAGAAGGCGCTGTCCGAGGCCGAAGACAAAGCGGCCAAGGAACACATCGAGCGGGAGAAGCAAGAAGCCCGAGTGGGCGAGGTGCAGCAAGAGCTCGAGGCTCTTGCCAAAAAACACGAGTCCTTGGAGCTCGACTCTAAGACGCCAGAGTCCGAGCTCGCACAGGCGGTTGAAAGTGCCCGGAGCGCCAAGGCTGAAGCCCACAAGGCCCTCCAGGAAATTGATGCGGTGAAGAAGATAGCAGCGGGTAAGGCATTCATTATGCAAAGAAAGCATGTGAAGGAAACTTTCCTTTTTCTTACCTGAGTTCGGAGCTCTCCAGGAGCGTTCGCAGATCTTCCTCCCAGTGTACTGGATGTCGCGGAGTTTTACCGAGCTGAGGAGGGGAGCTCGACGGAGAAGTTGTTTCAGTCTCAGTATACTAGGACCGAACACCCGATGCCCTTGAGCGACCAGCTGAAGCAATTGGTCGAGCTTCACAAGGCGGCCGAACAGGCCATGAGGGGCCTTATAGTCCGGATGTGGCTTGGCGAGCCCCGGTCCGGCAGCTACTTCGGTCTGGTGAGGCGGCTTGTGGAGGCATGCCCATGGCTTGAAGTCATAAAGCGGTTAGCCTGCATCGAGGGTGCGCGCAGGGCTTTTGCCCGGGCGAAGGTGCACTGGGCGAAGCTGGACGCCGTAAAGCTGGTGAAGGAGGGGCCGCCGGAGGGCAAGGAGCATCGCCACCCCGAGATGTACTATGAGAGTGTCCTGAAGGGTTCCCGCCTTGTGGCGGATGAATGTGCCAGGGATGTAATTTTTGAATGAACATGCTCGTGTGATCCTGTAATGTGAAACAAGTTCATCTGCGCTATACAACACTTTTTTAATTTAAAATATTACCTTCTGTGCGGCTGTTTATAATATCTGAGAGTTGGCCAGTCGTCGGCTTCTGCCCCCATGTAGCTAGTACTAGGGTGTTCGGGATAAACCTGAGCACTCTTTACCCCAATTTTGGGTCCTTCAAGGGAGGTGTTCAACGCAACGAACCAGACAATTGGACTATAAGGCTTTATCACTCTCACTTAGCCATAGAAGTCTACAATTTTAAACTTTGGCGAATCCCCTAGTGTTCGGAAGGCTGAATTTGGGGCGCTATACTCGCCTAAGCCGGACAAGGCCGGCTCCTCGCCTGAAGCGAAAAAAGTCTTTAAGGACTTGAGACCTCTCGAACATCGACCAGTCTCTCGCCTTATCATGACAGTCAGTTTTCGGCTTTCTCTACTGAGGTGCTCGTTCTTTCGGGGATCGATACCCATTTTTCACATTGTATCCTGATAGAGAAGGTTCAGGCTGCTGCCGCCGTCCATAAGGACTCGAGTGAGACGAAATCCGTCGATGATGGGGTCTAGGACCAGTGCGGCGGATCCACCATGACGGATGCTAGTAGGGTGATCCCTGCGATCAAAGGTGATCGGGCAAGCAGACCATGGGTTGAACTTTGGGGCGACGGGCTCCATCGCATAGACGTCCCTTAGTGCACGCTTCCGCTCCCTCTTGGGAATGTGGGTTGCGTATATCATGTTCACCGTCTTCACTTGTGGGGGGAACCCTTTCTGTCCTCCCGTGTTCGGCGGCCGGGGCTCTTCCTCGTCATCACTATGCAGCCCCTTGTCCTTGTTTTTGGCATTTAACTTGCCAGCCTGCTTGAACACCCAACATTCTCTGTTGGTGTGATTGGCTGGCTTGTCGGGGGGTGCCATGGATTTGACCCGAGCGATCCAGTATGCGATCCAAACTAGACGGAGCCGGAGTACTTCTTTTAAGTGGCTTTTTCCGCTGACCGGGTCTAGAGCCTCTGAATCCAGCATTGACTGTCGTATCCTCAGTGTTATCGCCGTTATTGCGGTGCTTTGGTCTGTTACGACGTTGTCTGCCGTTGACATCTTTGGTATCCGAAGTGCCCGGATTCCTTGATGTGTTATTACTGCGAGCCAGCCAGCTATCCTCGCCCGCACAGAAGCAGGTCATGAGTGTCGTGAGGGCTGCCATAGACTTCGGCTTTTCTTGGCCGAGGTGTCGGGCAAGCCACTCGTCGCGGATGTTATGCTTGAATGCCGCTAAGGCCTCTACATCCGAACAGTCGACAATTTGGTTTTTCTTAGTCAGGAATCGTGTCCAGAATTGTCTGGCCGATTCCCCTGGCTGCTGAGTTATATGGCTCAAGTCATCAGCATTTGGTGGTCGCACATAAGTGCCCTGGAAGTTGTCAAGGAATGCGTCTTCCAGATCCTCCCAACTGCCAACGGAGTCTGCTGGCAAGCTATTCAGCCAATGCCGAACTGGTCCTTTGAGTTTTAGTGGGAGGTATTTGATGGCATGTAGATCATCACCGCGAGCCATGTGGACGTGAAGGAGGAAATCCTCAATCCATACAGCGGGATCTGTTGCACCATCATATGATTCGATATTCACGGGTTTGAAACTCTCCGGGAATTCATGATCCATAACTTCATCAGTGAAGCATAGGGGGTGTGCGGCGCCTCTGTGCCAGGCTATATCCCGACGCAGTTCATGTGAGTCTTGTCTGCTGTATTCGGCCCAGTCAGATTTGCTTTTGGTGTATCCGGCGCGACGATCATCGTCCCATGTTGGCACGCGTGCCCGTGACCCGTATATTGACCTTGCAAGTTTTGCCTTACTGTCCAATACGTCTCGCATGTCCCGTGTGTTGCCACGGGCCTTGGTATTTTTGAATGAGTGGCAGCGGGGTGCAGGCTGAACTTTAGGCTGAAACGCCTCTCTGGCTCGGCCACGCAGTGGCCGGTCAGCCACATCATACACTGGTGAATGAGGTTTCAATGCTTCCTCCTCGAGGTGAGGTAGCAACCTGCATTTTGGGTAACTCTTGGAGGGGCGCTCGAGTTCGTATTCCTTGGCCGCAAGGACTTTGGTCCATCTGTCTGCTAGCAAGTCTTGATCAGCTTGAAGCTGTTGTTGCTTTTTCTTCAGGCTATTTGCTGTGGCCATAAGCCGACGCTTGAAGCGCTCCTGCTCGACGGGGTCCCCAGGCACGATAAATTCTTTGTCGCCGAGGCTCGCCTCCTCTTCGGAGAGAGGCATGAAGTTGTCCTCCTCCGGTTCTCCATCTGCTGCATGCTCTGGAGGGTGGGCTTGTTCATCCTCCGGCTCTACATCGTGCTGGAGGGGATTGTGGTTGTCCTCGGCACTATCCGGAGTGTTATTATCTCCTGTGCCGGTATCACTACTTTTGCTGTGGCGGGACTTAGAGCGGCGCCGCTGACGTCGGCACTTGGGTTGCTTCTTGGAGGGGTCATCCTCCGCTGTCTCATCGCCATTGCCTTCTTTAGGGGTGTCCACCATATATATATATATCGTATGATGAGGTAGCGTGTAACACCCATGATGCGGCTATATCTCCCACGTGTCGGAGCACGACTTAGAGGCATAACCGCATTGTAGGCATGTCGCAAGAGGGGTAATCTTTACACATCCCATGTACTGAATAAGAAAGATGTACATAGTTGGCTTACAATCGCTGCTTCACACAATACATAAATATAGCATTACATCATCCAGATACAATCAAGGTCTGACTACGGAACCAAAATAAAGACAACCCCAAATGCATAAGATCCCCGATCGCCCCAACCGGGCTCCACTACTGATCGTTTGGAAAGGAAACGTAGTAACGTCCCGAGTCCTCATCAAACTCCCACTTGAGTTCAGTCGCATCTCCTGGAATGGCATCATCGACACCTGCATCTGGTTTTGGAAGTAATCTGTGAGTCACGGGGACTCAGCAATCTCACACCCTCGCGATCAAGACTATTTAAACTTATGGGTAGGGAAAAAGGTATGTGAGGTGGAGCTGCAGCAAGCACTAGCATATATGGTGGCTACCTTACGCAAAAGAGAGCGGGAAGAGAAGGCAAAGCACATTCGAGAATCTATGATCAACAAGTGAACCTAGAAATACTTACGTTCAAGCATAACATGAGACCGTGTTCTCTTCCCGGACTCCGCTGAAAAGAGACCATCACGGCTACACACGCTGTTGATTCATTTTAATTAAGTTTAGTTTCAGGTTCTCCACAACCAGACATTACAAATTCCCATCTTCCCATAACCGCGGGCAAGGCTTTCGAAAGTTCAAATCCCTGCAGGGGTGTCCCAACTTAGCCCATCACAAGCTCTCACGGTCAACGAAGGATATTCCTTCTCCCAGGACGACCCGATCAGACTCGGAATCCTGGTTACAAGACATCTCGACAATGGTAAAACAAGACCAGCAAAGCCGCCCGATGTGCCGACAAATCCCGATAGGATTCACACGTATCTTGTTCTCAGGGCACACCGGATAGGTTAAGCTACGAGTAAAACCAACCCTCGAGTTGCCCCGAGGTGGCCCCGCAGGCTGCCCATTTCGACCAACACTCAGAGGAGTACTGACCCGGGGGGGTTTAATATAAAGATGACCCTCGGGCTCGCGAAAACCCAAGGGAAGGTTATAGGTAGTTAGGCAAATGTAAAACCAAGGTTGGGCCTTGCTGGAGGAGTTTTATTCAAGGCGAACTGTCAAGGGGTTCCCATTATAACCCAACCGCGTAAGGAACGCAAAATAAAGGAACATAACACCGGTATGACGGAAACTAGGGCGGCAAGAGTGGAACAAAACACCAGGCATAAGGCCGAGCCTTCCACCCTTTACCAAGTATATAGGTGCATTAAAATCAACAAGATATAATAATGATATCCCAACAATAAACATGTTCCAACAAGGAACAAACTCCAAATCTTCACCTGCAACTAGCAACGCTATAAGAGGGGCTGAGCAAAGCGATAACATAGCCAAACAACAGTTTGCTAGTACAAGGTGGGTTAGAGGTTTGACATGGAAATATGGGAGGCATGATAAAGCATGTGGTAGGTATCGAGGCATAGGCATAGCAATAGAGCGAGCAACTAGCAAGCAAAGATAGAAGTGATTTTGAGGGTATGGTCATCTTGCCTGCAAAGTTCTTCGAGTTGACGTAAGCTTGATCCTCGTAAGCGTACTCAATGGGTTCCTCGATCATGTACTCGTCTCCCGGCTCTACGCAAAGCATGAACACAAGCAAAAGGAACCACAATCAACCACGGTGCAATGCGCAAGCAACATGATGCAAAACAAGGCATGATATGCGGGATGTAATATGCAATGCATATGCGTTCTCCGGAATAAAAATATTGAACCAGGCCTCAACTTGGCAAACCAAGAGCGCCGCTGGAAAGATGAGTTGATTTCAGTCGAAATCGATATAAAGATCACCAGAATCGGATGCACGGTTTGCAAATGGCAATCAAAACAATAATGGCACTATCATGCGATTAACAGCACGATGCCATCTAAAATGCAACAAGAAACTAAGCTACTGCACTCTAACATAGCAACAAAACACATGGCAGTGATCCACTCAAGATGCTTGACAAAATATGAACACTGAGCTATGGCTAATTCACACAATAGCAGGTTCAAACAAGCATGGCAAAAGTGCAAAAGATATCAGGTTCACAGACTTGGTGAAAATAACAACATGCCAGGAATTAACATTAGGAAGCAATGTTTGGAGCAAAATAACAACATGCTACAGGAACATATCATGGCAAAGCAAGGCATTGCATGAAACTACTCAAAGCATATAACAAAAGTCCCTTACTGACCATAAGCCAAAAAGGATGAGAAGATATGATGGCAACCATGTAAACATAGCAAGTTTCGTTAATAGATTCAGACTTAGCAGAAAACTGGACATGGCATAAAACAGAGTTACATAGGCATGTTTGCGAGCTCAATGCACTCACCACAAGGCATTGCATGACAAACTAAGCATACACCCAGCAAGAAGACATGATCAATAAGATAACCATGGCAAGAACAATCTCATAGCATGCATGGATCAACTACAACAACCTTGGCAAAATTGATGAACATGTAAACAATCTGCCAGGAACATTTTATAGAAAAAGTAGAGCAAGATTGAGTCATGCTATGGTACTCCATAATTGCAAACAAAGACATGGATGGATAGAACATAACAATATCTCAAAACATCCTTACTGAACATGCTCAAAATAGGCATGGATGACTCTGTAGCAACATGAATACATGGCATAAAAATAACATCAGGGAAATGACTTAGAAGAATTCTAAGTCCCTGAAATCAGCAACATCACGAGAGCTACTTTTCATACTTGTGCTAGTCACCACATTTATCACAAAAATACATGGCATACACCCCTGTAAAGATGGCATGGCGTTGTCCAAAACACATGTAGGGCTCAAGTTCATAGGAGGCACACATTAAACATGGCAAAAATGACAAACCATAATCTGTTAAGAAACAGAAACTAACATTTTGTAGCACTCTTGCAACATCATTTAGGGCATCAAGATGGACTCAAACAAGCATGGTGCAATGGGATGAAATGAATAGCACATCAATAAGAACAATTTGATATATTGCACGCATGAAACGGAGCTACGGATGCGGAGTTATGATGCGATGAACAAGGCTAAAAAATATGAACGGAGAAGGACTTAGTGACGAAAATGGACCTCGGGATCTAGGGTTTACTGTAGCACTAGATCCAAAGTGCGCCGAGATCTCACCGGAGTTTGCTTCCTCACGGTGGCCGGAGATGGGGAGGACATCCGGAGTTGGAAACCGGGGCGGCGCCGGCAGGGGACGGCGGCGGAGGCCGGTGAGGTGGCGGCGAGCGAGGTCGCCGGAGGCGCGCGGCGCCGGGCGGAGGAGCGGAGGCGGCCGGCGCGGATCTCGTCGCGGCGGAGCTCGGCTCCGGCTGGCGAGGGACGGCGGCGGCCGACGCGGGTGGTGACGAAGGCGGTGGCGCACAGGAGGCGCGGTTGCCAGGCTGCGGCAGGCGGCGAGCCGAGCCGGGAGGGCCCCGCCTGGGCCCGGCGGGCCGGTGCACGGGTAGCGGCGCGGGGATGTGGGCACGGGGCGGCGGCGAATCCGGAGGCGACACGTGGTGGTAGGCGACGGCGGGATTTTGTCCGGCGGCGCCCGGACACGTCCGGTGGCGTGGAGGGGAGAGGGAGCTAGGGTTTGGACCCGAAATTTCGGAGGGGGAGGCCTATTTATAGATTCTGGGAGGTAGGAGAGTCCAAATGGAGTGCGGTTTTCGGCCATGTGATCGTGATCGAACGAACGAGAGGATGGAGGGGGTTTGGATGGGTTTTGGGCCACTTTGGAGGGGTGTTGGGCTGCAACACACACGAGGCCTTTACGGTTCCTCGGTTAACCGTTGGAGTATCAAACGAACTCCAAATGGCACGAAACTTGACAGGCGGTCTACCGGTAGTGAACCAAGGCCGCCTGGCAAGTCTCGGTCCAATCCAAGAACGTTTAACACCCACACACGAAAAGAGGCAAAAGGGGACGCTGGAGGACATAGGAGTGCCGGAATGCAAAACGGACAACGGGGAAAATGCTTAGGTGCATGAGACGAACACGTATGCAAATGCGATGCACATGATGACATGATATGAGATGCATGACATGGAAAAAAACTGCAAAACGAAGACAAAACCCAACCACGAGGGAATATCATAACTTAGTGCCGAAGATGACAAGAGTTGGAATACAAATATGGCAAGTTACATACGGGGCATTACAACACTCCACCACTACGAAAGGATCTCGTGCTGAGATCTAGGACTGGAAAAACTTCGGATATGCAGAACGGAGGTGGTCCTCGCATATCGAGGTGGCTTCACGGTCGGAATGATGTGACCACTTCACTTTCAGGAATTTGATAGACTTGTTGCGAGTCTTGCGCTCAGTTTCTTCAAGAATAGCAACGGGATGCTCATGATAAGACAGGTCTTCTTGGAGATCAATCTCTTCAAAGTTGATGGTGCGGTCAGGAGTCTTGAAACACTTGCGAAGCTGAGACATGTGAAACACGTCGTGCATGTTTGCAAAGTTGGATGGAAGCTCAAGTTGATAGGCGAGGTCGCCTCTTTTGCCAATGATCTTGAAAGGACCCACGTATCTAGGGGCAAGCTTCCCTTTGATACCGAAGCGACGAGTACCTTTCATTGGAGAGACGCGAAGGTAGACATGATCTCCGATCTCGAAAGCCAAGTCACGATGCTTTCTATCATAGTAACTCTTCTGGCGCGATTGCGCGGCTTTGAGATTTTCACGAATGACTTTGCACATTTCTTCAGCCTCTGTGATCAAGTCATTGCCAAGAAGTTGACGTTCACCAGTCTTTGACCAGTTAAGAGGTGTATGACACTTTCTGCCATAGAGAATCTCGAATGGGGCCTTGCCCAAACTCACTTGGAAGCTGTTGTTGTAGGAGAACTCGGCATATGGAAGAAAATCTTCCCACTTCATACCGAAAGAAATGACACATGCCCTGAGCATATCTTCAAGAATTTGATTGACTCGCTCGACTTGTCCACTAGTTTGAGGATGAAAGACTGTGCTGAAGCGAATGTTGGTGCCCATGGCCTTTTGGAAGGAATCCCAAAACTTAGAAGTGAAGATGCTTCCACGATATGAAGATATCAACTGCGGAATGCCGTGCAAAGAGACAATCCTGGAGGTATATAGCTCTGCCAACTGAGCTGCTGTGATAGATTCTTTGATAGGAAGAAAATGAGCCACTTTAGTGAGCTTGTCGATGACAACGAAGATAGCATCATTGCCACGTTTGGACTTGGGAAAACCAGTCACGAAGTCCATCTCAATATGGTCAAACTTCCATTCTGGAATGGCAAGAGGTTGCAGGAGACCAGCTGGTCGTTGGTGTTCTGCTTTCACTCTTCTGCAGACATCACATTCATTCACGAAATAAGCAATCTCGTGCTTCATTCGAGTCCACCAATACAACTGCTTGAGGTCATGGTACATCTTTGTACTCCAGGATGAATAGAAAGGAGTGAATTGTGAGCCTCGTTCAAAATGACTTTACGAAGGTCACCCTTAGGAACAACAATGCGATCCTCGAAGAATAGAGTATCTTTGTCATCAAGGCGATAGCACTTGTACTTGGGTTGGCTCTTGGCAATCCCAATCTTCACCTTTTTCACCATTGCATCAAGAAGTTGAGCCTCATGAATCTGATCTTCCAAAGTAGGAGAGACTTGGAGGTTGGCAAGGAATCCTTGAGGAACAACTTGGAGATTAAGTTTGCGGAAAGCTTCACAAAGATCCGGTTGGTAGGGCTTGAGAATCAAACTATTGCAGTAAGCCTTCCTGCTCAAAGCGTCAGCAATTACATTGGCCTTGCCTGGATTATATTCAATACTTGGATTATACTCTTGAATCATTTCAACCCAACGAGTCTGCCTGAGGTTGAGGTTGGGCTGAGTGAAGATGTACTTGAGGCTCTTATGATCAGTGAAGATGTCCACTTTTCTTCCCAACAAGAGATGTCTCCAAGTTAAAAGAGCATGAACAACTGCCGCCAACTCGAGGTCATGAGTGGGGTAGTTCTTTTCGTTGGGCTTCAACTGGCAAGAGGTATAGGCCACAACTTTCTTCTCTTGCATTAACACAGCACCGAGACCTTGCAGGGAAGCATCACAGAAAACCTCGAATGGTTTGGATTCATCAGGAGGAGTCAGAACTGGAGGTGTGACTAACTTCTCTTTGAGGGTGTTGAAAGCGATGTCACATTCAGGCGTCCAGACATACTTCACATGCTTCTGGAGAAGGTTGGAAAGAGGCTTCGCTGTCTTAGAGAAATTCTCAATGAACCTTCGACAATAGCTTGCAAGCCCAAGGAAGCTGCAGAGCTGCTTCACATTCTGAGGCGGTTCCCAATTCACAATTGCAGACACCTTCTCAGGATTAATAGCTATGCCCTTGGCGGAGATGATATGCCCAAGGTAGAGAACCTCATCGAGCCAAAACTCACACTTTGAAAACTTCGCATAGAACTGATGTTCTCTGAGTTTGTCGAGCACCAATCTCAAGTGCTTGGCATGATCCTCCTTGTTCTTGGAAAAGACCAAAATGTCATCGAGATAGACCAAGATGAAGTCATTTGTGTAGGGGTTGAAGATGAAGTTCATCATGCGAGAGAATGTTGGAGGAGCGTTGACAAGGCCGAAAGACGTGACAGTGTATTCATAAAACCATAGCTTGTCCTGAATGCTGTCTTGGGGATATCTTGTTCACGAATGTGAATATGATGATAGCCCATATGGAGGTCGAGCTTGGAGAATACTTGAGCACCTTTGAGTTGTTCGAAAAGCTCATTGATGTTGGGAAGTGGGTACTTGTTCTCTATGGTCTTCTTGTTCAATGGACAGTAGTCGACGCAAAGTCGGTCCGTGCCATCCTTCTTATTGACAAAAAGAACACCACAACCCCAAGGAGAAGAACTTGGTTGGATGAGACCCATACGCTCTTGAATATCGAGTTGTTTCTTCAGCTCCTTCAACTCTTCTGGTCCAAGCTTGTAAGGATGTTTGCAAACAGGTTCTGTGCCAGGCTCAAGATCAATGACGAATTCAACTGGCCGGTGAGGAGGCATTCTTGGAAGCTCTTCTGGAAAGACGTCTTGATATTCACAAACGACTGGAATCTGAGAGATGGCATCCAACTCACCCTTCTCATTGAGAGAAAACAGTCGAATGGTATCATCACGAGCGGCAAAGACGATCACATCCTCAGATGAGTGTGTTAGTTGAATCTGCCTGGCAGCACAATCAAGTTGAGCCTTGTGCTTAGAAAGCCGGTCCATGCCGAGAATTAGATCAATATCCGAGTTACCAAGGACCATTGGAGAAGACATAAACTTATAGTCACCCATCTTAATAGAAACATTTGGAACCACCAAACTGGCACTCAACCGTTTACCCAGAGAAACGATATCCATGGATTTGCCCAAATGAGAAGAAGTGAATTCGTTCTTGGCAAAAAAATGGTCTTGACATGAAACAATGCGATGCACCAGTATCAAAAAGAACTTTTGCAGGAATATCATTTACAGGAAGGTTACCCATGATCACTTCTGACGAGTCCTCTGCCTGAGCTGCGTTCATCATGTTGACCTTGGCATGCTTGGGATTATGCTTGACCACTGCATTGCTGGCAGATCTCACTGGAGGAGGAGGAGGAAGACGCCTCTGGTTGAAGCATTTGTTTGCATAGTGACCCTTCTGCTGACACTTGTTGCACGTGACCTCTAAGAGCGGGTGGTGATACGGAGCACTTGACCTTGGAGCATGAGACGAAGTTTTGTTCTGAAAGCCTGGGTTGGGTGGGTGGGAAGATCCATTGCCACCTTTGCTCTTCTGCTGATAAGGCTGACGGGACGAAGGAGGAGGAGGCAACCAGTACTTTTGCTGCTTAGCTACCACTTGAGTTGAAGAAGAAGGAGTTGCATCCCTGACTCTCTTCTTGGAAGCATCGCACTTGAGCTGAGCGGCCTCTTGCTTTAATGCCATATTGTAGAATTCATCATACTTTTTCGGCTCAAAAAGCACAAGAGCTAGTTGCAAATCTTCTCTGAGGCCACCTCTGAACTAATAAATCATGCTCTTCTCGTCAGGGACGTCTTGCTTGGCGAAACGAGCGAGCTTCTAGAACATGATGTTGTATTGGTAAACAGACAAGCTGCCTTGCTTCAGATTGAGGAACTCCTCACGCTTGCTCTCAACAACACTCTGAGGAATGTGGTGAGCTCTGAAGTCTTGGCGGAAATCATCCCAGGTAATCACACGACCTCCTCTGGAACCTTTGTATTGTTGATACCACTCAACAGCTTGGTCTTTGAGTTGGAACGAGGCAAACTTGACAAAGTCCTCAGGCTTGACGTTGCTGCACTCGAAATGTTTGCAGATATCCATGAGCCAATCATCAACGTCTGTGGCCTCGACACAGTTACTGAAGGTCTTCGGCTGGTTTGCGAGGAACTGGTTGAGGGTAGCAAACTGAGTTTGATTGTTGCCATTGCCTTGATTTCCTTGGTTGCACTCTTGCAAGAGTTGCATAATCAACTGTGTGTTGGCGTTGGTAGCGGCCATCACGGCTTGCCATGCCTCCGGAGGTGGAGGTGGTGGCGGTGGTTCCGGATTCTGACGCGTTGGAGGAGCCATCCTGAATAGGGTGACATCAGTTAGCATCTTGAAAGACATATATTCAAGCTGAATCAAATGGATCGAAATTGCAACATGTAGCCTTAACATTCGAACAAGAATGAACGAATGAATTCCAAATTAAATGATCACACTTCCATAAATTGAGAAGCCACTTAGATAGAGGTAGATGAATAAAACAACAAGGTGCGGACATGAACAAATACTTGGTACGGATTACCCAATCACAAACCAAATATCTGCGGAAGAAATACTAGAGCTACATGAATTCCCACCTATGGAACTCCCAAAACTTTCTGGTTATGCAATCAGGTGTTGGGGATATAGGGGAAGCATAATATCTCACCCAAAACTAGCAAATCCTACATCCAGCTGTATCCATCCTTCAAAACATAACCAAGAAACCTTCGGAAATCATTTACCTCAACCTTCAAAAAGCATCCGTTATACGAGTTATGGCAATACTCCCGAACTCCCGCCCCAGTACTGGGTGGCGTCGAGGTTATCTCACCAACAACCGCATAAAAGAGATTTTCGACGTCGGCGAAACTCAGGTATTCCAGAACTGCAATGATAAAATTGTGACGACAACACCTCGGAGCTCAACTCCCCGGGACACTGCCACAACCCCTAAATGTCAGCAGGCACCAAGAACAATGTTCTCATCACAAAACCATCGAAATGATTCCAAGATACCCGCATGATCCTAAATTTTTTTAGGGAAATTTAAGAAGAGAAGAGTCAAGACTCTACGTCAGGATGCCTCACCAGAGCGACGAAGGGACTGATGAGTAAAAAGAATCCTACTCTACGATATATATAATCCTAAAAGACTCAAAACATTTTTCTAGACTCAACAACGCCAGCGATTCGATCAAG
The DNA here is from genome assembly GCF_056163025.1 of Triticum urartu. Classification (NCBI taxonomy): domain Eukaryota; kingdom Viridiplantae; phylum Streptophyta; class Magnoliopsida; order Poales; family Poaceae; genus Triticum; species Triticum urartu. The sequence goes on along the minus strand of NC_141879.1, from coordinate 494,407,647 downwards.
CAGGGGGCTCCTAAGTCGGGGAAGGCTCTGATACCAACTTGTAACACCCACGATGCGGCTATATCTCCCATGTGTCAGAGCACGACTTAGAGGCATAACCGCATTGTAGGCATGTCGCAAGAGGGGTAATCTTTACACATCCCATGTACTGAATAAGAAAGAGGTACATAGTTGGCTTACAATCGCCGCTTCACACAATACATAAATATAGCATTACATCATCCAGATACAATCAAGGTCCGACTACGGAACCAAAATAAAGACAACCCCAAATGCATAAGATCCCCGATCGCCCCAACTGGGCTCCACTACTGATCGTCTGGAAAGGAAACGTAGTAACGTCCTGAGTCCTCATCAAACTCCCACTTGAGTTCAGTCGCATCTCCTGGAATGGCATCATCGACACCTGCATCTGGTTTTGGAAGTAATCTGTGAGTCACGGGGACTCAGCAATCTCACACCCTCGCGATCAAGACTATTTAAACTTATGGGTAGGGAAAAAGGTATGTGAGGTGGAGCTGCAGCAAGCACTAGCATATATGGTGGCTACCTTACGCAAAAGAGAGCGGGAAGAGAAGGCAAAGCACATTCGAGAATCTATGATCAACAAGTGAACCTAGAAATACTTACGTTCAAGCATAACACGAGACCGTGTTCTCTTCCCGGACTCCGCCGAAAAGAGACCATCACGGCTACACACGCTGTTGATTCATTTTAATTAAGTTTAGTTTCAGGTTCTCTACAACCGGACATTAACAAATTCCCATCTTCCCATAACCGCGGGCACGGCTTTCGAAAGTTCAAATCCCTGCAGGGGTGTCCCAACTTAGCCCATCACAAGCTCTCACGGTCAACGAAGGATATTCCTTCTCCCAGGACGACCCGATCAGACTCGGAATCCTGGTTACAAGACATCTCGACAATGGTAAAACAAGACCAGCAAAGCCGCCCGATGTGCCGACAAATCCCGACAGGATTCACACGTATCTTGTTCTAAGGGCACACCGGATAGGTTAAGCTATGAGTAAAACCAACCCTCGAGTTGCCCCGAGGTGGCCTCGCAGGCTGCCCATTTCGACCAACACTCAGAGGAGTACTGACCCGGGGGGTTTAATATAAAGATGACCCTCGGGCTCGCGAAAACCCAAGGGAAGGTTATAGGTGGTTAGGAAAATGTAAAACCAAGGTTGGGCCTTGCTGGAGGAGTTTTACTCAAGGCGAACTGTCAAGGGATTCCCATTATAACCCAACTGCATAAGGAACGCAAAATCAAGGAACATAACACCGGTATGACGGAAACTAGGGAGGCAAGAGTGGAACAAAACACCAGGCATAAGGACGACCCTTCCACCCTTTACCAAGTATATAGGTGCATTAAAATCAACAAGATATAATAATGATATCCCAACAATAAACATGTTCCAACAAGGAACAAACTCCAAATCTTCACCTGCAACTAGCAACGCTATAAGAGGGGCTGAGCAAAGCGGTAACATAGCCAAACAACGGTTTGCTAGGACAAGGTGGGTTAGAGGTTTGACATGGCAATATGGGAGTTATGATAAAGCATGTGGTAGGTATCGAGGCATAGGCATAGCAATAGAGCGAGCAACTAGCAAGCAAAGATAGATGTGATTTCGAGGGTATGGTCATCTTGCCTGCAAAGTTCTCCGAGTTGACGTAAGCTTGATCCTCGTAAGCGTACTCAACGGGTTCCTTGATCACGTACTTGTCTCCCGGCTCTACCCAAAGCAAGAACACAAGCAAAGGGAACCACAATCAACCACGGTGCAATGCGCAAGCAACATGATGCAAAACAAGGCATGCTATGCGGGATGTAATATGCAATGCATATGCGTGCTCTGGAAGAAAAAGATTGAACCAGGCCTCAACTTGGCAAACCAAGAGTGCCACTGGAAAGATGAGTTGATTTCGGTCGAAATCGATATAAAGATCACCGGAATCGTATGCATGGTTTGCAAATGGCAAGCAAACCGATAATGGCACTATCCTACGATTAACAGCACGATGCCATCTAAAATGCAACAAGAAACTAAGCTACTGCACTCTAACATAGCAACAAAACTGTAGGATCGAAAGTATGTCTAGAGGGGGGGGTGATTAGACTACTTGACCAAATAAAAATCTAGCCTTTTCCCAATTTTAGTTCTTGGCAGATTTTAGCTATCTTAGCACAAGTCAAGCAATCTCCACACAATTCAAGCAAGCATGCAAAAGAGTATATGAGCAGCGGAAAGTAAAGCATGCAACTTGCAAGAATGTAAAGGGAAGGGTTTGGAGGATTCAAACGCAATTGGAGACACGGATGTTTTGTCGTGGTTCCGATAGGTGGTGTTATCGTACATCCACGTTGATGGAGACTTCAACCCACGGAGGGTAACGGTTGCGCGAGTACACGGAGGGCTCCACCCACGAAGGGTCCACGAAGAAGCAACCTTGTCTATTCCATCATGGCCGTCGCCCACGAAGGACTTGCCTCACTAGCGGTAGATCTTCACGAAGTAGGCGATCTCCTTGCCCTTACAAACTCCTTGGTTCAACTCCACAATCTTGTCGGAGGCTCCCAAGTGACACCTAGCCAATCTAGGAGACACCACTCTCCAAGAAGTAACAAATGGTGTGTTGATGATGAACTCCTTGCTCTTGTGCTTCAAATGATAGTCTCCCCAACACTCAACTCTCTCTCACAGGATTTGGATTTGGTGGAAAGAAGATTTGAGTGGAAAGCAACTTGGGGAAGGCTAGAGATCAAGATTCATATGGTTGGAATGGAATATCTTGACCTCAACACAAGTGTAGGTGGTTCTCTCTCAGAAAATGTGTATTGGAAGTGTAGGTATGTTCTGATGGCTCTCTCCATGAATGAAGAGTGGGTGGAGGGGTATATATAGCCTCCACACAAAATCTAACCGTTACACACAATTTGCCAAACTCGGTGGGACCGAATGGTTAAACTCGGTCGGACCGATTCAGCAAACCTAGTGACCGTTAGGATTTTCGGTGGGACTGAGATGCAACTCGGTAGGACCAATATGGTTAGGGTTAGGGCATAACGTAATCTCGGTGTGACCGATTACACAAACTCGGTGGGACCGATTTTGGTAATAAGCTAACCAGAGAGTTGGTCAGGTAAACTTGGTGGGACCGATTCGCTCATCTCGGTGAGACCAAAATGTTACAAAAGGGAAACAGAGAGTTTACATTGCAATCTTAGTGGGACCGATCGCTCATCTCGGTAAGACCGAAACGTTATGAAGGGAAACAGAGAGATTACAATCCCATCTCGGTGAGACCGAGATCCCTATCGGTGAGACTGATTTGCCTAGGGTTTGTGGCAGTGGCTATGACATTTGAAACTCGGTGGCGCCGGATAGAAAGAATCGGTGGGGCCGAGTTTGACCTTTGGTTTAGGTCATATGTTGATGTGGGATGGTAGTTGAGGGTTTTGGAGCATATCACTAAGCATTTTGAGCAAGCAAGCCATTAAGCAACACCTCATCCCTCCTTGATAGTATTGGCTTTGACTCAATGTGATCTTGGATCACTAAAATATAAAATGTAGAGTCTTGATCTTGAAGCTTGAGCCAAACTTTTTGTCCTTAGAATTTTTGATAGAGGCTAAGGTGTCCCGATGTTTCGATGAGATGGTGGCTATCGTTTTCTGTGGGAGTCGACCTTGACGATCCGACTACGAACGTGGGAGACGTCGCGCCTTAGCAATCGCTAAACCAACTTCCGAGGGTTATTGACCACGCCGGAGCACGATCAACCTGATCACAAGGGTCTGTTTCCTGCGAGCAAACGAAGAACAAGCAAGAAACTGAGATTGCAATCGGGATATTGCGAATATAAGATGAAAGCTTTATTGATCAAGGTGGGGTTCTGTGACGTCTTGGTCTGGTCGTTGGACACAAACGAAGTACGCGAAGTTGCAGCTATGGCGAACTTTTAATCTAAACAAAACCCAAAGTCTAAACGATGCCCTAAGGGCTGTATATATGGAGGAAGAGGGGGGGAATTTCGTGGCCCTTGAGGGTGGGGTCTGAAACCAACCCTAACTCTTGTTTCCCCACACATACGGACTCTAAAAATAGCCTATACTTAAGTATTTCGAAATTACATGGGCCTGGCCCATTAATAAGGTGACGCAGCACCTAGAATAGCCTATGGACGAATGTTATGAAGTGGCATCTTGTATATTTCGTCCAAGGCTTCATGCACTCCTTATGGCGGCTTCAAAGTCCTGGAATCATCACTTGTAACTCCGTTCTTGATCCCCTTGCGCATGCCATCAACTCCATGCGTGTTCTTTCTCCAATGTTCATCCTTCTCCAAGCTAGGCCCTTCATTTGTAAGCAAAACAAATGTATCCAATTTAGGCAGCATCATAATCTCATGAACATTAGAATCATTACCAAGAAACGAAAGTACCTGGTAATTTAATTGGCGTGCGCGAGCTCTAGTAATTGGTCCAGTATATGTAACAGTAGGGGCTGTGGGTGTAACAATGGTATTGATGTCCTCATCAATTTTGAGGGATCCACTTTCCTCATCCATGCCATGCCATTCATTGAGCTTTTCCTGAAATATTAATCTTGGAATAATGTTAACTCAATGAGCTATATGTTGTTAGGAATTACCAAAACCACCCAGGGATAGTTGCACTTTCAATCTCCCCCTTTTTGGTAATTGATGACAACATATAGATCAAAGCTTCGACAAATGATAATAAGAGTGAAAGATATTGTCGCTTTGAGAAGTATGTGAAAAGAAAGAGCTCCCCCTAAATTTGTGCATATATTAAGATTTGCTTTGGATTGCAAATGCAGAATGAGTTAGGATCATGGGTTACTCTTCGATGTCACATACATCTTGGTGGAGCGCTCAAAATGATAAGAATTAAATACATGCACTCATCACCAAGCAAAGTGAATGATCATATAAGGATAAGTAAGATAATATCATCTAACAAGCATAAGTGTAGCTTATGATCAACCACATGATCATCAATGTCTCACAAATAATAGCATAGTATCTCAAGCAATCAAAAGACAAACAAAGTTCAACCACCAAAGCAAGAGAGAATAAAAAGCAATGCTCTCTCTCGAAGCCTATGATCTATACATTTTTCTCCCCCTTTGGCAACAAGTTACCAAAAAGTTCATAGAAAATGCATAGCACTAGAATGTCTCTCAAGCTTGGTCTTCAGGTGGTGGTGTCCGGAGAACGCCAAGGACGAAGGCTTCAGTTGATGTGGATGGAGCTGATGGAGTAGGTCCTGGAGCTGGTGGCACTGAAGCTATAGCTGGTGCAGATGAAGTGGCTCTAGTGTCTGGAACAGGCACTGCAGTTGATCTCTGAGCTCGAGGCACTCTGGCAAATGCATGAGTGGTTGTTCTGCCCTTCCTCTCCTGCATATCATCTTGTAGCTGCTCCACAGCTGACTGAATCTCAGTTACTTTGACATCTAAATCATAGAATTTTTGCTCCACGATTCTTTCCAAGCTCCCCTGGTTTTGAGTCAGGGTGGCCAGTCCCTTCTCAATCCTCAGAGTGGATGCAATCAGGTAGCCAAGATGATCTTGCTTGCTTTTCAAAAAGTACTCAGATGCCTCCTCTTGAGTTGGCATCTTGGCAGCTGTCAGTGTCAAAACTGGCGGATCTCGGGTAGGGGGTCCCGAACTGTGCGTCTAGGCCGGATGGTAACAGGAGGCGAGGGACACGAAGTTTTACCCAGGTTCGGGCCCTCTCGATGGAGGTAAAACCCTACGTCCTGCTTGATTAATATTGATGATATGGGTAGTACAAGAGTAGATCTACCACGAGATCGGAAAGGCTAAACCCTAGAAGCTAGCCTATGGTATGATTGTTGATGTGTATGTTGTCCTACGGACTAAAACCCCTCGGTTTATATAGACACCGGAGAGGGTTAGGGTTACACAAAGTCGGTTACAATGGTAGGAGATCTGTATATCCGTATCGCCAAGCTTGCCTTCAACGCCAAGGAAAGTCCCGTCCGGACACGTGACGAAGTCTTCAATCTTATATCTTCATAGTCCGGGAGTCCGGCCGAAGGTATAGTCCGGCCATCCGGACACCTCCTAATCCAGGACTCCCTCAGTAGCCCCTGAACCAGGCTTCAATGACGATGAGTCCGGCGCGCAGTTTATCTTCGACATTGCAAGGCGGGTTCCTCCTCCAAGTACTTCATAGAAGATTTTGAACACAAAGATAGTGTCCAGCTCTGCAAAATAAGTTTCCACATAGTGCTATAGAGAGAACAATATTTACACAAATCTAATCTGCTGACGTATTCCGTAGCGTGACACACCACGGCCAAGTCTTTGTCCGAGTCGTTTTATTACCCCACCTCAGCGTGTTACGCGAGGCGGTTTTCATTGGCACGTCTTGTTAAAGTAGAGATCGTGTCCCCTTATTCCGGGATTCTCATCAACGGGCGTGGGTAACCCAACCGCTTCTGGGACTCCTAGATTATAGGCAAGTCCAAGCGGACATGGAGAGGATGCTTGATATTCACCCTCTTTATAAAGGGACAAGGCTTTCTACTTTTCCCTCCCGTGTTCAATCGAATCCTTCCCCCGCCTCAAGCTCAAACGCCCAAGGTCTAGGTCCGGTGCTCCGAACCTTCAGTCATGTCCGGATCTAGCCTTCAAGGCCGATGGGTGCCTTCCTCCGTCACGGAAGAAGACATCAAAAAGTTGAGAGAGGCCAGATATCTGACCGCCGAGATTTTGCATCGGCTGCCTCCCCGAGGGCAGGTCGTCCCTTCCCCCGAACCCAACGAGAGCGTCGTGTTCGTCTCCCACTTCCTCCGAGGTCTAGGCCTTGCTTTGGATCCTTTCGTCAGGGGCTTGATGTTTTACTATGGGCTAGATTTCCATGATCTAGCTCTGGACTCCTTTCTTCATATCACGACATTTATCGTCGTGTGCGAGGCCTTCCTCCGGGTTACCCCCACTTTGTCCTATGGCTCAAGACCTTTGAAGTAAAGCCGAAGACGATCGAGGGGCAACATGCGGCGTGTGGAGGTGCCTCAATATGCAATTTGAAGGGAGCTCCATGGCCCAAAGGTTCCATCCCAGAGGTATCTGAATTGTGGCAACAGGTGTGGTTCTACATCACGGCTCCTAGAAGCGCCAAGTGGGCGGCCGCCCCCGTTTTCCACTCGGGCCCTCCACCACAACTGATGTCATGGATTAGCCGAGGACTGAGCTGGGGTCCAGCCAAGGACGTGCCTATGCTGCAAAGCCGCATTCGAGATCTCTTTAATGGAGATCTCAGTTTGATTGCGGTGATACAAGTCATGCTGGTCTGTCAAATCCAGCCGTGCAAACGTCGGCCCCTTCGCTTGTGGGAGTTCAATCTTGAGGGACCGCATGTCATTCAAAATTTCCTCGGCCTGACGCACGAGGTGATGTACAAGTCGTTCTTCGGACCTCAAGTGGAGTGTCCGGAAATCACCAAGGACGTGGGCCTGAGCAGTATCCGTGCCGCCGAACAGGTAAGGAATCTTCCGGCCGAATATACTATCTCTCACTTGTTACGAAGTTATCTCTGAGAGTTCGCTTTTTGACCAGGACTGGCTAACAAAGGCGAAGCTGAACCGGTGTTCGGCCCCCCTTCCTGAGGGTTTGGAAAATCCGGTACTGTAAAAGATGCTCCAGGTCGCACCCTGCCCGGAGTCCTTGAAGGAAGATACCGAGGAGGATAATACGGGCGGACGCGGGCCCCCAACGCTGCCCATTCTAACCGAGGGAGCGAGCGTCTTCATGAAGGAGGACGACCGGGGGAGGAAAAGGACCGCGCCCGGGGGTTCGGAAGCCGAAGCTTCCAAACGGGAGAAGAAGTCTCCCACAGAGGGTCTTACCCTGGGGGGCGCTGTTGCCGCACAAAGTTCACGGGGGGATCAATTCTCCCACAAGTCGTAAGTGACCCGAAATACTTTAATAGTACAGATACGCCATCTTTTTCTTCTGAGAGAGTAACCACCGCATATATCTTTGCAGTTCGGGCCTTAGCCCCTCTCAAATGAGCTCGTCTTCGGGGGATCTCCTTCCAGAGATGATGGAGAGTGAAACGCCTCCTCCGGACTCCTCCGCTTCGGAAGCGAGTGACCCTGAAGTGTCGTCGCGGAGGGCTTCTCCGAGTCCGGCAAGGCCAGAAAATAATCCCGTTGACCCCCGAAGCTCCCAGTGTCCGTTTCCCGAAGAGAGCAGACAAAAGAGTCTGGCACCGTCTAGTGTGCGATCAGATGTTCTGAGGGAGTTGGTGGGGCGAGCGGCCATCTCAGACGAACACCGTGTGCTGATGAATATGGTGATGGAGAGGACATCGTCCGCCGAAAGCGGATTGCATGAAGCTTTTATGAGTCTACTGACGGGCTTTGAGGTACGTAAAAGAATGTATGATAGTCCTGCACATGCTAGGTGTGCCCTGTGTAGATAGTAGCCCCTGAGACTCTGGTTGTCATCGGAAACGACGACGAACAGAGGATCATATTCCCAGGTAATAACCATACTGCCTTTATGTGCAGGTAATGGAAGCTCCGGTGGCTAGCCGGACGAGCGAGTTTGCCCATTTAGAACGGCAGTTGGATGTGGCAGACGCCGACATCGAGCTTGTTAAAAAGGCTTGACAAGGCACAGGGTAAGTGTCATTATTTGGTAAACGCCGCATAGTAAGAGCAGTATGAAGCCCGTATCTTTAATATGTTATGACTGCAGATGGAGCTGCCACCGTTGAAGCCTTGCGGGCGGAACTTGCCCGAGCCAAGGAACAAGCGAGGTTGGGTAATGCGGCTGCTTTGAAGGCGGCCGAAGAGTTGCGAGCCGAGAAGGTCGCACATGGAGAGAGCCGAGACAAGATGGCCATAGAATTAAAAGCCGCCGCTGACCGTTGCCGGGTTCTCGAAAAGGAAAACCAAGAGAAGGTATCGGACCTTGAGAAGGCTGCTGCGACGAGAAAGGACCTCTGCTCTGCTATGAGGGCAAAGAAGGAGGAGCTGCGGGAAGCCGGAGATATTGTAGCCGGGAAATCCTTTATGTTGCGGAGGAAGTTCGGAGATCCACGATATGCTCCTCTGGATCGGCTGTGGAGTTCGGAGGATGTATACATGGATTTGGCGGCGAGCGCTGCCGATGCGGCCAAGTATTTCCAGGGTCAGACAGACCGTGAAGTAGACCGGCTGTTTTGGAGACAATTCCATTCTCCCGAGCGTCCACTTTTATTGAGTGACCAATTGGCCGAACTAAATAAGTTGTCCGGACTCTCCATGAGGTCTGTTGTAGATCAACTATGGCCGGAAAGGTCAAAACCAGACTCTTATTTCGGCTTGGTGCAGCAGTTCCTTGACGCGGTGCCACGCATTGATGCGATGAAGAGGTCGGCGTGCATAGAGGGCGCACGGATGGCCTTTGCCCGTGTTAAAGCATACTGGGCAGAGATGGATGCTACCACCGTTGCAGCGCGGGATTCGGCCATAGGTCGAAGGGCTGCTGAGCATTACTTTGAAGAAGTTCTTGAGGGTGCTCGTTTGATAGAGACCCAGTGCTCAAAAAATATTATGTTTGAGTGATATGTAATCTCATTGTAAGCGAAATGCTTTTATAAATTTTTGTAAGGCTATTTTTATACTTTTGCCTGAAAGTAATAGGATGCCTCCTGTGCGGCCGTTTATTTATACATGTGTATAACCTGAAAGATTGCAGTCGTCGGCTTCAACCCTCACGCATATAATGCGGAGGTGCTCGCACAAACACGCGTTCACACTTAACCCAACGTCTTGGTCCTATTATGGAGGTGATAGCGGAGCGAGCGAGGAAACCGGACTATAATGCTTTGGCACTTTCACTTAGCCATAGGAGTTTGACAGGGGGGCTACTAGATAGCCCCTGGTGGCTCCGCACTCTCCCGATCCCGGGGTGCGTACATGCCTGGCCGGAAAACGACCCTTCGTTAAGGCGGAGGAATTCTATCATTCCGACAGGTCGTCGAGTGGTTGACCAGTCTCACGCTATATCATGACAGTCAGTTTTCGGCTTTCTCTACTGAGGTGCTCGTCCGGATGAACCAGGGCACAATTGCAGTAGTTCTCCTAGTGCTACCTTAGCCGGTAAAGCGGAACGTAAGGCACCAAAACACAGGAGCCGGGAAAACCCAACATTTGACCAAAGACAATGATTCGGAGCTGATGCATATAAGGCCGAACTCGCGACGCCGAACACTCCCTAAGGTATTCGGTCTTAGTGGTATAAACCGGGCCTAAATAATGGCCTTTGTAAGAAGCCCCTTCTGTCCAGGTACGGGCATTGTTCTGGCGTGGCCACATGCCAAGACGTCAGCATCCTTTAGTGGAGATGTATCAACAATAGACAGTAAAAAAGGTTTACGCAGGGTCTTAATCTAAAAAGAATCCTTGGAACGGGTCCCTGCTGCATGTCTGCGCCTGTGTCTCCATTGTGCCGTATCCTGGACGGGTGTAGCATGATGATCATCTGTAAAAGAGAGGAATTTAGGTGAAAAATTTGTCGTGCAGAAGGATAGTTTTTTTAAAAAAACCATGCATAATTCAAGGTGAGAAGAAATTGCCACTTGTCTGTGCGCGTTGAGCCCCTTGTATTGACAAATAGGGGTGTGACTGTTTATAGCGGCGCTGGATCGATTAGTTGTGTCTGAGGTCTTGACGACCTATGGGATGCTTTCGCTGGTCCGGGTGCCTTTAGTGTGCGGCTACCAAGGCAGCCTTACTCTCTTCGGCGCGCAGAGATCGCTTGATATTTCCGTGCACTGCAATGATGCCACGTGGACCGGGCATCTTGAGTGTGAGGGAGGCGTAGTGTGGTATTGCATTAAAGCGAGCGAACGCTTTGCGTCCGAGCAGTGCTTGATAGCCACTTTGAAACGGAGCGATGTGGAAAGTTAGATGCTCGCGACGGAAGTTATCGGGGGAGCCGAATATAACTTGTAGTAGGAGGGAGCCCGTGCAACAAGCCCCTGGGCCTGGCGTTACTCCTTTAAAGGTAGTATTGCTATGGCGAATTTGTGTTGGGTCTAACCCCATCCCGCGGATTGTATCCTGATATATTAGGTTTAGGCTACTGCCACCATCCATCAAGACTCGTGTGAAGTGATATCCGCCAATTACGGGGTCTAATACCAGGGCAACCCATCCTGCGTGCCGGATATTTGATGAGTAATCGCGATGGTCGAAAATGATCGATTGAGACGACCAGTGGCAGGACCTCGCGGTTACAGGCACTTGGGTATATTTTTCTAGGGGTGCCGCGTTGTTTTTTCCCTTGATCACGTGTAACATGTTTACTGTTTTGACTTCTGGTGGAAATTTCTTTTGTTCCCCTGTGTCTTGCTTGGGAGGCTCGTCCTTGTCCTCACTTGGCGTATCCTCCCCCTTGTGTACGGCGTTGAGCTTGCCGGACTGCTTGAAGACCCAACATTCTCTGTGTGTATGATTAGCTGGTTTACCAGGGGTACTATGGATTTGACATATTTGGTCCAGAATTTTGTTGAGGCTGGACAGTACATCCCTGGTGCCTTTAGGGGGCGGGTTTTGACCTGGCCGAGAGCTTTTGAATCCGGCATTTACTACCGTGCCCTTCATGCGGTGTTCTTTATTCCGGCGTTTGTTATTGCTGTTGCGCCGTGATTTCCCGTTTCCATCTCTAGCTTCGGATGTACTGGGGTCGCTGGTGCTGCATCTGGCTAGCTAGCTGTCCTCACCCACGCAGAAGCGGGTCATGAGGTTTGTTAATGCGGCCATCGTTCTCAGCTTATTTTGGCCGAGGTGTCTGGCGAGCCATTCCTCACGGACGCTATGCTTGAAAGCCGCTAAGGCTTCGGTGTCCGGACAGTCGACAATCTGGTTCTTTTTAGTAAGAAACCTATTCCAAAGCTTTCAGGCTAACTCTTTGGGCTGTTGAGTTATATGACTCAGATCGTCCGCATCCGGAGGTCGGACATAAGTCCCTTGAAAATTTGCCCGAAAGGCGTCTTCGAGCTCTTCCCAGCTTCCAATGGAGCTTTCGGGGAGGCCTTTAAGCCAGTGACGAGCTGGCTCTTTGAGCTTGAGGGGTAAGTACTTGATGGCGTGGAGATCATCTCCTCGAGCCATATGGATATGAAGGATGTAGTCCTCAATCCAGACCCCAGGGTCTGTTGTTCCGTCGTATGCCTCTATGTTTACAGGCTTGAATCCCTCTGGAAATTCATGGTCCAACACCTCATCGGTGAAACATAGGGGGGGTGTGGCACCCCTGTAGTTGGGTGTGCCGCGTTGTTCATATGTTTGTTGTGTTGCATTGTATGCTGGGGCGCGCTTGCGTGGTCCATAGATGGATCTTGTTGCACCGTCCTTTGGGTGCGAGCCCTCGCATGGGTCGCGTGTTGTATTGTGAGCGGTGTTGAATGTCGTTCTATGTTGGTAGAGGGGTCGTCTATCTGACCAGGTGGCTGCTTTGATGTTTGGTTGTGGGGGGTCTGAGGCCTCCTCATCGAATTCGGGTAGCAGCTTCCGCTTTGGGTAGCTCTTGGAGGGGCAATCATCGCCGTACCTTGCTCCTGTGTTGAGTATTTTACTCCATCTGATTTGGAGTGTGTCTTGAGCGGTCTTGAGCCTTTGCTTCTGCTTTTTAAGACTCCTCGCGGTGGCAACAAGCCTTTTACGGGCATTCTGCTGCTCCGGGTGTCTGTCCGGCGTTATGTTGTCCGGACCATTATCCTTGATGGGGTTTGTTTGTTCGGTTTGATTATCCGGATTGCCGTTGTCCGGCAGCAGTTCGACCTGCTCCAGCGCTGGGTCTGTGTGATCATTATTTTTGTTGAGGCAGGATTTGGGGCGGCGCTTACGCCGCCGCTTTGACTGCTTTTCGAGGGAACAAGCCTTCGGTGCGTCCTTCTGCTCCTCGTCGTCATCTTTTGGTGTGTCCACCATGTATACGTCATATGACGAGGTGGCATTCCAAGGCCCAGTAGGCGCTGGTTCTTCATCGTCTCCTTTATCGGCGTCCATACCGTCGATTTCTTCGGAGTTGAAGTCGAGCATGTCGGTTAAATCATCGACAGTGGCTACAAAGTGGGTGGTGGGTGGGCTTTGAATTTCTTCATCGTCCGAATCCCAACCTTGCTGACCGTAGTACGGCCGGGACTCTCCTGATAAAGAGAGAGACTTCAGTGTCTTCAGAATATCGCCGAAGGGCGAGTGCTGAAAGATGTCCTCGGCAGTAAACTCCATGATCGGCACCCAATCGGATTCGATCGGCAGGGGCGCGGAGGGATCGGAGTCCGGAGAGGAATCTGGCTCCTTGGAGTCACGAGTCTCGCGGAGTGCGGGGCTGGTGTTCGGCTCAATCACCGTTGGAATCGCAGCCCCCGAGGCGGCGTCCAACTGCCCATCCTCGATCGGCGCAGTTGGCTTCGAATTAAAGGTCGAAGCCGATGCGGGTGCGGCCTCCAAGGCACTGTCCGGCGGTAGGGCTAGATCATGCTCGTCGGGACAGTGCGGCGCGCTCGGCAGTGGCTCGAATCCGTCGGAGATCAAGTCCCCGCGGATGTCAGCCGTGTAGTTTAAATTTCCAAATCTGACCTGACGGCCAGGGGCGTAGCTTTTGATCTGCTCCAGATGGCCAAGTGAATTGGCCCACAGTGCGAAGCCGCCGGAGACGAAGATCTGTCCGGGGAGGAAGGTCTCACCCTGGACTGCATCGCTATTGATGATCGTAGGAGCCATCGAGCCTGACGGCGATGACATAGAGGAACTCTCAATGAAAGCACCAATGTCGCTGTCAAAACCGGCGGATCTCGGGTAGGGGGTCCCGAACTGTGCGTCTAGGCCGGATGGTAACAGGAGGCGAGGAACATGAAGTTTTACCCAGGTTCGGGCCCTCTCGATGGAGGTAAAACCCTACGTCCTGCTTGATTAATATTGATGATATGGGTAGTACAAGAGTAGATCTACCACGAGATCGGAGAGGCTAAACCCTAGAAGCTAGCCTATGGTATGATTGTTGATGTGTATGTTGTCCTACGGACTAAAACCCCCCGGTTTATATAGACACCGGATAGGGTTAGGGTTACACAAAGTCGGTTACAATGGTAGGAGATCTGTATATCCGTATCGCCAAGCTTGCCTTCCACGCCAAGGAAAGTCCCGTCCGGACACGGGACGAAGTCGTCAATCTTGTATCTTCATAGTCCGGGAGTCCAGCCGAAGGTATAGTCCGGCCATCCGGACACCCCCTAATCCAGGACTCCCTCAGCAGCCTTCTCTTTCTTTGCTTTCTCCTTCTTCTCTTGATCTTGTACTGATGATGGTTCATTCTCATTCATCACAACTTGATTGTCCTCGAAGTCTGGGTAGATAGGCAAGTGTTCCTTATCCAACAGGTATGTGCTTGTGCCCATCTTTGAGTTTATCAACTCCTGGATTTGTGGGGCATATCCACAACTTCTTTTCTGGTCAGCTGCAGTCCTCTTGATAGTCTCAACTATAAGGCTCATGACCTTGAACTTCTGTGGCACATCAAATATATGTAGCAAGTTAATTGCATGGCCTCTGATCATTCTATGATCACCAGACTTGGGCAAGAGAGTGTGCCTAAGGATCCAATTGATTGTAGGCATCCCTGACAGCAAGTGTTTTACTGACCCAAACTGGTGAGTCTCAAGATCATCTTCAGGAATCTCCTTGTACATGTTTGCCATAGAGTTGTGATCCATCTTCTTCTTGGCATAGACATCCAAGTCATCTTCTTCTTCCTTAGGAGCATTGATCAGATTTGCCCATTCCTCAATAGTTGAGTGGTACCTTGTACCTTCAGAAATCCATACTATCCTGCCATCTGGATAGAAGTGTGCTGTGGAGTAGAATTGCATTATGAGCTCCTCATTCCACTTTGTGAGCTTCTGCCCAACAAAGTCTGCAACTCCACAAGCACTGAAGCTGTCAAACACACCAGGATAGTGTTCCTCATTTTCCTTGATATACTTCCAGTCGACCCACCTCATTTCACACACTATAGGCTTCTTGTCCAACAACACTGTCTCATAGAAGTCCTGCTGTTCCTTTGTGTGGAACCTATAATCAACAATAGTCCTTCTCCTGGTAGCATATGGATCTGTCTCTCTCCATAGCCTCAACCCTGAGTCTCTCCCGATCTTCATGTTCTCAGCCACAGGATGAGCATCATTGTGGTCTGGAATCTTTGGTTTGAGCTTTCTCAGGACTTGTCCTTCATCATCTTCATCAGCAGCAACTTCAGGCACTGGGGCCTTGTTCTTCTCAGCAGCTGGTATACTCCTGGTATTCCTCTTAGGTGCACTCTTGGGCTTGGAGGCTGCTTTGGGTGCTTCTTTGGGCTTTGATGTTGCAGCCCCTGACTTTATAGCATCACCCATCAGCTTTTGTGCCTTGGGTGCTGGTGCAACAACCTCTTATTCCTCTTCCTCTTCAGAATCTCTCATGATTGAGGACCTCCCAAGCACTCTAGCAGTGGTCTTTTTGATCCTCTCCTTCCCTTCTACAGCAGCCTCTTTGGGTTCAGATCCCAAAGGGACTTGAGTAGATGCTCTGGCCTTAGACATTGGAATTCTCTTTGCAGGAACCTTTTGCTTCATGCCTAGCTTGGTGGCAGCAGCAGTGCTATATTCCTTCTTAACCACTTTCTTCTTGGAAGTGGCCGCATCCTCAACTGCCACATAGTCTTCATCCTCAGACTCTGAAGTTTTCTTCTTCCTTGTTCTGGTGGCAGCTTTGGGCAAGTTGCTGGGAGTGCTCCTGCTACCATCATGTGAACTGCTAGAGGGACTAGTGCCCTCACTCAGGTGAACCTGCTCCTCTGACCTGTTCTGGCTGTCAATCCGATCAGACATATTGCAAACACTGACAGCAGACCCTGTGAATAGATATAGATGAGATAGAGTGGATGAGCATCACAAAATGCAGAGGTTTTTGCAAAAGAATGAGTCAAAAACTTAGTTTTAGTTTTCCACAGAAAGCATTTCGGATCAACCAATTTGTAAACTCGGTGATACCGAAGCAGCTGTTGGAACCTAAACTAGTGAACTCGGTCAGACCGAGTCACAGTTCGGTGGCACCGAGACTGCTAGGGTTTCACAAAGTCCTGAACTCGGTCACACCGATTTGCAATTCTCGGTTAGACCGAAAATTACATGTAAAATGGCCTGAGCCGAATCGGTGGTACCGAGTTCCACAACTCGGTTGGTCTGAGATGGCTTCGGCGGAAACCTAACCCTAAATTTTCAATTCAACTCTAATCTAAGGAGTGTTTTGACTAGATAGAAGCGTTTCAATCGTGGAAAGAATCATAATGAACACAATGTGCTAGGAATCGGACGGGGATAGCACTGTGATCGAGTCCATACCCTAGTTCGGTGATGAACTCGCTACGGCGGCAACGGCGGGGAAGAATTCCGTTGACGGTGGCGGAGACCAGCGACAGGAGGCGGCTGGCGACGAGGAAGACGATCCGGAGACCCTGGAGGCAGAGCGAGCTATGCGCGGGCGAAGGGGTTTCGGAGAAATTTCCAAAATTTTGCCAGTGAGTATATATAGCCCGACCCTGTCAGTGTGACCGAGTGGAACAACTCGGTGGCACCGAGATTCATAATTGCAAGTAGTTACTGAAACTCGGTGTGACCAAAAGGTTCAAATCGGTTGCACCGAGATTGAAAACCTAGATAGACTTAGTGATCTCGGTATGACCGAAATGGAGGAATCGGTCAGACCGAGAAGCACAAAGAAGTTTCGGAAGTTTAAGTCTAAGACGAAGCGGGGACTCCGAGTGCTCCTCACACAGAGTGGTTCGAATCTGACTTGATCAAATTTGTGATGTAGCATGAATAGAGTTTGAGACGAGAAAAGCATAGATAGCTAGAGAGGGTTCTTAGGCATTCTTGTCCATCCACTTGGCAAAAGAAAAGAAAACCAATCAATCAAAACAACAAGTGGATGTCCTCGAATGAGTAAAATATGCAATCAACATGCTCCCACAATAAAATGGCAATTGAAATATGTGGCAAAGCATGCACAACCAATTCTAGCATCTATCAAACAATTCGCGATGACTAGGTCATCTATATATGAGTATATTGACTTAGGAGTCAAATGAGAACATTTGATCATAGGTCATACTCATCGTTTAAGCACAAATGGGGTTACCACTTTTACATAAAGCATTTGTTGTGTTCACACCATTAGAGTTGCTTTAGCTCAATTCTTAGAGTAAAGCTCCCCCTAGATGTGAGATCCCCCCCTAAGAGGGATGAACTAACCTTGGATTTTGTCAATGATGACTTCATGTAGATGTTGAAGATGTGGATGCTCAATGTTGATGTAGATCATTTGGAGCTATCCATTGGAGTGAGTTGCACTTTCAATACCTACACGGGTTAGTCCCACAAGGAACAAACAAGGATATCCATAGACATAAAGTGATGCACACACAAGATGATGTCTATGAAAGCTTTTAGGTTACCTTGTCCCTTGTCTTACCAACAAGAGGGTTTGTGACTCCTTGAACTAGTGCAAGATGTGGAAGTTGATTGCACTTGTTCTTGCCAAGATGATAAGAGTGAAGTATGTTGGCGGAGTCACCCTCAAGAACTCTCTAGTTCTTCTTCTTCGGAATCCACACCATCTTGATGGGAATCCTCAGTGTTGTAGTTGTACTTGATGAAGTGGAACTTGAAGTAGTCTTGGGAACCCACTTGACCAAGGCCTTAGGAGCTTCTTCAAATGCATCAATTTCCTCTTGAAGCTTGTCCTTGCCTTTTTGCTTATGGTCTTGTGGTGGAAGATCATCTTGAGCTTGTGTCCCTTTGAGTGAAGTAGGATCATACTTCTCTTGTTGAGGAACAAACTTCATCTTGGGGTATTGATCTTCTTCCCACTCAACTCCATTGGCATTGAACTTTCGTTCAAAACCAACACCTTGATTCTTCCGGTGCCTTCCTTGCTTGCGTACAATTTCCTCGAATTGCTTACTTCCAGCAAGGCTCTTGTAAACACCTTTCTCTATAATTCCCTTCAATAAGCTATTTTCATGCTCAAGTGTAACTTGGCTAAGAGAATCATTAGTGGAATCAAGAGAACTACTAGAAGCAACAATATTGGATTTAGCATGATTGTTGTTACTACTAGAGGAAGAATCTTTCTTGTTCTTGTTACTAGACTTGACTTGAGGCATGTAAGTGGATAAGAGTAAACGCTTGGCAATGTAAGAAGAACTTTTCTTACAAAGATCATCATTGATTGCTTTTAAGAACTCATGCTCTTGCTCAAGGTTGAGCTTTTCAAAGCGTAATTTCTCATGAGTCCTTAAAAGTTCTCGATGATCTCCTAAGATAGTTTCATGAGCTAACTTAAGAGTGTTTAGTTCTTTAGTTAGAGACTCAATCTTCTCCTTATCATTGTCATTCGTTTTATCTTGATTAGCATGATTAATTGATGTTTCATCATAGTATTCATCACTAGAGTTGTCAACAAGTAAATCATCATCACCTAACAAGTCATCTTCATCACTAATGAAATCAACATACTCGGGGTGTGATACCTCTGGGCCTTAAGCCATGAAGCATGTTCCAACTCCTTCATTTGGTGAGTCAAATATGTCGTAGGAGTTGGTTGTTACAAGTGCTAGACCGGCAACACCTTCATCTTGAGTATATTCGGAGTCGGAGTGATAGCTTCTCTCGGAGTGGTTGTCGGAGTCCGAGCCAGATACCCATTCACCAACATGAGCTTGATGTCTTCGTTTTGTATAGCTCCTTGATGACTTGTCCTTTCCTTCCGAATCCTTGCTTCTCCGTGAGGGTCTTTGTTCATAACGATCATCTCTACTCCTTTCTCTAGATGGTGATTCTTCTCTTCTACTTCTTCTCTTGGGAGAATCTTCTCTTCTCTTGTAGGGGGGCGTACACTCATTGGAATAGTGTCCGGGCCTTCCACAATTGTAGCAGTTTCGCTCTCGACTAGAGGATCTTTTGTCATTGTAGGACCTTGACCTGGAGCTTCTCTCTTTGCTTCTACTCTTGTAGAAATTGTTGAAGTTCTTCACCATTAAGCTCAATTCTTAATTGAAGGTTTGTTTCTCACTCGATGATATGGGGGCTTCACATGAGGCTTTGTAAGCACCACTTGATTTGTTGTGAAGTTCCTCTTTATCCTTGAGTGACATCTCATGAGCAACAATTCTTTCGATGACTTCCGTTGGCTTGAGATCTTTGTAATTGGGCATCATTTGGATCAATGTGCACACGGTATCATATTTTCCATCCAAGGCTCTTAGGATCTTCTTGATGATGAATCTATCGGTCATCTCTTCACTCCCTAAGCGGGCAATCTCATTTGTGATAAGAGCAAGCCTAGAGTACATTTCAGCGACACCTTCACCATCCTTCATTTTGAACTTGTCAAGTTGACTTTGAAGCACATCCAATTTAGATTCCTTGATGGAGTCGGTACCTTCGTGCATATCAATCAAAGTATCCCAAATTTCCTTTGCATTCTAGAGACGGCTGATTTTGTTGAATTCTTCGGCGCACAATCCGTTGAAGAGGATATCACAAGCTTGAGCGTTGTATTGCAACATCTTCAACTCTTCCACGGTAGCTTCACGATTCGGTTCTTTCCCATCAAAGAATTCACCTTGCAAGCCAATACACACAATAGCCCAAACGACGGGGTTATGTCCAAGAATATGCATTTTCATCTTATGCTTCCAACTAGCAAAATTAGTGCCATCAAAGTAAGGACCTCTATGGTGATAATTTCCCTCGCTAGACGCCATACTCTCCTAGGTTGTGAGACCAAGGCTATGACCACCAAAAGCTATGGAAATCAAAGCAAATGGAGATCAAAGCTCTGATACCACTTGTAGGATCGAAAGTATGTCTAGATGGGGGGTGGGGTGATTAGACTACTTGACCAAATAAAAATCTAGCCTTTTCCCAATTTTAGTTTTTGGCAGATTTTAGCTATCTTAGCACAAGTCAAGCAATCTCCACACAATTCAAGTAAGCATGCAAAAGAGTATATGAGAAGTGGAAAGTAAAGCATGCAACTTGCAAGAATGTAAAGGGAAGGGTTTGGAGGATTCAAACACAATTAGAGACACAGATGTTTTGTCGTGGTTCCGATAGGTGGTGCTATCGTACATCCACGTTGATGGAGACTTCAACCCATGGAGGGTAACGGTTGCGCGAGTCCATGAAGGGCTCCACCCACAAAGGGTCCACGAAGAAGCAACCTTGTCTATTCCATCATGGTCGTCGCCCACGAAGGACTTGCCTCACTAGCGGTAGATCTTCACGAAGTAGGCGATCTCCTTGCCCTTACAAACTCCTTGGTTCAACTCCACAATCTTGTCGGAGGCTCCCAAGTGAAACCTAGCCAATCTAGGAGACACCACTCTCCAAGAAGTAACAAATGGTGTGTTGATGATGAACTCCTTGCTCTTGTGCTTCAAATGATAGTCTCCCAACACTCAACTCTCTCTCACAGGATTTGGATTTTGTGGAAAGAAGATTTGAGTGGAAAGCAACTTGGGGAAGGCTAGAGATCAAGATTCATATGGTTGGAATGGAATATCTTGACCTCAACACAAGTGTAGGTGGTTCTCTCTCAGAAAATGTGTATTGGAAGTGTAGGTATGTTCTGATGGCTCTCTCCATGAATGAAGAGTGGGTGGAGGGGTATATATAGCCTCCACACAAAATCTAACCGTTACACACAATTTGCCAAACTCGGTGGGACCGAATGGTTAAACTCGGTCGGACCGATTCAGCAAACCTAGTGACCGTTAGGATTTTCGGTGGGACTGAGATGCAACTCAGTAGGACCAATATGGTTAGGGTTAGGGCATAACATAATCTCGGTGTGACCGATTACACAAACTCAGTGGGACCGATTTTGGTAATAAGCTAACCAGAGAGTTGGTCAGGTAAAATGGTGGGACCGATTCGCTCATCTCGGTGAGATCGAAATGTTACAAAAGGGAAACAGAGAGTTTACATTGCAATCTCAGTGGGAGCGATCGCCCATCTCGGTAAGACCGAAACGTTACGAAGGGAAACAGAGAGATTACAATACCATCTCGGTGAGACCGAGATCCCTATCGGTGAGACCGATTTGCCTAGGGTTTGTGGCAGTGGCTATGACATTTGAAACTCGGTGGTGCCGGATAGAAAGAATCGGTGGGGCCGAGTTTGACTTTTGGTTTAGGTCATATGTGGATGTGGGAAGGTAGTTGAGGGTTTTGGAGCATATCACTAAGCATTTTGAGCAAGCAAGCCATTAAGCAACACCTCATCCCTCCTTGATAGTATTGACTTTTCCTATAGACTCAATGTGATCTTGGATCACTAAAATATAAAATGTAGAGTCTTGATCTTGAAGCTTGAGCCAAACTTTTTGTCCTTAGAACTTTGAGGGATCCACTTTCCTCATCCATGCCATGCCATTCATTGAGCTTTTCCTGAAATATTAATCTTGGAATAATTTTAGCTCAATGAGCTATATGTTGTTAGGAATTACCAAAACCACCCAGGGATAGTTGCACTTTCAAAAACACATGTAGTGATCCACCCAAGATGCTTGACAAAAGATGAACACTGACCTACGGCTAATTCACACAATAGTAGGTTCAAACAAGTATGGCAAAAGTGCAAAAGATATCAGGTTCACAAACTTAGTGAAAATAACAACATGCCAGGAATTAACACCAGGAAGCAATGTTTGGAGCAAGATAACAACATGCTACAGGAACATATCATGGCAAAGGAAGGCATTGCATGCAACTACTCAAAGCATATAACAAAAGTCCCTTACTGACCATAAGCCAAAAAGGGTAAGAAGATATGATGGCAACCATGTAAACATAGCAAGTTTCGTTAACAGATTCAGACTTAGCAGAAAACTGGACATGGCATAAAACAGGGTTACGTAGGCATGTTTGCGAGCTCGATGCACTCACCACAAGGCATTGCATGACAAACTAAGCATACACCCAGCAAGAAGACATGATCAATAAGCTAACCATGGCAAGAACAATCTCATAGCATGCATGGATCAACTACAACAACCTTGGCAAAATTGATTAACACGTAAACAATCTGCCAGGAACATTTTATAGCAAAAGTAGAGCAAGATTGAGTCATGCTATGGTACTCCATAATTGCAAACAAAGACATGGATGGATAGAACATAACAATATCTCAAAACATCCTTACTGAACATGCTCAAAATAGGCATGGATCACTCAATAGCAACATGAATACATGGCATAAAATAACATCAGGGAAATGACTTGGAAGAATTCTAAGTCCCTGAAATCAGCAACATCACGAGAGATAATTTGCATGCTTGTGATAGTCACCACATTTATCACAAAAATACATGGCATACACCCCTGTAAAGATGGCATGGCATAGCCCAAAACCCCTGTAAAGATGGCATGGCATAGCCCAAAACACATGTAGGGCTGAAGTTCATAGGAGGCACACATTAAACATGGCAAAAATGACAAATGTCCATAATCTGTTAAGAAACAGAAACTAAAATTTTATAGCATTCTTGCAACAACATTTAGGGCATCAAGATGGACTCAAACAAGCATGGTGCAATGGGATGAAATGAATAGCACATCCAGTCGAACAATTTGATATATTGCACGCACGAAACGGAGCTACGGATGCGGAGTTATGATGCGATGAACAAGGCTAAAAAATATGAATGGAAAAGGACTTAGTGACGAAAATGGACCTCGGGATCTAGGGTTTACTGTAGCACTAGATCCAAAGTGCACCGAGATCTCTCCGGAGTTTGTGTCCTCGCGGTGGTCGGAGATGGGGAGGACATCGCCGGAGTTGGAAACCAGGGCGGCGCCGGCAGGGGACGGCGGCGGAGGCCGGTGAGGTGGCGGCGCGCGAGGTCGCCGGAGGCGCGCGGCGCCGGGCAGAGGAGCGGAGGCGGCCGGTGCGGATCTTGTCGCGGCGGAGCTCGACTCCGGCCGGCGAGGGACGGCGGCGGCCGACGCGGGTGGTGAAGAAGGCGGCGGCGCACGGGAGGCATGGTTGCCAGGCGGCGACGGGCGGCGAGCCGGGCGAGGAGGGCCCAGCCTGGGCCCGGCGGGCCGGTGCGTGGGTGGCGGCGCAGGGATGTGGGCGCGGGGCGGTGGCGAATCCAGAGGTGACACGTGGCGGCAGGCGGCGGCGGGATTTTGTCCGGCGGCGCCCGGACACGTCCGGCGGCGTGGAGGGGAGAGGGAGCTAGGGTTTGGACCCGAAATTTCGGAGGGGGAGGCCTATTTATAGATTCTGGGAGGTATGAGAGTCCAAATGGAGTGCCGTTTTCGGCCACACTATCGTGATCGAACGGACGAGAGGATGGAGGGGGTTTGGATGGGTTTTGGGCCACTTTGGAGGGGTGTTGGGCTGCAACACACACGAGGCCTTTACGGTTCCTCGGTTAACCGTTGGAGTATCAAACGAACTCCAAATGGCACGAAACTTGACAGACGGTCTACCGGTAGTGAACCAAGGCCGCTTGGCAAATCTCGGTCCAATCCGAGAACGTTTAACACCCGCACACGAAAAGAGGCAAAACGGGATGCCGGAGGACATAGGAGTGCCGGAATGCAAAACGGACAACGGGGAAAATGCTCGGATGCATGAGACAAACACGTATGCAAATACGATGCTCATGATGACATGATATGAGATGCATGACATGGAAAAAATGCAAAACAAAGACAAAACCCAACCACGAGGGAATATCATAACTTAGTGCCGAAGATGGCAAGAGTTGGAATACAAATATGGCAAGTTACATACGGGGCATTACATCACGGTCCAGTGCCCTGTGGGTGGTGGTTCCTGCTCGTCTCCTGCATCGTCATCCATACCGTCGATGTCTTCAGAGTCGAAGTCGAGCATGTCGGTTAAATCATCGACAGTGGCTACTAAGTGGGTGGAGGGTGGGCAGCGAATTTCGTCGTCGTCCGCATCCCATTCTAGCAAGACATAGTTCGGCCAAGGTTCTCCTGACAGGGAGAGGGACCTCAATGAATTTAGCACATCACCGAAGGGCGAGTGCTGAAAGATATCCACGGAGGTGAACTCCATGATCGGCGCCTAGTCGGATTCGATGGGCATAGATGTAAGCGGCTCGGAATCCGTGGCCGGAGGTGAATCCAGTGGTTCGGTGACACGGCTCTCGTAAGGGGTGAAGTCAGTATCCGGCTCCATCGCCACTGAGAGTGCGATCTCCATGGTGGGGTCTATCCCTCCACTCTCGGTTGGCGCGATTTGCTCCGGATTGACGGTCGGAGTAGTTGCAGATGCGATCTCCCGAACACTGTCCGACGACAGAGTTACGTCGTGCTCATCGTGACTGTGCGGCGCACCTGACACGAGCTCGAATCCGTCGAAGATCAAGTCTCCATGGACGTGGTAGTGTAGTTTAAGTTTCTGAATCTGACCTGATGGCCAGGGCGTAGCTCTCGATCTGCTCCAGATGGCCAAGCGAATTGGCCCGCAGTGCGAAGCTGCCGAATACGAAGATCTGTCCAGGGAGGAAACCTCACCCTGGACTGCATCGCTACCGATGATCGAAGGAGCCATCAAGCCTTATGGTGACGACACAGTGGAACTCTCAATGAAAGCACCATTGTCGGTGTCAAAACTAGCGGATCTCGGGTAGGGGGTCCCGAATTGTGCGTCTAAGGCGGATGGTAACAGGAAGCAAGGGACACGATGTTTTACCCAGGTTCGGGCCCTCTTGATGGCGGTAATACCCTAAGTCCTGCTTGATTGTTCTTGATGATATGAGTATTACAAGAGTTGATCTACCACGAGATCGTAGAGGCTAAACCCTAGAAGCTAGCTTATGGTATGATTGTATGTTGTCCTACGGACTAAACCCTCCGGTTTATATAGACACCAGAGGGGGCTAGGGTTACACAAGGTCGGTTACGGGGGAGGAGATCTACATATCCGTATTGCCTAGCTTGCCTTCCACGCCAAGGAGAGTCCCATCCGGAACGGGACGAAGTCTTCAATCTTGTATCTTCATAGTCCAATAATCCGGCCAAAGGATACAGTCCGGCTGTCCGGAGACCCCCTAATCCGGGACTCCCTCAGGTGGGCCTGGCCATGGTCGGTGTTCGCGGTTACTTCAAAATAACACGCTTAACGAGATCTTGGTATATATCTGAGTCTGGCCACTGGCCTATACGCACTAACCAACTATGCGGGAACAGTTATGGGCACTCGATGACGTGGTATCAGCCGAAGCCTTCATGACGTCAGCGACTAAGCGGCGCATGCCGGATTGGACCGTAAGCCTGCTCTTGTATTAAGGGGGCTAGGTCTGCTTGCCGCCCACGCAACATGCAGGTGTGCAATGAGCGATGGGCCCAGACCCCTGTGCCATAGGATTTAGACCGGCGTGCTGACCTCTCTATTGTGCCTAGGTAGGGCTGCGACATGTTGATCTTCCGAGGCCGGACATGACCCAGAAAAGTGTGTCCGGCCAAAGGGGATCGAGCATGTTGGGAAATGTGGTGCACCCCTGCAGGGAAGTTTATCTATTCGAATAGCCGTGTCCCTCGGTAAAAGGACGACCCGGAGTTGTAACTTGACCTTATGACAACTAGAACCGGATACTTAATAAAACACACCCTTCCAAGTGCCAGATACAACTGGTGATCGCTCTCTCACAGGGCGGCGAGGGGAGGATTATCGAGTAGGTTATGATGTGCGATGATACTTGGTGAACTTACCATCTACTCTCTTCTACATGCTGTAAGATGGAGGCTGCCAGAAGCGTAGTCTTCGATAGGACTAGCTATCCCCCTCTTATTCTGGCATTCTGCAGTTCAGTCCACATATGCTACCCTTTTCCATTTGATACCAATGCATACATATGTAGTGTAGCTCCTTGCTTGCGAGTACTTTGGATGAGTACTCATGGTTGCTTTGCTCCCCCCTTTTTTCCCTTTCTATACCCGTTTGTTGTGACCAGACGATGGAGTCCAGGAGCTAGATGCCACCGTCGATGACGACTCCTACTACACTGGAGGTGCCTACTACTACGTGCAGGCTGCTGACGATGACTAGGAGTAGTTTAGGAGGATCCCAGGCAGGAGGCCTGCGTCTCTTTCCATATGTATCCCTGTTTGTGCTAGCCTTCTTAAGGCAAACTTGTTTAAACTTATGTCTGTACTCAGATATTGTTGCTTCCGCTGACTCGTCAATGATCGAGCTCCTGTTCGAGCCCTCGAGGCCCCTGGCTTGTAATATTATGCTTGTATGACTTATTTTATTTGTAGAGTTGTGTTGTGATATCTTCCCGTGAGTCCATGATCTTGATCGTACACATTTGCGTGTATGATTAGTGTACGGTCAAATCGAGGGTGTCACAAGTTGGTATCAGAGCCGACTGCCTATAGGAATCCCCCTTTCTTGGCCGAAGTTGAGTCTAGTCATTGAAAAAGAACTTTTACTAACATGGTTGTGTGTCTTACGGGCCCATGTCACCATTGGGTGGTATTAGGATCTTTTACTCCTCGTCTATACTCTGGGACTCTGATCTCTCTTCTATTCGGGTTAAATGATTTTGCTAACTCTAACTCTAGGTTCTCGTAAATACTTTCTCCCGGAGAGCCCCTTCATTCCAGATGATGGCCTGCTTCACCAGAAGATTCCGAAGATACTCTCCGTTATTCTCTCAAGACCTTGTGAGCACCACTTTTGCTATTCCCGACCACTGGTAAATCCTTATGGATAGCTGCTTACACTTGTCGTTTGATGAACCACAATTATAGGGGATCTATCATAGTCCTTTCTATAAGTAAGAGTGTCGAACCCAACGAGGAGCAGAAGGAAATGATAAGCGGTTTTCAGCAAGGTATTCTCTGGAAGCACTGAAATAATAGGTAACCGATAGTTTTGTGATAAGATAATTAGTAACGAGCAACAAGTAACAAAAGTAAATAAAGTGCAGCAAGGTGGCCCAATCCTTTTTGTAGCAAAGGACAAGCCTGGACAAACTCTTATATGATGTAAAGGGCTCCCGAGGACACATGGGAATATCGTCAAGCTATTTTTCATCACGATCATATGATTCGCGTTCGGTACTTTGATAATTTGGTATGTGGGTGGACCGGTGCTTGGGTGATGTCCTTACTTGGACAAGCATCCCACTTATGATTAACCTCTATTGCAAGCATCCGCAACTACAACAAAAGTATTAAGGTAAACCTAAGCATAGCATGAAACATATGGATCCAAATCAGCCCCTTACGAAGCAATGCATAAACTAGGGTTTAAGCTTCTGTCACTCTAGCAACCCATCATCTACTTATTACTTCCCAATGCCTTCCTCTAGGCCCAAATAATGGTGAAGTGTCATGTAGTCGACGTTCACATAACACCACTAGAGGTGAGACAGCATACATCTCATCAAAATATCGAACGAATACCAAATTCACATGACTACTAATAGCAAGACTTCTCCCATGTCCTCAAGAACAAACGTAACTACTCACAAAGCATGTTCATGTTCATAATCAGAGGGGTATTAATATGCATAAAGGATCTGAACATATTATCTTCCACCAAATAAACCAACTAGCATCAACTACAAGGAATAATTAACACTACTAGCAACCCACAGGTACCACTCCCGGACTTAGAGACAAGAATTGGATACAAGAGATGAAGTAAGGTTTTGAGAGGAGATGGTCTTGGTGAAGATGTTGATGGAGATTTCCCTCTCCCGATGAGAGGAGCGTTGGTGATGACGATGGCGGTGATTTCCCCCTCCCGGAGGGAAGTTTCCCCGGCAGAACAGCTCCGCCAGAGCCCTAGATTGGTTCCGCCAAGGTTCCGCCTCGCGGCGGCGGAGTCTTGTCCAGAAAGATGGCTTTTGATTTTCTCTCACCGAAAGACTCCACATAGCAGAACATGGCCATCAGAGGGCCACCAGGGGGCCCACGAGGTAGGGGGCGCGCCCCCACCCTCGTGGGCAGGGTGTGGCCCCCTGGTGAACTTCTTGCGCTCAGTATTTTTTATATATTCTGAAAATGACTTCCGTGAAGTTTCAGGACTTTTGGAGCTGTGCAGAATAGGTCTCTAATATTTGCTCCTTTACCAGCCCAGAATCCCAGCTGCCGGCATTCTCCCTCTTTATGTAAAACTTGTAAAATAAGAGAGAATAGGCATAAGCATTGTGATATAATGTGTAATAACAGCCCATAATGCAATAAATATCGATATAAAAGCATGATGCAAAATAGACGTATCAACTCCCCCAAGCTTAGACCTTGCTTGTCCTCAAGCGAAAGCCGAAATCAAAAAATATGTCCACATGTTTAGAGATAGAGGTGTCAATAAAAATAAAATATGGACATGAGGGCATCATGATCATTCTTAGAACAACAACTTATATAATTCTTGTCATATGATCTCTTATGCTAAAGTAACAATTCAATCACAATTTCAAGTATGAATCATAAACTTCATTGAAAACTAACAAACTATAATCTCAATCATTGGAGCAATTGCAATTTATCATAACATAGGAAAGAGTCAATATAAGAGCTTTTCAGCAAGTCCACATACTCAACTATCATATAGTCTTTCACAATTGCTAACACTCGCGCAATACTTATGGGTATGGAGTTTTAATCGGACACAGAGAAAGATAGGGGCTTATAGTTTTGCCTCCCAATGTTTTACCTCAAGGGTAATGTCAACAATAATAGTTCATGAAAACTCAGATCCAATTAGCCATATATGCCAGGATCTTTCCATCATGTTGTGCTTGCCAAAAGATAAAATTTAAAAAGGAAGGGTGAAGATCACCATGACTCTTATGTAAGGTAGGAGATAAAAGTAAAAGACAGACCCTTTGCAGAGGGAAGCAGAGGTTGTCGTGTGCTTTTATGGTTGGATGCACAAAATCTTAATGCGAAAGAACGTCACTTTATATTGCCACTTGTGATATGGACCTTTATTATGCAGTTTGTCGCTTTTATTTCTTCCATATCACACGATCGTATAAAGCTTATTTTCTCCCACACTAATAAGTCATACATATTTAGAGAGCAATTTTTATTGCTTGCACCGATGAAAACTTACTTGGAGGATCTTACTCAATCCATAGGTAGGTATGGTGGACTCTCATGGCAAAATTGGTTTAAGGGTATTTGGAAGAACAAGTAGTATCTCTACTTGGTGCAAAGAATTGGCTAGCATGAGGGGGAAAGGCAAGCCCAATCATGTTGGATGATCCATGACAATATAATTTATCTTAGATGTAAGAAAACATAACCCATTACATTGTCTTCCTTGTCCAACATCAACCCTTTAGCATGTCATATTTTAATGAGTGCTCACAATCATAAAGGATGTCCAAGATAGTATATTTATATGTGAAGACCTCTCTTTCTTTATTACTTCCTATTAATTGCAACAATGACCAAAACTATGTCTGTCAACTCTCAACAACTTTTATTCATCATACTTTTTATATGTGAGCTCATTACTCTCCAGAAGATCCATATGATCTCTTTGTTTCCTTTTTATTCTTTATCTTTTCTTTTATTCCCTTAAGATCATGGAAAAATAATCAAGCCCTTGACTGAACACTAATCTTTATTATATAGCTCACAGACTCGATTACATAGAGGGATCATAAAGCAAAACTCACAACTAGATCATACTAAAAACTTTATACTACTAGATCAAGATATTACCAAAAGGATCGAACTAAGAAAAACGGTAAAGATAAAAGTGATGGTGATACGATACCGGGGCACTCCCCCAAGCTTGGCAGTTGCCAAGGGGAGTGCCCATACCATATACTCAATTCTTCTTTGTTGGTGAAGAAGGTGATGTTTTGTTGATGGCGTAGGCTTGTCGTCCTTCTTCCAAGGCATAGGCTCACCATCATAGAAGGATGATCGAGTCTCCTAAAACCTCAAATCTGCAGTCAAACTCATCCTCTTGAATCTATATTCATACTCACAGTTTTGATTTTGCAGGTCATAGGTCTGGGCTTGGAGGTGCTCGATTTTCTCATGAAGCTTGAAGATGGCCTCCCCAATGTCCTTGACGTCTAGCTTGTGGTTGTTGGTGAACTCCGTGATCATAATGTGATTGGAATCGAGTCCATGCTCCACCATCTCCTGACACTTGAAAACTTCTTGCTCCAATGCCTCGAGCCTTGCCTCCGTTCTTACAGTCTTCCTTGGTCCCTCAACATCGCGGATGTGCAACAACCCCTCACGCATCTCAATGGTTTGAGGGTGTTGCAGCACTTCCGCGAGGTAGGGGTTGATGACCTTCTCGAAGAATTGGTCCTTGGGGTCACTTGAAGACGACATGACGACCTGGATTTGTCAAAAAAACAGCTCGAAACAAAGACATGAGATTTTTTGCGTGATACGGTGGTCAAAACCTCCGGGAGATTATATAATGAATTTTTATTGACCAAAATACGTGTCGTGTACGAAAATGGAGTCCGGAGAGCACACGAGGTGCCCACGAGGTAGGGGGGTGTGCCCAGGGGGTACGACACGCCCTCCACCCTCGTGGAGTCCTCGTGTCCTTTCCGGACTGCTTCTTATTTTTCTATTTTTCTAAATATTCCAAAACAGAAGAAAATTGCCATTAGAATTGTTTTGGAGTCGGTTTACTTACCGTACCACATACCTATTCCTTTTCGGAGTTTGAAACGTTCCGGAAAGTGTCCCTTATGTATTCCTCCGGGGTTACGGTTTCAATAACATTGGTTTCAACATTTATAGGATTACCTTAGATATAATGTTTAATTCTTTGACCGTTCACCACCTTCAGATTTGTGCCTTCGAAGTTGTTGATTTTTATGGCACCGGAACGATAGACCTCCTCGATAACATAAGGACCTTCCCATTTAGAGAGAAGTTTTCCTGCAAAAAATCTTAAACGAGAGTTGTATAGCAATACATAATCACCTACATTAAACTCACGCTTTTGTATCCTTTTGTCATGCCATCTTTTGTATCCTTTTGTCATGCACGCGGGGCGAGTCATGACGGATGTCACTAGGAAACACTGCTTCTGCTCCATACACCATGAAAAAAGGTGTGTAACCTGTAGACCTGTTAGGTGTGGTGTTGATACTCCACAGCACCGAGGGTAATTCCTCTACCCAACAACCCGATATTCGCTGTAAGGGAACCATAAGCCGGGGCTTGAGACCTTTTAAAATTTCCTGATTTGCTCTCTCAGCTTGACCATTAGATTGATGATGAGCTACAAAAGAAACATCAAGTTGAATATGTTCACGTTGACGAAACTCCTCCATAGCCCCTTGGGATAAATTAGTGCCATTGTCCGTGATAATGCTGTCTGGAAAACCAAAACGGAAGATCGCCTTTTTCATGAACTGAACCACCATGGCCGCGTCACACTTACTGGCTCCGCCTCAACCCACTTAGTGAATTTATCAACTGCCACCAAGAGATGTGTCTTTTTATCCTTAGACCTTTTGAAATGTCCCACCATGTCAAGACCCCAGACCGCAAATGGCCAAGTGATTGGAATCATCCGGAGCTCTTGAGCCAGCACATGTGCTTGTCGTGCGAACTTTTGACATCCATCACATCTGCTGACCAGATCCTCTGCATCAGCGTGAGCCGTCAACTAGTAAAAACCATGACGAAAAGCCTTGACCACCAGAGATTTTGACCCGGCGTGACGGCCACAATCACCTTCATGGATCTCACGAAGTATTTCTTGGCCTTCTTCGGGGGAAACACATCGCTGAAACGCTCCAGAGACACTGCGATGGTATAGTTCTCCATCTGAAATCGTCATTGACTTAGACCGCCGGGTTATCTGTCGAGCCAGGGTCTCATCCGCTGGCAACTCTCCCCGGGTCATGTAAGCCAAGAACGGCACTGTCCAATCTGGGATGACATGAAGAGCCGCCACCAACTGCGCCTCTGGGTCAGGAACAGCTAAATCTTCTTCTATGGGCAACTTGACAGACGGGTTATGCAAAACATACAAAAAGTTGTTAGGTGGTATCGGCTTACGTTGAGTCCCCAACCGACTTAAAGTATCAGCCGCTTCGTTCTTCCTACGGTCAATGTGCTCCACCTGATAACCTTTAAAAGGCCCTGCAACAGCATCAACCTTCCGGCGATAAGCCGCCATGAGAGGATCCTTGGAATCCCACTTGCCCGATACCTGTTGAGCCACTAAATCTGAGTCGCCAAGACATCTGACCCGACTCAAACTCATCTCTTTTTCCACTCGAAGACCATGGAGCATGGCTTCATACTCTGCTGCATTGTTAGTGCAAGGAAACATCAGCTGTAACACATAACAAAATTTGTCACCTCGAGGAGAGGTTAAAACAACTCTAGCCCCCGAGCCTCCCAACTGTCTGGACCCATCAAAATGAATAGTCCAATACGTGTTGTCTAGTTTCTCTTCTGGCATCTGCATCTCTGTCCAGTCATTAATGAAGTCAACTAGTGCTTGAGATTTGATCGCAGTACGTGGTACATACTTCAACCCATGAGACCCAAGCTCAATGGCCCACTTGGCAACTCGTCCAGTGGCTTCTCTGTTTTGAATGATGTCTCCCAAAGGAGTAGAGCTAACCACAGTGATTGGATGACCCTGAAAATAATGTTTAAGCTTCTGGCTTGCCATGAACACCCCATACACGAGTTTCTGCCAATGTGGATATCGTTGCTTGGATTCAACTAACATCTCACTGACGTAGTAAACCGGCCGTTGAAACGGATGTTCCTTGCGAGCCTCCTTGCGCTCCACCACAATAGCCACACTAACAGCTCGTGAGTTGGTGGCCACGTATAACAACAGCGGCTCTTTCTCAACTGGAGCAGCCAGGACCGACGGCTCAGCAAGCTATGTCTTCAGATCTTCAAAAGCAGAGTTTTCTTCATCATCTGATACAAAGGCATTGCCTTCTCCCCTAACCGGCCTATGAACCGGCTCAAAGCAGCAACACGACCCGCCAGTCGTTGAACGTCATTGATGCATGTTGGTTTGGCCAGGGATGTAATTGCCTTGATTTTCTCCGGGTTAGCTTCAATACCTCGGTTGGACACCAAAAAATCCAAGAGCTTGCCGGCTGGGACTCCAAAAACACACTTGGCCGGGTTAAGCATCATTTTATAGACCCGGAGATTATCGAAGGTCTCTTTCAGGTCTGCGACCAATGTTTCCTCTTTCCTGGATTTTACCACTATATCATCCACATAAGCATGAACATTACGCCCAATCTAATCATGAAGACAGTTCTGTACACACCGTTGGTAAGTCGCCTAGGCACTCTTAAGCCCAAAAGGCATAGATACATAGTAGAAAGCTCCAAAGGGAGTGATAAAATCCGTCTTCTCCTGATCTTTGACCGCCATCTTGATCTGATGGTAACCTGAATAAGCATCCAAGAAACTCAAACGTGCGCAACCCTCCGTAGCATCGATGATCTGATCAATACAGGGGAGGGCAAAAGGATCAGCCAGACAAGCCTTGTTCAGATCGGTGTAATCCACACACATACGCCAGGTGCCATTCTTTTTGAGTACAAGCGCCGAGTTGGCTAACCACTCTGGGTGAAAGACTTCTACGATGAACTCGGCTGCCAAGAGCCGGGCCACCTCTTCTCCAATGGCATTGCGCCTTTCTTCATTGAACCGTCGGAGAAATTGTCTGACAGGTTTTAACTTTGGATCAATATTGAGAGTGTGCTCAGCGAGTTCCCTCGGGACACCCGGCATGTCTGAAGGTTTCCATGCAAAGATGTCTCGGTTCTCATGGATGAACTCGATGAGCGCGCTTTCCTATTTTGGATCCAAGTTTGCACTGATGATGAACTGCTTGGATGAGTTGCCAGGCACAAAGTCAACCATCTTGGTGTGATCAGCTGATTTGAATTTCAACACCGTCTCATGCTCTGTTGTTGGTTTCTTTAATGACGTCATGTCTGCCGGGTCAACATGATCCTTGTAAAACTTTAACTCCTCTGTTGCACAAACAGATTCAGCATAGGCAGCAGCCCCTTCTTCACACTCCAGGGCTATTTTCCGGCTCCCATGTACTGTAATGGTGCCCTTATAACCCGGCATCTTGAGCTTCAAATATACATAACGCGGCCGAGCCATGAACTTGGCATAAGCCGGCCATCCAAACAGAGCATGATATGGGCTTTTGATCTTAACCACCTCAAAGGTTAATTTTTCTGCTCTGGAGTCATACTCATCTACAAAGGCTACTTCCAGCTCAATCTTACCCACTGGGTACGCCGACTTGCCAGGAACCACACCGTGAAAAATAGTGTTGGATTGTTTAAGACTCTTATCAGTCAACCCCATCCGGCGGAACGTCCCATAGTGATGCTGCCTCCATCCATGAGTACCTTAGTGAATTTGTATCCACCAAGCTGAGGCACCACTACCAAAGCCAAGTGACCCGGATTATTGACCCGGGGTGGGTGATCCTCTCTGCTCCACACAATAGGCTGCTCTAACCAACGTAAGTAACATGGAATTGCCGGCTCAACGGCATTGACGGCCCTCCTGTGAAGCTTCTGGTCCCTCTTACATAAACTAGTGGTGAATACATGGTATTGCCCACTATTTAGTTGTTTTGGGTTGCTCTGATATCCGGACTGTTGCTGCTGTTTACCTTGGCCGGGTTGTGGATTATATCCTCCTTGGTTACCAGGATGGCCCTGACCGTGAAATCCTCCTCCACCTGAACCGGCGCCCGGGCTTGGAAACTGCCTCCACCTGAACTGCCACCTGGGCCGTGACCTCCATCAAACGCGTTTGAATTTTTAAACTCCTTCATGATCATACAATCTTTCCACAGGTGGGTGGCTGGCTTCTCCCGGGTGCCGTGCCTTGGACAAGGTTCATTCAATAGTTGCTCAAGGGTGGGACCTGGCCCGCCCGACCGAGGGGGTTGTCTGCCCTTGCGCCGTTGATTTCCGCCCTCTGCATTGGTGTTAGCAACAAACTCATCAGCCTTGCGTTTATTACCCCCTTGATTTGCCGGGTTATGCTGGTGATGTCGTGGTTCTAAGACTGACAGTAGAATGGGGGGTAGGAATGTAGAGGCAAGATCCTAGCTATGGAGGAGTTGTACACACGAGTTTACGAGTTCAGGCCCTTCTCGGAGGAAGTAATAGCCCTACGTCTCGGAGCCCAGAGGCGGTCGACTGAATATATGTGTGTGAATTACAGAAAGTGCGAACCCTTTTCCCAGAGGAGGGGGTGGCTTATATAGAGTGCGCCAGGACCCCAGCTCCCCTCCGTTACACAAGGTTCAATGCTCATAAAGGAGGGGCGTTACTGGTAACGTCTGCAGTAAAGTGTTGCAAATGCCCATAAAGCTATGGTTTAAGTCCTGACCGTTGCAGAGTGGAGGGTTTCTCATCTTCTGGTGGTCGAGTGTCTTCAAGGTGGTCGAGTGAGCACATCTTCATGGTCGAGTGGATGATGGTTTCTCTTCGACTGCTTCTGATTCTTTGTAGAGATGTCCTTGGGGAGGGTATGTTTGAAAGATCCATGACCCTACCCTAGGTACATAGCTTCATCATTAGCCCCCGAATGGATTAGGGTTTGAGTGAGGAAGGAGTTGGGAACACTTCCGACCCATTCTTTGTGCTATGAGTATATCTTGTTCTAGAACAATGAGTTGAGGTGACGACGTCGACTCCTTTCTCAGTCGCCTTGGTCCATTCTTGGTTTTTGTCGAGTGAATTTTCACGGTAGAATTCCGAATGACGATGTAGAGGATGTTTGTCTTCAGTCTGACAGGTCGCTCTGCTCTCCGGGGATTTTGCGGGATTCGAATTTTGGGAAGCGCGCCAGATGGACGGAACCGAGGTTATCGGGACGGATTAGGCAAGTCTCCTCGATCCCCGCGCCACCTTTTTCGCCACGTACTGCGCGCGCGACTATTGCAGGATTTGTTTAGATCGTCTGGGTCCACTAGTCAGTCACTCGGGTGACGACCTTATAAAAGGCCCCGGACTAGGCATCTGCCCCATGCGCTCCCATTCTCTCTTCTTCTTCTCCTGATCTCTCCGCCACGCTCGCTTCCGCTCTCGTCGCCGGACTCTCGCTCGAGCTCGACCCGTTGCCATGGGGAAAGAGAAGACGGTGGCGCTGGAGCGCGTGAAGAAGGCGACCGCGAAGGCGAAGGGCAAGCGGACCAGCCGGGGCGGATCCTCGTCGAGATCTGGCCTGCCGCCGGGCTGGATCCAAGGCGACTCGATCCGCTCGACAATCACCCGGGACGACCTCGATGACCTGGTGGAGGGGGGACTGATCCCCCACAAGTCGGCACAGCTCCCGGGGAACGAAACCGAGCCACAGCCAAGGGAGGGTGAGTGTGTTTTTCCTTGCCACCCATGTAGATCGCGGATTCTCACTACCTCCCCATCCTTTCTTCCAGGGTCTTTTGAACATCTTTGGGTCTCAACTTCACCATTTCACTCTAAACACCATAGTCTATCTGGCTACTTTCGTGTCGATGTCTGAAAATTTCTTGGGCTGTCGACCGCACTGGGGTCTTTTCAAACACATCTTCACCTGCCGCTCCCAGTCGGTCAAAAAGGCCAGATCGAGTGACAAGAAGACACAAGTGATCCAGATGTGAGGGGGTCTGGGGATCCAGATGAGGAGCAAGAGTACCTTCCCAGCCATGATCCTCCCCGACTCGGTCCGGGGCTGGCAGTCGACTTGGTTCTACTTCAAGGATCAGCCGACCCCGGGTCAGTCGACTGGACTTCCTCCCTTTTCCTTGGCTTGAGTGGAGAAGCCCGCCCCTTGAAGGTAGTTCCAGAAGAGAAGGCGCAGGTCAAGGTGCTGGTCGAGCGGGTCGTCCAACTTGTCCGCGACGGGGTGACCGGGATGGACCTGCTGGAGGTCTTTCTCGGTCGACGCATCCAACCGCTTCAGACGCGTGATCATCCGATGTGGATGTACTCTGGGCTCGAGGATTCCACTCAGATCCACCCGGAGGATGTCAACGAGGATACCTTGGAGAAGTGGTTGATGGGGATCACCAGCAACAAAGACAACCCACGGGGGTCTAGGAGGGTGATTCCATTCGACAACTCGCACCAGCCGGAGCAGGTATAATTCTATTTTATCAAGTATCTTTCCGATTCACCATGTGATATCTTGTTTATGGTTGACTGAATTTCCTTTGATCGTTGTCCTTCCAGGCCCTCATCGACATGTACTCAATGCCCAACGGAGTGCAGGACCAAGACGCCGAGGAAGAAGCGAGCGGGGGGCGAGAGCGGCGAGGAGCATTCAGATGCCGAGGAGGACGAGGAGAGCGACGAATCGACTGATGACGAAGAAGTCGACTTGCCTCCTTGCAGGGAGAGGAGATCCAAACACGCTCATGACTCGGCGAGCACTCCGGACTTGGTGGCCGCGCTGATTGGTCAGTCTTCGAAGCGTCCCAGGATGTCTTCCCCAACGCTGACTGAGAAGGCTCCAAAGCAGTCCAAAGTTGCGCCGCCTCCAGCGCCGAAAGCGCCGAAAGCCACCTCCTCCAAACTGCCAAAAGCTTTGCCCAGGATCAAAGTGACCATTCCTACTATCTCCGGGTAACCATCTGACTTGTCCTTTTCGTCGACTCGATTAACCGGATGTAACCGATTGAATGCGGGTCTTTGCAGTGCTGCTACATCAGGAACCTCTTCTTTCCAGTACCGGGACGAGGAAATGGAAGATGCGGTAACCTCCAACCCAGGTATAAACTCTTGCGATTTGTTCTTGATTCTTTGGTCGATTGCGTTCGAGTGGTTCACTTGGGGTCGAAAGATCTGCCTTGCAGCTCCACCCAACGTCATCGATCTTCCAGATGACGATGAAGATGTGGCTCTTAAGCCCAGGAAGAGCAAGAAGGTAGCAACTGGTAGGATGTCTCGGCAAGAACCCACTACGACACCTACCGTCCGTCAACCTAAAGACGCGGGCAGGGCCTCTATGACCTTCGCTGCACCCTTGTCAAGTGAGCACCCCACACCGCCGACTGCGCCTATGATTCCTTCAGTCATCCAACTCCACACCACGGAGCTCCAAGCCGCTGCACCTGGGTCGACTGCTCACTTTTTTACCAGCTATCCCGTCCCGGACAACCAGTCAGAAGCGGCTGCGGAAGCCATCCAACAGGCTGACATGATGATGGAGCGGGTGAAGACGGTGCATGAGAACAACCATGCTGCCTACGACGCCAGTGCTGCCCTTCGGGCCAATGTCCAAGTGAGTAGACTTTCCGACTGTTTTTGCTCTGTGAGGAAGCGTTACTCGAAAAAATCTTCTTCTGTTGTTTGCGTCGAATTAGAACACCCACTGGGTGTTTTGTTGTTTTTGGTAGTTTCGATCTTCCACTCGGTCTGGGCGAGTGGGATCCGAACCGGTGGGGGCACGCCAAGTGCACCCACTGGGTGTAGTCCCCGAGACCGCAGTCGACTGCTGGCAGTCGACTGGGGTCTGAACAGCTTTTTTTTGGTTTGTGCGGACCGGTCGAGTTGAGTCTTAGTCATCGGGGGCACGCCAAGTGCACCCACTGGGTGTAGCCCCTGAGACCGCAGTCGACTGTGTGTAGTTGGCTGGGGTCTAAGAGAACTTCTTTAGGTTTTATTCACTCGGAAGTAAACAACCTTTGATCTTATTGACCGATCCGTCTTTTGCCTTCTGCAAAAGTCTTGTACTCTTTTTTCTAAGTTTGCTGAACTTGAGGAGAAGCAGAGGCAACTCAACATTGACTTGGAATTAGCCTAGCAGAATCTGAAGAAAGCTCAAGACGAAGCCGCTGGTATGGAAGGTAACTGACTGTCGACTGACTTTCAATATATTTCTTTGATCTCTTCTTTGATTCGATTGTTTCTTTTGTAGAGAAAATGAAGTTGGCTCTGGAGAAGAACGACTCGGACCTCGCTGCCGCGCAAAAAGCAGCCCAAGATAAAACTACTCTCGCAGACCAGAAGCTTGCTTCAATCGGAACGCTGGAAGGAGAGGTGACCAAACTGAAATCTTGTCTTAATGAAGCTAATCGCGAAGTGACCAGTCTGAAGAAGGACAAGGTCGTCCTGAATGAAAAGTTGGAGTGTGCGATCCGCAAGAGGAATGACACGGAAGCTTATCTGAGGACTCTTGCCAAGAAGCTTTATCTCACGTTGGAAGGTATTTCTTTTAATCCGACTGTGTTGATGCTTGTGATTGGATCTTGCTCGGTTGATTGACTAATTTTTGGCTGCAGAATTCTGCTAAGACTTCGACGAGGAAACTGGAAGGGTCGAGACAGGTCTGGACCGTATCGCTTATCCAGTCTGCGATGAACGTGCTCTGACTGGAGTCCCGTATCGCCAGCGCCACAAGCTACCTCGTGCACCTGAAGGAGGTAGTCTCTCGAATGGACTCATCGCTTTGGCCGGGGGCGACGCTTCAGAATGACCTGGAATCCCTGATGACTCAACTGAACGAGATCCCTGACCGAGTGCAAGAATGGAAGAAATCCTCTGCCCGGTGTGGTGCTGACGTGGCGCTGTCCTTGGTGCGAGTCCATTGCAAGGAGGCTCGTGAAGACAAGATGGCTGCGATCAAAGTCACTAACACCGAAAAGCATGACTTACAGTCCTTCATGGAGACTTTCATTGCTGCTGCCACTCGGATCGCTGATGGGATCGACTTGGACTCATTCATGGAGCCTGCCAGCCCTCCTCCGGCCGAGTGAACAAACTTATGAAACTTGAATCTGCTTTAAATTTTCCTCGGAATGCCGAGTGATTGCTGTAACCGTTGAACTCCTTCGGGCTTGATGCCCGAGTACTTTTGATTTGCTGCTTGGAATTTTTAGGATTTATCTGAATTTGGTTTATTTCCGAATGTGCTTGCGTTTGCCTTCGAATGGACTTTGCTCACTGCTTGGAATAGTCTTTGCGCTAGAGATGCAGCTCTGAGGTGGCGGCTCCAGTCGACCTGCGCTTCGTCGTCCTTGCGGATAGGGATGGAGCGGATGTTGTACTTGTGTCGTAGCTCCGAAGGAGAAGGTTGCAGTCGACCTGCACCTCGTCGTCCTTGCGGATAAGGATGGAGCGGACGTTGTACTTGTGTCGTAGCTCCGAAGGAGAAGGTTGCAGTCGACCTGCACCTTGTTGTCCTCGCGGATAGGGATGGAGCGGATGTTGTACTTGTGTCGTAGCTCCGAAGGAGAAGGTTGCAGTCGACCTGCACCTCATCGTCCTCGCGGATAGGGATGGAGCGGACGTTGTACTTGTGCCGTAGCTCCGAAGGAAAAGGTTGTAGTCGACCTGCCCCTCATCGTCCTTGCGGATAGGGATGGAGCGGACATTGTACTTGTGCCGTAGCTCCGAAGGAGAAGGTTGCAGTCGACCTGCACCTCGTCGTCCTCGCGGATAGGGATGGAGCGGACGCTGTACTTGTGCTGTAGCTTCGAAGGAGAAGGTTGCAGTCGACCTGCACCTCGTCGTCCTTGCGGATAGGGGTATGTTTCGGACTTAGGCGAGCACTGGACTACAGCTAAGACTCCCGAGTGGGAGGACTACTCTCCACTCGGTAGGATTTTTTCAAACTTAGGCGAGTACTGGACTGCAGCTAAGCCTCCTAGTGAGAGAACTTAGGCGAGTACTGGACTGCAGCTAAGCCCCCGAGTGAGAGGATTGCTCTCCACTCGATAGGATTTTTTCCAAACTTAGGCGAGTACTGGATTACAGCTAAGTCTCCTAGTGAGAGAACTTAGGCGAGTACTGGACTGCAGCTAAGCCCCCAAGTGGGAGGATTGCTCTCCACTCAGTAGGATTTTTTCAAACATAGGCGAGTACTGGACTGCAGCTAAGTCTCCTAGTGAGAGAACTTAGGCGAGTATTGGACTATAGCTAAGCCCCCGAGTGGGAGGATTGCTCTCCACTCAGTAGGATTTTTTCGAACTTAGGCAAGCACTGAACTGCAGCTAAGTCTCCTAGTGAGAGAACTTAGGCGAGTACTGGACTGCAGCTAAGCCCCCGAGTGGGAGGATTGCTCTCCACTCGGTAGGATTTTTTCGAACTTAGGCGATACTGGACTGCAGCTAAGTCTCCTAGTGAGAGAACTTAGGCGAGTACTAGCTGCAGCTAAGCGCCCGAGTGGGAGGATTGCTCTCCACTCGGTAGGATTTTCTTTCGAACTTAGGCGAAACGGATTCGTGACTAAGCCCACCCACTGGGGGATTTCAGAAGTAAATAAGAACACAACAATCGAATGATAGGACCATAAGCTCTTGTCTTTGATAAACAAATTACAAAGGTGTTTCTTATTACATTTTATTCGAACGAGTGCTTAAGTATAAAAGGGGCGGAGCAGCTCTGCGTTCCAAGCCCGTGGCTCGTCTTTCTAATGCTCAATACTGTAAAGATGGTATGCTCCGTTGTGGAGAACTTTGGTGATGATGAAGGGGCCCTCCCAAGTCGGGGCAAGCTTGTGTGGTTTCTGTTGATCCACTCGAAGAACCAGGTCTCCTTCTTGAAAGGCTCGACCCCTCACATTTCTGGCGTGGAATCGACGCAAGTCTTGCTGATAAATGGTCGCGCGGATCAAGGCCATCTCTCTTTCCTCCTCTAAGAGATCGACTGAATCTTGCCAGGCCTGCTCTGCTTCCTCTTCGGAGAAGAGCTCAACTCGGGGTGCATTGTGGAGCAGGTCACTTGGCAGAACAACTTCGGCTCCATAGACTAAGAAGAAAGGAGTTCGTCCGGTCGACCGATTAGGAGTTGTCCTTAAACCCCACAGAACTGACGAAAGTTCATCAACCCAAGCGCCTGCTACGTGTTTGAGATCACGCATCAGTCGGGGTTTCAGTCCTTTGAGAATTAGGCCATTGGCTCTTTCTTCTTGTCCGTTCGACTGCGGGTGAGCGAGAGAAGCATAGTCGACTCGAGTGCCCTAAGAGGCGCAGAAAGCTCTGAACTCATTGGAATCGAAGTTCGATCCGTTGTCCGTGATGATGCTGTGTGGGACTCCATATCTGAATGTCAATTCTCTAATAAAACTGACAGCGGTGCTAGCATCAAGGTTCTTGATAGGTTTAGCTTCGATCCATTTGGTAAACTTGTCGATTGCAACGAGCACATGAGTGAAGCCGCTCCTGCCAGTTCTCAGTGGTCCAACCATATCCAGTCCCCAAACAGCAAAGGCCAGATGAGGGGGATGGTCTTAAGGGCTGACGCTGGCTTGTGAGACATGTCGGAGTAAAACTGGCAGCCTTCACATCTGTCGACTATATCTTTCGCCATTTCATTTGCTCGTGGCCAATAGAATCTAGCTCGGTACGCTTTAGCCACGATGGCCCGAGAGGACGCATGATGACCACAGGTCCCCGAGTGGATGTCATTGAGGATCATTCGACCTTCTTCTGGTGTTATACATTTCTGATCGACTCCAATCACGCTTTCCCTAAACAGCTGCCCTCTTATCACAGTAAAGGCCTTGGATCGACGGACGATCTGTCGAGCCTCTTCTTCATCCTCTGGGAGGTCTTTCCTGAGGATGTACGCAATGTAGGGCACCGTCCAGTCAGGAGTAACGGCCAGAACCTCCATGATCAGGTCGACCACGGCTGGGACCTCGACTTCAGTCGGATCTGTGGCGCTCTTAGGTTGCGGGGCTCTTCAGTAAAAGGATCTTCCTGAACTGTCGGCGAGTGAATATGCTCCAAAAACACATTGCTGGGAATGGCTTCTCTCTTGGAACCTATCTTTGC
The DNA here is from genome assembly GCF_056163025.1 of Triticum urartu. NCBI lineage: Eukaryota > Viridiplantae > Streptophyta > Magnoliopsida > Poales > Poaceae > Triticum > Triticum urartu. The sequence continues at coordinate 494,364,768 of NC_141879.1, read as the reverse complement.
CAAATCGTCGGCTGCTTGATTTTTAAGTCGGGGTATGTGGTGGAGTTCTAACCCCTCAAACTTCTTCTCAAGCTTTCTCACCGCGTTGCAGTAACCAGTCATGGCTGGGCTTCTGACGTCCCACTCCTTCATCACTTGATTAACTACCAAATCTGAGTCGCCATAGACCATGAGGCGACGGACGCCGAGTGAGATGGCCATGCGCAACCCATACAGGAGTGCTTCATATTCTGCTTCATCGTTGGAGGAATCAAAGTGAATCTGGAGGACATATCTGAGCCTATCTCCTCGGGGGGATACCAGAACTACTCCAGCACCAGAACCGTTCAGCATCTTGGATCCGTCAAAGAACATGGTCCAGTGCTCAGAGTGAACTTGAGTCGGCAGTTGCTGTTCGATCCACTCGACGAGGAAATCTGCTATTGCTTGGGACTTGATAGCTTTCTTTGCCTCAAACTTGATATCCAAGGGAAGGAGTTCAATCGACCATTTGCCCACTCGACCAGTTCCATCTCTGTTGTGCAGAATCTCTGACAATGGAGCGTCGCTGACGACTATAACAGAGTGATCTGAGAAATAGCGTGCAACCTTCTTCGTGGTCATGTAAATCCCATAGACAAGCTTCTGATAATGAGGATATCTCTGCTTTGACGGGGTCAGGACTTTAGAAATATAATAAACTAGGCGTTGAACCTTATAAGCTTTTCCTTCTTCTTCCCGCTCGACCATAAGTACTGTACTGATGACTTGTCCAGTGGCTACTATATAAAGCAGTAGAGGCTCTTTGCTGATTGGAGCAGCAAGCACCGGCTGGGTGGAAAGCAGGGCTTTTAGCTCTGCAAACGCTGCATCAGCTTCTGGGGTCCACTTGAACTTGTCTGATTTCTTCATCAGTCGGTAAAGAGGCAGCGCCTTTTCACCGAGGCGAGAAATGAATCGACTTAGGGCGGCCAAGCAACCAGTAAGCTTCTGGACATCATGCACACGCACAAGGCATTTCATTCGAAGTATAGCGCCTACTTTCTCTAGGTTAGCATCGATTCCTTGTTCGGAAACAAGAAAACCGAGTAACTTTCCGCCTGGAACTCGAAACATGCACTTTGATGGATTGAGCTTGATATCATACCTTCTGAGGTTGGCAAAGGATTCAGCAAGGTCAGTCAGTAGGTTGGAACCTTTACGTGACTGGACCATAATGTCATCCATGTATGCTTCCACATTTCGACTGATCTGAGTGAGCAGGCACTTCTGAATCATCCACATGAATGTGGCTCTGGCGTTCTTCAAACCGAATGGCATTGTGACATAACAGAAGCACCCAAACAGGGTGATAAAAGCTGTCTTTATTTCGTCGGGTCCGTACAGACGGATCCGGTGGTACCCAGAGTAGGCGTCCAAAAAGGACAAACGCTCGCACCCTGCAGTCGAGTCGACTATCTGATCGATGCGAGGGAGAGGGAAGTGATCTTTCGGGCAGGCCCGATTGATATGCTTGAAATCAATACACATGCGAAGTGAGTCGTCTTTCTTTGGGACCATGACAACATTAGCTAACCACTCGAAGTGATAAATCTCTCGGATAAACTCAGCTGCCAAAAGCCGAGCCACCTCTTCACCGATTGCCTTTCTTTTCTGGACGGCGGACCGTCGAAGATGCTCTTTGACTGGTTTCACCTTCGGGTCGACTCGCAAACGATGCTCAGCCAGTCCCCTAGGAACACCCGGCATGTCAGGAGGCTTCCATGCAAAGATGTCCCAGTTCTCACGGAGGAACAGGATGAACGCTTCTTCCTATTTGGAGTCGAGTGTGGTTGAAATGTGAGTCGGAGCTGCATTGGGATCCGTCGGGTGAATGTGAATCGACTTCGTTTCACCAGATGACTGGAATGCTGAATCTGTGGCTGGCTTCTTGGCTCGCAGGAAGTCACTCAGATCTGCATTTTTCTGGTATTCTTGCAATTCTACCATGGCCATCCGGGCATCGGCGATCTTTGAGCCCTTCTGGAAGCATTCTTCAGCCTTCTTACGGTTACCAGAGATAGTGATCACTCCTCTGGGACCAGGCATCTTCAGTTTAGGTACACGTAACATGGTCGAGCCATAAATCATGCATAAGCTGGCCTGCCTAGAATTGCATGATAAGCACTCTGGAAATCCACAACTTCAAACGTCAATTTTCTTTGCGGTAATTTTTGGAATCACTGAAAACCACATCGAGTGCAATCTGACCGAGGGATGCAACCTTCTTGCCTGGAATGACCCCATGGAAACTCATATGGCTTTCGCTAAGTCTGGACATAGGAATGCCCATTCCTTTCAACGTTTCTGCATACAGTATGTTCAGGCCACTGCCACCGTCCATCAGGACCTTTGTCAGTTGAGTGCCTTCGACCACCGGGTCGACCACCAGTGCTTGCCTCCCAGGGGTGGCAATGTGCACTGGATGATTAGACTGGTCGAATGTAATGGAAGTCTACAACCACTTCAAGTAACTGGGTGTCACCGGAGCGACCATGTTCACTTCCCTGTTGATGACTTTCAATCGACTTTTGCTCTCAACGTCAGCAAAAATCATCAGAGTGGAATTCACGTGGGGATAACCATCATCATCCTCTCCCTCATCCTCAGCCTTGTATGCTTCCTTCTCCTTTTCCTTGGGTTGTTTCTCTCGGAACTGCTGGACTAGGAGCCGACACTGCCGAGTGGTGTGCTTCGGGTAAATGAAATTACCTTCTTCATCTTTTTTGGTGTGGATATGGCACGGCAGATCCAACACGTCATTTCCATCTTGATCTTTTACTTTCTTGGGGTTCCACGTCCCTTTGGGATTCCCCTTGAACTTTCCTTGAACCACAGCCAAGGCTTCACCCGGAGCAGCTAGCTCGGCCTTGCGCTTCTGTTTCCGACCGGAGTTTCCTCCTCCGACTTCGTGGGCGACTGCTTTGTGCTTGCCACTCCGGAGTCGCTCTTCTTCTTCACCATTGGCATACTTGGTGGAAATTTCCATCATCCGAGCTAGAGTCATATTTCCTGTCCGGCTGAATTTCATATTCAACTCCCGATACCTGACGCCTTCCTTGAAGGCACAAATTGCCTGATGATCTGACACATCTTCTACCGTGTGGTGTAGGGTGATCCATCTCTGGATATAATCCCTCAAAGTTTCATTCGGTTTCTGAATACAACACTGTAATTCTGTCAAACCTGCCGGCCGTTTGCAAGTGCCCTCGAATGTTCTGACAAACACTCGGGCGAGATCTTCCCAAGTATAGATGCTGCCAGGTGCTAACTGATTTAGTCATGCTCTAGCCGAGCCCTCCAACATCAGAGGAAGGTGTTTCATGGCCACTTTATCATTGCCGCCACCAATCTGTACAGCCACTCGGTAGTCTTCAAGCCAAGTGTTAGGCTTGGACTCTCCGGTGAACTTACTAACTCCAGACGCCAACCTGAAGTTGGGGGGAATCACCGTAGCTCTGATAGCTCTGCTGAAGCACTCTGGACCGGAGACATGCACCCTGTTGCTGGTTTGCAGATCTCTGTCATGGCCCTCTCGGTGAGCTCTATTTCTGTCGACCAAGCCCTGCACAAGAATAGATCTCGCATCAAAGCCTGGCTCCCTGGGGTCGACTGGAATACCTCTTCCGACACTTTGAGGGCGTCTGTCTTCATGTGGCTGAGGCACGTATGACCCACTCCTTGGAGGAGGCGTGAGCACTCAACGGCGATCATCGCGATCGGCACGGCTATCATACTGCTCTCGGTTTCTGTACTGATCACACTGATCTCCACGTCCCTCACGCCTCGGGGGCGATCTCGGGCTATGGGCCGACTAAACTGTGTCTGCGACCATGGATCTGCTATGGATCCTATTCCGCGACTGAGACATGACCGTATTCTGCTCTCCCGCTGCCTGGAGCAAGGTTCTGATCTGCACCATACCTCGGCCAGCTTCTGATTGGGAAGGTTGGATCGACTCTGCTATCCGGGCAGCAGCTGCTAGATTCTGGATCGGTGTTCGGTATACCTGAGTCGGAGGTGGAAAAATATGGCGTCGACTGGACTCAGGAGCACGTTGTCGAGCGTGATCGTCGAGTGCGCGCTGGAGGTTCTCCAGTCGAGTGCGCTCAGCTAGGTTGGCCAAGCGCGCCTTCTCCAAGGCCTGGGCCTCAGGGGTTTCTCCAACTATAGGAGTATGCAATGCATCCATGTTCCGGCGGCGAAGTTCCTCCCTCTGCTGCGAGGAAAGGGGTTCGGGCGGTACTCCTCGTGAACGCGCGATGGATCGTCGTTCCCATCGCCTCCGTCTTCGTGGTTGAAGCCAGGAGGGTTGCGTGGTCCATTGACCATCAAAACTTCCGCCTCCGGGTCGCTGTTGTCGCACTCGGATGCGGTCTCTACGGAGCCAGTCGACAGATCGAACAGGCTGTAGAGAGTTTCGGCGGGCTCGATCGCCGCGACTTGAGGGGTGGCCGACTGGCGGGCCACCGCATGCTTCACCCACCGCTGAAGCCTCGACCGACCGGTGCATCTGCTCCGGCGGGTCGCAGGGAGGGGGAAAGTTGCTGAAGTCGACTGGTACTGGGTCGACGGTTGCCGCAGGAGGACGCCGCGGACGCACGCACGAAAGTGCGTCGCCCCGCGGGCGAGGAGCGCGTCGGCGTCGAGTGGTGCCTCCTGAAGCCAAGCGGAGTCGTCGGCGACAAACACGAGCGCCGAGACGGATCTCGCGGCCCTTAGCCAAACCTCTGCCTGGAACCATGATGAAGGGGATCGGAAAAAATGCAACTTCTCCAACAAGTCGCTAAGACACCTGCCCCACGGTGGGCGCCAACTGTCGTGGTTCTAAGACTGACAGTAGAATAGGGGGTAGGAATGTAGAGGCAAGATCCTAGCTATGGAGGAGTTGTACACACGAGTTTACGAGTTGAGGCCCTTCTCGGAGGAAGTAACAGCCCTACGTCTCGGAGCCCAGAGGCGGTCGACTGAATATATGTGTGTGAATTATAGAAAGTGCGAACCCTTGTCCCAGAGGAGGGGGGTGGCTTATATAGAGTGCGCCAGGACCCCAGCTCCCCTCCGTTACACAAGGTTCAATGCTCATAAAGGAGGGAATTACTAGTAACGTCTACATTAAAGTGTTGTAAATGCCCATAAAGCTATGGTTTAAGTCCTGACCGTTGCAGAGTGGAGGGTTTCTCATCTTCTGGTGGTCGAGTGTCTTCAAGGTGGTCGAGTGAGCACATCTTCATGGTCAAGTGGATGATGGTTTCTCTTCGACTGCTTCTGATTCTTTGTAGAGATGTCCTTGGGGAGGGTATGTTTGACAGATCCATGACCCTACCCTAGGTACATTGCTTCATCAGGTGACCCTTGCCGTTGTCGTTCTTCTTTCCCTTCGCTGTCTTTTCTTCGTCAGACACCGGGTCTTTGGTACTATCAGAATCAGCATACTTGACGAGAGCCGCCATCAACTGGCTCATGTCATTACATTCATGCTTGAGCCGCCCCAACTTCTACTTCAGAGGTTCAAAACGACAATTTTTCTCCAACATCAAAACTGCTGAGCCGGCATCCATCTTATCAGATGAATGTATTATCTCCTTGATCCAGCGCACCCAATGGGTTGTAGACTCACCGTCCTCTTGCTTACAATTAGTTAGGTCCACAATCGACATGGGCTGCTTACACGTGTCTTTGAAGTTCTGGATGAACCAGGCCTTTAACTCCGCCCATGAGCCGATAGAATTAGGCGGCAACCCCTTCAACCAAGTACGAGTCGTTCCATCCAACATCATAGTGAAATACTTGGCCATTGCTGCGTTGCTGACCTCCAACAACTCCATAGCCATCTCATAACTCTCAATCCAAGCCCCGGGCTGTAAGTCAGTCATGTAATTAGGCACCTTACAAGGCCCCTTAAAGTCCTTCGGCATACGGTCATTACATATGGCCGACACCAAGCAAGGGGCGCCTCCGGTTCTCGTGGCCACTCCTGCCTCGACTGAGGATGCTGGATAAGCCGGAAAAGTTTGATGAGCCGCCTGATCAGCTGCCATTTGAACTGCTCGTTCTGCCTCTTGTCGAATCCTCTCCTGATCCACCAAGTTAAGGGCTCCCACCCGCACCGGCTCATGCCTGTGTGGCCGGTTGTGGTGTTGAGCATTGCTTGACATGTCTGTGGATTCCATATGCCTACTGTAGCTCGGGCTCTGGCTTGGGCGAGGAGTTGAATGGATCCTGTCTCGACTGTAGGAGTACGCATCCTGCTATGCCAGAGCTGTTTGAAGAAGTTCTCTTACCCTCCGCGTTTCAACCGCCGCCGGTGAGTCGCCTTCCATCGGGAGAGTCGCCAAACAAGCCAACGCTGCGATGAGGTTTTCCAAGGGGTTGGAGAAGTGACCCGGTGGTGTTGGTAAGTAATGAGGTGGAGCAGTAATTATACGAGGTGGTTCCATGGCACACGGCTGAACCGGTGCGCCGGGTGTCATGATCCGGTTTGCCTCCGGCGGGTTGCTTCCCCCAGCTTCGGGTGTATGGAATAGGTTCGTAGGATCAAGTGTCAGAGGTAGACGTGACTGAGTTTTCTGATGTCTCCTCCTCATGACCTCGTTTGACGCGCTAAGATCCACCGAGAGCTGGAAGGTCTCCGCTTGAAGCTGTTGAGCACGAACGTCCAAAGCCGCCCGCTCTGCTGCCATCCTGACTTCCTCTACGGCTAGATTTTCCTTATCTTGCACCATCTCTTCACGTACGCGTGCCACCTCTGCATCGTGCTGGGCTTTATCCGCCGGCTCTACCATGATAGTCAACAGAGTTGTCAGTTTATCCATGAGGTCCATTAGAATCTGAGCCAGGGGGCGCGCAGGGCCTCCTGACCCGGCTGCAGCCGACCCGTTAGCTGTTGCCGCCGCTGTTGTAGATTTCTGCCCGGGCTGTGTCCCTGCCATGAAGACTCCGGTCCAATTCGGCGGCCCAAGGGGTTCCGGAATACTGCTGCCATCAGAACAGCCCCCGAGCATGCCATCCTACAGCTGGTACAAAGAGTCCGTCTTGCCCGTTGATGATGCAGTGTCAGAACAGACGACCGTCTCACCGCCCTCCACCGATCTTTCAGAGTATTCACCGCCGTGGACGCAGCCTACGAAGGCATGCTTCACGACAGATTGAACACGGGCGGTCCTTGCGCGCTGAGCCGTTTCAATGACATTGGTGTGGACGTCCGGCTCAGGGCCTGACTCGCCGATCCGGCTGATGAAGACGTGAATTCCGCCGAAGGGGACCCAGTACCCGTACTCAATTGAGCTGGCCTCGGTGCCCCAGCCTTCGTCGTCGATGTAGAGCTTGCCGCGACAACTCTTGGTCATCCGGCCCACAGCGTATCCCTTGATCCCTTCGAAGTTGCCCTTCAAGAACTCAAATCCACCATCCGCTGGCCCCACGGTGGGCGCCACTATCGTGGAATTGTCATGGCAGATGTCCTAGAGAAAGGACTTAGTCGTGGGGCCATCGCAACTAGGAAGCTTAAAGGGGTTAATTGGGACAAAGGACACGAGAGGTTTTATACTAGTTCGGCCCCTTACGATGAAGGTAAAAGCCTACATCTAGTTGTGTTGGTATTGCTGGGGGTTTCGATCACAAAGAGGCTTAACTCACCGGCTTGGTTATCGATCTCTTGTTTTCTTGCCCTAAGCCGCCACCAGGCCGTATATACACGAGTTGACGCCTGGTGGCCTACAGAGTCCCGGCCGGCTCATAATCGTGTCCTGCTCAGTGACTTCCTTTACGTGCCTTTCCTTACAAGTCTTTCCTTACATACGACGGTTTATAATACTGGGCCTTAAACCGCCTCCAGTCCTTTGGGACTTCTATAAGATTTAATAAACTATCATCTTGAATGTTTACTAGGCTTCTTGTGTAACCCGCCATTGGGGCTGACCCGGCCTCTCCTGGGCGGGTCATAACTGAGAGCTATATCCCCAACAGTGCTTCTTCAGAGTTTTCAATAATCTCTCTTCTTCATGCTCTGAAAGGTTAGCACTAATAATAACAGGATATATCCTTTTCTCATCAAGATAAGCATATTTAAGAGTATCAGGTAACGGTTTAAGCTCAAACACGGGATCACCCTTGGGTGGAGGAGGATCCCCTAGGATTTCAACAGGCAAATTGTGTTTCAGGATGGGTTCCTGTTTAAAGAATACTTCATCTATTTCCCTTCTTTCATTCATAAACATATCATTTTCATGGTCTAGCAAATTTTGTTCTAAAGGATCACTAGGAGGTACGGCAATAGAAGCAAGACCAATAATTTCATCTTTACTAGGCAATTCCTCTTCATGGTGTTGTCTACAAAATTTAGAGAAACTAGCAAACATGCCCGTGCGTTGCAACGGGAGAAAAAAATGTGACATGCCCCAATAAGCATTGCTCAAGAGCACTGCCGACCATTATCCCCTAGGTTCACGTCCTCTATTTGAACACGGTGTGTCACTACTACCCCCCTTTCCGCCCATACCGACTATGTCCGCGGCAAATTTTTGCCAATATATTTGTATGGAATATTCTTTTTTTGTGTCAAACAATATTTTGTCAACTTCAACATTAATAGTAAAGCAAAGTTTAAGCATGAAATTGACAATATCGTTGTTGTGCAATTTCTACACCATGGCCAATATCCTATCCCTGGTGACCAGAATCCAATCATCTAGTTCAGCTATAAATATACATATATGACATAAATAACAGAATTACTACATGACTAACTAAGAAAAAGTAAGAGCTATGAATGAATTAAAGAAAATTTACTTGGTTTTCCGGTGAAATTTATGTGGAATCGGTACTGACCTAAAGAACAACAGAAAAAATTAATAGAATGAAAGGGGACTGTTTTCTTAGAAGGATTTGGGTGGAACCATTGCTAAGCAGGAGCAAAAACAAAATAAACTAAGGAAACTTAAATTAAGGGACTGGTTTTTCAGAGTTTTGATGGAATCGTTGATGTCCAAAAAGTAGAAAATGAACTACAGGAAAATTAATTAAAAGGGACAAAGTTACTGAAGTTGTCTTGTATAGTACAGATAGGAGGTGAAGCAAGGGATTAGGCTCTGAAATATAAGTCAAGAAATCATAGTCTCTTGCTTTACTCGGGTTGGTGCAGTGCTATACTTATTAGGGGAGGTGTTAGAAGTCATTGCATCGGCTAGCGCCAACTGCAAGTGAAGCGATTCAATTAGGGCGAGGGAGAGAAGTCAGTAGTCCGTGAGATGGCATGCGACGGCTATTCCCTGAGAAGGCCGTGGATGCAGCATGCGGGTGATACCGTGGTAAAGACGGAGATTGGGCCATTCAGGATGCTGCTTCAGTGAAACTATTTAATTAGGTAATATTTCTCAAAAAATTAATTAATTAGGTAATGCTTATAGCATATTAGCGTGCACACACGTACTTGGGTGTTTTCTCATGCTGTGGCGCTGGAGAAGGTAGTGATAGACCTTAGTCGAACACTGTCGCCATCTAAGATTGATGGCATGGAGAGCAGTCGCCACTGCTTCGGTGTGTATGGCATGCGGTCTTTAATTTGTAGTAGCACACGCACGTACCTACGTGCTTCCTTGTTGCGCCGGACTAGGAGGAGGTGCACAGAAGGAGCACCGTCGCTGTGCAAGCTACATGGACCGGCAAGACGGTGGTCGCCATGCATGTAAATCGCATGTGGTCTCTTCAGCAGCCTTTCGCCAAGTCTCCTCGCCACTTGTCAAAAGCACCTTCACCATCATAAAAGTCAATCGATTGGGTATTATGCGGGATATGGCTGGATTTAATCAGCTAGGAAGGATTTGCATACATCATACATCCTCCCCGTTCGTCCAGATATGCATGGCTAACCCTGTATTGGAGAAGAACACCCGTAATCTGCTAGAAGAAAGCATAAACCAATGGATCGGCTACCAGGGTGCCAGAATCATCAACACAACAGTTATACCGATCATCGTCATCAGGTGGAAGTCATGGAAAGCACAAGACCACACACATGTTGCACTCGTATGCCTACGCCTTCATCGGTTGCTGCGGCTGTCGATTCACTCCGGCGACAACATGCTAATGCTCTGCTTCTCAGATTATATCGATCCTAGGTGCTCGGGACTGGGACTTCGGGCCAGGATGGAGTCTTCGTCGTCCGACAGCCGGATCTTGCAGTTGCCGTTGACCATTCAACACACTTAGGATTATGATGTCATCGATGGCCGCTCCAGATTCCTTGGAGGTTGCCACAGGCGCCTCCTGCTCCGTCATACATCCTCTGCTCCTCGGGGGCATCTATCGTCTCCCCGTCATGATCTCCAAATCAATCTCTTCCTTCCTCTATATATAGAATAGATAGCAAAAAGGCCCGTGCGTTGCAACGGGAGGAGAAGAAGTATCACCACACCTTATTTCTTTACCTTCTGAAACAAGATGATGCTTCTAATTTCTAAAGCTTCATGAACCAATGTTGGCTAGGCATACGTAAACACACAATCTGGAACTGCCATACAATAGTTGAACAACGTCATCACAAGTGTTTTGTCATGAACCACAATCTAAGTGTTCCACCATTATCATACACATTATGGTAATATTCAGAAATTCATTCACAGATGGATGCTTTATAAATCTTTATAAGTGACCATTAGCAACAAATATATCCCATTGAAAGAGTGACAAATTATTCAGCCACCAATGGAAACACATAGAAAACAGTATTTCCAGAGATCCCATTGAAAGAAATTTATGATAGTAAATATGACAAAGCAAGTATGTCAACCATGCTTAGAGGATTACATCATACTATTTGGACTCATAATGAGCGAGAGTGACATTGGAGTCGAAGCTCTGACCGAGATCACCTAAACACAATAGTAAAATTCTCAGTAATATCACTCATAAACTATAATAGTAAAACTATGTTGGAATTCAGACATGACCATGCAAGTTATATCCTGAGCAAAATTGACAATACCTATCAGACCAAATGTATATGGAACATCTGGGCCACTTTTCGGAGGGGTCCTAAACCAAATCTTTTTCAGCTTCTCTTCAGTTCCAACGGCTTAGTAATACTTTGTGTCAAACTGCAAGAAAAGTCATAATTAAGCCTTGAATCAAGATTCCAGCCTTCATAAAACATAAGCATCAAATGTTTGACGTGCCGGTAACCTTCAGGTTCTTGATTGTACAATGACAAATGTATCCCGAGGTATATTTGTAGAACGTATACCGCGAATGCTTTCCCTTTGCAGAACAATTGAGATTATCTTCTGAAGTCCCGTAAAACACAGTGCTCGATCCAGGTTCTGACTGTTGTCACCCGTGAGATTATCATGGCTGTACTATTGTGGTTGCCTTGTCTAATATTAACCTGTTAGAGCACCTAATCAATCAGTATGAGAGTGGAAGCCACAAACAACACCATGATTGAGTTGTAGAAAAGGGTAGACACTGATCCTACAACTCCCTCTTTGTTGATTGCTGATTTATGATTGTATTAGAAGATGGAAGAAAAGCAACATGGTCAGACCTTTAGATCGTATGGCATGCGCCGAGGAGGCCAGCCATCCTTCTTCCACCGTTCTTATTCTCCCTGAATCCCCGTTCTTCTTTTCCCCGAATCCTCTTCTATTTCTCTTTTCTATACCAGGGAAAACCGAAGCCCCGCCATGGCCTTGGAGCCCCCCTGCCAGCCATGGAGGTCTGCCTTTGCCTGCAAGGACTTCGAACCGCCGCATCGGATTCCTCTGCCTTGCGCGCCCGGCTCCGGCGAGCTCCTGCCTAGGTCGCCGGATCCCTCGCTCCGGCCTTCCTCACCGTTCCCCCGCCTCGCCGCCCGCCTTCGAATCAGCCTCCCCAACCCCTGCAAGCTCCAGCCGCCGCCGCCGCCGTTCCGCATCAAGCCGCCGTGCTGCCCCCAACCGCTCAAGCCGTCGCGTTGCCTTGATCAAGAAGGTGCACTCGAGCGTCATCAGCGTGTAGCCGGTCGTGCAGGGGTAGGCGTGCCGGCGTGGTGGGCGGTGTCGGCGCACGACGGCGCGCGAGGCAAGAGGTGGAGACGGGGATTGGGAGGCAGGGTCGTGCGAGGGCTGATTTTCTTTCTTTTTTCTCGGCTGTACCGGTTCGGGTTAACTTATTCCGAGTACTGCGCGTTGAATACCCGAAACAGTAGGATTTTTCTGAAAAACGCCATGACGGTGAACCCGGAGACTCAATCCGTGCTTTATTATTAGGGAGAGATTAAACTCATGAGACATATCACCTAGACCAATAGTAACAACATCCTTTTTGCAACCTATCTTAGCATTAACTGTGTTCAACAAGTGTGACGCCCCCGATTCAATCGTACACTAATCATACACGCAAACGTGTACGATCAAGATCAGGGACTCACGGGAAGATCTCACAACACAACTCTACAAATAAAATAAGTCATACAAGCATCATATTACAAGCCAGGGGCCTCGAAGGCTCGAATACAAGAGCTCGATCATAGACGAGTCAGCGGAAGCAACAATATCTGAGTACAGACATAAGTTAAACAAGTTTGCCTTAAGAAGGCTAACACAAACTGGGATACAGATCGAAAGAGGCGCAGGCCTCCTGCCTGGGATCCTCCTAAACTAGTCTTGGTCGTCGACAGCGGGCTGCACGTAGTAGCAGGCACCTCCCGAGTAGTAGTATTCGTCATCAACGGTGGCGTATGGCTCCTGGACTCCAGCATCTGGTTGCGACAACCAGAAAGAAAGGGAAAGAGGGAAAAAGGGGGAGAAAGCAACCGTGAGTACTCATCCAAAGTACTCGCAAGCAAGGAGCTACACTACATATGCATGGGTATCAAATGGAATAAGGGTATCATATGTGGACTGAACTGCAGAATGCCAGAATAAGAGGGGGATAACTAATCCTGTCGAAGACTACGCTTCTGGCCACCTCCATCTTGCAGCATGTAGGAGAGAGTAGATGGTAAGTTCACCAAGTAGCATCAAGTAGCATCTTATAGCATAATCCTAACCGATGATCCTCCCCTCGTCGCCCTGTGAGAGAGCGATCACCGGTTGTATCTGGCACTTGGAAGGGTGTGTTTTATTAAGTATCCGGTTCTAGTTGTCATAAGGTCAAGGTACAACTCCAAGTCGTCCTGTTACCGAAGATCACGGCTATTCGAATAGATTAACTTCCCTGCAGGGGTGCACCACATAACCCAACACGCTCGATCCCATTTGGTCGGACACACTTTCCTGGGTCATGCCCGGCCTCGGAAGATCAACACGTCGCAGCCCTACCTAGGCACAACAGAGAGGTCAGCACGCCGGTCTAAATCCTATGGCGCAGGGGTCTGGGCCCATTGCCCATTGCACACCTGCACGTTGCGTACGTGACCGGAAGCAGAACTAGCCCCCTTAATACAAGAGCAGGCTTACGGTCCAATCCTGCGCGCGCCACTCAGGCGCTGACGTCACGAAGGCTTCGGCGGATACCACGACGTCGAGTGCCCATAACTGTCCCCGCGTAGATGGTTAGTGCGTATAGGCTAGTAGCTAGACTCAGATCAAATACCAAGATCTCGTTAAACGTGTTAAGTATCCGTGAACGCCGACCAGGGCCAGGCCCACCTCTCTCCTAGGTGGTCTCAACCTGCCCTGTCGCTCCGCCACAAAGTAACAGTCGGGGGCCGTCGGGAACCCAGGCCCACCACTACCTGGGTGGAACCACCTGCCCCTTCAGCCCCCATCTCCGAACAGTATCATAGGTAATGTAACTGTGTAAAGTATATTGTATATGCCCGTGATCACCTCCCGAAGTGATCACGGCCCAGTAGTATCGCATGGCAGACGGACAAGAGCGTAGGGCCACTGATGGAACACTAGCATCCTATACTAAGCAGTAGGACAGCAGATAATGGTAACAACAGTAGTAGCAAGGACAGGCTATGCATCAGGATAGGAATAATGGAAAGCAGTAACATGCTACACTACTCTAATGCAAGTAGTATAGAGAAGAGTAGGTGATATCTGGTGATCAAAGGGGGGGCTTGCCTGGTTGCTCTGGCAAGAGAGAGGGGTCGACAACTCCGTAGTCGTACTAGGTAGCAGCGGCGTCGGTCTCGGTGTCTAGCGAGAGAAGAGGGGGAAGAAACAATAAATATTTGAGCAAACAGATGCATAACGATGCATGACATGACACGTATCGGTGCTAGAGGTGCCCTAAAGCGGTATGAGGTGATACCGGTGAAGGGGGGAAACATCCGGGAAAGTATCCCCGGTGTTTCGCGTTTTCGGGCAAAGGAGCCGGAGGGGGAAAGTTGCGAGTTTGATATGTTAGGGGTGCGTGGCAGACGAACGGGCTGCGTATCTGGATTCGTCTCGTCGTTCTGAGCAACTTTCATGTAGAAAGTATTTTCATCCGAGTTACGGATTAGAACATATGATTTTCTAAAGATTTTATTAATTTCTGGAATTTAATTAATTAATTAATTCAAAAATGAACTAATGACATCAGCATGATGTCATGCTGACATCAGCAGTCAACGGAGTTGACTTGATCAACCTGACCAGTGGGTCCCACTTGTCAGTGACACATTTTAATTAAACAGTTTACTTAATCTAATCAAAATTAATTAGTGGGTGGGCCCCACTATCATACTAATTAATTAGCTAATTAACAGTAGTTAATTAGGTTAACTAATCACTAGGTTAATTAATCTTATTTGGTTAATTTAATCAGAATTAATTAAGTTAATTAATTGGTTAATTAATTAATTATTTATTTTCATTATTTATTTATTTATTTATTTATTTCCCTTTTTTAACGTTCTGGGGCTGGGCCCCCATGTCATTGGCCCACAGGGGCCTTGCGGGTTTCGGGTGCAAGTGGCTGCTAACGGGCGTCGGGCGCAGGGCATAGCCCGAGCGGGCACATGCCCAGGGGGCACGGTGCGGCGGACCCGGCAGGTCGTCATGGCAGGGGAGGCCGGTGGCCACGGCGAGGCCAGACGCCAACCGGGCGGAGGACGGGGATGGCGACGGTGCACGGGAGCTGGGACAGAACCCGCCCGGTGCGGGGGGTCGCGGGACGACAGGGAAGCAGGGGGGCGTATGCGGGCCGGCAGCAGCGGATGGCGCCGGCATGGGCGCACGGGGCGCAGGGAGTTGACAGGGGGCCACGGGCGGCACGGGCTTGTGCCCGCGCGACGAGCACGCGTCGGGCGTGGCCGGGTGCGGGGAGAGGACGAGAGGGAGCGCGGGGGCGCGGCCATGGGCGGGGCAAGACCAGCGCGGGTGCGCGGACGCGTGCACGCACATGGCCAGGGCGCGTCCAGGGGCGCCGAGGCGCGGCCGTCGACGCAGTGAGCGCGGGGCGAGGGAGCGAGGGAGAGAGAAGAGGTCGGGGCGAGGCGGAGCTCACATCGAGGAGCAGGGAACGGGGCATGTGCTCGGTGGAGGTCGGGGAGGGCCGTCGTGGAGGGGACGAGGACGGCGTCGTCGTGGAGGAGCAGGCCAGCGAGGTGGTCCGGCGAAGGGGGTTCCGGGCGTCGGTGGCCTCCTCTGGATCCCGACCCAGATCGGGAGAGAGGAGGGGGGGCCAACGCGGGGTCGGGGCGATGGGGTGCCCGGCGACTGGGTTGGGACGCTGGCGTCGCGAGGTGGGGGGGAGTGGGCTCGTCCCCGATCCAGATTGGATCGGGAAGGGGAGAGGAGAGGCGTGGGGAGTGGGGGTGATGGGGTGGATGGGTTAGGGTTTTTCCCCCGGTGGGGGGTTATGGAGGGGAGAGGTTGGACCGGTCGGTGTGGCCGAATGGGCCAGCCTGTTGGGTCGGCTGGCCCGGGGGGTCCTTTTCCTTTTTTTGTTTTCTCTTTTGTATTTTCTTTCTTTTATTTATTTTCTTTTCTGTTTTTAAATCATTTTAAATTACTTAGGCATTTTATAAAAATGGGTTTGTTGCACCGTAATTACCTTTGTAATATTTAGTACAAACCAAACATTTTTATTTTAATGTTTGAAAACTTTTATTGTTTGACTTAAATTCAAATTTGAATTTGGATCGGTTCTGAACTAACGCGAGATTATCAACAATAATCGAGGTGACGTGGCATCATTACCAGAGGGTTACTGTAGCTTGATTACCCGGGCGTCACAATTCTCCTCCACTACAAGAACTCTCGTCCCGAGATTTAAGAGGTAGTGTAAGGGGGGGAAGTTTGATAATGAATCTAGCAAATCTTTTCGGTCTTGGTTGCTCTTCTCGAAGAGGTCGATCCATTACATTGATTTCTTCATTCCTCTGTTTCAGGTCCTCATGATGAAGTCGGCTCTTTTCTTCGGGAACTCCATTGTATTTACGAATAGGTAACGGGGCAGCTTTACAACAATTGAATGGTATAAGGGAAAGTCATCTGGGCGGGGGTATCCCAAGAATGATCATAAGAGTATCTCTCGAGTTGAACAAATGAAACACATCGAGAGCAAAGTAAGAAGGTACCATAAGAAGTTTGAAGCGGATAGACAATCGTCGTTGCCTGAAACAAGGCAACGGTTATAGGTATTGTGTTTAATACCAGAATTGATGATCACACGGAAGGTGGCTCGTGAATTACATACAAAGCCACGCGCGAGGAATAACTTTGGGAACATGGGGTGTACAGGAGAGTCAGGTTTCAATCCTGTGGAACTATGGGTTATGGGCCCACCATGTGGGTTAAATGTAGGAAAGGTGGTGACATCTTGCGCGATCATGTAAGCAAGGCATGTCAGAGGATAGCCTGTAATTTATGTCGGCAACAACATCGGTACCAAGGGCGAGGGACGAAGAGAACCATTTTCCTGCTCGTCGAAACGAGGCGGACCAATAGGCAAAGTTCTCGCCCATCGGTGGTTACTGGAATATCATCAACAATAGTAACAGGGTCTTACTGACTGAGTTGTACACCATGGTGTTTACATAAGCAGGAGAATATTACTGCTTAGATCATGTATATCACCAATAAGGTTAAACAAAACAATGGAAAGGAAAAGGTGATCATCAAATTTAAATAGAACAATGGAAAGGAAAATGTGTTTAAACACATATTTCAGGGATATATCCTTCCCATGGACAAGCAGAGCATGATATCCATGACAGGATATAATGTAGAAAATTCTTTAAGTATGGGGAGAGAAATTTCCTGACAATACCCATACAACGGTGTTTGGATAATTGAGCAGGAAACATTTAGCATTGGGCGTCAAATGCTCTTGTGGAAAATCGGAGTACCATAGACATGCTTCGAGATAGCATTGGCATGGTCTCCAGGTGAAGATCAGACTTTGGATACAAAGGATCCACCGAAAACAACTTATAGAATAAGTTTTACAATTTCATCATGGCAGAATGGCTAACCTTGCTAAAAGGGAAGTTATAACAATAGGGCCTACGGCCAGGTGTGCTAGGCATGACATCACCTTACCGGGTCATATAAAAGACCAGTGTTATAACTCTTGGGAATATGTTCCAACCATCAGATCTGACCGAGATTCAGATCTGATCAGTGTTAGGAAACCTCAGACTCGGAATGCCTGAGAAAAGGTGTGACACAAATTGACGAGATGACATTGTAAGATTCTCGGGACATGAACTATGGAAGTGAGTTCATCCTTAAACCAATAAGAGGAAGAGGGGGTGGCTGATGGACTCAGCAACAATTCCTCGAGATTTCCAAAAAGACGGATTCCCACAATTATGAGAACAAGGAGATAAAATTTGTCGGATCAAATGATATATTGATGTATGCTTGAGGAAAACATACACAATTAAACTTTGGTTGAAAGGTGCACGCGAGATATGGGCTTAGGTAGCCTGATCAATTGTTAGAATGGTGATTCAATAGCCGATAGGCTAAGAATGAACTATTGATCATTAACTTCAAAGCAATAGGGTTGCTAGAAGTACAGAATCCAAAGAGCACCGCTCACTTGTTGGTATCCCGGTTGGAATCAACATGGGAACCAAGAAAGAATGGTGATGGTGAGAAGTATCACAATTTCAAGAATTCTTAAGATATGGTGCAATCCTCACAACATTCTTGATATAGAAGACAATAATACTACAAGGTAGAACATAACCTAAGCTAGATAGCAAGGAAATCAAGGTACAACACAATCATGAACAAGTTTGTGTTGGGGGAAGGCAGGAATGTTGCCGATGATAACACAAATCATCGAGGGGCAAGAATGGTGTTTCCCATCATGAATTCAATTGATATCCTGGAAGGGGTCAAAATGTTGATGATGATCACGACACACTTGTCAAGGGGTTTCATGAGGATATAATCGATCATCGATGACATCAAGCAAAAGGAACGGTGAAGCGAAAATTATCAGAACCATGGGTATGAAACAAACTCGAAATCAAGTTTGCTATTCAAGGAGAAATGATATGACAAAGAAGATCGACATAAGATTAGCTCACTGTCGAAATTTGTGCTCCGTGAAGCAGGACCAGGTAGCACAGTTAAAAATTAGCCCAATAATGGTATAGCCGATCAGGCTAGGAATGACTTGAAGGATTATTAAACTCATAAGCAACGAATATTACTTAGAGTTATCGAACCAGAGTGCGGAATCGGTTCACTTAACGGTGTTCTTGAGCAACTAACAACTCATAACCCATGAAAAACTGGAATCGGTGAGAAATAATAGCTGATGGAGACTCATAAGATGCAACACAGTTCTTAGATATACTCGAGATACCAGAGGGTAATACTCGACTGTAGATCAAGGTAGAGGTTGGACTGGTGTATTGACTTGCAAAAGACAAGTGCTTTAACTTGTCCGAGAAATGGGATCAAAGAGAAAATATGGTCGAAACCACGATTGCATAGGATCAGTTCACAGATACCAGATGATATTATATCAACGAAATAGTTATTATTACAAGATGCTTCCATGATAGGATCTACATTGTGTCCATGGGCATGAACACAAAGGTTCAAGGTCGACTCCCACTTCTTCAATGCACAACCTTTCATTCACCTCTCGTATTCCGAAAATGACATTAGTTGTTGAAAGTTTTACCTGGTGAAATACCAGATAAGTATGACCTGCGAAATCTTTCGGGTTCACACAGATTAGGGAAGGCGTTGGTTCAACCCATCGGGGCATCTTGGGAACTTATACCACAAGCTTCAATAGTAAATGACATAAGCTCGATAGTAGAGCATGGGTGACAAAACGAGAGGATACAATTTACTGAAGGCATTATGCATCAGGGAAAGAACTTCCAAAGTGATTGAATATGAAGGACGTTGTCGGATAAAATCCAACAAGGTTCTGATGGTCCATAAAGGATCTGATGTGAGTATCGGCTCACAACCAGAGGAAGAATCAATGCAAAGACATTGGATTATAGAAACAACTGAGTAACTTAGAGATCAATTGCAAAGGAATTATGATTTACAAAGCGAAGGATCAGAAGCAGACGCTCTGATCAAGGATGGATAAGTTCAATATACTTAGGGGCACAATTGACGATAATTTGATTGGCGAGAACCAGCTCATGTTTAAAATGACGTCTGAGCCAGAAGGAAGAATTCTAGGATCTGATTGAGGATTGCGAGCATTCGCAACAAATTGAATCAACGGACTCAAAATGATAATGACAAGGGATGCCAATAAGATTACGGGACTTATGGGATTAAACATAATGCAAGCAAGCAAGAATTTCAAGAGCAATAGACTGCTTAGGATTTTCGAAAGATCGAATAGTATCTCGAAGACTTTTGTGAAACACATGAACAACTGGGAATGAGCAAATATCCGGTGAGTGCTAGAAATTATCCATAGTGGTATTCATGTGGAAAAGAATAGCAAGGTAGTAAGATCAAAGGATTCTCGGGACAACAGAGAGAATTTCGGGGTATCTTGTAATAACAATACCAACTGGGGATGAATGTAAGAATAACAATTGCAAGTAGTTACCCATAAGGGTTGACGGTGGAAGGGGAATTGCAAACGCGATGAACACAAGTTCTATGGTTAACAGCGGAGAGTATCTTCAGGGTCTTCACGCGCAGCAGACGATCATCAGTAATAAGGGGCTCTCCGGGTGAAAGTGATAACGAGATACTAATGTTAGATTTTAGCAAAATCATTTAACCCGAATAGAAGAGAGGTCAGAGTCCCAAAGTAGAGGTTGAGGAATAAAAGATCCTAATACCACCCAATGGCGATGTGGGCCCGTAAGCCGCACAGCCATGTTAGTAAAAACTTTTTCAATGACTAGACTCGACTTCGGCCAAGGAGTTTGGAAGGGGGATTCCTACAGGCAGTCGGCTCTGATACCAACTTGTGGCGCCCCCGATTCAATCGTACACTAATCATACACGCAAACATGTACGATCAAGATCAAGGACTCACGGGAAGATATCACAACACAACTCTACAAATAAAATAAGTCATACAAGCATCATATTACAAGCCAGGGGCCTCGAAGGCTCGAATACAAGAGCTCGATCATAGATGAGTCAGCGGAAGCAACAATATATGAGTATAGACATAAGTTAAACAAGTTTGCCTTAAGAAGGCTAACACAAACTGGGATACAGATCGAAAGAGGCGCAGGCCTCCTGCCTGGGATCCTCCTAAACTACTCTTGGTCGTCGACAGCGGGCTGCACGTAGTAGTAGGCACCTCCCGAGTAGTAGTATTCGTCATCAACGGTGGCGTATGGCTCCTGGACTCCAGCATCTGGTTGCGACAACCAGAAAAAAAGGGAAAGGGGGAAAAAGGGGGAGAAAGCAACCGTGAGTACTCATCCAAAGTACTCGCAAGCAAGGAGCTACACTACATATGCATGGGTATCAAATGGAATAAGGGTATCATATGTGGACTGAACTACAGAATGCCAGAATAAGAGGGGGATAACTAATCCTGTCGAAGACTACGATTCTGGCCACCTCCATCTTGCAGCATGTAGGAGAGAGTAGATGGTAAGTTCACCAAGTAGCATCAAGTAGCATCGTATAGCATAATCCTAACCGATGATCCTCCCCTCGTCGCCCTGTGAGAGAGCGATCACCGGTTGTATCTGGCACTTGGAAGGGTGTGTTTTATTAAGTATCCGGTTCTAGTTGTCATAAGGTCAAGGTACAACTCCAAGTCATCCTGTTACCGAAGATCACGGCTATTCGAATAGATTAACTTCCCTGCAGGGGTGCACCACATAACCCAACATGCTCGATCCCATTTGGCCAGACAAACTTTCCTGGGTCATGCCCGGCCTTGGAAGATCAACACGTCGCAGCCCTACCTAGGCACAATAGAGAGGTCAGCACGCCGGTCTAAATCCTATGGCGCAGGGGTCTGGGCCCATCGCCCATTGCACACCTGCACGTTGCGTACGCGGCCGGAAGCAGAACTAGCCCCCTTAATACAAGAGCAGGCTTATGGTCCAATCCGGCGCGCGCCACTCAGTCGCTGACGTCACGAAGGCTTCGGCTGATACCACGACGTCGAGTGCCCATAACTGTCCCCGCGTAGATGGTTAGTGCGTATAGGCCAGTAGCCAGACTCAGATCAAATACCAAAATCTCGTTAAACATGTTAAGTATCCACGAACGCCAACCAGGGCCAGGCCCACCTCTCTCCTAGGTGGTCTCAACCTGCCCTGTCGCTCCGCCACAAAGTAACAGTCGGGGGCCGTCGGGAACCCAGGCCCACCACTACTTGGGTGGAACTACCTGCCCCTTCAGCCCCCATCTCCGAACAGTATCACAGGTAATGTAACTGTGTAAAGTATATTGTATATGCCCGTGATCACCTCCCGAAGTGATCATGGCCCAGTA
Organism: Triticum urartu; assembly: GCF_056163025.1. NCBI lineage: Eukaryota > Viridiplantae > Streptophyta > Magnoliopsida > Poales > Poaceae > Triticum > Triticum urartu. The sequence continues at coordinate 494,342,917 of NC_141879.1, read as the reverse complement.
GTATAGTATGGCAGACGGGCAAGAGTGTAGGGCCACTAATGGAACACTAGCATCCTATACTAAGCAGTAGGACAGCAGGTAATGGTAACAACAGTACTAGCAAGGACAGGCTATGCATCAGGATAGGAATAACGGAAAGCAGTAACATGCTACACTACTCTAATGCAAGTAGTATAGAGAAGAGTAGGCGATATCTGGTGATCAAAGGGGGGGCTTGCCTGGTTGCTCTGGCAAGAGAGAGGGGTCGACAACTCCGTAGTCGTACTGGGTAGCAGCGGCGTTGGTCTCGGTGTCTAGCAAGAGAAGAGGGGGAAGAAACAATAAATATTTGAGCAAACAGATGCATAACGATGCATGACATGACACGTATCGGTGCTAGAGGTGCCCTAAAGCGGTATGAGGTGATACCGGTGAAGGGGGGAAACATCCGGGAAAGTATCCCCGGTGTTTCGCGTTTTCGGGCAGAGGAGCCAGACGGGGAAAGTTGCGAGTTTGATATGTTAGGGGTGCGTGGCGTACGAACGGGCTGCGTATCCGGATTCGTCTCGTCGTTCTGAGCAACTTTCATGTAGAAAGTATTTTCATCCGAGTTACGGATTAAAAGATATGATTTTCTAAAGATTTATTAATTTCTGGAATTTAATTAATTAATTCGAAAATGAACTAATGACATCAGCATGATGTCATGCTGACATCAGCAGTCAACAGAGTTGACTTGGTCAACCTGACCAGTGGGTCCCACTGGTCAGTGACACATTTTAATTAAACAGTTTAATTAATCTAATCAAAATTAATTAGTGGGTGGGCCCCACTGTCATACTAATTAATTAGCTAATTAACAGTAGTTAATTAGGTTAACTAATCATTAGGTTAATTAATCTTATTTGGTTAATTTAATCAGAATTAATTAAGTTAATTAATTGGTTAATTATTTATTTATTTTCATTATTTATTTACTTATTTATTTATTTATTTAATTCCCTTTTTTTAATGTTCTAGGGCTGGGCCCCCATGTCATTGGCCCACAGGGGCCTTGCGGGTTTCGGGTGCTAGTGGCTGCTAACGGGCGTCGGGCGCAGGGCATAGCCCGTGCGGGCACATGCCCAGGGGGCCGCGGGGCGGCGGACCCGGCAGGTCGTCATGGCAGGGGAGGCTGGTAGCCACGGCGAGGCCGGACGCCAACTGGGCGGAGGACGGGGATGGCGACGGTGCATGGGAGCTGGGACAGAACACGCCGGTGCGGGGGGTCGCGGGACGACAGGGAAGCAGGGGTGGCGTACGCGGGCCGGCAGCAGCGGACGGCGCCGGCGTGGGCGCACGGGGCACAAGGCGTCGAGAGGGGGCCACGGGCGGCACGGACTTGTGCCCGCGCGACGAGCACGCGTCGGGCGTGGCTGGGTGCGGGGAGAGGACGAGAGGGAGCGCGGGGGCGCGGCCATGGGCGGGGCAAGACCAGCGCGGGTGCGCGGACGCGTGCGCGCGCACGGCCAGGGCGCGGCCGTCAACGTAGTGAGCGCGGGGCGAGGGAGCGAGGGAGAGAGAAGAGGTCGGGGCGAGGCAGAGCTCACATCGAGGAGCAGGGAACGGGGCATGTGCTCGATGGAGGTCGGGGAGGGCCGTCGTGGAGGGGGACGAGGACGGCGTCGTCGTGGAGGAGCAGGCCGGCGAGGTGGTCCGGCGAAGGGGGTTCCAGGCGGCGGTGGCCTCCTCTGGATCCCGACCCAGATCGGGAGAGAGGAGGGGGGGTCGACGCGGGGTCGAGGCGATGGGGTGCCCGGCGACTGGGTTGGGGCGATGGCGTCGCGAGGTGGGGGGAGCGGGCTCGTCCCTGATCCAGATCGGATCGGGAAGGGGAGAGGAGAGGCGTGGGGAGTGGGGGTGACGGGGTGGATGGGTTAGGGTTTTCCCCCGGTGGGGGGTTATGGAGGGGAGAGGTTGGACCGGTCGGTGTGGCCGAATGGGCCAGCCTGTTGGGTCGGCTGGCCCGGGGGGTCCTTTTCCTTTTTTTTGTTTTCTCTTTTGTATTTTCTTTCTTTTATTTATTTTCTTTTCTGTTTTTAAATCATTTTAAATTACTTAGGCATTTTATAAAAATGGGTTTGTTGCACCATAATTACCTTTGTAATATTTAGTACAAACCAAACATTTTTATTTTAATGTTTGAAAACTTTTATTGTTTGACTTAAATTCAAATTTGAATTTGGATCGGTTCTGAACTAACGCGAGATTATCAACAATAATCGAGGTGACGTGGCATCATTACCAGAGGGTTACTGTAGCTTGATTACCCGGGCGTCACAACAAGGGTCTACCAAATATAATGGGACAAAAGCTATCTTGTGGGGAACCAAGAACAAGAAAATCAGCAGGATATTTAGTTTTCCCACACAAGACTTCAACATCTCTAACAATTCGAATTGGTGAAATAGTATCTCTATTAGCAAGTTTAATTGTGACATCAATATCTTCTATCTCAGCAGGTGCAATATCATGCATAATTTCTTTGTATAAGTCATGAAGTATAGCACTAGCACTGGCACCCATATCACATAAGCCATGATAACAATGATCTCCTATTTTAAAAGAAATAACAGGCATGCCTACCAAAGATCTAGGTTTATCTTTAGCACAAGGTTTAGCAATTCTAGCAGTCTCATCATGGACATGAATAACATGCCCATCAATATTATCAGACAAGAGATCTTTAACAATAGCAATATTAGGTTCAACTTTAATTTGCTCAGGAGGTGTATAAGTTCTAATATTTCTTTTTGATGACCCACAAGTATAGGGGATCTATCGTAGTACTTTCGATAAGTAAGAATGTCGAACCCAACGACGAGCAGAAGGAAATGATAAGCGGTTTCCAGCAAGGTATTCTCTGCAAGTACTGAAATAAGTGGTAACATATAGTTTTGTGATAAGATAATTTGTAACGAGCAACAAGTAACAAAAGTAAATAAGGTGTAGCAAGGTGGCCCAATCCTTTTTGTAGCAAAGGACAAGCCTGGACAAACTCTTATATAGAGAAAAGCGCTCCCGAGGACACATGGGAATATCATCAAACTAGTTTTCATCACGTTCATATGATTCGCGTTCGGTACTTTGATAATTTGGTATGTGGGTGGACCGGTGCTTGGGTACTGCCCTTACTTGGACAAGCATCCCACTTATGATTAACCTCTATTGCAAGCATCCGCAACTACAACAAAAGTATTAAGGTAAACCTAACCATAGCATGAAACATATGGATCCAAATCAGCCCCTTACGAAGCAATGCATAAACTAGGGTTTAAGCTTCTGTCACTCTAGCAACCCATCATCTACTTATTACTTCCCAATGCCTTCCTCTAGGCCCAAATAATGGTGAAGTGTCATGTAGTCGACGTTCACATAACACCACTAGAGGAGAGACAACATACATCTCATCAAAATATCGAACGAATACCAAATTCACATGACTACTAATAGCAAGACTTCTCCCATGTCCTCAGGAACAAAAGTAACTACTCACAAAGCATAAACATGTTCATAATCAGAGGGGTATTAATATGCATATAGGATATGAACATATGATGTTCCACCAATTAAACCAACTAGCATCAACTGTAAGGAGTAATTAACACTACTAGCAACCTACTAGCACCAATCTCGGACTTGGAGACAAGAATTGGATAAAAGAGATGAACTAGGGTTTTGAGATGCGATGGTGCTGATGAAGATGTTGATGGAGATTGCCCTCTCCCGATGAGAGGAGCGTTGGTGATGACGATGGCGATGATTCCCCCCTCCGGGAGGGAAGTTTCCCCGGCAGAACAGCTCCGCCAGAGCCCTACATTGGTTCCGCCAAGGTTCCGCCTCGTGGCGGCGGAGTTTCGTCCAAGAAGATGGCTTATGATTTTTTTCCATCGAAAGACTCCATATAGCAGAAGATGGCCACCATAGGGCCACTAGGGGGCCCACGAGGTAGGGGGGCGCGCCCAGCGGGTAGGGCGCGCCCCCACCCTCGTGGGCAGGGTGTGGCCCCCCTAGTGAAGTTCTTGCTATCAATATTTTTTATATATTTGGAAAACATCTTTCGTGAAGTTTCAGGACTTTTGGAGCTGTGCAGAATAGGTCTCTAATATTTGCTCCTTTTCTAGCCTAGAATCCCAGCTACCGGCATTCTCCCTCTTTATGTAAACCTTGTAAAATAAGAGAGAATAGGCATAAGTATTGTGACATAATGTGTAATAACAGCCCATAATGCAATAAATATTGATATAAAAGCATGATGCAAAATGGACGTATCAACTCCCCCAAGCTTAGACCTCGTTTGTCCTCAAGCGAAAAGCCTAAATCGAAAAATATGTCGACATGTTTAGAGATAGAGGTGTCGATAAAAATAAAATACGAACTTGAGGGCATCATGATCATTCTTAGAACAGCAACTGATATAATTCTTTGTCATATAATCTCTAATGCTAGAGTAATAATTCAATCACAATATCAAGTATGAATCATAAACTTCATTGAAAACTAACAAACTATAATCTCAGCCATTGAAGCAATTGCAATTTATCATAACATAGGAAAGAGTCAATGTATAAGAGCTTTTCAGCAAGTCCACCTACTCAACTATCATATAATCTTTCACAATTGCTGACACTCACGCAATACTTATGGGTGTGGAGTTTTAATCGGACACAGAGAAAGATAGGGGCTTATAGTTTTTCCTCCCAACGTTTTTCCTCAAGGGTAATGTCAACAGTAATAGTTCATGAAAACTCACATCCAATTAGCCATATATACCAGGATCTTTCCAACATATTGTGCTTGCCAAAGGATAAAGTGTAAAAAGGAAGGGTGAAAATCACCATGACTCTTATGCAATGTAGGAGATAAAAGTAAAAGATAGGCCCTTCGCAGAGGGAATCAGATGTTGTCATGCGCTTTTATGGTTGGATGCACAAAATCTTAATGCGAAAGTACATCACTTTATATTGCCACTTGTGATATGGGCCTTTATTATGCAGTCTGCCGCTTTTATTACTTCCATATCACACGATCGTATAAAGCTTATTTCCTCCACACCAATCAATCATACATATTTAAAGAGCAATTTTTGTATTGCTTGCACCGATGACAATTTACTTGATGGATCATACTCAATCCATAGGTAGATATGGTGGACTCTTATGGCAAGACTGGTTTAAGGGTATTTGGAAGCACAAGTAGTATCTCTACTTGGTTCAATGAATTTGGCTAGCATGAGGGGGAAAGGTAAGTTCATCATGTTGGAAGATCCAAGACAATATAATTCATCTCAGATGTAAGAAAACATAACCCATTATGTTGTCTTCCGTGTCCAATGTCAACTCTTTTATCATGTCATATTTTAATGAGTGCTCACAATCACAAAAGATGTCCAAGATAGTATATTTATATGTGAAGACCTCTCTTTCTTTATTACTTCCTATTAATTGCAATGATGACCAAAACTATGTTTGTCAACCCTCAACAACTTTTATTCATCATACTCTTTCTATGTGAGCTCATTACTCTCCATAAGACTCACATGATCTCTTTGTTTCTTTTTATTCCTTTCTCTTTTTATTTAATTCACTTAGGATCATGGCAAAATAATCAAGCCCTTGACTCAACACTAATCTTTATTATATAGCTCACGGACTCGATTACATAGAAGGATAATAAAGCAAAACTCACGACTAGATCATACTAAGAACTTTTATTCTACTAGATCAAGATATTACCAAAAGGATCGAACTAAGAAAAACGGTAAAGATAAAAGTGATGGTGCTACGATACCGGGGCACTCCCCTAAGCTTGGCAGTTGCCAAGTGGAGTGCCCATACCCAGGTGATTATGTCTCGTTTGTTGGTGAAGAAGGTGGAGTTGTTGATGATGGATAGTCTCACATCAAGCGTAGGAGGTCTTCTAACTTGCAGATAATGCCCTTAAGTGCGATGATATGCTCCTTCAACGGAATATTTTCACGTGTGAGATACTTATTTTGTATATGAGCCAACTCAATCATCTTGAAAGCTTCGATTTCTGTTGGGGTAAGAAGATTGTGATCCAGTTGAAGGGTGTCTTCTGTTACTGGAACTTGGTCCTCCATGGCCTTCTTGATCCCTTCATCCTTGTTGATCTCCATAGGTTCTTCTCTCTTCAGCTCTATCTTCATTAGCCAAGCATCATTGCCATCATGGTTGGAGGAGGAGGGAGACGACATAGTGCCTGGCCTTTACAACCCTGACAGAAAACAACTCGAAACAAAGACAGGAGATTTTTGCGTGATACGGGAGTCAAAACCCCCGGGAGATTATATAATGAATTTTTACCGACCAAAATACGTGTCGTGTACGAAAACGGAGTCCGGAGAGCACACAAGGTAGGGGGCGCGCCCAGTAGGGTAGGGTGCGCCCTCCACCTTTATGGAGGCCTCGTGTCCTTCCCGGCCTGCTTCTTATTTTTCTATTTTTCTAAATATTCCAAAATGGAGAAATATTGCCTTAAAAACTGTTTTGGAGTCGGTTTACTTACCGTACCACATACCTATTCCTTTTCGGAGTCTGAAACGTTCCGGAAAGTGTCCCTTATGTATTCCTCCGGGGTTACGGTTTCAATAACATTGGTTTCAACATTTATGGGATTACCTGAGATATAGTGTTTGATTCTTTGACCGTTCACCACCTTCGGATTTGTGCCTTCGAAGTTGTTGATTTTTATGGCACCGGAATGGTAGACCTCCTCGATAACGTAAGGACCTTCCCATTTAGAGAGAAGTTTTCCTGCAAAAAATCTTAAACGAGAGTTGTATAGCAATACATAATCACCTACATTAAACTCACACTTTTGTATCCTTTTGTCATGCCATCTTTTAACTTTTTCTTTAAACAACTTGGCATTTTCGTAGGCTTGGGTTCTCCATTCATCAAGTGAGCTAATATCAAATAACCTCTTCTCGCCGGCAAGTTTAAAATCATAATTAAGTTCTTTAATAGCCCAATAAGCCTTGTGTTCTAGTTCGAGAGGTAAGTGACATGCTTTTCCATAGACCATTTTATACAGAGACATACCCATAGGATTTTTATATGCGGTTCTATAGGCCCATAATGCATCATCAAGTTTCTTGGACCAATTCTTTCTAGACCTATTAACAGTCTTTTGCCAAATTAATTTGAGTTCTCTATTACTCAATTCTGCTTGACCACTGGACTGAGGGTGATAAGGAGATGCAATTCTATGATTAACATCATATTTAGCAAGCATTTTACGGAAAGCGCCATGAATAAAATGTGAACCACCATCAGTCATTAAATATCTAGGGACTCCAAATCTTGGAAAAATAACTTCTTTAAGCATTTTAATAGAAGTGTTATGATCAGCACTACTAGTTGGAATAGCGTCTACCCACTTAGTAACGTAATCAAGAGCAACTAAAATATGTGTATATCCATTAGAGGAAGGAAAGGGTCCCATAGAGTCAAAGCCCCAAACATCAAATGGTTCAATAACAAGTGAATAATTCATAGGCATTTCTTGACGTCTACTAATATTACCAATTCTTTGACATTCATCACAAGATAAGACAAACTTACGGGCATCCTTGAAGAAAGTAGGCCACTAAAAACCAGATTGCAGTACCTTATGTGCAGTTCTATCTCCAGCATGGTGTCCTCCATAAGCTTCGGAGTGACACTTGCGTAGGATCTGTTCCTGTTCATGCTCAGGTACACAACGTCTAATAACACCATCTACTCCTTCTTTATAAAGATGTGGGTCATCCCAAAAGTAATGCCTCAAATCATAGAAGAACTTTTTCTTTTGCTGGTATGTGAAACTAGGTGGTATAAACTTAGCAACAATGTAATTAGCATAATCAGCATACCATGGAGCAGTATGAGAAGCATTTATGACATTTAATTGCTCATCAGGAAAGCTATCATCAATAGGTAGTGGGTCATCAAGCACATTTTCTAACCTAGACAAGTTATCTGCAACGGGGTTCTCAGCTCCTTTTCTATCAACAATGTGCAAATCAAATTCTTGTAGCAAGAGAACCCATCTAATAAGTCTAGGTTTAGCATCTTTCTTTTCCATAAGATATTTAATAGAAGCATGATCAGTGTGAATAGTTACTTTAGAATCAACAATATAAGATCTAAACTTATCACAAGCAAATACAACTGCTAAGAATTCTTTATCAGTAGTAGCATAATTTCTTTGAGCATTGTCTAGAGTTTTACTAGCATATTGAATAACATTTAGTTTCTTATCAACTCTTTGTCCTAGAACAGTACCTACAGCATAATCACTAGCATCACACATAATTTCAATGGGTAAATTCCAATCAGGTGGCTGAACAATAGGTGTAGAGATCAAAGCTTTCTTAAGTATTTCAAATGCTTCTACACAATCATCATCAAAGACAAATGGTATATCTTTTTGTAATAAATTAGTCAGAGGCCAAGAGATTTTCGAGAAGTCCTTAATGAACCTCGTATAAAAACCGGCATGACCAAGGAAACTTATTATACCTTTGATGTCCTTGGGACATGGCATATTTTCAATAGCATCAACCTTGGCTTTATCAACTTCAATACCTCTTTCAGAAACTTTATGCCCCAAGACAATACCTTCATTAACCATAAAGTGACACTTTTCCCAATTCAAGACAAGATTAGTTTCTTCACATCTCTGCAAAACTCGATCAAGGTTTCTCAAGCAATCATCAAAAGAAGATCCATAGACGGAAAAGTCGTCCATGAAAACCTCACAAATCTTTTCACAAAAGTTAGAGAATATAGCCATCATGCATCTTTGAAAGGTAGCAGGTGCATTACATAAACCAAAAGGCATATGTCTATAAGCAAAAGTACCAAAAGGGCATGTAAAAGTAGTCTTTGATTGATCTTTGGCTGAGACATGTATTTGAGAGAAACCAGAATAACCATCTAGAAAGCAAAAATGCGTATGTTTGGACAATCTTTCTTGCATTCGATCGATAAAATTTAAGGGGTAATGATCCTTTTTAGTAGCCTTATTTAATTTGCAGAAATCAATTACCATCCTATAACCTGTAATAATTCTTTGAGGAATCAATTCATCTTTATAATTAAGAACAACGGTAATACCTCCCTTCTTAGGGACACAATGGACAGGGCTTACCCATTGACTATCAGCAACGGGATAAATTATACCTGCCTCAAGGAGCTTTAGTATCTCCTTTCTTACCACTTCTTTCATTTTAGGATTCAGCCGGCGTTGATGGTCACGAACTGGTTTAGCATCTTCTTCCAAATTAATTTTATGTTGACATAGAGTGGGACTAATGCCCTTAAGATCATCAAGAGTATACCCAATAGCAGCGCGGTGCTTCTTCAGAGTTTTCAATAATCTCTCTTCCTCATGCTCTGAAAGGTTAGCACTAATAATAACAGGATATATCTTTTTCTCCATCAAGATAAGCATATTTAAGAGTATCAGGTAACAGTTTAAGCTCAAACACGGGATCACCCTTGGGTGGAGGGGGGTCCCCTAGGATTTCAACAGGTAAATTGTTTTTCAGAATAGGTTCCTATTTAAAGAATACTTCATCTAATTCCCTTCTTTCATTCATAAGCATGTCATTTTCATGGTCTAGGAAGTATTGTTCTAAAGGATCACTAGGAGGTACGGCAATAGAAGCAAGACCAATAATTTCATCCTTACTAGGTAATTCTTCTTCATGGTGTTGTCTACTAAATTTAGAAAAATTAAATTCATGAGCCATATCATCTAAACCTATAGTAACAACATCTCTTTTGCAATCTATGGTAGCATTAACAGTATTTAAGAAGGGTCTACCAAATATAATGGGACAAAAGCTATCTTGTGGGGAACCAAGAACAAGAAAATCAGCAGGATATTTAGTTTTCCCACACAAGACTTCAACATCTCTAACAATTCCCATTCGTGAAATAGTATCTCTATTGGCAAGTTTAATTGTGACATCAATATCTTCCATCTCAGCAGGTGCAATATCATGCATAACTTCTTGGTATAAGGAATAAGGTATTGCACTAGCACTAGCACCCATATCACATTAGCCATGATAACAATGATCTCCTATTTTAATAGAAATAACAGGCATGCCTACCACAGGTCTAGGTTTATCTTTATCACGGGGTTTAGCAATTCTAGCAGTTTCATCATAGAAATAAATAACATGCCCATCAATATTATCAGACAAGAGATCTTTAACAATAGCAATATTAGGTTCAACTTTAACTTGGTCAGGAGGTGTATATGTTTTAATATTGCTTTTACGAACTACAGTTGAAGCTTTAGCATGATCCTTTATCCTAACAGGGAAAGGTGGTTTCTCAACATAAGAAGTAGGAAAAATAGGATCATTATAAGTGATAGTCTTTTCTTCAACTTTAATAGGTGCAGCTACTTTTACTTCTATGGGAGGATGATATTTAAACCACTTCTCCTTGGGAGATCAACATAGGCAGCAAAAGATTCACAGAAAGAAGCTACTATCTCAGAGTAAAGTCCATATTTAGTGCTAAATTTACGAAAAATATCGGTATCCATAAAAGATTTAACACAATCAAAACTAGGTGTCATACCTGACTCCTTACCATTGTCGAGGTCCCAATCTTCAGAGTTATGTTTAATTATTTCCAATAAATCCCATTTGAATTCAATAGTCTTCATCATAAAAGAGCCAACACAAGAAGTATCAAGCATGGTGCGGTTGTTACCAGAAAGCCGAGCATAAAAATTTTGAATAATCATTTCTCTTGAGAGCTCATGATTGGGGCATGAATATAACATTGATTTAAGCCTCCCCCAAGCTTGAGCAATGCTTTCTCCTTCACGAGGCCAAAAATTATATATATAATTGCAATCACGATGAACAAGATGCATAGGATAAAACTTTTGATGAAATTCCAATTTCAATCATTTGTAATTCCAAGACCCCATATCATCACATAGCCTATACCATGTCGATGCATCTCCCCTCAAAGATAAAGGGAAGACCTTCTTCTTAACAACATCTCCGGGTACACCTGCAAGCTTAAATAATCCACAAACTTCATCCACATATATCAGATGTTCATCGGGATGTTTTGTTCCATCTCCTAAAAAAGGATTAGCTAGCAGTTTTTCTATCATACCCGAAGGAACTTCAAAGCAAGCATTTTCATTTTCATTTTCATTTTCAGTAGGTTGAGGAGCAACTCTTTGCTCTACTGGTCGGGGTGAAGATACCCCGAACAAGCCCCTCAGAGGATTACTTTCCATGGTAACAGGTGACAGTAAATTTCAGCACACTATATAAAATTTTCCTTACCAAATTCCACCTACCAAAGGCGCTTCACTCCCCGGCAACGGCGCCAGAAAATAGTCTTGATGACCCACAAGTATAGGGGATCTATCGTAGTCCTTTCGATAAGTAAGAGTGTCGAACCCAACGAGGAGCAGAAGGAAATGATAAGCAGTTTCCAGCAAGGTATTCTCTGCAAGTACTGAAATAAGTGGTAACAGATAGTTTTGTGATAAGATAATTTGTAACGAGCAACAAGTAACAAAAGTAAATAAGGTGCAGCAAGGTGGCCCAATCCTTTTTGGAGCAAAGGACAAGCCTGGACAAACTCTTATATAGAGAAAAGTGCTCCCGAGGACACATAGGAATATCATCAAGCTAGTTTTCATCACGTTCATATGATTCTCGTTCGGTACTTTGATAATTTGGTATGTGGGTGGACCGGTGCTTGGGTACTTCCCTTACTTGGACAAGCATCCCACTTATGATTGACCTCTATTGCAAGAATCCGCAACTACAACAAAAGTATTAAGGTAAACCTAACCATAGCATGAAACATATGGATCCAAATCAGCCCCTTACGAAGCAACGCATAAACTAGGGTTTAAGCTTCTGTCACTCTAGCAACCCATCATCTACTTATTACTTCCCAATTCCTTCCTCTAGGCCCAAATAATGGTGAAGTGTCATGTAGTCGACGTTCACATAACGCCACTAGAGGAGCGACAACATACATCTCATCAAAATATCGAACGAATACCAAATTTACATGACTACTAATAGCAAGACTTCTCCCATGTCCTCAGGAACAAAAGTAACTACTCACAAAGCATAAACATGTTCATAATCAGAGGGGTATTAATATGCATATAGGATCTGAACATATGATCTTCCACCAATTAAACCAACTAGCATCAACTACAAGGACTAATTAACACTACTAGCAACCTACTAGCACCAATCTCGGACTTGGAGACAAGAATTGGATACAAGAGATGAACTAGGGTTTTGAGATGAGATGGTGCTGATGAAGATGTTGATGGAGATTGCCCTCTCCCGATGAGAGGGGCGTTGGTGATGACGATGGCGATGATTTCCCCCTCCGAGAGGGAAGTTTCCCCGGTAGAACAGTTCCGCCAGAGCCCTAGATTGGGCCCACCAAGGTTCCTCCTTGTGGCGGCGGAGTTTCGTTTGAGAAGATGGCTTATGATTTTTTTCCCATCAAAAGACTCCATATAGCAGAAGATGGCCACCGGAGGGCCACCAGGGGGCCCACGAGGTAGGGGGCGCACCTAGGGGGGTAGGGCGCGCCCCCCACCCTCATGGGCAGGGTGTGGCCCCCCTAGTGAAGTTCTTGCTCTCAGTATTTTTTATATATTTGGAAAACATCTTTCGTGAAGTTTCAGGACTTTTAGAGCTGTGCAGAATAGGTCTCTAATATTTGCTCCTTTTCCAGCCCGGAATCCCAGCTACCGGCATTCTCCCTCTTTATGTAAACCTTGTAAAATAAGAGAGAATTGGCATAAGTATTGTGACATAATGTGTAATAACAACCCATAATGCAATAAATATTGATATAAAAGCATGATGCAAAATGGACGTGTCACTTTTACGAACCACAGTTGAAGCTTTAGCATGATCCTTTATCCTAACAGGGAAAGGTGGTTTCTCAACATAAGCAGTAGGAACAATAGGATCATTATAAGTGACAGTCTTTTCTTCAACTTTAATAGGTGCAGCTACTTTTACTTCTATGGGAGGATGATATTTCAACCACTTCTCCCTAGGGAGATCAACATGAGTAGCAAAAGATTCACAGAAAGAAGCTACTATTTTAGAGTCAAGTCCATATTTAGTGCTAAATTTACGGAAAACATCGGTATCCATAAATGATTTAACACAATCAAACTTAGGTGTCATACCTGACTCCTTACCTTTGTCGAGGTCCCAATCTTCAAAGTTGTGTTTAATTCTTTCCAATAAATCCCATTTGAATTCAATAGTCTTCATCATAAAAGAGCCAGCACAAGAAGTATCGAGCATGGTGCGATTGTTATCAGAAAGCCGAGCATAAAAATTTTGAATAATCATTTCTCTTGAGAGCTCATGATTGGGGCATGAATATAACATTGATTTAAGCCTCCCCCAAGCTTGAGCAATGCTTTTTCCTTCGCAAGGCCAGAAATTATATATATAATTGCGATCATGATGAACAGGATGCATCGGATAAAACATCTAATAAAATTCCAATTTCAATCATTTGTAGTTCCATGAGCTCGTATCATCACATAGCCTATACCATGTCAATGCATCTCCCTTCGAAGATAAAGGGAAGACCTTCTTAATAACATCTCCGGGTACACCTGCAAGCTTAAATAATCCACAAACTTCATCCACATATATTAGGTGCTCATCAGGATGAATTGTTCCGTCTCCTGCAAAGGGATTAGCTAGCAGTTTTTCTAACATACCCGAAGGAATTTCAAAGCAGACATTTTCATCTTCATTTTTAGTAGGTTCAGTAGGTTGAGGAGCAACTCTTTGCTCTACTGGTCAGGGTGAAGATACCCCGAACAAGCCCCTCAGAGGATTACTTTCCATAGTAACAAGTGACAGTAAATTTCAGCACACTGTATAAATTTTTCCTTACCAAATTCCACCTACCAAAGGCACTTCACTCCCCGGCAACGGCGCCAGAAAATCAGCAGGATATTTAGTTTTCCCACACAAGACTTCAACATCTCTAACAATTCTAATTGGTGAAATAGTATCTCTATTGGCAAGTTTAATTGTGACATCAATATCTTCTATCTCAGCAGGTGCAATATCATGCATAATTTCTTTGTATAAGTCATGAGGTATAGCACTAGCACTGGCACCCATATCACATAAGCCATGATAACAATGATCTCCTATTTTAACAGAAATAACAGGCATGCCTACCAAAGATCTAGGTTTATCTTTAGCACAAGGTTTAGCAATTCTAGCAGTCTCATCACGAACATGAATAACATGCCCATCAATATTATCAGACAAGAGATCTTTAACAATAGCAATATTAGGTTCAACTTTAATTTGCTCAGGAGGTGTATAAGTTCTAATATTGCTTTTTGATGACCCACAAGTATAGGGGATCTATCGTAGTCCTTTCGATAAGTAAGAGTTTCGAACCCAACGAGGAGCAGAAGGAAATGATAAGCTATTTTCAGCAAGGTATTCTCTGCAAGCACTGAAATAATAGGTAAGATATAGTTTTGTGATAAGATAATTGGTAACGAGCAACAAGTAACAAAAGTAAATAAAGTGCAGCAAGGTGGCCCAATCCTTTTTGTAGCAAAGGACAAGCCTGGACAAACTCTTATATGATGTAAAGCCCTCTCGAGGACATATGGGAATATCGTCAAGCTAGTTTTCATCACGATCATATGATTCGCGTTCGGTACTTTGATAATTTGGTATGTGGGTGGACCGGTGCTTAGGTGTTGTCCTTACTTGGACAAGAATACCACTTATGATTAGCCTCTATTGCAAGCATCCGCAACTACAACAAAAGTATTAAGGTAAACCTAACCATAGCATGAAACATATGGATCCAAATCACCCCTTACGAAGCAACGCATAAACTAGGGTTTAAGCTTCTGTCACTCTAGCAACCCATCATCTACTTATTACTTCCCAATGCCTTCCTCTAGGCCCAAATAATGGTGAAGTGTCATGTAGTCGACGTTCACATAACACCAGTAGAGGAGAGACAACATACATCTCATCAAAATATCGAACGAATACCAAATTCACATGACTACTAACAGCAAGACTTCTCCGATGTCCTCAGGAACAAACGTAACTACTCACAAAGCATGTTTATGTTCATAATCAGAGGGGTATTAATATGCATAAAGGATCTGAACATATGATCTTCCACCAAATAAACCAACTAGCATCAACTACAAGGAGTAATTAACACTACTAGCAACCCACAGGTACCAATCCCGGACTTGGAGACAAGAATTGGATACAAGAGATGAACTAGGGTTTTGAGAGGAGATGGTGCTGGTGAAGATGTTGATGGAGATTGCCCTCTCCCAATGAGAGGAGCATTGGTGATGATGATGGCGATGATTTCCCCCTCCCGGAGGGAAGTTTCCCCGGCAGAACAGCTCCGCAAGAGCCCTAGATTGGTTCCGCCAAAGTTCTGCCTCGTGGCGGTGGAGTTTTGTCCGAGAAGATGGCTTATGATTTTTTTATCATCGAAAGACTCCATATAGCAGAAGATGGCCATCGGAGGGCCACCAGGGGGCCCACGAGGTAGGGGCGCGCCCAGGGGGTAGGGCGCGCCCCCACCCTCGTGGGCTGGGTGTGGCCCCCCTGGTGAACTTCTTGCGCTCAGTATTTTTTATATATTCTGAAAATGACTTCCGTAGTTTCAACACTTTTGGAGCTGTGCAAAATAGGTCTCTAATATTTGCTCCTTTTCCCGCCCAGAATCCCAGCTGCCGGCATTCTCCCTCTTTATGTGAACCTTGTAAAATAAGAGAGAATAGGCATAAGTATTGTGATATAATGTGTAATAACAGCCCATAATGCAATAAATATCGATATAAAAGCATGATGCAAAATGGACGTATCATCGTTCATACCATCGTTCCCAGTTGCCCCTGTTATGACCTGATACCCTGAAAAATTCTCCGATATTCCGAGAATCCTTTGTGCCTGCCGCTTTGCAGCTCTTTTCCGCATTAATACCCCTACGGATAATTCCTCGCACATAACGAGTATCTTCTCATCACTAGTTGTTCATGTGTTTCACAAGGATCTTCAAAAATACTATTCGATCTCCCGAAAATCCTCAGCAGCTTGTTGCTCTTGAATTTCTGGCTTGCTTGCATTATGGTTAATCCCATAAGTACAGTAATCTTATTGACAGCTTTTGTCATTAACATTTTGAGTCTGTTGATTCAATATGTTGCGAATGCTTGCAATCCTCATATGAATCCTTATATTCATCCTTCCAGCTCAGACGTCATTTTACTGGATCTCGACCAATCAAATTGCCATCGATTGTACCCCTAAGGCTATTCAACTTATCCATCCTTAAATCAGAGTGTTTGCTTATGATCCTTCGCTTTGTAAATCATAATTCCTTTGCAATTGAGCTCTGAGTTAGTCAGTTGTTTCTATAATCCAATGTCTTTGCATTGTTTCTTCCTCTGGTTGAGTGCCAATACTCACACCAGATCCTTTGTGGACCACCATATCATTTGTTGGATTTTATCCAACAGCATCCTTCATATTCAATAGCCTTGTGAGCCTTCCCTTGGATACATAATGCCTTTGGTAAATTGTATCCTCTGCTTTCTCAACCATGCTCTGCTTTCGAGCTCGTGATATTTACTCTTGAAGCTTGTGGTATATGTTTTTAAGATGCCCCGATGGGTTGAACATATGCCTTCTCTAAACCGTATGAACCCATAAGATTTCACGGGCCATACTTATCTGGTATTGAACCAGGTAAAACTTTCAACAACTAATGTCTTTTTGAAACACGAGAAGTGAATGGAAGGTTATCAATTGAAGAAGTGGGAGTCGACCTTGAACTTAGTGTTCATGCCCATGGACATGATGTGGAACTTATCATGAAAGCTTCTTGCAAGAATATTTTATCATTCGAATAATTCTTCCAGTGTAGTAAATTAGATCCCTTGCAGTTATGGTTCCGACCATGCTAACCTTATTCGATACATCTGAAAGGAAACCATTCCATTTCCTCTTCTATTATGACATGATTAAAGTATCTGCTATTGCAAGTCAACACTCCAGTTCAGTTTCTATTCTGATCTTCCTTCGAGTATTACCCTCTAGTATCTCGAGAATACCACGGAACTACATAACTTCTTATGAGTTCTTCATCAACTACTATTCCTGCCGGTTCCATTTTTCCAATGGGTTCTGAGTTGTTAGAACCCCTCAAGGACATGGACAACTAAATCGAGTTCGCACTTCCATTCAACAACTCTTAATAATCTTCATTGCTTACGAGTTTAATAATCCTTCAAGTCATTCCTAGCCTGATCGGCTCTATCAATATTGCGCTAATTTTAACTGTGCTACCTGGTTCTTCTTCCTGAGCACAATTTTTGACAATGAGCTAAGCTTACACCGATCTTACTCGTCATATCTTTTCTCCTTGTACAACAAACTTGACTTCGAGTTTGTGTCCTACCCATGGTTCCAATAACCTTTCGCTTCATCGTTCATTTGACTTGATGTCATCATCGATCGATTACATCTTCATGAAATATCTCGACAAATGTGTAGTGATCATCATCAGTATTCCGAGATTTTCCAGGATATCAATTGAATTCATGATGAGAAAGACCATCCTTGCCCTCGATGATTAGTGTTACCATCGACCACTCTATTGTCTTCCCTTCAACACAAACTTGTTTGTGTTTCGTGATATACCTTGAGATCCTTGCTATCCAGCATTTGTTCTTTACCTTGGAGTATTACCATCTTTTATGTCAAGAATGTCATGAGAATTTCACCACCTCTTAAGAATTCTTGATATAGGTGATACTCCTTGCCATATCTGTTTGCTCCTTGGTCCCCGTGTTGTTTCTAACCGGAAAACCGACAATTGAACTATGATGTGCGACTTCAAAACTTCTAGCAACCCTATTGCTTTCAAGTTAATGGTCGATATTTCATTCTTAGACCATTGGTTATCGAATCATCATTCTAACATTGATCATGCTACCTAAGCCCATATTTTGGGTGCACCTTTCAATCAATGTTTAATTGTGTATGTTTTCCTCAAGCATATATCATTATATCATTTGGTCTGACAAGTGTTACCTCCTTGTTCAGATAATTGTGGAAATCCATCTTTTGTTAATCTTGATGAAATGTCGCTGAGTCCATCAGCCACCTCCTCATCTTCTCCTTGGTTAATGATGAACTCTTGTTTCGGAACTCACTACCATAGTTCATTTCCCGAGGATCTTATAATGTCATCTCGTCAATTGTGTTGCACCTTTTCTTTCTCAGGCATCCTAAGTCTGAGGTATCCTGACACCAATCAGATCTGAACCTTGGTCAGATATGATGGTTGGGACTTATTTCCAAGAATTATAACATTGGTCCTTATATATCGGTAAGGTGATGTCATGCCTATCACACCGGGCCGGAGGACCTACTGCTATAGTTTCCTTATTAGCAAGGTTATCCATTCTTCCATGAGGAAATTGTAAGACTTATTCTACAAGTTGTTCCTGATGGATCCTCGCAGTATCCAAAGTCTGACCTTTGCTTCAAGACCATGTAAATGCTCTCTCCAAGCATGTCTGTGGTACTTCAATTTTCAATAGGAGCATTTGAAGCACAATGCTAAAGTTTTCTTTGTCCATTATACAAACCCTGTTGTATGGGTAATGTCATGAAATTTCTCTCCCCTTTCCTAAAGGGTTTTCTACGTTATGTCCTATCATGGGTATCATGCTCTGCTTTTCCTTGGGAAGGATATAACCTTGAAATATGTGTTTAAACACATTTTCCTTTCCATTGTTCTGTTTAATCTGATAATCATATTTTCCTTTCTATTGGTTGGTATAACGTTGCTCGTGATCTATATGATCTAAGCATTAATATTCTCCTGCTTATGTAAACATCTCGGCGTACAATTCTGTCAACAAGACCCTGTTACTATTGTTGATGACATTCCGGTAGCCACCGATGGACGAGAACTTTGCCTATTGGCCCGCCTCGTTCAACGAGCAGGAAAATGGTTCTCTTCGTCCCTCGCCCTTGGTACTGATGTTGTTGCCGACATAACTGACAGGCTATCCTCTGACATACCTTGCTTACATGATCGTGCAAGACATCCTCGCTCTTCCTACTTTTAACCCACATAGTGGGCCAATAACCCACAGGTCCCAAGGTCGAAACCTGACTCTCCTGTACACCCTGTTGTCAAAGTTATTCCTCACGCTTGATTTCTTATGTAATTCATGGGCCACCTGCCAAGTGATCTATTCTGGTATCAGGCACAATTCTTATTTCCGTAGCTTTGAGCCCCTTTCTCGCCCTGTTTCAGACATCGAACGATTGCCTACCCGCTTGAAACTCCTTATTGTGCCTTTTTACTTTGCTCTCGATATTTTCTTAAGTTTCAACTTGGGAGTTACTTTCTACCACATTCCCTGAGTTATAAACCAAGATAGCCACTGTCAGATTTCGGGTTCCGGCAGACCCTTGAGGTTCGAACACTGGGGTGCGCGCGGAGATTTCGCCTCCTACCTACCTGCACCCCTCCGCCACGCTAGGATCAAAGCTATCAAAAGAACAACACAAGGGACACAGGGTTTATACTGGTTCGGGCCACCGTTGTGGTGTAATACCCTACTCCAGTGTGTGGTGTGTGGATTGCCTCTTGGGCTGATGATGATGAACAATACAAGGGAGAACAGCCTCGCAAGGGTCTTTTCTTGGTTGGGGCGATGAACCGCTGGGAGGAGTTCAGCCACCTTTCTCTCTCTCTCCCTCTTTCCAACTGGTCGACCGACCGACCCCCTTGCTATGTGGGTGGCTGGTCCTATTTATAGAGGCCCTGGTCCTCTCCCCAAATATTGAGTGGGAAGGGAGCCAACAATGGCGGGCTAATTTGAAAGGGGACAGCAAGTATCAGCTATCCTGACAAAAGTAGTCTTCGCCTGCGCAAAGCTCTGGTGATGACGCCGTCTTGGGCTCCACGGTGACCTCCATCTCGTAGTCCTCCTGGTCTTGGTCTCGTTGCACCGAAATGGCAACCTTTGCCTGACGCCTTGGTACTCCGCGGTTGCGCTTGCCCCCTTTGCACCAAAGAGGAAAGGAGGACGCTGCGCAGGCTGGCACCCGCCTGGCGCCCTGAGTCGTCATGGCTTGCATCACGGGCACCTCGCGAGGTACCCTGCCTTGATCTCTCTGCCTCCTCGTGAGCCAGCCTGACAAGGCCGTGCCTGGGGAAGCTCCGTGTTGTCCTCCCCACGAGGCTTGGCCCCTCGCGAGGGTCTTGAGTTTGTGTTGGTGAAGATGGGCCGTGCTGGGCCCCCCTTTGAGCCACGCTGCAGGCCGCAGGCAGGCAAGTCTGGGGACCCCCGTTCCCAGAACGCCGATAGTAGCCCCCGGGCCCAAGGCGCGCCTGGACTTGGCCGTGCAGGGAGGCGGAAGGGCAAGAGTGAAGCGCCGCAGGCCCTAACAGCCTGCGGCCTTGGGCGCCGCGTGGCGGTTGATTGGACGTGGGCGTCTCCACTTCCCCACGGCGCCTCGGCAACTGCTCGGATTGGACAAGTCCCTGCATGCAAAACGGGTCATGATTACCTGTGATCGTGGAGGTCGGCGGTTGGCCTCCGCCGGCTATAAGTACGGAATGTCGTGCGTCCTTCCAGTCCATCCCTTCTTGCTTCTCCTTCTTCCCGATTCTTGCTCCGTCTTGCTGCGATGGCTCCGATCCGCCGGTTCTTGACGGCAGAGAAGGGAAAGGCTCCCCGAGAGGGACCAGACCCGCTCCCGCCGAAGAAACGGCATGTCCACCATGGCCTGGACGAGGGGGCCCTTCAGGTGGTGTCGAGGCCTTGGGGCGAGCGGGCGCCGCCGGGGTTCCTGCTTCCATTGTACGCCCACGTCGAGGGCCCCGAAGGAGCTGATGCTGACCGCCACGGGCGGCGCCGCCGTCAGCGCCGACGGGTCACGAAGGTGTGGGTCGTCCCCCCTGGGGTCCACACCGAGGGCTCCTCCCAAGAGTTCGTGCTCCACGTCGCCATTCCTCTTCAGTCTTGGATCCGTCTTCCTCCCTTCTTCGCCTCTGTCATCCCGCAGGGGGAGGCCCTGGAGCTCTGGCTGCAGCACGCCGGCTGCAGCACCCTCGCGACCGAGGCAGAGGTCGCGGCCGTCGCCCCGGGCGAGGTCTACATGACCCGGGGCTGGAGAGAGGTTGCCCGGGTTTGCAGGACAAGGGGCGTCTTCGCGATCCACTTAGACTACGACGGTGCTTCGGTGATGCTCCTCAAGGTCTTCGACGTGGACGGGCGCCGGGTGGAGTGCTGCCCCGGTGAAGACGGCCAGGGCCCTGCTGTGACGAGGACTGGGCTCGCCAACCGCTCCCTTGGCGGCTCCTCAGGTGGTGGAGACGTCGGAGGCTCCAGCGACTCCGGCGAGCCCTTCGCGCCCCAGAGACGAGCGACGACAGCTACGAGCCCCCGAGCCGGCGCCGCTCCCGGAGCAGGGCGAGCTCGTCAGGCCGCCGCCGACTCTGATCTGGATGGGGTTGGCATCGGTGCTTGACGGCCCACTGTTGATGATGGCGTCTTTTTAGTGATGCGCGTAGTTTGCGTCTCTTTAGGATCTGTTCCCTGCGAGGAACCAAAAACGCACCCCCTGGGGGTTTGTAAGGTGCCTGTGATCCTGTTTTGTTAATATAACCCTTGCCGTAGAATTACGCGTGTTGCTCATTCCTTCTTAGCTCGGTCCTCCCTTTCGAACCTCACGAGGGCTTGGTGCTCTGCGCCGACAGGTCCCAGTCCCAAGGCGGCTTCAGCCGTCGCTGGTATGCCAGGTCGCGATGTCGTGGTCAAGGCCAGGAGGTGAGCGACCCGGAGTCCAGTAAGAGCCCCTGAGTCACGATGCTCAGGAGGTCCCCTTTGGCGCCCAAGCAACCGTCGTTCGGTGAGAAAGGGGAGCGACGACGCTAACATGGGATAGCATTAGGTGCAGGGATGATGAGTAGCTAGCGCTTCCGGGCGATAACTTATCTCGAGGATCAGGGGCCGCTCTCTGGCGTGTGGCCGGGTCCGTGCATCGGCAGGCGCGAGGTTGCTCGGCGAAGTCCTCGCGTGTCTCTCCCCTCTTGCCTTTGCTCCCCTTTCTACTCTACGTCCTCGGGTCCCGGCCCTCGAGCGAGTCTCAGCCGTCGCTGGTATGCCAGGTCGCGATGCCGTGGTCAAGGCCAGAGGGTGAGGGCTGGAGAGCCAGTAAGAGCCCTGAGTCGCGATGCTCAGGTACCCCCCCCCCCCTTTAATGTGCAAGCGGTTCGCGTGGACGAGAGCGAAGGAGACACAGCAAGAGCCTTGCCTGACGCGGCTCCTTCAGGAGGCCCTGCAGGTCCATCATAGAAAAAGCAAGGGGTTGCCATAACAATTGACGGTCAGCCGTTGGTTGCTTCCGAAGGGTAGTGAGGCACTGAAGGCTTGACGAGGTGACGCTATGCGGGGCTGCCGCAGCCAGAGCTCAGCCATCCAGGTTCGTCGGCGTTGCAGGGACGGACCCATGCGCAAGCGTCGTGCCATTTGGGAGCAGCTCCGTTAGTTGGCGTCAGCTGAGCAGGCAACTAGGTAAAGCACATTAGCCGCGAAGGAGTGGATTCGTTCAAGTGGATGCGGAGATCACTGGGTCAGGCCCGAGCGACTTGGGGATCATGCAGCCCGAGGGGCGCCCCCAACAAGGTAAGCCAACAACATGGAATGCAAAGGGATACACGCCGCAGGGACGGACCCACGCGGCCTGGGAATGATGCAGCCCTGGGGGCGCTCCCAGCTGGAAGTGAGACTTGAAAGATGTCACCTGATGACGCTGAAGATGAAGGGGTGTTGGTGTAGCCGGCTCGATGGGCTGCGGAAGCCGATCCTCATGAGCCCCCAGGCCCAGGGGCCTCGGGAGGCTCCGAAGGCGCTGGCGGTTCCTCGCGGGCCATCTTCATCTCCGCCAGGGCTGCGGAGCACCTGGCCTCTTGTGCCTCCGTGATGCCCCTCATGAGGCGCTGGTACGCGTCAGCCGCGCTCGGCAAGCCGTAAGGCATGCGAACATAGCTGTGGGGTGGACCTCCGCAGCGCCCCACTCGCGAGGGCCAGAGGCGCTCCAGGGAGGCGACTTGGTTGAGCCCTGGTACGTCGACGCAGACGCGCAGCCCGCCATCCTCGCCTGGATGGGGAGCCACTGCTGGTAGGCGGCGGGCGCCTTTCATGACTCTGGACTCCTGTAGCTCCTGAATGGCCTTGCTGACGAACTCCTGTGGGTCTGGATCTCCTTGCCTTGCTCCTTCTTGAGGGAAACGTGCTTCAAAACACGCCTCCATGTGGTGCCCCAGCGCCTCCCTCGTGACCCTTGCTAGGTCGGTGGCCCTCCAGGGGAGAGCCCCCGAGCCCTGCCTGAGGAGGGCGCCGGGCGCGCTTTCCTATGCGATGGAAGGAGGTTCCCCCTGGGCAGGCACGGGCCCAGAGGGGCCTACCTCCTGAGGGGCCAGGCCGGACAATGTCTTCTTCTTCTTGGGGGTGGCCTCGGGAAGCCTCCTGCTTCCGCGATCCGGGTCTTCCAGTGATGCGTCCTGAAAGGCTCGCTCCAAGGAACACACTGCGTCCGTCTCTTCACAGGGCACCGCGATGACTCCGCCGCTTCCTGGCATCTTGAGGATGTTGTAGCCGTGGTGAGTCACGGCCATGAACTTGGCCAGCGCCGGGTACCCAAGGATGGCGTTGTACGACAGGCGGATGTGAGCGACGTCGAAGTCGATGAGCTCGGTGCGGTAGTTGTCGTGTGCCCCGAAGGTGACGGGGAGGCGGACCTGCCCGATCGGGACCGTGGAGCCGTCGGTGATACCGGAGAAGGGCTTGGTTGGCTGAAGCTGGCTGTAGGGCACTTGGAGGTTGTTGAATGTCTCTACGGACAGGATGTTGAGCCCTGCCCCGCCATCGATGAGGGTCTTGGTGACCACCACGTTGCTGATGATTGGGGAACAAAGCATCGGGAGGACTCCGGCTGTAGCCGCACACTTGAGTTGATTTGCTGAGCTGAATGTGATGGCACACGCCGACCACCTGAGAGGGCGCGTGGCTTCGAGCCTGGGGAGGGCTGCATTCACTTTGCAGGCGAACTGCTTGAAGATGCGCTGAGAGGCTGGGGCCTGAGCACCGCCCAGGATGTAGGCGATCGCGCGCGGCTCCTGGAAGCCCCCGGCCTCCTCATCCTGGTGGCGGTCCTTGTTTCTCCTTGGCTGTGGCGGTAGCGGTGGGAGGCCTGCGTTGCCTTGCGGGCGATCCTCACGAGGATGATCCCTCCAGCCTCCCTCGCGAGGTGGGTCTTGCCAGCGATCCTCGCGAGGTTGGTCGCGTCACCCCTGGTGCGGGCCACGGTCTTCCCAGCGCCCTGCGTTCCTTCCTCCTCGGCTGTATCCCCGGTCACCACGGTCAGGGCGACGGCCGATCCTTCCTTCACGCACGGCTCGGAGTTCTTGGCATTCGCTGGTGTTGTGGGTGTGGAGGTCGTGGTACACGCAGTACCGGCTGCCCTTGGGGAGTTCGAGCTGATCTCTGCCCCGCTTGGTGTCTGGTTCTGCCGTGAGCACGGCAGCCCCCTTGCGCTTCACTTCCTTGGCCTTGAGCTTCTTCTCTTTGGGTCTGCGGTAGGCAGCTCGAGGAGGGAGAGACGCCCTTCCTCTGCCCTGGCGCACTTGTTCGCCAAGTTGAACAGCTCCAAGGAAGTGCACAGGTCTTCATGCATCGCCAGCTCCTCCTTCATCTTGACGTCGCGCACGCCGTCGGAGAAGGCTGAGATGATGGCCTCTTCAGTCACCTTGGGAATCTTGAGGCGTGCGTTGTTGAAGCGCTGGATGTACTTCTGCAGGGTCTCCCCGGGTTGTTGCTTGATGCGGCGCATGTCGCTCACGGCGGGTGGCCGGTCGCGAGTACCTTGGAAGTTGGCGATGAAGCGGGTGCGCATCTCTTCCCAGGAGGAGATTGTGCCTGGAGCCAGGTTCAGGAGCCAGGTGCGGGCCCCGTCCTTGAGCGCCATGGGAAACCAGTTCGCCATGACCTTCTCGTCTCCGTTGGCAGCTTCGATGCCCAGCTCGTAGAGCTGGAGGAACTCCGCAGGGTCGGCCGTGCCGTCGTAGCGAGGAGGCAGGTCCGGCTTGAACTTGCCCGGCCACGTGACACTGCGCAGTTCGGTGGTGTAGGCGCGGCAGCCTGCTGTGGCCACGGGAGGCCTTGGGTGATGGAGAGCCTGGTCTTGCATGTCCCCACGCGCCGGAGCAGGAGGATGGTCGCGACGTGCTGGAGCAGGGAGTGCCCGGGCAGCTTTTGGCGGGCGAGGGACTTCTTGGCAGCTCTGATCTTGCCGCGCTGGCACCTGACGGAGCGGGTTCCGCCCAGGGGCCACACACCTTGGAGCCATGGCGTCTTCTTGGGGAGGAGGCGGCCGGGGCACCGCCGGAGCCTCGTCGCCCGTGCGGGGCGGGGTGCGGTGCAGCGGAACGGACGGCGTGGAAGAACCCCCTGCAGCGCGGACGAGCTCGGCGACGCGACCGAGCCATTCTTCGTAGACGTCGTCGATGGGGCGGTAGCGCAGGAGCTCGTTCGCCGCAATGAGTGCAGCCCGAGCCTCCATGGGTGCGCGGAGCGCGCGGGACGAAGATCCAGCTGGGGCGAGCGAGGGAGTTGCGGTGCGGCCATCTTGCCGCACGGACGGATGCTGAGATGATGCTTGCTGCTCGTCCCCCGCCGGGCCGGTGGCGGCGTTGACGGTAGGTGACGGGGAACGGCGAGGACGCCCGCCGACAGGGGCTGTCTGGGCGACGCGGGAAGCGAGGGTGGCCCGGCGCTCCGCGCGGGCCCGACGTGCGTCAGACATGAGCGTGATGGTCGGAGGAGAGCGGAGTGGTGGAAGACGAATTCCGGCGCACCCCTACCTGGCGCGCCAAATGTCGGATTTCGGGTTCCGGCAGACCCTTGAGGTTCGAACACTGGGGTGCGCGCGGAGGTTTCTCCTCCTACCTACCTGCACCCCTCCGCCACGCTAGGATCAAAGCTATGAAAAGAACAACACAAGGGACACAGGGTTTATACTGGTTCGGGCCACCGTTGTGGTGTAATACCCTACTCCAGTGTGTGGTGTGTGGATTGCCTCTTGGGCTGATGATGATGAACAATACAAGGGAGAACAGCCTCGCGAGGGTCTGTTCTTGGTTGGGGCGATGAACCGCTGGGAGGAGTTCAGCCACCTTTCTCTTTCTCTCTCCCTCTTTCCAACTGGTCGACCGACCCCCTTGCTATGTGGGTGGCTGGTCCTATTTATAGAGGCCCTGGTCCTCTCTCCAAATATTGAGCGGGAAGGGAGCCAACAATGGCGGGCTAATTTGAAAGGGGACAACAAGTATCAGCTATCCTGACAAAAGTAGTCTTCGCCTGCGCAAAGCTCTGGTGATGACGCCGTCTTGGGCTCCACGGTGACCTCCGTCTCGTAGTCCTCCTAGTCTTGGTCTCGTTGCACCGAAATGGCAACCTTTGCCTGACGCCTCAGTACTCCGCAGCTGCGCTTGCCCCCTTTGCACCAAAGAGGAAAGGAGGACGCTGCGCAGGCTGGCACCCGCCTGGCGCCCTGAGTCGTCATGGCTTGCGTCACGGGCACCTCGCGAGGTACCCCGCCTTGATCTCTCTGCCTCCTCGTGAGCCAGCCTGACGAGGCCGTGCCTAAGGAAGCTCCGTGTTGTCCGCCCCGCAAGGCTTGGCCCCTCGCGGGGGTCTTGAGTTTGTGTTGGTGAAGATGGGTCGTGCTGGGCCCCCCTTTGAGCCACGCCGTAGGCCGCAGGCAGGCATGTCTGGGGACCCCCGTTCCTAGAACGCCGACAGCCACCTTGTAGAGTTACGTTCTTCCAAAGCTACCCCTTATCCTTTTCGTAAGTATGATGGAGTTCCCGAAGAAAGGATGCCAACTTCATCATGATAACCTCAGGCTGAAGTATGAAAACATCAGCGTTATGGATCGACCACTTCGAGGAGAGCAACTAAGACCGAGAACACTCGCTAGAATTTCGTAACTAGAACCTTCCCCCTTACGCCTCTTAAATCTCGGGACGAGATTTCTTGTAGTGGAGGAGAATTGTGACGCCCGGATATTTACGCTACAGTAACACCCTGCTAATGATGCCATGTCACCACGATCCTTGTGCTAATCTCGCATTAGTTGAGAACCGATCCAAATTCAAATTTGATGTAAAGGCAAATGACAAACGTTTTAAACCTTGGAACTAAAATGTTCTAAAGGTGTCGGATAAATCAAAGGTAATTGTGGTGGAGAATTCAAACATTGACAAAGTGTTTAAAGGCTCTAAAATAAATAAAATAGAAGCAAACCATTTAATTAAATACCCTTTTCAATTGATAAAATATTAAACTATTTTATTTAGCTGTCCAAATTAATGTGGCAGTGTTGCAATTCTAAATAATAATTTAGGTGTTGATTTTTTAAAAAAAACTAAAATAAATTAATTATTAAAAGAAACCGAAAAGAAATAAATAAAAAATAGATAAAAATAAAATAAAACCCCTGGCCAACTAGGCCTCGTCCCAACCGGCCCAGTCGACCGGCCCAGCTGACCAGCCGACCCACCCCGCGCCTGGCCTACATGGCCCCCACCCCCGGGGAATACTAGCGCACACCCCCACTCCCCTCCCGCACGATCCCCTCTCCCCCTCACTCCCCCTTGATTCGGATCGGGCTCCGACCCCAGTGCCCACCTCGCTGTCGGCGTCCCCCGACGCCGCTAGTCGTCTCCGGCGCCGCCCCGCCCATGCCGCCTCGACCCCGTCGCACGCCTCGCTCCTCCCTCGTCTGGATCGGGAGGCAGCCGCGCCCTGACCCCGCCGACGCCGATACCGCGCGCCACCCCGTCGCTCCTTGTCGGCGCCCCGAAGCCTGCTGTCGTCACTGAATCGACCTCGCCGTGGCCTCCTCGACCTCCTTCCCGAGCACCGTTGCCCGAACCCCTGCAACCCCTTGTGAGCCCCCTTCTTCTCATGTGCCCCGCTCCGCCGCACCTGCTCGTCGCGCCCGCGCTGCTCCTCCTCGCCTCTGCTGCTCCTTCCCCGCGCACCCGCGAGCGCCTGCCCAAACATGGCCTCGCGTCACTGCCCGCTGTTGTTTTCCCCGACGCCGGCCGGAGCCTCTCCGCCTCCCCCTGTTGTCGCCATCATTCGCTCCCTTGCGGCCGCCCCACTCGGGCGCCTCCTCCCGCGTCAGTCGTCGACGCTCGCCAGAGCTCCGTGATAACCCACAAGTATAGGGGATCGCAACAGCTTTCGAGGGTAGAGTATTCAACCCAAATTTATTGATTCGACACAAGGGGAGCCAAAGAATATTCTCAAGTATTAGCAGACAGCAAAAGTAATGTTTTTGGTATTTTGTAGTGATTGTAACAGTAGCAGCGGGAAAGTAAATAA
Source organism: Triticum urartu (assembly GCF_056163025.1). Taxonomy (NCBI): domain Eukaryota; kingdom Viridiplantae; phylum Streptophyta; class Magnoliopsida; order Poales; family Poaceae; genus Triticum; species Triticum urartu. The sequence goes on along the minus strand of NC_141879.1, from coordinate 494,314,354 downwards.
GCGAGAACCAGTATATGGAAAACTCATAGGCACCGGATCAGTGATGGATAATTATGCCGGATGCGGTTCATCATGTAACAGTCATAACATAGGGTGACACAGAACTAGCTCCAATTCATTAATGTAATCTAGGCATGTATTCCGTATATAGTCATACGTGCTTATGGAAAAGAACTTGCATGACATCTTTTGTCCTACCCTCCCGTGGCAGCGGGGTCCTATTGGAAACTAAGGGATATTAAGGACTCCTTTTAATAGAGAACTGGAACAAAGCATTAGCACATAGTGAATACATGAACTCCTCAAACTATGGTCATCACCGGGAGTGGTCCCGATTATTGTCACTTCGGGGTTGGCGAATCATAACACATAGTAGGTGACTATAGACTTGCAAGATAGGATCAAGAACTCACATATATTCATGAAAACATAATAGGTTCAGATCTGAAATCATGGCACTCGGGCCCTAGTGACAAGCATTAAGCATAGCAAAGTCATAGCAACAACAATATTAGAACATAATGGATACTAGGGATCAAACCCTAACAAAACTAACTCGATTACATGATAAATCTCATCCAACTCATCACCGTCCAGCAAGCCTACAATGCAATTACTCACGCACGGCAGTGAGCATCATGAAATTGGTGATGGAGGATGGTTGGTGATGACGACGGCGACGAATCCCCCTCTTCGGAGCCCCGAACGGACTCCAGATCAGCCCTCCCGAGAGGTTTTAGGTCTTGGCGGCGGCTCCGTATCGTAAAACGCGATGATTTCTTCTCTCTGATTTTTTTCTCATCAAAACTCAATATATGGAGGTGAAGTTGGAGTCGGAGACGCAACAGGGGGCCCACGAGGTAGGGGGCGCGCCCCCCACCCTCGTGAGAAGGGTGTGGGCCCCCTGGTCTTCATCTTTGGCGAGGATTTTTCATTATTTTTTCTAAGATGTTCCGTGGAGTTTCAGGTCATTCCGAGAATATTTGTTTTCTACACATAAAACAACACCATGGCAATTCTGCTGAAAACAGCGTCAGTCCGGGTTAGTTCATTCAAATCATACAAGTTAGAGTCCAAAACAAGGGCAAAAGTGTTTGGAAAAGTAGATACGACGGATACGTATCAACTCCCCCAAGCTTAAACCCTTGCTTGTCCTCAAGCAATTCAGTTGACAAACTGAAAGAAAGAAAGAAAAATTTTTACAAACTCTGTTTGCTCTTGTTGTTGTAACTATGTCAAGCCAGCATTCAAGTTTTCAGCATAAATCATAACTAACCACACTTGCAATAATTCTCAGGTCTCATCATTACTCATATCAATAGCATAATCAACTAGCAAGTCATAATAATAAATCTCGGATGACAACACTTTCTCAAAACAATCATAATATGATATAACAAGATGGTATCTCGCTAGCCCTTTCTGAGACTGCAAAACATAAATGCAGAGCACCTTTAAAGATCAAGGACTGACTAGACATTGTAATTCATGGTAAAAGAGATCCAATCATAGTTATACCCAATATAAATTAATAGTGATGAATGCAAATGACGGCTGCGCTCTCCAGCTAGTGCTTTTTAATAAGAGGGTGATGACTCAACATAAAAGTAAATGGGTAGGCCCTTCGCAGAGGGAAGCAGGGATTTGTAGAGGTGCCAGAGCTCAGTTTTGAATTAGAGATAAATTGTATTTTGAGCGGTATACTTTCATTGTCAACGTAAAAACTAAGAGATGGCGATATCTTCCATGCTAAACACATTATAGGCGGTTCCGAAACAGAATGGTAAAGTTTATACTCCCCCTCCACCAACAAGCATCAATCCATGGCTTGCTCGAAACAACGAGTGCCTCCAACATACATCAGGTCCCAGGGGGAGTTTTGTTTGCAATTAATTTTGATTTAGTTTGCATAAAGCATGGGACTGGGCATCCCGGTGACCAGCCATTTTCTCGTGAGTGAGGAGCGGAGTCCACCCCTCTTGAGAATAACCTGCCTAACACGGAAGATAAGGACAGCCTTTGTTGATACATGAGCTATTCGAGCATACAAAACATAATGTTTATTTGAAGGTTTAGAGTTTGGCACATGCAAATTTACTTGGAACGACAGGTAGATACCGCATATAGGAACGTATGGTGGACTCATCTGGAATAACTTTGGGGTTTAAGGGATTGGATGCACAAGCAGTATTCCCGCTTAGTACAAGTGAAGGCTAGCAAAAGACTGGGAAGCGACCAACTAGAGAGCAACAACAGCCATGTACATGCATTAAAATTAATAAACATTGGATGCAAGCATGAGTAGGATATAATCCACCATGAACATAAATATCGTGAAGGCTATGTTGATTTTGTTTCAAATACATGCGTGAACATGTGCCAAGTAAAGTCACTTAAATCATTCAAAAGAGGATACCATCCCATCATACCACATCATAATCATCTCAATAGCATGTTGGCGTACAAGGTAAATCATTATAACTCATAGCTAATCAAGCATGGCACAAGCAACTATGATCTCTAATTGTCATTGCAAACATGTTTATTCATAATAAGCTGAATCAAGAACGAGGGACTCATCATATTTACAAAAACAAAAGAGGTCGAGTTCATGCCAGCTTTTCTCATCTCAGTCAGTCCATCATATATCATCATAATTGCCTTTCACTTGCACGACCGAACGGTGTGAATAATAATAAGAGTGCACGTGCATTGGACTAAGCTGGAATCTGCGAGCATTCAATAAACAGGAGAAGACAAGGCAATATGGGCTCTGGTTAAATCAACAATAATGCATATAAGAGCCACTTCAACAATTTAATCATGGTCTTCTCCTACTGACCCCCAAATAAAAGAAAAGAAATAAAACTATTTACACGGGAAAGCTCCCAACATGCAAAAGAAGGACGGGAAATATTTTTGGGTTTTCTTTTTAATTATTACTACTACAACAGAAAAATAAACTACTACTATTTTTTTGGTTTTTTCTTAAGATTTAACAAACACACAAGAAGAAAGCAGGAAAAGGAAAATAAACTAGCACGGATATTACAGTGAAAAGGTATGAGCACCGACATCTAGCAATGAGTGTGTGTGAGCTTAAATGTAATGTCGGTGAGAAATACGTACTCCCCCAAGCTTAGGCTTTTGGCCTAAGTTGGTCTATGACCACGGCTGGCCTGGCGGATATCCATAATAATAGTTGTTGGGGTCATATTGTGATGAGGAAGAATAGTTGGGATCATATTGTGATGAAGAAGAAGACTCTGACTGCCACTGGCTGACAGTCATCTCTGGATCCCAAGAATAAACAGATTGTTGTGGAGACTCGTCTTGTGGTTCCTGTTCTGGCTCCTCGACTGGTGCAGGGTTCCGGTAGGCGTGAATAGCCGTCAACGGAACAAGGTACGTGCATGCAGTCAAATCAAACAAAGAAGGAGCATGCAAGGTAATAGTCTCAGGATGATGTTTATTAAAGAACAATTGATATTTAAGCTCCCCTGCCCTATTTTTAACAATAAAATCATGTGCCACCATGCTTTTATGATCTAGATAAACACGGGGCAGCACCTTTTCTTCCTTCTCAGCATGCCTAATAGGTATGTTAAAATGTGCGGCTAGGTGTGTGGCATAGATGCCTCCAAAGATGGGGCCCTTAGTACGGTTCATATTTAACCGTCTAGCAATAATACCGCCCAAACTAAAAGTGTTATCACTGTATAAACCTTGGAGCAGAATAATTAAATCAGGGATACTAAGGTTTCCAGAATTTCCGCGTCCAATTAAACAACGACTAGCAAATAATGCAAAGTAACGCAAAACAGGAAAATGTATGCTAGTGATTCGTGCGTCGGAAACCTTCCTGGTTTCTCCTACAGTGATATTATCAATAAACCCATCCACATCATCATGATGTGGTTCTTCTGTCTTGCCCTCAAAAGGGACTAAACAAATCCGACAGAAATCATAAAGTGACATCTCCTTATGCTCATCATATAAATGAAACTCCACCGTAGGTGGTGAGTTCCTAGCATGAAAATGAAAGTTTTGCACAAAGGTATTTGTGAGTAAGAGATACTGATTGCATTGGTCGTGGAGGAAAGCAGTGAGGCCTGCATTGTGAGACAATTCATGAAAATCTTCATAGATATCGGCTGCTCTCAAGAAATCTTCAGAAGGTCATTCACACGCCCGAATCTCCACGGTGCGTGGCAAATTATACTTAGGCTTTGGTGCCTTTTCCTTCGAGCTTTGGCTCGATGAGCCCCTAAAAAATCTCCTCATTATTTTTCTGAAACAATCTAAAAATTTTAGTAACTTCAAACAAAAATGAACCAACTTCAATAATATTGATAGTAACTACTCCTACAAGTGCCTGGAGCCTATATCAAGCATTAGAACTACTTGGAACCATATAAATTTGGCATGCAAGCATCAAGAACATGGTCACCTATGCAGCACAAATTTGCAAAGAATAAAGCACTAGAACAAAAACTAATTGGACTAATGGAGGAGTCACATACCAAGGAACAATCTCCCCAAGCAGTTTTGCGAGAGGTGCTTTGAGCAAGGAGATCGAAAATCACAGCAAAAGTGGCTGGAACTCGTGCTTGAGTTGGTTTTTCGGGTTTGTCTGAGATAGAGGAAGAAGATGGGTGCTGGGATAAGTGGAGGAGGGCCACCGTGGGCCCACGAGGTAGGGGGCACGCCCTATAGGGGGGGCGCCCACCACCCTCGTGGCCAGGTGGCAGCTCCTCTCGCGGTAATTTTTGCACAGTAAATCCTCAAATATTCCCAAAAAAACATATTAAATTGGCATGGCATTCTGAGGATTTTTATTTTCGGGATATTTTTATATTGCACGGATAAGTCAGGAAACAGACAGAAAATACTATTTTTACTTTATTTAATATAAATAACAGAAAGTATAGAGAGGGTACAGAAGTGTGTGCTTCTAGTTTCATCCATCTCATGCTCATCAAAAAGAATCCACTAACAAGGTTGATTAAGTCTTGTTAACAAACTCATTCCGATAATCATGAAACCGGAGAAATTTCGAATAACACTAAGTTACCTCAACGGGGATATGCACATCCCCTATAATAAGTATATCATATTTCTTTTTGACAGTAGGAAGAGGAAATTCAAAACCTCCGATTATAATCGATGGAATTTTTCCAATAGAGTTGATACTATGAACTTGAGGTTGTTTCCTTGGAAAGTGTACCGTATGCTCATTACCATTAACATGAAAAGTGACATTGCCTTTGTTTCAATCAATAACAGCCCCTGCAGTATTAAGAAAAGGTCTTCCAAGAATAATAGACATATTATCATCCTCGGGAATATCAAGTATAACAAAGTCCGTTAAAATAGTAACGTTTGCAACCACAATGGGCACATCCTCACAAATACCGACAGGTATAGCAGTTGATTTATCAGCCATTTGCAAAGATATTTCAGTAGGTGTCAGCTTATTCAAGTCAAGTCTACGATATAAAGAGAGAGGCATAACACTAACACCGGCTCCAAGATCACATAAAGCAGTTTTAATATAATTTCTTTTAATGGGGCAAGGTATAGTAGGTACTCTGGGGTCTCCAAGTTTCTTTGGTATTCCACCCTTAAAAGTATAATTAGCAAGCATGGTGGAAATTTCAGCTTTCGGTATCTTTCTTTTATTAGTAATGATGTCCTTCATATATTTAGCATAGGGATTTGTTTTGAGCACATCAGTTAATCGCATACGCAAAAATATAGGCCTAATAATTTTAGCAAAGTGCTCAAAATCCTCATCATCCTTTTTCTTGGATGGTTTCGGAGGAAAAGGTATGGGTTTCTGAACCCAAGGTTCCCTTTCTTTACCATGTTCCCTAGCAACAAAGTCTCATTTATCATAACGTTGATTCTTTGATTGTGGGTTATCAAGATCAATAGCAGGTTCAATTTCTACATCATTATCATTACTAGGTTGAGCATCATCATGAACATCATCATTAATATTTTTACTAGGTTCATGTTCATTACCAGATTGTGTTTCAGCATCAGACATAGAAATATCATTTGGATTATCAGGTGGTTCAGCAATAGGCTCACTAGAAGTTTGCACAGTTCTATCATTTTTCTTCTTCTTCTTTTTAGAAGAACTAGGAACATCAATATTATTTCTTTGAGAATCTTGCTCGATTCTCTTAGGGTGGCCTTCAGGATACAAAGGTTCCTGAGTCATTCTACCAGTTCTAGTAGCCACTCTAACATCATAATCATTTTTCTAACTATTCATTTCATCAAGCACTTTTTTTTGAGCCTTAAGTACTTGATCTACTTGAGTGGTAACCATAGAAGCATGTTTGCTAACAAGTTTAAGTTCATCTTTAATATTAGCCATATAATCACCCAAGCGTCTAATCATATAAGCATTTTCTTTTAATTGTCTACCAAAATAAGCACTGAAGTCGTCTTGCTTAAACATAAAGTTATCAAACTCATCCAAGCATTGACTAGCAATTTTAGTAGGAGGGACTTCAACTTTATCATATCTATAGAGAGAATTTACCTTTACTACCTGTGTCGGGATATCGGGATCAGGAGGTTCTTCAGTAAATAAATAATTAAGATCATATGTTTCTTCAACAGGCGGTGAATTAAGACCATGTATTTCTTCAATAGGAGGTAAATTCTTAATGTCTTCAGCTTTAATACCTTTTTCTTTCATAGATTTCTTTGCCTCTTGCATATCTTCGGGACTGAGAAATAAAACACCTCTCTTCTTCGGAGTTGGTTTAGGAATAGGCTCAGTAATTGGAGCAGGAGATGGCTCAGGAGCTGGCTCAGAAGGTGCCCAATTATTTTCATTTGTCAACATATTATTCAATAGAATTTCAGCTTCATCCGGTGTTCTTTCCCTGAAAAGAGAACCAGCACAACTATCCAGGTAATCTCTAGAAGCATCGGTTAGTCCATTATAAAAGATATCAAGTATTTCAGGTTTCTTAAGAGGATGATCAGGCAAAGCATTAAGTAACTTGAGAAGCCTCCCCCAAGCTTGTGGGAGACTCTCTTCTTTAATTTGCACGAAGTTGTATATTTCCCTCAAAGCAGCTTGTTTCTTATGAGCAGGGAAATATTTAGCAGAGAAGTAATAAATCATATCCTGGGGACTACGCACACAACCAGGATCAAGAGAATTAAACCATATCTTAGCATCACCCTTTAATGAGAACGGAAATATTTTGAGTATATAAAAGTAACGTGATCTCTCATCATTAGTGAACAGGGCAGCTATATCATTTAACTTGGTAAGATGTGCCACAACAGTTTCAGATTCATAGCCATAAAACGGATCAGATTCAACTAAAGTAATTATACCAGGATCAACAGAGAATTCATAATCCTTATCAGGAATGCATATAGGTGAAGTAGCAAAAGCAGGGTCAGATCTCATTTTATCTCTAAGTGATTCTTTGTTCCATTTAATTAATAACCTCTTAAGCTCATATCTATCTTTGCAAGCGAAAATAGCGGCAGAAGATTCCATATCAAAAAGATGGCCCTCAGGAATAACAGGCATATTTTCATCATCACTATCATCATCGTATTCAGATTCAATAATTTCTTTTTCTCTAGCCCTAGCAATTTGTTCATCAAGAAATTCACTAAGGGGCACAGTAGTATCAGGCATAGAAGCAGTTTCATAATAAGTATCATGCATAGCAGAAGTGGCATCATCAATAACATGCGACATATCAGAACGAATAGCAGAAGCAGATGTAGGTGTCGCAAACTTACTCATAACAGAAGGTGAATCAAGTGCAGAGCTAGATGGCAGTTCCTTACCTCCCCACGTAGTTGACGGATAGATCTTGGTTTTTGGATCTCTCAAGTTCTTCATAGTGTCCAGCAGATATAAATCCCAAGTGAATCAAAGAATAGAGCTATGATCCCCGGCAACGGCGCCAGAAATTAGTCTTGATAATCCACAAGTATAGGGGATCTCAACAGCTTTCGGGGGTAGAGTATTCAACCCAAATTTATTGATTCGACACAAGGGGAGCCAAAGAATATTCTCAAGTATTAGCAGCTGAGTTGTCAATTCAACCACACCTGGAAACTTAGTATCTGCAGCAAAGTGTTTAGTAGCAAAGTAATATGATAGTGGTGGTAGCGGCAACAAAAGTAAAGACAGCAAAAGTAATGTTTTTGGTATTTTGTAGTGATTGTAACAGTAGCAGCGGGAAAGTAAATAAGCGAGAACCAGTATATGGAAAACTCGTAGGCACCGGATCAGTGATGGATAATTATGCCGGATGCGGTTCATCATGTAACAGTCATAACATAGGGTGACACAGAACTAGCTCCAATTCATCAATGTAATGTAGGCATGTATTCCGTATATAGTCATACGTGCTTATGGAAAAGAACTTGCATGACATCTTTTGTCCTACCCTCCCGTGGCAGCGGGGTCCTATTGGAAACTAAGGGATATTAAGGCCTCCTTTTAATAGAGAACCGGAACAAAGTATTAGCACAAAGTGAATACATGAACTCCTCAAACTATGGTCATCACCGGGAGTGGTCCCGATTATTGTCACTTCGGGGTTGCCAGATCATAACACATAGTAGGTGACTATAGACTTGCAAGATAGGATCAAGAACTCACATATATTCATGAAAACATAATAGGTTCAGATCTGAAATCATGGCACTCGGGCCCTAGTGACACGCATTAAGCATAGCAAAGTCATAGCAACATCAATCTCAGAACATAATGGATACTAGGGATCAAAATCTAACAAAACTAACTCGATTACATGATAAATCTCACCCAACCCATCACCGTCTAGCAAGCCTACGATGCAATTACTCACGCACGGTGGTGAGCATCATGAAATTGGTGATGGAGGATGGTTGATGATGACGACGACGACGAATCCCCCTCTCAGGAGCCCCGAACGGACTACAGATCAGCCCTCCCGAAAGGTTTTAGGGCTTGGCGGCGGCTCCATATCGTAAAACGCGATGATTTCTTCTCTCTGATTTTTTTCTCATCGGAACTCAATATATGGAGGTGGAGTTGGAGTCAGAGACGCAACAGGGGGCCCACGAGGTAGGGGCGCGCCCTAGGGGGGCGCCCCCCACCCTCGTGAGTAGGGTGTGGGCTCCCTGGTCTTCATCTTTGCCGAGGATTTTTTATTATTTTTTCTAAGATGTTCTGTGGAGTTTCAGGTCATTCCGAGAATATTTGTTTTCTGCACATAAAACAACACCATGGCAATTCTGCTGAAAACAGCGTCAGTCCGGATTAGTTCCATTCAAATCATACAAGTTAGAGTCCAAAACAAGGGCAAAAGTGTTTGGAAAAGCAGATACAACGGAGACGTATCACTCCGCCCCGCGCGCCCATCGGAGCTCCTCTCGGGCGCCGCTCGCCGCTCGCCGCCCCCCCCACCGGCTGCTGCTGCTGCTACCTCCCTGGCCGCCCCTGCCCTACTTCCTCCTCACATGCGCGGCTCGCGCTCCGCCCGTGGCCTCGCCAAGGCCACGGCCACCCGCGCCTGGCGCCTCCACTGGCCTGCAGGCGCCCAAACGAGCTACGGGTTGCGCCCGCACCCCCCTGCACACGGCGCCCGTTAGCCAAAACCGATAAGGCCCTGGCCCAATGACAGTCGGGGCCCAGCCCCAGATCGTTTTTATTAAAAAAAGAGAGTTTTTAAAAAATAATAAATAAAAATATTAATTAATTAATTAAAGAAATAATTAACTTAATAATTATGTATTAGATTAACCTAATCATTTAGTTAAGTAATTAACCATGTTTACTTAACCTGAGACTATGACGAACGGGCCCTACGTGCCAGGGTTGACCTAGTCAACCTGTAGACCTGCTGACATCATGTTGATGTCATGCTAACCCAATAATTACCTTTTCTAATTAATTAAAATCTGTTAATTCCAAAATTGAATCTCTACTTATCTCTACTATTATTAAACAAGCAAACATATTCATCGCTAAGTGCACCCACACTAATCTACACAGAACAGTACGGACCAATTGCAGCCTCAGATCAGGATCATTTAATTTAATCTAACGATTAAGATTACACTAAGCCTCACCCCAAACTGCGTTTAGCGATTTTCCTGGGCGGACGAAAACTCTGCCGCCCGCATTGGTTCAGCAATACGAGGAAAAAAAGGCAAGATATGATACAGGAGAAACAACACGATCGGGGAGGCGGCGCATCTTCGGGGAGGATAAGAGGACAGGGGAGGAGAAGTAAGGCCTGGTGGCTGCTAAGGAGGTGCTCGCCGGCGAGCGGGCTCCGGCGGCCGCCTAGCGCGCGGAGTTGGATCGGGGCGCATCCCCGCGGCCGTGGTTGTACTCGCTACGCCGCCTGCCCAAAAGAACCGGTGCTCCCCGCCGCCTGCCTCTCTTACCCACGTGAAGCTACCACTCCCTTCCTCCTCCGCCAGCCCCAAGAGTGCCCACCCCGTTGCCCGGTCGGCTACACCAGCGCCCTGCCGGTGGCGCTCGTCGGCCCTCCCCGCCGGCCCCGCGCCGTACCCGTCGTCTCCTCAATCTGTTGTCAGCGCCCTCCCAGTGGCCCTCGCCGACCCTCCCCGCCGTCCCCGTGTCGTATCCGCCATCTCCCCAATCCGCAGCTAGAGGACACGCCAAGAAGCTTCAGTCATGAGGCCGTCGCGCCGGAGGTCTTCCATCTCAGATTTGTTTTCTTTACGGTATTTCCTCAGTGATGTGATGCTTCAACTTCTCTTCCGGTGCTTCTCAAATTGATGTAACCAAGAGTATGTCGTGGATCACCATTTTAGATTCTGAAATTTATTGTCATCTACCCGTCGTTCTGAACTTCATTTGTCATTTTTCAGCGATGCACATCTTTACTGTCAGGTTTATAGTCATCAAGCAGTCCTAAATTTTAAGGTTATATCAACATTTATATTCTTGATTACAGGGTGTTGTCAAGAATTTCATCATGGCCACTGCTTTCCCACCAAGGTATTTGCCGCATGCAGCCATGCACAAGTGTCGTCACTTGCATCTCCTCTGTGCGTTCCCGTCATTCCATGCCGCACGAGGCTGCAGTCACCACACCCTTGAGTAGGTAATTCATCAATTGATAGTTTTTGTCCCTGCCGTGACTTGCATCTTTCTACCTTGCTTCAAATTTAATTTGATTGAATGTCAAATAAAGATCAACTTTATCTCTGATTGATTCATGGAAGTACAAGCTGAATTATATTCAGGATATTCTGATTATTACTTCCAAGTTATATTCTAACGCAATGTCTTTGGTTTAACAACTTGCAAGTGTTTCTTGTACTGATGTTAACCTCATAAAAAAGACACCCAGGTGGACATCTGCTATAAATAATCAGGTACTGCTTTCCATTATCAAATTCAAATGCTCAGTGAAACTATCCAATGGATGGACTGGTTGTTTAACACTGAATCATCAACACTTTATTCTCATCTTATCTCCTCTTCCATTCACTGAAACATCTGCAGTGCACGCTTGTTACTTCTTTGACTGCTTGAACATAAATATTGAGAAAACTCAATTTTCTATGGGCATGAATAATCTTTCGATTCATACATAAAATCAAAATGTGGTTCCAGTTCCAGGAGGTATGGCATGATTTCTCTGCTGGCGTGTGTGTGTGTGTTGCTTGTTTGTCTGTTGCCGGCTGGATTGCGCAGCGGCGATGCCGGGAGCCGGGGGTCATTGGAAAAGTGAGATGCCGACGTCACTCAAAACGATCCTTGCATGGTATTGACAGAATCATCCACAAATTATTTGATGGCATTGACCCTTGCTTGGCACGTGCTTGGCATTGACTGAATCCTACATTGGCGAGCTTGTATCCCGACCAACCTCTTTGTCTTCATTTTTTAGAAGCTAACTCACTTGGTTTGTGCGCTCCAATTTGCATATAGAGAGGTTCAGATGTCTGGCCAGCTAGGCACTGCCTATTTCTCTAAACCTGAAAATTCAAAAATCACTTTAGTTTTCACTAACACAGCTAGGGCCAACACCTGCTATCAAAAGAGCCTCAACAGTGGACGGGGTGGCGGAGTAGTCACGTACCAACAATACAGTAACTGCTAGCTATACTTCTGGAGCAAATTCTTTGTCGTAGTCATCAGGCCGCAGATGGCGTTGCCGGGATACACGCCCACCAAGGTCTCCGGCCCTATAGGCCCATGAGGGATCCAGGGTGTTGCTCTATGCAGCATCATGACCACAATGGTGACTTTGTTTTGAAAATACTATTTGAATGGCATCACAACATTGAGTACACATTTTTTTTCAACAGTTGCTTTATTTTTATACCATGTGAATCTCCCTGGGTTAGAGCTTGAGACGTGCGTTACACACGGTTAATTTTTCACGATTTATTGTTGTTGCTATTTCCCATGAGGTACTTGATAAAAAGTGTTCGGCGTGTGGTGCTCTTCAATGACTTGTTCTCTTTTGAAGAGCAAGCAGTAGAGCATGAGAGTGCCGTGATCCTCCAAATTCCTGCTCGCTTCTATACCCGTATATCTGTTATTTTTGACTGATTTTATTCCCTTGAATGCTACATAAGAGGTGTCTTTGCAGAGCTTAAGAACAATTTATTTGGTTGGAGCTAACTAATACTGTATTGCAAAGGGCCAGACAGCCAACCAACTACAAATGGACTGCCCGAATTTATCCATGTGTTGGAATAGATGATATTTGATGATTTGAACCTTGCAACGGTAGGGTTTCCACATGTATCTACCTCAATTTATTTGATGATACTTGTTGAAAGATATTTCTAATACTTTAGTGCATGTGATATATTATTTTAGATAGTAGTACTACTTTAATGTGGTGTGTTACATTTTAGCTGGCAAATGGGTTAAATTCATCTACGCATCAGGTCATCAGCACTCAGTATCTCTGTGTTCTTGACATACAAAAACTATACGTGTGTGAACTCTTGAAGTAAAATACCATATTGTCTGCTTGATTGTTATTGTAGTTAACAAAATGTTTAAAAATTTAGCAAAAACATACAACATCCAATAATATAGTACTTATTAGCATCTATTGTGATTATCAACATTTATATTTGTAAGACATGTGTTGCACATGCATGTTTATTTTGTTTTAAGTTTTCAACTGCAGGGGTGTGAGACTTTAGCATGCTCTGTACATAAGCAGGGAGTTCAGGGGCAGAACTGAAGGTAGACTCGGGTGCAGTTATCCACTCCTACTTGCTTTCACTAGAACAACATATTACACTGTGAAAGCAAGATCATGCACTGGCATCGGTTTTATTACTCCACAGATGTGGGTCATCGGCCATGACAAAATATGGGATAACAAATATTATGGATACAAGATGGCAACATAAACTTCGCAATTTTATGATTTGTGATCTCGTAGATTTTTGCCATGCGGAGGACAAATGATTCTGGCTATATGCACTGGAGTTTAATCCATGTATGTGAACTATTAGATATCGATCTATGTAAATTTGGAGAATCATATGTGTTTGAGATGATTTGAGAGTGCCCTTACCGGCCGTGTAGGTCCACGGTAATTCGATTGTTCTGATTTGTGTTCCATTTTTACTTAACGGAGATGTATTTTCACTATTAAGTGTAATAATTAATAACTATTGGATGTGTTCCGCAACGCGATACACGACGAGTGGGATTTTCCTTGGCATGAGCGGAGATGCCTTCGAATTACTAAGTTTTATTTGGTTGTTTGTTTCATGTGTTAGTTCTGTATTGTACCAATGTTCATTCAAATGAAAATGCAAGGTACTACAATGATGAATGTATGATATTTTCATAAAATTAATAAAATATAGGACATTGAAATGTAGGGGTTGAGGTTTAGAGGTCTGCTGGAGTTAAACAAATTGTAAGTGAGGATCTTTATAGTTGAGTCCCTATGCGTTGATTGATGAGAAATGTTTTAGGGGACCTATGAGAGTTTCTCTGACTCCAGTTCATGACTCCTTGGAAATCCTTCCAACCATTCCTGTTTACACTAAAAACATATTTTGTTACCCTTTTAATTATTATTTTTAAAAATTTCTTTAGTGAATTCAACTTCATCATATAATCGACTTTTGCTTTGAGCACGCATGACGGCCACACAACAAGAGCTGGGAAGGAGGCAGAGTTCATAAAGTACATGTTCGACCGTGACAACCCCAAGCATGTGTCCGCGTACTTGATGATGAGGTGACCAAGCGAATACGACTCATGAGAGTGCGAGCTTTGAAAGAGGATAAGTAGAACACATTAGTGGCGAGGGAACGCAAGAATTTTATTTCTCCCGTTACAACGCACGAACACATTTACTTGATTAAACATAAATAAAATTAATAAAACTTTTTTTATATTTGAGAGTCGTGCGTTGCACGTGCATACTTACTAGTACTATTAAACAAGAAAACTTTGACCTGGGCGGACGATTACTCTGCCAAATAGTCTTCTGTGCAAAACGTAATCCGTCTTCTCACATCAATCAAACCCCACAACCCGCTCCTCCCTGGCCTTCCTTCCAAGTTCATCGCACCCTCCTAGAATTAGATCGCTGCCGCCAGCCTACGGTCGCCGGTTGGAGGCCAAAACTCTCTTCTCCGGCTACCCCTGAAGGCAACCCACCAGGTTGCGTCCATCGGGATGACGACGGCCAGGACGAAGTCCGGCGTGCAGCGCAGGAACAAGGATCTCGACGAGGTTGAGCGGATGAAATTTCTCACACCCCAATCCCAGTTCGCGCTGCCGCCTGACCCTCTGCCGCCGCCACTCCTCCTCTTGGCCTTCGCCCCACACACATCGTCACCGCCCAGATTGTGCCCACCCTCCAACCCAAACGCCCAATCTTCCCTGCCGTTGTCGGACGCCGCGTCATCTCGCCGTGACCGCTTGCCACTGAACCCGTAGGCATAGAACCTGACGGGGCCGCAAAGGCCGTAAACAAACATGCGGAATCCGTCGCCGAAGCTCTGTTTCCCGACACACCGTCGCGGGCTCTGCTGTTCCTCTACACATCGATGCCCACCCCTCCCCCGTGCCTCCCTCCCCGCCCGCTGTGACACCCCGGGCACCGCTTATCCGCCCTTTTCACTGCTGTCCGGCCGCCTACTACGTCAGGTTCCCGTTTCAGGGGTGGTGGTCAGTGCGATTTTGGGCCGTGCGTCGTTTTGCCGCTGCCGACAGCGGTCGGTAGATGTAGCGCGCGTGTGTGCACTAGCTTCGAGTCTAGCCTGAAGGAGGCGAGGTGGCTAGGCAGCGTTGCTTGCTCTGTTTCTATAGGCGCTGCTGGCTATACCTGCTTCTTGTAAGTTCTTGCACTAGCTGATGCTTGTACGTTTTGGATGTCAGCATAAAGTTTGCAATGCAAGTGGCAGGTGCCAACTTATAGAATTCTGAATTTTGTTATATCCACTTAACCACTTGGTGTAGATCTGATAGGTACTTATAAACTGCTTTTGATGTGTTCTCCTCATGACAAATGTAAATGATATTAGAACTGAAATTTTAAAAGGCTGTCTACTTAAAATTTTAGACTGATTCGGTGCATCTTTAAAGTTTGAATTGCATGGTATTATTTTCTGTAGTTAGATCCTACAGGATGTGTGCTATGGTTCAGACACAATACCTTGCTATTTAGATATTGTGCATATCATGATTTATTAAGCAAATGTTGGTAAGTGAATTTTGATTAATCCCGTGATGTATATGGGTTTTCGTAAACTGAAATTGTGCTTAACCTGATTTATGGAGCAATGGATAACAAGTCGTGAACTATATATTTTATTTGAGTCGAGGAGTAATCCATTATTTTTCCATCTTGTCGTACTTTGTCAGCTGGGCTATGTGGCGGCATCTATTATGAGCATCGCTACTAGGGATGCTTGTCCAGGTGAGGCAAAATTCTGTCATCTTCGATTTAACTAAAATCATGCTATAGCTTGATATGTACACCTCAATGAATGGTAGTTCTCCATTTATAGGTAGAGTCAAACATCATTATGGAAGCAAGATGCCCAATGTATATGCGTTGACTTGCCTGATGCCATGTCGTGATTTTCATTACCAACATGCATATTTGTCAACCCTTGTGTTTATCTCATAGATGATCTCTTGCCGCATGGCCCTCAGGGGCCTAGTCAGGCTCAGATTTGGGATGTAGTGCTTCTGGTGTTTGTTGTTTTTTCACCCGTGTGGCCGTGTACTCCCTCCGTTCTCTTCTGGCTATGGCTGTGAAGTTACTGTAATTTACACAATTTTCTACCAGCTTTTTGTCCTACTTTCTACTACGTGTACGGTATGTTTTGCTTTTTCTGTTCTTTCAGTACACTGTATATGGTTGGAGAAGCAAAGTGTGTTTATCCTTACATTAAGAAAATAGCTACCATTCAAGTGTTAATACAAGTGTTATACTCACCTGTCGAGATCAACAACTGAACTGAAAATCTTTGTTTGTTTGTTGTTATAGCTTCAACTGAACTGATCAAGTGGACGAGGGCTTCAATGTCTTGGCCTGACGTCCGCGGACCTAGCCGGATGGTCACCACCACAGTCAGTGTCATTCATCACCTTGCCAAACGGAACTGCTCGCCACAGAAAAGTGTGGTCACTCTTTAATTGAAATGCCTACTTTGTCCCCTCTTTACTAGGTTCAGGGCTAGGTATTGCATTTGAGATATCGCATTAAGCCCTCCAACTCTCTAGCAATATTATGTTTACATTATTCATAGGTACTAAAAAATATTCGGTATGAAGTGTGGGTGCCTCGGTGGTGATACTGAATCAAGAGATAAATTTTCAAAACGAGAAAGGTGTGGTAACTCTTTAATTGAAATGTTCATGTTACCCTGTATGGTTTGGAAATGAGTCAAAAGAGTGCATTTCTTCAGTATAGGATTGTATGGAAATGAGTGATTCTCTTTTGAATATTGCAGTTTTTATGACAAATTGTTCGATGTTATTAATTTGCAACACAAGCCTTTTCAAGATTGCAAGAGATAACACTCTGGAATTGCAAAAAAAAAAAAAACAATTGTGCTCTGCAATTTTTGATCAGACATATCCTTTCTTCACTTAGATAAGCATAGATCATTTTCAAGTAAGAGAATTATAATAGTGCAAGCTCTAGATTGCTGCTTATAATTCAAAATACTCTTTGTTGTCTTGATAAAGTAGTTGTTTACTTGCAGGATGTGGGGTTACAGTTGGAAGGGATAAACCTTGCTGGTTATCGCCAAGCATTTGAAGAAAATTGTGCCAATCGAGAGTATCTTGAAAACATCTCCATGTTTACAACCGAACAGATGCTGCAACTTATCAGGTGACAGGTGTTGGTATATGAAATAGAGAGATTGTACCACACGTTGTAAAATGTTGAGCCACATTACATGTTCTTCCTTACTATATTTTACAACATATCAAATTCACAACATGCACCAATTTTCCCAATAGTTTCCACCAATGACAACAAGATAGGAGGGAAGGAAGGGAGGCGTTGGGATCGCCATTCATGTCACTCGAGCAAGTGATATGGGGGCCTTTTCTTTGTCGAGAACGGACTTCCATGACTGAGATGCCTTATATTTCTTGAGCATGGACTTCCACAAATAGGCTCACATCTGGTCGTAATATTTATGTAGACGTGCGTCGCATGTGCACACTTACTAGTTAAAACTTTAAGAATTAATATAAAATAATCCATAGCTCGGATTTTTCTACATAAAGTTGCTCAGAACGACGAGACGAATCCGAATACGCAGCCCGCTCATCCTTCACACATCCATAGCATAGCGAACACACAACTTTTCTCCTCCGGTTCATCTGTTCGAAAACGCGAAACACCAGGGATACTTTCCCAGATGTTTTCCCCCCTTAGTCGGTATCACCTCCTACCGTGTTAGGCGCGCCTAGCACCACTCGTTGTCATGTCATGCATCTGTTTGCATTGTTTCTTCCCCCTCTTCTCTCCGATAGACTACGAGACTGACGCCGCTGCTGGTGCCCCGATCGACTACGTTGTTGACGACCCCTACTTGTCAGAGCAACCAGGCAAGCCCCCCCTTGATCACCAGATATCGCCTATTATTCTCTCTACTGCTTGCATTAGAGTAGCGTAGCATGTTACTGCTTTCCGTTAATCCTATTCTGATGCATAGCATGTCCTTGCTACTACTGTTGTTACCCTTACCTGCAATCCTAAATGCTTAGTATAGGATGCTAGTATTTCATCAATGGCCCTACATTCTTGTCCGTCTGTCATGCTATACTATCGGGCCGTGATCACTCGGGAGGTGATCACGGGTATATATTTATACATAATATATGATACTTATGGTGACTAAAGTCGGGTCGGCTCGTAGAGTACCCGCAAGTGATTTCGATGAGGGGGCTGAAGGGGCAGGTGGCTCCATCCAGGTAGAGGTGGGCCTGGGTTCCCGATGGCCCCCGACTGTTACTTTGTGACGAAGCGACATGGCCGATTGAGACCACCTAGGAGAGAGGTGGGCCTGTCCATGGTCGGCGTCCGCGGTTACTTCAAAATAACACGCTTAATAAGATCTTGGTATTTGATCTGAGTCTGGCCACTGGCCTATACGCACTAACCAACTACACGGGAACAGTTATGGGCACTCGACGTCGTGGTATCAGCCGAAGCCTTCGTGACGTCAGCGACTGAGTGGCGCGCGCCGGATTGGACCGTAAGCCTGCTCTTGTATTAAGGGGGCTAGGTCTGCTTCCAGCCGCCCACGCAACGTGTAGGTGTGCAATGGGCGATGGGCCCAGGCCCCTGTGCCATAGGATTTAGACCGGCGTGCTGACCTCTCTGTTGTGCCTAGGTAGGGCTGCGATGTGTTGATCTTTCGAGGCTGGACATGACCCAGAAAAGTGTGTCCGGCCAAAGGGGATCGAGCGTGTTGGGAAATGTGGTGCACCCCTGCAGGGAAGTTTATCTATTCGGATAGTCGTGTCCCTCGATAAAAGGACGACCCGGAGTTGTACCTTGACCTTATGACAACTAGAACCGGATACTTAATAAAACACACCCTTCCAAGTGCCAGATACAACTGGTGATCGCTCTCTCACAGGGCGACGAGGGGAGGATCGTCGAGTAGGTTATGATGTGCGATGATACTTGGTGAACTTACCATCTACTCTCTTCTACATGTTGCAAGATGGAGGCTGCCAGAAGCGTAGTCTTCGACAGGACTAGCTATCCCCTCTTATTCTGACATTCTGCAGTTCAGTCCACTACCCTTTTTCATTTGATACCAATGCATACATATGTAGTGTAGCTCCTTGCTTGCGAGTACTTTGGATGAGTACTCACGGTTGCTTTGCTCCCCCCTTTTCCCCTTTCTATACCCGTTTGTTGCGACCAGACGATGGAGTCCAGGAGCCAGACGCCACCGTCGACGACGACTCCTACTACACTGGAGGTGCCTACTACTACGTGCAGGCCGCTGACGACGACCAGGAGTAGTTTAGGAGGATCCCAGGTAGCAGGCCTGCGCCTCTTTCGATATGTATCCCTGTTTGTGCTAGCCTTCTTAAGGCAAACTTGTTTAAACTTATGTCTGTACTCAGATATTGTTGCTTCCGCTGACTCGTTTATGATCGAACTCTTGTATTCGAGCCCTCGAGGCCCCTGGCTTGTAATACGATGCTTGTATGACTTATTTTATTTGTAGAGTTGTGTTGTGATATCTTCCCGTGAGTCTCTGATCTTGATCGTACACATTTGTGTGTAGGATTAGTGTACGGTCAAATCGAGGGTGTCACAAATTATTTAAGAAAAAAGACATCTACAGGGCGAAGAAGTCGCTGAGCGCCGCGAAGTCGCTGACGTCGCCGCCGTCCTCGTCGTCGGCGGCCTTCTCCTTCTTGACGACGCGGCCATCCCTGCTGAACCCCTGCCCGGCGTCTCCAAGGCGGACCGGTGGTGGCGGCGGCGCGTCGTCGTCGTCGAGGACGACGACGCCTCCCTCGTCCCGGCCGTGGCGCCGGGCTTCGAAGCGCTCGAAGGCGGCGATCTGGCGCTACAGCTCCATCTGCGCCCAGTCGTCACGCGCCCACTTCAGGGCCGCCTCGTCGTCGAGCTCCTCCTCCTTGACGCCGCCGGCGATCCCGAGGAGCCCCGGCTCCTTGACGGCGGAGAGCTCCGGCTCCGTCTTCGGTTTGACGAAGCTCGGAGGTGCCGAGGAGGGGGTGCGCCGGCCGCCCTCGTTAATGACGATGCCGGTGTTGCGGGTGCGCCGACCGAGCGGCGTCTCCGCGGCGGGCTCGGGCTTGACGCCGAAGAGCGCTGGCGAGAAGGAGTGGAAGGAAGAGGAAGAGCCGAACCTCCTCGGCACCCACGGCCCGGCGCTCTGACCGAGGGGGGAGGGGGTACAGCCGCCGCGGCAGGGTATGCCAGCGGTGGGTTGTTGCCGCCCTCGAGGTACTCCAGCACCCCGTGCAGCATGCGGCCCGGGACGCCCCACCAGAGGCGGTAGCCGTCACTATTCTTGACGCCCCCACCACGGCGCCCCGTTCGTGGACGCCAACCGCTGCGCCTGCCGCCGCTAGAAATACTACGTCCACGCCGCGTGGTTGTCGGCGGCGTACTGGGGGAGGGCGCGCTGCTCCTTAGTCAGCGCCGACTGCACGCGGTCGACCTCGGCGGCGAAGAAGTCGGGGCGCGCGTCGACGTCGGGCACCGGGGGGATGGGGACGCCGTCGTTGCTGAGCCTCCACCCTGTTGGCCCGGCGCGCATGTTCGGCGGCGCCGGGATGTTGGCCTCAAACAGAAGCCACGCCTCCGATGACTAGAGCGAGCGGCGGCCGAAGCCGTTGGCCGCCGCGGCGTTGCCGGGGAAGCGCTCGGCCATCGCTAGAGAGGGAAGGAGGGAAGGGGAGGACATGGGGATGTAGAACTCGGCGGCGCGGACGGGAGAGAGTAGAGCTCGGCGGCGTACTGGGGAAGAGCAGAGTTCGGTGGCGTCTGGTTTGGGCTCGGGATGGTGTGGCCAGCGGCGAGGGGGAGCGGCAGGTCTTTATAGCCCGCGCCGTGTGTACGCATGGCGGGAGGGGAGGCGTCACCACGCCACCCGTGACGTGCCGGTCCGTGAGGAATCAATGGAAGGCTGACCGGCGGCAGCCTTGCCATCGATTCCCCGCGAAAAACCAAGGCGCGCTGGGGAAGACGAGGCTTCGTCTTGCTGACGCGGCTGGCCCGCGGCCCTTTCACGCCAAAACCGTTCGCCCCGACACCCCCGGGCGCCCCCCAGCGAGCCGGGTTCGGCTTGGGTCTGCCAGCGTCAGTTTCGGCCCAAGCCGGCGAAAAATGGGCTAGTGGGGGTGCGACTGGGCCAGTTTTTTTGGCACCGGCGCGGCAAAAACGCCTAGGAAGGGCCTGTTGGGGGCGCGGCTGGAGATGCTCTTAGCTTTAGTCTATCAATAGAGATACATTAAGATCGCAAAGGAGCAAAAAAGCGACCAATAGTAAACACGGCGACAATCTATTACTACTTGTCCATCTCTATTTCTAATGAAGTATTTGGTAGCCTGGTACGGTTTATTTTCGTCCAGTTTTTTTTCGCCTCACCTCCCACCACCTTTTCCCATTGGTTTATTTTCGCCTCACCTCTCACACAACCGAAAAAATATAAACGGATCCGAACTTTCCATGCGGGTGCAACTTATTTAGTAATGTTTTTATATGTGAAAAAATCAATCACGATCAATCTCAAAAGACCAAATCTAAATTAATTAACTTTACCATAAGTTGCTCGATCACGTTAATTAATATTTCCATACATCACCAAAAATGCATAAATTAAATTTACTGTCCAATCACATATCTAATCCCAGGAGTTTGCTAAGTTGTTTCGTTTCCTTCCCTCATCGATCGAACGAAGACACCCACCGATTTTCTTTTTCATCACGCCTGGTCTTTTCTCCTGGTCTTTTCCCTACCCCCACCACACGTCCTGTTACCAAAAGGATGACACCATGCTCTACTGCTGCACGTACGACCTCCACCGCCAGATCGTTTGCGCAAGAGCCAAAGCTTCGGCTGCCACCGCTCTCCAGTTCATGTGGCCCATGTTGTGAGGACCCGCAGGACTTCAACGGGCGCGGAGGCTGCAACCTATGGCGAGGGTGTCGATGCGTGTAGATGGCGGGGCCGCTTCAGTGGGAAGACGTGCATGGCTCGAAATCTGAGGTCGTGAGGCGACGATGGCGTCGGCAACGCCGATGACCACGAGGATTTGTAGCCGCAGCAGAAGAACAGCCTGTGGAGGTTGTGCAGCTCCTGCGTGTA
The DNA here is from genome assembly GCF_056163025.1 of Triticum urartu. NCBI lineage: Eukaryota > Viridiplantae > Streptophyta > Magnoliopsida > Poales > Poaceae > Triticum > Triticum urartu. The sequence continues at coordinate 494,292,008 of NC_141879.1, read as the reverse complement.
GTAGATAAACCGGCGCCCAGGTACACTCCTTCTGATCTCCCTCTGATGATCACCGGGACACTACAAGTGTGTCGTTCATTGGGCCACGATAAAAATTCTTGAGGGTGCCCCAGGTGCGACTCTAGCTATCGAATGTCAAAGAACCTGACTGATTCTGGACTTTGACAAGGCTTCACGGTGAGTTCTCATAGTGGTCTATGTGCAAGATGGGATGCTGAGTTCTCCGGATCGGCCGAAGGGGCCGGGGCGTCGGGGCAGCCGAGGGGGCGGCCGCAGCGGTGGGGGCCGCGGCGACTGGGGCCGCCGAGGGTGCCGTGGCGACGGGGGCCACCGAGGGTGCCGCGGCGACAAGGGCGGCCGAGGGGGCCGCCGAGGGTGCCGCGGCGACAAGGGCGGCCGAGGGGGCCGCGGCGACGGGGGCCGCCGGCGCCTGGAGCGCAGGCAGGGCCAAGCCCGGTGCACGGCGGGGCGGTTCGCCAGAGGTGGGGGCAGGGGCGAACCGCGCCGCGGGGGACGCCGAGGGTGACGGTACCTGCTGAAACAAGAACACCAACTCATCAAAGTACACGTGCCGCGAGGTGAACACGCAGTGGGACACTGGATCATAGCACCGGTAACCTTTGGTGTTGGGAGGATAACCAAGGAAGATGCAAGGAAGCGACCGGGGAGCGAGTTTGTGAGGTGCAGTGGATGCGGTGCTAGGATAACAGAGACCAGAAAATGCGAAGACCATCATAAGATGGAACCGCACCAAAGAGAAGCTGGCGAGGAGTGTAGTTCCAGCGGGGACGACACGGGTGAATGTTGATGAGGAGGCTGGCGGTTGCAAGCGCGTCCGGCCAGTACCGGGGAGGCACGTAGGAGTGAAAGAGCAACGTGCGGACACAATTATTAAGAGTGCGAAGGACGCGCTCGGCGCGACCATTCTGCTGTGACGTGTAGGGGCAAGTGAGGCGAAAGATGGTGCCGTGCGACGCAAGAAGATTGCGGACGGCGACATTGTCAAACTCCTTTCCGTTGTCAGTTTGCAAGGCAAGAATAGGACGGTCGAATTGTGTGGTGACATAGGAATAAAAAGCGGTGAGTGTGGCAAGAGCGTCGGACTTGCGACGGAGAGAAAATGTCCACACATAGTGAGAGAAATCATCCAATATCACCAAATAGTATAAGTAACCCGTGTTGCTCGCAACCGGGGACGTCCAAACATCACTATGCAATAATTGAAACGGAAAAGTGGAAATGTTTGTAGACTCGCTAAAGGGAAGACGAACGTGCTTGCCAAGACGGCAAGCCTCACAAGAGTGGTCGTCAACCTTATTACATGAGAAAGAAAAACTCTGAAGAATCTGGCGCATAACGGTGGAGTTGGGATGGCCGAGGCGGGCATGCCAAAGGTCGACACTAGCAGCGAAGGCGGCGGGACGATGGGTGGTGGTGGCGCCGGAGGAATGCACCGGGTAAAGCTCGTCCGGGCTGTCACATCGGTGGAGTACTATCCGTGTACGGGCGTCCTTCACAGAAAAGCCGATATCGTCAAATTCAACAGTAATAAGGTTCTCACGAGCAAGGCGACGAACAGAAACAAGATTGGTAACTAAGTTAGGAGACACAAGAACATTAGACATGTTAACGGGAGTAGAAGTAGAAGGGAAAGACATATGACCGACATGTGTAATGGGAATGGAGGAACCGTTACCAAGGGTGATGTGAGTGGGAGTATGAACAAGAGTGGCGGATGTGAGGTTACCGGGATGAGCAGTCATGTGAGCGGTGGCGCCCGAGTCCATGTACCAGTCACCGCCGCCAACGTAGGAGCTCGGTGATGGGGTGGAGTGCAGAGCAGCGAGAAGGGTCGGGTCCCACGGCGGAGGCACCTGGGGGGGGGGGAGAAACCCTCCGTACGCGGGCGCGGGTGCGGGCGCGGCGTCGTAGCCGCTGTAGGGGGTGGCGTTCTGCGCGGTGAAGAGCGCCTGGTGGCTCGCCGGCTGAGGCCCAAGGGTGCCCGGAGCGGGAGCCCGAGGAACCGGCATCGAGTACGCGTGTACGACACCCGTCCACGGGTTGGTGATGTAAGTCCAGGGTGGGGTGGCCTGCTGTTGCTGCTGACGAGGAGCCCCCCGTGAGCCCGTTTGCGCCCGCCCCTGCGGCGGTTGCCGCGGCGCCCGCCACCCTGTTGCGGCTGCTGGGGGGCAGCGGGTGGGGCGTGGGGCGCGGGCGGGAGGGGGGGTAAAACCCCGGAGGCGCGGGGGCGCCGGCTGGTGATGGGGCGCAGGTACGGGCGGAGCAGCCGGTGGAGGGGCACCGCACGAGGTGCCGGCGGCGAGGGCGTAGTGCTGCACGCGCTTCTTGACCCCCTTCATCCGGCGCTCCTCCAACTGCAAGTATGTCACAAACTTGGGGAAGGAGGGCTCCGGCATGAGGGAGAGGTTGGAGGCGGCGTTACCGAAGTCCTCGTTGAGGCCGACCGTAAGCGTGCTGAGGAGGAGGTCGTCATCAACCTTGGCGCCAATGTCACGGAGCTCATCCGCCAACGTCTTCAGACGGCGGCAGCAGTCATCGATTGACTGATCATCCTGATGATAGTCAAAAAATTCCTTCTGCAAAAACACACGGCGCTGAAGCTTGTTGTCGGTGAAGAGGCCGTTGAGCTTGACCCACAGAGCGCGAGCATCATCACCATCGCTTACGACCGTGTGAAACAGGTCCTTCGAGATGGTGGTGAAGAACCACCGAATGAGCGTGGCGTCGATCGTGGTCCACTCGGAGTCGCCCACCATGATGCGGGAGTCGACGGAGCCGTCAATGTGATCCACGAGGTTGTTCTCGTGGAAGAGTAGCGAGAAGTACGTCTTCCACGCAAAGTACGTGGCGTCGGTGGCATCGAGGACGACGGGGACGCGGTCGTGGATGTTGATGTCGCGGATGTCAGCGGGGTCTGGCCCGACGAAGGGGTTGTAGGAGGAAGAGTCGGTGGAAGTCATAGCAACACAGAGAAGGGAGCGGAGCGGCGCGAGGCAGCTGGCGGCGGCTCGGGCGATCTACGCGCGAGCAAGCAGCCGCGTAAGCAGCAGTGATGCAGCGGGTAACGTAGCGTGCGGGCGACGTAGCGTGCGGGCTAGCGACGTGGAGGGATCGGGATCGGGAAGCTAGCGGCGTGGCGTGGCACGAAGCGAGCGAGCGGTGGTTGGCGGCTAGCGTCCAAGTGGGATTGGGGTTGGCGGCTAGCGGGATGGATACGGCACGGCGCGGCGCGGAACAGGCAGGCGCGGCGCGGGAGAGTGGGTGGGGAGGCGGCGACAGTTGTAGATCGCGGCGGCGGCGGCGACCCGAGGCGGCGGCTAGGGTTAGGCGGAAGCGGGATTAGATCGACTTGTGATAGATACCATGTGGAGAATAATTTGATGTATCGATAATAATTGATCGTGCACTGGGTAAGGGGTGTGACTAGTGTCTTGTTTCCCAAGATACAAGTACATACAGGGGGAGAGAAACACTACAGGTGCGACATACAAAACCCAGACCTACGTGTATATACACATGTTCAACAGATATGTATGATGATTAGTCGATCAAGCACTTGATTTCTAATACTAGCAATTGTGTTTCTGGAACTTCTAATACTACTGGCAGTTTTGTTTCATTATCCAGCATTGAAATTATTTATATGGTGATGGCTGCAGCATAGCCATCATTTGAAGTAGATAATCTACAAGGCTATTTATCATCATATAAGGGTTTCATGTTCCATACTACTGCAAATCATTTGGTGCTGCGGTGCAACTCCGTTCTTGCTCGTAATTATCTAAATTTCTGAACATTGGTGTTCTTCAATACTACTGCGATCCAGTCATTGATGGGAAGGTACATTGATCCATGATATTTCTATTAGAATTATGTGTCCTGCAACTATATTCAAATTACTAGGAGTTAATAATATTCGGAACACCTCGTTATGGAATTACTTTACATGATTATCATGGAATTATCACTTGTTGGAACGTATTTAAGTTATATGCTTAAGGAAGTTGGTCGACTATCAGTGAAATACAATATACTATTTATATTGGAAAGACTACCCGGATAAAGTGATAATCGGAAGGAGCTAGATTGTATAGTTAGATTACAGGCCTAATGTTGATCTACATGATTAAAAGAATTTACACTCTATTATGACGCGTTGCTCACAATCGCGTGCTCCGGGGACATAAGGGGAAAAATCCGTTAACAGACAAATATGATCGTAGTTGATAATTTGATCTGGACTCTATTCCGGAAACTAGTGAAAAAACTAGGAATCTTATATTTGTATAAGAGGTGGTCTCTTTGAAAAAACTCTCTCTCAGAATTTTGGGAAACAGGAACTAATGACATGGTTTGCTAACTGAATACATTATGTATGGTCTTATAACAAGTTTCACATCAATGGAATAACAGGTCATATCATTTTCTAAATGAAGCAAGGAGTTCATCTACAAATGTAAGTGTAAAATATTGTTTGCATTATTATTGTATACATTAACATTGTTTTGTTGTTTGCAATGATAAAATCAGGTTGATGGAAGTGAAAGCTTGGTCATGTTTTAAATTTCATATGAAAGGAATGTTTGAAGCTTCCTATGTTTTGGGAGTGGAAATACATAGGGAATGTTTTGAAACGTTTTTTCTACGGAAAATTGCAAACCTATTAAAGCACCTTTGACGAAGGGAAGACACTCAATGAGGAATTATTTTTTAACTCATGAGGAAAAGGAATGAACAAATGTGGAAGGATAAAAGGGTGGTTAAGGGAATCCCACACATCATGATCATGGAAAGTGCATCACAATGTAACATTTATTCTAGGAATTGTATTAAAAGTAAACACATTGAGGAAGCTATTACTATATTTACGAGATGAGAAATAAATCTAGGTACACATATTCAATTGTTATTTTTTGTACTAATATGGTGCAGGTTCACTGACCGAAGTCAGGAATTTCTTTCAAAACATGGTTACTGATGGAACTTCATCACGTGATTGGATTTGATATTTATTTGGTTTTTGGGAACTTTATTCAAGATGGATATCTTCTATTTGACTCAATGTGGAATTATTCATATTATTGATATATGTGACTGAAAATAACTGATGCGGAATTTCACTTGAGGAAACAAAATACTCAAGGTGCCTATAAAGGTGGAATTACACTCAAGGAAATAATACTCGAGGCGCCGAGGACAGGTGTGCTGGAATAGTTAGGCGGAAACTAAAGGTCTCTAATGATCTTAAGTGTCACAACAAGGAAACATATTGAGGGAAAGTGTCACATTTTTAGTCTGGGTTTTTCAACGTAGTGCTAATATGATTGTTGATCCTTGACTAAGCCTCTTAGTCAGGAGGTATTTGGTAAGCATGTTAAGACTATGGGTTTATGAATATTTGAATGATCGTTTTGGACAAGTGGGAGATGTTGGAATTATGTGTCCTGCAACTATATTCAAATTACTAGGAGTTAATAATATTCGGAATACCTCATTATGGAATTACTTTACATGATTATCATGGAATTATCACTTGTTGGAACATAATTAAGTTATATGCTTAAGGAAGCTGGTTGATTATCAGTGGAATACAATATACTATTTATATTGGAAAGACTACCAGGGTACAGTGATAATCGGAAGGAGCTAGATCGTATAGTTAGATTACAGCCCTAATGTTGATCTACATGATTAGAGGAATTTACACTCTATTATGACGCATCGCTCACAAGCGCGTGCTCCGGGGACATAAGGGGTAGAATCCGTTAACAGACAAATATTTTTGTGGTTGATAATTTGATCTGGACTCTATCCCAAAAACTAGTGAAAAAAACTAGGAATCTTATATTTGTATAAGAGGTGGACTCTTTGGAAAGACAATATAAGAAGGTCCCTACCCTCTAGCCTCAGATATGCGAATTGTGAGCGACACCACGGATAAACGCAGAGGAATAGGGGATAGACCACAAACCCTAAATTTCTAACATTGGCATCTAGAGCGAGGTTCGTCCACCGTACAACTCTGCCGACATGGTCGTCGATGGACACTTTTAATTCGCTCCAAACTCTACCGGAGCGCCGCTCCTAGTCGATGTTGTCCTGCTGCATTCTTTGGCCCGTTGGTCCAGTCGGCTGCATCGAGTGGTCAGGCGGCGCCCCCTTATTGCCTCTTGTCAAGATCTACTCATCGCCGCCGGAAACTTGCAGTCATTCGGAATTCAAAACAAGCCATAACGCGGAATGGCTGCTCCTCGGGAAAACTATGATTGGTGGCATGTTCAAGCCATGATCATGTTGGGGAACGTAGTAATTTCAAAAAAATTCCTACGCACACGCAAGATCATGGTGATGCATAGCAACGAGAGGGGAGAGTGTGTCCACGTACCCTCGTAGATCGAAAGCGGAAGTATTAGCACAACGCGGTTAATGTAGTCGTACGTCTTCACGATATGACCGATCAAGTACCAAACGCACGACACCTCCGAGTTCAGCCCAATGACGTCCCTCTAACTCCGATCCAGCCGAGTGTTGAGGGAGAGTTTCGTCAGCACGACGGTGTGGTGACGATGTTGATGTTCTACCGACACAGGGCTTCGCCTAAGCACCGCTACAGTATTATCGAGGTGGACTATGGTGGAGGGGGGCACTGCACACGGCTAAGAGATGATCAACTCGATCAACTTGTGTGTCTAGAGGTGCCCCCTGCCCCTGTATATAAAGGAGCAAGGGGGGAGGCGGCCGGCCTAGGAGGAGGGCGCGCCAAGGGGGGAGTCCAACTCCCATCGGGAGTAGGACTCCTCCTTTCCTTGTTGGAGTAGGAGTGAAGGAAAGAGGAGGAGAGGGAGAAGGAAAAGGGGGCTGCACCCCTTGTCCAATTCGGACTAGAGGGGGGGGGGGTAGGCCTCCTTCCTTTTGGCCTATCTCCTCTATTCCCGTATGGCCCAATAAAGCCCATATACTCCCCGGCGAATTCCCGTAACTCTCCGGTACTCTGAAAAATACCCGAATCACTCGGAACCTTTCCGAAGTCCGAATATAGTCGTCCAATATATCGATCTTTATGTCTCGACCATTTCGAGACTCCTCGTTATATCCCCGATCTCATCCGGGACTCCGAACTCCTTCGGTACATCAAAACATATAAACTCATAATATAACTGTCATCGTAGCGTTAAGCGTGCGGACCCTACGGGTTCGAGAACTATGTAGACATGACCGAGACACGTCTCTGGTCAATAACCAATAGCGGAACCTGGATGCTCATATTGGTGTTGGGGAACGTAGTCATTTCAAAATTTTCCTATGCACACGCAAGATTATGGTGATGCATAGCAACGAGAGGGGAGAGTATGATCTACGTACCCTTGTAGACCGACATCGGAAGCGTTATGACAATGCGGTTGATGTAGTCGTACGTCTTCACGGCCCGACCGATCAAGCACCGAAACTACGGCACCTCCGAGTTTTAGCACACATTCAGCTCGATGACGATCCCCGGACTCCGATCCAGCAAAGTGTCGGGGAAGAGTTCTGTCAGCACGACAATGTGGTGACGATCTTGATGTTCTACCGTCGCAGGGCTTCGCCTAAGCACTGCTACAATATTATCGAGGAGTATGGTCGAAGGGGGCACCGCACACGGCTAAGAAAACAATCACGTGGATCAACTTGTGTGTCTAGGGGTGCCCCCTGCCCCCGTATATAAAGGAGCAAGGGGAGGAGGCTGGCCGGCCCTAGGGCGCGCCAAGGAGGAGGAGTCCTCCTCCTAGTAGGAGTAGGACTCCCCTCTTTCCTACTCCTACTAGGAGGGGGAAAGGAAGGGGGAGAGGGAGAAGGAAAGGGGGGCGCCGCCCCCCCTCTCCTAGTCCAATTCGGACCAGAGGGGGAGGGGGCGCGCGGCCCACCCTGGCCGCCCCTCTCTCTCTCCACTAAGGCCCATAAGGCCCATTACTTCTCCCGGGGGGTTCCGGTAACCCTCCGGCAATCCGGTTTTCTCCGAAATCACTCGGAACACTTCCGGTGTCCCAATATAGCCGTCCAATATATCAATCTTTATGTATCGACCATTTCGAGACTCCTCGTCGTGTCCTTGATCACATCCGGAAGTCCGAACTAACTTCGGTACATCAAAACTCATAAACTCATAATATAACTGTCATCGAAACCTTAAGCGTGCGGACCCTACGGGTTCGAGAACAATGTAGACATGACCGAGACATGTCTCCGATCAATAACCAATAGCGGAACCTGGATGCTCATATTGGCTCCCACATATTCTACGAAGATCTTTATCGGTCAGACCGCATAACAACATACGTTGTTCCCTTTGTCATCGGTATGTTACTTGCCAGAGATTCGATCGTCGGTATCTCAATACCTAGTTCAATCTCGTTACCGGCAAGTCTCTTTACTCGTTTCTTAATACATCATCTCGCAACTAACTCATTAGTGCAATGCTTGCAAGGCTTATGTGATGTGCATTACCGAGAGGGCCCAGAGATACCTCTCCGACAATCGGAGTGACAAATCTTAATCTCGAAATACGCCAACCCAACATTTACCTTTGGAGACACCTATAGAGCTCCTTTATAATCACCCAGTTATGTTGTGACATTTGGTAGCACACAAAGTGTTCCTCTGGCAAACGGGAGTTGCATAATCTCATAGTCATAGGAACATGTATAAGTCATGAAGAAAGCAATAGCAACATACTAAACGATCGGGTGCTAAGCTAATGGAATGGGTCATGTCAATCACATCATTCTCCTAATAATGTGATCCCGTTAATCAAATGACAACACATGTCTATGGTTAGGAAACATAACCATCTTTGATTAACGAGCTAGTCAAGTAGAGGCATACTAGTGACGTTTAGTTTGTCTATGTATTCACACAAGTATTATGTTTCCAGATAATACAATTCTAGCATGAATAAGAAACATTTATCATGATATAAGGAAATAAAATAATAACATTATGATTGCCTCTAGGGCATATTTCCTTCAGTCTCCCACTTGCACTAGAGTCAATAATCTAGATTACACAGTAATGATTCTAACACCCATGGAGCTTTGGTGCTGATCATGTTTTGCTCGTGGAAGAGGCTTAGTCAATGGGTCTGCAACATTCAGATCCGTATGTATCTGGCAAATCTCTATGTCTCCCACCTGGACTAGATCCCGGATGGAATTGAAGCGTCTCTTGATGTGCTTGGTTCTCTTGTGAAATCTGGATTCTTTGCCAAGGCAATTGCACCAGTATTGTCACAAAAGATTTTCATTGGACCCGATGCACTAGGTATGACACCTAGATCGGATATGAACCCTTCATCCAGACTCCTTCGTTTGCTGCTTCCGAAGCAGCTATGTACTCCGCTTCACATGTAGATCCCGCCACAACACTTTGTTTAGAACTGCACCAACTGACAGCTCCACCGTTTAATGTAAACACGTATCCGGTTTGCGATTTAGAATCATCCGGATCAGTGTCAAAGCTTGCATCAACGTAACCATTTACGATGAGCTCTTTGTCACCTCCATATATGAGAAACATATCCTTAGTCCTTTTCAGGTATTTCAGGATGTTCTTGACTGCTGTCCAGTGATCCACTCCTGGATTACTTTGGTACCTCCCTGCTAGACTTATAGCAAGACACACATCAGGTTTGGTACACAACATTGCATACATGATAGAGCCTATGGCTGAAGCATAGGGAACATCTTTCATTTTCTCTTTATCTTCTGCATTGGTCGGGCATTGAGTCTTACTCAATTTCACACCTTGTAACACAGGCAAGAATCCTTTCTTTGCTTGATCCATTTTGAACTTCTTCAAAATTTTATCAAGGTATGTGCTTTGTGAAAGTCCAATTAAGCGTCTTGATCTATCTCTATAGATCTTAATGCCCAATATGTAAGCAGCTTCACCGAGGTCTTTCATTAAAAACTCTTATTCAAGTATCCCTTTATGCTATCCAGAAATTCTATATCATTTCCAATTAGTAATATGTCATCTACATATAATATCAGAAATGCTACAGAGCTCCCACTCACTTTCTTGTAAATACAGGCTTCTCCAAAAGTCTGTACAAAACCAAATGCTTTGATCACACTATCAAAGCGTTTATTCCAACTCCGAGAGGCTTGCACCAGTCCATAAATGGATCGCTGGAGCTTGCACACTTTGTTAGCTCCCTTTGGATCGACAAAACCTTTCGGCTGCATCATATACAACTCTTCTTCCAGAAATTCATTCAGGAATGCAGTTTTGACATCCATTTGCCAAATTTCATAATCATAAAATGCGGCAATTGCTAACATGATTCGGACAGACTTAAGCATCGCTACAGGTGAGAAGGTCTCATCGTAGTCAATCCCTTGAACTTGTCGAAAACCTTTTGCGACAAGTCGAGATTTGTAGACAGTAACATTACCGTCAGCGTCAGTCTTCTTCTTGAAGATCCATTTATTCTCAATTGCTTGCCGATCTTTGGGCAAGTCAACCAAAGTCCACACTTTGTTCTCATACATAGATCCCATCTCAGATTTCATGGCTTCAAGCCATTTTGCGGAATCTGGGCTCACCATCGCTTCTCCATAGTTCGTAGGTTCATCATGATCTAGTAGCATGACTTCCAGAACAGGATTACCGTACCACTCTGGTGCGGATCTTACTTTGGTTGATCTACGAGGTTCAGTAATATCTTGCTCTGAAGTTTCATGATCATCGTCATTAGCTTCCTCACTAATTGGTGTAGGTGTCAAAGAAACCGGTTTCTGTGATGTACTACTTTCCAATAAGGGAGCAGGTACAGTTACCTCATCAAGTTCTACTTTCCTCCCACTCACTTCTTTCTAGAGAAACTCCTTCTCTAGAAAGTTTCTGAATTTAGCAACAAAAGTCTTGCCTTCAGATCTGTGATAGAAGGTGTATCCAATAGTTTCCTTTGGATATCCTATGAAGACACATTTCTCCGATTTGGGTTCGAGCTTATCAGGTTGAAGTTTTTTCACATAAGCATCGCAGCCCCAAACTTTCAGAAACGACAACTTTGGTTTCTTGCCAAACCACAGTTCATAAGGCGTCGTCTCAACGGATTTTGATGGTGCCCTATTTAACGTGAATGCGGCCGTCTCTAGAGCATAACCCCAAAACAATAGCGGTAAATAAGTAAGAGACATCATAGATCGCACCATATCTAGTAAAGTACGATTACGACGTTCGGACACATCATTACGCTGTGGTGTTCCGGGTGGCGTGAGTTGCGAAACTATTCCGCATTGTTTCAAATGTACACCAAACTTGTAACTCAAATATTCTCCTCCACGATCAGATCGTAGGAATTTTATTTTCTTGTTACGATGATTTTCAACTTCACTCTGAAATTCTTTGAACTTTTCAAATGTTTCAGACTTATGTTTCATTAAGTAGATATACCCATATCTGCTTAAGTCATCTATGAAGGTGAGAAAATAACGATATCCACCACGAGCCTCAATATTCATCGGACCACATGTTGGGGAACGTAGCATAAATTCAAAATTTTCCTACGTGTCACCAAGATCAATCTATGGTGTCATCTAGCAACGAGGGAGGAGTGGATCTACATACCCTTGTAGATCGCGCGCGGAAGCGTTCAAGAGAACGGGGTTGATGGAGTCGTACTCGTCGTGATTCAAATCACCGATGATCCTAGTGCCGAACGGACGGCACCTCCGCGTTCAACACACGTACGGATCGGAGACGTCTCCCACGCCTTGATCCAGCAAGGAGGAGGGAGAGGTTGATGGAGATCCAGCAGCACGACGGCGTGGTGGAAGTAGCGGGATTCCAACAGGGCTTCGCCAAGCGCTGCGGGAGGAGGGAGTTGTGTCACGGGAGGGAGAGGGAGGCGCCAGGGCTCAGGTATGTTTGCTCCTCCTTTTCCCCACTATATATAGGGCCAAGGGAGAGGGGGGGTGCAGCCCTTGACCCTTCCTCCAAGGAAGGGTGCGGCCAAAGGGGGGGAGGAGTCCATCCTCCCCAAGGCACCTCGGAGGTGCCTTCCCCTTTTAGGACTCTCCCCTTTTTTTCTTCTCTTGGCGCATGGGCCTCTTGGGGCTGGTGCCCTTGGCCCATATAGGCCAAGGCACACCCCCTACAGCCCATGTGGCCCCCCGGGGCAGGTGGCCCCACCCGGTGGACCCCCGGGACCCTTCCGGTGGCCCCGGTACAATACCGGTGACCCCGAAACTTGTCCCGATGGCCGAAATAGCACTTCCTATATATAATTCTTTACCTCCGGACCATTCCGGAACTCCTCGTGACGTCCGGGATCTCATCCGGGACTCCGAACAACTTTCAGGTTACCGCATACTAATATCTCTATAACCCTAGCGTCACCGAACCTTAAGTGTGTAGACCCTACGGGTTCGGGAGACATGCAGACATGACCGAGACGTTCTCCGGTCAATAACCAACAGCGGGATCTGGATACCCGTGTTGGCTCCCACATGTTCCACGATGATCTCATCGGATGAACCACGATGTCAAGGACTTAATCAATCCCGTATACAATTCCCTTTGTCTAGCGGTATTATACTTGCCCGAGATTCGATCGTCGGTATACCGATACCTTGTTCAATCTCGTTACCGGCAAGTCTCTTTACTCGTTCTGTAACACATCATCCCGTGATCAACTCCTTGATCACATTGTGCACATTATGATGATGTCCTACCGAGTGGGCCCAGAGATACCTCTCCGCTTACACAGAGTGACAAATCCCAGTCTCGATTCGTGCCAACCCAACAGACACTTTCGGAGATACCTGTAGTGTACCTTTATAGCCACCCAGTTACGTTGTGACGTTTGGCACACCCAAAGCACTCCTACGGTATCCGGGAGTTGCACAATCTCATGGTATAAGGAAATGATACTTGACATTAGAAAAGCTTTAGCATACGAACTACACGATCTTTGTGCTAGGCTTAGGATTGGGTCTTGTCCATCACATCATTCTCCTAATGATGTGATCCCGTTATCAACGACATCCAATGTCCATGGTTAGGAAACCGTAACCATCTATTGATCAACGAGCTAGTCAACTAGAGGCTTACTAGGGACATGGTGTTGTCTATGTATCCACACATGTATCTGAGTTTCCTATCAATACAATTATAGCATGGATAATAAACGATTATCATGAACAAGGAAATATAATAATAACTAATTTATTATTGCCTCTAGGGCATATTTCCAACAGTCTCCCACTTGCACTAGAGTCAATAATCTAGTTCACATCGCCATGTGATTAACACTCACAGGTCACATCGCCATGTAACCAACATCCAAAGAGTTTACTAGAGTCAATAATCTAGTTCACATCACTATGTGATTAACACTCAATGAGTTCTGGGTTTGATCATGTTGCTTGTGAGAGAGGTTTTAGTCAACGGGTCTGAACCTTTCAGATCCGTGTGGTCTTTACAAATCTCTATGTCATCTCCTAGATGTAGCTACCATGCTCTATTTGGAGCTATTCCAAATATCTGTTCTACTATACGAATCCAGTTTACTACTCAGAATAATCTGGATTAGTGTCGAAGCTTGCATCGGCGTAACCCTTTACGACGAACTCTTTTACCACCTCCATAATCGAGAAAATTCCTTAGTCCACTAGTTACTAAGGATAACTTTGACCGCTGTCCTGTGATCCATTCTTGGATCACTTTTGCACCCCTTGACTGACTCATGGCAAGGCACACTTCAGGTGCGGTACACAACATAGCATACTGTAGAGCCTATGTCTTAAGCATAGGGGACGACCTTCGTCCTTTCTCTCTATTCTGCCATGGTCGAGCTTTAAGTCTTAACTTCATACCGTACAACTCAGGCAAGAACTCCTTTGACTGATCCATCTTGAACACCTTCAAGATCATGTCAAGGTATGTGCTCATTTGAAAGTTCCATTAAGCGTTTTGATCTATCCTTATAGATCTTGATGCTCAATGCTCAAGCAGCTTAATCCAGGCTTTCCATTGAAAACACTTTCCAAATAACCCTATATGCTTTCCAGAAATTCTACGTCATTTCTGATCCATAATATGTCAACAACATATACTCATCAGAAATTCTATAGTGCTCCCACTCACTTCTTTGGAAATACAAGTTTCTCATAAACTTTGTATACACCCAAAATCTTTGATCATCTCATCAAAGCATACATCCCAACTCCGAGATGCTTACTCCAGTCCTTAGAAGGATTGCTGGAGCTTTGCATACTTATTAGCATCTTTCAGGATTGACAAAACCTTCCGGTTGTATCACATACAACCTTTCCTCAAGAAAATCATCGAGGAAACAATGTTTTGATATCCTATCTGCAAGATTTCATAAATAATGCAGTAATCGCTAATATAATTCCAACAGACTCTTAGCATCGCTACGAGTGAGAAAGTCTCATCATAGTCAACTCCTTGAACTTGTCGGAAAACATCTTAATGACAAGTCGAGCTTTCTTGATGGTGATACTTACCATCATTGTCCGTCTTCCTTTTAAAATCCATCTGTACTCAATAGCCTTACGACCATCGAGCCGTTCTGCCAAAGTCTACACTTTGTTTTCATACATGGATCCTCTCTCGGATTTTATGGCCTCGAGCCATTTATCGGAATATGGGCCCACCATCGCTTCTCCATAGCTCGTAGGTTCATTGTTGTCTAGCAACATGACTTCCAAGACAAGATTACGTACCACTCTGAAGTAGTACGCATCCTTGTCATCCTACGAGGTTTGGTAGTGACTTGATCTGAAGTTTCATGATCACTATCATAAGCTTCCACTTCAATTGGTGTAGGTGCCACAGGAACAACTCCATGTGCCCTGTCACACACTAGTTGAAGAGACGGTTCAATAACCTCATCAAGTCTCCACCATCCTCCCACTCAATTCTTTCGAGAGAAACTTTTCCTCGTGAAAGGACCCGATTCTAGAAACAATCCCTTATTGCTTTCGGATCTGAGACAGGAGGTATACCCAACTGTTTTGGGTGTCCTATGAAGATGCATTTATCCGCTTTGGGTTCGAGCTTATCAGCCTGAAACTTTTTCACATAAGCGTCGCAGCCCCAAACCTTTAAGAAATGACAGCTTAGGTTTCTCTAAACCATAGTTCATACGGTGTCATATCATCGGAATTACGTGGTGCCCTATTTAAAGTGAATGTGGTTGTCTCTAATGCCTAACCCATAAACTATCGTGGTAATTCGATAAGAAACATCATGGTATGCATCATATCCAATAGGGTGCAGTTATGATGTTCGGACACACCATCACACTATGGTGTTCCAGGCTGTATTAGTTGTGAAACAATTTCCACAATGTCTTAATTCTGTGCCAAACTCGCAATTCAGATATTCATCTCTATGATCATATCATAGATCTTTTATCCTCTTGTCACGACGATCTTTCAACTTCACCCTGAACTTACTTGAACCTTTCAATAATTCAGACTCGTGATTCATCAAGCAAATATACTCAACATCTACTCAAATCATCTGTGAAGTAAGAACATAACGATATCCACTACATGCCTCAGCACTCATTGGACTGCACACATCAAAATGTATTACTTCCAACAAGTTGCTTTCTAGTTCCATTTTACTGAAACCGAGGCTTTCAGTCATCTTGCCCATGTGGTATGTTTTGCATGTCTCAAGTGATTCAAGATCAAGTGAGTTCAAACGGTCCATTTGCATGGAGTTTCTTCATGCATATACACCAATAGACATGGTCCGCATGTCTCAAACTTTTCAAAAATGAGTGAGCCCAAAGATCCATCAACATGGAGCTTCTTCATGCGTTTTATACCGATATGACTTACGTGGCAGTGCCACAAGTAGGTGGTACTATCATTACTATCTTTTGGCATGAACATGTGTATCACTACGATCGAGATTCCATAAACCATTCATTTTAGGTGTAAGACCATTGAAGGTATTATTCAAATAAACAGAGTAACCGTTATTCTCCTTAAATGAATAACCGTATTGCGATAGACATAATCCAATCATGTCTATGCTCAACGCAAGCACCAATCTCGATGGTAGAGGGAGCGTACGATATTTGATCAACCTTGGAAATACTTCCAACACATATCGTCATCTCACCTTTCAGCTAGTCTCCGCTTATTCCGTAGCCTTTTGTTTCGAGTTACTAACACTTAGTAACCGAACCGGTATCTAATACCCTGGTGCTACTAGGAGTACTAGTAAAGTACACATTAACATAATGTATATCCAATATACTTCTATCGACAGCCTTCTCATCTACCAAGTATCTAGGGTAATTCTACTCCAGTGGTTGTTCCCCTTATTACAGAAGCACTTAGTCTCGGGTTTGGGTTCAACCTTGGGTTTCTTCACTAGAGCAGCAGCTGATTTGCCGTTTCATGAAGTATCCCTTCTTTCCCTTGCCCTTCTTGAAACTAGTGGTTTTACCAACCATCAACAATTGATGCTCCTTCTTGATTTCTACTTTTGCGGTGTCAAACATCGCGAATATCTCAAGGATCATCATATATGTCCCCGATATATTATAGTTCATCACGAAGCTCTAGCAGCTTGGTGGTAATGACTTCGGAGAAACATCACTATCTTATCTGGAAGATCAACTCCCACTCGATTCAAGCGATTGTTGTACTCAGACAATCTGAGCACAAGTTCAACAATTGAGCTTTTCTCCCTTAGTTTGCAGGCTAAGAAAATCGTGGGAGGTCTTATACCTCTTGACGTGGGCACGAGCCTGAAATCCCAATTTCAGCCCTCGAAACATCTCATATGTTTCGCGACGTTTCAAAACGTTTTCGGTGCCTCAATTCTAAACCGTTTAACTGAACTATCACGTAGTTATCAAAACTGTGTATGTCAGATGTTCGCAACATCCACAGATAACGTTCGAGGTTCAGCACACTGAGCGGTGCATTAAGGACATCAGCCTTCTATGAAGCAATGAGGACAATCCTCAGTTTACGGACCTAGTCCGCATAATTGCTACTATCAACTTTCAACTAAATTTTCTCTAGGAACATATCTAAACAGTAGAACTGAAGCGCGAGCTACGACATGATTTGTAAAGATCTTTTGACTATGTTCAGGATAATTAAGTTCATCTTATGAACTCCCACTCAGATAGACATCCCTCTAGTCATCTAAGTGATTACATGATCCGAGTCAACTAGGCCGTGTCCGATCATCACGTGAGACAGACTAGCCAACGTCGGTGAACATCTTCATGTTGATCGTATCTTCTATACGACTCATGCTCGACCTTTCGGTCTTCTGTGTTCCGAGGCCATGTCTATGCACATGCTAGGCTCGTCAAGTTAACCCTAAGTGTTTTGCATGTGTAAAACTGTCTTACACCCGTTGTATGTGAACGTAAGGATCTATCACACCCGATCATCACGTGGTGCTTCGAAACGACGAACTTTAGCAACGGTGCACAGTTAGGGGAGAACACTTCTTGAAATTTTAGTGAGGGATCATCTTATTTACTACCGTCGTTCTAAGCAAATAAGATGTATAAACATGATAAACATCACATCTAATCAAATAATAGTGACATGATATGGCCAATATCATATAGCTCCTTTGATCTCCATCTTGGGGCTCCATGATCATCTATTACAAGAACATGATCAATCTCATACATCACATATATCATTCATCACATCCTTTTGGCCATATCACATCACATAGCATACCCTACAAAAACAAGTTAGACGTCCTCTAATTGTTGTTTGCATGTTTTACGTGGCTGCTATGGGTTTCGAGCAAGAACGTTTCTTACCTACGCAAAACCACAACGTGATATGCCAATTGCTATTTACCCTTCATAAGGACCCTTTTCATCGAATCCGATCCGACTAAAGTAGGAGAGACAGACACCCGCTAGCCACCTTATGCAACTAGTGCATATCAGTCGGTGGAACCAGTCTCACGTAAGAGTACGTGTAAGGTCGGTCCGGGCCGCTTCATCCCACGATGCCACCGAATCAAGATAATACTAGTAACGGCAAGCATATTGAACAAAATCAACGCCCACAACTACTTTGTGTTCTACTCGTGCATAGAAACTACGCATAAACCTGGCTCTGATACCACTGTTGGGGAACGTAGCATAAATTCAAAATTTTCCTACGTGTCACCAAGATCAATCTATGGTGTCATCTAGCAACGAGGGAGGAGTGGATCTACATACCCTTGTAGATCGCGCGCGGAAGCGTTCAAGAGAACGGGGTTGATGGAGTCGTACTCGTCGTGATTCAAATCACCGATGATCCTAGCGCCGAACGGACGGCACCTCCACGTTCAACACACGTACGGAGCGGAGACGTCTCCCACGCCTTGATCCAGCAAGGAGGAGGGAGAGGTTGATGGAGATCCAGCAGCACGACGGCGTGGTGGAAGTAGCGGGGTTCCAACAGGGCTTCGCCAAGCGCTGCGGGAGGAGGGAGTTGTGTCACGGGAGGGAGAGGGAGGCGCCAGGGCTCAGGTATGTTTGCTCCTCCTTTTCCCCACTATATATAGGGCCAAGGGAGAGGGGGGGGGCGCAGCCCTTGACCCTTCCTCCAAGGAAGGGTGCGGCCAAAGGGGGGGGAGGAGTCCATCCTCCCCAAGGCACCTCGGAGGTGCCTTCCCCTTTTAGGACTCTCCCCTTTTTTTCTTCTCTTGGCGCATGGGCCTCTTGGGGCTGGTGCCCTTGGCCCATATAGGCCAAGGCACACCCCCTACAGCCCATGTGGCCCCCCGGGGCAGGTGGCCCCACCCGGTGGACCCCCGGGACCCTTCCGGTGGTCCCGGTACAATACCGGTGACCCCGAAACTTGTCCCGATGGCCGAAATAGCACTTCCTATATATAATTCTTTACCTCTGGACCATTCCGGAACTCCTCGTGACATCCGGGACTCCGAACAACTTTCGGGTTACCGCATACTAATATCTCTATAACCCTAGCATCACCGAACCTTAAGTGTGTAGACCCTACGGGTTCGGGAGACATGCAGACATGACCGAGACGTTCTCCGGTCAATAACCAACAGCGGGATTTGGATACCCATGTTGGCTCCCACATGTTCCACGATGATCTCATCGGATGAACCACGATGTCAAGGACTTAATCAATCCCATATACAATTCCCTTTGTCTAGTGGTATTATACTTGCCCGAGATTCGATCGTCGGTATACCGATACCTTGTTCAATATCGTTACCGGCAAGTCTCTTTACTCGTTCTGTAACACATCATCCCGTGATCAACTCCTTGATCACATTGTGCACATTATGATGATGTCCTACCGAGTGGGCCCAGAGATACCTCTCCGCTTACACGGAGTGACAAATCCCAGTCTCGATTCGTGCCAACCCAATAGACACTTTTGGAGATACCTGTAGTGTACCTTTATAGCCACCCAGTTACGTTGTGACGTTTGGCACACCCAAAGCACTCCTACGGTATCCGGGAGTTGCACAATCTCATGGTCTAAGGAAATGATACTTGACATTAGAAAAGCTTTAGCATACGAACTACACGATCTTTGTGCTAGGCTTAGGATTGGGTCTTGTCCATCACATCATTCTCCTAATGATGTGATCCCGTTATCAACGACATCCAATGTCCATGGTTAGGAAACCGTAACCATCTATTGATCAACGAGCTAGTCAACTAGAGGCTTACTAGGGACATGGTGTTGTCTATGTATCCACACATGTATCTGAGTTTCCTATCAATACAATTATAGCATGGATAATAAACGATTATCATGAACAAGGAAATATAATAATAACTAATTTATTATTGCCTCTAGGGCATATTTCCAACACCACATACATCTGTATGTATGATTTCCAACAAATCTATTGCTCTCTCCATAGTATCGGAGAACGTTGTTTTTGTCATCTTACCCATAAGGCACGGTTCGCAAGTACCAAGTGATTCATAATCAAGTGGTTCCAAAAGTCCATCAGTATGGAGTTTCTTTATGCGTTTTATACCGATATGACCTAAACGGCAGTGCCACAAATAAGTTGCACTATCATTATCAACTCTGCATCTTTTGGCTTCAACATTATGAATATGTGTATCACTACTATCGAGATTTAATAAGAATAGACCATTCTTCATGGGTGCATGACCATAAAAGATTTTACTCATATAAATAGAACAACCATTATTCTCTGATTTAAATGAATAACCGTCTCGCATTAAACAAGATCCAGATATAATGTTCATGCTCAATGCTGGCACCAAATAACAATTATTTAGGTCTAATATTAATCCCGAAGGTAGATGTAGAGGTAGCGTGCCGACCGCGATCACATCGACTTTGGAACCATTTCCCACGTGCATCGTCACCTCATCCTTAGCCAATCTTCTCTTAATCCGTAGTCCCTGTTTCGAGTTGCAAATGTTAGCAACAGAACCAGTATCAAATACCCAGGTGCTACTGCGAGCATTAGTAAGGTAGACATCAATAACATGTATATCACATATACCTTTGTTCACCTTGCCATCCTTCTTATCCGCCAAATACTTGGGGCAGTTCCGCTTCCAGTGACCAGTCTGCTTGCAGTAGAAGCACTCAGTTTCAGGCTTAGGTCCAGATTTGGGTTTCTTCTCTTGAGCAACAACTTGCTTGCTGTTCTTTTTGAAGTTCCCCTTCTTCTTCCCTTTGCCCTTTTTCTTGAAACTAGTGGTCTTGTTGACCATCAACACTTGATGCTCCTTCTTGATTTCTACCTCCGCAGCTTTCAGCATTGCGAAGAGCTCGGGAATAGTCTTATTCATCCCTTGCATATTATAGTTCATCACGAAGCTCTTGTAGCTAGGTGGCAGTGATTGGAGAATTCTGTCAATGACGCAATCATCTGCAAGATTAACTCCCAATTGAATCAAGTGATTATTATACCCAGACATTTTGAGTATATGCTCACTGACAGAACTGTTCTCCTCCATCTTGCAGCTATAGAACTTATTGAAGACTTCATATCTCTCAATCCGGGCATTTGCTTGAAATATTAACTTCAACTCCTGGAACATCTCATATGCTCCATGACGTTCAAAACGTCGTTGAAGTCCCGATTCTAAGCCGTAAAGCATGGCACACTAAACTATTGAGTAGTCATCAGCTTTGCTCTGCCAGACGTTCATAACATCTGATGTTGCTCCAACAGCAGGCCTGGCACCCAGTGGTGCTTCCAGGACGTAATTCTTCTATGCAGCAATGAGGATAATCCTCAAGTTACAGACCCAGTCCGTGTAATTACTACCATCATCTTTCAACTTTGCTTTCTCAAGGAATGCATTAAAATTCAACGGAACAACAGCACGGGCCATCTATCTACAATCAAACATAAACAAGCAAGATACTATCAGGTACTAAGTTCATGATAAATTTAAGTTTAATTAATCATATTACTAAAGAACTCCCACTTAGATAGACATCCCTCTAATCCTCTAAGTGATCACGTGATCCAAATCAACTAAACCATGTCCGATCATCACGTGAGATGGAGTAGTTTCATTGGTGAAGATCACTATGTTGATCATATCTACTATATGATTCACGCTCGACCTTTCGGTCTCCGTGTTCCGAGGCCATATCTGTATATACTTGGCTCGTCAAGTATAACCTGAGTATTCCGCGTGTGCAACTGTTTTGCACCCGTTGTATTTGAACGTAGAGCCTATCACACCCGATCATCACGTGGTGTCTCAGCATGAAGAACTTTTGCAACGGTGCATACTCAGGGAGAACACTTCTTGATAATTAGTGAGAGATCATCTTAAAATGCTACCGTCAAACAAAGCAAGATAAGATGCATAAAAGATAAACATCACATGCAATCAATATAAGTGATATGATATGGCCATCATCATCTTGTGCTTGTGATCTCCATCTTCGAAGCACCGTCATCATCACCATCGTCACCGGCGCAACACCTTGATCACCATCGTAGCATCATTGTCGTCTCGCCAATCTTATGCTTCCACGACTATCGCTACCACTTAGTGATAAAGTAAAGCATTACAGCGCAGTTGCATTGCATACAATAAAGCGACAACCATATGGCTCCTGCCAGTTGTCGATAACTCGGTTACAGAACATGATCATCTCATACAATAAAAATTAGCATCATGTCTTGACCATATCACATCACAACATGCCCTGCAAAAACAAGTTAGACGTCCTCTACTTTGTTGTTGCAAGTTTTACGTGGCTGCTACAGGCTTAAGCAAGACCTAATCTTACCTACGCATCAAAACCACAACGATAGTTTGTTAAGTTGGTGCTATTTTAACCTTCGCAAGGACCGGGCGTAGCCACACTCGGTTCAACTAAAGTTGGAGAAACTGACACCCGCTAGCCACCTTTGTGCAAAGCACGTTGGGAGAACCGGTCTCGCGTAAGCGTACGCGTAATGTCGGTCCAGGCCGCTTCGTCCAACAATACCGCCGAACCAAAGTATGACATGCTGGTAAGCAGTATGACTTATATCGCCCACAACTCACTTGTGTTCTACTCGTGCATATAACATCAACACATAAAACCTAGGCTTTGATACCACTGTTGGGGAACGTAGTAATTTCAAAATTTTCCTATGCAAACGCAAGATCATGGTGATGCATAGCAACGAGAGGGGAGAGTGTGATCTACGTACCCTTGTAGACCAACAGCGGAAGCGTTATGACAATGCGGTTGATGTAGTCGTACGTCTTCACGGCCCGACCGATCAAGCACCGAAACTACGGCACCTCCGAGTTTTAGCACACGTTCAGCTCGATGACGATCCCCGGACTCCGATCCAGCAAAGTGTCGGGGAAGAGTTCCATCAGCACGACGGCGTGGTGACAATCTTGATGTTCTACCGTCGCAGGGCTTCGCCTAAGCACTGCTACAATATTATCGAGGAGTATGGTGGAAGGGGGCACCGCACACGGCTAAGAAAACGATCATGTGGATCAACTTGTGTGTCTAGGGGTGCCCCTGCCCCCGTATATAAAGGAGCAAGGGGAGGAGGCTGGCCGGCCCTAGGGCGCGCCAAGGAGGAGGAGTCCTCCTCCTAGTAGGAGTAGGACTCCCCTCTTTCCTACTCCTACTAGGAGGGGGAAAGGAAGGGGGAGAGGGAGAAGGAAAGGGGGCGCCGCCCCCCCTCTCCTAGTCCAATTCAGTCCAGAGGGGGAGGGGGCGCGCGGCCCACCCTGGCTGCCCCTCTCTCTCTCCACTAAGGCCCATAAGGCCCATTACTTCTCCCGGGGGGTTCCGGTAACCCTCCAACAATCCGGTTTTCTCCGAAATCACTCGGAACACTTCCGGTGTCCGAATATAGCCGTCCAATATATCAATCTTTATGTATCGACCATTTCGAAACTCCTCGTCATGTCCGTGATCACATCCGGGACTTCGAACTAACTTAGGTACATCAAAACTCATAAACTCATAATATCACTGTCATCGAAACCTTAAGTGTGCGGACCCTACGGGTTTGAGAACAATGTAGACATGACCGAGACATGTCTCCGGTCAATAACCAATAGCGGAACCTGGATGCTCATATTGGCTCCCACATATTCTACGAAGATCTTTATCGGTCAGACCGCATAACAACATATGTTGTTCCCTTTGTCATCGGTATGTTACTTGCCCGAGATTCGATCGTCGGTATCTCAATACCTAGTTCAATCTCGTTACCGGCAAGTCTCTTTACTCATTTCGTAATACATCATCTTGCAACTAACTTATTAGTTGCAATGCTTGCAAGGCTTATGTGATGTGCATTACCGAGAGGGCCCAGAGATACCTCTCCGACAATCGGAGTGACAAATCCTAATCTCGAAATACGCCAACCCAACATTTACCTTTTGGAGACACCTGTAGAGCTCCTTTATAATCACCCAGTTACGTTGTGACGTTTGGTAGCAGACAAAGTGTTCCTCCGGCAAACAGGAATTGCATAATCTCATAGTCATAGGAACATGTATAAGTCATGAAGAAAGCAATAGCAACATACTAAATGATCGGGTGCTAAGCTAATGGAATGGGTCATGTCAATCACATCATTCTCCTAATAATGTGATCCCGTTAATCAAATGATAACACATGTCTATGGTTAGGAAACATAACCATCTTTGATTAACGAGCTAGTCAAGTAGAGGCATACTAGTGACGTTTAGTTTGTCTATGTATTCACACAAGTATTATGTTTCCGGATAATACAATTCTAGCATGAATAATAAACATTTATCATGATATAAGAAATAAAATAATAACATTATTATTGCCTCTATTGCATATTTCCTTCAATTGGCTCCCACATATTCTACAAAGATCTTTATCGGTCAAACCGCATAACAACATACGTTGTTCCCTTTGTCATCGGTGTGTTACTTGCCCGAGATTAGATCGTCGGTGTCTCAATACCTAGTTCAATCTCGTTACCGGCAAGTCTCTTTACTCGTTCCGTAATACATTATCCCGCAACTAACTCATTAGTTGCAATGCTTGCAAGGCTTAAGTGATGTGTATTACCGAGTGGGCCCAGAGATACCTCTCCGACAATCAGAGTGACAAATCCTAATCTCAAAATACGCCAACCCAACAAGTACCTTCAGAGACACCTGTAGAGCACCTTTATAATCACCCAGTTACGTTGTGACGTTTGGTAGCACACAAAGTGTTCCTCCGGTAAACGGGAGTTGCATAATCTCATAGTCATAGGAACATATATAAGTCATGAAGAAAGAAATAGCAAAAAACTAAACGATCAATTGCTAAGCTAACAGAATGGGTCAAGTCAATCACATCATTCTCCTAATGATGTGATCCCGTTAATCAAATGACAATTCTTTGTCTATGGCTAGGAAACATAATCATCTTTGATCAACAAGCTAGTCAAGTAGAGGCATACTAGTGACACTCTGTTTGTCTATGTATTCACACATGTATCATGTTTCTGGTTAATACAATTCTAGCATGAATAATAAACATTTATCATGATATAAGGAAAAAAATAATAACTTTATTATTTCCTCTAGGGCATATTTCCTTCAGTCTCCCACTTGCACTATAGTCAATAATCTAGTTCACATCGCCATGTGATTTAACATCAATAGTTCACATCACCATGTGATTAACAACCATAGTTCACATCGTCATGTGACCAACACCCAAAGGGTTTACTAGAGTCAATAATCTAGTTCACATCGCTATGTGATTAATACCCAAAGAGTACTAAGGTGTGATCATGTTTTGCTTGTGAGGGAAGTTTAGTCAACGGGTCTGCCACATTCAGATCCGTATGTATTTTGCAAATTTCTATGTCAACAATGCTCTACACAGAGCTACTCTAGCTAATTGCTCCCACTTTCAATATGTATCCAGATTGAGACTTTGAGTCATCTGGATCAGTGTCAAAACTTGCATCGACGTAACCCTTTACGATGAACCTTTTGTCACCTCCATAATCGAGAAACATACCCTTATTCCACTAAGGATAATTTTGACCAATGTCCAATGATCTACTCCTAGATCACTATTGTACTCCCTTGCCAAACACAGGGCAGGGTATAAAATAGGTCTGGTACACAACATGGTATACTTTATAGAACCTATGGCTGAGGCATAGGGAATGACTTTCATTCTCTCTCTATCTTCTGCCGTGGTCGGGTTTTGAGTCTTACTCAGTTTCACACCTTGTAACACAGGCAAGAACTCTTTCTTTGACTGTTCCATTTTGAACTACTTCAAAATCTTGTCAAGGTATGTACTCATTGAAAAACTTATCAAGCGTCTTGATCTATCTCTATAGATCTTGATGCTCAATATGTAAGCAGCTTCACCGAGGTCTTTCTTTGAAAAACTCCTTTCAAACATTCCTTTATGCTTTGCAGAATAATTCTACATTATCTCCGATCAACAATATGTCATTCACATATACTTATCAGAAATGTTGTAGTGCTCCCACTCACTGTCTTGTAAATACAGGCTTCACCGCAAGTCTGTATAAAACTATATGCTTTGATCAACTTATCAAAGCGTATATTCCAACTCCGAGATGCTTGCACCAGTCCATAGATGGATCGCTAGAGCTTGCATATTTTGTTAGTACCTTTAGGATTGACAAAACCTTCTGGTTGCATCATATACAACTCTTCTTTAATAAATCCATTAAAGAATGCAGTTTTGTTTATCCATTTGCCAAATTTCATAAAATGCGGCAATTGCTAACATGATTCGGACAGACTTAAGCATAGATACGAGTGAGAAACTCTCATCGTAGTCAACACCTTGAACTTGTCAAAAACCTTTTTGCGACAATTCTAGCTTTGTAGATAGTAACACTACTATCAGCGTCCATCTTCCTCTTGAAGATCCATTTAATCTCAATGGCTCGCCGATCATTGGGCAATCAATCAAAGTCCATACTTTGTTCTCATACATGGATCTCATCTCAGATTTCATGGCCTCAAGCCATTTCGCGGAATCTGGGCTCATCATCGCTTCCTCATAGTTCGTAGGTTCATCATGGTCAAGTAACATGACCTCCAGAACAGGATTACCGTACCACTCTGGTGCATATCTCACTCTATTTTACCTACGAGGTTCGGTAGTAACTTGATCTGAAGTTACATGATCATCATCATAAAGCTTCCTCACTAATTGGTGTAGTAGTCACAGGAACAAATTTCTGTGATGAACTACTTTCCAATAAGGGAGCAGGTACAGTTACCTCATCAAGTTCTACTTTCCTCCCAGTCACTTCTTTCGAGAGAAACTCCTTCTCTAGAAAGGATCCATTCTCAGCAACGAATATCTTGCCTTCGGATTTGTGATAGAAGGTGTACCCAACATTTTCTTTTGGGTATCCTATGAAGACGCACTTCTCCGATTTGGGTTTGAGCTTATCAGGTTGAAACTTTTTCACATATGCATTGCAACCTCAAACTTTAAGAAACGACAGCTTAGGTTTCTTGCCAAACCATAGTTCATACGGTGTCGTCTCAACGGATTTAGATGGTGCCCTATTTAACGTGAATGTAGCTGTCTCTAATGCATAAACCCAAAATGATAGTGGTAAATCGGTAAGAGACATCATAGATCGTACCATATCTAATAAAGCACGGTTACGATGTTCGGACACACCGTTACGCTGTGGTGTTCCAGGTGGCATGAGTTTTGTGAAACTATTCCACATTGTTTTAATTGAAGGCCAAACTCATAACTCAAATATTCTACTTCTGCGATCATATCGTAGAAACTTTTATTTTTGTTACGATGATTCTCCACTTCACTCTGAAATTCTTTGAACTTTTCAAATGTTTCAGACTTGTGTTTCATCAAGTAGATATACTCATATCTGCTCAAATCATCTGTGAAGATCAGAAAATAATGATACCTGCCACGAGCCTCAATATTCATCGGACCACATACATCAGTACGTATGATTTCCAACAAATCTTTTGCTCGCTCCATTGTTCCGGAGAATGGAGTCTTAGTCATCTTGCCCATGAGGCATGGTTCGCAAGCATCAACTGATTCATAATCAAGTGATTCCAAAAGCCCATCAGCATGGATTTTCTTCATGCGCTTTACACCAATATGACCTAAACGGCATTGCCACAAATAAGTTGCACTATCATTATTAACTTTGCATCTTTTGGCTTCAATATTATGAAAATGTGTATCACCACGATCGAGATCCAACAAACCATTTTCATTGGGTTTATGACCATAGAAGGTTTTATTCATGTAAACAGAACAATAATTATTCTCTAACTTACACGAATAACAGTATTGCAATAAACATGATCAAATCATATTTATGCTCAACGCAAACACTAAATAGCATTTATTTTAGGTTTAACACTAATCCCAAAAGTATAGAGAGTGTGCGATGATGATCATATCAATCTTGGAACCATTTCCAATACACATCGTCACTTCACCCTTAACTAGTATCTGTTCATTCCACAACTCCCGTTTCGAGTTACTATTCTTAGCAACTGAACTAGTATCAAATACTGAGGATTTGCTATAAACACTAGTAAAGTACACATCAATAACATGTATATCAAATATACCTATGTTCACTTTGCCATCCTTCTTCTCCGCCAATTACTTGGGGTAGTTCCGCTTCCAGTGACCAGTCCCTTTGCAGTAGAAGCACTCAGTTTCAGGCTTAGGTCCAGACTTGGGTTTTTCACTTGAGCAGCAACTTGCTTGCCGTTCTTCTTGAAGTTCCCCTTTCTTCCCTTTGTCCCTTTACTTGAAACTAGTGGTTTTTGTTTACCATCAACACTTGATGCTTTTCTTGATTTCTACCTTTGTCGATTTCAGCATCACGAGGAGCTTGGGAATCGTTTCCGTTATCCCTTGCATATTATAGTTCATCACGAAGTTCTACTAACTTGGTGATGGTGACTAGAGAATTCTGTCAATCACTATTTTATCTGGAAGATTAACTCCCACTTGATTCAAGCGATTGTAGTATCCAGACAATCTAAGCACACGCTCACTGCTTGAGCTATTCTCCTCCATCTTTTAGCTATAGAACTTGTTGGAGACTTCATATCTCTCAATTCGGGTATTTGCTTGAAATATTATCTTCAACTCCTGGAACATCTCATATGTTCCATGACGTTCAAATCGTCTTTGAAGTCCCGATTCTAAGCCGTTAAGCATGGTGCACTAAACTATCAAGTAGTCATCATATTGAGCTAGCCAAACGTTCAGAACGTCTGCATCTGCTCCTGCAATAGGTCTGTCACCTAGCGGTGCATCAAGGACATAATCCTTCTGTGCAGCAATGAGGATAATCCTCAGATCACGGATCCAATCCGCATCATTGCTACTAACATTTTTCAACTTAGTTTTCTCTAGGAACATATAAAAATTAAACGGGGAGCAACATCGCGAGCTATTGATCTAGAACATAGATATGTAATACAACCAGGACTAAGTTCATGATAAATTTAAGTTCAATTAATCATATTACTTAAGAACTCCCACTTAGAAAGACATCCCTCTAATCTTCTAAGTGATCACGTGATCCAAATCAACTAAACCATAACCGATCATCACGTGAAATGGAGTAGTTTTCAATGGTGAACATCACTATGTTGATCATATCTACTATATGATTCACGCTCGACCTTTCGGTCTCAGTGTTCCGAGGCCATATCTGCATATGCTAGGCTCGTCAAGTTTAACCTGAGTATTCTGCGTATGCAAAACTGGCTTGCACCCGTTGTAGATGGACGTAGAGCTTATCACACCCGATCATCACATGGTGTCTGGGCACGACAAACTTTGTCAACGGTGCATACTCAGGGAGAACACTTTTATCTTGAAATTTAGTGAGAGATCATCTTATAATGCTACCGTCAATTAAAGCAAGATAAGATGCATAAAACATCACATGCAATCAAAATATATGACATGATATGGCCATCATCATCTTGTGCCTTTGATCTCCATCTCCAAAACATCGTCATGATTTCCATCATCACCGGCATGACACCATGATCTCCATCATCTTGATCTATATCAATGTGTCGTCACATGGTCGTCTTGCCAACTATTGCTCTTGCAACTATTGCTATCACATAGCGATAATTGTAAAGCAATTATTTGGCGCTTGCATCTTATGCAATAAAGAGACAACCATAAGGCTTCTGCCAGTTGCCGATAACTTCAACAAAACATGATCATCTTATACAACAACTTATATCTCATCACGTCTTGACCATATCACATCACAACATGCCCTGCAAAAACAAGTTATACGTCCTCTACTTTGTTGTTGCAAGTTTTACGTGGCTGCTACGGGCTTAGCAAGAACCATTCTTACCTATGCATCAAAACCACAATGATAGTTTGTCAAGTTGGTGCTGTTTTAAACTTCGCAAGGACCGGGCGTAGCCACACTCGGTTCAACTAAAGTTGGAGAAACTGACACCCGCTAGTCACCTGTGTGCATAGCACGGCGGTAAAACTAGTCTCGCGTAAGCGTACGCGTAATGTCGGTCCGGGACGCTTCATCCAACAATACCGCCGAACCAAAGTGTGACATGCTGGTAAGCAGTATGACTTATATCGCCCATAACTCACTTGTGTTCTACTCGTGCATATTACATCAATGCATAAAATCTGGCTCGGATGCCACTGTTGGGGAACGTAGTAATTTCGAAAAAAATTCCTACGCACATGCAAGATCACGGTGATGCATAGCAACGAGAGGGGAGAGTGTGTCCACGTACCCTCGTAGACCGAAAGCGGAAGCATTAGCACAACGCGGTTGATGTAGTCGCACGTCTTCACGATCCGACCGATCAAGTACCGAACGCACGGCACCTCCGAGTTCAGCACACGTTCAACCCAAGGACGTCCCTCTAACTTCGATCCAGCCGAGTGTTGAGGGAGAGTTTCGTCAGCACGACGGCGTGGTGACGATGTTGATATTCTACCGACGCAGGGCTTCGCCTAAGCACCGCTACAGTATTACCAAGGTGGACTATGGTGGAGTGGGGCACCGCACACGGCTAAGAGACGATCAACTTGATCAACTTGTGTGTCTAGAGGTG
This sequence comes from Triticum urartu, assembly GCF_056163025.1. Classification (NCBI taxonomy): domain Eukaryota; kingdom Viridiplantae; phylum Streptophyta; class Magnoliopsida; order Poales; family Poaceae; genus Triticum; species Triticum urartu. Next base: position 494,261,368 of record NC_141879.1, on the reverse strand, counting down.
CCCCCTGCCCCTGTATATAAAGGAGCAAGGGGGGAGGCGGCCGGCCTAGGAGGAGGGCGCGCCAAGGGGGGAGTCCTACTCCCACCGGGAGTAGAACTCCTTCTTTCCTTGTTAGAGTAGGAGTGAAGGAAAGAGGAGGAGAGGGAGAAGGAAAAGGGGGCTGCACCCCTTGTCTAATTCGGACCAGAGGGGGGGGCAGGCCTCCTTCCTTTTGGCCTATCTCATCTATTCCTGTATGGCCCAATAAGGCCCATATACTCCCCGGCGAATTCCCGTAACTCTCCGGTACTCCGAAAAATACCCGAATCACTCGGAACCTTCCGAAGTCCGAATATAGTCGTCCAATATATTGATCTTTACGTCTCGACCATTTCGAGACTCCTCGTTATGTCCCCGATCTCATCCGGGACTCCAAACTCCTTCGGTACATCAAAACATATAAACTCATAATATAACTGTCATCGTAGCGTCAAACGTGCGGACCCTACGGGTTCGAGAACTATGTAGACATGACCGAGACACGTCTCCGATCAATAACCAATAGTGGAACCTGGATGCTCATATTGGCTCCCACATATTCTACGAAGATCTTTATCGGTCAAACCGCATAACAACATACGTTGTTCCCTTTGTCATCGGTATGTTACTTGCCCGAGATTCGATCGTCGATATCTCAATACCTAGTTCAATCTCATTACCGGCAAGTCTCTTTACTCGTTCCGTAATACATCATCCCGCAACTAACTCATTAGTTGCAATGCTTGCAAGGCTTAAGTGATGTGTATTACCGAGTGGGCCCAGAGATACCTCTCCGACAATCGAAGTGACCAATCATAATCTCGAAATATGCCAACCCAACAAGTACCTTCGGAGACACCTGTAGAGCACCTTTATATTCACCCAGTTACGTTGTGACGTTTGGTAGCACACAAAGTGTTCCTCCGGTAAACGGGAGTTGCATAATCTCATAGTCATAGGAACATGTATAAGTCATGAAGAAAGCAATAGCAACAAACTAAACGATCAAGTGCTAAGCTAACAGAATGGGTCAAGTCAATCACATCATTCTCTTAATGATGTGATACCGTTAATCAAATGACAACTCTTTGTCTATGGCTAGGAAACATAACCATCTTTCATCAACAAGCTAGTCAAGTAGAAGCATACTAGTGACACTCTGTTTGTCTATGTATTCACACATGTATCATGTTTCTGGTTAATACAATTCTAGTATAAATAATAAACATTTATCATGATATAAGGAAATAAATAATAACTTTAAGAGCCACACGTGAATCAACTGGAGACGTACTGGGCTACTTGCTCCAGATCGAATCCATCGCAAGGTCTTGGTCACGCCACCACCAGCATCCTAGCCGATCTGCTTCACCAAAGTCTACCGCCGTCTCACCCTAATCCGCTGCTAACTCTGCCTCCAGCCGCCATGATTATCTACCCGTGCTTGCCTGCACACCGATCTGCTTGTCTAGTCTGGAATGGTGGAAGACATCAAAAACACGGGAGCGTCGTAGTTATCGGCATGGCGCTTGGCCTGTGCAGATCCATCGGGGAGACTAGGAGACATTGACCAGAATAGCAACTCCGAGTACCACTATACTAGTCCCCACGTGAAGCAAACCTCCATTAACTCGCATGGACCTAGGAAAGGATGAAGCAACAAACTGAACAAAAAAATTTGTTTCTTCTTTCTGGTTGATTAGCCAACACATGTATCAAGGAATTTCTTCTTGCTGCGTTCTGCCTAAACCATCGTGCGCTGCCTGCTGGCAATTGTTTCTGTCTGATATGCTGGGTTGCCGATCTAATCTGCCCACTCGGGCCGATGGTGAAATTCTTGCAGGTGTACCATGGAAGTCTACTACTGCTAACTCGTGCTGTCGAGGAAAGAACCGTGGTGATCGCACTTAGCCGTGATCAAGCTGCATGCGCAGGAACCACGAGCGCAATGGAACTATAATACGTGTGTTGCCCGTCAAGGCCTTAGCTATTTTTTCCGGCAGAGTCCACACGGACTGGTAACATTTACTCACATTGCATCCAGATTTCTTTAACTAGTATTCCCTCCGTTCGAAAATACTTGTCATCAAAATGGATAAAAAGAGATGTATCTAGAATTAAAATACATCTACATACATCCCCTTTTCTCCATTTTGATGACAAGTATTTTCGGACGGAGGGATTATTTAGCACGTACAAATTATATGGCTTACAAATTTCATGGTTTGGAAAATTAAGTTCGCGTGCTCACTTTCTGTTGAGGATATTAATTATATCATCGACATGCACAAACCAAAAAAGCTTATAAAGGAAAAATGCCATTGTCTGGAAGGAGGAAATTTATGCTCAGACTCCTGAATTTGTACTAAAGATAATGAACACGGTTATTTTTTATATTATATGTATTGAACTTTGTGATTGTTCTTTCGCTGTTGAATATGAGAGTGAACAGAATGCCTGGAAAATTATGGCATTCTGGAATTCATATTTTCCCCGAAATTTTGAATGCATTCTATAATTGGCATCATTTATTTATGGAGGAAGATGAGGACCACTCCACGGAAAAGTAAATTTGCTCTCACCTGACGTACTGCTACATCTTATATACACTTTGGAATTGGAATTTTTTGCTATGAAACTCCTTTGTGGAGGAAAACTATTATTGTTAAAGAACACTCTGTGAAACTTCAGTGAGAAGGTATTTGATTTATTGTTCTATCTTGGAGACTATTGACTATGTCATTCTATTTGGAAAAGGAAGAGTAAAAATATTGCTCAATGGTAAAATAAGTACACTTCAGGAATATATCTTTTTTAGGTAAAGAGCATGGAACTATTCACCAGTGTAATATACATTGTACACTCCACAATTGAATGGAGGAATTGAGTGTCTTTTATACTCCATTGTTTCTTGTTTTGAAAGAAGCATTGCATAGTGCCATTTGTTGATACCATTCTTCATCTAAAACAGTCACTATTTGTCTTTTAGACTGGAAGGAAATATTCTATTTTGCCAGGAAATTCTCGCTTGCTACAAAGCACACACCAGGAATTTTCTCATGGTTATTCTAGTGGATCAAAGGGTAATCTCTTTTTTTTTGAAAAAGGAAAACTGGTGGAAAGTAGGAAATATTTTTTTATGATCAAGAGTGGAATTATAGACAATCATAGTGGAATATAACCTTGATCCCAATGGAAACTACAAGTGAAACTCTCGATACTAACATGCTTAGGATAAGTGGAAGGAATTAACTTGGAATGTCACCTCTGAATAATTGTTATGTGTTGTTGGGGGATGTCACTCTAAATTTTACAAGAATAACTAATTCTGTTGAGAAGTTTTTTTTCCGTCAATGTCAACTATGGGTGGAAGAATTGCGGGAAGGAATAAACTCAAATGAGGAAGATCATAGTTTGGGAACTTATTATCATACCAAACAACCGCAAGCCTATTGCCTGGCAGTTTTTTTGTAAGGAAATTTGGCTCACTGGAATATTATAATGTCACTATTGCCATTTAGTTCTTTGCACAAAGGGAAATATTCTTTGTAAAAACTCTCTCTCTTGGAATTTTGGGAAAGAGGAACTAATGACATGGTTTGCTAACTGAATACGTTATGTATGGTCTTATAACAAGCTTCACATCAATGGAATAACATGTCATATCATTTTCTAAATGAAGCAAGGAGTTCATCTACAAATGTAAGTGTAAAATATTTTTTGCATTATTATTGTATACATTAACATTGTTTTTTTGTTTGCAATGATAAAATCACGTTGATGGAAGTGAAAGCTTGGTCATGTTTTAACTTTCATATGAAAGGAATGTTTGAAGCTTCCTATGTTTTGGGAGTGGAAATACATAGGGAATGTTTTGAAATATTTTTCAATGGAAAATTGCAAACCTATTAAAGCACCTTTGATGAAGGGACTGACACTCAATGAGGAATTATTTTTTAACTCATGAGGAAAAGGAATGAATAAATGTGGAAGGATAAAAGGATGGTTAAGGGAATCCCACACATCATGATCATGGAAAGTGCATCACAATGTGACATTTATTCTAGAAATTATATTAAAAGTAAACACATTGAGGAAGCTATTACTATATTTACGAGATGAGAAATAAATCCATGTACGCATATTCAATTATTGTTTTTTGTACTAATATGGTGCAGGTTCACTGACCGAACTCAGGAATTTCTTTCAAAACATGGTTACTGATGGAACTTCATCACCTGATTGGATTTGATATTTATTTGGTTTTTGGGAACTTTATTCAAGATGAATATCTTCTATTTGACTCAATGTGGAATTATTCATATTATTGATATATGTGACTGAAAATAACTGATGCGGAATTTCACTTGAGGAAACAAAATACTCAAGGTGCCTATAAAGGTGGAATTACACTCGAGGAAATAATACTCGAGGCGCCGAGGACAGGTGTGCTGGAATAGTTAGGCGGAAACTAAAGGTCTCTAATGATCTTAAGTGTCACAACAAGGAAACATATTGAGGGAAAGTATCACATTTTTAGTGTGGGTTTTTCAACGTAGTGCTAATATGATTGTTGATCCCTTGACTAAGCCTATTAGTCAGGAGGTATTTGGTAAGCATGTTAAGACTATGGGTTTATGAATATTTGAATATCGTTTTGGACAAGTGGGAGATGTTGAAATTATGTGTCCTGCAACTATATTCAAATTACTAGGAGTTAATAATATTCGGAATACCTCATTATGGAATTACTTTACATGATTATCATGGAATTATCACTTCTTGGAACATACTTAAGTTATATGCTTAAGGAAGCTGGTTGATCATCAGTGGAATACAATATACTATTTATATTGGAAAGACTACCAGGGTACAGTGATAATCGGAAGGAGCTAGATCGTATAGTTAGATTACAACCCTAATGTTGATATACATGATTAGAGGAATTTACACTCTATTATGACGCGTTTCTCACAAGCGCATGCTCCGGGGACATAAGGGGTAGGATCCGTTAACAGACAAATATGATCGTGGTTGATAATTTGATCTGGACTCTATCCCGAAAACTAGTGAAAAAAACTACGAATCTTGTATTTGTATAAGAGGTGGACTCTTTGGAAAGACAATATAAGAAGGTCCCTACCCCCTAGCCTCAGATATGCGAATTGTGAGCGACACCACAGATAAACGCAGAGTAATAGGGGATAGACCACACACCCTAAATTTCTAACAATTTCTTGTTATTTGTATCTCATATGTTGCTTTGAAAAACATGAGAAAACTAATCTATAGATGCTAGCAATGGTTTATGTTCAAAGATGCAGATGCAGTTGTTAGATCATTTTTTTTCTTACTCACATCGTTAGTAAAATAGTGATGCCAAGCTTCTGGCATTCTCTGTGACAAGAGAGTGTCACAAAAGCTAAAAGGCAAGTTCTACAGGACGACGGTTCGACCCGCAATGTTGTTTGGCGCTGAGTGTTGGCCAATTAAAAGGCGACATGTTTAACAGTTAGGTGTGGCAGAGATGCGTATGTTGAGATGGATGTGTGGCTACACGAGGAATGATCGAGTCCGGAATGATGATATACGAGATAGAGTTGGGCTAGCACCAATTGAAGAGAAGCTTGTCCAACATCGTCTGAGATGGTTTGGGCATATTCAGTGCATGCCTCCAGAAGCTCCAGTGCATAGCGAACGGCTAAAGTGTGCGGAGAATGTCAAGAAAGGGCGGGTTAGACCGAATTTGAGATGGAAGGAGTCCGTCAAGAGAGACCTGAAGGATTGGAGTATCACCAAAGAGCTAGCTATGGACAAGGGTGCGTGGAAGCTTGTTATCCATGTGCCAGAGCCATGAGTTGGTTGCGAGATCTTATGTGTTTCACCTCTAGCCTACCCCAACTTGTTTGGGACTAAAGGCTTTGTTGTTGTTGTATCGTTAGTAAAACAGTAAAGAAAAACAGTAAGGAAAAATGGTTCTGTTTTTGAAATTAGTGCTCCTTTACTGAATCATGTCTGCCTCTGCTCCTTTACCCTTCAATTTTAATACTCCCTCCATTCACTTTTGTAAGAGATTTTAGACATTTAAAACAACACTTAAAACAGTTCAATTTCAGTTGTAAAATGTGTTACAAAAGTGAACAGAGGAAATACAACTCACGTTTTCAGTTTCATAAAGGATTTTCTCTCTCAAAAGTTTTGTGTTACAAAAGTGAACGGAGGGAGTACAACTCATATTTTCAGTTTCATCAAAGATTTTCTCTCTCAAAAGTTTTATGCAGGACTTGGTGATGTAATAGCGGTCAGATTCATACACACAATCCTGGGGCAAGAAAGCATCCGACCTTCTCTGGAATTGTTACTTGCTTGCTTCTTCATTAAATGCCAAAATAAGTTTCTTGGCAGTACTTCCTTTTTTTCAGATTCTGTTCAACAATTGTAGCTTGGGAATTGCAGGTCATATCTGAAGATTTACCTACTATTATTTCTGGTGTTTCATCCCCCAAGTCTATGATGCCTGAAACTTTAAATGTGCGTGCTTCACATTTTATTTTGTAAAAAATACCTAAAATATTTCCTACAAAATGGTTGGATGTCATTGCCATTGCTAATGCTATAATTCTTATTGGTACGGATCATCATGCTTATTTTTTTTGCAAATAAAATCGAAACATGATCATTAGTTACTATATTTCTTCAGACATGCACCGGATAAAAGCCCTATGAAAAATGTCAAATTCTTTTCTTATTTTCTATATTATAATACGAGTATAGTTTGATGTACAACTGTAGTTAGTTGTTGGGCTTTTGCCAAAGCGACTATTTTTACATTTTAACAAAGTTACATTTTTAGGGGAACAATTAGTTATTCCTTTTCTTGAATATTATGCTTTATAGATCACATCATATGATTAATTCATATTCGCATGATTACATCTTTAGAGATATCACTTGCAGGTTGTGTTTAGTCATACTGTACGCTGGATCACCGCACGTCATGGAGATCTTTTTTTTTGAAGGAAACACAGGAGCGGCTGACAGACAAATTATACATGGATCTACAGAAGAATCTGCAGACTAAAGAAAAGAAAAAGAAGAAACGCGAGCGGCATGGCGACTACTTGTGGGATACAAGGTGGCTAGCTCCAGCCACAACCCAACATCGAACCTCGTCCGTGATCAGACCCAAGACCACCATGGTGATGGATTCCATGGAGCGAAAGATCCTAGCATTCCTCTCCCGCCGCATGAACTAGATGATCGCCAAAGCCAGCGAGCGCGCCTTGGCCGCCGAGGCACTCGAGCTTGAGAGCCCTTCCAGCCAAGCCGTGAGCGAGGTGGGCTGCAGCCAGCTGGCAGGGTTGAATTCTGGCGCGTTGAATTTCACTGACGCCAAGGCCCAGAGAGATCGCGACCACGGGCAAGAGATGAAGATGTGCTTGGCCGTCTCCAGGTTTCGCCGACAAAGGGGGCAGAAGTAGCAGTTTGGCCATTGCCTGGCCAAGAGGCGATCCGCCGTGAGCAGCCGATTTTGGCCAAAGAGCCAGGCTAGTAGGCGCATCTTAGCCGGAGCCCAAGCCCTCCAGACCAGCAGATGGAGGGCTGACGCCGTTGAGCCCAAAAATGGAGGGAGTATGCCGAGGTGACAGAGAACACCCAGCTCGCCGTGGGGCACCATGTGAAAGAGTCCGGGGTGGCCGGGGACAGAGTGATCCCCGAGACGCCAGCCCAGAGCGCCATGAATTCGAGCAGGGCAGCTGCCGTAATGCGGCCCCTGACGTCGAGCACCCATCTGTTGTTTGTCAAAGCTTCCTTCACAGTGCGGAACTTTTGCCGTGACACCGCGAACACCGCCGGCGCTAGAAGGAAAGGAGCACGGCCCTCTAACCAGCTGTCGAACCAGAAGCTTGCACGGGTGCCCCCTCCCACCGAGGCCATCGTGGCGGCCGCAAAGATGCGTCTGTCAGCGATCGAGCACGGCACCGGGAGCCCAAGCCACAGCCTAGATGGTGAGGTGCGTTCAAGCCAGAGCCAACGAAGCCGGAGAGAGGTCCCAAATTTTTGTAGATCGATGATGCCCAGCCCACCCAGCTCCTTGGGCCTACAGATTTTACCCCAAGCAACCTTGCAGTGGCCACCATGACAAGTCTCATTGGCCCTCCAGAGCCAGGCGCAGCGCAAACGATCGATTTTGGCGCGAGCCCATGCTGGCAGCTCGAAGATAGATATCTAGTAGGTTGTGAAGGCTGACAGAACTGCGTTAAGCAGGACAAGGCGGCCAGCTGCCGCGAACAGCCTGATCTTCCAGAAACCCAGCCTAGCCCTGAGCTTGTCGATAAGCGGCTGGACGTCGATCTTCCGTAGATTTCGTAGGGATAGCGGGAGTCCCAGGAATTTGCACGGGAGACTGGAGATGGTCGCGCCCAGCGGGCGAACGATCTCCGCCACATCAAGGCCTCCGCAGCCGATGGGAATGACCGCACTCTTCGCGAAATTAACTTTCAGGCCTGAGACATGGCCAAAAGCGCTCAGCAGAGATCGGACGACTGCCATTTCTGTGCGGACCGGGTTGACGAAGAAAGTCACGTGGTCGGCATAAATGGCCGAGCGCAAGCTGGGGATGCGGCCTCGGAGAGAGGAGAGGGCCCCAGCCTGCACCACCTTGCTGAACATTTGCTGTAGAGGCTCCATGGCCAAGATGAAGAGGAAAGGCGAGATTGGATCGCCCTGGCGTAGACCGCAACGGTGCAGGATCGCAGAGCCGGGCATGCCATTTACGAGCACTTTGGAGGTGGCCGTTGACAGGAGCATGTCCATCCACTCATGCCAGCGCGAGCCAAAACCCCGAGCACGAAGCATGTCCAGCAGGTAGGTCCAGGACACAGTGTCGAAAGTTTTTGCGATGTCAAGTTTAACCAGGAGCATTGGTCTCTTCGTCCGGTGATAATGTCTGGCCAACCCACGTACGAACAGGAAGTTTTCTTGGATATGTTGACCGCGAAGGAAAGCACTCTGCCCCGGTCTGATGAGCTCGCTGACGACTTCATGGAGATCTCGTTGTGCCATTTTCTTTTGCTGGCATCTCAAGGTAATTTTTTAGTGGTCACTTAATTTATATTTTTTTACAGTAATGATAATGATATGCAAAAGAAGAACTCAATGGAACGAAAGTTATGTGCCTTTTGTTTATTATTTTTGTAATAAAAGTTTAACCATAATAGTTTGCTACGGGGCAGTAGGAGCCAGTTATGCTCCTCTTTTGCAAAATATAAGGTACACATTGGACTGTCATGCGTATTTAGTTTGTTTTGCTTTCTTGTTCTGATTTCTATTTTGATATAAATATGGATGTGTAAAATCACAAGTATCTTATCCAGCTATCCACAATGTATTGTAGATGGCAATATTGAAAGGCTTTAGTAAAATTTCGTGGGGTGGCGGGTTTTGTGTTGGCACAAAGTGTTGGAGATAACATGCCGGATAGTCTGGACAAGCACATTTTCCTCTTTTATATGGGTTTGATTTAGTGAGCACGGACCGTCCAAACGGTTGGATTTTGGGGAGCTCATTGATGTCCAAACACGTCAAACGTATGACGAAGAAATGAGATTCGACGGTGAAAACCACATTAATTATCCCATTTAAATGGATTATAGCCCGTAGCGACGCACGGGCGTTCTACTAGTATATATATACTCGTAACAGCTAATTATTCAAGAGTTTTCTAAAAAAAGAATCATTCAACATATCTCAACAAAAAACAGCTAATCGTTGAACATATTTTCGTCCCACGCGGTGCTCCGCCTCTCCCTGAGCCTCTTCAGATACACAGCCATAAACCTCCAAATGAATTCATCATGCCCGCGACAGAACGCGGACAGCTCCTTGACGCCACGGCTTGCCAGGGCTTGGGCTTCAACGTGCCGGGACAGAGCGGCTAGAGCCCTGATGTAGATCGCGTACGCATGCGGATCCATGGAAAAGGTCGCGAGGAGCGCCTCGCCGACGGCCCGGACGCGCTCCACCCCGCCGCCGTTGTTGATCTCGAACTTCAAGTAAGTACTCCAGCCTGACTTGGACCTGAGGAAGCCGCCTCCTTGGGCCTGCGCCCACCGCGCCCATCGCTGGAGCGCACGCCGCTGGTTGTCGACGTCGCCGAACTCGCGCTCCCTCCAGAACCAGTCCCACATGTAAGTCTCTCCATCGGGAATTGCGGCGAGAAGTCGCTCGTAGACGGCACGAGCGGCCTCGATTCCGCCGCCCTCCTCCAGCTCGAACCTGACGAAGCGGCGCCACAGCTCGCCGTTCCCCGGGTCGGCCGCCGTGCCAGACTCGAATTCCGCTCGCTTCGCCTCAGCGGACATCGCTGTGATCGCTTCACCTGCCATCAACGTGTCTCGTCTGGTCGATCAGTCGTCGAGCCTTGTTTGTGCGACCTTTTTTGTATGGCACGTCGTTGCTATTTATATGTTGATGATGTTTCCTTTCCATCGCTAGGCAGGTGCGTCCAATTCCACTTCAGATCGGATTCGGGGGGCTACGTGCGACTCGGAGCTAATTTCCGCGTCCTTAGTCGGGTCGGATCCTTAGTGTATCAGACCATGTTCATAAATACTTGGCAAATGATCGTAGAAGGGGACGCGTCAATAATTTATTCTCCTCAGGTGGGATCCCTTGTTGTGATCATAAATACTTGGCAAATGATCGTAGAAGGGGAAGAGGGCGCAGCTAAATCTATGGGCAAATGATTTAGTGGGTTAATTTTTTCTCTAAACCCCTCCAAAAATGTACATGTGCATATTCTTTATTCCTTTTCCAGGTGTCATAGCTGGAGATATGTGGTAGTTGCCCAAGAAAAACAATGGAGTTGTTCGGAATACTCCATAGAGTTGCCCGCTAAATCACATCATCGGGATCACAGGCATAAGCAAGATTGGGGAGGGGGGCTTGGCTGCCTTTACCGTGTGTGTTTTCTTCTATACCACTACCTAGTCGTCCGAGGAAAACATTAGAGTCTTTTAGAAAACTCCATAGAGTTGCCCGCTTATCATATCATCGGGATCACGTGCACCCAACGAAACTAGAAGGAAGTTGCTTATTTTAAAGTGGTAGGACATAATCATTTTCTTTACATTTTTTTGTAAAACAAAAAACAGTTCATAAGTTTGTGTGGACAAAGTTTGTTCATATTTTGCATTGAACAAGCTTCTTATATTTTTGCATAGACAAAGTTGCTTGCTTATAGCACACATGATAGTTGCTTTAAATCGGTGTGCTCGACGCTGGGAGAAGGGACACATGTGTAAGAGGGATGCAAGGCTTAGGTAGTGTTCATTGTAGAGGAGGTCGCGATGAACGTGATTCAATACACGTCCGGAAAAAAACGGACATGATAGACATAGTCCTGCGTCAGGGCCGTCAGATCGGTCGTTCCGGCTCCAGGCCAATGGTGCCAATGAGCAGTATGCTAGGTGGCATGCGGGCAGATTGGACGACGAGATAGCGCTCGATACTTTATGAGGACGATTAGGTCGACGAGGTATTGGCGACGGGCGGCGGCACAATAAGGTACGGAATCACGAGCAATCACACACGATTCAAGAAGGCATAGCAAAGCAAAAAACAGCAAGCTAGCACATGCAAGTGCTAGACATCAACGCACCAGCAACTTTGCCATGCACACATACGTGCAGGCTAGTTGTTGTCGATGGGGTGGGTGGGAGCGCTGGTTGTGATTGCTAGGTACGCATGTATCTCGTGGAGCAGTATTCTAGTCGGGTTTTTTTCGGAGCTACTTTAAAATATGTCATCCTCGGGATAAAAATGCCATGAACAAAAAATAAAATAAAAAACCCGAATGCTCAATCGTGTAGCTGCACGATTTTGCGATCGCAAGCGCACGCGACTCAGCCATGCGATCCGGTGGATCTCGCGCGGGTGGAACCAATCAGGCCGCAGCGTCCCGACAGAGGAAAAAGTCTAAAATAAACCCTGAACTCGTAGACCCTAGCTAAATCGAACCCTCAACTCATAATCCCGGTAATCAGCACTCAACTCTCTAATCTCGGTCCAAAATGAACCCTGAGCCCACTTCCAAACAGGGATTGATGAGGTGGCAGACCAAAGCTGGGATCGGTGGGTGTTGGGCGCGTTGCGGAGAGAAGTTGGGCCGGCCCATAAGGCCTAGAGCGCATCCCTGCTCTTAATCAGAGCTAGCCCACGCAAGGGGAAGTCCATCCCCACTCGTGGCGTCCCCTGAAATTCCCCTGCTCGAGCGGCTGCAATGGTGACGGGCGGGTGATCGGCTCCGGCGACAGCGATCGTGACGGCTTGACGACGAGCGGCGTCAAAGGTACGGTCTCCGACCTCCTCCTCCTCCTATGGCTGCAATTGAAGCTCTGACTGCATTGTTATTGTTAGGGTTTCAAAGAGAAAAATTGGGGCTTTTCTGTGATTACAGAGTTAGGGTTTTCGGCAATTTTCTGTTCGTTTTTGTCAGTCCAATTGCTCGGATTAGCACAATGTAGTGATATACTCTTGTTTGTTGCAGCTCAATCATGGACCCTAGTGAGATTTTGAATGTCAGATTTCATTTTGGGGGCCAGTTCATCCACATTGGTCCTGTTTTGGATTATGTGGGGGGAGATGAAGCAATTTCATTGATTGAGAGGGACAAGTTGTCATTGTTTGAAGTTCAAGGGCATTTGAAAGACCATCTGGAGTTCAAGGAATCGATGAAGTTGTATTTTCATGTGCCTGGGAAAGAACTAGCTGATGGTTTGAGGTTTTTGTTTGATGACAGTGGTTGTGCTAGCATGTCAGACTACATTTGTGTTGGAGATGTAGCTGATATTTATGTGGAATACCATGGGGAGCAGGACAGTGAGAGTAGAAGCAGTGCTAGTGACTATGAGAATGAGATTGTTGATGTTGATATGGATGATGATGAAGCTGAAGAACCTGACATGGTCATTACTGCAGAACCATATGATAATGGTGTGCTCACTCAAATGAACAACATCCAATTTGAGCAGCCTAGGGCAAGCAAAACCACAGTGGCAAATGAGGTTGATGAAGTGGCAGGAATTCAGTTGGTATTTTCTCAAATATGCAGTCTAGATGAAGTGCCAGATGCAGTGCATTTTCAGAGCAATTTGAGGACAGATGAAGTGAACTTTCAGAGGAATGTGAGGACAGAGAAAGTGAAGGTTCAGAGCAACAATCCACCAGATCAAGTGAATGTTGAGAGCAACAATGCAGTTTCAGCTAGTGATTCTGAAGAAGATACAGAGTACATACCACACAGTGAGGACAGTGGAGAAAATTCAGAGGTTGTTGAGCTCAGAAGGCATGCTAGAAAATTTAAGAAGAGGATGAGAGATACAAAGAGTTGGCTTGCAGGTGATTCAACAGCTCCTATTTCTATTGACTTAATTGCAAATATGGAAGATCAATTATAGGGAGAGGAGAAACAGTGGGGCTATGACTCATTTGATGAGGATTATTCTTACGATGAAGATTCTGATGGGCACATGGTGAGGAGGAAGAGCCAGTATCCAAGATACAATAATGACTCAGAAATTCCACACTTTGCATTGACAATGGTATTCAGGAGAAAGAATCAGCTTGTGAAAGCATCGAAGAAATAGGGAATTGTGACCAAAAAAAGCATTGTGTTCTTGAAGTCAGAGAGTAACAGAGTTAGGGCTAAGTGTGGATGGCCTGGCTGCCCTTGGCTTATTTATGGAGCCAAAACCTGAAGAACAAGCATGTTTCAAATCATAACATTTAATGATGAGCACCACTGTGCACAAAACAGGGAGAACAGACTTGTGACAGCTAAGGTTATTGCTGAAAGATATGAGCACTTCATTTTAGCTAATCCAATGTGGAAAATTGAGAGCATGAAAGCAACAGTTCTTCAGGACATGTTTGCTGATGTATCAACTTCTAAGTGCAAGCATGCAAAGAAGCTTGTCATGGACAAGTTAAGGGCTGGAATGAAGAATGAATACACCAGGGTTTTTGATTATCAGCTGGAGCTACTTAGAAGTAATCCTGGAAGCACTGTTGCAGTCTGTTTGGATCCAACAAACATGGAACAGAACATATTTCAGAGTTTCTATGTCTGCTTTAATGCACTGAAGTTGGGTTTAAGGCTGGTTGCAGGAAAGTGATTGGTTTAGATGGTTGTTTTCTTAAAGGTGCTGTCAAAGGAGAGCTATTGTGTGCTGTTGCAAGAGATGCAAACAATCAAATGTATCTAGTGGCATGGGCAGTTGTTGAGAGGGAAACTAATGATACATGGAAGTGGTTCATTGCCCTGCTTATTAAAGATCTTGAGATTAATGACAATGGAGCTGGCTGGGTGTTCATTTCAGATCAGCAGAAGGGACTGATAAATGCAATGAAGGATTATTTGCCAAATGCAGAGCACATAATGTGTGCTAGGCATATCTATGCCAACTGGAGGAAGAAGCATAGGGAACATCAGTGGCAGAAGAAGTTTTGGGCAGTTGCCAAAGCAGCAAACAAGCAGGACTTCAACTACTATAAAGCAAAGCTTGCCCAAGAAACTACAGAAGGTGCAAAAGACATCATGAGAACAGAGCTAGTGCGCTGGGTAAGGGCTTTTTTCCAGTGGGATCCAATTGTGAGTCAGTTGATAATAATTTGTGTGAATCCTTCAATCATGCAATTGTTGAAGCAAGGTTTTATCCAATAATTTCAATGCAAGAAAAAATAAGGAAAAAGGTTATGGTTAGAATTCAGGAACAAAGGGAAAAATGTCAGAACTTCCATGGAAAAATATGTCTAAGTGCATTCAAGAAATTGAAGAGCAGCATAGCAAGGACCCAATTCATGGAAATACTTTGGAATGGCAAAGATGAATTTGAAGTGAAACTTGTCACTGGGGAAAAAGGCAGTACACAGTGAGTCTTGACAACTAGACATGTTCATGTGGCTACTTCTAGCTACCAGGTCTACCTTGTTCTCATGCAATAACAACTATCTACAAGTGTGGAAAAAAAGTGGAAGATTTCATTGCCCCTTGCTATTTTGTTGATGTTTTCAACAAAATTTATGAACATTGTTTGATGCCTGTGGAAGGTGAGGAAATGTGGCCAGTTTCTGAGAAACCTAGGCCTCAAGCTCCAGCATATGCAACCATACCAGATAGCATGCCAGGCAGGCCTAAGAATAATGATAGAAGGAGAGAAGAAAGTGAGAAACCTAAGCCTAGCAAAAAAATGACCAAGCATGGCACTGTAATTATTTGCTCAATGTGTGGCACTGCTGGACACAACAAAACAGGTTGCAAGCAAAACCCAGAGAGAGGCAAGAAGAAGAATGCACACCTTAAGAAGACTACCAAAAAAGGGACACATTAAAGGTGAGTTTTATTTTTTTCATGCATTTCTCTGCATTTAACATGTTTTGTAGGGATTTTAGATGTCATTTATTAGTTTTAGATGATTTCCTGAAATTTAGATGATTTAAGTTGGTTCTCTGCAATTTAAATTATCTAAGTTAAAATCACTTCAAATATTTTGACATGTAGCAAACTGGAGCTAGTGCACCTACATCATCTGCACCAGCTACTACCCTAAGAAGAGCATCTGCACCTGCTACTGGCCCAGGAACAACATTTGCACCAGCTACTGCCCCAGCAAGAACTTTTGCAACAGCTACTTCCCAAGCAAGAGCCTCTACACCAGCCACTGGCCAAGCAAGAGCATCTGCAGCAGCCACTGCCCCAGGAAGAGCATCTGCACTAGCCACTGGCCAAGCAAGAGCATCTGCATTTAAGCCCCCAAGAGCAAGAGCTGGCCAAACAAGTGCACAACCTGGGCCATCTACTGGCTATAAGAGAAAGAGAGCTCCTGCATCATCTATTCCCAGCTTCAAGTACTTTACTACTAGTGGCAATGTGTAATCTTGTCTAGTTTCATTTGTTGCAAACATTAAGGTTGTGTTGCAACAGAAATCTTTTGCAATGCCAGGCATATTCAGGCTATGGTCCTAGCTTTTGTAATCTATTTGCAAATATGGATTTGATGTTGCAGATTCTATCTACTTATAATGTCAGAGATATTTGCTATAATTTTCTTATGATGTTGTTTGCAAATGCTCAGGGTAAATGATATTTGCTATAATTTTCTTATTACAATTGGCAGCAAATGCAAATGCTATCTTATATTGTGTACATTCCAATGATCAGAGAAGTAATATATAACTTGGTTGCAATTGACTGCCAGATCACAAATTTCATTCCATACATTGCATTTCAAACAGAGTTCCACAACTTGACAGATAATTGGAATGATCCATACAGATAATTGGAATGACAGATAATTGCGTTGCATACAAGATCCATACAATTCGCACATGCATACACTTGTGAGATCACATGAACTTGACATTCAGTTCACTACAAATTTCCTTAGCACTAAACCAAGCACAAAGACAATCAAGACAAATATCACATTCATATACTTGCTCTTCATTGCATCCATTTCTGCATTCTTTAACCTCAACTGCTCTTGCAGAGACACAACCAGCATTTCACCTCCTGCTTCATATTCACTCATAGCCACAACTCTGAATGCATCTTCAGTTCGCGCAACAGTACCTCCACCCTTCAACCTCCACACCTCATCTCTCAAATCTCCAATTAAGTCACTAAAAAACTTTGGCAACGGATCATCATGCCATTCAGCATACCCACAACCACCATGCTACGCAATTGAACAAAAGAAATAAATCAGATTGAGGGGATGAGGAAGAACAGAAGAATGAGCAGAAAAATTGGGGCTAACCATTGCATTGACGCACGCGTAATACCTCCTCCCCGGGTTCTGACGGCTCCAAGAAATCCATCTCGGTGCTTTTCGCCGTGGATTGCAGTGGCATAACTTCACCGGCTCGTACGCCATAGGCTGCTCACGGTAGCGCACCGATGACCTCGCATCTGTGTCCCTCCTTCCCGACGCTCACCGGAATCCAGGAGCAGAAGAACCGCCTGATGACCATGACATCGCAGTGTCCGCCGGCGCCGCCGCACAAATCGCCCACTCCTCTCTCCCTGGCCGCCGCCGAGCTAACCCTAGTTGTGCTGAGGAATTCCCCAATCGATTTGGATCGGGATATATCCCACCCACACGCGCACCGGTCAGCTGGCCCACCTGACAGAAGAATCCCGGTTGACTATGCCATGTCAGTGTTTTCCTGCCCAAATCGACTGCAGGGTTCATTTTGGACCAGGATTAGAGAGTTGAGAGTGCTGATTACCAGGATTAGGAGTTGAGGGTTCGATTTAGCTAGGGTCTATGAGTTCTGGGTTTATTTTGGACTTTTTCCCCGACAGAGGTGGCAGCAGGAGGCAGAACGGGTGCGACGTCTAGTGTTGGGGCCCACATCCTTTATTTCCAGGCGAAACCGCCCGCACGCCAGACTGCAAATGTAAACAGTGACTACAATCCTAACTCGGATTGAAAAGACATCTTGCAAGCTGTTCACAACTCTTCCTTAAATAAACTAAAATTTTGCGTTTGTTATGTTTTCAGATTCTGGAAGGTCCTTTTTAGAGTCATGAGTCATGTGATGCTGTGAGGGCTTCTTGGAGAGACGAGTACGAGGCTTGTGATGATGTAAGGGTTGCTTTTCAATTGCTTAGTTTAATTAACTATTCAACATTACTTTCATAACCTCTCTGCACCTTCAGTTTTCTATGGTTTTGCAGACATCACAAAATGGCTGCAAAAAAATTCTTCAAAAGGTTAACTTTAATAGGATATTCTCTAATTTTATCATTGAGGCTAGAGATGTCAATTTGGGGAAATAACATTGGTTTTACTAATTGAAATCTTGTTTCGGTGTAGGAACCTTTACCATCTCTACCGCATGAGTTTGAAAACAAAATTATGAAAGACAAGGCAAAAGTAATATGACTTGTGAGCTGTTATATTTCTACTTGATTTGAGTCCTCACTTGTTTGCTACGTATTCTCATCTATTGCGTGCGTTTCTGCATAAGCTTTCGGCTAATTACTCTGAATATCGGAAAGTACCTGGAGACGGGAGTTGCTTTTTTTAGAGAAGGAGGCTGACCCCTGGCCTCTGCATCTGGGAGATGCATGCTGCCATTTTATTGATTATTCTCGAGGACTCTACACATTAGAACAACAATATGCCTGAATCCACCATCTTGGTAACATCTGCCGCTACTCCTATCCATATGATGAAGGGGTGCAAGCTGGGCCACATACCCAGACCTCTCATTTAAGCCTGACATCTAAAGCCGGAGGCCCCGACCGAGCCATCTACTGGGTCTGGGGCACAAACCGGTCCGATGCACTAACATGTGTCATCGCCGCCATCTTCCACCGGTCCATCTTCAGAGCAGATTGAGGTGTCAACCTTGGCAGGTCCTTTGCCATCGACGCCACCACGACGCCAAACGACGACCTCCAGCTACGCGAGCCTTAGAAGGTCCTCCGCCATGGATGCCACCATGATGCCAAACGACGACCTCCACCTCCGCGAGTCCATCTCCAAGCAACAGACATAGATCCATGCTAGGATAGGTCCGCACCACTGCCGTCGCCCACCACCCACAAGCGCCACCCAACCCCACGGTTCCCAAAGCGGCGCCTTCAAGAAGGGAATGACGCCATGAGCGCCGCCGCCACCCAACAAAGTTAGGGCTTTCGCCCGGGAGACCTAGGGGAAGGGGAAGTGAGGATATCAGTCCATACAGATGCCTCCAAGGAGGGGAACATCACCCTCAGGCGTCGTCGTCGGCGCGACCGATCATGTCCGACCAGGGATTTCGCCCGAACTAGATCCCTGCCACCAGCAGCGCCTCTTGTACATAACCGGCGACCAAGGGAAGCACGGCCCGACCAGGCTGGCCCGCATGCCGAACAGGGGAGGCTCCAGATCGCATGCACCAACCACCGCAGAAGCCGCAGCCAGCCGCCAACGACCAACAGGATCCCGCCGCCCGCACGGCCAGGACGCCAGATCCACCGCCCGCACGGCTGCTCGCCAGAACCTGTCGTGCCTCGCCAAAGGAGCCACCGCTCCAGATCTGGGACTCCCCACACAGAGTCAAGGCAGCCGAGGCCCCACCACCACCATCCTTGGCACCCCGGGCTTGCCCGGCGGCTGCCTCAGGCAGCGGCGAGGAGGTGGGGTGAGGTGGGGAGGGGGCCGCGGCGACGCAGCTAGGGTTCCCTCACCGCCCCCGGGGAAGGCGACATGGGGGTCGCGGGAGGGGCTAGGTGGGGAAGGGGTCGCGGCTAGGGTTAGGTGTGGATGGGAGTTGCTTTTACAAATTGTTCATATACTCATACCTGGTACACAATATCTTGTTGCCAAATTTCTTCCAGTTCTGCACCTTAAAGTTCTTGGGGCTTGGTGATGCTTATATTTTGTCCCTTGGGTCTATAGGAGCCGCTTGTGAAAGTATCTCACGAGGAGGAGGTACGTTTACTTGGTGCACTTGAACCTATGTGGGAGAAGTTCCAAAGGCTTCATTTGCCCGATTCATATTCAGATCTTCGTGATGTAAGGCTTCCTGCATTGTTTCATCCTCCAAATTTTTAGTTTTGAATGCCAAGTGCACTTAAGTTATATATAATAATTAATAATATTGTAATTTGTCCAGGCTTTTGTGGGCTTTATACTGGAATGTATGGAGCAAAAACAAAAACTGTCAGTAAGGTGGGTTTGCATTAACTTCTCAACAATAAACTGTGTTGCGTACTTATGTTATAAATTTTGTTGCAATGACTATCAGGAGTGGCTTTTCCAGGAGAGTCAAACTGAGCAGAAGTTTGCGAACAGTGAGAATATAACCAATTTTCTTAGTTATCTTGCCAACTCAGTCTAATTTTCTGACTCCAACTATGATGCGGAGCATACCAAGATCATCCCCATGGACCTACCTACGTCTCCCACGACACCACTTGGACCAATGACAAGGGCACGAGCAAAGGCTATCGAAGATAAGGTGAACTCGCTCCTCTCCGAACTACCACTTTCTATACATGAGACATGGCTACTACCTCAAGAGAAAACACTATGCGTGATCAGGCACTTGGAGGAGAGCCACGGAGCAACTACACCTAATGGACAAGATGGCAAGAACACCAACCGTGAAGGACAAGAAGAAGAGCTGCGGAAGAAGCCCCCGCCACCGGAGGACCGGTCGGGACCGGACGTCTGCAGCCTAAAGCCCCAGCCGAGAGCTACAACGAGCGAACGTCCGGCCAGGACCGGATGACGGGCCCCACCCTCCAGCGATCGGACATCCGGCGCCACCGCACCCGAGCCAAAATTAGCGGAAGTCCGAAGTGACCGGACGTCCGGCACCTCCATCACAGAACGGAACCAGCGGAAGTCCGGAAGCCACCGGACGTCCGGATGCCCATGAGCCACCGGACGACCAGTCCCCAGCAGACGTCTGGTACCTGTCCGCGCACAGGATTTGGCCCCGAGGCTCATGTACCCCCTCACTTTGCCCCCATTTGTGCTAAGACTATAAATAGACCTCATATTCCTCCTAGCTAGGGTTAGCAAAGTAGTAGCTCATTTAGAGATAGAGCTTTGCTCATCCACATCGGATCTACTCCTTGAGAGAGACTGTGGCCCCTCTTCGGAGAAGATCCCTTTGGATTCAAGACCTCCTCGCGGAGAAGACCATCAAGACCTCCTTTGGAGAAGAACCGATTACCGTGTATTGTCCTTTGTTGATCGTGGATCTTGTACCTCCTCTCGTGTTTCGAGGATCTATCATATGTGTGATCAATCTTGTTGGTTTTAGTGTTTTTCTCGTGTTTCCCCTCGTGTTTACCCTCGTGATTCCCCTCGTGTTCTTCGTGTCCATCTTGTGGGATCCGCTCCTTTCGTGAAAGATCAGCCATCTAGGGTTCCACCCTACATCATCTTGGTATCAGAACCACGTTGATCACGATTTCGGAGCCTCCCCATTGTGTTTCTAGCCTTGTTTTTGTTGATTTTGTCCCTAATTCGAAAATTCCCCACAAAATAGCCCCAATTTTTTTTGATTTGTTGGTGTGATGAAATTTTGTTGGATTTGATCTGTGGATTTGCTTTGCCTTGAGCGGATCTAGCTTTTCCGCTTCGTCTCCACCTTTTCCATCCACGAAATCGCCCGGATTTGACGAATTTTGTCCTCCCCATCACGAACCCTTCCCATTCATCCTGTGCCCGAAGTTTCCCAGGCACCGGACGTCCGCCCGCCACCGAACGTCCGATGAACGGATGACCGCTCCTCCACCGGACGTTCGGCGTTCCCTGACGAAACTGAAAAACTTCAGTTCGGTCACCACCACTGCTCCACCTCCACCTCCGCATACGCACCCTCGTACCTCTATACCTCCACCACTTTCCACAACCACCATTGCTTACTTGCTTCGCACTCCGATATGTTTTGCCATTTTGTTCTTTGAGAATTTGAGTTGTGGTTCCGTGTCCTATTGTGTTTCGGCTATTTAGGTACGGCTCGACATCAACATCACCGCCGCTCATCTTTTCCACGGACGTGTCATCGACAACAACCACTACACCATTTTGACACCATACCATAAGCAAGAGCGGTAAACTCATCTTGGTATCGTGCTACATCATTCTTGCCATTACATTGATAGCCATCATAGCCTTACTCTTTTGCGTTGGTTACCCATCGAGACGAGCCTTTGAGTATTGCCAGCAACGTGACTTGTGCACATTAGTGATCATACTTCCCATAGCGTACATATATAGCATTGGTGCATATCATCTCTTGTGTCACAAAGTGTCATCGCATACTCAATTGCTATCTTGGTTCGTGAAGCATTGCATGAGAAAAGAGCTCCAACAACAAAGAGCCAAACAAGCTTTTAAGCAAAAGGGAAAGATAAGCAAAGAGCTTTTAAGCAAGAACCATAGCATCATACAACATTAATATTGTCATACTAGATCATCCTGGATCATATCATCGGAACACCATACATAGAGCATACTTGGGATAGAAGTCGTCGCATTTTTGCTTAGTAGGTTGTGCACAAGTCTTCGTATCCACCTATTGTGCAATCGTGCTAGCGTCTCTCTAGTGTTGTGCAACAAGAGCATTTTCATGGATTCCACATTTTGGCTCATCCTTGGTTGCACGACCCCACTTATCTCTTTGCGTGTGTGTTTCTGTGTACCTTATTTTGCTTGGTCTACTTGTTGCATTGCAAACTTGCGAATCTTTTCCGCATTATTGAAGCTCACTAACAATTGCATCAAATTTTGTGCCACCATCCTAACCGAGCTCCACCATAAGATTTTACTTGTGTAGGTGTGAGAAACCGACAAGAATTGGTACCAATTGTGCTATTTCCTTGTTCCACATTGGAGTGATCTTTGATCCACCTTCAACATCGGTCAAGGTACATTTGGTATACATTCTTATCTTTCTCCCACTCACATATTTCTCTTGGAATGATGGATATGCCAAGTACTTCTACGAACCCACTCTTCATACGGCAAGACGACGACATGAACTCCTACGTCACAAAGAGCCACCTCTTTGGTGCACAACGTGCTTTGCATCAAGAGCAACAAGCAATGAGCGAACGCATCGACAACCTCACCACCGACTTGCGACTCTCTGAGCAACGTACAAGAGATTACTTCAACCACAAGCTTGACGACCACAAGCAAGAGAACGATGCAAGAATGGACGGGATTCTTGCTTTGTTGCTCAACCACTCTTCTTCCACTTCATCCTCATCAAGACGGAGCTGCTCAAGTCGACACTCGGACTACACCATCTCCGGATCAAGTACACCGACATCAAATACTCTTCGTCGTGCTGCGTGCCAAGATCGTCAAGCCAACAGCAACCCTCTACACGACTACAACTCTCAAGAACAATGACATCGTCAAAACCAAGCTACCTTCGCGCAAGCACGAGAACGGCAACAACAATGCCAACACGAAGAGGAAGAGCAAGCGCGTCTTCACCAAGGAGCACAAGATGTCGAGGCACAACATCAAGAGGAACAATTGCAAGATGCTCAAGCACTTGAGGCGCAACGTGCCCTCCGAGAATCAAGTCGAGTCGTAGCCAACCGAGGCCAACAAGTTCGTGAACATGAAGAAGCACTTCGTGAAGAAGTTCACGAATGAATATATCAAGCTCGCGTGCAACGTCAAGATCGACAAGTTCCTCCACAAGCTTGCCAAGAACATCAAGTTCAACAAGAGCAAGAAGACAATGGAAATCCTCCATGGCAAGAGCAAGTTGTAAGAGACGATCCTCCTTGTCAAGGACGTCATCATCCCCGGCCCGAGCACAATGAAGAGCAACGCTACTGCAAGCTAAAGTTCACCATGCCCAAGTTCAATGGAAGCAACGATCCCGAAGAGTACCTTTCATGGGCATTGAAGGCCGACAAAATCTTCCGCTTGCACAACTATGAAGAAGAGAAGAAGATCGCGATGGCACCCCTTGAGTTCCAAGACTATGTCCTCATTTGGTGGGAACAAGTAATTGAGCGCCGAGAGGCAAAAGGTGAACCACCCATCACTACTTGGGCGCAAATGAAGGATGTCATGAGAGCATGCTTTGTGCCTACCTACTACAACCGCGATCTCTTCAAGAAACTCCAACTACTCAAGCAAGGAACCAAGAGCGTTGAAGAGTAGTACAAGGAAATGGAGATTGCAATGATACGAGCCAATGTCACGGAAGATGATGAGCAAACTATGGCACGTTTCTTGACTGGACTCAATCACCCTATCAAGAAGATCGCCGACTTCCAACCATACTCGAACCTCATCGAGCTAGTGCATCAAGCTACCAAAGCGGAACGTCAAGTTCAAGATGACTTCAAGTATGCCAAGTTCTCATCTAAGTCCTATGGCTTCTCCAACACCCAAGCTTCAACCACTCCAACACCGTCTACATCAACAAAGCCTTATACAAGCAATGTCGACAAGTCGAGTTACAAGAAAGCTTCGACAACCCCAAGTCATCCTCCTACAATGAGCAACTTCAAGCCGAGAGCTTCATCATCATCTACCCCAACCGATGAGACCGTCAAGACAAGTTCCTTCAAATGCTTCACATGCGGAGGCTGAGGCCACAAGTCCTTTGAGTGTACCAACAAGCGGACCATGATCCTCAACGACGATGGTACATACAACTCCATGAGTGAAGGAGAAACGGAAGAACTTGAGCAAGTTGCCATGCATCGGCAAGTGAACGATGAAGAGGAACAAGTATTTTGTGATGAAGATTCAAGTCCCGCTCTAGTTGTCTCCAAGGTTTTGACCCTTCAACATCACCAAAAAGAAGACCAAAGATGCCACATATTCCATACCAAGGCCGGCATCAATGGAAGGTCCGTCAAGGTCATCATCGATGGAGGGAGTTGTCATAACCTAGCAAGTGAAGAACTTTGCTCCAAGATCCAATTGCCCAAGACGAAGCACCCACATACCTACAAAGTTCAATGGCTAAGCGACTCCGGCACTATTCAAGTCGAGCATAGAGTGCAAGTCTCCTTCAAAATCGGAGCTTACGAAGACACTTTGGAGTGTGATGTCGTTCCAATGACCGTTTGCCACCTTCTTCTTGGTCGACCATGGCAATTTGATAGAGGTGTCATCCACAACGGCCGAACGACCACTACATCTTCAATATGAAAGGAAAGGAGTACGTACTTCGCCCCATGTCTCCAAGCCAAGTGATCGCCGACAAGCAAGCCACCCATCGTGGAGAGAATGGTGAGAGAGCGAACCACCAAAAAGAGAGTGAGCGCCACAAGCCCAAATTGAGTGCCTCCACGATGAGCGAAAAGAAGAACTTCGTTCTATTTGCCACCAAACATGAGATAAGAGAAGTGTGTGAGAACCCATCTAGTGTGATACACTACATCCTTTTGTGCAAGGACGAGGCACCAAAAGCTAACACCTCTCTCACTCTACCTTTAGTGTTATCTTCTCATTTGCAGGAATTCCAAGATGTTTTCCCCGACGAGCTACCTCTGGGACTACCTCCACTACGAGGTATCGAGCACCGCATCGACCTCATCCCCGGAGCACCACTTCTGAACAAAGCTCCCTACCGCATCAACCAATACAAAAAAGACACATCCGTGACATTTTGGGCCAAACGAATTTTTTTGTGTCATACATATGACACTTCTATGATGATAATTGTGACAAAACCCGGTATCATCATAGATGTGGTGGGCTCCTACTTCTATGACAAAAAATCATGACAGAAAATGGGATTTTCGTCCTGGGCGGGCCGGAGACGCAGCTTCATGACATTCTTTGGGCCGTCCATGACAGAAAAACCGTGGTAGAAGCAAGGGGGAGGAATATCTCGGAGAGTTCTCGGTTATGGTGGGAGGTCGGGGGCCGAGCGATGCGTGTTTCTCTCATAGACGTACGCGCGTGTGTGCGAGGCATTGGCTCTAACTGAACCCGAGCGAGGCGTTGGGCTCTAATTGAACCTGAGTGATTGCACTGCAGGCTACGCGTTACTGAACCTGAGCGATCGATCGATGGCTGTTAACTGAACCCGATCGAGCGATTCCTTCGCTACTGCTGCTAACTGAAGCCGATCGATGCTGCCTCTGGATGAACAGTGAGCGTTGCGGGGGGGGGGGGGGGGGGGGGGTTGGATGAACAGTTCCCGGTGGGGGTGGATGAACAGGACCCCGTGGTGTTGCCTCTAGATGAACAAGACCCCGATCGATCGAGCCGGTTGGGGCTGGATGAACAGGACCCCGTGGAGGGCTGGATGAACAGGACCACCCCGTGGAGGGCAGGATGAACAGTAGCTCGTGGAGTGGTGGTTGAACAGGAGCTCGTGGAGAGGGGTGGTTGAACAGTAGCCAGTGGAGTAGCGCGCGGTGGAGGCTGGATGAACAGGAGCCCGTGGATGAACAGTCGCAGGTGGAG
Organism: Triticum urartu; assembly: GCF_056163025.1. Lineage (NCBI taxonomy): Eukaryota > Viridiplantae > Streptophyta > Magnoliopsida > Poales > Poaceae > Triticum > Triticum urartu. The sequence goes on along the minus strand of NC_141879.1, from coordinate 494,235,380 downwards.
GCTGGAGGAGGTCGACGGTGGATGAACAGTAGCTTGTGGAGGCCGGAGGGGGTCGACGGTGGAGATGAACAGTATCCTGTGGAGTCCCGTTTTGCGGTACGCCACACCCTCCCGATGAACAGGACCCCCGTTTTGACCGTAGCGCTCCAACACAAGTCCGCTTCGTCCGTTTTGCGGTACGCCACACCCCTCCCGATCAACAGGACCCCTGTTTTGACCATAGGAGGTCCATTTCCTCCGTTTTGTGGTATGCCAGACCCCTCTCGATGAACAGGATCCCGTTTCGAACGTGGCCGGTCGAACACAAGGCCGTTTCCTCCGTTCTTGCGGTACGCCAAGCCTCGTTTCCATCGCCTGTTCCGTCCAAGCCCTCCCGATGAACACGACGCATTTCGTTGCCTCCCCATGAACACGACGCATTCCATTGCCTCCCCATGAACACGACGACGACACTATTTCTCTGTTCCGACCCAGCCATGTACACGAGCCCTGGCCGTACGTATGCGCGAGTAGGCGTTCGAGAGCCCGCCCGTATGTACACATACGTGGCCGTATTTTCTTTCTTGCACCTTGGCCGCTGTACGTACGTGCAAATGCTACGTGCGTGCCTCTACTACGACACGTGCGCGCCTCTACATCGACCAGTATGTACGTACACGTTCGCGACCAGAATGACAATGATACGTACGCTTCGACCAGGTGGGTCCCGACTGTCAGGTACTTCCTTGCCTACGAAGATGTAGCTGGTGGGTCCCAGCAGTCAGGGGGCGAATTGTTTTTTTTTGCCCGGACGCACTTCCTTGCGTGCGAAGATGTAGCTGGTGGGTCCCAGCAGTCAGGGGGAAACGTTTTTTTTCACGAAATACAGTGGCCCGTCTGGTGGGTCCCAGCTGTCAGGTGGAGGAATCATTATTTTCCGCGTAATAAGGAGGCACTTCCTTGCTGCGGCCGTGGACCCAGCTGTCAGCCTCTCCACGTACAGTCCACGTCCGATGGAAGTCGTTCCTTGACCACGTTGATCACGCCGCGCCGAGAGCACCAGGGCGGTGGATGACGGCGAGGCCTAGGAAGGGGATGACACGGAGGCAGGGAAGACTCGGCAGTTGTTTCCCACGCGGAGGGGAGTACGATTGTACGAGGGTTTACTGGTTCGTCTGCCGTCGCCGGAGAATAACAACAGGTGTGGGTGAGTAGAGGGATGGCTAGGCCAGCGATGGGAGTACGGTCGTGCGGTGAGGCCTGCGCGGTAGCATAGCCGGCCGCAAGGAGGGAGCAGGCAGTCCCGCCGGCGCTTGTTTGAGCGGCTGGAGCAGGAAGAGCAGAGATTGAAGAAGCACGACGACCGTTGGATGGACATCCAACAATCAGTGCTTGTGTGTCAACCTTTTTTAGGAAAGCCTCAAATCTGTGGAAAATAGCATACAACCCATCTGCCATTATTTCTAATAATTTACAGCCCATTTGCTAATTCTTAAGGTTTTTTTTGGAGCCCATATTCTTTTTGTTAGCATTACAACCCATATTGTGGCAACAGTTAAAAAATTATACGAAATTTTGCATATTTCGGTGGGTCTGAACTATTTTTAATCCTGAAATTTTGACTCACATTCAAACTAATTTTAAAAATAAATGTATATCAATATAAAATCCAACAAATTCTCCACGCATAAAAATTAATGTAATTTAAAATCTTGAAATGAAAAAAAATGATATTTGAAACTAATTTCCGGTTTGATGTGTTTTAAAAATGTACAACTCATTGCTCATTACTGATGGGCCATTTTCTCGGCCAGCCGAATGAAAGGTCTCCTCGTCTTGAAAGATTTGCAGCCCAACAGGCCTGACAAAGAGACTTACTTGGCAAATCACAAAAAAACTAGGCTGTGGCCGTGGACCCAGCTGTCAGCCTCTCCATGTACAGTACTCTTCCGATGGAAGTCATTCCTTGACCACGTTGATCACGCCGCGCGGAGAGCACCACGGCGGTGGACGACGACGAGGCCTAGGAAGGGGACGACGCGACAGTGGAAGCCCGCGCGGAGAGGACTACGAGGGTTCACTGGTTCGGCTACGGTGTGAGGGTACCGTCGCCGCAGGGCCTGGCCAGCGGTGGGAATAGTAGGGGGCGGTGAGGCCTCTGCGGTAGCACAGCCGGCCACGGGAGGCAGGAGCATGCGGCACGACCGGCGCTGCTTTGGGCGGCTGGAGCAAGAAGACTAGAGGTTGAAGAAGCACTACGGCCGTTAGATGGACATCGTATGGTCACTGGAGCTAGAATCGTTCATATTGAGTAAGTTGACAAAGCCCTTCGTCCCCGTCAACTTAGTAGGCCCACAAGTCAGTCTCCCAGCAAGGTGGATCCCATCTAGCCGGGAGAGTATTCATTTTTTGTGCGTAATAAGGAGGCACTTCCGGTGGGTCCGAGCTAACAGCGGGGGGGGGGGGGGGACGTTTTTTTTTCGTGAAATACAGTGGCCCGTCCGGTGGGTCCCAGCAGTCAGGGGGAAACGATTTTTTTCGCAAAATACTGGTGGCCCGTCCGGTGGGTCCCCGCTTTCAGGTGGAGGAAAAATTATTTTCCGCGTAATAAGGAGGCACTTCCTTGTGGCTGCCGTGGACCCAGCTGTCAGCCTCTCCACGTACAGTACTCTTCCGATGGAAGTCGGTCGTTGACCACGTTGACCACGCCGCGCCGAGAGCACCAGGGCGGTGGACGACGGTGAGGACTAGGAAGGGGACGACTCGGAGCCGGGAAGACGCAGCAGTGGATGCCCACGCGAAGAGGAGTACGAGGGTTCACTGGTTCGGCTGCGGTGTGAGGCTGTTGTCGCCGCAGAATAAAAGGGGGTGTGGGTGAGTAGAGGGATGGCCTGGCCAGCGGTGGGAATAGTAGGGGGCGGTGAGGCCTCCGCAGCATCACAGCCGACCACGGGAGGCAGGAACACGCGGCACGACCGGCGCTGGTTTGGGCGGCTGGAGCAAGAAGACCAGAGGTTGAAGAAGCACTACGTCCGTTGGATGAATATCGTACGGTAACAGGAGCTAGAATCGTTCATATTGACTAAGTTGACAGAGCCCTCCGTCCCCGTCAACTTGGTAGGCCCACAATTCAGCCTCCCACTATGCTGGGTTCCAGCTGGCAGGGGGAATATTCATTTTTTTGTGCGTAATAAGGAGGCACTTCCTTGCGTGTGAAGATAGCTGGTGGGTCTGACATGTCAAAGGGGGGCACTTTATTTCGCGAAATATAGAGGCCCTTCCGGTTGGTCCCAGATGTCAGGTGGAGGAATCATTATTTTGCACGTAATAAGGAGGCATTTCCTTGTCTGCGGCTGTGGACCCAACTGTCAGCCTCTCCACGCACAGCCTACTTCCGATGGTGTCGTTCGTTGACCACGTTGACCACGCCGCGCCGAGCGCATCCAAGGTGGTGGACGACGGCGAGGCCCCGGACAGCAACAAGCCGGAGATGGGAAGACGCGGGAGTAGAGTCGCAGACAGAGAGGTGTACGAGGGTTAACTGGTTCTAGTGCGGTGTGGTTCGGCAGTCGGTGGAGAAGAACATGAGGTGTGGAGGGATGGAGGGATGGCCTGGCCAACGGTGGAGTAGCGCTTCATAGCAAAGCGTGCTAAGCAGAGCTGCTAGCAGCAGGAGGCTGGAGGTGATCCCGGCGGCGCTGGAGGAGTAGACGAGAGATTGAAGATGGATGCCGGTCGTTGGATGTAAATCCAACGGCTAACATGTCAGAATCATTTGTTGACTAAATTGACAACGACTTGCATTGGCTTCGACCTATTGGCCCACATTTCAGCCTCCAAAAATGTGGCACGTATTCAACCCATTTTTTCAGAATTTACAGTCTTCTTTTTTGCGCGGTAGAATTTACAGTTAATTTGATCTTTATTTTGAATTACAGCCATTAGCTGGGCTGGGTGAACAAATAATGTAGCGTCCATGCGGCCTGTTTATTTTATTTCCTAAAAAATTGCAGCCCATTTGCACTTTCTCGAAATACATGATTTTGCTGGGCTGATTCTAATTATAATGTTGGGTTGGGCCAGCAATGTTATCAAAAAATAAAAAGGGGCTGAGGATTTTGTTATAAATATATTTAGATAATAAGTGATATTATTACATTCGTCCTTAAATTTACAGTCTTACCAAGCTTTATATAATAACATATAAAATAATTTTTTTTAAGAAAAACAGGGAGCATCTCCCCGGTTCCATTGCTGAGAACGAAACCACAACATATTTTGATACAGCAGCTCAAAGAGCAGTTCGAAAGCAAAGGTAGAAAAGCTACAAACTAGGGGGTGGATGAACAAGTTCTCTGAATAACACAAATCACCTGAGCGGTGCCAAAGGAAGAGCGGATAGAGCACTCAAATGACACAACGAGGGTCCAGCGAAACCTTCATGGTCTTCAGCCGAGGGGCCGTGTTAGCTTGCGGCGACACCGTGCTGGAAGGCGTAGCATGGTGGATGTCCCTCTTTTTCGGCGCCAGGTGCCCATCATCTTCATCAGAGATCTTGAGACGAGCCCACGGGTCCAGCCCCAGAGCAGGTCGAGCCTTGTTCAGCCACAAGTGATCGCCAATGGTTTCTAGAGGGATCATGTTAGGGTTTCCACGAAGCTCATCAACTTGTCCTTGTCCGATCCGGAGGAGAGAATCGCCCAGTTCCTCACCATGTTCCTGATGAACCTCAAGACCTGCGGAATGGAAATCCAGGAGGTGTTACTAAAAATCATAGCATTTCTATATTTCCAGAGGCACCAAAGGACAGCTGATCTAACAGTGTTTAAAACTGAGCACTTTTTGGTAGCAATCCAGAATCTGGCGACAGATTCAAAGGATGAGCCAATCTGACTAGAGAAATATTCCTCAATGTGGTCCCAGAGATGTTTAGCAACTATACATTCAAAAATAGGTGAGAACAAGACTCTTGTTCCAAGCAGTAAACACAATCAAGGGGTTTGATGATGTGTCTCTTCCTAAGGTTATCCCTAGTCATCAATTTGTTTTTTGAGAGAAGCCAGAGAAATACATGAATTTTAGGGGGAACTCTCAATTTCCAGACATCAGGGATAAACACGGGTTGAACCCCTCTAAAGTTGATAACATGATAGAGGGAGCTGGAGGAATACTTCCCCTTATTGTCCAACTGCCAAATCAGGGCATTCGGCTCGTCAGTAAAGGTAATGCTTTTGGCAATTTCCTCCAACTGGAACCATTGTTCCATGAGACTATCACTAAAGTTCCTTCTAAAATAGAGTTTTAGGCATTGACCATCCCAAACTTCATTGACACTTTTGTTAAGCTCATTGCGGACAGAGTAAATAGGCCAAAATTGGACTGCTAGGGGGGATGTGCCAAACCAAGTATCTTCCTAGAACCTGGTTCTGCTCCCATCCCCTATGTTCCATCTGTAGCCAAATTTCACAGCATGCATAATAGATTTTAATACTTTCCAGAATCTAGAGGTCTTAGGGTTGGAGGAAGGGACAAAAATATTAGGTTTATTTCCTAGGTATTTATGGGCAATAAGAAGCTTCCAGGGTTTCAGGTCTTCCTCATAGAATCTTTTAATCCAAGACCCTAGAAGACAGATGTTAATTTCTTGGAGGTTAGATATGCCTAGGCCTCCAAAATCTTTTTTCATAGAGACTAGGGCCCAATTAGCAAGGTGTAGCTTCCTATTTCCCTCAAAATCATTCCACAAGCAATGAGACATCTGAGAATTGATGAGGTTCACTGCCCATTTAGGGAACTTGAAGAAGGAGAGGAGATACACTGGAATGCTAGCCAAACAAGCTTGTATGAGGATCAATCTACCTCTGTAAGAGAGAAGTTTGCCCCTCCACCCAGCAATCCTTTTAATGATTTTATCCAGAATGGGTTGGATATCCTCTCTCCTCAGTTTATCATAGTGGAGAGGGATACCTAGGTAATTAATGGGGAAGTTACCTTTATTACAGACTAGAATAGAGAGGAAGTAAGCTAACTCTTGATCATCCATGTTGATAGGGATGAGTTCACTTTTAGAGTAGTTGATTCTCATGCCTGAGACTTGTTCAAACCAAGTTAGAACAGTTTTCAGATTGCTAGCATGTGTGGAGTCATTGTCTAAGAAAAGGATGGTATCATCTGCATATTGAAGGCAGATGATGCCACCAGGGCAGACCTCAGGACAGAGCCCTGCAATCAGACTATGATCAGCAGCTTTGCTCAGCATTTTAGTAAGAACATCCACTACTAAATTAAACGAAAGCGGGGAGATGGGGTCACCTTGCCTAAGGCCTTTACCAGCAAGGAAAAAATCACTTACACAGTTATTTAACTTGACCCCAACAGACCCCCCATGAGTAAGTTGCTGGATCCAACTCTCCTCTATGAAAGGCTTGGAAAAGATCTAAGAGATCATTTTTCACCAAGTCCCAAAAATGCTGGTAAAACAAGAAGGGAATCCCATCAGGACCAGGAGCCCCATCAGGATAAGAGCTAAAAATGGCTTCCTTCACCTCTGTCTCTGAAAAAGGGGCTTCTAGCAGCTCATTTTCAGCAGGAGAGACTTTTTTAGAAGCAGAGAAAAAATTGTTTTGTAGAGAGAACCCAGAAGGGTTTTCTTACTTAAACAGGTCTTTGTAGAAGTCACTAGCCACTTTTAGCATCTCATCTACCTCAGCAACAGGGCCATTAGGGCCATCAAGGGAGTGAATGAGGGTTTTCCTCCTCCTCTGGTTAGCTACTGCATGGAAGTAAGGAGTATTTCTATCACCCTCCTTAATGTTCCTATCTCTAGACCTTTGTTTGTCTTTGATTTCTTGTTGAAGCCAAATTTTCTTGAGCTCTCCATGGACAAAGTTTAATCCATTAGTCTCAGCCTCAGAGAGGTTAGTGGTTTCTGCCTTAATATCTAGAGAATCAAACTCAAGGAGGATAAGCCTTTTGTATCTTCTAAGATTAACTTCCTCATTGGAGTTCCACCCTTTGGTAGTTCTTCTAATCTCCTGATTTTGATCTGCCAATTTTCTAGGGGGCAGCTGCTCCCAGTAGGCTCATTCTAGATTTTCCTGACTAGCTCAGTAAAATCGTCTCTAAGCAACCACCACTTTTCAAATTTAAAACTATTGCTCTTTGGAGTTTGGTTAAGACCAGAGTCCCAGAGTAAAGGAGTGTGGTTGCTACCACATCTGGGCGGAGCTCTACAACTAGAAAGGGGAAAAAACTATCTAATTATGTGTCACAGAAAATCTGTCAATGGTGGACATAATCCTGGAGCAGCACTTCCAACATATCTAGCAGAACTGTGGGTTTTCCTTCTGACATGGCAATTCTCAACTTTATGGGTAACCATTTTGCAGATAAAACAACTCTTGGGCTTGACACATTTATCCAAATGATGCCCTAGTTCCCCACAGTTGTAGTAGATCACCTCAGAGTATGCCATAAGGCCCGAAGCAGGGGCAGGAGCAGTTTTCTGGATGTCCAGTCTCTTCTTTTGCTGATTCTTGCCTTGAGATTTCCCACTGATCTAAGAGTCAGAACCACCAGCACATTGATCTTGGGCAATTATAGGAGCCTGCCCAGATTGTGCCCCCATTTGGGGCGGAGGTGGGCCGTACCACTGCCCAACCGGCGCTCCCCCCCATTGTGATAGGGGAAATTCATCGGAGTTCCTGGTTCCTTCTCATTCTCCAGCCAGATGTTGTCTCTCAGGAAGCAGAAATAACCACCAGACAGCTGAATTGAAGCAGATTGCAAACCTAATTTCAATCTTCTGCAGGTTTGGGGGAGAGGTAAGGTAGGGGATCCACCTGCTCCGGCTCCGGTGGCGTGCTGGTGGGCAGGAGTCTAGTCAAGTATTCCCATCTCGCAGCACGACGTGGATCTCTTGAATTCACTTCTCCTTTCTCCCATCGAACGAATGCAATCGGCGGCTCACCGGGGTGGGGCATCCTGTGCTTCTCTGAGAAATCTCCTTCGAAGTAGATCCGCAGGGCTAGATTCAGCAGCTCCCAATCCACATGATCCTTGCACATCCGAGCATACCTGCGCGAGTGAGAGAACGGATTCGGTCCCTCCTTGGCTTCCTCCCTCGCAGCATGCTCCTCTGCTTCCCTCCATTTGCGCGTGCACTAGGTCTAGGAGAGAGTGTCGTCGTGGATCCGCATCGCCCGCTCCCTCCATCTCTTCCCTCGAGTCTCCCGCAGCACCGCCGGCGCGACGGAGTCGAGCGGCTGGAGCATCCGCGGGAAGGCTTTGTAGACATGTGGGACATGCATCTTGTACATATGTCCGTCTTCCAGCCATTCCCTCGTGGATATGGCCGGCGACTCCATGGGGCGCGCGAGCGGACTTGCTGAGGGGGGCAGGCGCGCCCGGAGTCAGGAGGCGGGGGGTGGCGGCGAGATCTATGGCGGCGGCGAGGGTGGAGGTGGTGGCGGGGGCGGCGGCGAGGGTGGAGGTGGTGGCGGGGGCGGCGACGAGGGTGGAGGTGGTGGCGGGGGCGAAGGGGATCGTGAGAGCAGTCATCTATTTGCCAATTATGTGAACTAAACAGTCAACATATAAAATAATTTAAATATATACAATATAGTTAGAAGGGATACATAAGTTGGACCTGGCGTTCCTATTCTTATATAAAAATAGAACAAACCTCTGCGTTTTCTTCAAAAAAATACATAAATTGGGCTGCCAAAAATAAAACCTCGGATGGGAGGTCCATAGGCCGGTCGATACATGACGGCCCTAAGAAAATACAAATAGGCCTATGGACCTCCCATCCGAGAACGTGGGCTGCGCATGTTAAAAATGAAAGCCTAGACGGGGCAGCCCAAAACCACGTCCAACACTTGCCAAAATTTCGTCCCTTGTTTTCTCTGTGTTTCGCACACTCGACATTGTGTGGGCATTTTGACTGTGCATCATATGAAGATGTGCTATGCATGAATGTTGATCAGCATGATGTTAACTGGCTGGTAGTTCCATTTTCGACCATGAATAAAACTTCCAACATGATGTTAACCCTGTTTGAAAAGGCCGTGTTAATATAAATGCTCTGCCTCTAAAAGTTACAGTTTCTTATCTGAAACTGAACTTGCGGTTTCTTATCTGAAACTGAAACTTGCAGTTTCTTCTCTGAGAATCACATTGTCTGCACTTTTATACTCCTATGAAACTACATTTTTTAAGTGCTAAAAATAGATATCTAGAATTCATAAATATTTCATATGCTCAATACTAAAAATCTGAAATTCAAAAGACATTCATATCTGAAAGTACTCTCAAAATACACAACACAAAAAACAATTCACAACCTGCAAATACTGATAACCCTAAGCTCCTCCTGACAATTCACAACCTACCCGACTATTGGGCTGGGGGGCAGCCCCCTCCTATTCCTCGGCGGTAGACAGCCACCCTGTGAGACGATGTGAACGGCAAGGGAGACGATGGCGGGGAAGCGTCGTCAGGCCAATTGATTTTCTCCTCTTGCAGTTGGGTTCGGTCGACGAAGACTCCACCGGCTCGCTCTGGCAGGACACCCTCACAAATGGCACCCTGTAGATGCTCGATCCTTCAATCTCTGGTGGATGCTCCATCTGGGATCGATACTCCCACCACCGCTCCCTCACGATCGGATTCAGTGAATCTGTTTGCTCCATGGCCCAGAGGAGCAGCTCTATGTACTCCGGCGCGACTCTCTCTGGGAGTATCGCCGCCTTTTTGCTCTGTTGCAGATCTTTGGCCATGGATGTCGCTGTCGCCGCTAGTTGGTCCTTGTTGTCAAACCAAGACTGTATCTCCAACATCCAAGCTAGCTTCACAGGGTCACCGTCTGCGATCCTCACATATCGGTTGTACTCCTCCATCGATCTACTTCTCCACAGCACCTTCACTCGCCGGCGGTGGTTTTTGAATGGAAGAGGAGAGGAGCAGCGCTGGTTTTGGATTAGAACGGGAGAGGAGCGACGCTAGTTTTGGACTGGAACAGGAGAGGAGGGGCGGTGGTTTTGAAATGGAAGAGGAGAGGAGTGGCGCTGCATTTAGATTGGAACAAGAGAGGAGCGTCGGTGGTTTAAGAGGAGAAGAGCGGAAGAGCGGCGCTGGTCTTGGAAGTATTTTTTTGTTGTTTCGCGTATTTTGGGTCAAAGTTTGACCACGTACTGTATTTGACAAGCAAAATGTGAATGCATGTCACCAAATTGATTTTGATTTTGATCCAGTCAGAGCGCCCCGGCCCTCTCGTCCAATCCTAAATCGCTCTCGCACGCTCCTCTCCCTCTTCTCCATTGAAAAAACCACCTCCTCTCCTCTCCATCATCTCCATTCCAAAACCACCGTCTCGCCTCTCCCTCTTCTCTATTGCAAGACCACCGTCTGTCCTCCGTTTTCTAGACGCTTTGCTCCATGGCGCGGGCGCAATCCATGGATACAAAATTAGTATACTGTATACTATTGAAAAGTCGAGGGCGGGGCTTTTCCTGCGCGGTAGGCGGCGGGGCAGTTCCGCCTAGTCGGTTCGACAGAGACGCGAGAAGACGAGGGAGTAGGCTGCTACAAACGTAGGGCTGTGTGATTTGACAGCGAGTTACTGCTGGACCGGTGGGGCCTCGTGATTTGACTTGCCATTATCATTTTAATTGTGGCGCTACGATCGGCATGAGTCTCCCAGATTCCTGACCACCTCCATACAGGTGCCTCTCCCAATGCTCCACCATGTAGTAGAGGCTGGCTCTTGCATGAGAGCCCACTTCTCCACTTTTTCCTTGCCTCTCTTTCCTCCACATATGCAAAAATGCCATGTAAAGCGCACTATTGTACTTACTTTTACTTGCTCCTACAGGTGCTTAAGCTTGCCACATAAGCATAAAGTCTGATCTGGCAAGTTAATCAAGAAGAGAGAGACTAGTTTGGTGACCCAAGGAAGAAACGGTGCTAAGCGCGTGTACCTAGGTGAAAAGACAATTTTGAGTCTACAACTAATTAAATGAAGCAAACTTAGCAAGACCATTTCATTGGAAGAGGTCACTCATTGGCAAATGCAATAAATACACGCACTTAGCACCGTTTCTTCCTTGAGTACGAAGAAAGAGATAGAGAGGAGTAAAAAAATACACTTATAGCCAACCTTGTTGTAGTATGAGTGACTAAGTGATGACTATGTATGACATGCCAACATCAGATAGCCTAACGCACCGTGTTAAATCTCCAAGGGCGCGACCGCGCGAGCGACACGACGGTCGTGGTAGGCGCGACCATGATACGGGCTGCTGGCATCCCTTGGATTTGAGATCAAATGGTCGCATGCTAAGTTGCTGAAAATTTGCAGAATAACCCTCCAGGATAGGATATTCACCCATAGGTCTAGAATCACGCCATGCAACCGTTCGATCTCAGATCCAAGGGCTCTCGGAAGCCCGTATCATGGGAGATGGAAAGCCACTACCCTGCCGTTCACACGCTGGCAGTTCGCTCCTACTCGTCCCCGCACGTCCTTCAATACTACGACGGTTCGCTCCTAGTCGTCCCGTCCATTCACATTACGGCAGTTCCACTAATCCTAACCCTCCTCCCAAATCCATGGCATCCCAAATCTCCACGATCGGCGGTGAGTACAAGGTTAGAACCATCACCAGCGATGTGTTTGACGTCATCTACACCCGTTCTTCTGCGACGGTGAAAGGATGCCTTTATCGCTTCAGACGCATGTTCGAAGACTCAGATGATGAGTGGGTCGCTGGGCTAGATGTTGAGTACACTACAGTCCTGGGACGAGAGAAGGATCTAAAGGACGAAGAGAGGAAGAAGCCCGCCGTGATCCAGGTTTGCGTGCATGACTTATGCTTGGTCTACCACATATGCCATGCCGACGTTGAGTGCCAGGATTTTAAGGACTTCCTCGAGAGCAACCTAGTCAAATTCGTTACTGTAGACTTTGGTAACGACAAAGACGTCCTACATCAGATAGGCCTCGTTGTAGGCAACACCTTCGACCTCCAGAAGAATTGGCTGGTGTCCGCTCGTCAGCCTTTAATGCTGACCCTGGCAGGAGCCATGGTTCGTCCTTCGTAGGTAAACTGGAGAAACCTCCATACACGTTTCATCATCATGCATGGTAGCGGAATGTACTAGATATAGACCACATCCACTATGCTGCAATGGATGGCTACCTTTGCTTCAATATCTACAAGGGCTGGATGAAGAGCAACAGCCAAGTGTGCGGTTCAAGCAAAGAAGTATCGGCCAAGAGGAAGAGGGACAAGGACGAGGTCGAGGACGTGGACGAGGACTCCGAGTAAGGTGGCAGTGTCGTTGCTCATGGTGGTTCTAATGCAGTGTCTACCAGAATAGTTGCAAAGTTTAATTTCAGGTGTGCTTAATTTAATTTGAGGGGTGTGTTGTGCTGAGCCCCCAGCAGAACTATGTTATGTTTCTTCTCGTTACTTTAACTCTTCAGTACGTACATACTAGTATTTCTTACATTTCATCTTTTAGTTGGTATAGTACTACCACTCGTTTCTTCACATTATATACGTATAATATATATGGCCAACATCATATAGCCAGCAGTTTAGTTGTCAAAAAATTTCAGGGTGCTTAGTTTTGTCAAAGAATTCCAGGATGCTTAGAGGGTGCTTGGATCCAAGGGACTTACTTTAGTCTGACTAAAAATAGTCTCTTTAAGAGGCTAAAGTTCCAAGCACCCCTGACTAAAGAGGGGCTAAAACTAGTCTTGAGACTAAATTTTTTTAGTCAGGGGTACCCCTACAAAAATGTGGATTAGTCCTCTCTCTACTCATTTAACTCCTCTCCTTTAGCACAGGCGAGTTCTAGATTGGAGGGTTTGGAGGATAATAAATGCTCATTAACTTGATTCTAGCCTTTTTAGTATTTGGATCCAAGCATGGGTGAGGCTAGCATGTTTTAGTCCCACTACTTTTAGTCATGGGACTAAAACGTATCCAAGCACCCTCTTAGTTTTATTTGAGGGGTGGGTTGTGCTGGACACCATTATTGTGACTAGCCTTTTTAATAGTACTATATGCAAATTTGGCAACGAGCGCTCTCTATATGTACCACCTTTTTTTAATTTCAAGTCTTGCTCCATGGCGCAATCCATCGATACTACTACTGTACAAAAGTATACATTTTTTAAAAGGCTAGAGGGCGGGGCAGTCTAGCTTGGTCGGTTTCACGAGAGGCGAGGGCCTTTGTGATTTGATGGCTCATTACTGCTGGAAGGCGGGGCCTTGTGATTTGACTGCTCGTATAAATGCGCGGACGACCTGATCAAGGAGGAGCAAAGAACCGTGCGGTATACTCAAGTTTTCCACTAGAGTAGTACTGCGACGGAGGAGCACGAAACACGGCAGCCCAGTGACATATGGCGATAAAAAATGATCTAATTTGCTAGTCATCTCATTGTTAGCATTGTTCTATTAATTCCCTAAAAACATTGTTCTATTCATGCCTCGCAGAGAACGTGACACGTGCGGCGAAACACCCGAAGCAAAAGATGAAACACAGGAGCAAAAGAAGAAGGAAGATTATCACCCCAAATGATCTAATTCGCCGTGGAGTCGTAACTGCTTCTTCATCGCCTCCACGACCTCCATCTCCTTGCGTGTCTCCTCCGCCATCTTCATCAATGTGTCCATGACGCGGCATTTCTCGACGCGAGCCTTCATCATCTGTTCCACGGCCATATTACGTACCTTGACAGCAGCCGGGTGCTCGATGCGGAGCTTCGCCAACTCTTCCTTCTGTTCCATGGCGAGGGCCTGCAGCATCTTCATCGAGGAACTACTATTCTCACGCAGCTTCTTCCAGCTGGCGTTCTTCTCCTTCAACAGGTCGATCTCATGGCAGAGCTTCGCATTGTCCTCCCGAAGTCGCAGGATTTCGCCGGTCGCCTTCTTCTCTGAGGCAATGCCCTTATTCAGCAGCATCACCAAGCCGGCGGTCAACTCCCCCTGCTGATTGAGCTCAGCGGGCATGTCGTCGAGGCTCTCCTTCAACAACTCCATCAAGCCTTGGATGAACTCCTTCTGCTTATTGAGCTGATCGGGCATGCCGTCAAGGGATAACGACTCCAGCTCCGCCAGTTCGGCATGTTCGCCTCCGCGGCTAGGGCGCTCCTGGGAGCCGTCGCCTGCCCGTGAGGGATCTTTCAAGGTCTCTACGTGGCGGCGAGCCCTCTCTTTTTTTCTGCAGCCTTTGTTGCCGCTCCCTTGTTACGAGTAGTTCTCGACCTAGAGCTCTGCTCACCGGCCATGGCAACGACGGATGAAGAAGAAGCACTTATGAGGAGGAAAGGTAGAGTGATTTTCGGTTAGGTAGTTCCCATTTTTATAACCTAAGTAGTAGCACTAGTACTAATACCTGCATAGTGGGAACACGCTCAGGTTTGGTACATACTAGTAGTAGGTGTGAGCAGGCTTTCGAATGTGATGGGAACAAGGTAACGATTAATTGATGGCTTTGGTTTCGAGGCCCGAAACGGCTCCCGATGAGTTTAGCGGAACATAAATTTCAAGTACTACAGTGCTCAAATGCGTAAATATTATTTTAATGTCAAAAATTGGCACAAAATACGAAGGAGACCAATGGAAGTACTACTAGCAACCCACGATTTAACTACTCGCATGCGCGTAGTGGAGTAATAATGTCTTTCTTCCGCCCTCACGTCCACTCAATTTGCATGCGCTGTATTAATTGACCATCAATGAAGTGAACAACTTTACATGCGTCAAATTATCACATGGGGTGGATCTTGGTACAAAATTGCGTCCGCCCATGTACCCGTGTGTGCGTGTGAGGAATGAGTGCGTGCATGGCGTGCATGCACATATTCGCTTCGTGCATGTACCGCCAATATGGCTCAGGGAGGACGAGTACATTCTTCTGGAACCAGCAGCACGTCACTGTGATCAATCCACGCAAGGAGGTCGCGACAACGCCTACACATGTGGCACGTGGCTTCATGAACTGTAAGAGAGACACTGTGTAGCGTGCCATTGGTATTCTAATTTACGTGTTTTGCACATACTCGAAGTACTAGTAAGGTACACGTGCATTGCATGCATCAGATTTTGCAACCAAATTATGAATAAATACCAAACTATAGCATGTAAGCTCTGAGTCATATATGCCTGATGTAGCCCTTCGTTTAATTCTTATAGTTCATCTCATTCAAAATCAATTAGTTTTTATAAAAAAGCTAAGAACGCAGGAATAGGAAAAACATGGGATTATAGTGGAATGTCATCTTGAATCCTACAGGATTGTACGAGTGTTTGATTGTGCATAGAAAAAATGCAGAATTCTTTCAAAGAGGTTTGAGTGGATGGGATGTTTCCTATGAAATCTAGTGCAAATGAATCATATGGAAAAATTTCTATGGTTTACAATCCTACGAATCAAACAACCAAGATAGGAAAAATTCCTAATGATTAGAATCCTCCAAAATTCCTTTGAGAATCCTTTGAATCAAAGAAGCCCTTAATCTATTTTATGATTCATGGATTGCGCGTTGTAAAGCATGAAGTAAAAACAAATAATGGCAATTCAACTAGAAAAAAGTTTGGGCAGTTATGATACGGAAGATTCTAGAACAAAAGACAACCACTGTTGTTTCCAGGTTTGTGCATTATGCTTAAGTTCAAGCATGGAGTCTGCTAGATTGTACATGTGGTAAAATCCGGTGGGGGGCTAGAAGATGGTGCGAGGGACCGAGTGGAGGGAGACTATGAAGGGATGCACAAGTGCGAGATCGATATTTAGAGAGAGAGAGAGGGCGAACACGTGCGCTGATGCGCGCAGTGGCGGAGCCATGAAAAATAAATGAGCTAGGGGCCAAGCATTGCTAATCCTTTACGAGGAGGGTCAATTCATGAACTTAAACCATTTTTAGCAGCAATTGTCTAATGATCACATTCATATTAGCCTTGATATATAGTAATGTTAGGGGGGAGGGGCAGGGACCTTACTGTCCCCTTTCTTCGCCATTGTGCACGCATCTGAGAGATGAAGCGGAAGGCATGGATGATGAGAGGGGGACGTTGGATACATAATTAATGTGGGTGTATTAGCTATATATGTTAATCCTATATAGAGAGGTATAGATTGATTGATGTGGACGTGGGAAAGAGGGTGAGAACTCACTGGATATATCGATTGATCGGTTTGTGTGGAAAACTATGAAAGACCTAGCTATATACACACATACATAGAGGAACATCGATCATTGCGCATGCACGCGTGAGAGATAAAGAATGCCCGATATGATGGAGAGGGGGATGTGTGTTGGTGTGTGCCTTCATGGGAGACCGACCTGAAGAAAAAGATTGCATGCGTGCGATGGATAATGCCGACTGGTAGTGTGTGTGCATGCATGCATGAGAGAAGGTTAGTGGTACAATTATAAAGAGAAGACTACTGTGTGGGTGTAAAAGAATAGCTGAATAGGTGAGGTCACAATCAATGTAAAGTTGAATTCAAATATTTGAATAAGAGATCCTGATGTTTGAAACCCATGCATGCATGAATATAACGGAGATCTGCGCGGTGTGGTTTGGAAACGAGCATGTTGTAATGTATACACATTGAACAAGGTCAGACTGATTTGAATTTGAGATACCGATGGCAGACATCATTTGGCCATGTCGCATCCGTGCATGGACACACTATTCTAATTGGAGATGATGGGCGGCTTTTGCATCACATATCTATATCTATACCCCTATATATATATATATATATTATATTTTATATATTTTTTATATTGTGTGCGGGTAACTTTAACTTTGAAAGATGGTCGTTGGATGAGGCGAATCTGATGGTCCAAAGATGGCAAATTTGAGCACTACTGGCCGTTGGATATCATCTAGATTCCACCAGATTTCGCCACATGTATAATCTAGAAGACTCCATGGTTGAACTTAAGCATAATGCACAAACATCAAAACACAAGCACTTCTTATTTGTTCTAGAATCTTCCGTATCAGAGTTGCCCAAATGTTTTTCTACATGATTTGCCATTATTTGTTTTTACTTTATGTCTTACGACGCACAATTCCATGAATCTTAAAATAGATTAGCTTTCTTATAAAAACTAGATGATTTTGAATGAAATGAACTATAAGAATTAAACGAACATCTACATCATGCATATATGACTCAAATCTTGCATGCTATAATGTGGTATTTATTCATGATTTGGTTGCCAAATCTCATGCGTGCAATGCACGTGTACCTTACTCTAGTCTAAATGGTGTTTGTGTGTGTGTTGTGCGTGTTGAGGTGCAAATTGTCTTTTTTGGGTACACGTTAAGCTTGTTCTTCTGAAATTTCAAGCTGCGCCTTGTTATGCCGAAAATTCAAGCTAGTGTCTCTGTCTATCGTGCTGGGAAACTCCCGCCTCTTCAACCCCCGCCTTGTTAGCCCGAAATATTTAAGATATATCTTTGTCTCGTTGTGCTCCGACAACTCCCTCCATCTCTACCCGCGCCTTGCTATTCCGAAATTACAACGCGCGCGAAAACTCCCACCTCTTGTGAAATCCCGACACGCGAAATGCCCGTGGTACCCCTGAACCGAAAGAACCGCCTCAAATCGGTGGGGGTACTTTCGTAACTTACCCCACATTTCGGACAAGTGCGTCTCTAAGCCATGGTTCCCCACTGCCATCCCATGCGCCCACCCATTCGTACACCGAGGCCGCGAAAACCCGCGATGAAACCCCACACCCTGCTCCGTCCGCCACCCAGCCGGAGCCTCTTGCCCGACGACGTCGTCCACAGCAACACCTCGACGTCCCTCATCCACCGTACCAGATGAGGATCCGTCGTCGATCTCATCGTCCCGCCGGTTCAGCCACACCGTCCTCCACCTCCAAGGAGCTGCCCCGACATTCCCCTCGTCTTTCGCGCCACCTCCATTCCCACACCACCGTCTTCACCGGCACCACCGGAAGAGCATCATCATCACCGTTTCCTCGGATGAAGTTGCGGCCTAATCGGCGCCACCAAAGAGGTTGTACACTAATCGCCACATTTTCTTCTTGATTCGATCTCACGGTGCTGTCGGCGCTCGGTCCTGAGCCGACACGGCGCGACTCCATCCACGGCGGCGTCGCCGGCCACTTCCTCCATGGCGTCGCTCCCTCGGTGGCGATGTCCACATCAGTAGGACCTGTTGCTGCTTTAGCTCTCGCTCGCGCTGCTCCTCCGCTCTTGCTCTCGGTCCCCTGCCTGGTCTACTCTTGCTATTGCTCTTGCTCGCGCTGCTGCTCTCCCTCTTTCTCTTGCTTGCGATGCTGCTCCGATTTAGCTACACTTCACTCCGATGCCGCCGGGGTGAAGGAAGAACCAGCCACAGCGGGGAGGGGGGCTCACCGGAGAGGTACCCCACTATCTATCTTAGGGTTCAGGATGGGGGCGGTGGTCGCCGGCGGCGGCGGGGCGGTGGCGGGGCGGTGGCGTGGGGATCACCGGAGAAAAATCTCAACACGGGGGGGGGGGGGGGCTAGAGGGATGGCCGGGGCGGCGGCGGACCGATGGTGGGGAGTGTTTTCAGGGCGGGCGGGGCGGCGCACCGCCGGCCGCGGGCGGCGGGGGGCTGCTCTTTGGCCGGCTCAGGGGGGTGGAGGTTGAAGATGAACCGCAGGCCCTTGATTTCGTATCCAACGGCTGCAAAATCGACTGACCAGAGATGAAAAAGTCAGTCGGCCGACGTGTAGCCTCACCTCTAGTGCGTTCAGTTTCGACAGCAAAATTCAGTTTCGACAGTTAAGTTCAGTTTCGATAGTTAAGTTCAGTTTCGACAGTTAAATTCAGTTCCGACAGTTAAGTTCAGAGATGAGCGGCTGATGTATTTTACATCTAGCACTTTGTGTTTATGTATTTTACGTCATGTATTGGAGATGCTATTAGAATTCCACTCCGGTTAACGTTGTTCATTGTCTCTCTTGTCCTGCTTCAGCCTCAGCGTTGTACAACTCACCAGAGTTGCTCCAATGACGAAACCCTCCATCACAGTGGAGCAGTACCTCGGGCTCCATCTCCAGACGCCTAAGATCTTATTCCCCTCCTCCGACAGCCAAGTCAGCCGGAGCATCCTCACCGGCCAACCCAATCACGCTGAAATCGACATGGCTTCGCCAAAGAGGTTGTACACTTGTTGCATCTCTTTTTTACTCTATATGTTATATATATTGTCCACTGAGCACTCATAGTAACGGGAAATACGATTATTTTATCCTACTATATGACAAGCAGTGAGGTACCAGGCAACTTAGCTATCCGTGATGGACTCTCTTGAATGCCATCTTATTTATCTCTGCGCGTTTGAGCTGTGCATTTGTCGATGGGCCTGGGAGTTGAGTTAGTATGGCAGTGGTCTGGGTCCAAAGTTATAGAAGTAGCACAAAAACATTTTTTAGTGTAGTATTTTCCTTGCTCAAGCCTGCCTACTAGAATCGCCAGTTCTTGAAAGGAAAAGTGAATGAAAAACATCGGAATTGGAAAGTTTCCTATGGTACTACTTTTCATGAATTTGGTGCAAAGGAATGGAGCAAAGGAAAACTGTAGGATTTGTTCCTTTAGTGTCTCCTTGAAAGAAAAACCGTAGGAATTCTAATTTCCACTTCTCCTCCTTTTCATATTCCTATTCATCAAGCACAAGACTAAGAGATAGTAGCATAATAGCATTATAACCGTACAATTTCTTGTGGTTTGACTTAATCTCACCATGCTTTTTTGCATCCTGTGATCTTCCAATTGTTGTGAATCAAACACCCAGATTGGCAGAAATCCTGTGTTTTTAAATTCTCTGTTTTGCACGTGCATTCCTATCCTATTCCCATCTATTTCCTATCTCTGCATTGTTAGAATCCTCAAATTCAAACAAGCCCTTACTCAATTACTTCTGTTACAAATATGTGTCAAAGAAAACCTTGTGTGGTTTGTCCTGCTCCTGCGGCGCAGTGTTCCACCCCAGCTCAGCTGCTCCAACGACGGAAGGGTTCACCACAGCAGGGATCCGCTCTCTAGACTGTCTTTCGCCGCCTCAGATCTTCTTCCCCGCCGCCAGCAGCCACGACAACTGCATTACCATCATCAACTGAACAGATGACCTTGAGGACTACACAGGTACGCAAGAGAAGTTGCACTCTTCCGTGTCTACTTACGTTATGCGTCGCTTAATATGATGACATGCTACATTATCGTCGTGTTCACCTATTAGACTCTGAGTCAGGTCCAAACTAATGCTGAAACTTGAGTTTTTAAATGGTTGTGGGGTACATATTGGGGCAGCAATCAGTACTATCTGTCTACTATCTGGTTAATCTCTGGTGTCTACTATGAGTTTCATGTTGGGTGCAAATAAACATTAAAGGAGCCATTATCTGTATTTTTTAACTAAAGCTATTATCTGCCTGCTATCATTGGTTTTGGGTCTATCCACAGTTTGCTACCATCACTCTGGATTTGTGCATGCACTCCTTACATAATCTCACTATGTTTTATTCCTATGCATGCCAGTTATTGTACACAATGGAACTGATCATGTAGAGCAAAAGAGACGAGCCTTGCGTGGCAATAAAATTTCATGCAGACGTCGTTCCATGGTGGGCGCAAAGGCAGCCCCCCTCCATCCATTTCGGATCGTAATCAAGAGGAAGATAATTGTTATGAGGGGGATTCAGAAGGAGAAGACCACTCCTATTTACCCCATGAGGTCTTCGCTCCAACTTGGCATGCTGATGTTGGTAATATCATGCATATGGTGCCTTGCATTGCTTACTGTATACATTAGAGATGTCATCTGCTTAGTTTAGACATGCTTTGTGTCAATGCCATCTATATGGTTTCTTTATCGTATATGTGAATCATGCAATGCCATCTTGTCTAGCCAGGCATCATATATGTGAATTTTGCAATGCCACCCTGGTTAGCCGGTCATCTTATATGTGAATTATATCATGCCATCATTTTTTTATTACGTGTTAAATTTGTCAAGAATTTTAGTACATTCAATTACTCTTCCTGTGCATCAGCCATTTGGCATGGTCATGGAAAAATGTGGAGTGGAAACAAGGTCTTCAGAGCAGACAATGCTATCTGACGAAGCGCATGTCTTGCTGGTTACCGATAGCTCCTTAGAGGAGGATTCAGAGACAGATGACCAGTCATATCCCCCCTCCCCCGAGGTGCATGCCCTAACTTTGCAGGGTTATGTTGCTCATATCGTGCGTATGGTATCTTGCATTGCTATGTCATTTGCTTAGTTTAGACATGCTTTGTGTGAATGCCACCTATTTAGTGTCTAATTACCAGATATGTGAATTATGCAATGCCATCTTGTTGCAAGACATTATATATGTGAATTATGCAATGTTATCTTGTTGCAAGGCATTATGTATGTGAATTATGCAATGTCATGCTGTTTAGGCAAGCATCATATATGTGAATTATATCATGCCGTCCTTTTTTTGTATTTCTCATTGCTTTTGTCGACAATGTTTGTATATTCAACTGCTCTTCCTGTGCATCAGCCATTTGAATTGGTGATGGAGAAATCTGGAGTGAAAACAAGGTCTTCAGAGCAGACAATGCTACCTGCTGAAGCAGATATCTTGTTGGTTACAGATAGCTCTTCAGAGGAGGATTCAGAAGCAGATGACTAGTCCTATTATCCCCCTGAGGTGTATGCTCAAACTTGGCAGGGTATATTACTCATATAATGCATATGTTGTATTGCAATGCTTAGTTTTTACATCATATACACAATATTGAATGCCATCTCCTTAGTTGACACATCATATATGCGATTTCCCTCTGCTCACTTCCTTAGTATATAAATCATATATTTGAATTATGTCATGCCATGATGTTTACATAGACAGCATGTATCTGAATTATGGCATGCCAACCCATTTTCTAAAGACATAATATAGTTATATCATCTCATCCTGTTTACATAGTCATCATATTTAAATTATGTCATTCTATCCGTGAATTATATCATGCCATCATGTTTCCATCGACGACATGTTTGTGATTTATGGCATGCCAACCACTTTAATAGACACATCATATAGTTATATCATGTCATCCTGTTTACATAGTCATCATATTTTGAAGTATGTCATTCTATCCTGTTTAGTTAGCCATCATACATGTGAAATTGTGTCATGCTATCCTGTTTAATTAGCCATCATATATGTGAAATTATGTCCTGCTATTCTGTTTGCTTAGACAACATAAATGTGAATTATTTCATGCCCTGTTTTCTTCCCTACTATCCATTGCACCTGTCTATCTTACAATGTCTGTACATTCAATTACTTTTCTTGTTTATCAGCCATTTCAATTGGAGGATAGTGATGGCAGTATCTGTGGGAGTAAAAACACGGTCTTCAGAAAAGATCGTGCTACCTGTTGATGTAGATAGAACCACGGTTGTACTTGCCCAAGAACCAGCCCCACCAAACATAACCCACACTCATGCAGATTGTACCCCTACCCAGTTGGACAGAGAACCAGCTACACCCCCTCTAACCCCAACCCCAGCAGATAGACACCCAGTTCCCGTTGACACAACACCATCTCCACCACAGAGCACCCAAACACGAGCAGTTAGTAAGGCAACTGCAGTGCCCAAATCACGAGGACCACCACTCCGAACCTGAAGTCAACACTTAAACCAGAAGAAGAATTGTTCTCAGATCAGGTTCCGTAGCTATGGTTCATACTACTTTGCTCTTGCATCACTGTATTTACTGATACCAACTAATTTCAAATTTGAAGGATGCAATTGAAACTCCAATGGCGCAACAGGTATGTTTTAAACCTGTTTCTTCAACGTGTTTGGCTGTTTGCTGTTGTAACTTGCTCTATGTTGATTTTAGTTTCAATTGAATAAACAGTTATGTTCTCATGCCATGCACATTACAAGTGTTGTTATTGCTGTGTAGTTTCCCACAATTATATTCTATCTATGCCGCTTTGTCTTAAATAGATATGATTCGAACTGTATCTATCTTGATTTGGCAACATAAACTAGAATGATATAGACCATACAGTGACCATACTACATAGATATATGTTTGTTTCATGCTGTTATCCTGTCCACCTTACTACTGAACTGGTTTACCAAAATGAGTTTCATATACTACATTGTAAACCTGAGATGTGTTTGTTTGTTTCTCTTTTAGAACGCGGATAAAATATTGGAGAAGAGTACCCTGTTATGCAATGGTAAAGGAAGTAATGCAGATAAGGTTCAAGATAGTGAGACATCCCTGTTGGTCTCCAAGAAAGCTAATAAAACTATATAGAAGACATTGAGACAACCCCAAAGTCCTGTCTTGATGTAGTGTTCGAGTTACTGGCTACCACTGCTGGCACCAGCTCTTCGAACTCATTGCCTGAATCAGTTCGGCTTCTTGAGTCTCAACTTCAAGTTGAAAGACATCGATCAGATGTTATGCGACATGAAGCCGAAGGACTGAGGAAGTCCCTACAGAATTCAGATGCATACTTTCTGGTGCAACGGCAAGCGCTGGAGGACTTAAGCGCCAAACAAGAGAAACTTAATAAGCTTGCTAAGCATCATGCCAGCATTATGGGTACCCAGGATATTGTTTCTTGAGCTCTTCTGAAGTAGTTTCAGTTCTAGACTTGTTTTGCTGTGGCGTTTATATGCTGCTGTGTTCCCTATATTTGCACTGGTGGCGAACTTTGATGCCCAGTGGATGTAATATGTGTAATAGCCGTGATAGCCTAGTGTAAGTTGCTTGCTTATTTATTTCCTTGTCGTCTTGTTTATTTGTTTGCTTGTAGTCAGTGCAGTTCTTTTTCTGCGGTTTGCTAGTGGCTGCAATAACCTATTTTTTAAAACTAGGCCACAATAACCATGGGCTAATATTTACTGTAGTGACACTGGGCCTCCTACGGGCCGTAGAAACAGTGGGCCTTCTACGGGCCGTAGAAACAGTGGGCTTTCTATGAGCCATAGAAACAATGGGCCTTCTACGGGCCATATCATCAATGGGCCTTCTACGGGCCCTATCGTCAATGGGCCTTATACGGGCCATATGATCGATTGGCCAAACATGGGCCAAACAGACCGCATTCTGGCCGTAAATGGGCTAGAGTTGGAATCGTCCATTCATGGGCCGACCATAACGGGCCATCGTTAATAGGCTGTATTTCATGACGCTATGAAAATGGCCCAACATATGAACGAACCATAAACGGGCCGACTGTAACCACAGGTTGAATTTGGCCCACAAGCAGAAAATGACAGTAACGGGCCGTAAGTAAACGAATGCTGGAAATGAGCCCAAGAATAAATGGGCTCTGAGAAGGCCGAAAGATAACAGGGGGTGGAGACGGCCCAACGGAATAACGGGCTGTTAATGGGTATAAAGTGATACACTGTTCATTACGGGCCAGTTTCACCACGGGCCGTTAATGGGTGTAAAGTGATACATTGTTCATTACAGGCCAGTTTCACCACGGGCCGTTAATAGGCCAAGAGTTACATAGGGCCTCATATGGGCCAAAAGACGTCATGGGACATACATGGGCCAGAAGTGAAAACGGGCTGGAATCTATTGGACGGCCCAGATGACGCTACTGGGCCTAATTCGGATAGGGTGTAACGGGTCTTGGGTTAGCGGGCTGTAAATGGGCTATATGCGAACACGCCGTTAACAGGCTTTCCATGGGCCGGCCCGCCAGATTTTGACCAAGTCAAATGGGCCAGCCTTTTCACAGGAATGGCCCACTGTTGGGCCGTGCCACGTGTCGACGTATCATAGGCGCCTTCTGTCCAGTGAGTGGATGACATCTGTCCCAACGATGAGCCGACACGTGTTTCCTCTAGCCAATGATGATTTTACACGTGGAAAATCCCCATTGGTCGGGGCTGTTAACGGGTTATCGGATCCAAAACCTGACCCGATAGCTTAACGGCGTTCCGTTACGGTGGATGCCACATGTCGGTCACCCTTGACGAAAGCACTTCTGTGACGCGCGATTTATTGTCATGGAAGTGGACACTTTCGTGACGATAATTTTGGTAATGTCATGGAACACTTCTACGACAGCACATGTATGACTATCTTGATTCTGTCATAAATTTATCATGGATGTACATGCATGACAAAAAAGCGACCTACTGTGACAAACATGTATCTGTAACATCCCAAATTTTCAATTTGGAATGTTATACATTAGATCATCATTGCATATCATGTTTTATTGCTTTTCCGTTCCGTAATCCTCGAAATCCTAAGCAACTCAAGGACCCTCGGAGAGAGTTGGGGATTTCCCGGTTTTCATATTTGATTCTTTTATCAAATTTTGAAACGAGGATTTTGGTTTTAATTATTTTTCTCTCCGAAAATATTTCATATTAAAATACAAGAGAGGAGACAATATGAATTCTCCAAAATAAATGAAATATTGGAGGAAAAATATTAAAATCAAATATTTGTTCTATTTGGATTTTATTGCAATTTTGTTTGCATTAGAAAAATTGCATGTTTTCAAAATTGCATTTTAGGGCCAAGAAAATGTTCATCTCGTTCTAAATATTTTATTTGGACGATGAAAATTTATTTTGGCATTTTTAGATTTTTATATATTTTTCTAGGATTTTATTTCGGTCGGCGAAATTATTTAAAAAAAAGTTCCCGCGCCCGACTGGGCCTAAGGCCCAGCCGAGCCAGGCCGCCGCCGCCGCCATCCTCGCGCGCGCGCCGCCGCCGCCGACTCGGACGAGGAGTCCGAGCCGGACTCCGCCGCCGCCTTGGCCCCTCCTCCAAGCCACCCTGCCCCGCCCCTTTAGATACGCGCTGCCCGAGCCCCCCCACCCCCACAGCCACCGCCGCGCCGCACCAAGCCCCGCCGCCCGCGCCGCGCCTAGCCGTCGCCGCCGTAGCCGAGCGCCGCCGCCGCACCCGCTAGCCGCCGCTCCGCCGCCGCACCTCGCCTCGCCGGAGGTAGTCGCTGGACTCCGCCGCCGGTTTTTTTATTTTATTTTAAACCATTCGGTTTTTTAGAAACCCTAGATCCGTTTTTTTTCGGATTCGCCGGTTTTTCTCGGTTCTTCTAGTTAGCGGACGTTCATCCGAACGTTCATTTTAACGAACGGTTCTTCCCCCGTTAGATACAGCTAACGAACGCTCGTTTGTTAGTCTGTTCGTCAGTTTTTTTTATCGGATTTATTCCGCGATTTTCTCTGATCGCGATTTATGATCCGATCTTAGTTTCTGTTTATATTTTCGCTCGTTAGTCGGAATCAGGCGATTCAAGCACCTAGAGTTTCATCTCAAAACCCTCTTTCCGTTTAACTAACTCAAACAAGTTTTCTCTACTTTAAAATTTGACCTAGTTTCAGATTAGTAAACGAAGCTTCTTTTTTTTGCCGTTTGAGTTTCGTTGCTCCGTTTGATTTGATTCTTTTTGCGAACCGGAGTTCTTAAATTGAACTTTCTGGTCAACCTCTTTTATTTGAGTTTTGCTTGTGCATCGTTGCTTGTTACTTATGTATGATATTGTTTGCTTGCGATAGAACACCCGGAGTGCGAAGCGTGCTACTACAAGTCCCTAGGTTTCGCAGATCGTCAGCAAGGCAAGTAACACTTTGATCATACCCCTTTATCACCCAGTTTTTATGCATTAGTTCCAATCCTCAAACATTGCATGATTAGGATGTCATTAACTTGTGGGTTGGGAAGTAGTTGATGAGGTAGAACCTATTGCCCTGTTACATTCAAACCCTTGGGAGTTACTCTACGTGTTGCTTATATTACTATGATATGCTATGCTCGTAGACGTGGTTTGGGTTTGAGTGAAATCCATGACAAACGTGAGATTGTTAAATTAATGGTTCAACTTAAGGTGGCAACTTAATCAAACAACTGGCTGGATTGAGGCACCTGGAGTACCCAGTGTTGCCTGTATTTTTTGGAAATCCCGGAGTACCCGTGTGATCTTCCTATGGACCGCCACCCAAGCTCAAAGGGAACTGAGATGATTCATGCTAGAAACTTCCGTGTGCAGCCACAAGCTATTATGGGCTCTAGCATAGTTGAGTAAGTTACATGAAGCTCTTGAAGAAGCAGATCAGCAGGTAGTGGGATATAGGTTTGGTATGGTCTATCCAGAGTAGAGAGTTAATGTTTCTGAAAGACTGTGTCTCAGTCATCCGTTTCTCAAACACCCTGTAGTGCGAGAAATCCAACGGAGGAGATCGATTCTTGCGGGGAAAAGTGCGCAAACCTCTGCAGAGTGTACAATCTAATCATGGTTACCGTGTCCCCGGTTATGGACAATTCTTGAGTATCTAGTACATGGGTTATCACATGTAGCTCATCATGTTTAATTAATATTGTTGGGTTGTTAATCACTTTAATTGGGATTGAGTTGGAGGAACCTTCTCAATGATGTTTCAACTACCATGATAGTAAAATTAAAATCTCCTTTGTTGTAGGGAAAAAATGGCTTTTCACAAAAACTATAAACCATAGAGCTTTCCACCAGCCATATATGCATATAGTGATAGCATTATTTTGTTCTTGCTCTACTGTGTTATGTTGCTAGCATATTCCATGTGCTGACCCGTTTTCGGGCTGCAACGTATTATGTTGCAGACTTTTCAGACGAGGAGTAAGGTTCGTTAGGTCGTTGCCGTGCAGCTCAGCTATGCCGTTGGAGTTGATGGACTCACTTTATCTTCCAAGCATTCCGCTGTTATCGTATTAGATGGCCTTAAGCCATATTATTGTAATAAGTTCTCTTTTGAGACATTCGATGTAATAAGTGTGTGATTGCCACTCTGTTATAAATCCTTCGAGTACTGTGTGTGTGTGTCAGCATTACCGATGCAGGGATGACACTGAAGCACAGAGACTTGACCATCTAAGGTCGGGTCGCTACAGTATCATCACGGAAGTGTATTCTTATGTAGTGAACCCTAAAGAAACCAAAGAAATACAAAGGCAAGTAAAGCATCTCATAGACCATGGACATGTGCACCAAAGTTTGAGTCCTTGTGCTGTTCCGGTCATTCTTGTGCCAAAAAGAGACGGTAGCTTTCACATGTGTTCCGATTGTAGACCTATCAATGCTATCACCGTTCGCTATAGGTATCCCATTCCATGCCTTGACGGTATGCTTGATGAACTTAGTGGTGCCACTATATTTTCCAAAATTGATCTTAACAGTGGTTACTATCAAATCCGCATACAAGAGGGTGATGAATGGAAAACCGCTTTCAAAACAAAGTTTGGCTTGTATGAGTGGTTAGTCATGCCTATGGGTTTATGAGAAGCACTGGGTACTTTCATGCGTCTTACGAATTATGTGTTTCGCCCTTATATTGGTGATTTTGTTGTGGTATACTTCGATGATATCCTTGTTTATAGCAAATCTCTCCAAGATCATGTCACCCATGTTCGAACCGTCTTGCAAACACTTCGAAAAGAGCGTCTATATGCTAACATGGAAAAATGCCTTTTTGGCATTGATGTTGTTTCCTCTAAGGGTGTTCATGTTGAAGACTCTAAGATCAATGCTATTAAAACTTGGCCACAACCAACCAACTTGCATCAAGTGCGTAGCTTCCTTGGTTTAGCCGGTTTCTACCATAGATTTGTGAAGGACTTTAGCACCATTGCTTCACCTTTGCATACTTTGAGCAAGAAAAATGCGCCTTTTGTTTGGGGACCATCCCAAGATACCTCTTTCAATGAGCTTAAGAATTTGCTTACTCATGCTCCCGTGCTTGCTTTACCCAACTTCGACAAACCCTTTGAGATTCATTGATGCTAGTGGTAATGGCATAGGAGATCTTAACGCAAGAGAAGCGCCCCATAGCTTACTTTAGTGAAAAACTTTCCGGAGCGCAACTCAATTAACCCATCTATGACAAAGAGTTATATGCTTTAGTGCGAGTTTTGCATGAATGGGAACACTATCTTCGCCCTCATGAATTAATCATTCATACCGATCATAAAATGCTTAAATACCTTAAGGGTTAAACCAAGTTGAACAAGCGTCATGCTAAGTGGAGTGAATTCATTGAGTCTTTTCCTTATGTCATCAAGTACATAAAAGGTAAGGAAAATGTTGTGGCGGACGCTCTTCCCACATATGCATGCTTGTTACTCAACTTGAATTGGATGTCATTGGCTTTGAGCACATAAAAAACTTGTATGAGCATGATCCTACCTTTGCTATTCCTTATGCCAAATGTTTGACGCATATCTCTTGGGAACGCTATTACATCAAAAATGGATATCTTATGAGAGCTAACAAGCTTTGCATCCCCGAGTCTTCTCTCTGTTTTTTGCTTTTGTAGGAATCTCATGGAGGAGGACTAATGGGACATTTCGGATGCGACAAGACTTTCGCTATGCTCTCCAAGAACTATTATTGGCCCAAGATGTTTCGCGACGTCAAACGCTTCACCAACCGATGCTCTACATGTCGCAAAGCTAAGTCTAAAGCTCAATCCCATGGCCTTTACATGCCTCTCGCAATTCCATATCAACCATGGGAAGATATTAGCATGGATTTTGTACTTGGATTGCCTAGGACTAGAAATGGAAAGGATTCGGTATTTGTTGTTGTGGACCGATTCTCTAAGATGGCACATTTCATACCATGCAACACGATAGACGATGCTTCACATGTTGCCAATCTCTTTTGTAGGGAAATATTGCATCTACATGGATTACCAAAGACAATTGTCTCGGACCATGACGTCAAGTTCCTAAGCTACTTTTGGAAGACCCCATGCGCCAAGCTCGGAATCAAGCTACTCTTCTCCACGGCGTACCATCCACAAACCGACGGCCAAACAGAGGTGACCAACCGCACACTCTCTGCTCTACTTCGCGTGCTCATCAAGAAGAACATCAAGGAGTGGGAGGAGTGTCTACCTATCGCCGAGTTCGCCTACAACCGCGCAAGACACTCAACTACCGGCAAGTCCCCCTTCGAGGGCGTCTACGGATTCAACCCATTGTCACCATTGGACATTATTCCTCTACCACTCCAAGAGCGCATCAATATGGACACAAGTGCATGTGTGAACCATCTCAAGAAGGTGCATGAAGATACAAGGCACACCATCGAGCGCCAAGTACAACGACTTGCGACCAAGCTCAACATCAACAAGCAACCCTTGGTATTCAACGTTGGTGATCTTGTGTGGCTACACCTTGGCAAGGACCACTTCCCCACCGAACGCAAGTCCAAACTTCTACCACGAGCGGATGGACCCTTCAAGGTGCTTGCACTCTACAACAACAACGCTTACATGATCGACCTCCCGCACGACAAGTACAACGTGAGCGACATCTTCAATGTCAAGGATATATCGTCCTACCATGGTGATGAAGAATTCGATCAGAGGTCGGATCTTTACCAAGGGAGTGGAGATGATGCGGAGCATCTGAAGATCATCCCCATGGACCTACCTACGTCTCCCACGACACCACTTGGACCAATGACAAGGGCACGAGCAAAGGCTATCAAAGATAAGGTGAACTCGCTCCTCTCCGAACTACCACTTTCTATACATAAGACATGGCTACATCCTCAAGCGGAAACACTATGCGTGATCAGGCACTTGGAGGAGAGCCACGGAGCAACTACACCCAATGGACAAGACAGCGAGAACACCAACCGTGAAGGACAAGAAGAAGAGCTGCGGAAGAAGCCCCAGCCACCGGACGACCGGTCGGGACCGGACGTCCGGGCCTGAAGCCCCAGCCAAGAGCTACAGCGAGCGGACGTCCGGCTAAGACCGGACGACCGGCCACACCCTCCAGCGAGCGGACGTCCAGCGCCACCGCGCCCGAGCCAAAATTAGCGGAAGCCCGACACCTCCATCACAGAACGGAACCAGCGGAAGACCGGGCGCCCATGAGCCACCGGACGACCGGTCCCCAACGGACGTCCGGTACCTATCTGCGCACAGGATTCACCCCGAGGCCCATATACCCCCTCACTTCGCCCCATTTGCACTAAGACTATAAATAGACCTTCTATTCCTCCTAGCTAAGGTTAGCAAAGTAGTAGCTCATCTAGAGATAGAGATTTGCTCATCCACATCGGATCTACTCCTTGAGAGAGACCGCGGCCCCTCTTCGGAGAATATCCCTTTGGATTCAAGACCTCCTCGTGGAGAAGACCATCAAGACCTCCTTTGGAGAAGAACCGGTTACCGTGTATCGTCCTTTGTTGATCGTGGATCTTGTACCTCCTCTCGTGTTTCGAGGATCTATCATATGTGTGATCAATCTTGTTGGTTTTAGTGTTTCTCTCGTGTTTACCCTCATGATTCCCCTCGTGTTCTTTGTGTCCATCGAGGGATCCTCTCCTTTCATGAAAGATCAACCATCTAGGGTTCCACCCTACATCATCTTGGTATCAGAGCCACGTTGATCACGATTTCGGAGCCTCCCCGTTGTGTTTCTAGCCTTGTTTTTGTTGATTTTCCCTAATTCAAAAATTCCCCACAAAAATAGCCCCAAATTTTTTTGTCTTCTAGTTACGCTTTGTGTGTGTGATGGAACTTCATAGCAGGAGCAAAATTTCATCATAATACTTGTACCAGCAACTAGAATTGTATGTCAAAAAAATGATGTGAAGTCCTCACTGTCAGATGCCTTATGTGTTTTTGAATTGCAGTACTGCCTGGAGGAGGTTCTCCCAGTGAAGAAAGATGCACAACAAGTGAATCTCACTACGCTCACCAATGTCCTACAAGTGTGATACATCTCCAACGTATCTACTTTTCCAAACACTTTTGCCCTTGTTTTGGACTCTAACTTGCATGATTTGAATGGAACTAACCCGGACTGATATTGTTTTCAGCAGAATTACCATGGTGTTATTTATGTGCAGGAGCAAACGTTCTCGGAATGACCCGAAACTTTACAGAGCCACTTTTCAGAAAATAAGAAAAATACCTGCCAAAGATGAAGGCCAGGGGGCCCACCGTCTTTCCACGAGGGTGGGGGGCGCGCCTGCCCCCCTAGGGCGCACCCCCCTACCTCGTGGGCCCCCTGTTGCCTCTCCGACTCCAACTCCACCTCCATATATTGAGTTTCGGGGAGAAAAAAAATCAGAGAGAAGAAATCATCGCGTTTTACGATACGAAGATGCCGCCAAGCCCTAAAACCTCTCGGGAGGGCTGATCTGGAGTTCGTTCGGGGCTCCGGAGAGGGGAATCCGTCGCCATTGTCATCATCAACCATCTGCCATCACCAATTTCATGATGCTCACCGCTGTGAGTGAGTAATTCCATCGTAGGCTCGTTGGACGGTGATGGGTTGGGTGGGATCTATCATGTAATCGAGTTAGTTTTGTTAGGTTTTGATCCCTAGTGTCCACTATATTCTGAGATTGATGTTGCTATGACTTTGCTATGCTTAATGCTTGTCACTAGGACCCGAGTGCCATGATTTCAGATCTGAAACTATTATGTTTTCATCAATATATGAGTGTTCTTGATCCTATCGTATCTTGCAAGTCTATAGTTACCTATTATGTGTTATGATCCGTTAACACCGAAGTGACAATAATCGGGATACTTACCGGTGATGACCGTAGTTTGAGGAGTTCATGTATTCACTATGTGTTAATGCTTTGTTCCAGTTCTCTATTAAAAGGAGGCCTTAATATCCCATAGTTTCCGTAAGGACCCCGCTGCCATGGGAGGGTAGGACAAAAGATGTCATGCAAGTTTTTTTCCATAAGCACGTATGACTATATTCAGAATACATGCCTACATTACATTGATGAACTGGAGCTAGTTCTGTGTCACCCTAGGTTATGACTGTTACATGATGAACCGCACCCGGCATAATTCTCCATCACCGATCCATTGCCTACGAGTTTTCCATATATTGTTCTTCGCTTATTTACTTTCCCGTTGCTATTGCTATCATCACTACAAAATACCAAAAACATTAATTTTACTACCGTTACCATTTATTACCGTTACCACTACTATCATATTACTTTGCTACTAAATACTTTGCTGCAAATATTAAGTTTCCAGGTGTGGTTGAATTGACAACTCAGCTACTTATACTTGAGAGTATTCTTTGGCTCCCCTTGTGTCGAATCAATAAATTTGGGTTGAATACTCTACCCTCGAAAACTGTTGCGATCCCCTATACTTGTGGGTTATCAAGAATATTTTCTGGCGCCATTGCTAGGGAGCATAGCTCTATTCTTTGAGTCACTTGAGATTTATATCTGCTTACCATTATGAAGAACGTGAGAGATCCAAAAACCAAGATCTATCCCTTAACTACGAGGGGATGTAAGATACTGCCATCTAGCTCTGCACTTGATTCACCTTCTGTTATGAGTAAGTTTGCGACATCTACACCTGCTTCTGCTATTCGTTCTGATATGTCACATGTTATTGATGATGCCACTTCTGCTATACATGATACTTATGATGAAACTACCTCTATGCCTGATACTACTATGCCACTTAGTGATTTTCTTGATGAACAACTTGATAGGGCTAGAGAAATTGAAAATATTGAATCTGATGATACTGATGATGAAGAATCACTTGTTATTCCTAACAGTTATGTTTTTGATCAAGAAGCTTCTTTAGCTATTTTAGCTTGCCAAAATAGAAATGAACTCAAAAGGTTATTAGCTAAATGGAGTAAGCAATCTCTAAATGTTAGAATGAAACCCGACCCTACTTTTGCTACTTCACCTATCTTTGTTACTGATAAGGATTATGAATTCTCTGTTGATCCTGATATAATTACTTTGGTTGAATCTGATCCTTTTCATGGTTATGAGTCTGAAACTGTTGTGGCACATCTTACTAAATTGAATGATATAGCTACACTGTTTACTAAAGATGAGAGAACTCGTTACTTTTACATCCTTAAAATATTTCCATTCTCATTAAAGGGTGATGCTAAGATATGGTTTAATTCTCTTGATCCTGGTTGTGTGCGTAGTCCCCAGGATATGATTTATTACTTCTCTGCTAAATATTTCCCTGCTCATAAGAAACAAGCTGCTTTAAGGGATATATATAATTTTGTGCAAATTGAAGAAGAGAGTCTCCCACAAGCTTGGGGGAGGCTTCTCCAATTACTTAATGCTTTGCCTGATCATCCTCTTAAGAAAAATGAAATACTTGATATCTTTTATAATGGACTGACCGATACCTCCAGAGATTACGTGGATAGTTGTGCTGGTTCTGTTTTCAGGGAAAGAACACCGGATGAAGGTGAAATTCTATTGAATAATATGTTGACAAATGAAAATAATTGGACACCTCCAGAGCCAATTCCTAAGCCTATTCCTAAACCAACTCCGAAGAAGAGAGGTATTCTATTTCTCAGTCCTGAAGATATGCAAGAGGCAAAGAAATCTATGAAAGAAAAAGGTAGTAAAGCTGAAGATGTTAAGAATTTACCTCCTATTGAAGAAATACATGGTCTTAATTTACCGCCTATTGAAGAAACATATAATCTTAATCCATTACCTATTGAAGAAACTCATGGTCTTGATAACCCGACACAAGTAGTAAAGGTAAATTCTCTCTATAGATATGATAAAGCTGTAATCCCGTTTACTAAATTTGCTAGCCCATGCTTAGATGAGTTTGATAAATTTATGGCTAAGCAAGAAGATTTTAATGCTTATTTTGGTCAACAATTGAAATAAAATTCAAATATGCTTGAACACTTGGGTGATTATATGGCTAATGTTAAAGGTGAACTTAAACTTATTAGTAAACATGCTTCTATGGTTACCACTCAAGCAGAACAAGTACTTAAAGCTCAAAATGATTTGTTCAATGAATTGAATAGTAAAGATAATGATAATGCTGTTAGAGTTATGACTAGAGGTGGTAAGATGACTCAGGAACCTTTGTATCCTGAAGGCCATCCTAAGAGAATTGAGCAAGATTCTCAGAGAAATAATATAGATGCACCTAGTTCTTCTAAAAAGAAGAAAAAAGAAAAATGATAAGACTTTGCATGCTTCCAGTGATCCTATTGTTGAAACACCTGAGAATCCAAATGATATTTCTATTTCTGATGCTGAAACTCAATCTAGTAATGAACCTGAAACCAGTGATAATGTTCATAATGATGCTCAACCTAGTAATGATAATGACATAGAAATTGGACCTGCTGTTTTATCTTGATAACCCGCAATCAAAGAATTAATGTTATGATAAGCAAGACTTTATTGCTAGGAAACATGGTAAAGAAAGAGAACCATGGGTTCAGAAACCCATGCCTTTTCCTCCCAAACCATCCAGGAAAAAGGATGATGAGGATTTTGAGCGCCTTGCTGAAATGATTAGACCTATCTTTTTGCGTATGCGTGATATGCTCAAAACCAATCCTTATGCTACATACATGAAAGATATAATTACAAATAAAAGAAAGATACCGGAAGCTGAAATTTCCACCATGCTTGCTAATTATACTTTTATGGGTGGAATACCAAAGAAACTTGGAGATCCTGGTGTACCAACTATACCATGCTCCATTAAAAGAAACTATGTTAAAACTGCTTTATGTGATCTTGGAGCCGGTGTTAGTGTTATGCCTCTTTATATCATAGACTTGATTTGAATAAGTTGACACCTACTGAAATATCTTTGCAAATGGCTGATAAATAAACTGCTATACCTGTCGGTATTTGTGAGGATGTGCCTGTTGTAGTTGCAAACGTTACTATTTTAATAGACTTTGTTATTCTTGATATTCCCAAGGATGATAGTATGTCTATTATTCTTGGAAGACCCTTTTTGAATACTGCAGGGGCTGTTATTGATTGCACTAAAGGCAATGTCACTTTTCATATTAATGGTAATGAGCATACAGTACACTTTCCGAGGAAACAACCTCAAGTTCACAGTATCAATTCTATTGGAAAAATTTCATCGATTATATTTGGAGGTTTTGAATTTTCTCTTCCTACTGTCAAGAAGAAATATGATATTCTTATTATTGGGGATGTGCATATCCCCATTGAGGTAACATAGTGTTCTTCGAAATTTCTCCGGTTCCATGTTATTCGGAATGAGTTCGTTAACAAGACTTGATCAACCTTGTTAGTGGATTCCTTTTGATGATCATGAGATGGATGAAACTAGAAGGCACAAACTTCTGTACCCCACTTTTACTTTCTGTTATTTATATTAAATAAAATAAAATAAATATTTTTCTGTCTGTTATCTGATTATCCGTGCAATATAAAAATACCTCGAAAATAAAATTTCTCCAAATGCCCTGAAATTTAAATATGATTTTTCCAGAATATTTGAGAATATTTGGCACAAAGAACACAGCTGGGGGGTCAACCACCTGCCCACGAGGGTGGAGGGCGCACCCTACCCCCCTGGGCGTGCCCCCTGCCTCGTGGGCCCACGATGGCCCCCCTCCACTTATCCTTTCACCCATACACTCCTTCTTCCTCCCCCAAACACGAATAACCAGCTCAAACCCGAGTCCAAGCTCGTTTTGCTGCCATTTTCGATCTCCTTGCTCAAAGCACCTCTCACAAAACTGCTTGGGGAGATTGTTCCTTGGTATGTGACTCCTCCATTTGTCCAATTAGTTTTTGTTCTAGTGCTTTATTCATTGCAAATTTTTGCTGCTTAGGTGACCCTGTTCTTGAGCTTGGATGTCAAATTTATATGGTTCCAAGTAGTTTTGATGCATGATATAGGCTCTAGGTACTTGTAGGAGTAGTTGCTATCAATATTATTGAGTTTGGTTTACTTTTATTTTGAAGTTACTAAAAATTTCAGAATTTTTCAGAAAATGATGAGGAGACTTTTGAGGGGCTCATCGAGCCAAAGCTCGAAGGAAAAGGCACCGAAGCCTAAGTATAATCTGCCTCGCACCGCGGAGATTCGGGCGTGTGAATGGCCTTCCGGTGATTTCTTGAGAGCAGCCGAGATTTATGAAGATTTTCATGAATTGGCTAAAAATGCAGGCCTCACCACTTTCCTCCATGACCAATGTGATCAGTATCTCTTACTCACAAATACTTTTGTGCAAAACTTTCATTTTCATTCTAAGAACTCACCACCTACGGTGGAGTTTCATTTATATGATGAGCATAAGGAGATGTCACTTTATGATTTTTGTCGGATTTGTTTAGTCCCTTTTGAGAGCAAGACAGAAGAACCACATCATGATGATGTGGAGGGATTTATTGATACTATCACTGTAGGGGAAACAAGGAAGGTTTCCGATGCACGAATCACTGGCATACATTTTCCTGTTTTACGTTACTTTGCATTATTTTCTAGTCGTTTCTTAATTGGTCGCGGAAACTGTGGAAACCTTAGTATCCCTGATATTATTATTTTGCTTCAAGGTTTATACAGTGATAACACTTTTAGTATGGGCGTCATTATTGCTAAACGGCTAAGTCTGAACCATACAAAGGGCCCCATCTTTGGAGGCATCTATGCTTCACGCCTAGCTGCACATTTTAACATACCTATTAGGCATGCTGAGAAGGAAGAAAAGGTGCTGCCTCATGTTTATCTAGATTATAAAAGTATGGTGGCACATGATTTTATTGTTAAGAATAGGGAAGGAGAGCTTAAATATCAATTGTTCTTTAATAAACATCATCATGCGACTATTACCCTGCCTGCTCCTTCTTTGTTTGATTTATCTGTAGGCACGTACCTTGTTCCATTGAAGGCTATGCACGCCTACCGGAAACCCTGCACTAGCTTAGGAGCCAGAGCCGGAACCACAAATTGATCCTTCACGACAGTCTAATTATCAGTGGGATCCGGAAATGATTGTCAGCCAGTGGCAAGCGGAGTCTTCCTCTTCTTCATCGCAGTACGACCCCAACTATTATTATGGATATCTGCCAGGCCAGCCATGGCCATAGACCAACTTAGGCCAAAAGCCTAAGCTTGGGGGAGTACGTATTTCCCACCGACATTACATTTATGTTCACACACTCATTGCTAGATGTCAGTGCTCATACTTTTTCACTGTATCATCCATGCTAGTTTACTTTCCTTTCTATGCTTTCTTCTTGTGTGTTTAATAAACAAAAAAAATTAGTTGTAGCTTTTAATCAGTTTAATTTCCATGCTTGTAGTAGTAATTAAAAAGAAACCCAAAAAGATTTCATGTTCTTCTTTTTGCTTGTTGGGAGCTTTCCCGTGTCAATAGTTTTATTTGTTTTCTTTGGGGGTCGATAGGAGAAGACCATAATTAAATTGTTGAAGTGGCTCTTATATGCACTATTGTTCATCTGACAAAAGAGCCCATATTGCCTTGTCTTCTCCTGTTTATTGAATGCCTGCAGATTCCAGCTTAGTCCAATGCACGTGCACTATTATTATTATTCACATCGTTCGGTCATGCAAGTGAAAGGCAATTATGATGGACTGACTGAGATGAGAAAAGCTGGTATGAACTTGACCTCTTTTGTTTTTGTAAATATGATTAGTTCATCGTTCCTGATTCAGCCTATTATGAATAAACATGTTTGCAATGACAATTAGATATCATAGTTTCTTATGCCATGCTTGATTAGCTGTGAGTTATAATGGTTTACCTTGCGTGCCAACATGCTATTAAAATGGTTATGATGTGGTATGATAGGGTCGTATCCTCCTCTGAATGATTTAAGTGACTTGACTTGGTGCATGTTCACGCATCTAGTTGAAACAAAATCAACATAGCCTTCACGATATTTATGTTCATGGTGGATTATATCCTACTCATGCTTGCATTCGGTGTTGATTAATTTTCATGCATGTTCATGACTGTTGTCGCTCTCTAGCTGGTCGCTTCCCAGTCTTTTGCTAGCATTCACCTGTACTAAGAGGGAATACTGTTTGTGCATCCAAACCCTTAAACCCCAAAGTTATTACACATGAGTCCACTATACCTACCTATATACGGTATCTACCTGCCGTTCCAAGTAACTTTGTATGTGCCAACTCTAAATCTTCAAATAAATATCCTGTTTTGTATGCTCGAATAGCTCATGTATCAACTAGGGATGTCTGTATCTTCCATGTTAGGCGGGTTATTCTCAAGAGGAGTGGACTCCGCTCCTCACTCACGAGATAAATGGCTGGTCACCGGGATGCCCAGTCCCATGTTTTATGCAAACTAAATCAAAATAATTGCAAACAAAACTCCCCCTGGGACTCCTGTTAGTTGGAGGCACTCGTTGTTTCGAGCAAGCCATGGATTGATGCTTATTGGTGGAAGGGGGAGTATAAACTTTACCATTCTGTTGGGAACCGCCTATAATGTGTGTAGCATGGAAGATATCGCCATCTCTTGGTTGTTATGTTGACAATGAAAATATACCGCTCAAAATATTATTCACCTTTGTTTCAAAACCGAGCACTAGCACCTCTACAAATCCCCGCTTCCCTCTGCGAAGGGCCTATCTATTTACTTTTATGCTGAGTCATCATCTTCTTATTAAAAAGCACCAGTTGGAGAGCACCGCTGTCATTTGCATTCATTACTGTTAACTTACATTGAGTATGACTTGACTGGATCTCTTTTACCATGAATTACAATGTCTAGTCAGTCCTTGGTCTTTAAAGGTGCTCTGCATTTATGTTTTGCGGTCTGAGAAAGGGCTAGCGAGATACCATCTTGTTATATCATATTATGATTGTTTTGAGAAAGTGTTGTCATCCGAGATTTATTATTATGGCTCGCTAGTTGATTATGCTATTGTTATGAGTAAACTTGAGACCTATGCGTTATTGCAAATGTGGTTAGTTATAATCTTTGCTGAAAACTTGAATGCTGGCTTTACATATTTACAACAACAAGAGCAAACAGAGTTTGTAAAAGTTTTTCTTTAAGACTTTCAGTTTGTCAACTGAATTGCTTGAGGACAAGCAAAGGTTTAAGCTTGGGGGAGTTGATACGTCTCCAAAGTATCTACTTTTCCAAACACTTTTGCCCTTGTTTTGGACTCTAACTTGCATGATTTGAATGGAACTAACCCGGACTGATGTTGTTTTCAGCAGAATTACCATGCTGTTATTTATGTGCAGGAGCAAACGTTCTCGGAATGACCTGAAACTTCACGGAGCCACTTTTCAGAAAATAAGAAAATATCTGCCAAAGATGAAGGCCAGGGGGCCCACCGTCTCTCCACGAGGGTGGGGGCGCGCCCCCTACCTCGTGGGCCCCCTGTTGCCTCTCCGACTCCAACTCCACCTCCATATATTGAGTTTCGGGGAGAAAAAAATCAGAGAGAAGAAATCATCGCGTTTTACGATACGGAGATGCCGCCAAGCCCTAAAACCTCTCGGGAGGGCTGATCTGGAGTCCGTTCGGGGCTCCGGAGAGGGGAATCCGTCGCCATCGTCATCATCAACCATCCTTCATCACCAATTTCATGATTCTCACCGCCGTGCGTGAGTAAATCCATCGTAGGCTCGCTGGACGGTGATGGTTTGGATGGGATCTATCATGTAATCAAGTTAGTTTTGTTAGGGTTTGATCCCTAGTGTCCACTATGTTCTGAGATTGATGTTGTTATGACTTTGCTATGCTTAATGCTTGTCACTAGGGCCCGAGTGCCATGATTTCAGATCTGAACCTATTATGTTTTCATCAATATATGAGTGTTCTTGATCCTATCTTGCAAGTCTATAGTCACCTATTATGTGTTATGATCCGTTAACCCCGAAGTGACAATAATCGGAATACTTACCGGTGATGACCGTAGTTTGAGGAGTTCATGTATTCACTATGTGTTAATGCTTTGTTCCAGTTCTCTATTAAAAGGAGGCCTTAATATCCCTTAGTTTCTGTAAGGACCCCACTGCCACGGGAGGGTAGGACAAAAGATGTCATGCAAGTTCTTTTCCATAAACACGTATGACTATATTCGGAATACATGCCTACATTACATTGACGAACTGGAGCTAGTTCTGTGTCACCCTAGGTTATGACTGTTACATGATGAACCGCATCCGGCATAATTCTCCATCACCGATCCATTGCCTACAAGCTTTCCATATATTGTTCTTCGCTTATTTACTTTCCCGTTGCTATTGTTATCATCATTACAAAATACCAAAAACATTACTTTTACTACTGTTACCATTTATTACTGTTACCACTACTATCATATTACTTTGCTACTAAATACTTTGCTGCAGATATTAAGTTTCCAGGTGTGGTTGAGTTGACAACTCAGCTGCTAATACTTGAGAGTATTCTTTGACTCCCCTTGTGTCGAATCAATAAATTTGGGTTGAATACTCTACCCTCAAAAACTGTTGTGATCCCCTATACTTGTCGGTTATCAAAGTGCCACTCTGAGTTGTTAACATTGACGTTTCATCGATTGAGGAGCCTAACATCCACATCATCTACGAGTCACCAGATTCCTCGGTTCCTACTGTAACACTACTATATAGACCAGGCATTATGATATCATCTACGAGAAGTCATAGCTGTAGATTGTAGTAACAGATATCATATGACATGTCGCGGGAGAGTTGTTGGCCGCATTGCGATATACTCTATACATGTAAATAACTCTTGTTGTGTACACCAGCTGCACATATGCACTATTACTGTTTTCCTAACTTGTATATGTGTGGTGAAAAAATGTTACATCAGTTGCACATATGCATTGGTACCATTTTTTCGATATTCTCTAAAAATATCACTAGCATATGACCTCTTCCAAGAATGCCACTAATTTCTCTAATATCCCGCTCCCCCCCCCAAGAAAAACACTTCCATTTGTTTTCAACACATTGTGCTAGTCAACTCTGGACATGGATCCACAATCCATGGGTTGTTTGAGCCAGTTATGGAAGTCTGATCCTTGTAGCAAACCAATTGTAGCGGTAATTCTGCTTTGTTATCTTGCCGATTAACCGTTGTTGAATATGTCGTAAATATTGGGAAAATGCTGCCAAAACTTCTACTGGAATGAGCAGCAAGTAGGTACAACATCATTTTTCTTTATACAGCTTATTATTCAAGAGTTAAGTTTGCTTGCCAATATTGATCAAAACATGGCATCAAATCGAGTTATGTTTCATGGTGTGAAAGGTTGAGGAAAATAAAATGTTCTCTTGACTCGTTAGCTTTAGTCTGTCAATATATATATATATATATATATATATTCATAACAGCTAATCATTCAAGAGTTTCCTAAAAAGACTAATCATTCAACATATCTCAATAAAAAACAGCTAATCGTTGAACATATTTTCGTCCCACACGGTGCTCCGCCTCTCCCTGAGTCTCTTCAGATACACGACCATAAACCTCCAAATGAACTCATCATGCTCGCGACAGAAGGAGGACAGCTCCTTGATGCCACGGCATGCCAGGGCGTTGGCTTCAACATGCCGGGACAGAGCGGACAGAGCCCTGATGTACATCGCGTACGCATGCGGATTCATGGGAAAGGTCGCGAGGAGCGCCTCCCCGACGGTTGTGCCCACGCGCCCACCGCTGGAGCACGCGCCGCTGGCTGTCGACATCGCTGAACTCGCGCTCCCTCCAGAACCAGTCCCACATGTATGTCTCTCCATCGGG
This sequence comes from Triticum urartu, assembly GCF_056163025.1. Lineage (NCBI taxonomy): Eukaryota > Viridiplantae > Streptophyta > Magnoliopsida > Poales > Poaceae > Triticum > Triticum urartu. Next base: position 494,192,752 of record NC_141879.1, on the reverse strand, counting down.
AAGTGCGGCAAGAAGTCGCTCGTAGACCGCGAGGGCGGCCTCGATTCCGCCGCCCTCCTCCATCTCAAAGTTGACGAAGCGCAGCCACAGCTCGCCGTTCCCCGGGTCCGCCGCTGTGCCAACCTCGAATTCCGCTTGCTTCACCTCACCGGACATTGTTGTGATCGTTTGATCAGCCATTGGTTTGGTGCGTCTCGTCTAGTCGATTGGCTGTCGGCCCTTGTTTGTGCTATTTTTTTGTATGGCATGTCATTGCTATTTATATGTTGATGGTTTCCATCGGCAGGCGGCGTCCAATTCCAAATCAGGTCGGGTTCGAGGGGCCACGTGCGACTAGGATTTTATTTCCACGTCCTTTGTCGGGTCAGATGCTAGTGTCTTACACTCATATGGCATAGTATGAGGTTCTTTTTTTATGAGGGTTTGTTCGGTAATAAGAAAAGAAAATTACTAGTACTAGGGTTCCAACGCGCGACTCTCAAACTGCCCGCAATCATTTGTGCCGTGCGTTCGGACATATTTTGAGATCCAATGAAGTTTTATATCGATCTGTTCTGCGGTCCGTGCATCATTTTTTTCTGCAAACCGGAAGCAAACCAGGAAGGGGAATTCAGGAGTAATCTGCGCCAGCGCACCGGCCCAAATTTTGGCTGGTCGGCCCGCAGCCCTCTGATACAGCTACAGCAGACCGTCAGGTCTGCTCTTAGTCATCTTGTTCCTCCCTCCCTCGATCTCTTCCTTCGTTTCCCATCCGCTAGCGCACCAGATCCGCACGAACAGTGCGTGCCGTAGAACCGCCTCCCCCCACCCAAACACCCCCAACGCCGATGACCTCGCCAGCTCGCCGTCGCTCACTGTCCTCGTTCCTGAAAACCGTAGTTCCAGGAGCCCGCCCATGGTTGCAGCAAAAAATCCCACGCTAGTGGAAGCTTCCATGGTTGCCTGTTGCACCAAAAAAAACGTGCGTCATCGTCGCCGCGACCCTCGCCGTCATCGACGGTGACCCTCACCGGTGCCTAGTTGCAGCAAAAAAAATCATGCGTCATCCCCGCCGGCCACACTTCATTGTCGTGGTTGTAGCAAAAATGAATGCCGGTTGTAGCTTTCCTGCTACCGGTTGAAGCAAAAGATGCAGCTCTACCGGACCGCCGTTGCAACTCTGCTGGACTGCGATTCCAGCTCTTGTGGCCATGGTTGCAGCTCCTCTTGCCTAGTTGTAGCACGCCATGCCAGCGACCGTGTCATCCGCTGTCATCAATGTAGCAAAAATGATCGCCGGTAGTAGCAAAATCAACAACGGTTGTAACAAAAAATCGTCGTCTGTCGTCTCGCCATGACTGTTTGTAGAAAAAAGAGATGCCAGTTGTTGCACCGATGCTCGTCGGTTGTAGCAAAAATATTCCATGGTCGCAACCTCGACGTCCACTGGTTCCAGCAATTTTGCGTCGAGAGGTTGTAGCACCGAGGCTCGTTGGTTGTAGCAAAAAATCACCATGGTTGTAACCTCGACGTCTGTCAGTTCCAGCAAAATTGCGCCGAGGGGTGTAGTCTCCATCATGGACGGTTGCAGCTCCGAGGCAGAGCTCCGGTGGCGTGAATCAGAAGCGGATCTAGCCAAGGGCGGCAAGATCGGTCGATTCCTGTGGCGACGGCGTCCTGGGAGGCCTTCGGGCGGTGCCAGTTGACCATGGCAGCGGGGCCTGAGAAGGAGGCAGAGAAAGGAGAGGCGGAGACGAGGGACCAGAGAAGAGAAAAAGGAGGAAGAAGACGCACGTGGGCGGGTGATACGTCTCCAACGTATCTATAATTTTTGATTGTTCCATGCTATTATATATTCTGTTTTGGATGTTTAATGGGCTTATTTATACACTTTTATATTATTTTTGGGACTAACCTATTAACCGGAGGCCCAACCCAAATTGCTGTTTTTTTGCCTATTTCAGTGTTTCGCAGAAAAAGAATATCAAATGGAGTCCAAACGGAATGAAATTTTCGGGAGCGTGATTTTTGGAACAAACGTGATCCAAAGGACTTGGAGTGGACGTCAAGCAATCAACAAGGAGGCCGTGAGGCAGGGGGCGCGCCTACCCCCTGGGAGCGCCCTCCACCCTCGTGGCCCCCTCATGGCTCCACCGACCTACTTCTTCCTCCTATATATACCTACGTACCCTAAAAACATCGAGGAGCACCACGAAAACCTAATTCCACCGCCGCAACCTTTTGTACCCGTGAGATCCCATCTTGGGGCCTTTTCCGGTGCTCCGCCGGAGGGGCATTGATCACGGAGGGCTTCTACATCAACACCATAGCCTCTCCAATGATGTGTGAGTAGTTTATCTCAGACCTTCGGGTCCATAGTTATTAGCTAGATGGCTTCTTCTCTCTCTTTGGATCTCAATACAAAGTTCTCCTCGATTTTTTTGGAGATCTATTCGATGTAATCTTCTTTTGCGGTGTGTTTGTCGAGATCCGACGAATTGTGGGTTTATGATCAAGATTATCTATGAACAATATTTGAATCTTGTCTGAATTATTTTATGTGTGATTGGTTATGTTTGCAAGTCTCTTTGAATTTTCAGTTTGATTTGGCCTACTAGATTGATCTTTCTTGCAATGGGAGAAGTGCTTAGCTTTGGGTTCAATCTTGCGGTGCTCAATCCCAGTGACAGAAAGGGAAACGACACATATTGTATTGTTGCCATCGAGGATAAAAAGATGGGGTTTATATCATATTGCATGAGTTTATCCCTCTACATCATGTCATCTTGCTTATGGCGTTACTCCGTTCTTATGAACTTAATACTCTAGATGCATGCTGGATAGCGGTCGATGTGTGGAGTAATAGTCATAGATGCAGGTAGGAGTCGGTCTACTTGTCACAGACGTGATGCCTATATACATGATCATACCTGGATATTCTCATAATTTTTCGCTTTTCTATCAATTGCTCGACAGTAATTTGTTCACCCACCGTAATACTTATGCTATCTTGAGAGAAGCCACTAGTGAAACCTATGGCCCCCGTGTCTATTTTCCATCATACAAGTTTCCTATCTATTTTATTTTGCAATCTTTACTTTCAATCTATATCATAAAAATATCAAAAATATTTATCTTATTATCATTATCTCTATCAGATCTCACACTTGCAAGTGGCCGTGAAGGGATTGACAACCCCTTTATCGCATTGGTTGCGAGGTTCTTATTTGTTTGTGTAGGTACGAGGTGACTCGCACATGGTCTCCTACTGGATTGATATCTTGGTTCTAAAAAACCGAGGAAAATACTTACGCTGCTTTGCTGCATCACCCATTCCTCTTCAAGGGAAAACCAACGCATGATCAAGAGGTAGCAAGAAGGATTTCTGGCGCCGTTGTCGGGGAGATATATGCCAAGTCAAGACATACCAAGTACCCATCACAACTCTTATCCTTCGCATTACATTATTTTCCATTTGCCTCTCATTTTCCTCCCCCCCACTTCACCCTTCCCGTTTTATTCGCCCTCTTTTTCCCTTCCTGCCTTCTGTGTGCTCCTTATTTTTGCAATTTGTTGCCCTCATGTCTGAAACTGGGGAGGTTATCATTGATAAGGATAATAATATGGAAAACTTTGATGCTAGATTCTCTTGAAAATCCTACTATTTTACACACTAAAAGGTTTCGAATTGGTAGCGGTAATATTATTGGGAAAGGGAGTTATTCAAGATTTCTTTACTTGTGCCGGTGCTTTGCCCACCATGAGCGGGTCTATTCTTCATAAAACTAGTAGTCTCGCGGATGCTATATCTTTGCTCATAGTTGAAATTGAAAGACAATTTTTACATATGCATCCTTCCATATAAAGGATTTTCCTAGAATTTTCTAATAGTGAGCATTCTTCTGTTAAGCGAGCAGGGACCATCTTTTTAGCTCATGAGTTCAGATTTATAATAAAAGAGGCCAATGAAATTTTTGCGCATTATAGGGTGGATGCCATCCGTCCTCCCATAGAAGCAATCCTTTTTTATCAAGAAGACATTATGCGTTTACGATCCTTAGATCATGTTGCTTTTAATGAAAACCTTAGAAAAAAGGTTCCTACCGATGTCCTTGTTGATAGGATCTCTGAATTTAATGATAATTTTGCTATCCAGAATAATGGGTTGGTTTTCCCTTGAAAAAAGACTCATGACTTTTTGCCAAAAGAATGCTTATATTGATGAATTGGTTGTGCAATATGAGGGGCCAAAGGAGGAACCAATACCTCCCGAGCTTGATCTTGGGGACTTTTGTCCCATTAAATTTATCCCTTTTGATTACTTTTTCTTGCCACAAAGAAAACTTTCTGCTGAACGTAGGGATTATGAGATGAGTTACCGCGATTTACCTTATCATTATCATGGCAATACCTAGATCTATCTTTGCTTTTATGCCTAGCTAGGGGCGTTAAACGATAGCGCTTGTTGGGAGGCAACCCAATTTTATTTTTATTCCTTGCTTTTTTCTCCTGTTTAGTAGTAAATAATTTATCTAGCCTTTGTTTTGGTTGTGTTTTTTGTGTTTAATCAGTGTTTGTGCCAAGTAGAACCGTTGGAAAGACTTGGGGAAAGTCCTTTTGATCTTGCTGTAAAAAACAGAAACTTTAGCCCTCGCGAGAATTGCTGCCATTTTTATTGGAGAGTGCTATTTAGTTAATTCTTTTTGAAGATGATTAAGAGATAAATTCCTCACGTCCAGAAATTTATTTTAGAATTTTTGGGGTTCCAGAAGTTTGTGTTAGTTACATATTACTACAGACTGTTCTGTTTTTGACAGATTCTGTTTTTCGTGTGTTGTTTACTTATTTTGATGAATCTATGGCTAGTAGTGGAGTTTATAAACCATAGAGAAGTTGGAATACAGTAGGTTTAACACCAATATAAATAAAGAATGAGTTCACTACAGTACCTTGAAGTGGTGTTTTGTTTTCTTTCGCTAACGGAGCTCATGAGACTTTCTGTTAAGTTTTGTGTTGTGAAGTTTTCAAGTTTTGGGTAAGGATTTGATGGATTATGGAACAAGGAGTGGCAAGAGCCTAATATTGGGGATGCCCAAGGCACCCCAAGGTAAAATCCAAGGACACCAAAAAGCCTAAGCTTGGGGATGCCCCGAAAGGCATCCCCTTTTTTGTCTTCATTCATCGGTAACTTTACTTGGAGCTATATTTTTATTCACCACATGATATGTGTTTTTCTTGGAGTGTTTTGTATGATTTGAGTCTTTTCTTTTTAGTTTAACACAATCTCCTTGTTGTACACACCTTTTGAGAGAGACACACATGAATCGGAATTTATTAGAATACTCTATGTGCTTCACTTATATCTTTTGAGCTAAATAGTTTTTGCTCTAGTGCTTCACTTATATCTTTTAGAGCATGGTGGTGGTTTAATTTTATAGAAATAATTGATCTCTCATGCTTCACTTATATTATTTTTAGAGTTCTTTAGAACAACATGGCAATTTTATTTTAGGCATAATAAAAACTTTCATATAAGTGCATTGAATACTAAGAGAAGTTTGATACTTGATGATTGTTTTGAGATATGGAGATAGTGATATTAAAGTTGTGCTAGTTGAGTAGTTGTGAATTTGAGAAATACTTGTGTTGAAGTTTGCAAGTCCCGTAGGATTCACGTATGGTAAACGTTGTGTAACAAATTTGAAACATGAGGTGTTATTTGATTGTCTTCCTTATGAGCGGCGGTCGGGGACGAGCGATGGTCTTTTCCTACCAATCTATCCCCCTAGGAGCATGCACGTAATACTTGGTTTTTGATGACTTGTAGATTTTTGCAGTAAGTATGTGAGTTCTTTATGACTAATGTTGAGTCCATGGATTATATGCACTCTCACCCCCTCCATCATTGCTAGCCTCTTCGGTACCGTGCATTTCCCTTTCTCACCTTGAGAGTTGGTGCAAACTTCGCCGGTGCATCCAAACCCCGTGATACAATACGCTCTATCACACATAAACCTCCTTATATCTTCCTCAAAACAGCCACCATACCTACCTATTATGGCATTTCCATAGCCATTCCGAGATATATTGCCATGCAACTTTCCACCGTTCCGTTTATTATGACACGCATCATCATTGTCATATTGAGTTGCATGATCATGTAGTTGACATCGTATTTGTGGCAAAGCCACCATTCATAATTCTTTCATACATGTCACTCAGGAGTCATTGCACATCTCGGTACACCACCGGAGGCATTCATATAGAGTCATATCTTGTTCTAGTATCAATTTGTAATCATTGTGTTGTAAATGAATACAAGTGTGATGATCATCATTAATTGAGCATTGTCCCAAAAAAATAAAAAGAGAAAGGCCAAATAAAAAAAAGGAGGCCCAAAAAAATAAAAAATAAAAAGGGGCAATGCTACTATCCTTTTTTCCACACTTGTGCTTCAAAGTAGCACCATGATCTTTATGATAGAGAGTCTCTTGTTTTTGTCATTTTCATATACTAGTGGGAATTTTTCATTATAGAACTTGGCTTGTATATTCCAACAATGGGCCTCCTCAAGTGCCCTAGGTCTTCGTGAGCAAGCAAGTTGGATGCACACCCACTTAGTTTCTTTTGTTGAGCATTCATACATTTATAGATCTAGTGCATCTGTTGCATGGCAATCCCTACTCCTTGCATTGACATCAATTGATGGGCATCTCCCTAGCCCATTGATTAGCTGCGTCAATGTGAGACTTTCTCCTTTTTGTCTTCTCCACATAGCACCCTTCATTATATTCTATTCCACCCATAGTGCTATATCCATGGCTCATGCTCATGTATTGCGTGAAAGTTGAAAAAAGTTTGAGATTACTAAAGTATGAAACAATTGCTTGGCTTGTCATCGGGGTTGTGCATGATGAGAGTATTCTTGTATGACGAAAATGGAGCATGACCAAACTATATGATTTTTTAGGGATGAACTTTCTTTGGCCATGTTATTTTGAGAAGACATGATTGCTTATTTAGTATGCTTGAAGGATTATTATTTTTATGTCAATATTAAACTTTTATCTTGAATCTTTCGGATGCGAACATTCATGCCTCAGTAAAGAAAATTACATTGAGAAATATGTTAGAAAGCATTCCACATCAAAAATTCTGTTTTTATCATTTAACTACTCGAGGACGAGCAGGAATTAAGCTTGGGGGTGCTTGATACGTCTCCAACGTTCTATAATTTTTGATTGTTCCATGCTATTATATATATTCTATTTTGGATGTTTAATGGGCTTATTTATACACTTTTATATTATTTTTGGGACTAACCTATTAACCGGAGGCCCAACCCAAATTGTTGTTGTTTTTGCCTATTTCAGTGTTTCACAGAAAAATAATATCAAACGGAGTCCAAACGGAATGAAACCTTCGGGAGCGTGATTTTTGGAACAAACGTGATCCAGAGGACTTGGAGTGGACATCAAGCAATCAACGAGGAGGCCACGAGGCAGGGGGCGTGCCTACCCCCTGGGCGCGCCCTCCACCCTCGTGGGCCCCTCGTTGCTCCACCAACCTACTTCTTCCTCCTAGATATACCTACGTACCCTAAAAACATCAAGGAGCACCACGAAAACCTAATTCCACCACCGCAACCTTTTGTACCCGTGAGATCCCATCTTCGGGCCTTTCCCTGCGCTCCGCCGGAGGGGGCATTGATCACGGAGGGCTTCTACATCAACACCATAGCCTCTCCGATGATGTGTGAGTAGTTTACCTCAGACCTTCGGGTCCATAGTTATTAGCTAGATGGCTTCTTATCCCTCTTTGGATCTCAATACAAAGTTCTCCTCGATTCTCTTGGATATCTATTCGAGGTAATCTTCTTTTGTGGTGTGTTTGTCGAGATCTGATGAATTGTGAGTTTACGATCAAGATTATCTATGAACAATATTTGAATCTTCTCTGAATTCTTTTATGTATGATTGGTTATCTTTGCAAGTCTCTTCGAATTTTCAGTTTGGTTTGGCCTACTAGATTGATCTTTCTTGCAATGGGAGAAGTGCTTAGCTTTGGGTTCAATCTTGTGGTGCTCGATCCCAGTGACAGAAAGGGAAACGACATGTATTGTATTGTTACCATCGAGGATAAAAAGATGGGGTTTATATCATATTGCATGAGTTTATCCCTCTACATCATGTCATCTTGCTTAAGGTGTTACTCTGTTCTTATGAACTTAATACTCTAGATGCATGCTGGATAGCGGTCGATGCGTGGAGTAATAGTAGTAGATGTAGGCAGGAGTCGGTCTACTTGTCATGGACATGATGCCTATATACGTGATCATACCTATATATTCTCATAAATATTCTCTTTTCTATCAATTGCTCGATAGTAATTTGTTCACCCACCGAAATACTTATGCGATCTTGAGAGAAGCCCCTAGTGAAACCTATGGCCCCTGGGTCTATTTTCCATCATACAAGTTTCTAATCTATTTTATTTTGCAATCTTTACTTTCAATCTATATCATAAAAATACCAAAAATATTTATCTTATTATCATTATCTCTATCAGATCTCACTCTTGCAAGTGGCCGTGAAGGGATTTACAACCCCTTTATCGCGTTGGTTGCGAGGTTCTTATTTGTTTGTGTAGGTACGAGGTGACTCGCGCGTGGTCTCCTACTGGATTGATACCTTTGTTCTCAAAAAATGAGGGGAATACTTACATTGCTTTGCTGCATCACCCTTTCCTCTTCAAGGGAAAAACAACACATGCTCAAGAGGTAGCAGCGGGCCCCCCATCCTATGTGTCGCTAGCAGTGGGCGGAGAGGCCGGTGGAGGCGTCTCGCTCTCCATCTTGTTCAAACCCAACGAACCCCCAGAAGACGATGATCGTTGGGGGATATCGCGGGCCAGACTACAACACATAATTCCTATAAGTGTCACAAACAGCACTAGAGTTCGTACTAGAATAACACCTTAAGACACAAATCAACCAAAACCCTAATGTCACCTAGATACTCCAATGTCACCTCAAGTATCTGTGGGTATGATTATACGATATGCATCACACAATCTCAGATTCATCTATTCAACCAACACATAGGACCTCAAAGAGTGCCCCAAAGATTATATCGGAGAGTCAAGACGAAAACGTATGCCAGCCCCTATGCATAGGTTCATGGGCGGAACCCACAAGTTGATCACCAAAACATACATCAAGTGGATCAATAGAATACCCCATTGTCACCACGGGTATCCCACGCAAGACATACATCAAGTGTTCTCAAATCCTTAAAGACTCAATCCGATAAGATAACTTCAAAGGGAAAACTCAATCCATTGCAAGAGAGTGGAGGGGGAGAAACATCATAAGATCCAACTATAATAGCAAAGCTCGCGATACATGAAGATCATACCACCTCAAGAACACGAGAGAGAGAGAGAGAGATCAAACACATAGCTACTGGTACATACCCTCAGCCCCGAGGGAGAACTACTCCCTCCTCGTCATGGAGAGCACCGGGATGATGAATATGGCCACCGGAGAGGGATCGCCCCCTCCGGCAGGGTGCTAGAACGGGTCTAGATTGGTTTTCGGTGGCTACGGAGGCTTCTGGCAGCGGAACTCCCGATCTATTGTGCTCCTCGAAGTTTTTAGGGTATATGGGTATATATGGGAGGAAGAAGTATGTCGGTGGACCTCCGGGCTGTCCACGAGGCAGGGGGCGTGCCCAGGGGGGTGGGCGCGCTCCCCACCCTCGTGGGCAGCCCGGGACTCTCCTCGTACATCTTCGATACTCCATGGGCTTCTTCTGGTCCAAAAATAAGTCCCGTGAAGTTTCAGGTCAATTGGACTCCGTTTGATTTTCCTTTTCTGCGATAATCTAAAACAAGGAAAAAACAAAAACTGGCACTAGGCTCTAGGTTAATAGTTTAGTCCCAAAAATAATATAAAAGTGCAAAATAAAGCCCATAAACATCCAAAATAGATAATATAATAGCATGGAACAATCAAAAATTATAGATAAGTTGGAGACGTATCAACATCCGCAAGCTTAATTCCTGCTCGTCCTCGAGTAGGTAAATGATAAAAACAGAATTTTTGATGTGGAATGCTACCTAACATATTTATCCATGTAATTCTCTTTATTGTGGCAAGAATATTCAGATCCATAAGATTCAAGACAAAAGTTTAATATTGACATGAAAATAATAATACTTCAAGCATACTAACTAAGCAATTATGTCTTCTCAAAAATAACATGGCCAAAGAAAGTTATCCCTACAAAATCATATAGTCTGGCTATGCTCCATCTTCACCACACAACGTATTTTAATCATGCACAACCCAGATGACAAGCCAAGCAATTGTTTCATACTTTTGATGTTCTCAAACTTTTTCAATCTTCACGCAATACATGAGCGTGAGCCATCGACATAGCACTATAGGTGGAATAGAATGGTGGTTGTGGAGAAGACAAAAAGGAGAAGATAGTCTCACATCAACTAGGTGTACCAACAGGCTATGGAGATGCCCATCAATAGATATCAATGTGAGTGAGTAGGGATTGCCATGCAACGGATGCACTAGAGCTATAAGCATATGAAAGCTCAAAAAGAAACTAAGTGGGTGTGCATCCAACTCGCTTGCTCAAGAACACCTACACTACAAAACAATACACTTCCGTGATGATACATGTTTGTCACAGTAGGTCCCGTTTTCTGTCATGCATGTACATCCATGACAAATTTATGACAGAATCAAGATAGTCATACCTGTGCTGTCGTAGAAGTGTTCCATGACATTACCAAAATTATCATCACGGAAGTGTCCACTTCCATGACGATAAATCACGCGTCACAGAAGTGCTTTCGTCAAGGGTGACCAACACGTGTCATCCATCGTAATGGAACGCCGTTAAGGTATTGGGTCGGGTTTTGGATCCGTTAACCCGTTAACATCCCCGACCAATGGGGATTTTCCACGTGTAAAATCATCATTGGCTGGAGGAAACAGGTGTCGGCTCATCGCCGGGACAGATGTCATCCACTCATTGGACAGAAGGCGCCTATGATACGTCGACACGTGGCATGGCCCAACAGAGGCCCATTCCTGTGAAAAGGCCGGCCCGTTTGACATGGTCAAAAGGTGGCGGGCCGGCCCATGGAAAGCATGTTAACGGCTTGTTCGCATATAGCCCATTTACAGCCCGCTAACCCAAAGCCCGTTACGCCCTATTCGAATTAGGCCCAGTAGCGTCATCTGGGCCATCCAATATGATTCCAGCCCATTTTCACTTCTAGCCCATGTATGGCCCATGACGTCCTTTGACCCATATGCGGCCCTATGTAACTCTTGGCCTATTAACGGCCTGTGGTGAAACTGGCCCGTAATGAACAGTGTATCACTTTACACCCATTAACGGCCCGTGGTAAAACTGGCCCGTAAAGAATAGTGTATCACTTTATACCCATTAACGGCCCATTATTCTGTTGGGACGTTTCCAGCCCATGTTATCTTTCGGCCTTCTCAGAGCCCATTTATTCTTGGGCTATTTTCCAGGATTCTTTTACTTACAGCCCGTTACTGTCATTTTCTGCTTGTGGACCAAATTCAGCCTGTGGTTACAGTCGGCCCGTTTGTGGTCCGTTAATACGTTGAGCCGTTTTCATAGCGTCATCAAATATGACCTATTAACGATGGCCCGTTATGGTCGGCCCATGAACGGACGATTCCAACTCTAGCCCGTTTACGGCCAGAATGCGGTCTGTTTGGCCCATGTTTGGCCAATCGATCATATGGCCCGTATAAGGCCCATTGATGATACGGCCCGTAGAAGGCCCATTGTTTCTACGGCCCGTAGAAGGCCTATTGTTTCTATGGCCCATAGAAGGCCCACTGTTCATACGGCCCGTAGAAGGCCCACTATTTCTACGGCCCATAGGAGGCCCAGTGTCACTACAGTAAATATTAGCCCATGGTTATTGTGGCCTCGTTTTAAAAAATAGGTTATTGCAGCCACTAGCAAACCGCAGAAAAAGAACTGCACTAACTACAAGCAAACAAATAAACAAGACAACAAGGAAATAAATAAGCAAGCAACTTACACTAGGCTATCACGGCTATTACACATATTACATCCACTGGGCATCAAAGTTCGCCAGCAGTGCAAATATAGGGAACACAGCAGCATATAAACGCCGCAGCAAAACAAGTCCAGAACTGAAACCACTTCAGAAGAGCTCAAGAAACAATATCCTGGGTACCCATAATGCTGGCAAGATGCTTAGCAAGCTTATTAACTTTCTCTTGTTTGGCGCTTAAGTCCTCCAGCGCTTGCTGTTGCACCAGAAAGTATGCATCTGAATTCTGCAGGGACTTCCTCAGTCCTTCGGCTTCCTATCGCATAACATCTGATTGATGTCTTTCAACTTGAAGTTGAGACTCAAGAAGCCGAACTGATTCAGGCAACGAGTTCGAAGAGCTAGTGCCAGCAGTGGTAGCCAGTAACTCGAACACTACATCAAGACATGACTTTGGGGTTGTCTCAGTGTCTTCAGTATAGTTTTTATCAGCTTTCTTGGAGACCAACAGGGATGTCTCACTATCTTGAACCTTATCTGCATTACTTCCTTCACCATTGCATAACAGGCTACTCTTCTCCAATATTTTATCCGCGTTCTAAAAGAGAAACAAACAAACACATCTCAGGTTTACAATGTAGTATATGAAACTCATTTTGGTAAACCAGTTCAGTAGTAAGGTGGACAGGATAACAGCATGAAACAAACATATATCTATGTAGTATGGTCACTGTATGGTCTATATCATTCTAGTTTATGTTGCCAAATCAAGATAGATACAATTCGAATCATATCTATTTAAGACAAAGCAGCATAGACAGAATATAAGTGTGGGAAACTACACAGCAATAACAACACTTGTAATGTGCATGGCATGAGAACATAACTATTTATTCAATTAAAACTGAAATCAACATAGAGCAAGTTACAACAGCAAACGGCCAAACACGTTGAAGAAACAGGTTTAAAACATACCTATTGCGCCATTGGAGTTTCAATTGCATCCTTCAAATTTGAAATTAGTTGGTATCAGTAAATACAGTGATGCAAGAGCAAAGTAATATGAACCATAGCTAGGAAACCTGACCTGAGAAAAATTCTTATTCTGCTTTAAGCGTTGTCTTCAGGTTCGGAGTGGTGGTCCTCGTGATTTGGGAACTGCAGTTGCCTTACTAACTGCTCGTGTTTGGGTGCTCTGTGGTGGAGACGGTGTTGTGTTAACGAGAACTGGGTGTCTATTTGCTGGGGTTGGGGTTGGAAGGGGTGTAGCTGGTTCTCTGTCCAACTGGGTAGGGGTACAATCTGCATGATTGTCGGTTATGTGTGGTGGGCTGGTTCTTGGGCAAGTACAACCGTGGTTCTATCTGCATCGACAGGTAGCACGATCTTTTCTGAAGACCGTGTTTTTACTCCCATAGATAATGCCATCACTCCCTCCAATTGAAATGGCTGATAAACAAGAAAAGTAATTGAATGTACAGACATTGTAAGATAGACAGGTGCAATGGATAGTAGGGAAGAAAACAGGGCATGAAATAATTCACATTTATGTTGTCTAAGCAAACAGAATAGCAGGACATAATTTCACATATATGATGGCTAATTAAACAGGATAGCATGACACAATTTCACATGTATGATGGCTAACTAAACATGATAGAATGACATACTTCAAAATATGATGACTATGTAAACAGGATGACATGATATAACTATACGATGTGTCTATTAAAGTGGTTGGCATGCCATAAATCACAAACATGCCGTCGATGGAAACATGATGGCATGATATAATTCATGGATATAATGACATAATTTAAAATATGATGACTATGTAAACAGGATGAGATGATATAACTATATTATGTCTTTAGAAAATGGGTTGGCATGCCATAATTCAGATACATGCTATCTATGTAAACATCATGGCATGACATAATTCAAATATATGATTTATATACTAAGGAAGTGAGCAGAGGGCAATCACATATATGATGTGTCAACTAAGGAGATGGCATTCAATATTGTGTATATGATGTAAAAACTAAGCATCGCAATACAACATATGCATTATATGAGTAATACAACCCTGCCAAGTTTGAGCATACACCTCAGGGGGATAATAGGACTGGTCATCTGCCTCTGACTCCTCCTCTGAAGAGCTATCTGTAACTAGCAAGATATCTGCTTCAGCAGGTAGCATTGTCTGCTCTGAAGACCTTGTTTTCACTCCAGATTTCTCCATCACCAATTCAAATGGCTGATGCACAGGAAGAGCAGTTGAATATACAAACATTGTCGACAAAAGCAATGAGAAATACAAAAAAGGGACGACATGATATAATTCACATATATGATGCTTGCCTAAACAGCATGGCATTGCATAATTCACATACATAGTGCCTTGCAACAAGATAACATTGTATAATTCACATATATAATGTCTTGCAACAAGATGGCATTGCATAATTCACATATATGGCAATTAGACACTAAACAGGTGGCATTCACACAAAGCATGTCTAAACTAAGCAAATGACATAGCAATGCAAGATACCATACGCACGATATGAGCAACATAACCCTGCCAAGTTAGGGCATGCACCTCGGGGGGGGATATGACTGGTCATCTGTCTCTGAATCCTCCTCTAAGGAGCTATCGGTAACCAGCAAGACATGCGCTTCGTCAGATAGCATTGTCTGCTCTGAAGACCTTGTTTCCACTCCAGATTTTTCCATGACCGTGCCAAATGGCTGATGCACAGGAAGAGTAATTGAATGTACTAAAATTGTTGACAAATTTAACACACAATAAAAAAATGATGGCATGATGTAATGCACATATAAGATGACTGGCTAACCAGGGTGGCATTGCAAAATTCACATATATGATGCCTGGCTAGACAAGATGGCATTGCATGATTCACATATACGATAAAGAAACTAAACAGATGGCATTGACACAAAGCATGTTTAAACTAAGCAGATGACATCTTTAATGTATACAGTAAGCAATGCAAGGTACCATATGCATGATATTACCAACATCAGCATGCCAAGTTAGAGCGAAGACCTCATGGGGTAAATAGGAGTGGTCTTCTCCTTCTGAATCCCCCTCAGAACAGTTATCTTCCTCTTGATTACGATCCGAAATGGGTGGAGGGGGGCTGCCTTTGCGCCCACCATGGAACGACGTCTGCATGAAATTTTATTGCCACGCAAGGCTCGTCTCTTTTGCTCTACATGATCAGTTCCATTGTGTACAATAACTGGCATGCATAGGAATAAAACATAGTGAGATTATGTAAGGAGTGCATGCACAAATCCAGAGTGATGGTAGCAAACTGTGGATAGACCCAAAACCAATGATAGCAGGCAGATAATAGCTTTAGTTAAAAAATACAGATAATGGCTCCTTTAATGTTTGTTTGCACCCAACATGAAACTCATAGTAGACACCGGAGATTAACCAGATAGTAGAAAGATAGTACTAATTGCTGCCCCAATATGTACCCCACAACCATTTAAAAACTCAAGTTTCAGCATTAGTTTGGACCTGATTCGGAGTCTAATAGGTGAACATAACGATAATGTAGCATGTCATCATATTAAGCGATGCATAACATAAGTAGACACGGAAGAGTGCGACCTCTCTTACGGACCCGTGTAGTCCTCAAGGTCATCTGCTTAGTTGATGATGGTAATGCAGTTGCCGTGGCTGCCGACGGCGGGGAAGAAGATCTGAGGCGGCAAAAGACAGTCTAGAGAGCGGATCCCTGCTGTGGTGAACCCTTCCGTCGTTGGAGCAGCTGAGCTGGGGTGGAACACTGCGCCGCAGGAGCAGGACAAACCACACAAGGTTTTCTTTGACACATATCTGTAACAGAAGTAATTGAGTAAGGGCTTGTTTGAATTTGAGGATTCTAACAATGCAGAGATAGGAAATAGATGGGAATAGGATAGGAATGCACGTGCAAAACAGAGAATTTAAAAACACAGGATTTCTGCCAATCTGGGTGTTTGATTCACAACAATTGGAAGATCACAGGATGCAAAAAAGCATGGTGAGATTAAGTCAAACCACAAGAAAATGTACGGTTATAATGCTATTATGCTACTATCTCTTAGTCTTGTGCTTGATGAATAGGAATATGAAAAGGAGGAGAAGTGAAAATTAGAATTCCTACGGTTTTTATTTCAAGGAGACACTAAAGGAACAAATCCTACAGTTTTCCTTTGCTCCATTCCTTTGCACAAAATTCATGAAAAGTAGTACCATAGGAAACTTTCCAATTCCGATGTTTTTCATTCACTTTTCCTTTCAAGCACTGGCGATTCTAGTAGGCATGCTTGAGCAAGGAAAATCCTACACTAAAAAAATGTTTTTGTGCTACTTCTATTACTTTGGACCCAGGCCACTTCCATACTAGCTCAACTCCCAGGCCCATCGACAAATGCACAGCTCAAACGCGCAGAGATAAATAATGACGGCGTTCTAGAGAGTCCATCACGGATAGCTAAGTTGCCTGGTACCTCACTGCTTGTCATATAGTAGGATAAAATAATCGTATTTCCCGTTACTACGAGTGCTCAGTGGACAATATATATAACATGTAGAGTAAAAAACAGATGCAACAAGTGTACAACCTCTTTGGCGAAGCCATGTCGATCTCAGCGTGATTGGGTTGGCCGGTGAGGATGCTCCGGCTAACTTGGCTGTCAGAGGAGGGGAAGAAGATCTTAGGCGTCTGGAGATGGAGCTCGAGGTACTGCTCCGCTGTGATGGAGGGTTTCGTCGTTGGAGCAGCTCCGGTAAGTTGTACAACGCCGAGGCTGAAGCAGGACAAGAGAGACAACGAATAACGTTAACCTAAGTGGAATTCTAATAGCATCTCCAATACATGACGTAAAATACATAACCACAAAGTGCTAGATGTAAAATACATCAGCCGCTCATCTCTGAACTTAACTATCGAAACTGAATTTAACTGTCGAAACTGAACTTAACTGTCAAACTGAACTTAACTGTCAAAACTGAATTTTGCTGTCGAAACTGAATTTTGCTGTCGAAACTGAACACACTAGCAAGGTGAGGCTACACGTCGGTTGAATGACTTTTTCTTCTCTGGTCAGTCGATTTTGCAGCCGTTGGATACGAAATCAAGGGCTTGCGGTTCATCTTCAACCTCCACCCCGCTGAGCCGCCAGCCACCACCGGCCAAACAGCAGCCCCCCGCCGCCCGCGGCCGGCGGTGCGCCGCCCCGCCCGCCTCGAAAACACTCCCCACCGCCGGTCCGCCGCCGCCCCGGCCATCACTCTAGCCCCCCCGTGCCGAGCTTTTTCTCCGGCGATCCCCAGGCCACCGCCCCGCCACCGTCGGTGACCACCGCCCCCATCCTGAACCCTAAGATAGATAGTGGGGTACCTCTCTGGCGAGCCCCCCTCCCCGCTGCGGCTGGTTCTTCCTTCACCCCGGCGAGGCCCCCCCACCCCCTTAAAATCGACTGACCCAAAAGTCGATTCAGTCGACTGAAGTGTAGCTAAATCGGAGCAGCATCGCAAGCAAGAGCAAGAGTGAGAGCAGCAGCGCGAGCAAGAGCAGACCAGGCAGGGGACCGAGAGCAAGAGCAGAGCAGCAGCGCGAGCGAGAGCTAAAGTAGCAGTAGCTCCTACTGATGTGGACGTCGCCGCCGAGGGAGCGACGCCATGGAGGAAGTGGCCGGCGATGCCGGCGTGGATGGAGTCGCGCCGTGTCGGCTCGGGACCGAGCGCCGGCAGCACCGTGAGATCGAATCAAGAAGAAAATGCGGTGATTAGTGTACAACCTCTTTGGTGGCACCGATTAGGCCGTAGCTTCATCCGAGGAAATGGTGATGATGATGCTCTTCCGGTGGTGCAGGTGAAGACGGCGGTGTGGGAATGGAGGTGGCACGAAAGAGGAGGGGAACGTCGGGGAAGCTCCTAGGAGGTGGAGGACGGGGTGGCTGAACCGGCGGGACGATGAGATCGACGACGAATCCTCATTCGGTACGGTGGATGAGGGACGTCGAGGTGTTGCTGTGGACGACATCGTCGGGGAAGAGGCTCCGGCTGGGTGGCGAACGGAGCAGGGTGTGGGGTTTCATCACGGGTTTTCGCGGCCTCGGTGTACGAATGGGTGGGCGGATGGGATGGCAGTGGGGAACCATGGCTTAGAGATGCGCTTGTCCGAAATGTGGGGTAAGTTACGAAAGTACCCCCACCAATTTGAAGCGATTCTTTCGGTTCAGGGGTACCACGGGCATTTCACGTGTCGGGATTTCACAGGAGGTGGGAGTTTTCGCGCGCGTTGTAATTTCGGAATAGCAAGGCGCGGGTTGAGATGGAGGGAGTTGTTGGAGCACAACGAGACAAAGATATATCTTAAATATTTCGGGCTAACAAGACGCGGGTTGAAGAGGCGGGAGTTTTGCAGCACGATAGACAGAGACGCTAGCTTGAATTTTCAGCATAACAAGGCACGGCTTGAAATTTCGGAAGAACAAGCTTAACGTGTACCCAAAAAAAGACAATTTGCACCTCAACACGCACAACACACACACAAACACCATTTAGACTAGAGTAAGGTACACGTGCATTGCATGCATGAGATTTGGCAACCAAATTATGAATAAATACCACATTATAGCATGCAATCTTTGAGTCATATATGCATGATGTAGATGTTCGTTTAATTCTTATTGTTCATTTCATTCAAAATCATCTAGTTTTTATAAGAAAGCTAATATATTTTAAGATTCATGGAATTGTGCATCGTAAGACATAAAGTAAAAACAAATAATGGCAAATCATGTAGAAAAAACATTTGGGCAATTCTGATACAGAAGATTCTAGAACAAATAAGAAGTGCTTGTGTTTTGATGTTTGTGCATTATGCTTAAGTTCAACCATGGAGTCTTCTAGATTATACATGTGGCGAAATCTGGTGGAATCTAGATGATATCCAACGGCTAGTAGTGCTCAAATTTTCCATCTTTGGACCATCGGATTCGCCTCATCCAACGACCATCTTTCAAAGTTAAAGTTACTCGCACACAATAATATATATAGGGGTATAGATTTAGATATGTGATGCGAAAGCCGCCCATCATCTCCAATTAGAATAGTGTGTCCATGCATGGATGTGACGTGGCCAAATGATGTCTACCATCAGTATCTCAAATTCAAATCAGTCTGACCTTGTTCAATGCGTATACATTACAACATGCTCGTTTCCAAACCACACCGCGCAGATCTCCGTTATATTCATGCATGCATGGGTTTCAAACATCAGGATCTCTTATTCAAATATTTGAATTCAACTTTACATTGATTATGACCTCACCTATTCTTTTACACCCATACAGTGGTCTTCTCTTTATAATTGTACCACTAACTTTCTCTCGTGCATGCATGCACATACACTACCAGTCGGCATTATCCATCGCACGCTTGCAATCTTTTTCTTTAGGTCGGTCTCCATTGAAGGCGCACACCCACACACATCCCCCTCTCCATCATATCGGGCATTCTTTATCTCTCTGATACATCTCCAACGCATCTATAATTTTTGATTGCTCCATGCTATATTATCTACTATTTCGAATGTTTATGGGCTTTATTATACACTTTTATATCATTTTTGGGACTAACCTATTAACCCAGAGCCCAGTGCCAGTTTCTATTTTTACCCTGTTTTAGGGTTTCAAAGAAAAGGAAAATCAAACGGAGTCCAATTGACCTGAAACTTCACTGAACTCATTTTTGGAAGGAACGAAGCCCAAAAGACATGGAGTGCACGTCGGGGGATTTGCGAGGAGGTCACGAGGCAGGGGGCGCGCCCACCCCCCTGGGCGCGCCCTCCACCCTCGTGAGCCCCTCGTGGCCCCCCTGACGTACTTCTTCCGCCTATATATCTCCATATACCCTAAAAACATCTGAGAGCACAATAGATCGGGAGTTCTGCCACCAGAAGCCTCCATACCCACCGAAAGCCAATCTAGACCCGTTTCGGCACCCTGCCGGAGGGGGCAATCCCTCTCCGGTGGCCATCTTCATCATCCCGGTGCTCTCCATGATGAGGAGGGAGTAGTTCTCCCTCAGGGCTGAGGGTATGTACCAGTAGCTATGTGTTTGATCTCTCTCTCTCTCTCTCTCTCTCTCTTGTGTTCTTGATTTGGCACGATCTTGATGTATCGCGAGCTTTGCTATTATAGTTGGATCTTATGTTTCTCCTCCCCCTCTTCTCTCTTGTAATGAATCGAGTTTCGCCTTTGAAGTAATCTTATCGGATTGAGTCTTTAAAGATTTGAGAACACTTGATGTATGTCTTGCCGTGGATATCTGTGGTGACAATGGGATATCACGTGATTCACTTGATGTATGTTTTGGTGACCAACTTGCAGGTTCCGCCCATGAACCTATGCATAGGGGTTGGCACACGTTTTCGTCATGATTCGCTGGTAGAACTTTGGGGCCCTCTTTGAGGTCCTTTGTGTTGGTTGAATAGATGAATCTGAGATTGTGTGATGCATATCATATGATCATACCCATGGATACTTGAGGTGACATTGGAGTATCTAGGTGACATTAGGGTTTTGGTTGATTTGTGTCTTAAGGTGTTATTCTAGTACGAACTCTAGGGTTGTTTGTGACATTTATAGGAATAGCCCAACGGATTGATTGGAAAGAATAACTTTGAGGTGGTTTCGTACCCTACCATAATCTCTTCGTTCGTTCTCCGCTATTAGTGACTTTGGAGTGACTCTTTGTTGCATGTTGAGGGATAGTTATGTGATCTAATTACGTTAGTATTGTTGAGGGAACTTGCACTAGTGGAAGTATGAACCCTAGGCCTTATTTCGTATCATTGCAATACCGTTTACGCTCACTTTTATCACTTGCTACCTTGCTGTTTTTATTATTTCAGATTACAAATACCTTTATCTACTATCCATATACCACTTGTTTCACTATCTCTTCGCCGAACTAGTGCACCTATACAATTTACCATTGTATTGGGTGTGTTGGGGACACAAGAGACTCTTTGTTATTTGGTTGCAGGGTTGCTTGAGAGAGACCATCTTCATCCTACGCCTCCTACGGATTGATAAACCTTAGGTCATCCACTTGAGGGAAATTTGCTACTGTCCTACAAACCTCTGCACTTGGAGGCCCAACAACGTCTACAAGAAGAAGGTTGTGTAGTAGACATCACTCTCATGCGTGCATGCGCAACGATCGATGTTCCTCTATGTATGTGTGTATATAGCTAGGTCTTTCATAGTTTTCCACACAAACCGATCAATCAATATATCCAGTGAGGTCTCACCCTCTTTCACACGTCCACATTGATCAATCTATACCTCACTATATAGGATTAGCATATATAGCTAATACACCCACATTAAATATATATCCAACGTCCCCCTCTCATCATCCATGCCTTCCGCTTCATCTCTCAGACGCGTGCACAATGGCGAAGACAGGGGGCAGTAAGGGCCCTGCCCCCCTCCCCCCTAACATCACTATATATCGAGGCTAATAAGAATGTGATCATTAGACAATTGCTGCTAAAAATCGTTTAAGTTCATGAATTGACCCTCCTCGTAAAGGATTAGCAATGCTTGCCCCCCTAGCTCATTTATTTTTCATGGCTCCGCCACTGCGCGCAACAGCGCACGTGTTCGCCCCCCCTCTCTAAATATCGATCTCGCACTTGTGCATTCCTTCATAGTCTCCCTCCAGTCGGCCCCTCGCACCTTCTTCTAGCCCCCCCCCCACCGGATTTTGCCACATGTACAATCTAGCAGACTCCATGGTTGAATTTAAGCATAATGCACAAACCTCAAAACAACAATGGTTCTCTTTTGTTCTAGAATCTTCCGTATCATAACTGCCCAAACTTTTTTTCTAGTTGAATTGCCATTATTTGTTTTTACTTTATGCTTTACAACGCACAATTCCATGAATCATAAAATAGATTAAGGGCTTCTTTGATTCAAAGGATTCTCAAAGGAATTTTGGAGGATTCTAATCATTAGGAATTTTTCCTATCTCGGTTGTTTGATTCGTAGGATTGTAAACCATAGGAATTTTTCCATATGATTCATTTGCACTAGATTTCATAGGACACATCCCATCCACTCAAACCTCTTTGAAAGAATTCTGCGTTTTTTGTATGCACAATCAAACACTCGTACAATCCTGTAGGATTCAAGACGACATTCCACTATAATCCCATGTTTTTCCTATTCCCGCGTTCTTAGCTTTTTTATAAAAACTAATTGATTTTGAATGAGATGAACTATAAGAATTAAACGAAGGGCTACATCAGGCATATATGACTCAGAGCTTACATGCTATAGTGTGGTATTTATTCATAATTTGATTGCAAAATCTGATGCGTGCAATGCACGTGTACCTTACGAGTACTTCGAGTATGTGCAAAACACGTAAATTAGAATACCAATGGCACGCTACACAGTGTCTCTCTTACAGTTCATGAAGCCACGTGGAGCATGTGGAGGCGTTGTCGTGACCTCCTTGCGTGGATTGATCACAGTGACGTGCTGCTAGTTCCAGAAGAATGTACTCGTCCTCCCTGAGCCATACTGGCGGTACATGCACGAAGCGAAGATGTGCACGCATGCGACGCACGCACTCATTCCCTCGCATGCACACACGGGTACACAGGAGGGCGCAATTTTGTACCAAGATCCACCCCATGTGATAATTTGACGCGTGTAAAGTCGTTCACTTCATTGATGGTCAATTAATACAGCGCATGCAAATTGACTGGACGTGAGGGCAGAAGAAAGACATTATTACTCCACTGCGCACATGCGAGTAGTTAAATCGTGGGTTGCTAGTAGTACTTCCATTGGTCTCCTTCGTATTTTGTGCCAATTTTTGACAGTAACATAATATTTACGCATTTGAGCAGTGTAGTACTTGAAATTTATGTTCCGCTAAACTCATCGGGAGACGTTTCGGGCCTCGAAATCAAAACCATCAATTAATCTTTACCTTGTTCCCATCACATTCGAAAGCCTGCTCACACCTACTAGTACGTACCAAACCTGAACGTGTTCCCACTATGCAGGTATTAGTACTAGTGCTAGTACTTAGGTTATAAAAAGGGGAACTACCTAACCAAAAATTACTCTACCTTTCCTCCTCATAAGTGCTTCTTCTTCATCCATCGTTGCCATGGCCGGTGAGCAGAGCTCTAGGTCGAGAACTACTCGTAACAAGGGAGCGGCAACCAAGGCTGCGAAAAAAAGAGAGGGCTCGCCGCCACGCAGAGACCTCGAAAGATCTCTCACGGGCAGGCGATGGCTCCTAGGAGCGCCCTAGCCGCAGAGGCGAACATGCCGAGCCGGCGGAGCTGGAGTCATTATCCCTCGACGGCATTCCCGATCAGCTCAATAAGCACCTCAATAAGCAGAAGGAGTTCATCCAAGGCTTGATGGAGTTGCTGAAGGAGAGCCTCGACAACATGCCCACTGAGCTCAATCAGCAGGGGGAGTTGACCGCCGGCTTGGTGATGCTGCTGAAGAAGAGCATTGCCTCGGAGAAGAAGGCGACCGACGAAATCCTGCGACTTCAGGAGGACAAGGCGAAGCTCTTCCACGAGATCGACCTGTTGAAGGAGAAGAACGCCGGCTGGAAGAAGCTGCATGAGAATAGTAGTTCCTCGATGAAGATGTTGCAGGCCCTCGTCATGGAACAGAAGAAGGAGTTGGCAAAGCTCCGCATCGAGCACCCGGCTGCTGTCAAGGTACGTAATGCTGCCGTGGAACAGATGATGAAGGCTCGCGTCGAGAAATCCTGCGTCATGGACAGAATGAAGAAGATGGCGGAGGAGACGCGCAAGGAGATGGAGGTCGTGTAGGAGATGAAGAAGCAGTTACGACTCCATGGAGAATTAGATCATTTGGGGTGATAATCTTCCTTCTTCTTTTGCTACTGTGTTTCATCTTTTGCTTTGTGTGTTTCGCCGCACGTGTCACGTTCTCTGCGAGGCATGAATAGAACAATGGTTTTTTTAGGGAATGAATAGAACAATGCTAACAATGAGATGACTAGCAAATTAGATCATTTTTATCGCCATATGGCACTGGGCTGCCGTGTTTCGTGCTCCTCCGTCGCAGTACTACTCCAGTGGAAAACTTGAGTATACCGCACGGTTCTTTGCTCCTCCTCGATCAGGTCATCGGCGCATTTATATGAGAAGTCAAATCACAAGGCCCCGCCTTCCAGCAGTAATGAGTCGTCAAATCAGAAAGGCCCTAGCCTCTCGTGAAACCGACCAAGCTAGACTGCCCCGCCCTCTAGCCTTTTAAAAATGTATACTTTTGTACAACATTAGTATCGATGGATTGCGCCATGGAGCAAAACTTGAAATTAAAAAAAGGTGGTACATATAGAGAGTGCTTGTCGCCAAATTATGCATATAGTACTATTAAAAGGCTAGTCACAATGATGGTGTCCAACACAACCCACCCCTCAAATAAAACTAAGAGGGTGCTTGGATACGTTTTAGTCCCATGACTAAAAGTAGTGGGTCTAAAACATGCTAGCCTCACCCATGCTTGGATCCAAATACTAAAAAGGCTAAAATCAAGTTAATGAGTATTTATTATCCTCCAAACCCTCCAATCCAGAACTCACCTGTGTTAAAGGAGAGGAGTTAAATGAGTAGAGAGAGGACTAATCCACATTTTATTAGGGGTACTCCTGACTAAAAAAAATAGTCTCAAGACTAGTTTTAGCCCCTCTTTAGTCAGGGGTGCTTGGAACTTTAGCCTCTTAAAGAGACTATTTTTAGTCAGACTAAAATAAGTCCCTTGGATCCAAGCACCCTCTAAGCATCCTGGAATTCTTTGACAAAACTAAGCACCCTGAAATTCTTTGACAACTAAACTGCTGGCTATATGATGTTGGCCATATATATTGTATGTATATAATGTGAAGAAACGAGTGGTAGTACTATACCAACTAAAAGATGAAATGTAATAAATACTAGTATGTACGTACTGAAGAGTTAAAGTAACGAGAAGAAACATAACATAGTTCTGCTGGGGGCTCAACACAACACACCCCTCAAATTAAATTAATCACACCTGAAATTAAACTTTGCAACTATTCCGGTAGACACTGCATTAGAACCACCATGAGCAACGACACTGCCACCTTACTCGGAGTCCTCGTCCACGTCCTCGACTTTGTCCTTGTCCCTCTTCCTCTTGGCCGATACTTCTTTGCTTGAACCGCACACTTGGCTGTTGCTCTTCATCCAACCCTTGTAGATATTGAAGCAAAGGTAGCCATCCATTGCAGCGTAGTGGATGTGGTCTATATCTAGTACATTCCGCTGCCATGCATGACGATGAAGCGTGTATGGAGGTTTCTCCAGTTTACCGTATGAAGGATGAACCATGGCTCCTGCCAGGGTCAGCATTGAAGGCTGACGAGAGGACACCAGCCGATTCTTCTAGAGGTCGAAGGGGTTGCCTCCAATGAGACCTATCCAATGCAGGACATCCCTGTCGTTCTTAAAGTCTATAGTAACGAATTTCACTGTTTTGTCCTTGAGGAAGTTCTTAAAATCCCGACACTCAATGTCGGCATGGCATATGTGGTAGACCAAGCAAACGTTATGTACGCAAACTTGGATCACGGTGGGCTTCTTCCTCTCTTCGTCCTTTAGATCCTTCTCTGGTCCCAGGACTGTGGTGCACTCAACATCTAGCCCAGCGACCCACTCGTCATCTGAGTTTTCGAACATGCGTCTGAAGCGAGAAAGGCATCCTTTCACCGTCACGGAAGAACGGGTGTAGATGACGTCGAACTCATCACCGGTGATGGTTCTAACCTTGTACTCACCGCCAATCATGGAGATTTGGGACGCCATGGATTTGGGAGGAGGGTTAGGATTAGTGGAACTGCCGTAATGTGAATGGACGGGACGACTAGGAGCGAAGCGCTGTAGTATTGAAGGACGTGCGGGGACGAGTAGGAGCGAACTGTCAGCGTGCGAACGGCAGGGTAGTGGCTGATATGTCCATTTTGCATTATGCTTTTATATCGATATTTATTGCATTATGGACTGTTATTTCACTTTATGTCACAATACTTATGGCTATTCTCTCTTATTTTACAAGGATTACATAAGGAGGGAGAATGCCGGCAGCTGGAATTCTGGGCTAGAAAAGGAGCAAATATTAGAGACCTATTCTGCGCAACTCCAAAAGTCCTGAAACTCCACAGAACATCTTAAAATAAATAAAGAAAAATCTTCACCAAAGATGAAGGCCAGGGGGGCCACACCCTGCTCACGAGGGTGTGCCCCCCCCAGGGCGCGCCCCCTACCTCGTGGGCCCCCTAGTGGCTCTCCGACGTCCATCTTTTGCTATATGAAGTCTTTCGATGAGAAAAAAATAAGAGGGAACTTTTCGGGACGATACTCCACCGCCACGAGGCGGAACCTTGGCGAACCAATCTAGAGCTCTGGCAGAGCTGTTCTGCCGGGGATACTTCCCTCCGGGAGGGCGAAATGATCACCATCGTCATCACCAACGCTCCTCTCATCGGGAGAGGGTAATCTCCATCAACATCTTCACCAGCACCATCTCATCTCCAAACCCTAGTTCATCTCTTGTATCCAATTCTTGTCTCAAAGTCCGGGATTGGTGCTAGTAGGTTGCTAGTAGTGTTGATTACTCCTTGTAGTTGATGCTAGTTGGTTTATTTGGTGGAAGATCATATGTTCAGATCCTATATGCATATTATTACCCCTCTGATTATGAACATGAATATGCTTTGTGAGTAATTACGTTTGTTCCCGAGGACAAGGGAGAAGTCTTGCTATTAGTAGTCATGTGAATTTGGTATTTGTTTGATATTTTGATAAGATGCATGTTGTCTAGCCTCTAGTGGTGTTATGTGAACGTCGACTACATAACACTTCACCATTATTTGGGCCTAGAGGAAGGCATTGGGAAGTAATAAGTAGATGATGGGTTGCTAGAGTGACAGAAGCTTAAACCCTAGTTTATGCGTTGCTTCGTAAGGGGCTGATTTGGATCCATATGTTTCATGCTATGGTTAGGTTTACCTTAATACTTTTGTTGTAGTTGCGGATGCTTGCAATAGAGGTTAATCATAAGTGGGATGCTTGTTCAAGTAAGAACAACACCCAAGCACCGGTCCACCCACATATCAAATTATCAAAGTATCAGACGCGAATCATACGAACGTGATGAAAACTAGCTTGACGATATTCCCATGTGTCCTCGGGAGCGCTTTTCCTATTATAAGAGTTTGTTCCGGCTTGTCCTTTGCTACAAAAAGGATTGGGCCACCTTGCTGCACTTTATTTACTTTTGCTACTTGTTGCTCGTTACAATTTATCTTGTCACAAAACTATCTGTTACCACTTATTTCAGTACTTGCAGAGAATACCTTGCTGAAAACCGCTTATCATTTCCTTCTGCTCCTCGTTGGGTTCGACACTCTTACTTATCGAAAGGACTACGATAGATCCCCTATACTTGTGGGTCATCAAGACTCTTTTCTAGCGCCGTTGCCAGGGAGTGTAGCGCCTTTGGTAGGTGGAATTTGGTAAGGAAAAATTTATATAGTGTGCTGAAATTTACTATCACTTGTTACTATGGAAAGTAATTCTCTGAGGGGCTTGTTCGGGGTATCTTCACCCCATCCAGTAGAGCAAAGAGTTGCTCCTCAACCTACTGAACCTATTGAAAATGAAACTCCTTTTGAATTTCCTTCGGGTATGATGGAAAAACTGCTAGCTAACCCTTTTACAGGAGATGGAACAAATCATCCTGATGAGCACTTAATATATGTGGATGAAGTTTTTGGATTATTTAAGCTCGTAGGTATACCCGATGATGTTGCTAAGAAGAAGGTCTTCCCTTTATCTTTGAAGGGAGACGCATTGATATGGTATAGGCTATGTGATGATATGAAATCATGGAACTATAAAAGATTGAAATTGGAATTCCAGCAAAAGTATTACCCTATGCATCTTGTTCATCATGATCGCAATTATATATATATAATTTCTGGCCTTGCAAAGGAGAAAGCATCGCTCAAGCTTGGGGGAGGCTTAAATCAATGTTATATTCATGCCCCAATCATGAGCTCTCGAGAGAAATAATTATGCAAAGTTTTTATGCTCGGCTTTCTCATAATAATCAACCATGCTCGATACTTCTTATGCTGGCTCTTTTATGATGAAGACTATTGAATTCAGATGGAAGTTATTGGATAGAATTAAACGCAACTCTGAAGATTGGGACCTCGATGAAGGTAAGGAGTCAGGTATGACACCTAAGTTTGATTGTGTTAAATCTTTTATGGATACCGATATTTTCCGTAAGTTTAGCACTAAATATGGACTTGACTCTGAGATAGTAGCTTCTTTCTGTGAATCTTTTTCTACTTATGTTGATCTCCCTAAGGAGAAGTGGTTTAAAAATCATCCTCCCACAGAAGTAAAAGTAGCTGCACCTATTAAAGTTGAAGAAAAGACTGTCACTTATAATGATCCTATTGTTCCTACTTCTTATGTTGAGAAACCACCTTTCCCTGTTAGAATAAAGGATCATGCTAAAGCTTCAACTGTTGTTCGTAAAAGCAATATTAGAACTTATACACCTCCTGAGCAGGTTAAAGTAGAACCTAATATTTCTATTGTTAAAGATCTCTTGTCTGATAATATTGATGGGCATGTTATTCAGTTCGAAGGTGAAACTGCTAGAATCGCTAAACCTTGTGCTAAAGATAAACATAGACCTGTGGTAGGCATGCCTGTTATTTCTGTTAAAATAGGAGATCATTGTTATCATGGATTATGTGATATGGGTGCGAGTGCTAGTGTTATACCGCATACTTTATATGATGAAATTAAGAATGAAATTGCACCTGCTGAGTTAGAAGGTATTGATGTCACAATTAAACTTGCCAATAGAGATACTATTTCACCAATTGGAATTGTTAGAGATGTTGAAGTCTTGTGTGGGAAAACTAAATATCCTGTTGATTTTCTTGTTCTTACTTCTCCGCAAGATAGCTTTTGTCCCATTATATTTGGTAGACCCTTCTTGAACACCGTTAATGCTAGGATAGATTGCAAAAAGAATGTTGTTACTATTGGCTTGGATGATATGGTTCATGAGTTTAATTTCTCTAAATTTAGTAAACAACATCGTGAGGAAGAATTACCTAGTAAGGATGAGATTATTGGTCTTGCTTCTATTGCCGTACCTCCTAGTGATCCTTTAGAACACTATTTGCTAGACCATGAAAATGATATGTTCATGAATGAAAGAAGGGAAATAGATGAAGTGTTCTTTAAACAGGAACCTATTCTGCAACACAATTTGCCTGTTAAAATTTTAGGGGATCCTGCTCCACCCAAGGGTGATCCCGTGTTTGAGCTTAAACCATTGCCTGATAATCTTAAATATGCTTATCTTGATGAAAAGAAGATATATCATGTTATTATTAGTGCTAACCTTTCAGAGCATGAAGAAGAAAGATTATTGAAAACTCTAAGGAAGCATCGTGCTGCTATTGAATATACTCTTGATGATCTTAAGGGCATTAGTCCCACTCTATGTCAACATAAAATAAATTTGGAAGCAGATGCCAAACCAGTTCGTAATCCTCAACGACGTTTGAATCCTAAAATGAAAGAAGTGGTAAGAAAAGAAATAATCAAGCTTCTGGAGGCAGGTATGATTTATCCCGTTGCTGATAGTCAGTGTGTAAGTCTTGTCCATTGTGTCCCTAAGAAGGGAGGTATTACTGTTGTTCCTAATGATAAAGATGAATTGATTCCACAAAGAATTATCACAGGTTATAGGATGGTAATTGATTTCCGCAAATTAAATAAAGCTACTAAGAAAGATCATTACCCCTTACCTTTTATTGATCAAATGCTAGAAATATTATGCAAACATACACACTATTGCTTTCTAGATGGTTATTCTGGTTTCTCTCAAATACCTGTGTCGACTAGAGATCATTCAAAGACTACTTTTACATGCCCTTTTGGTACTTTTGCTTATAGACGTATGCCTTTTGGTTTATGTAATGCTCCTGCTACCTTTCAAAGATGCATGATGGCTATATTCTCTGACTTTTGTGAAAAGATTTGTGAGGTTTTCATGGACGATTTTTCCATCTATGGTTCCTCTTTTGATGATTGCTTGAGCAATCTTGATCGAGTTTTGCAGAGATGTGAAGAAACTAATCTTGTCTTGAATTGGGAAAAGTGCCACTTTATGGTTAATGAAGGTATTGTCTTGGGGTACAAAGTTTCTTAAAGAGGTATTGAAGTTGATAAAGCCAAGGTCGATGCTATTGAAAAGATGCCATGTCCCAAGGACATCAAAGGTATAAGAAGTTTCCTTGGTCACACCGGATTTTACAGGAGGTTCATTAAGGACTTCTCAAAAATTTCTCGGCCTCTGACTAATTTATTGCAAAAAGATATACCATTTGTCTTTGATGATGATTGTGTAGAAGCATTTGAAATATTTAAGAAAGCATTAGTCTCTGCACCTGTTGTTCAGCCACCTGATTGGAACCTACCCTTTGAAATTATGTGTGATGCTAGTGATTATGCTGTAGGTGCTGTTCTAGGGCAAAGAGTTGATAAGAAATTAAATGTTACTTATTATGCTAGTAAGACTCTAGACAATGCTCAAAGAAATTATGCTACTACTGAAAAAGAGCTTTTAGCAGTTGTATTTGCTTGTGATAAGTTCAGAACTTATATTGTTGATTCTAAAGTAACTATTCACACTGATCATGCTGCTATTAAATACCTTATGGAAAAGAAAGATGCTAAACCTAGACTTATTAGATGGGTTCTCTTGCTACAAGAATTTGATTTGCATATTGTTGATAGAAAGGGAGCTGAGAACCCCATTGCAGACAACTTGTCTAGGTTAGAGAATGTTCTTGATGACCCACTACCTATTAATGATAGCTTTCCTGATGAACAATTAAATGTTATAAGTACTTCTCGTAGTACTCCATGGTATGCTGATTATGCTAATTATATTGTTGCTAAGTTTATACCACCTAGCTTCACATACCAGCAAAAGAAAAATGTTTTATATGATTTAAGACATTACTTTTGGGATGACCCACATCTTTATAAAGAAGGAGTAGATGGTGTTATTAGACGTTGTGTACCTGAGCATGAACAGGAACAGATCCTACGCAAGTGTCATTCCGAGGCTTATGGAGGACACCACGCTGGAGATAGGACTGCACATAAGGTATTGCAATCTGGTTTTTATTGGCCTACTCTCTTCAAGGATGCCCGTAAGTTTGTCTTGTCTTGTGTTGAATGTCAAAGAATTGGTAATATTAGTAGACATCAAGAAATGCCTATGAATTATTCTCTTGTTATTGAACCGTTTGATGTTTGGGGCTTTGATTATATGGGACCTTTTCCTGCCTCTAATGGATACACACATATTTTAGTTGCTGTTGATTACGTTACTAAGTGGGTAGAAGCTATTCCAACTAGTAGTGCTGATCATAACACTTCTATTAAAATGCTTAAAGAAGTTATTTTTCTGAGGTTTGGAGTCCCTAGATATTTAATGACTGATGGTGGTTCACACTTTATTCATGGTGCTTTTCCGTAAAATGCTTGCTAAATATGATGTTAATCATAGAATTGCATCTCCTTATCACCCTCAGTCTAGTGGTCAAGTAGAGTTGAGCAATAGAGAGCTCAAATTAATTTTGCAAAAGACTAATAATAGGTCTAGAAAGAATTGGTCCAAGAAAATTGATGATGTATTATGGGCTTATAGAACTGCATACAAAAATCCTATGGGTATGTCTCCGTACAAAATGGTTTATGGAAAAGCATGTCACTTACCTCTCGAACCAGAACATAAGGCGTATTGGGCTATTAAAGAGCTCAACTATGATTTTAAACTTGCTGGTGAGAAGAGGTTATTTGATATTAGCTCACTTGATGAATGGAGAACCCAAGCTTATGAAAATGCCAAGTTGTTTAAAGAAAAAGTTAAAAGATGGCATGACAAAAGGATACAAAAGCGTGAGTTTAATGTAGGTGATTATGTATTGCTATACAACTCTTGTTTAAGATTTTTTGCAGGAAAACTTCTCTCTAAATGGGAATGCCCCGACGTTATCGAGGAGGTCTATCGTTTTGGTGCCATAAAAATCAACAACTTTGAAGGCACAAATCCGAAGGTGGTAAACGGTCAAAGAATTAAACATTATATCTCAGGTAATCCCATAAATGTTGAAACCAATATTATTGAAACCGTAACCCCGGAGGAATACATAAGGGACAATTTCTAGAATGTTTCAGACCCCGAAAAGGAATAGGTATGTGGTACGGTAAGTAAACCGACTCCAAAACAATTTTTAAGGCAATATTTCTCTGTTTTGGAATATTTAGAAAAATAGAAAAATAAGTAGCAGTCCGGGAAGGACACGAGGGTGGTGGGCGCGCCCCTACCTCGTGAGCACCTCGTGTGCCTTCTGGACTCCGTTTTCTTGCACGTTACGTATTTTGGTCGGTAAAAATTCATTATATATTCTGTCGAAGGTTTTGACTCCCGTATCACGCAAACCTCCTCTGTTCTTGTTTCAAGCTATTTTTCTGACAGATCTAGGTTATCATGACGGCCCCAAGAGCCTCCAAGGACAAGTTCTTCGAGAAGGTCATCAACCCTTACCTCACGGAGGTGCTGCGACACCCTCAAACCATTGAGTTGCGTGATGGGTTGCTGCACATCCACGATGAAGAGGGACCAAAGGGGACCGGAAGCATGGAGACGAGGCTCGAAGCAGTGGAGCAACAAGTTTTCAAGTGCCAAGGGATGGTGGAACGTGGACTCAACTCTAACCACATGATGATCGCAGAGTTCACTAGCAACCACAAGTGGGATGCTGACAACATCGGGGAGACTATCTTCAAGCTTCATGAGAAGATCGAGCACCTCCAAGCCCAAATCTATGACCTGCAAAACCAAAACTGTGAGTATGAATATAGATTCAAAAGGATGAGTTTGGCTGCAGATTTGAGGATCCCGGAGACTCTATCATCCTTCTATGATGGAGAACCTATGCCTTGGAAGATGGACGCAAGGCCCGCATCATCTACAACACATCCACCTTCTTCACCGACAAAGGAGATATAATCACATGGGTATGGACACTCCCCTTGGCAACTGCCAAGCTTGGGGGAGGTGCCCTGGTATCGTATCAGAATCACAACTCCTATCTTTACCGTTTTTTCTTAGTTCGATCCTATTAGTAGTATCTTGATCTAGTAGAATAAAGTTTATGGCATGATCAAGTTTTGACTTTTGCTTTTTGATCTCTCTATGTAATCGAGTCGGTGAGCTATATATAATAAAGATTAGTGTTGAGTCAAGGGCTTGATTATTTCGCCATGATCTTGGGTGAATAAAAGAACGAAGAAAAGAATAAAAAGAAACACAAAGTTCATATCGATCTTATTGAGAGTAATGACTTCACATAGAAAGAGTATGATGATTAAAAGTTGTTGGGAGTTGGCAGACATAGCTTTGGTCATTGTTGCAATTAATAGGAAGTAATAAGGAAAGAGAGGTTTCACATATAGATATATTATCATTGACATCTTTTATGATTGGGAGCACTCATTAAAATATGACATGCTAAAGAGTTGATGCTGGACAAGGAAGACAATGTAATGAGTTATGTTTTTCTTATATCTGAGATAAAGTATGTTGTCATGGATCCTCTAACTTGTTGAGCTTGCCTTTCCCCCTCATGCTAGCCAAATTCTCAGTACCAAGTAGAAATACTACTTGTGCTTCAAAATACCCTTAAACCACTTTTGCCATGAGAGTCCACCATATCTACCTATGGATTGAGTAAGATCCTTGAAGTAAGTTCTCATCGGTGCAAAGCAATAAAAATTGCTCTAAATATGTATGATTGATTGGTGTGGGAGAAATAAGCTTTATACGATCTTGTGATGTGGAAGTAATAAAAGCGATGGACTGCATAATAAAGGTTCATATCACAAGGGGCAATATAAAGTGACGTTCTTTCACATTGAGATTTTATGCATCCAACCATAAAAGCGCATGGCAACCTCTGCTTCCCTCTGCGAAGGGCCTATCCTTTATTATTATCTTCTACCTTATGCAAGAGTCATGGTGATCTTCACCTTTTCTTTTTCATTTTATCCTTTGGCAAGCTCAGCATGTTAGAAAGAACATGATATATATATCTAATTGGATGTAGGGGAGCATGAACCATTATTGTTGACATTACCCTTGAGGTAAAAGGTTGTGGGGCAAAACTATAAGCCCATATCTTTCTCTGTGTCCGATTAAAACTCTGTAACCACAAGTATTGCGTGAGTGTTAGCAATTATGGAGGACTAAATGATAGTTGAGTATGTGGACTTTCTTTTTAGCTCTGACATAGACTCTTTCCGATGTTATGATAAATTGCAATTGCTTCAATGATTGAGATTATGGTTTTTCGGAGCCCAATAAGGTTTATGATTTATAATATTGCATTGTGAATAGATCATCACTTGAACATAAGTAATCATATGACAAAATCTATATATGTTGCTGTTATGAGAATAATCATGATGCCTTCATGTCCGTATTTTATTTTTATCGATGCCTCTACCTCTAAACATGAGGACATATTTATTGTTATCGGCTTTTCGCTTGAGGACGAGCGAGGTCTAAGCTTGGGGGAGTTGATACGTCCATTTTGCATCATGCTTTTATATCAATATTTATTGCATTATGGACTGTTATTTCACTTTATGTCACAATACTTATGGCTATTCTCTCTTATTTTACAAGGATTACATAAGGAGGGAGAATGCCGGCAGCTGGAATTCTGGGCTAGAAAAGGAGCAAATATTAGAGACCTATTCTGCGCAACTCCAAAAGTCCTAAAACTCCACGGAACATCTTAAAATAAATAAAGAAAAATCCTCGCCAAAGATGAAGGCCAGGGGGCCCACACCCTTCTCACGAGGGAGGGGGGGCGCCCCCACCAGGGCGCGCCCCCCTACCTCGTGGGCCCCCTGGTGGGTCTCTGACGTCCATCTTCTCCTATATGAAGTCTTTCGATGAGAAAAAAATAAGAAGCAACCTTTCGGGACGAGACTCCGCCACCACGAGGCGGAACTGAGGCGGAACCAATCTAGAGCTCCGGCAGAGCTGTTCTGCCGGGGAAACTTCCCTCCGGGAGGGGGAAATCATCACCATCATCATCACCAACGCTCCTCTCATCGGGAGAGGGCAATCTCCATCAACATCTTCACCAGCACCATCTCATCTCCAAACCCTAGTTCATCTCTTGTATCCAATTCTTGTCTCAAAGTCCGGGATTGGTGCTAGTAGGTTGCTAGTAGTGTTGATTACTCCTTGTAGTTGATGCTAGTTGGTTTATTTGGTGGAAGATCATATGTTCAGATCCTTTATGCATATTATTACCCCTCTGATTATGAACATGAATATGCTTTGTGAGTAATTATGTTTGTTCCTGAGGACAAGGGAGAAGTCTTGCTATTAGTAGTCATGTGAATTTGGTATTCGTTTGATATTTTGCTAAGATGTATGTTGTCTAGCCTCTGGTGGTGTTATGTGAACGTCGACTACATAACACTTCACCGTTACTTGGGCCTAGAGGAAGGCATTGGGAAGTAATAAGTAGATGATGGGTTGCTAGAGTGACAGAAGCTTAAACCCTAGTTTATGCGTTGCTTCGTAAGGGGCTGATTTGGATCCATATGTTTCATGCTATGGTTAGGTTTACCTTAATACTTTTGTTGTAGTTGCGGATGCTTGCAATAGAGGTTAATCATAAGTGGGATGCTTGTTCAAGTAAGAACAGCACCCAAGCACCGGTCCACCCACATATCAAATTATCAAAGTATCGAACGCGAATCATATGAACGTGATGAAAACTAGCTTGACGATATTCCCATGTGTCCTCGGGAGCGCTTTTCCTATTATAAGAGTTTGTTTCGGCTTGTCCTTTGCTACAAAAAGGATTGGGCCACCTTGCTGCACTTTATTTACTTTTGCTACTTGTTGCTCGTTACAATTTATCTTGTCACAAAACTATCTGTTACCACTTATTTCAGTACTTGCAGAGAATACCTTGCTGAAAACCGCTTATCATTTCCTTCTGCTCCTCGTTGGGTTCGACACTCTTACTTATTGAAAGGACTATGATAGATCCCCTATACTTGTGGGTCATCAGTGGCTTTCCATTCTCCCATGACATGGGCTTCCGAGAGCCCTTAGATCTGAGATCGAACGGTTGCATGGCGTGATTCTAGACCTATGGGTGAATATCCTATCCTGGAGGGTTATTCTGCAAATTTTCAGCAACTTAGCATGCGACCGTTTGATCTCAGATCCAAGGGCTGCCAGCAGCCCGTATCATGGTGCGCCTACCACGACCATCGCGTCGCTCGCGCGGTCGCGCCCTTGGAGATTTAACACGGTGCGTTAGGCTATCTGATGTTGGCATGTCATACATAGTCATCACTTAGTCACTCATACTACAACAAGGTTGGCTATAAGTGTACTTTTTTACTCCTCTCTATCTCTTTCTTCGTACCCCCTCCTCTCCTGTTCCAGTCCAAAACCAGCGTCGCTCCTCTCCCGTTCTAATCCAAAACCAGCGCTGCTCCTCTCCTCTTCCATTCAAAAACGACCGCCGGCGAGTGAAGGTGCTGTGGAGAAGTAGATCGATGGAGGAGTACAACCGATACGTGAGGATCGCAGACGGCGACACTGTGAAGCTAGCTAGGATGTTGGAGATACAGTCTTGGTTTGACAACAAGGACCAACTAGCGGCGAGGGCGACATCCATGGCAAAATATCTGCAACAGAGCGACAAGGCGGCGATACTCCCGGGCGGAGTCGCGCCAGAGTACATAGAGCTGCTCCTCTGGGCCATGGAGCAAACAGATTCACCGAATCCGACTGTGAGGGAGCGGTGGTGGGAGTATCGATCCCAGATGGAGCATCCACCAGAGATTGAAGGATTGAGCATCTACAGGGTGCCGTTTGTGAGGGTGTCCTGCCAGAGCAAGCCGGTGGAGTCTTCGTCGACCGAACCCAACTGCAAGAGGAGAAAAGCAGTTGGCCCGACGACATTTCCCCGCCATCGTCTCCCTCGCCGTTCATATCGTCTCACGGGGCGGCTGTCTTCCACCGAGGAATAGGAGGGGGCTGCTCCCCCCAGCCCAATAGTCGGGCAGGTTGTGAATTGTCAGGAGGAGCTTAGGGTTATCAGTATTTGCAGGTTGTGAATTGTGTTTTGTGTTGTGTATTTTGAGAGTACTAGATATGAATGTATTTTGAATTTCAGATTTGCAGTATTGAGCATATGAAGTATTTTACGAATTCTAGATATCTATTTTTAGCACTTAAAAAATGTAGTTTCATAGGAGTATAAAAGTGCAGACAATGTGATTCTTAGAGAAGAAACTGCAAGTTTCTGTTTCAGATAAGAAACTGCAAGTTCAGTTTCAGATAAGAAACTGCAACTTTCAGAGGCAGAG
The DNA here is from genome assembly GCF_056163025.1 of Triticum urartu. Taxonomy (NCBI): domain Eukaryota; kingdom Viridiplantae; phylum Streptophyta; class Magnoliopsida; order Poales; family Poaceae; genus Triticum; species Triticum urartu. The sequence continues at coordinate 494,155,037 of NC_141879.1, read as the reverse complement.
CATTTATATTAACACGGCCTTTTCAAACAGGGTTAACATCATGTTGGAAGTTTTATTCATGGTCGAAAATGGAACTACCAGCCAGTTAACATCATGCTGATCAACATTCATGCATATCACATCTTCATATGATGCACAGTCAAAATGCCCACACAATGTCGAGTGTGCGAAACACAGAGAAAACGAGGGACGAAGTTTTGGCAAGTGTTGGACGTGGTTTTGGGCTGCCCCGTCTAGGCTTTCATTTTTAACATGCGCAGCCCACCACCTCGGATGGGAGGTCCATAGGCCTGTTTGTATTTTCTTAGGGCCGTCATGTATCGACCGGCCTATGGACCTCCCATCCGAGGTTTTATTTTTGGCAGCCCAATTTATGTTTTTTTTTGAAGAAAACGCAGAGGTCTGTTCTATTTTTCTATATAAGAATAGTGTCGGGTGGTAGGTGCGACATATGCCAACGGGTGGCTTATCATTGTGGGAGCCAGTAAGACGTCGCCGGTGCCTGGAAACGGGATGAGGCAAAGACATGCACGCCGGCAAATCTTACCCAGCTTCGGGGCTCTCCGTGGAGATAACACCCCTACTGCTGCTCTACGGGGTCTCCGCATGATCACTAGATGGACAAGTAGCTACACAATGCTCCTTGAGCTGTTCGGTGGGAGGAGGAAGAAGGGCACGGCTAGCTTGCTTCTTCTCCTTGTGTGGTGTCTAAAACTAGCTGGGGGTCCAACCCTTTGCATGGGTACCCTGGGGGGTTTATATAGGCCTACCCCCCGGGTGTACAATGGTAATCCGACTGGGCGCGGGGCCTAGCCGTCTGTGACTGCGCTCGCCGGCTTCTGCGCCGGCTGCTGGGGCCCGCCGACTCGTGGGTCCCGCCGGCTGCTAGCCCCTTGGTCGACAGGCAGGCCCCACTGTCCAGGACCTGGTCGGCGGCTGGTTACTGTTGCGACATCTTAGTGACGTGGGCTTCGTCGTGGTAGGCATGGCTACAGTGCCGCCGCCCGGCGGGCGATCGCTGTAGCCTCACCGCGTCTTGTCTCCTTAATGGGGCGTCTCCTTCGAGGGAGGAGGCAAGCCAGCTGCGGGGAGCCGGCTCTTTCTTGGGCCGACTGGGGGAGGCGTGGCCGCCTTCGGGTGTCTCTCTGCCTGAAGGGGCCCACCGCCCGTGGGCCGTACTGGTAACCCGTCATGGATGACATCAGGGTCAGTGTGGCAACAGTGCCGCGCCGGACGGGTCATGGCCACCCGTACGGCGCACTGTGCCGGGTGCGCTCCGGGATTCGGGGGTGGCAGTCTTCACTGTAGCCACGCCCCGTCGCATCGCCGCTAGGTGGATGCAAACTTTGAGGGTACGGTCTCGACCGCTTTATAGGAGCCGGCTTCTTGGAGTCGGCCTCCTCGCGGCCGGCTTCTCGAAGTCGGCCCTCCCATGGCTTTCTTCATGAGGGCTAAAGTCGGACCGCCTTCCGAAAGCCGGCCTGGGTGACAGCCAGCAAGGGGAAGGCGGCCCCATGTCTTGGATTCTTGAGAGCCGGACGGGCTCGTAATTTTTTCAGAAGGGCCAGGGGAAGCCGGCTAGGCTACCCATGGCTATTTACTCCGACAGTAGTCCCCGAAACTGATCGAGCCGGCTTTGCTGGTGTATGCCGATTTCGGGGAGCCCTGCGTCTTGCAGGCGGGAAATTGGTCGACCCGCGTGCTGACCGCGAGCCCTCCCGCAGGCCACGTGGCAGCGAGACTCTGCCGGCGTATGTGCGCGACGGGACGCCGCCGCAAGCCCGGGCCCGCCACTCCTAGGCCTCGGCCCGAACGCTGATCTTCTGCGGCCCAGGTGGACCGCTCGCCTTCCCGTGGCGATTTTATTTCGCCGTTAGGGCACAATAAACGCGGGACGTGGGGGAGTGGGCACGATCGATCCCCACGTTTCCCCACGCCGCGCCTCCTCGGCTCCGCCACGCGAGCCTATAAGTAGGGGGAGGAGGGGGAGAGACAGAGGTTCACACGCTCTCTCTCGCTCCGCCCCTTCTCGTCCTCCTTTCTTGTTGCCGCCGCAGCCTCCCGTCTCAGCGCCGCCGCGCCGCCACATCATCTTGCTCCCATGGCGCTGTCGAGCTCGTGGGATGGCTCCAATGTCCATGAGGACCATGTTGAGTTCCTCCGCCAGACTCGGCGCCTGCCCGACCCCAACCTCGTGCGGGTCCGCCTGGCGCCGGAGACGGAGATCTCGCCGGCACCGGAGGAGGGCGAGCGGGTCGTCTTCCGCTCGCACTTCCTGCGCGGCTTCGGCCTTCCGGCGAGCGGATTCCTACGCTCCTTCCTCGAGTTCTACAATCTTCAGCCGCATCACCTCATGCCCAACGCGGTGATGCTGCTGTCGGCCTTCGTCTCTCTCTGCGAAGGTTTCTTGGGGCCATCGTCGCAGGCGTGCCCGCCCCCTGCGGGGCCTTCATCGCCATGAGGAGGTCGGGCGAGAACAACCCGTTCCCGTCCATCCCCCTGATCCAGTCGGTGAAGATCTGGCAGAAGTCGTACTTCTACATGAAGAACGTCGCCCAGCAAGGAGACCATGTCAACCTGCCGGCTTACGTAGCCGGCCCGCCGGCTGGGAGGCAGCCCTCATGGAGTTTCCGGTCCAGGTCACTGTCTCAGGCCGGGAACGCTGTCGTCTCCCGGCTTCGGGTGATGATCCAGTCGGAAGGCCTGAGCGGGGCCGACTTGGTGGCCGCCTTCGTGGAGCGCCGGATACTTCCTCTCCAAAGCCGGCCCCACATGATGTGTCAGATGAGCGGCCGCTTCGACCCAAGCCGGCTGAGCACCAGGGAGATGCCTCATGCGGAGGTGTCGTACATGGTAAATCATATCTCCAATTGCAAGCTCGCCGAGGACTGGCGATACGGCAAGGTGCCGTATTCTCGCGCCAACCCTCCGCCCGTGGTAAGCTTTCCTCTCTTTCTTCTTTTTGTTGGTAGCCGGCTTTATGATGGCCGGCTTCTGATCGGTCGGTTCTTCTTAGCAGAACCCCCTTGTTCCGCCGACGACCGGGGCAGCAGGGATAGAACGCTAGTACGTCCCCGACCGCATGGTGGACGACGTCGACGACCCGGATTTGGGGGCAGCCGCCATGGAAGACGCCGTCGTGGGGGACGATGCCGAGCCCGGAGGCACAGGGCTTACCGCCAGCTTCGAGGACTGGCCGGATGATGCCGAAGCCGAAGTCGCCCCGCGTCGCCAGCCGGCGGCCGACCATCAGGGCGCGGGCTCGTCCACCGCGCCGGCTGCCGGTGGCGGCGCACAGAAGCACCGGGCCGCGTCAATCCTCTTTGGCAGTCGGCCGAAGAAGTCCAAAGCCTCCACCGCGGCGACCAAACGAGATGAGGCGGCCGCGAAAGCGGCCCGCTTCCGCAAGGCGGTGAAGCAGCCTCAGGCGGTCTCAGCATAAGTCGTCGATTGCATGGTCGCATGCTTTTCATCGTTCTCTCCTGCTCGAACATTCTTCCTAACCTTTTCCCGCTCGCTGGACAGGGCGCCGCTTTCCCTTGAGCGGGGTCCGGGCGGCTCCGTAGTTGGGCCGACTGGAGGGTCTTCGGGCTCCCGCCGCGTGGACCCCCGCGCCGACCTCAGGGAGGCCACGGAGCGGGACGCTCGTGAGGCGCGGGAGGAGCGTGAGGCGGCGGAAAAAGCGGCCGCCCAGGCGGCGAGGGAGCAGGCCGACGCGGCAGCCAAGGCCCAGGCGGAGGCGGCGGCCGCGGAAACGGAGGCGGAGGGTTCGCGTAACCAGCCTCCGCTGCTCGCCATTCCCCTCCGAGCCGTGGCCCCTGACACACCATTGCCCCTGGCAGAGGAAATCGTCCAAGACCCGCCGCTGATGGAGAAGAGGGAGGACCTCGTGGCCTTCGCGGGGAGAGCGCCGCCGCCAGCGCCAACCGGAGCGGGCCAAGGCGGCCAATCGTCAGCGGCGCTAGAGGAGCCGGCCGGGGGTGAGCCGGAGGGCGGAGCCGGCTTCGAGGTGCAGCCGGTGACGCGTCGGCGCGCAGGGGGAGGCGCCACTCCGCCGAAGTCGTGCCGAGTTGCGGGCGCCGGCCAGTCGGCGGAGGCTCTGGAGGCGGCCAGCACCGCCTCGTCCGAGTGGACTCCCAGTGGGGGGACTGGCGAGCTGAATGTGGCAGCTCAAGAGGTCCGGAGCCGGCTTCAAGCTCAGGCCGCCCTGCTGCAGCAGTACACCCAGGAGTTCCTGTCTACGCGGGCCGCCATCCGGGTGAGTCCTTCATTCTTGGCCGCTTTGGTCTCTTGATTTCTTCCGTGGGGGCGCGTCAGCGCACCCACTGGGTGTAGTCCCCGAGATTCGGGCCGACTGCTGAGCAGTCGGGTCGGATCTTTCTTGACGACTACCTTATTTTTGCTTCATGTCTGAATTTCTAGGAATATCATAACTCTCGTGCTGCCGCCTTCAACTCCCAGGCTCAGGAGTTGGGTCGGAAGACCGACGACCTGGCCAACAGCCGAAGTAAGTGCTTGATCTTTTCTGTCTCCTGTGGGGGCGCGTCAGCGCACCCACTGGGTGTAGTCCCCGAGATTCGGGCCGACTGCTGAGCAGTCGGGTCGGATCTTCCTTGATGACTTTTTCCTTATTGGTTTTTCTTTTTTCGTGCTTTCAGGGGCCAACGCCGGCTTGAGGAGGGAGCTCGGCGAAGCGCAGGCCGCCCTTCGTACTAAGGATGCTGAGTACGCTGCCTTGGTCCAGGAGCGTGACCGCCTGGCCAAGAAGCTGTCTGACCAAGAGGAGAGCCACAAGGCGGCCCTGCAGAAAGCGTAGGATAGCGAGGCCGCCCTGAAGGCAGAGTTTGAGACTGAGGCGGCGAGCTGGGCTGAGACCCGGCGAGCGTTGGATGAAGGCTTCGGCCGCATCGAGGACTTGATCGACGGTAAGCCGCCTTCCTCGCTCCTCTCCTGCCCCTTGCCGCCTGGTTTTTGGCCTGACTTGTGCTGCTGCCTATTTTCTTGTGCAGACTACTTTCCCGGCTACTCCGCCTTCGCCGCCCAAACCATCGAGGCCCATCGCGCGGCGCGCCGTCAGGCGGGGGTCAACATCGCGCCGGACGCGAATTAGACGCTTGAGGAGCATCTCTTGGCTGTCCAAGCGCGGCTGCAGCCGGCTCACCGGATGCTTCACCGGCTCCAACGTGCCGGGGCGCAGGTGTTGGCTGCCCTCTGGCCCGGCGAGACGATCCCCTGCACTCCAAGCCGGACTGCCGACTGGCTGGAGGTCGCAGTCGGTCGCTTTGAAGCTTGGAAGGCGTCGGCGGCCCATCTTGGAGCCGGGCAGGCGTTGGAGTTCGTTCGAGCTTGGTACCCAGGGCTGAACCTGGACCAGCTGCGCACTTGGCGACTGGAGGCCGACGCGGAGCTGGAGGAGGTGCGGCCGGCTATCGCCCAGCGTGCTTCGACGATCGCCGAGTGCACCGACATCAGTGTTTTTGCACCTGAAATCAATGATGATGGCGTTGCCCAGCCGGAGGAGTGGTTCGGGCTGAACCCGGCGGTGCGCGAGGACTCGGCAGAGGAGATCGCCTCCAGCGACGAGGGCGAGGATGACGAAGAAGAGGAAAGTGAAGACGTCGATCCGGCTAGTGGACCAACCGGCCGGCCTCAGGCTGACCGTGCCTCCAGCAACGAGGCGCGTGGAAGCGCGCCCTCTGCGGGAGGCGGTGATCAAGCCGAGGTTCGCCAGCCGGCCGCTCCTTCAGCCGGCACAACCGTCTCCGCCGACCAGCCCGGCTCGTCGGTCGCTCCGCCAGCTTGACCTGCCGTCCTTATTTTTCCTGCTTGTTGCCTTTTGAACAATCTTTATTAAGCTTTCACAGTTCCACCCACTGGGGGTGTATCCAAACTATGTTGAATGCTGGCCTCTTGGAGGTCTTTTATGTAAATATTATTATGTGCATGTTTGGTTTCCATTCGCGTATGCTTTTTATCCTTAGGCTTTTTTCCTTTGCCGCCTTCCCTCTTTGGGGAGGCAAGTACTCGAGCTTTCTTGGATTGAAGTGAAGTGAATGGAAACCGCCCGGCCGGCTACTTTGGTAGTCGGTCGGTGGTAGGCGGCAAACCGGCTTTCGTTATATTAGTTCGTTGGTCCCTGGCCATTTTTTGTGTGGGCATCCTTTCCTGCTTTTGACTCTTGCCGGCCGGACAGCCGGTTCTTCGAACTGCGACTTTGGCAAGAGCTAAGCCTGGGTGTCGGCACACTACTTGTGTGACTGCGGGTAGGACTTCTAATATAACTCCAGTCGGCCAGTCCCCGGGCCGACTAGTCGAACCCGGTGCCGGACGGAACAAGTAAATGAAATGACAAGGTCATAAGCATGATACTTTTCATTCATAGATAAAAGATGGCAGTCCCCGAGCTCTCCTCGGGGGCCCTATTGTCTCGTACTTAGTACAAAAGTTAGCGTGATACATACTGCATTTCAGCTGTAAAATCTTCGGAGGAGGTTGGCGTTCCATGGTCGTTCCAACTCCTTGCCGGAGTCATCTCTCTTTCGTGCCTTCGGCTTCTGCGCGTCGATCAGGTAGTAGGAGTCGTTGCCTAAGGTTCTGCTGGCCGGCTGTTCGCTGGATCAGCCGGAGCACAAGATCGCCCTCTTGGAAAGATCTTGGCCTGACCTTCCGACTGTGGTAGCGGCGCAAACCCTGCTGGTAGATGGCAGACCAGCTGAGGGCTAACAGCCGGCCTTCTTCCAGTAGGTCGACGCCGTCTTCTCGTGCTTCCTTGGCCTCCGCTTCCGTGTACATGGTTACTCGAGGCGAGTCGAACTCGATGTCAGTTGGGATGACCGCCTCGGCACCATACACAAGGAAGAAAGGGGTGAAGCCGGTTGACTTGTTTGGTGTAGTGCGCAGACTCCAGAGGACAGCCGGCAGCTCATCGAGCCAACAGCCAACTAAACGCTCCAGTGGTATGACTAGTCGGGGCTTGATGCCGGAGAGGATGAGGCCGTTGGCTCACTCGACCTGGCCGTTTGACTGCGGGTGGGCGACGGACGCTAAGTCCAGCCGGATACCTTGAGCTGCGCAGAAACGTGCCAAGGCTCCTTTGGCAAAATTCGTGCCATTGTCGGTGATGATGTTGTGTGGCACGCCGTACCGAGTTGTTATGTCTGCGATGAATGTCGCAGCAGTCGGCCCATTCAGCTTCTTGATCGGCTTTGCCTCAATCCACTTGGTGAATTTGTCCACGGCGACGAGCAGATGCGTCATGCCACTGCGCGCCGTCTTGAATGGGCCCACCATGTCCAGTCCCCAAATGGCGAAGGGCCAGGTGAGGGGAATGGTCTTGAGTGCCGAAGCCGGCATGTGTTGCTTGGAGCTGAAGAGTTGGCACCCTTTCCAATATTTAACTAATTCTTTGGCGTCATCCAAAGCAGTCGGCCAAAGAAACCATGGCGGAAAGCTTTGCCGACGAGTGATCTTGAAGCCGCATGGTGGTCGCATTCTCCTTGGTGAATGTCTCTGAGGATTGCAATGCCCTTCTCTTGCTTGACGCATCGTTGGAGGACTCCAGTGACACTGCGCTTGACGAGTTCTCTGTTGATGATTGTGTATGCTCCGGCTCGACGTTGGACTTGTCTTGCCTCTGTTTCGTCAGCCGGCAGATCTTGGTTTACTAGGAAGTTGAGGATGGACTGAGCCCATGACGGAGCCGCGACTTCTCCTACTGCCGATGTGGCTACTGCCACCATGGTGGGCGGGCTGGGTGGTGAGATGCTGGAGTTTGCCGCCGGCTGCTGTGCTGGTGCAGTCCTCGGGCCGGCTACTGCAGTCCCCGAGCCGGTTGCCGAAGTCCCCGGGCCGACTACTGAAGTCCCGGGGTCGCCTGCTTGGTTCTTCGAGCCGGACCCGGCCGCGTCGGGGTCAGGGGTACGAAGATGGAATCGGACTCTGGAGACGGCTTGAGGAGGCGTTGTAGAGCGATGCCGGTTGGTATTGCTTGCCGAGTGGAGCCTATTCGAGCCAGGGCATTGGCTGGCTCGTTGTCGGCTCGCGGTACATGGAGGAACTCGCATCCTTCAAAGTATCCGCTGAGTTGTTGAACCAGGAAGCGGTAGCTTGCCATATTTGCGTCCTTGGCATCCCAGTCGCCGGATGATTGCTGGACCACCAAGTCCGAGTCGCCATAACATAGGATCCAGCGAATGCCGAGTTCTTTGGCAAGCCGGAGCCCGTGTATGAGCGCCTCGTACTCGGCCATGTTGTTGGAGGCGGCAAAGTGAATTTGCAGCGTGTATCTGAGCTTGTCGCCTTTGGGAGAGGTGAGGATGATGCCGGCTCCCAAGCCGGTGCGCATCTTGGACCCATCGAAGTGGATGCGCCAATGAGTGGAGTCGGGAGCCGGCGGCAGGTACTGGGTCTCGGCCGAGTCGACGAGGAAGTCGGCCAGTGCTTGGGACTTGATGGTGGTGCGGGGCTGGTAGAAGATTGTGTAAGGGGCCATCTTGATGGCCCATTTCGCCACCCGGCCGGATGCGTCCCGGCTGCCTATGATCTCGGCCAGCGGGGCGGTGCATACGACCGTGACAGGATGCTCTTGAAAGTAGGGCTTCAGCTTCTTGGTGGTGAAGTACATGCCGTAACACATCTTCTGGTAGTGCGGGTAGTTCTGCTTTGAAGCGGACAACACCTCGCTCAAATAATACACCGGCCTCTGGACTGGCTAAGCTCGGCCTTCTTCTGGGCGTTGGACTACGATGACGGTGCTGACCATCCGGCTAGTTGCGGCAATGTAAAGGAGCATGGGCTCTTTCTCAGTCGGCGCCGCTAGGACGGGCGGCGTGGCCAGCATCTTCTTCAGCTCGTGAAATGCTTGGTCGGCCTGGTCGTTCCACTCGAAGTGAGTGCTCTTCTTCATGAGGCGGTAGAGGGGGAGAGCTTTCTCTCCGAGCCGGCTGATGAAGCGGTTCAAGGAGGCCAAGCATCCGGTGAACTTTTGGATGTCTCGAAGCTTGGTGGGGATCGCCATTCTCTCGATGGCCTTGATCTTCACCGGGTTGCATTCGATGCCGTGTTCGGAGACCAGGAAGCCTAGGAGCTGGCCGGCTGGCACTCCGAACACGCATTTCTCGGGGTTGAGCTTGATTTGGAACCGGCGTAGGTTCTCAAACGTTTCCTTGAGGTCTCCCAGCAAGGTGCCGCGCTTCTCCGTCTTCACCACAATGTCATCCACGTAGACGTGAGCGTTTCTGCCGAGTTGCTTGAGGAGGCACTTCTGCATGCAACGCTGAAAAGTGGCACCGGCATTTCTTAAGCCGAATGTCATAGTCAGGTAGCAGAAGGCTCCAAATGGCGTGATGAAGGCGGTCTTCAGGCGGTCGTCCGGATCTAGCTTTATCTGGTGATATCCTGAGTAAGCATCCAAGAAACTCAACAGCTCGCATCCGTCCATGGAGTCTATCACTTGGTCAATCCTCGGCAGGGCAAAGGGATCTTTAGGGCAAGCCTTGTTGAGGCTTGTGTAGTCTATACACATGCGCCACTTGTTTTTCTTCTTTAACATGAGGACCGGGTTGGCGAGCCACTCTGGAAAGAAAACTTCCATAATGAAGCCGGCTGCCAGAAGCCGGGCTATCTCCTCTCCCACAATCCTGCGTTTCTCCTCCAACAGTCGGCGAAGGGGTTGTTTGACTGGCTTTGCGTCTTCTCGGACGTGTAGTTTGTGCTCGGCGAATTCCTTCGGGACGCCCGGCATGTCCATGGGGGACCATGCAAAGATGTCCCGATTCTCACGGAGGAAATCGGCGAGCTCGCCTTCCTATTTGCTGTTCAGGCTTGCCCCGATGACGGCAAACCTCTTGGGGTGCTCGGGGTCAAGAGGTATCTTCTTCGTCTCCTTGGCCGGCTGGAAAGATCCTTGAGCATCATGCTCCTTGGGATCGGGGGACACGGCCGACTGCTTGCCGGCTATGGCCACGACTCGGTCCAACATCTTCTTTTCTTCGGCAATCACAAGGGACTCGGCCAGCCGGCTGCTGGCTGCTACGCACTCAGAGGACTTCTTGTAATCGCCGGCTACGGTGATGACGCCTTTGGTGCTTGGTATCTTCATCTTGAGGTATGCATAGTGGGGAACTGCCATGAATTTGGCCAAGGCAGGTCGGCCAAGCAATGCAAGGTAAGGGCTCTCCAGGTCCACCACTTCAAACCAGATCGCTTCCCGGCGGAAATGCTCCTTGTCCCCAAAGAGTACATCAATCTTGATCTTGCCAATGGGGGCGCAGGACAAGACGGGTATGATGCCATGAAACACTGTCCGAGTAGGCATGAGCTGCTTCGTCTTGACATTTAGCTTCTCCAGGGTGTCACGGTACAGGATGTTGATGCTGCTCCCGCCGTCTATTAGCACGCGGGAGAAGCGGGCAGCGCGTCTATTCGTCGCGAGGGTGGCTTCCAGGACCAACGCATAAGAGCTGGGAGACGGCATCACCTCTGGATGGTCGGCCCGGCTCCAGCTGATGGGTTTTTCTGACCAATGCATGTGTCCGGCGGGGTCGGCAGCGACAACGCTGACTTCCTGGTGCTCTCGGCGTTTGCCGCGCCGGTCTTCGAGCTGGCTTGTAAAGACGATGTAGGTTGCTTGCTCGTCGGGGAATTCGTCGTGCACGGCTCCGACTGCGGGCCGAGCGGCCGGAGGTGGCGGAGCCGGAGGCGGCGGGCCGGCAGGCGGAGGCAGTGTGAGCCCCTCGCCTTTAGAGATTCGGGTGAGCCAATGGCACTTCTGGGTTGTGTGATTGGACGGCTTCGCGCCGCTATGGAATTTGCACGGGGCGTCGAGAGTTTGCTCGTAGGAGAAAGCCGGCTGCCAAGCCGGCCGGCCGCCCTTGGGTTTCTTGGGCGCGGGTCGCCCTTCAGGCAGCGCGTCTTCGACTGTGGCCACCTGCCGACTGGCGGGAGGCGGCGCGGGGCCCTTGCTCTTGTGGTCGTTCGAGTGTGGGCGTCGGCCGGAATCACCAGCCGGCGTCTTGGACGCCAGGTTGAGTACTTTTCTGGACGCGTCTACCCGGAGCTCGGTCTTCATTGAGGAGTCGGCGGTGGCGTACTTGTCCGCTATGTCCAGAAGCTCGTCGAGGGTAGTCAGCTCGTCGCAGAGAAGCTTGTGCTTGAGGAGGGTGCCTTCTCGGCATCCGGCTGTGAAGTATTCTATGGCTTGCACCTCGTGCACCCCTTCGCAAGAGTTGCGGAGCTCGGCCCAATGCGTGAGGTAGTCGCGAGTGGACTCGGCTGGGCCCTGTACGCACAGGGAGAGCTGCCTGGGCTTGGGGGCCCGCTTGTAGGTGCTGGTGAAGTTGCGGATGAAAGCTTCGGTGAAATCTAGCCAGCTGTTGATGCTGCGTGGTTTGAGGCTGTTGAGCCAGGTCCGCGCCGTGCCTTGCAGCATGAGGGGCACGTACTTCACGCCAACGCGCCGGTTGCCGTTGGCTATGCTGACCGCCCTGGAGTACTCGATCAACCAATCTTCCGGCTTCACGGAGCCGTTGTACTTGGGCGTGTCTCTTGGGAGCGAGAACCCTTTGGGGAAAGGCTCGTCGTGGATGCGGGGGCCGAAACAAGGCGGGCCGACATCGTCTTCTTCTTCCAGTGCTAGGGATCGCGCCAGGCGGTCGATCCGACGGCGGGCGTCGTTCTCGCCGACTCCTTCGCGGCGACCTAGTCGGCCGCTGAGAGTCGGGTGCGCCACTGGCGGCGGGGTGGGATATCTCTCTCCACAGGGTCGAGGCGGAGGCGAGTTGCCCCGCCATTCCATGGCTCGGGGATGGCCGTCTATGTCTCGCTCGATGGAGATTCGGGTCTGGCTTCGGCTGGCCGCCGGCTCTTTCTCGCGCCGCGCGCGGGCGTTGCTCGTAGTCGGTGGCCGGGACATCGTGCCGTGATCTCGGCGCGGGGGAGGGCTTCCCACACGGGCGTCGGCTTCGTGCGGCCGTGCGGCCGCGTCAATCAGTTGCTGGATGCGCCGGGTCATGTGGGGGAGTTCTTCGGCCCCCAGTCCGTCTAGCTCGTCTACGGCCGCCTGGGCGGCGCACAGGTTCTCGAGTGGAGTGGCGTAGACCGGGCAGTCGACTCCCAGCGTGTCGGCGATGACGGCACCGCGTTGCTTGACAATGCCGGCCCGGCTTGGCCCGCCCGGGGCCGGCGTGCCGAAGGCGGCGCGGTCAGCTTCGCACTGGTAGGCCTCAGTGAGGCGTCTCACGGAAGCCAGCCTCCGGCCCTCTGCGAGGAGGGCGAGGCGGCGTGCCTCCAGTGCTTCGTCGTCGGCATCAGCCGGGAGGGGGGGTGGAAAAGTCATGGGCCGCCGCGTGCGGGGCGTCGTGGACGCTCTTGTTAGCAGCGCCGTCGTGGCCGATGACCATCACCTCGGTGGTGACAGCGTCGCAGCCATCGGCTCGGGGAAGCGGGTCGTTGTAGATCGCGACATTGGTGGGGAAGGTGTCGAAGGAGGCCGTGTCGGAGTCGACAGGCATCGGGTCGGTGGAGCCAACCGACTCCAGATCCATAGCGGGCTCGCTGGAGACATGGAGCTGGCCGAGGAGGTTGGCGAGGTGGTCGGTGCCCGCATCGGAGGCGAGCTCGTCGGAGATGAGGGTTTCGTCGAGGAGATTGGCGAGGCTGCTCACCGCGCAGATGCTGGTGACGCCTTGCAGCGCGTCGTGGCAAGCGCCATCGGGCGTGCCGGGCTGGCTACGCTCACTGGGGAGGAAGAGGGTTCCCATCCAGAACAGGTCTCCGGACGACGGTGCACCTGGCCCCACGGTGGGCGCCAAATGTCGGGTGGTAGGTGCGACATATGCCAACGGGTGGCTTATCATTGTGGGAGCCAGTAAGACGTCGCCGGTGCCTGGAAACGGGATGAGGCGAAGACATGCACGCCGGCGAATCTTACCCAGCTTCGGGGCTCTCCGTGGAGATAACACCCCTACTGCTGCTCTGCGGGGTCTCCGCATGATCACTAGATGGACAAGTAGCTACACAATGCTCCTTGAGCTGTTCGGTGGGAGGAGGAAGAAGGGCACGGCTAGCTTGCTTCTTCTCCTTGTGTGGTGTCTAAAACTAGCTGGGGGTCCAACCCTTTGCATGGGTGCCCCGGGGGGTTTATATAGGCCTACCCCCCGGGGGGTACAATGGTAATCTGACTGGGCGCGAGGCCCAGCCGTCTGTGACTGCGCTCGCCGGCTTCTGCGCCGGCTGCTGGGGCCCGCCGACTCGTGGGTCCTGCCGGCTGCCGGCCCCTTGGTCGACAGGCAGGCCCCACTGTCCAGGACCTGGTCGGCGGCTGGTTACTGTTGCTCCATCTTGGTGACGTGGGCTTCGTCGTGGTAGGCGTGGCTACAGTGCCGCCGCCCGGCGGGCGATCGCTGTAGCCTCACCGCGTCTTGTCTCCTTAATGGGGCGTCTCCTTCGAGGGTGGCGGCAAGCCGGCTGCGGGGAGCCAGCTCTGTCTTGGGCCGACTGGGGGAGGCGTGGCCGCCTTCGGGTGTCTCTCTGTCTGAAGGGGCCCACCGCCCGTGGGCCGTACTGGTAACCCATCGTGGATGACATCAGGGTCAGTGTGGCAACAGTGCCGCGCCGGACGGGTCATGGCCACCCGTATGGCGCACTGTGCCGGGCGTGCTCCGGGATTCAGGGGTGGCAGTCTTCACTGTAGCCACGCCCCGTCGCATCGCCGCTAGGTGGATGCAAACTTTGAGGGTACGGTCTCGACCGCTTTATGGGAGCCGGCTTCTTGGAGTCGGCCTCCTCGCGGCCGGCTTCTCGAAGTCGGCCCTCCCATGGCTTTCTTCATGAGGGCTAAAGTCGGACCGCCTTCCGAAAGCCGGCCTGGGTGACAGCCAGCAAGGGGAAGGCGGCCCCATGTCTTGGATTCTTGAGAGCCGGACGGGCTCGTAATTTTTTCAGAAGGGCCAGGGGAAGCCGGCTAGGCTACCCATGGCTATTTACTCCGACAAATAGGAACGCCAGGTCCAACTTATGTTTCCCTTCTAACTATATTATATATATATTTAAATTATTTTATATGTTGACTGTTTAGTTCACATAATTGGCAAATAGATGACCGCTCTCGCGATCCCCTTCGCCCCCGCCACCACCTCCACCCTCGCCGCCGCCCCCGCCACTACCTCCACCCTCGCCACCGCCATAGATCTCGCCGCCACCCCCTGCCTCCTGACTCCGGGCACGCCTCCCCCCTCAGCAAGTCCGCTCGCGCGCCCCATGGAGTCACCGACCATATCCACGGGGGAATGGCTGGAAGACAGGCAGATGTACAAGATGCATCTCCCACATGTCTACAAAGCCTTCCTGCGGATGCTCCAGCCGCTCAACTCCGTCGCGCCGGTGGTGCTGCGGGAGACTCGAGGGAGGAGATGGAGGGAGCGGACGATACAGATCCATGACGACGCTCTCTCCTGGACCCAGTGCACACGCAAATGGAGGGAAGCAGAGGAGGAAGCTGCGAGGGAGGAAGCCGAGGAGGGACTGAATCTGTTCTCTCACTCGCGCAGGTATGCTCGGATGTTTAAGGATCATGTGGATTGAGATTTGTTGAATCTAGCCTTGCGGATCTACTTCGAAGGAGATTTCTCGGAGAAGCACAGGATGCCCCACCCCAGGGAGCCGCCGATTGCATTCATTCGATGGGCGAAATGAGAAGTGAATTCAGAAGATCCACGCCGTGCTGCAAGGTGGGAATGCTTGACTGGACTCATGCCCACCATCACGCCACCGGAGCCGGAGCAGGTGGATCCCCTACCTTACCTCTCCCCCAAACCTGCAGAAGATTAAAATTAGGCTTGCAATCTGCTTCAATTGAGCTGTCTAGTGGTTCTTTCTGCTTCCTGAGAGACAACATCTGGCTGTAGGATGAGAAGGAACTAGGAACTCTGATGAATTTCCCCTATAACTATGGGGGGAGCGTTGGTTGGGCAGTGGTACGGCCCACCTCTGCCCCAAATGGGGGCACAATCTGGCTAGATTCCTGTAATTGCCCAAGATCAATCTGCTGGTGGTTCTGACTCTCAGATCAGTGGGAAATCTCAAGGCAAGAATCAGCAAAAGAAGAGACAGGACATCCAGAAAACTGCTCCTGCCCCTGCTTCGGGCCTTATGGCATACTCTGAGGTGATCTGCTACAACTGTGGGGAACCAGGGTATCATTTGGATAAATGTGTCAAGCCCAAGAGTTGTTTTATCTGCAAAATGGTTACCCATGAAGTTGAGAATTGCCATGTTAGAAGGAAAACCCACAGTTCTGCTAGATATATTGGAAGTGCTGCTCTAGGATTAGGGTTCTACCACATAGACCCACCTGATGAAAATGCTCAGTATCGTGGCTCCCTGAAGAATGTGGGGATTGTTCTGGTAGAAGCTGGTGAAGTAACCAAGCAGGAACTTGCCACTGCGTTTGCAGACATTTACAAAACCAACTGGCCCTGGCCAATCAATGCCCTAGATGAGTGGACATTCTTGGTCAAATTCCCTCCTGAAATAGATGTAGTTGAAGTTGATGGATACCCCTGTTTTGGTCTCAAAAAAGACAATGTTGTAGTCAATGTTGAAGTCTGGAAAGGCAGGATTGAGGCTGAAGAGGACCTCCAGGAAACTTGGATCAAGATCAGGAAATTGAACCCCCAAGTGGTGTGACTGGACTATGCTTGATCAAATCACTTCCACTCTGGGGGTCTTACTGGATGTGGATTGGCAGCATAATTTCAAGTCATTCTATGAAACTGTTAGGATCAAAATCTTATGTAAAGATCCCTCCAAAATCCCTGTTGAAAGGCTTTTTGGAGTTGGGAACAAAATCTACAGGCTACTCATTGAGGTGGAGTCCTTAACCCCCACTGAAACTGACACTTCCACCAACCTCTCTGCTGGTAGATATGTCTCTGCAGCTGAAATTGGTACCAATCTTACTAAAGATGCCGAATCCAACAGGAGCTCTAGATCTGAATCAGATAAAGGGCCTGCTGGCAATTCTGGGGCCCCTAACATCAGAGGATAGTCTTTTGGCCACAATCAGATGCTTGGAGAAACTACACCCACTTCAGTCCTCAAGACACACCTCCCTGATTCTCCATACACTCCTCAACTCAGCATCCAGGAAAAGATCTTGAATTCCGTGCTTGATGAAACTGATGGATTCAACATCCTCAGGGAAATGGAGCTCCTTGAAGATGATGATCTGATGGAATTACAAGGTTCTGTAGATCTACAAGAGGATCAAGAGGCACTTGTTGAAACAACTGAACTCCCAGACAATTTGGACTCAAAATACAACTCTCACTTCCCTGCCCTTCCTAAGGAGAAGCACCTTCCCAAATGGGGTCCTGTTCAAGCCACCAGAACCAGTGCTAGGGTAGCTGGTGACAAGAGAACCATTATTGAAAAGGCTCAACAGCTCAAAGAGGTTCAGAACCAGGAAGTGCAAAAACCCCAGGGTATGAAACACACTTCCTTCTCCAACTTAAATGATCCTTCCTTCAATGCCATTGCTGCTAAGATTGGTGTAGATGTTACTTCTCTTAATGATGGCATTGAATGCTCTTCCTTTATTTACCCTCACCAAAACAGATCTGAAGGCTCTGTTTGTGAGAATTTTTCTCTAGATGGTAGTTCTAGTTTAGACTTCCTTCGATAAAGTTGACCTTGATTTCCTTATGGAACTCCTGGAGCTTAGAGGTTTTGGGGGTAAATGGACTAGTTGGATCCAGAAACTTACTTATGGGGGGGGGTCCGTTGGGGTCAAGTTAAATAACTATGAAAGTGATTTTTTTCCTGCTGGTAAGGCCTTAGGCAAGGTGACCCCATCTCCCCGCTTTTGTTTAATTTAGTAGTGGATGTTCTTACTAAAATGCTGAGCAAAGCTGCTGATCATAGTCTGATTGCAGGGCTCTGTCCTGAGGTCTGCCCTGGTGGCATCATCTGCCTTCAATATGTAGATGATATCATCCTTTTCTTAGACAATGACTCCACACATGCTAGCAATCTGAAAACTGTTCTAACCTGTTTTGAACAAGTCTCAGGCATGAGAATCAACTACTCTAAAAGTGAACTCATCCCTATCAACATGGATGATCAGGAGTTAGCTGACTTCCTCTCTATTCTAGTCTGTAATAAAGGTAACTTCCCCATTAAGTACCTAGGTATCCCTCTCCACTATGATAAACTGAGGAGAGAGGATATCCAACCCCTTCTGGATAAAATCATTAAAAGGATTGCTGGGTGGAGGGGCAAACTTCTCTCTTACAAAGGTAGATTGATCCTCATACAAGCTTGTTTGGCTAGCATTCCAGTGTATCTCCTCTCCTTCTTCAAGTTCCCTAAATGGGCAGATTCTGGATTGCTACCAAAAAGTGCTCAGTTTTAAATACTGTGAGCTCATCTGTCCTTTGGTGCCTCTGGAAATATAGAAATGCTATGATTTTCAGTAACATTTTCCATTCCGCAGGTCTTGAGGTTGATCAGGAACATGGTGAGGAACTGGGCGATTCTCTCCTCCGGATCGGACAAGGACAAGTTGATGAGCTTCATGGAAACCCTAATAAGATCCCTCCAGAAACCATTGGCGATCACCTGTGGCTGAACAAGGCTCGACCTGCTCTGGGGCTGGACCCGTGGGCTCGTCTCAAGATCTCTAATGAAGATGATGGGCACCTGGCGCCGAAAAAGAGGGACATCCACCATGCTACGCCTTCCAGCCCGGTGTCTCCGCTTATTTACTGGTCGCCGCAGACTGATACGGCCCCTCGGCTGAAGACCATGAAGGCTTCGTTGGACCCTCCTTGTGTCATTTGAGTGCTCTATCCGCTCTGCCTTTGGCACCGCTCGGGTGATTTGTGTTATTTAGAGAACTTGTTCATCCACCCCCTAGTTTGTAGCTTTTCTACCTTTGCTTTCGAACTGCTCTTTGAGCTGCTGTATCAGAATATGTTGTGGTTTCGTTCTCAGCAATGGAACCGGGGAGATGCTCCCTGTTTTTCTAAAAAAAATTATTTTATATGTTATTATATATTATTTTTATTTTCATCATATATTTAACAGATACCTGCATATGTAAGAAAACAATATCCCACATCTTATTAACTTATAAAAATAATTTCTTAACAAATAAAATCCTGGATTATTTTGGCACGAAAATCCTAGTGATTGTGTACAAAAGCTAGGTAAGATTTAAGGACGAATGTAATAATATCACTTATTATTTAAATATATTTATAACAAAATGCTCAGCCCCTTTTTATTTTTTGATAACATTGCTGGCTCAACCCAACATTATAATTAGAATCATCCCAGCAAAATCGTGTATTTTGAGAAAGTGCAAATGGCTTGTAATTTTTTAGGAAATAAAATAAATGGGCCGCATGGACGCTACATTATTTGTTCACCCAGCCTAGCTAATGGCTCTAATTCAAAAAAAGAAGATCAAATTTACTGTAAATTCTATCGTGCAAAAAAAGACTGTAAATTCTGAAAAATGGGTTGACTACGTGCCACATTTTTGGAGGCTGAAATGTGGGCCAATAGGTCGAAGCCAACGCAAGTTGTCAATTTAGTCAACAAATGATTTTGACATGTTAGCCGTTGGATTTACATCCAACGACTGGCATCCATCTTCAATCTCTCGTCTTCTTCCTCCAGCGCCGCCGAGACCACCTCCAGCCTCCTGCTGCTAGCAGCTCTACTTAGCACGCTTCGCTACGAAGCGCTACTCCACCGTTGGCCAGGCCATCCCTCCACCCCTCCACACCTCCTGTTCTTCTCCACCGACTGCCGAACCACACCGCAATAGAACCAGTTAACCCTCGTAGACCTCTCTGTCTGCGACTCTACTCCCGCGTCTTCCCATCTCCGGCTCGTTGCTGTCCGGGGCCTCGCCGTCGTCCACCACCTTGGATGAGCTTGGCGTGGCATGGTCAACGTGGTCAACGAACGACACCATGGGAAGTAGACTGTGCGTGGAGAGGCTGACAGCTGGGTCCATGGCCGCACACAAGGAAATGCCTCCTTATTACGTGCAAAATAATGATTCCTCCACCTGACATCTGGGACCCACCGGAAGGGCCTCTATATTTCGTGAAAATAACGTGCCCCCCGCTGACATGTCGGACCCACCAGCTATCTTCGCACGCAAGGAAGTGCCTCCTTATTACGCACAAAAAATGAATATTCCCCCTCCCAGCTGGAACCCAGCATAGTGGGAGGCTGACTTGTGGGCCTACCAAGTTGACGGGGACGGAGGGCTTTGTCAACTTAGTCAATATGAACGATTCTAGCTCCGGTTACCATATGATGTTCATCCAACGTCCGTAGTGCTTCTTCAACCTCTGTTCTTCTTGCTCCAGCTACCCAAACCACCGCCGGTCGTGTCGCGTGCTCCTGTCTCCCGTGGCCGGTTGTGATGCCGCGGAGGCCTCACCGCCCCTACTACTCCCACCGCTGGCCAGGCCATCCCTCTACTCACCCACACCCCCTGTTATTCTGCAGTGATAGCAGCCTCACACCGCAGCCGAACCAGTGAACCCTCGCACTCCTCTTCGCGTGGGCATCCACTGTTGTGTCTTCCCCGGCTCCGAGTCGTCCCCTTCCTAGTCCTCGCCGTCGTCCACCGCCATGGAGCTCTCGGCGTGGCGTGGTCAATGTGGTCAAGGAATGACTTCCATCGGACGTGGACTATACGTGGAGAGGCTGACAGCTGGGTCCACGGCCGCAGCAAGGAAGTGCCTCCTTATTACGCGCAAAATAATGATTCCACCACCTGACAGCGGGGACCCACCGGATGGGCCACCGTATTTCACAAAAAAAATGTTTCCCCCTGACTGCTGGGACCCACCAGCTACATCTTCGCATGCAAGGAAGTGCGTCCGGGCAAAAGAACGATTCGCCCCCCTGACTGTTGGGACCCACCAGCTACATCTTCGCACGCAATGAAGTGCGTCCAGGCAAAAAAATGATCCGCCCCCCTGACTACTGGGACCCACCAGCTTCATCTTTGCACGCAAGGAAGTGCCTGACAGTCGGGACCCACCTGGTCGAAGCGTACGTACCGTTGTCATTCTGGTCGCGAACGTGTACGTACATATATACTAGTGGATGTAGAGGCGTGCACGTGTCGTAGTAGAGGCGCATACGTGTCGTAGTAGAGGCGCACACGTAGCATGTATACATACGTACAACGGCCAGGGTGCAAGAAAGAAAATATGGCCACGTATTTGTACATACGGGCGGGGTCTCGAACACCTACTCGCGCATACGTACGGCCAAGGCTCGTGTACATGGCTGGGTCGGAACGGAGAAACAGCGTTGTCATCGTGTTCATGGGGAGGCAACGGAATGCGTCGTGTTCATGGGGAGGCAACGGAATGCATCGTGTTCATCGGGAGGCAACGGAATGCATCATGTTCATCGGGAGGCAACGGAACGCGTGGGAGCCAACCGGCTGGGTCAGAACGAAATGCGTGGTCGTGTTCATCGGGAGGGCTTGGACGGAATAGGCGATGGAAACAAGGCCTGAACGGGGTCCTGTTGATCGGGAGGGTCTGGCGTACCGCAAAACGGAGGAAACGGACCTCCTACGGTTGAAACAGGGGTCCTGTTGATCGGGAGGGGTGTGGCGTACCGCAAAACGGATGAAACGGACCTCCTATGGTCGAAACGGGGGTCCTGTTGATCTGGAGGGGTGTGGCGTACCGCAAAACGGATGAAACGGACCTCCTCCGGTCGAAACGGAGGTCCTGTTCATCGGGAGGGGTGTGGCATACCGCAAAACGGGACTCCACGGGATGCTGTTCATCTCCACCGTCGACCTCCTCCAGCCTCCACGGGCTACCGTCGATCTCCTCCAGCCTCCACGGGCTCCTGTTCATCCAGCCTCCACCGCACGCTACTCCACCGGCTACTGTTCAACCACCCCTCCACCTTCTACTGTTCATCCAGCCGTCCACACCACGGGGTCCTGTTCAACCACCCCTCCACGGGCAGCCCTCCACCGTCTACTGTTCATCCAGCCCTCCACACCACGGGGTCCTGTTCATCTAGAGGCAACGCCACCACTCACTGTTCATCCACCCCCCCCCCCCCCCGCAATGCTCATTGTTCATCCCAGAGATAGCATCGATCGGCTTCCGTTAGCAGCAGTAGCGAAGGAATCGCTCGATCGGGTTCAGTTAACAGCCATCGATCGATCGCTCGGGTTCAGTAATGCGTAGCCTGCAGTGCAATCGCTTGGGTTCAGTCAGAGCCCAATGCCTCGCTCGGGTTTAGTTAGAGCCAACGCCTCGCACACACGCGCGTACGTGTACGAGAGAAACGCGCATCGCTCGGCCCCCGACCTCCCACCGTAATCGGGAACTCCCCGAAATTTTCCTCCCCCTCGCTTCTATCACGGTTTTTTCCATCATGGACGGCCCAAAGAATGTCATGCAGCTGCGTCTCCGGCCTGCCCAGGATGAAAAGCCCATTTTCTGTCATGATTTTTTTTCATAGAAGTAGGAGCCCACCACATCTATGATGATACCGGGTTTTGTCACAATTATCGTCATAGAAGTGTCATATGTATGACAGAAAAAATTTCGTTCGGCCCAAAATGTCACGGATGTGTCTTTTTCTTGTAGTGCTAGGGCATTTTGAGGAAGCCCATCATTGGAATATACAAGCCAAGTTCTATAATGTAAAATTCCCACTAGTATAAGAAAGTGACAACATAGGAGACTCTCTATCATGAAGATCATGGTGCTACTTTGAAGCACAAGTGTGGTAAAAGGATAGTAGCATTGCCCCTTCTCTCTTTTTCTCTCATTTTTTATTTTTTTATTTGGTCCTTCTCTTTTTATGGCCTCTTTTCTCTTTTTTTATTTGTGCTTCTTTGGCCTCTTTTATTTATTTATTTTCATCCGGAGTATCATCCCGACTTGTGGGGGAATCATAGTCTCCATCATCCTTTCCTCACTGGGACAATGCTCTAATAATGATGATCATCACACTTTTATTTTCTTACAACTCAAGAATTACAACTCGATACTTAAGACAATATATAACTCTATATGAATGCCTTCGGCGGTGTACCAGGATGTGCAATGACTCATGAGTGACATGTATGAAAGAATTATGAACGGTGGCTTTGCCACAAATACGATGTCAGCTACATGATCATGCAAAGCAATATGACAATGATGAAGCGTGTCATAATAAACAGAACGGTGGAAAGTTGCATGGCAATATATCTCGGAATGGCTATGGAAATGCCATAATAGGTAGGTATGGTGGCTGTTTTGAGGAAGGTATATGGTGGGTTTATGGTACCGGCGAAAGTTGCACGGTACTAGAGAGGCTAGCAATGGTGGAAGGGTGAGAGTGCGTATAATCCATGGACTCAACATTAGTCATAAAGAAATCACATACTTATTCCAAAAATCTATTAGCTATCGAAACAAAGTACTACACGCATGCTCCTAGGGGGATAGATTGGTAGGAAAAGACCATCGCTCGTCCCCGACCGCCACTCATAAGGAAGACAATCAATAAATAAATCATGCTCCGACTTCGTCACATTACGGTTCACCATACGTGCATGCTACGGGAATCACAAACTTCAACACAAGTATTTCTAAAATTCACAACTACTCAACTAGCATGACTCTAATATCACCATCTCCATATCTCAAAACAATTATCAAGTATCAAACTTCTCTTAGTATTCAATGCACTTCATATGAAAGTTTTTAATATATCCCTCTTGGATGCCTATCATATTAGGACTAAATTCATAACCAAAGAAAATTACCATGATATTTAGGACTCTCAAAATAATATAAGTGATGCATGAGAGTCATCTATTTCTATAAAATAAAACCACCACCGTGCTCTAAAAAGATATAAGTGAAGCACTAGAGCAACAACAAACTACTCCGAAGGATATAAATGAAGATCAATGAGTAGTCAAATAATTATGGAAGTATGTGAAGACTCTAACATTTAATAATTTCAGATCTTGGTATTTTATTCAAACAGAAAGCAAAAATAAATAAAATAAAATGACGCTCCAAGCAAAACACATATCATGTGGTAAATAAAAATATAGCTCCAAGTAAAGTTACCGATGAACAAAGGCGAAAGAGGGGATGCCTTACGGGGCATCCCCAAGCTTAGGCTCTTGGTAATCCTTGAATATTACCTTGGGGTGCCTTGGGCATCCACAAGCTTGGGCTCTTGCCACTCCTTATTCCATAGTCCATCGAATCTTTACCCAAAACTTGAAAACTTCACAACACAAAACTTAACAGAAAACTCGTAATCTGCGTTAGCGAAAGAAAAGAAAACACCACTTCAAGGTACTGTAATGAACTCATTATTTATTTATATTGGTGTTAAACCTACTTTATTCCAACTTCTATATGGTTTATAAACTCTTTTACTAGCCATAGATTCATCAAAATAAGCAAACAACACACGAAAAACAGAATCTGTAAAAAACAGAACAGTCTGTAGTAATCTGTAGCTAACGCAAACTTCTGGAACCCCAAAAAATCTAAAATAAATTTCTGGACCTGAGGAATTTATCTATTAATCATCTTAAAAAATAATTAACTAAATAGCACTTTCCAAATAAAAATGGCAGCAATTCTCGTGAGCGCTAAAGTTTCTGTTTTTTACAGCATGATCAACAAGACTTTCCCCAAGTCTTCCCAAAGGTTCTACTTGGCACAAACACTAATTAAACATAAAAACTCAATCATAACAGAGGCTAGATAAATTATTTATTGCTAAATAGGAGCAAAAAGCAAGGAACAAAAATAAAGTTGGGTTACCTCCCAACAAGCGCTATCGTTTAACGCCCCTAGCTAGGCATGATGATTTCAATGATGCTCACATAAAAGATAAGAATTGAAACATAAAGAGAGAATCATGAAGAATATGACTAGAACATTTAAGTCTAACCAACTTCCTATGCATAGGGATTTTTTGAGCAAACAACTTATGGAAACAAGAATCAACTTGCATAGGAAGGTAAAACAAGCATAACTTCAAAACTTTAAGCACATAGAGAGGAAACTTGATATTATTGCAATTCCTACAAGCATATATTCCTCCTTCATAATAATTTTCAGTAGCATCATGAATGAATTCAACAATATAACCAGCACCTAAAGCATTATTTTAATGATCTACAAGCATATAAATTTTATTACTCTCCACATAAGCAAAATTCTTCTCATTCGGAATAGTGGGAGTATCATAAGAAACTCGAATACTATAAATTGTTTCCACATTAAAAGAGTAATGTTCAGAAAAGGGGTAACCATAATAATGACAAGTTTTATAATATAATCACTACTTTTATAGCATAAGTATCATCACAATAATCATCATAAGTAGGAGGCATGCTATCATCATTATAAATTTTCATATCAAAACTTGGGAGACTAAAAATATCATCTTCATTAAACGTAGCATCCCCAAGCTTGGGAAAAACATTAATTGCAGCAAATATATTCTCAAAAACATCATCTTCATCAAACATAGCATCCCCAAGCTTGGGCCTTTTCATATCATAAGCATAATCACTCTCATCGTCAATAGTATGGATAGCACCAATAGTATAGCAATTATCATATTTTTTCAAGCAAGTGCCAAAAAGATTTTCAAGATCATAAGAAGTATCATTATCTTCCCAATCATAATCATCACAACAAGAAATAGGCATAACGAGATCATCATCAAGTGCATCATCTTCCACAGTTATATTTTCATGAGGCACAACAGTAATAGGAGCAGCATTATTTGGGAGAGATATCTTTTTACCTCTCTTCCTTTTTCTTTTCTTCTTCTTCACCACATCATGTGTGGGTTCAATCCTCTTTTTGGAGCTCCTTATTAATGAGATTGGTTGAATAGAGGGCTCCTCCTCGTTACCCGATTCATCATAAGAAATAATAGGAGGATATGAGGAAGTCTCTTCCCTTTCATTAGTATTCTCTTCATCTTCTATCTGTTTTCTTTTCTTTATGTAATTGGCAATATAAGGATTTTCAATGCAATTCACCGCATAATACATATGAATTTCTTCTAGATCAAAATTAAGAACTCTATAAAGGGAAAATTCTGGAATAACCTTAGTTATACGTTTCATTTCTTCATAACCCAAGAGAAAACTAAGTTCATTATGATGTGCAAGAGAAATCAAGTCATCACAATTTTTGGACACGATACGATCATGAAACAACTTGCATTGGGTACTGAAATGATCACGTTCATTGCAAAGTTCACAAGTACAGCTAAGAAAGTTTAAATTTTCAGCACAAACATCTAGCCTTTCTTGCAAACATTTAGTTTCTAAATGATTATGCCTCTTGCAATATCTATCTTCCCTATTCGGTGTGTTCTTGCAAACCCAATGCACTCCACAAAAAAATTGGCATGTTTATAGGAAACATTTTCATCATAACTAGTGCAATCATCATTAGTACTATGGATATTCAAGGAGTTCATACTAACAACATTGCAATCATGCTCATCATTCAAAGATTTAGTGCCAAACATTTTAATGCATTCTTCTTCTAACACTTTGGCACAATTTTCCTTCCCATCATACTCACGAAAGATATTAAAAAGATGAAGCGTATGAGGTAAACTCAATTCCCTTTTTTTGTAATTTTCTTTTATAAACTACTAGTGATAAAACAAGAAACTAAAAGACTTGATTGCAAGATCTAAAGATATACCTTCAAGCACTAACCTCCCCGGCAACAGCGCCAGAAAAGAGCTTGATGTCTACTACACAACCTTCTTCTTGTAGATGTTGTTGGGCCTCCAAGTGCAGAGGTTTGTAGGACAGTAGCAAATTTCCCTCAAGTGGATGACCTAAGGTTTATCAATCTGTAGGAGGCGTAGGATGAAGATGGTCTCTCTCAAGCAACCCTGCAACCAAATAACAAAGAGTCTCTTGTGTCCCCAACACACCCAATACAATGGTAAATTGTATAGGTGCACTAGTTCGGCGAAGAGATGGTGATACAAGTGCAATATGGATGGTAGATATAGGTTTTTGTAATCTGAAAATATAAAAATAGCAAGGTAACTAATGATAAAAGTGAGCACAAACGGTATTGCAATGCATTGAAACAAGGCCTAGGGTTCATACTTTCACTAGTGCAAGTTCTATCAACAATAATAACATAATTGGATCACATAGCTATCCCTCAACATGCAGCAAAGAGTCACTCCAAAGTCACTAATAGAGGAGAACAAACGAAGAGATTATGGTAGGGTGCGAAACCACCTCAAAGTTATTCTTTCCAATCAATCTGTTGGGCTATTCCTATAAGTGTCACAAACAGCCCTAGAGTTCGTACTAGAATAACACCTTAAGACACAAATCAACCAAAACCCTAATGTCACCTAGATACTCCAATGTCACCTCAAGTATCCGTGGGTATGATTATACGGTATGCATCACACAATCTCAGATTCTTCTATTCAACCAACACATAGGACCTCAAAGAGTGCCCCAAAGATTCTACCGGAGAGTCAAGACGAAAACGTGTGCCAACCCCTATGCATAGGTTCATGGGCGGAACCCGCAAGTTGATCACCAAAACATACATCAGGTGGATTAATAGAATACCCCATTGTCACCACGGGTATCCCACACAATACATACATCAAGTGTTCTCAAATCCTTAAAGACTCAACACGATAAGATAACTTCAAAGGGAAAACTCAATCCATTACAAGAGAGTAGAGGGGGAGAAACATCATAAGACCCAACTATAATAGCAAAGCTCACGATACATCAAGATCATACCACCTCAAGAACACGAGAGAGAGAAAGAGAGAGACAGAGAGATCAAACACATAGCTACTGGTACATACCCTCAGCCCCGAGGGAGAACTACTCCCTCCTCGTCATGGAGATCACCGGGATGATGAAGTTGGCCACCGGAGAGGGATTGCCCCCTTTGGCAAGGTGCCGGAACGGGTCTAGATTGGTTTTCGGTGGCTAAGGAGGCTTCTGGCGGCGGAACTCCCATTCTATTGTGCTCCTCGAAGTTTTTAGGATATATGGGTATATATAGGAGGAAGAAGTACGTCGGTGGACCTTCGGGCTGTCCACGAGGTAGGGGCGCGCGCCCAGGGGGGTGGGCACGCCCCCCACCCTCGTGGGTAGCCCAGGACTCTCCTCGTCCATCTTCGATACTCCGTGGGCTTCTTCTGGTCCAAAAATAAGTTCCGTGAAGTTTCAGGTCAATTGGACTTCATTTGATTTTCCTTTTCTGTGATACTGTAAAACAAGGAAAAACAGAAACCGGCACTGGGCTCTAGGCTAATAGGTTAGTCCCAAAAATAATATAAAAGTGCATAATAAAGCCCATAAACATCCAAAACATATAATATAATAGCATGGAACGATAAAAAATTATAGATACGTTAGAGACGTATCAGCTAGCATGATGTTTCCATGGCTTGTCCGTTTTTTGATGTCATTGCTACGCTAGATCATTGCACATCCCGGTACATCACCGGAGGCATTCATATAGAGTCATATATTTGTTCTAGTATCGAGTTGTAATATTGAGTTGTAAGTAAATAAAAGTGTGATGATCATCATTATTAGAGCATTGCCCGCCAAAAAAGAGAGGCCAAAGAAGCCTAAAGAAAAAAAGGGGGCCAAAGAAGCCTGCCAAAAAAGGGAGAAGAAGGGGGCAATGTTACTATCCTTTTAACACACTTATGCTTCAAAGTAGCACCATGTTCTCCGTATAGAGAGTCTCTTGAGTTATCACTTTCATATACTAGTGGGAATTTTCATTATAGAACTTGGCTTGTATATTCCAATGATGGGCTTCCTCAAATGCCCTAGGTCTTCATGAGAAAACAAGTTGGATGCACACCCACTTAGTTTCAGTTTGACCTTTCATATACTTATAGCTCTAGTGCATCCGTTGCATGGCAATCCCTACTCCTCACATTGACATCAATTGATGGGCATCTCCATAGCCCGTTGATTAGCCGTGTCGATGTGAGACTTTCTCCTTTTTGTCTTCTCCACGCAACCTCCACCATCATATTCTATTCCACCTATAGTGCTATGTCCATGGCTCACGCTCATGTATTGTGTGAGGGTTGAAAAGGTTGAAGCGCGTTAAAAAGCATGAACCAATTGCTTGGCTTGTCATCGGGGTTGTGCATGATTTGAATATTTTGTGTGGTCAAGATGGAGCATAGCCAGACTATATGATTTTATAGGGATAAATTTCTTTGGCCTTGTTATTTTGAAAGACATGATTGATTTATTAGTAGGCTTGAAGCATTATTGTCTTAATGTCAAATGATAGACTATTGCTTTGAATCACTCGTGTCTTAATATTCATGCCATGATTAGATACATGATCAAGATTATGCTAGGTAGCATTCCACATCAAAAATTAATTTTTTTATCATTTAGCTACTCGAGGACGAGCAGGAATTAAGCTTGGGGATGCTAATACGTCTCCGTCGTATCTATAATTTTTTATTGTTCCATGCCAATATTCTACAACTTTCATATATTTTTGGCAACTTTTTATACTATTTTTGGGACTAACATATTGATCCAGTGCCCAGTGCCAATTCCTGTCTGTTGCATGTTTTTTGTTTCACAGAAAATCCATATCAAACGGAGTTCAAACGGGTTAAAAACTGATGGAGATTTTTTTGGAATATATGTGATTTTTGGGAAGAAGAATCAACGCGATATGATGCCTGAGGGGGCCACGAGGCAGGGGCGCGCCCTGGACCCTTGTGGCCTCCTCGTAAGGCGCTTGGAGCCCTTCTTTCTCCGCAAGAAAGCTAATTTACAGATAGAGATCGTGTTAAAATTTCAGCCCAATCGGAGTTACGGATCTCCGTATATAAAAGAAACGGTGAAAGGGTAGAATCTGAGAACGCAGAAACAGAGAGAGACAGAGAGACAGATCCAATCTCGGAGGGGCTCTCGCCCCTCCCATGCCATGGAGGCCAAGGACCAAAGGGGAAACCCTTCTCCCATCTAGGGAGGAGGTCAAGGAAGAAGAAGAAGGGTCCCCCTCTCCCCTTCTCTTCCGGTGGCGCCGGAACGCTGCCGTGGCCACCATCATCATCACCGCGATCTACACCAACACCTCCGCCAACTTCACCATCATCTCCATCACCTTCCCCCATCTATCTACAGCGGTCCACTCTCCCGCAACCCGCTGGACCCTCTACTTGAACATGGTGCTTTATGCTTCATATTATTATCCAATGATGTGTTGCCATCCTGTGATGTCTGAGTAGATTTTCGTTGTCCTGTCGATGGTTGATGAATTGCTATGATTGATTTAATTTGCTTGTGGTTATGTTGCTGTCCTTTGGTGCCCATCATATGAGCACGTGTGTGGATCACACCATAGGGTTAGTTGTATGTTGATAGGACTATGTATGGAGGGGAAGAGTGACAGAAGCTTCAACCTAGCATAGAAATTGATGCATACGGGATTGAAGGGGGACCAATATATCTTAATGCTATGGTTGGGTTTTACCTTAATGAACGTTAGTAGTTGCGGACGCTTGCTAATAGTTCCAATCATAAGTGCATAGAATTCCAAGTCAGGGATGACATGCTAGCAGTGGCCTCTCCCACATAAAACTTGCTATCGGTCTAGCAAAGTAGTCAATTGCTTAGGGACAAATTTCGCAACTCCTACCACCACTTTTCCACACTTGCTATACTAACTTTATTGTTTCTTTATCTAAGCAGCCCCTACTTTTTATTTACGTGCTCTTTATTATCTTGCAAACCTATCCAAAAACACCTACAAAGTACTTCTAGTTTCATACTTGTTCTAGGTAAAGCGAACGCTAAGCATGCATAGAGTTGTATTGGTGGTTGATAGAACTTGAGGGAATATTTGTTCTACCTTTAGCTCCTCGTTGGGTTCGACACTCTTACTTATCGAAAGAGGCTACAATTGATCCCCTATACTTGTGGGTTATCAGAAGGGCTGAGGAAGGAGAAAGGTGTGGGGTAAAATGATTGATTCTTATCCTCTTATAAAGGCGGTGAATATCGAGTGCCCCCCACGAGCCTTAAAACTCGCCTATTCC
This sequence comes from Triticum urartu, assembly GCF_056163025.1. Lineage (NCBI taxonomy): Eukaryota > Viridiplantae > Streptophyta > Magnoliopsida > Poales > Poaceae > Triticum > Triticum urartu. The sequence goes on along the minus strand of NC_141879.1, from coordinate 494,124,896 downwards.
CAAGGGGTCGTGCAAATGGCACGGTTGGATTACCCAAACCCGTATTGATGAGAATCCCGCAATAAGGGGATACGATCTCTGCTTTGAAAAGACGTGCCAATGAATACCGTGCCTCGAAACACGAAGGAGGAGGCTGAAAAACGGTTCGAAATAATAATAAGGCGAGGACATAATGTCTCACCGGAAAAGCTACCAATAGGCTTGTTTTGTTTTGTTTTGTTTAAGTATTTTGTCCTTGTGGTTCAGGGTTGTAACTATTGTACAGAGCTGGATATAGTTCTTTTGATCAGCTACTTTGAAGTATTCGGAGGAGAAACCCGCCTTGCAATGCCAAAGACAATCTGCGCGCCGGACAGATTGTCATTGAAGCTTGGTCAGGGGCTACTAAGGGAGTCTTGGATTAGGGGTTCCCCGGGCGTCCGGGCTATGTGACATGGGCCGAACTGATGGGCTGTGAAGATACAAGATAGAAGGCCTTCCCCCGTGTTCGGATGGGACTCTCCTTTGCGTGGATGGCAAGTTTAGCGTTCGGATGTGAAGATTCCTTTCTCTGTAAACCAACTCTGTACAACCCTTGACCCCTCTGGTGTCTATATAAACCGGAGGGTTTAGTCCATAGAGGCAATAATAATCATACAGGCTAGACATCTAGGGTTTAGCCATTACGATCTCGAGGTAGATCAACTCTTGTAACCCGTATACTCATCAAAGTCAATCAAGCAGGAAGTAGGGTATTACCTCCATTACGAGGGCCCGAACCTGGGTAAACATCATGTCCCCTGCCTCCTATTATCTTCAATCCTCAGATGCACAGTTCGAGACCCCCTACCCAAGATCGGCCGATTTTGACACCGACACCGACCAATCAAGCACGGAAAGTACGACACCTCCGAGTTTTGCACACGTCCAGCTCAATGACGTCCCTCGAACTCTTGATCCAGCAAAGTGTCGAGGGAGAGTTTTGTCAGCACGACAGCGTGGTGACGGTGATGGTGAAGTGTTCCGCGTAGGGCTTCTCCTAAGCACTACGTGAATATGACTGGAGGCGTAAACTGTGGAGGGGGGCACCGCACATGACTAACAATGTTTGTTGTGCGTTCTAACGGTGCCCCCCTCATATATATAGGTTGGAGGGGAGGAGAGGCAGCCAAGGGGGTGCCCCAAGTAGGAGGAATCCTACTTGGGCACCTCCCAATTTGGCCTCCCCCCTTTCCAATTCCTATTCGGAGTAGGAAGGGAAGAGGGGGGAGGGGGAATCCTATTCCCTTTTTCCTTTCCTCCTTCCCCTTTCCTTCTCCAATTTGGCCAGCCCATATGGGGGGGGTGCACCAGCCCCTTTTGTGGCTAGTGTGTTTCTCCCTTGGCCCATAAGGCTCATATAGTTTGCCGGGGGTAGCCCGGAACCCCTTCCGGTGACCCGATACGTACCCGGTACCCCCGGAACACTTCCGATGTCTGAATACTATCATCCTATATATGAATCTTTACCTCTCGACCATTTTGAGACTCGTCATGTCCGTGATCTCATTCGGGACTCCGAACAACATTCGGTCACCAAATCACATAACTCATATAATACAAATAATCATCGAACATTAAGTGTGCGGACCCTATGGGTTCGAGAACTATGTAGACATGACCGAGATACATCTTCGATTAATAACCAATAGCAGAACTTGGATGCTCATATTGGCTCCCACATATTCTACGAAGATCTTTATCGGTCAAACCGTTATGACAACATACGTTATTCCCTTTATCATCGGTATGTTACTTGCCCGAGATTCGATCGTTGGTATCTTCATACCTAGTTCAATCTCGTTACCGGCAAGTCTCTTTACTCGTTCCGTAATGCATCATCCCGTAATTAACTCATTAGTTACATTGCTTGCAAGTCTTATTATGATGTGCATTACCGAGAGGGCCCAGAGATACCTCTCCGATAATCGGAGTGACAAATTATAATCTCGATCTATGCCAACCCAACAAATACCTTCGGAGATACCTATAGAGCATCTTTATAATCACCCAGTTACGTTGTGACGTTTGATAGCACACAAGGTATTCCTCCGGTATCCGGGAGTTGCATAATCACATAGTCAAAGGAATATGTATAAGTCATGAAGAAAGCAATAGCAATAAAACTTAACGATCATTATGCTAAGCTAACGGATGGGTCTTGTCCATCACAAAATATCCTAATGATGTGATCTCTTTCATCAAATGACAACACATGTCTATGGTTAGGAAATTTAACCATCACTGGTGCGCATCGGTCCTAAACAAACGGTTTTTAACCCCTTTCCGCGACGACATTTGGAACCGTCGCCAAGTGAGTGTGGGCGATAGGGGGGTCCTTCACACACGACCCAAAAACCGTCAGGGATAGGTCCTCTTGGGACATAGGCTGGGGTCGTGTGTGATTAGGTGAGGCATCGAAACCCAATCATTTCTGTAGGTATGTACATCCCACACGGTAATCCTAGAAAATCATTTCCGTAGGTATATACATCCCACACGGTGAATCCCAGAAAAACATTTCCATTCGTATGTATATCACACACAGTCAATCCAAGGAATGCGTTTCTGTTCTTATGTACATCGCACACAGTCAATCCAGGGAAAACATTTCCGTTCGTACGTACATCCCACACAGTTTTATGTGTAGGCTCATGTGTGAAAGGTGTAACTATCACACATAGTCTGCCTTGGTTAACTGTTTGCTTTTATCAACTATATCACACACGATTTGATGAAGAAAACTGTGTGGCATTGGGCTATCCATCGCAAGCGCTTTTACTACTAGAACCGTTTGCAAAGGTCCATGACACATTTAACGAGTTTATTAGTTTACAATTAGTAATTCCAGTATTACCCAAATTCACATTCCATATCGAACCGTTGTTTGCCAATTTCATATCACACACATAAATATATTATAACATCACAGTACGGTAGCTACATGAAAATAGCACAGTACAACATATAGCTAGTTCAACTTCATAAGAACAATATATTCATTTCCCTAATCGAGATCATCCAGGCTCATCTTATCCACCTCTGCTTTCAGTTCAGTAAGAACCTGTTTTGCACGGGCCAACTGGGAAAGTGCCTCCTCCTTCGCTAACACCATCTTAGCAAAGTCTGATTTAAAAAATTTGAGCTCATTTCTCCACCTTCAATGTTTTATCCCGCATCTTCAAATATTCTTTAGCGTTGACAACAGTTTCTCTAAGCCTAGTTCTGTTCTCTTCCTCATAAATGCTCCAGAGCTTCACTAGGCACATCTTCAAGGACTGTGGCCACCCTTGATCAACCCACTCCAAGTAAGAACACTTCTGTGCATCCTATAATATTTAAAACTAGATTAGTAACAATTGTAGGGGAAATGGGTTTATAGCAACATAGAAAATCACCAATGCTTATTTTGAAAAACTGAAGAAACATGTTAATTATGACATATCTTCTCAAAAAGATCAATGTGCAAATGAAATAATTGGTACTGAGACAACAACCAAATTCTGGAACATCAGAAGCTATAATTAACTACAACGACACTACAAGTTCTTACTCATGTACAATAAATAACAAATTGAACATTTTATGAGGAAGGTAAATATAACTGTAACAGCATAGCGACAGTGTTTGGATGACAGCAAATTGATACTAACAGGTGTGTACATGCTCAAATTTAGTAACATAGAACTAATAGCACTAAGGCCATCCACTATGTATGCCAAAACTGGGGTAAAGAAAACTGTTTCTACATCTCACACCGGTGCCCTACACTGGCGAGCCGATGCAGCGGAAAAAAAATTAGGGACCCAGACTCCGGAGCACGTAGTTGCTCCGATGCCCTGTTCCTTCATGCCATAAAGATTCAGTATTTTACTGCTTGGCTCCTCGGATGTGTGGACCAAAGTTGGTTGCACAAACTACTGAAGCGGTGCCAAATAATTTTCTAATGGCACTACTGATGAGATGGCAACAATTTAAGATACTAGGTACAAACTGTGACACTCTCTTAGGATGCGTTTGGCTAAAGGTGTGTGAATGGGTTGGGACCGTGACAGTGTCTGAATCACATCTCAAAAATGATTTGTAACAACGAAAGAGAGTCTAACCTTCTCTGCACATGCCAGAAACTTCCTCCCAATGTCCACAGAATCAAACGCAACTAGCTTCATGCATGGAGATTGATGATGACAACGAGCAGATAGATCTTCAGCCACCCCGCTCCATTCGTTGCCACTGATGGTCCTAGGGAGCTACAAGAGGAAGAAATGACTCAAATTGACCGCCGGGTAAAAATCCATCATTCCAAGTCATAGCCCGAGAGAGAGAAGAGAGGCATACCCGGGTGGTGAAGGAGTCGTCACCAGAGGAGGAACCGCTGGAGAGGTCTTTGAATAAGACCATGGCGACCCCGGCGATAGGATGCAAGACGACGAGAGCGAGGAAGCGGCTATAGCTTAGCAAGGAAGGAAGGAAGGAGGAAACAGGGGAAATGTGACTTGTGGTCGGGGAGAAAAGGGGGTGGGGAAGGGGGGAAGTGGGGCGGGGGTAGATATTTTAGCGGTAGGCCAAAATTTTGGAAATGTGGAGGGAAACTTTGTGGTGCCGCCGGACCATTCACTTTGAATGATTGTGTGCATCGCAAACGATTCTTCTGCTTTACATGCATGGGATGAGTTTGATAATTCAAATTTTGTTGGAAATTTCCTCGGGTACGTCATTGCATAATTTAACATCGCTTGCTAATTTGGGAACACAAAAGAGCGTACAGTAGACAGACCACACTTACTGAATCAAGCAATTTTAGTAATTAAACAGAGCCAGTTGACCTAAACATTGCTCTAACAAAATACCAGCATTAAAAACAAAGCCTAAGTACGCATACTTTTAACAAATCCGCCAAGGCGCCAGCCTATGCATCGCCAGTGTGAGATGAGACGTCGATGACTTGTCCTGGCCACATGCTGCCGTTGGTGGACTCCGCGTCCCCCCCTACTAAAGTCGACCGCGTCCTCGTCCTCGTCCTCGGCGCCACCCTCAAGGTTGTAGTACTCGTAGTAGTGGTTGCGCCAGAGCTCGTGTTGGTACTCCATCGCCGATTCCTCGACGGACATACTCTTCTCTACCTCGACCTCGGCCACGCGCAACTCCTCCTCCTGGCGCTCCTCGATCTCCACCGCCTCCTGCATCTCCAACTCCCGCTCGGAGACCTCATGAGGAAGCAGGTGCTCCATGGCCACCGCCGCCTTTTTAGACGTGGGTTGCATGCTGGAGTCTGAGGTGGCCTGGAATATCTTGGCGTGTGCATCCTCGATCTTGGCGTGGATGGCCTCGACCTAGGCCAGGGCGACATCGGCGACACAGATGGCAGCTCGAGCGCTCTCGGTGTTTGCTGCCGACGTCGCAACAGTAGCTGCAGCCGTCTCGGCTGCTGCAGCTGCCCCGTCAGCGGAAGCGGCCGCGCTCAATGCGGATGCGGTGACACTCTCGGCATAGGCGGCGGTGCTCTCGGCGCAGGAAGCCGTGCTCGGGGGCGACGCGGCCATCGTACGGGCCTTCATGAAGCGTTTCCACGGTGTCATCTTTGTAAGTAAGGGGTGCGGGAATGGGGATAGGGATTCGTAGATTTGGGGGTTGCCGACACTGGAGAAGACGAGCCGGCGAAGCTTAAGGAGGGAGACTTAAATAGAGCCAGATATATTCATCGCAAACTGTTCCTAGAAAACAACTGTGTGTGATGTTGTAGATATTTTTTATTAGCTGTGAAAGATGAATTTGGAGTAAAGTGGCAACAGATGGTGTTTTAAATTAATGAGAAATTTTGTAGTACTAATACAACTGTCATGTCAAATTTTGGAAAATTTCAGGGGTCATTTGACCTTTTAAGGCAGTTAAGTGATTTTCTAGCCATTTAATGACCGTAATTGAAATTTGAACTACATGTACATGCAACAGCTAACCATAATGGTTTGAAAGCTCATATTTCGTGTACTTGTGTGCAATTTAATTCCATGTGCAGTAAATTGGAAGGAATTTTCAGACATATTGGTCTAACGGCTATGACACAATTAAGCATGGAGTGACATGGCATTTTAATTCCAAAAAAAATCATAAACACATGAAACCTTGGTTGATGTAATGTCATGCCACCAAGATGATGTGGTAAAAAAATTGGCATGTTTGACGAAAGTTTGGACACACACCCCTCACAAACCAAAGCAACTCACTAGAAGGCTCGTGGTTCCGAGAGGGAACAATGCATGTTTGATGATGAACGGGAGATAGCTTCCTCTTACGGCCTTAAATTTTTTTTCAATGTCTAACGTGCACTACTACAACTGTAATGTGAAATTTCTGAAAATTCTAGGGGTCATTTGACCTTGTAAAGACATTTAATTGATTTTCTAGCCATTTAATGACCATAATTCAAATTTGAACTACATCTACATGCAACGCCTAACCAAAACGGTTTGAAAAATCATATTTGTGTACTTGTGTGCGAGTTAACTCCATTTGCAATAAACTAAAAGGAATTTTCAAACATATTTGTCTCACGACATGGACACATGCATACGTATGCATGGACTGACATGGCATTTTAATTCCAAAAAATAAAAACAAATCAGAAACACATGAAACCTTGGTTGATGTAATATCATGCCACCAAGATGATGTGGTAAAGAAATTGGCATGTTTGACAAAAATTTGGACACACACCCCTCACAAACCGGAGCAACTCACTAGAAGGCTCGTGGTTCCGAGAGGGAACGATGCATGTTTGATGACGAACGGGAGATAGGTTCCTCTTACGGCCTTCAATTTTTTTCTATGTCTAGCGTGCACTACTACAACTGTAATGTGAAATTTTGGAAAATTCTAGGGGTCATTTGACCTTTTAAAGACATTTAAGTGATTTTCTAACCATTTAATGACTGTAATGCAAATTTGAACTACATCTACATGCAACGCCTAACCAAAACGGTTTGAAAAATCATATTTTTGTGTACTTGTGTGCGAGTTAATTCCATGTGCAGTAAATTAGAAGGAATTTTCAAACATATTGGTCTCAAGGCATGGGCACATGCATGGAGTGCCATGGCATTTTAATTCCAAAAAAATAAAAAAATGATCAGAAAAACATGAAACCTTGCTTGATTTAGTGTCATGCCACTAAGATGATGTGGTAAAGAAATTGGCATGTTTGACGAAAGTTTGGACACACACCCCTCAGAAACCGGAGCAACTCACTAGAAGGTTCGTGGTTCCGAAAGGGAACAATGCATGTTTGATCACGAACGGGAGATAGCTTCCTCTTACGGCCTTCAATTTTTTTCTATGTTTAACATGCACTAATATAGCTGTTATGTGAAAATTTGGAAAATTTCAGGGGTCATTTGACCTTTTAAAGACATTTAAGTGATTTTCTAACCATTTAATTACCGTAATTCAAATTTGAACTACATCTACATGCAACGTCTAACCAAAACGGATTGAAAAATCATATTTTGTGTACTTGTGTGCGAGTTAATTCCATGTGCAGTAAATTAGAAGGAATTTTCAAACATATTGGTCTCAGGGCATGGGCACATGCATTGAGTGTCATGGCATTTTAATTCCAAAAAAATAAAAAATGATCAGAAAAACATGAACCTTGCTTGATTTAATGGCATGCCACCAAGATGATGTTGTAAAAAATTGGCATGTTTGACGAAAGTTTGGACACACACCCCTCACAAACCGGAGCAACTCACTAGAAGGTTCGTGGTCCCGAGAGGGAACAGTGCATGTTTGATGACGAACGGGAGATAGCTTCCTCTTACGACCTTCAAATTTTTTTCTACGTTTAACGTGCACTAATACAACTGTCATGTGAAAATTTGGAAAAATTGAGATATCATTGACCTTTTAAAGATATATAAGTGATTTTCTAACCATTTTAATGACCGTAATTCAAATTTGAACTATATCTACATGCAACACCTAACCAAAACGTTTTGAAAAATCATATTTTTGTGTACTTGTGTGCGAGTTAATTCCATGTGCAGTAAATTAGAAGGAATTTTCAAACATATTGGTCTCAAGGCATGGGCACATGCATGGAGTGCCATGGCATTTTAATTCCAAAAAATTAAAAAATGATCAGAAAAATATGAAACTTTGCTTGATTTAATGTCATGCCACCAAGATGATGTGGTAAATAAATTAGCCTGTTTGACGAAAGTTTGGACACACACCCCTCACAAACCGGAGCAACTCACTAGAACGTTCATGGTTCCAAGAGGGAACAATGCATGTTTGATGACGAACGGGAGATAGCTTCCTCTTACGGTCTTCAAATTTTTTTTCTACGCTTAACGTGCACTAATACAACTGTCATGTGAAAATTTGGAAAATTTCAGGGGTCATTTCACCTTTTAAAGACATTTAAGTGATTTTCTAACCATTTAATGACCGTAATTAAAATTTGAACTACATCTACATGCAACGCCTAACCATAATGGTTTGAAAAATCATATTTTTGTGTACTTGTGTGCAAGTTAAAAATGCATCAGACGATGTAAATATCTGGTGTTCAAAAACGAAAATGTAAAGATGTGACAAGACAACCAGCCCCCACACCATTGGCACTCTATCTCGCGGCTCGAGGTTTGGTAGGTGAGTGGCGGGGATCATTAATTAGACACGGTTCTGTATTGGAAACCGTGAGCTATCACACGGATTTTGCTGCAGGAATTGTGTGTAATTCAAACTATAGTACTCGTAAATTCCGGCGACCGGCGTGTGTGCTGTCCCCGTCGATCTAGATTTCTGCCGCCAATAAACACTACCTTGCTCATGTCGTCCCTCATGCATTCTCATCTACATCCTCCCCTCGCTTGCCCTCTCTCTCACACACAAATCTCTACCATGGCCCCGCCGGTCTGCCCACGGAGTTGCTGCCCCTTGAGGACGCTCACTCGATTAGCAGCGACGAGGACCGCTACGCGTCGCCTGACGAGGTTGCGCCGGACCCCCCAACTTTGGATTGGTTTTGGGGCCAGTACAATCTTTGTCTAAGGAAGTCGCTGCCGTCGGCTGAGAAAGCCAGGCAAGTGGCATTCAAGAAGGAGATGGCGGAGGAGGAAGCCAGGTACCAGGCAGCCTATGAGGCCTGTGATGTCGCCTGGAAAAAGGAGGCGGCGGAGCTTTGGGGCGGGCGCGTCATCGTGCCGAGGAGGTGTACGAAGATGGGTACTTCGCGAGGAAGGTCATAGGCGTTGGGCACCTCGTCGCTGCATGGAGGTGGGCCGATAAGCTCCAGCATGCCACCTACGAGGAGCTCTGGTGGGTGCCCAATGAAATGACAAGATCGGCCGTGCGCGTTCGCCAGCAAGAGGCACATCGGTACGTCAAGCGCTGCGAGGCGAAGGAGGTGGAGTACTGCCTCCGCACTGGGAAGACGCCGCGCACCAGGGAGCTGCTGGCGAGGGGCTGCCGGAATACTAGCCCCAGGAGGGATTATTAGTTTGAAGTAGATGATGATCAGATGAACATGGACCACACTAGGGAACTCGTCGGTGATGAATTCATCAATCTCAAATGGTTGAATACTAGCAAGCGTTTGCCCACAACACACACGGCCTATTCCATCACAAACAGGTCGGATGGATCAACGATATGCCACGTATCACACATTGTCAAAAATTAATGCGGTAGACCTTCTTTAACATGTGTTTAAAAATAAAAAATAAAAAACAAGGACCTCAAGGTTAAATTAACTCATGGGATGGGTCGTATCAGTCATTTAATTTGACAGATATGACCCATCCTATCAGTTAATTTAACATCAACACAACTTCCCATCCAGTCATCCATCTAATGGCCGCTCCAGCTTGAGCACACTTAACTTGAGAGTTTTCTTACATGAGCTACTGGTGGAACAGTTAGTCCTTGCTGATAGGATGCCTCTTCGCCCTTATGGCTATCCAGATGACCGCCCGTCCCCCAATGGCCAATAGATGTTGTGTAGACAAAGTATATCACATACGTCTTATTAGAAGCAATCGTTTGTGTTATTATCAGTATTCGCACATATTTCTGATTACAGACCTGTTTGCCGCGTATCACACACATCTTGCTATATTGAACCGTTTCTATTCTCTTGTCTGAACGCAAACAGTTCATCCGAGTGAACCGCATGCCGTATATCGCACACACCTTCATCTGGCTGCCCGTTTCTTTTGTGTTGCCTAATCACAAATAGTTCATCCGAGTGAACCGCATGTTGTATATCACAAATAGTTAATTGAGCTGAACCGTGTGCCCTGCATCGCACACGCAACTAAAATCTGAATCATGTTTGATGCATCCTCCATCACAAACGTTTTGCACCTTTTTGACGGTTATTTTACACCACCATTTGCGATTATGGCATCGCACACAGTTTCGTCGAAGGGTCTCTGATCGTAGTGTCGCGTTAGCAGCAACCTGCAGTAGTGCATCTTTGATTAACGAGCTAGTCTAGTAGAGGCTTACTAGGGACACTGTGTTTTGTCTATGTATCCACACATGTATCAAGTTTCCGGTTAATACAACTCTAGCATGAATAATAAACATTTATCATGATATAAGGAAATATAAAATAACAACTTTATTATTGCCTCTAGGGCATATTTCCTTCAGAAGGAGCACGCTTGTCAACATTCCTAGGAGCCGATGATGATGCCAATGAAGCCGCTGTTCGCCGGGTGGCAGTAGGGTGTGAAGTATGCTAAAAATGAGAACCACCATGAGAGGAACTTGGTAGCAACCTTTACCATGGTGTAGTGGTGCGGTTATGAGATATCCGTCCATGACCACTCCGCTGCACCTTCCTCTCCGTGCGCTTTGCTTGCTCCAGAATATCTTGTAGAGTGTTATAGGGAAACATCTTCACAAAATCGGAAATTTCATTGTTGAGACCATGTAGAAATCTCACCATCTTTGACTCTTCATCCTCATGAATACGAGCACAAACGAGCAGTAATTCCATCTCTTTATAGTACTCATCCACCATGCACATACCTTGGCTGAGGCGCTGCAGTCTGTTTCGGAGATGTCTTTGATATTGTGAAGGAACAAACCTTCTCCTCATGGCTTGTTTCATCTCTTCCCAAGTGTCAATGTGGTCACGGCCTAGCAGCAGCTGATTTTCTTGTAGTTGATTCCACCAAGTGAGTGCATAACCAGAAAACTCAACACAAGCAAGGTTTACTCTCTTCGGATCAACAAGGTTATGGATACGAAAAATCTGATCACACTGCTCTTCCCAATCAAAATATGCATCGGGGTCTTCCCTTGCTGTGAACTTGGGGACGTGCAACTTGATTCTTGCTATGTCATCTCGACCAACTCGGTCACGATGTTCTGCATGACGCCCATCTTCAGCAGCACGACGGTATGGGACACCATCATAATCATCTCCATGACCACGAACAACACGCTCATGAGGGTCATAGTAGTGCCCACGAGGAGCATGGCCTCGCCCTCGAAGTTGTCCTCTTCGCTGCCCTCCATGAGCAGCAGCACCACGCTCACAAGCAGCAGCCACATGTCCACCATAGCTGTTGTTATCATCCTCCAAGACACCGTCAACAGCAACATGCACGGAATTATCATCCCCAACTTCCTCAAGTGGGTCAATAGGGTGTTGTTGGTGCTGAACCCTATCGCCACCTGCTGGAGGTCGCTCGTGAAACATCCTTCCAAGGTTTCAAACCAATTCCTGAAAATCAGCACATGTGACCGGGGCATCTTCTTACCCATGGTTTTCTCCATGAACACTCGATCTAGATCCTACCATGTTAGTAAGGCCAAAAGTGGAATAGGATAATTTTGTGGAATCACACAACCTCACCTCTTACTGACCAAAGTTCTTATGAGTTCACATCAGATTGTGCTTCTCCCGGATGTGTTAAAGCGATTGAAAGACAGGGATCAAAGAACTAGCTTCGGTTTTTAGTGGAGCTTGGTGGGGTAAACAAAAAGGGGCTTGTGCTGAAGTCAAGTTGATGCAAACCAAGAAAATATGCATATAGATCTACTGCACTTTTGCACAAATATTGAACAACACACAAGCTTCTGAAATTTTTCTACCAAGCTGAAACTTTTGGATCTTACACAACACTTTCTTTTTCTCTCTTGACTTTTTTTGCCACTCTTTTTTTTCTCTCTTTGATTTTTTTGCCACTCTTTTTTCTCTCTTTTACCAAAGCACAACAACCAAATCTGAAAGCAACTATGAAGATGAACTTGGTGCAGATATAAAAGATGAAGAACATGCAAGGTATGCAACAACAAGATCTCAACACCAACAAGGCTTGTATTTTTTGTGGGGCTTTGGACTTCTAGGACAGAAAATATAGCATGAAAAACACTATATCTAAAGGGAAGATAGCAAGATAAACTTGGATAATAGATCCTACCGTGTCAACGAAGGCTCTGATGCCAGATGATACGTGGGAACCCGATGAACGAGTTCACGCCCGAGGGTGGCCTGATCTTCACGTCGTAGGATCGAATCGGGAGGGATGACTGGCTGCAACCAGCCGGGATAACTAGCTTTATATCTGTCAAGGTTGGATGCAACCCGTACGTTGGGGATGGCTGACAGAAGCTACAAGAACTCCAACCCGCTGTCTGAACAATCGCAGAACCACAAACCGGGACTAATCCACACAAAACGGCCGGAACCGTAGAGCACGAACTAGGGGGAACCAGAGGCTCCTTCTCGTGAATCCGAATGAACTCACAAGAGCAAAGGTAGCAAGATCTCTCAGATCTCTCTAGCAGTCTTGCTGCATAAGCTTGTAGCTGAATGGTTTGACAAAAGGTTCCTAAGAGGATGGGGGAGATGGGGTCTTATAGCAGGGACAACCCCCTTAGCTAGGTGTGAAAATGGTTTCAAAAGTAAGCATGTTTGCATGGCTTCCTTGGGGGAATAAGCAGTCAACTTTGGGAGTTGTTGGAGAGCTCATCAAAAATTCGCGAAGTCCTGACAGTCTAGACACCTTCCACGAGAATGACTAGTACTTTTGACTCACAACTCCAAATGATGTGATGTTTTTTGCATTGGAAAGATAATTTGATTTAGCTTCTGTTGATGTACCCTATGGCCCCGTCTCTCCACCATATGGGTGTGCCACCATGAAACATCAGAGGTAAAAACTGACAACATCAGCTTCACTTGAAACTTGTTTTCTTCAAACTTGTTCCTCCAAACCGGTTGCTTAAAGAGCTCATACACTACTGGAATCAGGATCTTTGCCGTCGGCCAGTTCTTTGACGTCTGCTAGCTGACGACAAAGGAGGTCATTGCCGTCAGCATACAGAAAGCTGACGGCGAAGAGCATGTTTGTCGTCAGCCAGCTCTTTGTTGTCTGCTAGCAGACGGCATAGAAGCTTTGCCGTCTGCTAGCCAACCTAATGGCCGTTTCCCCCTGGCCCCACCCCACTATCTACACTCTTTACCGTCTGCTAGCAGACGGCAAAGAAATTAAACCTAACTAAAAAACGGGCGGCCCCGTGCCCCAGCCCTCTCTCTCTCCCTCACCTCACCCGCGCCACCCCGACGCCCGCGACCCCCCACCGTCCCGCGCCCCCAACGCTCCCGACCCCCCGCCGCCCCAACACCCTCGCCGCCCACACTAGCTCGACACCCTCGCCGCCCGTGCCACCCCGACCCCCCCCCCCCCCCCCGCCCTGACGCCCTTGCCGCCCCGCTGCCGCCACTGGCCCGGCGCCCCGCTGTCCCGACTCCCTAGCCGCCCCGACACCCCGCCGCCCCGGTGCCCCGTCGACCCACTCCGGTGAGCTCCGCCCTGTATTTTTCTTTTTTTATACTGCTAGTAATTAGGTTAGTTAGTACTGTTAGTTTCTTTTTTTCTACTACTACTAATTAGGTTAGTTAGTACTGTTAGTTAGGTTAGTTTGATTTTCTAGGTTAGTTATCTTTAGACTAGGTTAGTTAGGTTAGTTTCTAGGTTAGTTAGGTTAATTAGTTTGTAGGTTATTTAGGTTAGTTCGGTTAACCAGTGATGAAAAAACTAAAAATAACGAGTCCCTCTGTAATTCCTGTTGTACTGGATGATATAGATAGTTCGGTTCAGAGAAGGCTTTATTTTTCCGGGCAATTTTCTTGCATGCTACTTGGAGTGTCGTGTCGAGTAACAACTCTTGAAAACGTGTGCTAGGATGGACACAATTGTTATCGGGTTGCTCTCCTAGTCCTAGTAGAATGGAAGTATATAATTACCATATCTAGTTTTAGTTTTACTAATAACTACTCCTAGAAAACAACCATGTAAATGATTAGGATTAGGATGCATATGCATCCCTTTTCTTTTGTTTCTTGAAAATCAGAAAAGAAAAAGAAAAGGCAGGTTTAGTCATCATTTGTCAATTAGTTGGCTAATGGTTTCTAGAATTATTTGGCCATGGGCATGGACAGGTAGCAACTAGGAAAGGTAGAATTTTGCATAAAGGGGAGGTGGTGATTAAACCCATAAAAGTGAGGCGGTACAATGGAGGGACCCAAAGGGTGCTTCCCACTAACACGGAATTTCACTCCACTCAAATATAGCTAATGGCTAATAATTAGTGGCAGGGCGATCTTAAGCACCTAGCTCCTGCTTGTTGGGACCTGACAATGTTGCGATATTTATCTTTCTGAAGAAAAAAACATTCTTATTTCAATTTGACTTCACACAAAGAAAGAATCCCTTTACTTTAATTTGTTTCCTCGGAACAACATTCGACGGTGTCGGTGTACTAGAGTAGGGGTACCCTAGTATCCCGAACTTGTGCACGGGCAGTCGCAGCATCCCGCGGCAAGGCTTGCCGGGTGACCGCCAAAGTCCTCCGTGGTTCCTTTGGAGCCATTCAAGAACAAAGTATCCAAGTCAAGACCCCGGCAAGAGGAGCTTGCCGGGAAGGCCAACCAAGGCACCTCAAGACCCCGGCAAGAGGAGCTTGCCGGGAAGGCCACCCAAGGCATCTCAAGGAACTTGTCGCGGCGCACCACACGTCCCGACAAGGCCCGGTGAGCGACAAGCTCCCGGACGCGACAAGAAAACGACCGCGGCAAGGCGCTTGCCGTGGCAAACCACCACTCTGTGCCCGCGCTCCAGCACATCCACCAACGTGTCGCTCTGGGACCCTTCCAGGCGTGCGTGGCGGGCGGCTGTGCAACCAGCAGTGAGCGGTGGCAAGCGGCGCTGACAAGATTGCCATCGTGGTGAGCGGTGGCGTTCCTGATGGTCCCTTTTGCACTGTTTAGGCGACACAGACGGGCATTTAATACCCTTGTCCCCTACCGTCAGGGTTAGGTATGATACACTGTAGCAGGTAGCTGGACCTACCGCATCCCCTTTTCTTTTTTACCCTTTTTCTCCGTTGCCACCTGTCGGTGACCCCTTGAGCATATAAAAGGAGGCCCATGCGCAACGTAGGCGGGGGTTCGAAAAAACAGAACACTCACGCTCGGTCTCGTTAGCTGCTGGTGTGTACTGTAGCACTCCGCGCTCCCGAGCAAGAACTCAATACAAACCACAAAGCAGGAGTAGGGTTTTACGCATCCGTACGGCCCGAACCTGGGTAAACTGCTCATCTGCTTCGCCTCGATCCGCTCTTTGCACGACCTCCACCCCCGTCGAACCGAAAGGGACTCGGTTCGCCGGTCCCATAGGTGTTCGTGGATTAGTCCCCCGACATCTTTGGCGCGCCAGGTAGGGGGCGTCGAGGTTGTGTGGACCAGATCCGGCGTTCACGCGAGTTAGATCTTCATCATCTTCATCGACATGCCGCCGAAGAAGAAGGCTTCGGAGGCGGCTGCTCCGTCCGCCCCGCTACCACCGGAGCAAACGGCTGATGGGGCGGACGCCGGCGGAAGAACGGGCGTCGACGAAGGAGCTCACGGTGCTGCCAGGTCCAAGGACAAGGCCGCGCTGCACATCGGAGGCGTAGCCGGCTCCCACAACGACCGGGCGCACTCCAAGACCTCGGCGTCCGTACATGCACCGCGCCCACCTCAGGAGGCGCGGGACCGGCAGCGTCATGGTACTCACGGTACCATGCGTTTGCTGGACCAAGATCGAGCTGGTGGGTCTCGAAGTGCTCCAGACCAGCATGCACACCAACATGCTGGCACGAGCGAGGCGCGGTCGCCTGGACGGGATACTGCTCCTTCTAACATAGTTAGAAGTCCGAGCATATCCCGCTCCTCACACCGTTCGCCACCACCACCCGCCACTGCAGCAGAAGCTTTGGCGCGAGCTCAACTGCTTCTAGACTACCCTCCAACAGCAGACAAGATCGATGACTGGAGGGCCACCATCCAGAGTCTCATCGGCTTCGCCAACGGTGACACTCAACGGCAGCCAAGCACGTCGCAGCCGCGGCAAGTTAGCCAGGCACGAGCCGGTGGCAACAAGACTGGTGGGGGTGCAACTACTGTGCACTCTCCGCCCCAAAGGCCAAAATCGCCGACTCACCGGATCCACCTCGACAGCGACTCCACCGCGTCATCAGATCCACGAGCTCGTCGAGATCAGTGCCAAGTTCTTCACGAACGACAGCAAGAAGACCCTCGTACTCGCATCGAGCGCCGAAGAGAAGCGCGACGTCAATCAGACCACCGCGCTGGGCCCTCTGTCGACATGCATGCGCCAGGGGAACCAGGCGACTTGCCGTACGCGGTAGGTTGTCCTGCGTTCACTCGTGAGCTGCGGCAAGTCCAGTGGCCCAGCATGAAGAATTTCAAGCCAGACGTACCAGAGAAGTACGACGGCAAGTCGCATACGTCGGAGTTCCTCAGCATCTACACCATCGCGGTGCATGCTGCCGGGGGGCGGGACGACAAGATCCTTGCCAACTACTTCCCGCTGGTGCTCAAGCCCAACGTCAGGTCCTGGCTCATGCACTTGCCGGACAACTCCATATCCTCCTAGGCAGACCTGTGCCATCAGTTTGTCGGTGCCTTTACAGGTGGCCACAAACCTCATGGCCAAGAGAGTGACCTTCATCTGCTCGCCCAAAAGGAAGGAGAGCCCCTGCGCAAGTATATTCAGAAATTCAGCCGTGTGCAGCACAACATCCCAGATGTCCACCCTGCCGCGGTCATCAGCGCGTTCCATCAAAACGTGCGTAACCGCAGGATGCGGGAGGAGATGGCGATGTGCAAGATCAGAGACGTCAGTGAGCTGTATGCCCTGGCCGACAAGTGTGCACGTGCTGAAGAAGGGAGGAAACTCCCTGGAGAGAATATAGGAGCAGAAGGATTTGACAGCGAGGATGCTGCCCCGGCAAAGAAAAACCGGTGGCGGAACGGGAAGAAGAAAGGCAAAGATGTGCTAGTCGTTGAGCAGTCCGGCAACGAAGGTGGCGCCAAGAAAGCCAAAGTTGGTAGCTCCGGCAAGGAGATTGACGCATGCACCAACTGCCAGGCCATGGCGGTCGCCGACAAGCAGGACGGCACCGACAAACAGTACTGCAAGATCCACCGCACCAAGGGCCACGACCTCCAGAGCTGCAAGAAGGTCGAGCAGCTTGTC
This sequence comes from Triticum urartu, assembly GCF_056163025.1. Classification (NCBI taxonomy): domain Eukaryota; kingdom Viridiplantae; phylum Streptophyta; class Magnoliopsida; order Poales; family Poaceae; genus Triticum; species Triticum urartu. The sequence goes on along the minus strand of NC_141879.1, from coordinate 494,107,314 downwards.
CATCAGCAAAAGGCTGAGTACGAGCGACGACACAAGGAGAGGGCCCAAGGAGGCGCTGCAGAATCTGGCAAGAAGCGCGCCGGCTGGGGAGGACGCCGCGGCAAGGCCAAGCAGCGGCAAGGAGACAGACCTCCCCGCGGCCGCGACAAGGATGAAGACGACGACGATGACGAAGACATGGATGATGTTGAGACCAGTGAACAGGAGTTCCAGAAAGCCACAGAGGTCTTGTGCATTGACGGCGGTGCTTCTCTGCATACTTCGCACCGCCAACTCAAGCAGTGGGTGCGAGAAGTCAATGCGGCGGAACCACCTGTCGAGTCACACAAGCTTCTGAAATGGTCCAGCACGCCTATCATCTTTGATATTGAGGACCACCCTGATCGCACAACTGCGGTCGGGTGCTTGCCGATGTTGGTTTCACCAACTATCCGCAACCTCAAGGTCACTAAGATGTTAGTTGACGGCGGGGCCGGCTTGAACCTGATCTCCTCCGCTGTACTCCAGAAACTCCAGATCCCTGACAGCGAGCTCGAAGAGACCGGCACATTCCAAGGAATCAACCCGGGAAGGAGTAAGCCGAAGGGGAAGGTCACGTTGCCAGTAACATTTGGCAGCGAGCTGAACTTCAGGACTGAGAGGGTTACTTTTGACGTTGCCGATATTCCATTGCCTTACAATGGGATACTTGGCCGTCCAGCACTCGCCAAGTTCATGGCAGCCTCTCACTACGCATACAACATGCTGAAGATGCCAGGCCCGATAAGCGTCATCTCTGTCCCCGGCGACAAGAAGGATGCTCTTATCTGTGCCGACAAGATCTACCAGGAAGCGGCAGCCACAACAGACTGTAAGGCACTTGCCGTTGAAGCTCCCGGGGGGAAGAAGACCGAGTCCGGCAAGAGCTCTAGTGCCCACTCCGGCAAGTGCACCTCTTCGGAGTGCTGCGCCGCCGTCGAGGACGCACCATCGAGCTCCACCGGCAAGTGTAAGAAGACAATGGCGGCTCCGCCAGAGACGAAGAAGGTGTCCCCCAAGGAGGACGGCACTGGTGGTACCTTCACCATCAGTGCCACTCTCGACCCTAGATAGGAAAGCGCGCTCATTGCTTTCCTGCGAGCGAATGTCGACGTGTTTGCGTGGCAACCGTCTGACATCCCCGGTGTTCCCAGGAAAGTAATTGAGCATCACCTTGCCGTTTGTCCTCATGCGCGGCCCGTCAAGCAGAAGGTCAGGAAGCAAGCAGTGGAGCGCCAAGAGTTCATTGCAGAAGAGATCAAGAAGTTGGAAGCAGCAGGCCTTGTCAGAGGAGTGCTCCATCCTACGTGGTTGGCCAATCCTGTAGTCGTGCGCAAGGCAAACGGGAAATGGAGAGTTTGTATCGATTTTACCGATGTTAACAAAGCTTGTCCCAAAGACCCATTTCCTTTGCCGCGCATTGACCATATTGTTGACTCCACAGCCAGATGTGATTTTCTTTCATTTCTTGACGCATACTCAGGATACCATCAGATCTTCATGGCAGAAGAGGATGAGGAGAAGACCGCATTCATTACTCCATGTGGCACGTACTGTTTCATACGGATGCCTTTCGGATTAAAAAATGCTGGCTCAACATTTGCAAGAGTAGTCCATGTCGCTCTTGAGCCACAAATACACAGGAATGTGGAAGCTTACATGGATGATATAGTGGTCAAGAGCAAGGACAAGGCAACTCTGATCCAAGATTTAGACAAGACCTTTGCAAATCTGCGCAAGATTAGCCTCAAGCTCAACCCCGAGAAGTGTGTGTTTGGAGTCCCCTCCGGCAAGCTTCTCGGGTTCTTCGTGTCTCAGCGGGGAATTGAAGCCAATCCCGACAAGATCAAGGCCATTGAGCAGATTGAAGCACCAAAGCGCGTCAAGGATGTACAAAGACTTGCCGGTTGCGTGGCTGCTCTCAGCAGGTTTATCTCTAGGTCTGCTGAGCACGCCCTGCCATTTTTCAAATTATTGAAAAAGGCAGGTCCAATGAAATGGACTCCGGAAGCGGAGGCTGCGCTGCAAGACTTGAAGAGATACCTGTCCTCCCCTCCAATACTTGTCGCACCTAAACCACAAGAGAAGTTGCTGCTGTATATAGCAGCAACCAATCAAGTGGTTAGTGCTGCGTTAGTAGCAGAGAGGGAGGCAGATGACGAGCCAACAACCACGGCAGGCACATGCAGCGACAAGCAGGGGGCTTCCCCGACAAGCTCTGGTCCCGACAAGGACAGATCTGCGCAGACGCGCGAGGAGATACAGAAGAAAATGGTGCAGCGCCCAATTTACTTTGTCAGTTCCCTTCTCCAGGGGGCTAGGTCAAGGTACTCTGGCGTGCAGAAATTGCTTTTCGGCCTTCTCATGGCCTCGAGAAAGCTGCGCCATTACTTCCAAGCACATGAGGTCACAGTTGTCACTCGCTTTTCACTGAAGAGGATACTACAGAATCCAGAAGCGACAGGCAGGATTGTTGAGTGGGCACTGAACTGTCAAGCTTTGCCCTCAAGTTTGAGAGTACTTCAACTATCCAAAGCAGAGCATTGGCAGAATTCATAGCAGAATGGACGCCAACACCAGATGAAGAAATTCCAGAAATGAGCATCCCCATCGACAAAGCAAGCAAAGAGTGGATGATGTACTTTGACGGTGCCTTTTCGCTGCAAGGCGCCGGCGCTGGTGTGCTGCTTATCGCACCCACCGGAGAGCACCTCAAGTACGTAGTCCAGATGCACTTTCCCAAGGAGCAAGCAACAAACAATACTGCAGAGTATGAAGGCTTGCTTGCCGGTCTCAGGATCGCGGCAGACCTTGGGATCAAGAAGCTCATTGTCCGGGGTGACTCACAGCTTGTCGTACGCCAAGTGAACAAGAGCTATCAAAGTCCGTTGATGGAAGCCTACGTTGACGAAGTGAGAAAGCTAGAAGAGCACTTTGACGGCCTACAGATGGAGCATGTTCCAAGAGCTCAGAATGCCATTGCCGATGGCCTGTCAAAGTGCGCCGCACTTAAGTTACCTGTGGAACCAGGGATCTTTGTGCTCAAGCTGACTCAACCGTCCGTAACGCCATCAACTGGACAGAGCAAGAAGAGGAAGTTGATTTCTGGTGACTATTTTCCGGCAGAGCTTCCCGATGCCGCCGCCAAGAAGGTCCCTAAGATCAACGCCAAAGGCCTGAGGAGCAGTCTGCTCCGGCAAGCCCTAGGGTTTGTTCCGTTGAAGCAGAAGCTCCCGACAAGTTTTGCTCCGGCAAGCTTGCCGAGGAGCGTCAAGCTCCGGCAGAGCCGCAAGTTCTCGCCGTAGAAGCGGATGTTCCCGCAGCAGCAGATTTGCCTTTAGTCATTGTTGTCGAGCCACAAGCTCCAGCATGGGCGCAGCAGATTGTCCGTTTCCTTCAGACAGGAGAACTTCCCGAAGAGCAAGAAGAAGCGGAAAGAGTAGCCCGGCAGTCAAGTATGTACCAGTTTGTCGACAAGACACTGTATAGAAGAAGACTCAACGGTGTGAAATTGAAGTGTATTCACCGGGAAGACGGACAAAAGCTATTGGCAGAGATACATGGAGGCATATGTGGTCACCACATTGGCGCAAGAGCACTTGTCGGCAAAGCGTTCCGGCAAGGTTTCTTTTGGCCGACAGCCCTCCAGGATGCAGCTGCACAAGTAACCAAGTGTGAAGCGTGCCAGTTCCATTCCAAGCAGATACACCAACCAGCTCAAGCTCTCCAGACGATCCCTTTATCCTGGCCATTTTCGGTCTGGGGGCTCGACATTCTCGGCCCCTTTCCCCGAGCAGTCGGGGGCTTTGAGTACTTGTACGTTGCAATCGACAAGTTCACAAAGTGGCCGGAAGTGGAACCAGTGAGGAAGGTGACAGCACAGTCAGCAGTCAAGTTCTTCAAGTCGATTGTTTGCCGCTTCGGGATCCCTAACAGGATAATCACCGACAATGGTACGCAATTCACGAGCCGCACCTTCATGCAGTACGTCCAAGATCTTGGCGCCAAGGTCTGCTTCCCTTCTGTTGCTCACCCGAGAAGCAACGGTCAAGCGGAGAGGGCAAATGCTGAAGTGCTGCGTGGGCTCAAGACCAGAACTTTCGACAGGCTGCACAAGTGCGGAAGAAACTGGATCGAGGAGCTGCCGGTGGTTCTTTGGTCGATCAGAACGACGCCAAATCGAGCCACTAGACAGACACCTTTCGCTCTAGTCTATGGAGCAGAAGCAGTTCTCCCCACGGAACTCGTATACGGGTCACCTCGAGTGCTCGCTTATGATGAGCTTGAGCAAGAGCAGCTACGACAAGATGACGCGCTGCTCCTTGAGGAAGACCGTCTTCAGGCTGCTGTGCGAGCTGCTCGCTACCAGCAAGCTTTGCGCCGCTACCATAGCCGCAAAGTTAATGCCAGAAGTTTCGAGGAAGGCGACCTTGTTCTTCGGCGTGTTCAGTCCGCCAAGAATTCCAACAAGTTGACGCCGAAGTGGGAAGGCCCTTACCGGGTGAAACGAGTCACTAGGCCTGGCGCTGTCCGCCTTGAGACCGAAGATGCCATTCCAGTGAGCAACTCCTGGAACATTGAGCATCTTCGTAAGTTTTACCCGTAAGGTGTGGTTGCCGAAACCTGTTCTGGCAACCACCTTTTGTACAAGTCTTGCCGCTGCTGCATGTAATCCTTTGTACAAAGCCGGGCGCAGACCCCGTGCATAAGTAAAGCTCATGTGCTTCGCACATCTTGTCAATTTCATGCTTTCTATTTTTTGCATGTGTTATCTGACACTTTGTGCAGCACCTACTCCCCGGTAAGCAATAACGAGTCGTAAGGCTCCATATCTTTATTTTCTCTTCTTTCTTTTTTCTCAAGGAAAAGAAGGTTCCCTCGCCCACAAGTTTGCCGGGGGGGAAAGGAGAAGATAATGGTATGGACCAGGCGTCGTTCAAGAAAGTTTCGCCTTGCCGGGAAGCAAACAACAGAAAAGCTAAGTTGCCAAAGTTTGAGCAATCAGATTTTTTAAATTTTTAAGTTATCTCCCTTGAACGACCGCACTTTGTATGGAAAACCTGTGCGCGGAGGAACCAACTCATAGCTAGTTCCGCCCTTACTTTGTTTCGAGTCCGCTCAACAACTTAAGTGAGCTGCGACTAGTTGCGACAAGGTTTCTTGTCGGTAACGGCACCGCCAGCAGGCTGCTGACGTTCCGCACTCAGCGCTCGCGGCTAAGGTGCCTGCACCGGCAAGTTCCCTAAAAGCGTAGGGCAAAAACATACAAAGGGAGGAATCAAGTAAAGGGAATAACATTGCAATTATTACCCAGAATAGAGTTATATTACGAAGATAGCTTGTCGCGGCTCTAACAGATTGTTTTCATAACATGGCGGACAGCGACAAGAAAAGAAGAAACGGGCGGCCTAGTCTACGCGATCGCCTTCGATCCTCTTGATCCCGCTCACCTTGTCCACAATGGGTGCGACAATGGTCTTGAGCGCCTCCAGATCAGCATCCGGCGGCAGGGTCTTGAGGATGTTGGTGAGGTTGAGGCCCGGATTGCGGAAGGCCACCTTCACCAACACTTTCTGAAGAGCTCCCGCGCAGATCTTGCGTGACTCGTCGGCCAGCTGCTTTGGGATCTTCTCCAGGAGCCGCTGAAGGGCCGTCGCCACGCCTTTGAAGAACAAGACGAGCTTGGCGCTGGGTTGGAGGTTCTCGTCGGAGGGATACCCGAGGTCCTCCATCCCCAGCTGCGCCAACTCCCTGTCAATGTCTGTGGCAGCATTCACAAGACTCTCCGTCCAGTGCTCCACAGTCTCCCTGAAAGCATTCTGGGTGGTGGCAACACTCTCCAGCAGCGCCTTGTCGGCCTTGATCTCTTCTTTCAAGGCCGCCTCCTGTTCCTTGGTGCCGTCCAGCGTCTTGGTCAAAGTACTCAGCTTCAACTCAAGATCCGCGTTGGAGTCCTTGGCGGCCCTGAGCTCTTTGCCCTTCTCGGCGAGATCGGCCTCCAGGTGCACCACCTTCGCCTCCAGCTCCTTCTTGGCGGCTTCGGCGGCTGCGGCAGCATCTTCCGCTTGCTTGAGGGCTCTGCCGAATGTTCGCTCGCGCGCGGCAAGCTCCTCCTCGTGGGCGTCAAGGTTGACCTTCCGCTGCGCCTGCTCGCCTTCCTGCGCAGACAGCTTCTCAGCGGCAAGCCGCTGTTGCTCTCTGACTTCAGCCTTCTCGAGGAGGAAGGCCTTCTGCGCTTCGGCGAGCTGCTCCCGCTCCTTCGCCATGGACCGGAGGGCTTCTTGGTGGAAACCCCCGAGCTCCTCCGCGCGCTTCTCGATGTCTGCTCCCGCCTTCACGACAAGCGCCTCGCGGGATTCCAGCTTGGCTTGCCGCGCGCGGTAGAGCGACACCAGCTTCCACAGCAGCCGCTCCTCCTCAGACTCGTTGCTGCTGCTGCTCGGCGCGTTAACCAGCGTCAGCCCAGCAGAGGCGAGCACCTCCCCGTCGAAGATCTCTCCCTCGACCGGCGCCCTGGAGCTTGACGCCCAGGGGAGGTTGATGAAGACGCCATCGCCGGCCTTCAAGTAGACGCCTGGCTGGGGCTCTTCAGAGCCTGGCGCTGCGGCAGCGGCGGACGGGTCGGCGGTCGACGTAGCGCCTGGCGCTCCTGCGGCCTCAGGGTCGTCAGTACGATTGCCAGACCCCTCGCCAGTTGCTGCGGCGGCAGCCTTGGCGGCCTCTGCGCTGGCGGGATCGTCAGCACCGGCTGCTTCTTCAGCGACAACCTCGGTCTCCATCGGCTCCGTAGCGGATGGGTCTGACAGCCGGAAAAGGGAGAAGAGTCAAGCAAAAACCTAAGAAGATCAAAAGAAGAAGAACCCAAGGGAAGTCTTGTAGTGAAAGGATTACCTGTACCGGGTTCTCCAGTCGTGGTCTCCGCCGTCGGGGGGCCGCTGGTGCTGTCCCTTGCCGGAGAACTCTCCCTTGCCGGAGACTTCTCCCTTACCGGAAAGCTCTCCCTTGCCGGAGGATTCTCCCTTGGCTCCTGGTGGGGCTGCTCTTCTCCTACACAGACCAGCAGTCAGATATCAGCAAAGACAGAGTATCCATGCGCGCCTCACAGCGGAAAGCAAACCTGATACTTACGCTGGGGGCTGCTTTGGAGAAAAGTTGCCGGGTCCGGCAAGGTTGTCTGGGGTGCACCCCCCGCTGTCGCCGTGGGTTCATCCTCGATGATAATCACTGGGGCCTTGGCTCTCTTCGCTGCTCTCTGGGCCAGAGTCCTGAAAAGGAATAAGTTCAGAGTAAAGCAAGTGAGATACAAGACAAAACAGCAAGAATCAAAGAACTACAAGTACAACAAGAGGATCTTACTCTTCTTCTTCTTCCTCGTCGGAGCTGAACGTGGAGAAGTCGAAGTCCGGTTCACGTCCGGCGCGAGGAGGCGGAGGAGTGGCTTCCCTTGACCGCTTGGCGGGAACAGTGGTGGTGGTCTGCGACGACCCCGCTTCAGCTGTCGTCGCGGCATGAGAAGCGGCAGGAGTAGAAGCGGTGGTCCGGGAGGACCCCGCTCCAGTTGCCGCTGCAGCGTGAGATGCTCCCGCGGCAACGGTGCTTGCCGCGGTGGAGCGTGTCGCGCGGTGCGGCGTCTGTTGACTCGTCTGCCGCTCCGCTACCTCCCCGGCCTTGCGGAGGCGCCTTCTTGGTGGAGATGGAGGCTTTGCTTGCGGCGAGCTGTCTGAAGATGAGGTGGAAGACGAGTTGATCTCCAGCGAGCCGCTCGTGTCCTTGGCGGGCTCGCTCGACCCGGCGCCATGCCCGGCAAGTTCTTTCTCGCCGACGCGCTCCTCTCGCTCGGCACGGCTTCCCGCCTCTGCTGCATCTGCCTCCTCCACGGTGAATCCAAATTCGCCCGCGGCTGCCTGTCGTCTTCCGGGGCCACATCACTCCAATCGCTACCGCGTGCTACTGGGGTTTGGCGCCGGGTGGTAAACGGCTGCGGGTTCTCCTCGTCAATCCAGCACCAGTCTGCTTTCCATTCCTCCCACTTGCCGCGGAACTCTCCCTCCAGATAAGTTTCCTTCTTGCCGGCCCTTGAGATCCAGGTGATTCCGCCGGATAAAGGCTCTCCTCTCTCTACCCGGGGTATAAAGAAATGGCGAAAGAGGGCTACATTGGGATGGACTCCGACAAAGTTTTCGCAGAGATGCGTGAAAACTGCCATGGTCAGAACGGCATTGGGGGTGAAGTCAAGGAGGTGGAACCCGTAGGTGTTCATGATATCGCAGAAGAATTCAGAGAAGGGCGGGCAGAGCCCGCAGTAGAAGAACAAGGCAAAAAAAGGGTATCCGTTCGGAGCCTTCTTCCAAGCGGCAGCGGGAAGTACCTTCGTTTGCGGGTGCGCCCACGTCTCCGTCGACCAGAAGAGGTAGTAGTTCTCCCTCAGCTCCTTCGCAGCGAGCTTGGGGGGGAAGACTGCCCGCTCCTTCCGCAGCGCCGCAAGCCGCTGCGCCTCGGTCGACTTCACAACCTTCCCCTTGTCGGCTTTTGGAGCCATGGCGGAAGTGGTGGAGGAGGTCGACGGCGTTGGTGGTGCTGGTGGCGATGGGGGGCGGAGCGCTGCTCTCTTTCGACTTTGGGAAGACAAGGGAGCAGCGGAGATTTCTGAGATTGGAGCAACAACTGACAAATGTGCGAACTGCCCCTGTTTCCCCTGCTTATAAGGAGGGAGGGGGTGGACGTTCCGCATTTCCAAATAAAGTAACCACCCACGATCTCTCCCACGATGCCGCATTCAACGCGTGCCATTCGGGGAGGGCGCGGTGGATACGGAGAAAGATACGGCGTAACCTAGGCCCCGCGTGCCCGTGCCCTGTTTTGGGCCTGGCCCAACAGCGCTCGGCACCGTGTATGGCCCAGGCCCGGGGGCTCCTGTCGGTGTACTAGAGTAGGGGTACCCTAGTATCCCGAACTTGTGCACGGGCAGTCGCAGCATCCCGCGCAAGGCTTGCCAGGTGACCGCCAAAGTCCTCCGTGGTTCCTTTGGAGCCATTCAAGAACAAAGTATCCAAGTCAAGATCCCGGCAAGAGGATCTTGCCGGGAAGGCCAACCAAGGCACCTCAAGACCCTGGCAAGAGGAGCTTCCCGGGAAGGCCACCCAAGGCATCTCAAGGAACTTGCCGCGGCGCGCCACACGTCCCGACAAGGCCCGGTGAGCGACAAGCTCCCGGACGCGACAAGAAAACGACCGCGGCAAGGCGCTTGCCGCGGCAAACCACCACTTTGTGCCCGCGCTCCAGCACATCCACCAACGTGTCGCTCTGGGACCCTTCCAGGCGTGCGTGGTGGGCGGCTGTGCAGCCAGCAGTGAGCGGTGGCAAGCGGCGCTGACAAGATTGCCATCGTGGCGAGCGGTGGCGTTCCTGATGGTCCCTTTTGCACTGTTTAGGCGACACAGACGGGCATTTAATACCCTTGTCCCCTGCCGTCAGGGTTAGGTATGATACACTGTAGCAGGTAGTTGTACCTACCGCATCCCCTTTTCTTTTTTACCCTTTGTCTCCGTTGCCACCTGTCGGTGACCCCTTGAGCATATAAAAGGAGGCCCATGCGCAACGTAGGCGGGGGTTCGAAAAAACAGAACACTCACGCTCGGTCTCGTTAGCTGCTGGTGTGTACTATAGCACTCCGCGCTCCCGAGCAAGAACTCAATACAAACCACAAAGTAGGAGTAGGGTTTTACGCATCCGTGCAGCCCGAACCTGGGTAAACTGCTCGTGTGCTTCGCCTCGATCCGCTCTTTGCACGACCTCCGCCCCCGCCGAACCGAAAGGGACTCGGTCTGCCGGTCCCATAGGTGTTCGTGGATTAGTCCCCCGACAGACGGTATCAGAAGTACACCCAAAATGAGTATATCATCATAAGAAATAAATGTCCTATAATTAATTAGAGAACATGGCTAATATCTTGGTCTAATCAGTTAGAACTTTTTAAACTCTTTTATAGCTTGTCCATGCAAATACTAGTAGTTTAGACTGCCCTAACAAGTGCTTTAGGCTTGCTTGGCTTAACTGAAGAGTTGGTATGATCAGAAAAGTCTAGTTCCTCCCTATGGGAGGCCTAATCTTCCAAGATATCTGAATGACAATAGACTGAAACATGGTGCCAAAAAGTGTTTGTTGGCACTTGAGCACATGCACTTTCAAGATTCCATAATTGCCATAGTCAAAAAAAGGTGATCGGGGTCAGCTATGGTAAAAAATTGAGCTCATGGAGAATAGTGGAAGGGGTAAAAACTGTGGTTTTGGTAAAATTACAGAAGGTGTTTGATGATGTTTTCGGCAAGTAAATGAAAACTCCTTGCCATGAGATTTAACAGGGTCAAATAGTAGATAGATCTAAGGTTTACCACCTAGTTTGAGAGCATTTGGAAATGTTTGGCAATAGACATAAATGGTTTTTAGGGGTTCTGGTGATGTCATCTTGTTCTCCAAGAGATGATACTTGGCAAGATAACCAAATATCGCATTTTTGACATGCTATAATTTTCTTGAAATTTATAGAGAATATTTCATTTGTAAATATTCCAAAAGCTTGAAATATTAGAAAATGGTTTTTGATGGATTTGACCAATATTTTGAACATGACTCTGTGTTGAAACTCTTATATATGGACAATATATGTCCAATGAGCTTCCCTAAATTTTCTCAAATATTTTTGAAACACTAAAATAATTTTAACCTATTAAAGACCACTTTTGGCCTTAAGAAAAATCCTTTAATTAGTTAGTTAGTTATTTTTTAGGTTAATTACTTACTTAGTTAGTTAATTAGTTAGTTGATTTTTTTAGGTGTTGTTTTCACCCACCAAATATTTTATTATGTTTATGTTGTACTAATTTCGTTTACTCTTTGTCATTGTAGGTGTTGATAGATGGTGGGCGCGGGTCGAGAGCGCTCCAAGCCTCCTTCTTCCTCGGCGTGTGCTGGGAGGGGTGCTGTTATTCCACCCCAGCACCTTCGGAGAGCGCTGGTAGACATCATGCACACATCGGTGGGCGCTTCTTCTTCGGTCGGGAGAGGTTGGGGGAAGACGAAGAGGGGTGCAGCTAGATGTGGACGTGGCGGCGGGAGAGGTAGGAAGGATGTTGTGCCTTCCACACCGCCACCCTAGCTGATTCTCCGGACTACTGGAGTGCTCTGTCTAAGGTGGACCCGTCAGACTTGGACCTGTCTCGGACTTCGGTCCACGAGCCTCGGGTCGCTGAGCCTTCGTCCCACGAGACTCGGGCCCAGAGTCTTTGTCCCATGAGACTCGGGCCCCAGAGTCTTCGTCCCACGTGACTCCGTAGACTAGTGGCCATGCTGATGGTGAGGAGACCTGGTCTGACGATAGTTTTAGCGAGGGTGAGCTAGTTGAGCAGGGCAAGAGGGTCTACCAGTGTGGTGGTAGGAAGCTCCCGGCTGTGCCAGTAACCCGTGATCAAAGGTGGTTGATTCAGCCTAACGGGGAGAAGAAAGTGCATTTAGTCTTTTTAAACCTTTGTCCTTCATGTTTCTTCAAATTAATATCTAATGTGTTGGCCTTGTCATACTGCAGGGGTTGGATACACGCCGATGGTGTCCGCAGGCCCAACCAGGTCCTTGGTGTGCTTTGCCAGCACCACTTCCCGAGGTGAGTCATGTTGCCCAGTGAGGTTCAGGTTCCACAGCTAGCACTAAGCTGGGAGCTGTACGTGGCTGCCTCGGCCCCGCCGGAGGGGAGGGTCGACGGTGTCTTGTGCGAGATGGTGGCCGACATTGTGAGGCGGCGGTTTTGGGTAATTTCTCCTTTATAGAATTAAAAATCTATTGGGGAACATAGTAATTTCAAAAAAATTCCTACGCACACGCAAGATCATGGTGATGCATAGCAACAAGAGGGGAGAGTGCCATCTACGTACCCTCGTAGACCATAAGCGGAAGCGTTATGACTACGCGGTTAATGTAGTCGTACGTCTTCACGATCAACCGATCCAGCATCGAAGGTACGGCACCTCCGCGATCTGCACATGTTTGAATCAGTGACGTCCCACGAACTCACGATCCAGAAGAGCTTAGAGGGAGAGTTTCGTCAACACGACGGCATGATGACGGTGATGATGTTGCTACCGGAACAGGGCTTTGCCTAAGCACCGCTATGATATTACCGAGGTGGATTATGGTGGAGGGGGCACCACACACGGCTAAAAGATCAATGATCAACTTGTGTATCCATGGGGTGCCCCCCTCCCCATATATAAAGGAGTGGAGGAGGGGGAGGGGCCGGCCTCTCTAGGCGCGCCCAAGGGAGTCCTACTCCCACCGGGAGTAGGATTCCCCCTTCCCTTGTTTGGTTTTAGGAGAGAAGGAAGGAGGAGGAAGAAGGAAGGAAAGGGGGGCCGGCCCCCCTCCTAGTTAGGATTGGGCTCTAGAGCGCCCCCCTTCCTTTGCTTCTTCTCCCTCTCTTCCACTAAGGCCCAATAAGGCCCATACACCTCCCCCGGGGGGGGGGGGTTGGTAACCTCCTGGTGCTCTGGCATACTCCCGATTTCACCCTGAACCATTCCGATGTCCAAACATAGGCTTCCAATATATCGATCTTTACGTCTCAACCATTTTGAGGCTCCTTGTCATGTCCGTGATCAAATCTGGGACTCCAAACTACCTTCGGTACATCGAAACACATAAACTCATAATACCGATCGTCACCGAACGTCAAGCGTGCAGACCCTACGGGTTCGAGAACTATTTATACATGATCGAGACATGTCTCTGGTCAATAGCCAATAGCGGAACCTGGATTCTCATATTGGCTCCTACATATTCTACGAAGATCTTTATCGCTCAAACCGCATAACGGTATACGTTGTTCCCTTTGTCATCGGTATGTTACTTGCCCGAGATTCGATCGTCGGTATCCCAATACCTAGTTCAATCTCGTTATCGGCATGTCTCTTTACTCATTCCGTAATGCTAGATCCCGTAACTAACTCATTAGCTATATTGCTTGCAAGGCTTATAGTGATGTAAATTACCGAGAGGGCCCAGAGATACCTCTCCGACAATCAGAGTGACAAATCCTAATCTTCATCCATGCCAACTCAACAAACACCATCAGAGACACCTGTAGAGCACCTTTATAATCACCCAGTTACATTGTGACGTTTGGTAGCACACAAAGTGTTCCTCCGGTATTCGGGAGTTGCATGATCTCATAGTCATAGGAACATGTATAGTTATGGAGAAAGTAATAGCAACAAACTAAACGATCATCGTGCTATGCTAACGGATGGGTCAAGTCAATCACATCATTCTCTAATGATGTGATCCCGTTAATCAAATGACAACTCATGTCTATGGTTAGGAAACATAACCATCATTGATTCAACGAGCTAGTCAAGTAGAGGAAAACTAGTGACACTCTGTTTGTCTATGTATTCACACATGTACTAAGTTTCCAGTTAATATAATTCTAGCATGAATAATAAACATTTATCATGATATAAGGAAATAAATAAAAAATTTACTATTGCCTCTAGGGCATATTTCCTTCAGTGTCCCACTTGCACTAGAGTCAATAATCTAGATTGCATTGTAATGATTCTAACACCCATGGAGTCTTTGTGCTGATCATGTTTTGATCGTGAGAGAGGCTTAGTCAATGGGTCTGCAACATTCAGATCCGTATATATCTTGCAAATCTCTATGTCTCCCTCCTTGACTTGATCGCGGATGGAATTGAAGCGTCTCTTGATGTGCTTGGTTCTCTTGTGAAATCTGGATTCCTTTGCCAAGGCATTGCTCCAGTATTTTCACAAAAGATTTTCATTGGACCCGATGCACTAGGTATGACACCTAGATTGGATATTAACTCCTTCATCCAGACTCCTTCATTTGCTGCTTTCGAAGCGGCTATGTATTCCTTTCACATGTAGATCCCGCCACGACGCTCTGCTTGGAACTGCACCAACTGACAGCTCCACCATTTAATAAAAACATGTATCTGGTTTGTGACTTAGAGTCATCCGGATCAGTGTCAAAGCTTGTATCGACGTAACTGTTTATGACGAGCTCTTTGTCACCTCCATATACAAGAAACATATCCTTAGTCCTTTTCAGGTATTTCAGGATGTTCTTAACCGTTGTCCAGTGATCCACTCCTAGATTACTTTGGTACCTTCCTGCTAAACTTATAGCAAGGCACACATCAAGTCTGGCACACAGCATTGCATACATGATAGAGCCTATGGCTGAAGCATAGGTAACACCTTTCATTTTCTCTCTATCTTCTGCAGTGGTCGGGCATTGAGTCTGACTCAACTTCACACCTTATAATACAGGCAAGAACCCTTTCTTTGCCCGATCCATTTTGAACTTCTTCAAAACTTTATCAAGGTATGTGCTTTGTGAAAGTCCAATTAAGCGCCTTGATCTATCTCTATAGATCTTGATGCCCAATATATAAGCAGCTTCACCGAGGTCTTTCATTGAAAAATTCTTATTCAAGTATCCTTTTATGCTATTCGGAAATTCAGTATCATTTCCGATTAACAATATGTCATCTACATATAATATTAGAAATGCTACGGAGCTCCCACTCACTTTCTTGTAAATACAGGCTTCTGCAAAAGTCTGTATAAAACCATATGCTTTGATCACACTATCAAAGCGTATATTCCAACTCCGAGAGGCTTGCACCAATCCATAAATGGATCGCTGGAGCTTGCACACTTTGTTAGCACCCTTTGGATCGACAAAACCTTCTGGTTGCATCATATACGACTCTTCTTTAAGATATCCATTAAGGAATGCAGTTTTGACATCCATTTGCCAAATTTCATAATCATAAAATGCGGCAATTGCTAACATGATTTGGACGGACTTAAGCATTGCTACGGGTGAGAAGGTCTCATTGTAGTTAAATCCTTGAACTTGTCGAAAACCTTTCGCAACAAGTCAAGCTTTGTAGATAGTAACAGTACTGTCATCGTCAGTCTTCTTCTTGAAGATCCATTTATTCTCTGTGGCCTGCCGATCATCGGGCAAGTCAACCAAAGTCCATACTTTGCTCTCATACATGGATCCCATCTCAGATTTCATGGCTTCAAGCCATTTTGCGGAATCTGGGCTTATCATCGCTTCCTCATAGTTCGTAGGTTCGTCATGGTCAAGTAACATGACTTCCAGAACAGGATTACCATACCACTCTGGTGCGGATCTTACTCTGGTTGACCTACGAGGTTCGGTAGTAACTTGATCAGAAGTTTCATGATCATCATCATTAGCTTCCTCACTTACTGGTGTAGGAATCACTGGAACTGATTTCAGTGATGAACTACTTTCCAATAAGGGAGAAGGTACAATTACCTCGTCTAGTTCTACTTTCCTCCCACTCACTTCTTTCGAGAGAAACTCCTTCTCTAGAAAGGATCCATTCTTAGCAACGAATATCTTGCCTTCGGATCTGTGATAGAAGGTCTACCCAACAGTCTCCTTTCGGTATCCTATGAAGACCCATTTCTCCGATTGGATTCGATCTTATCAGGTTGAAGCTTTTTCACATAAGCATCGCAGCCCCAAATTTTAAGAAACGACAACTTGGGTTTCTTGCCAAACCACAGTTCATAAGGTGTGATCTCGATGGTTTTAGATGGTACCCTATTTAACGTGAATGTAGCTGTCTCTAAAGTGTAACCCCAAAACGATATCGGCAAATCAGTGAGAGACATCATAGATCGCACCATATCTAGTAAAGTGCGATTACGATGTTCAGACACACCATTACACTGTGGTGTTCCAGGTGGCATGAGTTGGGAAACTATTCCGCATTGTTTCAAATGAAGTCCAAACTCATAACTCAAATATTCGCCTCCACAATCAGATCGTAGAAACTTGATTTTCTTGTTACGATGATTTTCCACTTCACTCTGAAATTCTTTGAACTTTTCATTAAGTAGATATACCCATATCTGCTCAAATCATATGTGAAGGTGAGAAAATAACGATATCCGCCGCGAGCTTAAATGTTCATTGGACCACATACATGAGTATGTATGATTTCCAATAACTCTGTTGCTTGCTCCATTGTTCCGAAGAACGGAGTTTTAGTCATCTTGCCCATGAGGCATGGTTCGCAAGTACCAAGTGATTCATAATCAAGTGATTCCAGAAGTCCATCGGAATGGAGTTTCTTCATGCGCTTTACACAAATATGACCTAAACGGCAGTGCCACAAATAAATTGCACTATCATTATCAACTCTGCATCTTTTGGCTTGAATACTATGAACATGTGTATCACTACTATCAAGATTTAGTAAAAATAGACCACTCATCAAGGGTGCATGACAATAAAAGATATTACTCATATAAATAGAACAACCATTATTATCTGATTTAAATGAATAACCGTCTCGCATCAAACAAGATCCAGATATAATGTTCATGCTCAACGCTGGCACCAAATAACAATTATTTAGGTATAATACTAATCCCGAAGGTAGATGTAGAGGCAGCGTGCCGACGGCGATCACATCGACTTTGGAACCATTTACCACGCGCATCGTCACCTCGTCCTAAGCCAATCTTCACTTAATCCGTAGCCCCTGTTTCGAGTTGCAAATGTTAGCAACTGAACCAGTATCAAATACCCAGGCACTACTACGAGCATTAGTAAGGTACACATGAATAACATGTATATCAAATATACCTTTCACTTTGCCATCCTTCTTCTCCGCCAAATACTTGGGGAAGTTCCGCTTCCAGTGACCAGTTCCTTTGCAGTAGAAGCACTCAGTCTCAGGCTTAGGTCCAGACATGGGTTTATTCACTTGAGCAGCAACTGGCTTGTTGTTTTTCTTGAAGTTCCCCTTCTTCCCTTTACCCTTTTTATTGAAACTGGTGGTCTTGTTGACCATCAACACTTGATGCTCCTTCTTGATTTCTACCTCCACATCCTTTAGCATTGCAAAGAGCTTGGGAATCGTCTTATCCATCCCTTGCATATTATAGTTCATCACGAAGCTCTTGTAGCTTGGTGGCAGTGATTGAAAAACTCTATCAATGACACTATCAATAGTAAGACTAACTCCTAGTTGAGTCAAGTGGTTGTGGTACCCAAACATTCTGAGTATATGTTCACTGACAGAACTATTCTCCTCCATCTTGTAGCTGTAGAACTTATTGGAGACTTCATATCTCTCAATCTGGGCATTTTCTTGAAATATTAACTTCAACTCCTGAAACATCTCATATGCTCCATGACGTTCAAAACGTTGTTGAAGTCCCGGTTCTAAGCCGTAAAGGATGGCACACTGAACTATTGAGTAGTCATCAGCTTTGCTCTGCCAGGTGTTCATAACATCTGGCGTTATTCCTGCAGCGGGTTTGTCACCTAGTGGTGCTTCCAGGGCGTAATTCTTCTGTGCAGCAATGAGAATAATCTTCAAGTTACGGACCCAGTCCGTGTAGTTGCTACCATCATCTTTCAACTTAGCTTTCTCTAGGAACGCATTAAAATTCAACGGAACAACAGCACGGGCCATCTATCTAGAACAACATAGACATGCAAAATACTATCAAGTACTAAGTTCATGATAAATTAAAGTTCAATTAATCAAATTACTTAAGAACTCCCACTTAGATAGACATCTCTCTAATCATCTAAGTGATCACGTGATCCATATCAACTAAACCATGTCCGATCATCACGTGAGATGGAGTAGTTTTCAATGGTGAACATCACTATGTTGATCATATCTACTATATGATTCACGCTCGACCTTTCGGTCTCTAGTGTTCCGAGGCCATATCTGCATATGCTAGGCTCGTCAAGTTTAACCCGAGTATTCCGCATGTGCAAAACTGGCTTGCACCCGTTGTATGTGAATGTAGAGCTTATCACACCCGATCATCACGTGGTGTCTCGGCACGACGAATTGTAGCAATGGTGCATACTCAGGGAGAACACTTATACCTTGAAATTTAGTGAGAGATCATCTTATAATGCTACCGCCGAACTAAGAAAAATAAGATGCGTAAAGGATAAACATCACATGCAATCAATGTAAGTGATATGATATGGCCATCATCATCTTGTGACTTTGATCTCCATCTCCAAAGCACCGTCATGATCACCATCATCACCGGCTTGACACCTTGATCTCCATCGAAGCATCATTGTCGTCTCGCCAACTATTGCTTCTACGACTATCGCTACCGCTTAGTGATAAAGTAAAGCAATTACATGGCCATTGCATTTCATACAATAAAGCGACAACTATATGGCTCCTGCCAGTTGCCGATAACTATGTTACAAAACATGATCATCTCATACAATAAAATTTAGCATCATGTCTTGACCATATCACATCACAACATGCCCTGCAAAAACAAGTTAGACGTCCTCTAGTTTGTTGTCGCAAGTTTTACATGGCTGCTATGGGCTGAGCAAGAACCGTTCTTACCTACGCATCAAAACCAGAACGTGGTATAGTGATTGCTTTTTGATCTTCAGAAAGAACCATGTTCGTTGAATCCGATTCAACTAAAGCTGGAGAAACAGACACCTACTAGCCACCTGTGTGTGAAGCACGTCGGCAGAACTAGTCTCGCGTAAGCATACGCGTAATGTCGATCTGGGCCGCTTCATCCAACAATGTCGCTGAATCAAGAATCAACTAGTGACGGCAAGCAATAAGTATATACCCACGCCCACAACTCCTTTGTGTTCTACTCGTGCATATAACATCTACGCATAAACCTAGCTCGGATGCCACTGTTGGGGAACGCAGTAATTTCAAAAAAAATCCTATACACACGCAAGATCATGGTGATGCATAGCAACGAGAGGGGAGAGTATCATCTACGTACACTCGTAGACCGTAAGCGGAAGCATTATGACAACGTGGTTGATGTAGTCGTACGTCTTCACGATCGGCCGATCCAGCACCGAAGGTACGGCACCTCCGCAATCTGCACACATTCGGCTCGGTAACGTCCCGCGAACTCACGATCTAGTAGAGCTTCGAGGGAGAGCTTCGTCAACATGACGGTGTGATGACGGTGATGATGTTGCTACCGAAACAGGGCTTTGCCTAAGCACCGCTATGATATTACCGAGGTGGATTATGGTGGAGCGGGGCACCGCACACGGTAAAAGATCAGTGATCAACTTGTGTGTCCATGGGGTGCCTTCCTCCCCGTATATAAAGGAGTGGAGGAGGGGGAGGGGCCGGCCTCTCTAGGCGCGCCCAAGGGAGTCCTACTCCCACCGGGAGTAGGATTCACCCCTTCCCTTGTTTGGTTTTAGGAGAGAAGGAAGGAGGAGGAAGAAGGAAGGAAAGGGGGCCCGGCCCCCTCCCAATTCAGATTGGGCTTGGGGGTGCCCCTTCCTTTGCTTCTTCTCCCTCTCTTCCACTAAGGCCCAATAAGGCCCATACACCCCTCGGGGGGTTCCGGTAACCTCCCGGTGCTCCGGTATACTCCTGATTTCATCCGGAACCATTCCGATGTCCAAACATAGGCTTCCAATATGTCGATCTTTACGTCTCGACCATTTCGAGACTCCTCGTCATGTCTGTGATCAAATCCAGGACTCCGAACTACCTTCGGTACATCAAAACACATAAACTCGTAATACCGACTGTCACCGAACGTTAAGCGCGGACCCTATGGGTTCGAGAACTATGTAGACATGACCGAGACATGTCTCTGGTCAATAACCAATAGCGGAACATGGATGCTCATATTGGCTCCTACATATTCTACGAAGATCTTTATCGGTCAAACCGCATAATGGTATATGTTGTTCCCTTTGTCATCGGTATGTTACTTGCCCGAGATTCGATCATCGGTATCCTAATACCTAGTTCAATCTCATTACCGGCAAGTCTCTTTCCTCGTTCTGTAATGCTACATCCCGTAACTAACTCATTAGCTACATTGCTTGCAAGGCTTATAGTGATGTACATTACCGAGAGGGCCCAGAGATACCTCTCCGACAATTGGAGTGACAAATCCTAATCTTGATCCATGCCAACTCAACAAACACCATCGGAGACATCTGCAGAGCACCTTTATAATCCCCAACTTACGTTGTGACGTTTGGTAGCACACAAAGTGTTCCTCCGGTATTCGGGAGTTGCATGATCTCATAGTCATTGGAACATGTATAGTTATGAAGAAAGCAATAGCAACAAACTAAACGATCATCATGCTATGCTAACGGATGGGTCAAGTCAATCACATCATTCTCTAATGATGTGATCCTGTTAATCAAATGACAACTCATGTCTATGGTTAGGAAACATAACCATCATTGATTCAACGAGCTAGTCAAGTAGAGGCAAACTAGTGACACTGTGTTGTTCTATGTATTCACACATGTACTAAGTTTCCGGTTAGTACAATTCTAGCATGAATAATAAACATTTATCATGATATAAGGAAATAAATAACAACTTTATTATTGCCTCTAGGGCATATTTCCTTCAAAATCAACATTACCTAGTGATTTTACTAATCGGTGTTGTCTTGTTCGATTGCAGACCTTCTACAGGTGTTCTGGGAACACAAGGCGGAGGCGTCTAGGATTCTTGAAGCCGAGTGCAAGCACCTACTTCAGAACTTACGACATGAGGCTAGGGTGCAGGCTGTTCGAGACTACTATGCCTCGACTAACAGTAGGAGGGCCAAGAAGAAGTGCCGCGGCAAGTATCTGAGTAAGGAGAAGTACATGAAGGTAATTACCTATTCTTAATGCCTTGTACTTAGTTTCCTTGATTTCATTCGTAGGTGTAGCGCTGAAATTTCTCTTTGCCAAACTTAGGTGCGCCTGAGATGGTGTGCGGATATGATGGACTGTTGGGAGGCGTTGGTGGATGAGTGGTGCTCTCCCCAATGGCTAGCCGAACACAATAAGTCTAGGGATAAGTGTGCCCAAATGCGAGGTGTGCCACACCATCGAGGGAGCTCAAACCTGTTTGAGTACGGGGATCGCTGGGTATGTGATACGTCTCCGTCGTATCTACTTTTTCAAACACTTTTGCCCTTTGGACTCTAACTTGCATGATTTGAATGGAACTAACCCGGACTGACGCTGTTTTCAGCAGAATTACTATGGTGTTATTTATGTGCAGAAATAAAAGTTCTCGGAATGACCTGAAACTTCACAGAACATCTTTTTGGAAATAATAAAAAATCCTTGCAAAAGGTGAAGACCAGGGGGCCCCCTGGAGCTCCTCCGACCTCAACTCCAACTCTATATATTTGCTTTCGGGAAGAAAAAAAATCAGAGAGAAGGATTCATTGCGTTTTACGATACGGAGCCACCGCCAAGCCCTAAAACCTCTCGGGAGGCCTGATCTAGAGTCCGTTCGAGGCTCCGGAGAGGGGAATCCGTCACCATCATCCTCATCAACCTTACTCCATCACCAATTTCATGATGCTCACCGTCGTGCGTGAGTAATTCCATCGTAGTCTTGCTGGATGGTGATGGGTTGGATGAGATTTATCATGTAGTCGAGTTAGTTTTGTTAGGGTTTGATCCCTAGTATCCACTATGTTCTGAGATTGATGTTGCTATGACTTTGCTATGCTTAATGCTTGTCACTAGGGCCCGAGTGCCATGATTTCAGATCTGAACCTATTATGTTTTCATCAATATATGAGAGTTCTTGATCCTATCTTGCAAGTCTATAGTCACCTACTATGTGTTATGATCCGGCAGCCCCGAAGTGACAATAATCGGGACCACTCCCGGTGATGACCGTAGTTTGAGGAGTTCATGTATTCACTATGTGTTAATTCTTTGGTCCAGTAATCTATTAAAAGGAGGCCTTAATATCCCTTAGTTTCCATTAGGACCCCGCTGCCACGGGAGGGTAGGACAAAATATGTCATGCAAGTTCTTTTCCATAAGCACGTATGGCTATATTCGGAATACATGCCTACATTGCATTGATGAATTGGAGCTAGTTCTGTGTCACCCTAGGTTATGACTGTTACATGATGAACCACATCCGGCATAATTCTCTATCACCGATCCATTGCCTACGAGCTTTCCATATATTGTTCTTCGCTTATTTACTTTTCCGTTGCTATTGTTACAATCACTACAAAACACCAAAAATATTACTTTTGCTATCGTTACCTTTTGCTACCGTTACCACTACTATCATATTACTTTGCTACTAAACACTTTGCTGCAGATATTAAGTTTCCAAGTGTGGTTGAATTGACAACTCAGCTGCTAATACTTGAGAATATTCTTTGGCTCCCCTTGTGTCGAATCAATAAATTTGGTTTGAATACTCTACCCTTGAAAACTGTTGCGATCCCCCATACTTGTGGGTTATCAAGACCATTTTCTGGCGCCGTTGCCGGGGAGCATAGCTCTATTCTTTGAGTCACTTGGGATTTATATCTACTTATCATTATGAAGAACTTGAGAGATCCAAAAACCAAGATTTATCCCTCAACTACGAGGGGAGGTAAGGAACTGCCATCTAGCTCTGCACTTGATTCACCTTCTGTTTTGAGTAAGCTTGCGACACCTAAACCTGCTTCTGCTATTCATTCTGATATGTCGCATGTTATTGGTGATGCCACTTCTGCTATGCAGGATACTTATGATGAAACTACTTCTATGCTTGATACTACTGTGCCACTTGGTGAATTTCTTGATGAACAACTTGCTAGGGTTAGAGAGAATGAAATTATTGAAACTGGTAATATTGACGAAAGTGATGATGAAGACTCTCCCCCTAATAAATATAAATCACCTGTTATTCCTGAGGGTTATGTTTTGGAAAAAGAAGCTGCTCTAGCTATTTTAGCTTGCAATGATAGATACGATCTAAAGAGGTTATTAGCTAAATGGAAGCAGCAATCTCTTAATGCTAGAATGAAACCCGACCCTGCTTTTGCTACTTCACCTATCTATGTTACTGATAAGGATTATGAATTCTCTATTGATCCTGATATAATTACTTTGGTTGAATCTAATCCTTTTCATGGCTATGAATCTGAAACTGTTGTGGCACATCTTACTAAATTAAATGATATAGCCACCCTGTTCACTAATGATGAGAAATCTCGTTACTTTTATATCCTTAAAATATTTCCGTTCACATTAAAGGGTGATGCTAAGATATGGTTTAATTCTCTTGATACTGGTTGTGTGCGTAGTCCCCAGGATATGGTTTATTACTTCTCTGCTAAATATTTCCCTGCTCATAAGAAACAAGCTGCTTTGAGGGATATATATAATTTTGTGCAAATTGAAGAAGAGAGTCTCCCACAAGCTTGGGGGAGGCTTCTCCAATTACTTAATGCTTTGCCTGATCATCCTCTTAAGAAAAATGAAATACTTGATATCTTTTATAATGGACTAACCGATGCTTCCAGAGATTACCTGGATAGTTGTGATGGTTCTGTTTTCAGGGAAAGAACACCGGATGAAGCTAAAATTCTATTGAATAATATGTTGAAAAATGAAAATAATTGGACACTTCCTGAGCCAGCTCCTGAGCCTATTCCTAAACCAACTCCGAAGAAGAGAGGTGTTCTACTTCTCAGCCCTGAGGATATGCAAGAGGCAAAGAAATCCATAAAAGAAAAGGGTATTAAAGCTGAAGATGTTAAGAATTTACCTCCTATTGAAGAAATGCACGGTCTTAATTTACCGCCTGTCAAAGAAATGCATAATTTTAATCCATCTCATATTGAAGAAATACATGGTCTTGATAACCCGACACAGGTAGTAAAGGTAAATTCTCTCTATAGATATGATAAAGCTGAAATCCCATTTACTAAGTTTGCTAGCCCATTCTTAGATGAGTTTGATAAATTTATGGTTAAGCAAGAAGACTTCAATGCTTATTTTGGTAGAGAATTAAAACGCAGTGCTGATATGCTTGAACACTTGGGTGATTATATGGCTAATGTCAAAGGTGAACTTAAACTTATTAGTACACATGCTTCTATGGTTACCACTCAAGTAGAACAAGTACTTAAAGCTCAAAATGATTTGCTCAATGAATTGAATAGTAAGAATAATGATTTTCTTGTTAGAGTGGCTACTAGAACTGGTAGAATGACTCAGGAACCTTTGTATCCTGAAGGCCACCCTAAGAGAATTGAGCAAGATTCTCAGAGAAATAATATAGATGCACCTAGTCCTTCTAAAAGGAAGAAAAAAAATGATAGGACTTTGCATGCTTCTAGTGAACCTATTGCTGAAACACCTAAGAATCCAAATGATATTTCTATTTCTGATGCTGAAATACAATCTGGTAATGAACCTGAAACTAGTGATAATGTTAATGATAATGTTCATGATGATGCTCAACCTAGTAATGATAATGATATAGAAATTGAACCTGTTGTTGATCTTGATAACCCACAATCGAAGAATCAACGTTATGATAAGAAAGACTTTGTTGCTAAGAAACATGGAAAGGAAAGAGAGCCTTGGGTTCAGAAACCCATGCCTTTTCCTCCCAAACCATCCAAGAAAAGGGACGATGAGCATTTTGAGCGCTTTGCTGAAATGATTAGACCTATCTTTTTGCATATGCGATTAACTGATATGCTTAAAATGAATCCTTATGCTAAGTACATGAAAGATATTGTTACAAATAAAAGAAAGATACCGGAAGCTAAAATTTCCACCATGCTTGCTAATTATACTTTTAAAGGTGGAATACCAAAGAAACTTGGAGATCCAGGAGTACCCACTATACCATGCTCCATCAAAAGGAACTATGTTAAAACTCCTTTATGTGATCTTGGAGCCGGTGTTAGTGTTATGCCTCTCTCTTTATATCGTAGACTTGATTTGAATAAGTTGACACCTACTGAAATATCTTTGCAAATGGCTGATAAATCAACTTCTATACTTGTCAATATTTGTGAGGATGTGCCTGTTCTGGTTGCAAATGTTACTATTTTAACGGACTTTGATATTCTTGATATTACCGAGGACGATAGTATGTCTATTATTCTTGGAAGACCCTTTTTGAATATTGCAGGGGCTGTTATTGATTGCAACAAAGGCAATGTCACTTTTCATGTTAATTGTAATGAGCATACGGTACACTTTTCGAGGAAACAACCTCAAGTTCATAGTATCAACTCTATTGGAAAATCCCATCGATTATTATTGGAGGTTTTGAATTTCCTCTACCTACTGTCAAAAATAAATATGATATTCTTATTATTGGGGATGTGCATATCCCCGTTGAGGTAACATAGTGTTATTCGAAATTTCTCCAGTTCCATGTTATTCGGAATGAGTTCGTTAACAAGACTTGATCAACCTTGTTAGTGGATTCCTTTTGATGAGCGTGAGATGGATGAAACAAGAAGGCACAACTCTCTGTACCCTCCTTTTACTTTCTGTTTTTTATATTCAATAAAATAAAAATAAGTATTTTCCATCTGTTATCTGATTTATCCGTGCAATATAAAAATACCCCAAAAATAAAAGTTCTCCAAATGCCCTGAAATTTAAAAAGGATTTTTCTGGAATATTTGAGAATATCTGGCACTGAGAACACAGGAGGAGGAGCAAGCACCTGGCCACGAGGGTGGAGGGTGCGCCCTACCCCCTGGGCGGCGCCCCTTGCTACCTCTTGAGCACTGCGTTGGTTTTCCTTGAAGAGGACAGGGTGATGCAGCAAAGTAGCGTAAGTATTTCCCTCAGTTTTTGAGAACCAAGGTATCAATCCAGTAGGAGGCTACGCGCGAGTCCCTCGTACCTGCACAAAGCAAATAACTCCTTGCAACCAACGCGATAAGGGGTTGTCAATTCCTTCACGGTCACTTACGAGAGTGAGATCTGATAGATATGATAAGATAATATTTTTGGTATTTTTGTGATAAAGATGCAAAGTAAAATAAAAGCAAAGGAAAAGGCAAAGGAAATAACTAAGTATTGGAAGATTAATATGATGAAGATAGACCCGTGGGCCATAGGTTTCACTAGTGGCTTCTCTCAAGAGCATAAGTATTTTATGGTGGGTGAACGAATTACTGTTGAGCAATTGACAGAATTGAGCATAGTTATGAGAGTATCTAGGTATGATCATGTATATAGGCATCACGTCCGAGATAAGTAGACCGACTCCTGCCTACATCTACTACTATTACTCCACTCATCGACCGCTATCCAGCATGCATCTAGAGTATTAAGTTCATGAAAACAGAGTAACGCCTTAAGCAAGATGACATGATGTAGAGGGATAAATTCATGCAATATGATAAAAACTCCATCTTGTTATCCTCGATGGCAACAATACAATACGTGCCTTGCTGCCCCTACTGTCACTGGGAAAGGACACCGCAAGATTGAACCCAAAGCTAAGCACTTCCCCCGTTGCAAGAAAGATCAATCTAGTAGGCCAAACCAAATTGATAATTCGAAGAGACTTGCAAAGATAACCAATCATACATAAAAGAATTCAGAGAAGATTCAAATATTGTTCATAGATAATCTTGATCATAAACCCACAATTCATCGGTCTCAACAAACACACCGCAAAAAGAAGATTACATCGAATAGATCTCCACAAGAGAGGGGGAGAACATTGTATTGTGATCCAAAAAGAGAGAAGAAGCCATCTAGCTAATAACTATGGACCCGAAGGTCTGAGGTAAACTACTCACACTTCATCGGAGGGGCTATGGTGTTGATGTAGAAGCCCTCCGTGATGGATGCCCCTCCGGCGGAGCTCCGGAATAGGCCCCAAGATGGGATCTCGTGGATACAGAAAGTTACGGCGGTGAAATTAGGGTTTAGGCTCCGTATCTGATCATTTGGGGGTACGTAGGTATATATAGGAGGAAGGAGTACGTCGGTGGAGCAACGGGGGGCCCACGAGGGTGGAGGGCGCGCCTGGGGGTAGGCGCGGCCCCCTACCTCGTGGCCTCCTCCTTTGTTTCTTGATGTAGGGTCCAAGTCTCCTGGATCATGTTCGGTGAGAAAATCACGTTCCCGAAGGTTTCATTCCGTTTGGACTCCTTTTGATATTCCTTTTCTTTGTAACCCTAAAATAGGCAAAAAAAAACAGCAATTCTGGGCCGGGGCTCCGGTTAATAGGTTAGTCCCAAAAATAATATAAAAGTGGATAATAAAGCCCCATAATGTCCAAAATAGTAGATAATATAGCATGGAGCAATCAAAAATTATAGATACATTGGAGACGTATCAAGCATCCCCAAGCTTAATTCCTGCTCGTCCTCGAGTAGGTAAATGATAAAAACAGAATTTTTGATGCGGAGTGCTACTTGGCATAATTTTAATGTAATTCTTCTTAATTGTGGTATGAATATTCAGATCCGAAAGATTCAAGATAAAAGTTCATATTGACATAAAAATAATAATATTTCAAGCATACTAACTAAGCAATTATGTCTTCTCAAAATAACATGGCCAAAGAAAGTTCATCCCTACAAAATCATATAGTTTAGTCATGCTCCATTTTCGTCACACAAGAATGCTCTCATCATGCACAACCCTGATGACAAGCCAAGCAATTGTTTCATAATTTAGTAATCTCAAACCTATAAACTTTCACGCAATATATGAGCGCGAGCCATGGATATAGCACTATGGGTGGAATAGAATATGATGGGGGTTATGTGGAGAAGACAAAAAGGAGAAAGTCTCATGTCAACGAGGCTAATCAATGGGCTATGGAGATGCCCATCGATTGATGTTAATGCAAGGAGTAGGGATTTCCATGCAACGGATGCACTAGAGCTATAAATGTATGAAAGCTCAACAAAAGAAACTAAGTGGGTGTGCATCCAACTTGCTTGCTCACGAAGACCTAGGGCACTTGAGGAGGCCCATTGTTGGAATACACAAGCCAAGTTCTATAATGAAAAATTCTCACTAGTATATGGAAGTGACAAAACAAAAGACTCTCTATCATGAAGATTATGGTGCTACTTTGAAGCACAAGTGTGGCAAAGGATAGTAGCATTGTCCCTTTTATTTTTTTTATTTGGACTTTTTTTGGCCTTCCTTTTTTTGGAACAATGCTCTATGAATGATGGTCATCACACTTATGTTTACTTACAACTCAAGAATTACAACTCGATACTTAGAACAAGATATGACTCTATATGAATGCCTCCGGCGGTGTACCGGGATATGCAATGAACCAAGAGTGACATGTATGAAAGAATTATGAACGGTGGCTTTGCCACAAATACTATGTCAACTACATGATCATGCTAAGAAATATGACAATGATGAATGGGTCATGATAAACGGAATGGTAGAAAGTTGCATGGCAATATATCTCGGAATGGCTATGGAAATGCCATAATAGGTAGGTATGGTGGCTGTTTTGAGGAAGATATAAGGAGGTTTATGTGTGAAAGAGCGTATCATATCACGGGGTTTGGATGCACCGGCGAAGTTTGCGCCAACTCTCAATGTGAGAAAGGGCAATGCAGGGTACCGAAGAGGCTAGCAATGATGGAAGGGTGAGAGTGTGTATAATCCATGGACTAAACATTAGTCATAAAGAACTCACATACTTATTTCAAAAATCTACAAGTCATCAAAAAACAAGCACTACGCGCATGCTCCTAGGGGGATAGATTGGTAGGAAAAGACCATCACTCGTCCCCGACCGCCACTCATAAGGAGGACAATCAAATAACACCTCATGTTTCAAATTTGTTACATAACGTTTACCATACGTGCATGCTGCGGGACTTGCAAACTTCAACACAAGCATTTCTCAAATTCACAACTACTCAACTAGCACGACTTTGATATTATTACCTCCATATCTCAAAACAATCATCAAGCATCAAACTTATCTTAGTATTCAAAACACTCATAAGAAAAAAAAATACTAATCTTGAATACCTAGCATATTAGGATTATTTAAGCAAATTACCATGCTATTTAAGACTCTCAAAATAATCTAAGTGAAGCATGAGAGATCAATAGTTTCTATAAAACAAATCCACCACCGTGCTCTAAAAGATATAAGTGAAGTACTATAGCAAAACTATATAACTCAAAAAGATATAAGTGAAGCACGTAGAGTATTCTAACAAATTCCAAATCATGTATGGATCTCTCAAAAGGTGTGTACAGAAAGGATGATTGTGGTAAACTAAAAAGCAAAGACTTAAATCATACAAGACGCTCCAAGCAAAACACATATCATGTGGTGAATAAAAATATAGCTCCAAGTAAAGTTACCGATAGAAGTAGACGAAAGAGGGGATGCCTTCCGGGGTATCCCCAAGCTTTGGCTTTTAGGTGTCCTTAGATTATCTTGGGGGTTCCATGTGCATCCCCAAGCTTAGGCTCTTGCCACTCCTTGTTCCATAATCCATCAAATCTTTACCCAAAACTTGAAAACTTCACAACACAAAACTTAAAGTAGAAAATCTCATGAGCTCCGTTAGCGAAAGAAAACAAAAGACCACTTTAAGGTACTTTAATGAACTCATTATTTATTTATATTGGTGTTAAACCTACAGTATTCAAACTTCTCTATTGTTTATAAACTATTTTACTAGCCATAGATTCACCAAAATAAGCAAACAACACAAGAAAAACAGAATCTATCAAAAACAGAACAGTCTGTAGTAATCTGTAGCTAGAGCAAGATATGGAACCCCAAAAATTCTAAAATAAATTGGTGGACGTGAGGAATTTATCTATTAATAATCTGAAAAAAGAATTAACTAAATATCACTTTCAAAATAAAAATGGCAGCAATTCTCGCGAGCACTAAAGTTTCTGTTTTTTACAGCAAGATATCAAGACTTTCCCCAAGTCTTCCCAACGGTTCTACTTGGCACAAACACTAATTAAACACAAAAACACAACCTAAATAGAGGCTAGATAAATTATTTATTACTAAACAGGAGCAAAAATTAAGGAATAAAAACAAAATTGGGTTGCCTCCCAACAAGCGCTATCGTTTAACGCCCCTAGCTAGGCATAAAAAGCAAGGATAAATCTAGGTATTGCCATCTTTGGTAGGCAATCCATAAGTGGCTCTCATAATAGATTCATAAGGTAATTTAATTTTCTTTCTAGGAAAGTGTTCCATGCCTTTCCTTAAAGGAAATTGGAATCTAATATTTCCTTCCTTCATATCAATAATTGCACCAATCGTTCTAAGGAAAGGTCTACCAAGAATAATAGGACATGAAGTATTGAAATCTATGTCAAGAACAATAAAATCTACAGGCACATAATTCCTATTTGCGACAATAAGAACATCATTAATTATTCCCATAGGTTTCTTAATAGTGGAATCCACAGGGTGCAAGTTTAAAGAGCAATCATCAAAATCACGGAAACCTAAAAAATCACACAAAGTCTTTGGAACCGTGGAAACACTAGCACCCAAATCACATAAAGCATAGAACTCATGATCTTTAATCTTAATTTTAATAGTTGGTTCCCACTCATCATAAAGTTTTCTAGGGATAGAAACTTCCAATTCAAGTTTTTCTTCATAAGATTGCATCAAGGCATCAACGATATGTTTAGTAAACGCTTTATTTTGACTATAAGCATGAGGAGCATTTAGCACGGATTGCAACAAGGAAATACAATCAATCAAAGAGCAATTTTCATAATTAAATTCCTTGAAATCCAAAATAGTGGGTTTAGCAACATCTAGGGTTTTAATATCTTCGATCCCACTTTCATCAAATTTAGCATCAAGATCTAAAAACTCTGAATTTTTGGAATGCCTTCTAGGTAAAGGTGGATCATGTTCAGTCCCATCATTATTAAGATTCATATTGCAAAACAAAGATTTAATAGGGGACACATCAATAACTTTTAGTTCTTCATCTTTATTTTCATAAAAATCCGGTTTAGCGGCCATCCTATTAACTAAGGTAGCTTGCTTATCCCAAATTTCAGTAGTCAATTTCTCAAGACGAGCAATTTGGGATCTTAAACCATCAAATTCTTTAGACATATCATCGAGCTCTTTATTTATAAAACTCATAAAACTTTTCTTTTCATTAACCTCGTTTCTGAAGAAATTATTATGCTCAAATTACAAAACCATAAAACTCCTGACATTGCTTTCGATCTCTTCTAACCTTTTAAGGTGAAGATCACCAAATCTAGGTAGAGCCATCCTGACAAGCAATAAATCCAACACACAAACAAACAAAAATCAAGCGGGCAAAAGGAGGCAAATAGAGAAAGAGAGGGAGGATAGAGAGAGAGGGCAAATAAAAACGGCAAGGGTGAAGTGGGGGAGAGGAAAACGAGAGGCAAATGGAAAATAATGTAATGCGGGAGATCAGGATTGTCATGGGTACTTGGTATATTGACTTTTGCATAGACAACCCGGCAGCGGCGCCAGAAATCCTTCTTGCTACCTCTTGAGCACTGCGTTGGTTTTCCCTTGAACAGGAAAGGGTGATGCAGCAAAGTAGCGTAAGTATTTCCCTCAGTTTTTGAGAACCAAGGTATCAATCCAGTAGGAGGCTACGCGCGATTCCGTCGTACATGCACAAAGCAAATAACTCCTTGCAACCAACGCAATAAGGGGTTGTCAATTCCTTCACGGTCACTTACGAGAGTGAGATCTGATAGATATGATAAGATAATATTTTTGGTATTTTTGTGATAAAGATGCAAAGTAAAATAAAAGCAAAGGAAAAAAGCAAAGGAAATAACTAAGTATTGGAAGATTAATATGATGAAGATAGACCCGGGGGCCATAGGTTTCACTAGTGGCTTCTCTCAAGAGCATAAGTATTTTACGGTGGGTGAACGAATTACTGTTGAGCAATTGACAGAATTAAGCATAATTATGAGAATATCTAGGTATGATCATGTATATAGGCATCACGTCTGAGACAAGTAGACCGACTCCTGCCTGCGTCTACTACTATTACTCCACTCATCGACCGCTATCCAGCATGCATCTAGAGTATTAAGTTCATGAAAACAGAGTAACGCCTTAAGCAAGATGACATGATGTAGAGGGATAAATTCATGCAATATGATAAAAAACACATCTTGTTATCCTCGATGGCAACAATACAATATGTGCCTTGCTGCCCCTACTGTCACTGGGAAAGGACACCGCAAGATTGAACCCAAAGCTAAGCACTTCTCCCGTTGCAAGAAAGATCAATCTAGTAGGCCAAACCAAACTGATAATTCGAAGAGACTTGCAAAGATAACCAATCATACATAAAAGAATTCAGAGAAGATTCAAATATTGTTCATAGATAATCTTGATCATAAACCCACAATTCATCGGTCTCAACAAACACACTGCAAAAAGAAGATTACATCGAATAGATCTCCACAAGAGAGGGGGAGAACATTGTATTGAGATCCAAAAAGAGAGAAGAAGCCATCTAGCTAATAACTATGGACCCGAAGGTCTGAGGTAAACTACTCACACTTCATCGGAGGGGCTATGGCGTTGATGTAGAAGCCCTCCGTGATGGATGCCCCCTCCGGCGGAGCTCCAGAACAGGACCCAATATGGGATCTCATGGATACAGAAAGTTACGGCGGTGGAATTAGGGTTTTGGCTCCGTATCTGATCGTTTGGGGGTACGTAGGTATATATAGGAGGAAGGAGTACGTCGGTGGAGCAACAGGGGGCCCATGAGGGTGGAGGGCGCGCCTGGGGGGTAGGCGCGCCCCCTACCTCGTGGCCTCCTCCTTTCTTTCTAGACGTAGGGTCCAAGTCTCCTGGATCATGTTCGGTGAGAAAATCACGTTCCCGAATGTTTCATTCCGTTTGGACTCCGTTTGATATTCCTTTTCTTCGAAACCCTAAAATAGGCAAAAAACAGCAATTCTGGGATGGGCCTCCGGTTAATAGGTTAGTCCCAAAAATAATATAAAAGTGGATAATAAAGCCCAATAATGTCCAAAATAGTAGATAATATAGCATGGAGCAATAAAAAATTATAGATATGTTGGAGACGTATCACCCCTGCCTCGTGGGCCCATGGTGGCTCCCCTCCACTTGTTCCTACACCCACACACTTCTTCTTCCTCTCACAAACACCAATATCCAGCTCAAGCACGAGTTCTAGCTCATTTTGCTGCGATTTTTGATCTCCTTGCTCAAAGCACCTCTCAGAAAACTGCTTGGGGAGATTGTTCCTTGGTATGTGACTCCTCCATTGGTCCAATTAGTTTTTGTTCTAGTGCTCTATTCATTGCAATTTTTTGCTGCTTAGGTGACCCTGTTCTTGATCTTGCATGTCAAATTTATATGGTCAAAAGTAGTTTTGATGCATGATATAGGCTCTAGGCACTTGTAGGAGTAGTTGCTATCAATATTATTAAGCTTGGTTCACTTTTGTTTGAAGTTACTAAAAATTTTAGAAATTTTTCAGAGGAAGAAATATGCTTAGGAAAATGTACCAAGGTGGTTCTTCAAGGAAGCAAGGACCCAGGCTTGCAATGCGGGATGCTGACGATGAGCCACCAAGGGACGCTCCAGTGCGGCCCTGTGAATGGCCTTCAGAAAAATTTATGGATCGAGCGGGAATCAAGGAATAATTTAACGCATATTTGCGTAACGCTGATCTTGTGAGCTTCGAGGCAGGAAAATGCCGCTAGTACCACTATCTCACTAGTTCCTTTGTGAGGAGGTTTGAATTTTCATCTTCACGTAATTCTCCAACTGTCCTGTTTGATCTTTATGAAAAATCTTATACTATGGACTTAGAGGATTTTACCGCTGCTTGCAAACTTCCACAATGGGGTAGTGCTAGTGAACCCCGTAAATCTGAATTTAGAAATTTTCTTGCTAGTATAACTATGGGGGAATCTAGAGATATAGCAGAAGCTACCATAGGGAGCATTCATTTTCCTGCTATACATTATTTTGCTCTCTTCATAGGTAGGTGCATAAATGGTAAAGATGAAGCATGTCATATGTGTGTCCCTGACCTCAGTATTCTTAGGAGTGTTGTGTTAGGAGACAAATCTTATAATTTGGGAGCCATTGTTGCACGTAGGTTGCATCATAATAGATTTAATGGAGATTTATTTGGAGGAATTTATGCAACCCGCTTAGCTGATTTTCTTGGTGTAACCATACGTAATGATGATATTGAATTGCCTCCTGCTTACCTAGACTTTAATGCTATGGTTCACCACCAGTTTGTCGAGAGGAATGAATCACCTCTCCAGTATCGCTTAATCTTTGACAGATGTCGTGCTGTCCATATTACTCTCCTTTCTCCCGCCTTCTTTGATTATCAGGCAAAAGGAAGACATTTTATTACCAGAGAGGAGGCAGATGAGTACGAGAGGAGGGCGGAGGCAGCTCGCCGCCACGCTGCAGCTCAGGAGGCAATAGCCGCTGCATCGCAGTACGACCCCAACTATTATTATGCATATCCGCTAGTCCAGCCATGGCCATAGACCAACTTAGGCCAAAAGCCTAAGCTTGGGGGAGTACGTATTTCCCACCGACATTACATTCATGTTCACACACTCATTGCTAGATGTCGGTGCTCATACTTTTTCATTGTATCATTCATGCTAGTTTATTTTCCTTTTTATGCTTTCTTCTTGTGTGTCTAATAAGCCTTAAGAAAAACCAAAAAATTTAGTTGTAGCTTTTAGCTACTTTTAATTTCCATGCTTGTAGTAGTAATTAAAAAGAAAACCCAAAAAGATTGCATGTTCTTCTTTTGCTTGTTGGGAGCTTTCCCGTGTAAATAGTTTTATTTCTTTTCTTTTCTTTGGGGGTCGATAGGAGAAGACCATGATTAAATTGTTGAAGTGGCTCTTATATGCATTATTGTTGATCTGACAAAAGAGCCCATATTGCCTTGTCTTCTCCTATTTATTGAATGCTTGCAGATTCCAGCTTAGTCCAATGCACGCGCACTATTATTATTATCCACGTCGTTCGATCGTGCAAGTGAAAGGCAATTATGATGATATATGATGGACTGACTGAGATGAGAAAAGCTAGTATGAACTCGACCTCTCTTGTTTTTGTAAATATGATTAGTTCATCGTTCCTGATTCAGCCTATCATGAATAAACATGTTTGCAATCACAACTAGAGATCATAGTTTCTTGTGTCATGCTTAATTAGCTAGGAGCTTATAATGGTTTACCTTGCGTGCCAACATGCTATTAAAATGGTTGTGATGTGGTATGATAGGGTGGTATCCTATTTTGAACGATTCGAGTGGCTTGACTTGGCACATGTTCACGCATGTAGTTGAAACAAAATCAACATAGCCTCTATGATATTTATGTTCATGGTGCATTATATCCTACTCATGCTTGCATTCGGTGTTGATTAATTTTAATGCATGTTCATGACTGTTTTTGCTCTCTAGCTGGTCGCTTCCCAGTCTTTTGCTAGCCTTCACCTGTACTAAGCGGGAATACTGCGTGTGCATCCAATCCCATAAACCCCAAAGTTGTTCCATATGAGTCCACCATACCTACCTATATATGGTATCTACCTGCCGTTCCAAGTAAATTTGTATGTGCCAAACTCTAAACCTTCAAATAAATATCCTGTTTTGTATGCTCGAATAGCTCATGTATCAACTAGGGCTGTCCGTATCTTCCATGTTAGGCGGGTTATTCTCAAGAGGAGTGGACTCCGCTCCTCACTCATGAGAAAATGGCTGGTCACCGGGATGCCCAGTCCCATGCTTTATGCAAACTAAATCAAAATAATTGCAAAAAAACTCCCCCTGGGACTTTTGTTAGTTGGAGGCACTCGTTGTTTTGAGCAAGCCATGGATTGATGCTTGTTGGTGGAGGGGGAGTATAAACTTTACCATTCTATTTGGGAACCGCCTATAATGTGTGTAGCATGGAAGATATCGCCATCTCTTTGTTGTTATGTTGACAATGAAAGTATACCGCTCAAAATATTATTCATCTCTAAACCGAGCTCTGGCACCTCTACAAATCCCTGCTTCCCTCTGCGAAGGGCCTATCTATTTACTTTTATGTTGAGTCATCATCCTCTTATTAAAAAGCACCATTTGGAGAGCACCGCTGTCATTTGCATTCATTACTGTTAGTTTACATTGAGTATGACTTGACTGGATCTCTTTTACCATGAATTACAATGTCTAGTCAGTCCTTGATCTTTAAAGGTGCTTTGCATTTATGTTTTGCGGTCTCAGAAAGGGCTAGTGAGATACCATCTTGTTATATCATATTATGATTGTTTTGAGAAAGTGTTGTCATCCGAGATTTATTATTATTGCTCGCTAGTTGATTACGCCATTGATATGAGTAAACATGAGACCTATGCATTATTGTGAATATGGTTAGTTCATAATCTTTGCTGAAAACTTGAATGCTGGCTTTACATATTTACAACAACAAGAGCAAATAGAGTTTGTAAAAGTTTTTCTTTATCACTTTCAGTTTGTCAACTGAATTGCTTGAGGACAAGCAAAGGTTTAAGCTTGAGGGAGTTGATACGTCTTCGTCGTATCTACTTTTCCAAACACTTTTGCCCTTGTTTTGGACTCTAACTTGCATGATTTGAATGGAACTAACCCGGACTGGCGCTGTTTTCAGCAGAATTACCATGGTGTTATTTATGTGTAGAAATAAAAGTTCTCAGAATGACCTGAAACTTCACGGAACGTCTTTTTGGAAATAATAAAAAATCCTTGCAAAAGATGAAGACCAGGGGGGCCACACCCTAGCCACGAGGGTGGGGGGGCGCCCCCTACCTCGTGGGCCCCCTGGAGCTCCTCCGACCTCAACTCCAACTCTATATATTTGCTTTCGGGGAAAAAATCAGAGAGAAGGATTCATCACGTTTTATGATACGGAGCCGCCGCCAAGCCCTAAAACCCCTCGGGATGGCTGATCTGGAGTCCGTTCGGGGCTCCGGAGAGGGGAATCCGTCGCCATCGTCCTCATCAACCTTACTCCATCACCAATTTTATGATGCTCACCACCGTGCGTGAGTAATTCCATCGTAGGCTTGCTGGACGGTGATGGGTTGGATGAGATTTATCATGTAATTGAGTTAGTTTTGTTAGGGTTTGATCCCTAGTATCCACTATGTTCTGAGATTGATGTTGCTATGACTTTGCTATGCTTAATGCTTGTCACTAGGGCCCGAGTGCCATGATTTCAGATCTGAACCTATTATGTTTTCATCAATATATGAGAGTTCTTGATCCTATCTTGCAAATCTATAGTCACCTACTATGTGTTATGATCCGGCACCCCCGAAGTGACAATAATCGGGACCACTCCCGGTGATGACCGTAGTTTGAGGAGTTCATGTATTCACTATGTGTTAATGCTTTGGTCTGGTACTCTATTAAAAGGAGGCCTTAATATCCCTTAGTTTCCATTAGGACCCCGCTGCCACAGGAGGGTAGGACAAAAGATGTCATGCAAGTTCTTTTCCATAAGCACGTATGACTATATTCGGAATACATGCCTACATTACATTGATGAATTGGAGATAGTTCTGTCTCACCCCAGGTTATGACTGTTACATGATGAACCACATCCGGCATAATTCTCTATCACTGATCCATTGCCTATGAGCTTTCCATATATTGTTCTTCGCTTATTTACTTTTCCGTTGCTATTGTTACAATCACTACAAAACACCAAAAATATTAGTTTTGCTATCGTTACCTTTTTCTACCGTTACCACTACTATCATATTACTTTGCTACTAAACACTTTGCTGCAGATATTAAGTTTCCAGGTGTGGTTGAATTGACAACTCAGCTGCTAATACTTGAGAATATTCTTTGGCTCCCCTTGTGTCGAATCAATAAATTTGGGTTGAATACTCTACCCTCAAAAACTGTTGCGATCCCCTATACCTGTGGGTTATCAGTATGTGGTTTGATGTAACGCTCGGGTAATCAAGCTATAGTAATTCCACGCTAATGGTGCCACGTCACCATGGTTACTATTGCTAATCTACCGTTAGTCTGAAACCGAGTCAAAACTGAGTCAAATTCAAACTCAAATTAAGGTCAACAATAAAAGTTTTCAAAAATTAAAACAAAAATGTTCGGGGTGTGCAAATAAATGCCAGGGGATTTATGGTGTAGTAAACACAATTTTACAAAATACCTAAATGCCCTAAACTAAATAAAACAGAAAAGGAAAAGAAATAAAAGAAAAGGAAATACAAAAGAGGAAAAAGCCCCCCCCCACTGGGCCTTTTGGCCCAGCTGGCCATCCACGCGGGCCCCCAGCCGCCCGAATGGGCCAGCCCACCCCGCGCCCCCACTCCCTTATCCACTCCCTTCCCCAAACCCTAACCCACCCAATCGCCCCACTCCCCCCCCACGACGCCACCTCTCCCCTCCTGATCCAGATTGGATCGGGATCGATCCCCACCGCTGCACGTGCGACACCGCCCCGCCTCTGACGCCGCTGGGCCTCGCGACCACCTCGCCGGATCGCTCCGCCTCGACCACGCCCCTCCCCCACCGGACTGCTTCCACGTCGACGACGTCCCCGGCTTCCTCCCCGAGCATCGCTGCCACGATCCCTACGCCCAAAGTGAGCCATGCAGCCACGCTCGTCTCCGCCGCCCCCCTACTACACTGTTGTTGCCGTGCGACCTCGCCGACGCCGTGGACGCTGGCGTCGCCCCGCCTCTGCTCTGCCATGCCGCTTCGCCAGCGCCCGCACGCGCTCCCGCCCGCGCCGTGGCAAGCCCCCCCTGCTCCGTCTCACTGGACGCAACGCCCACGCGTCGCTCGTCGTGACCCCGCCAGCGCTCAGTTCGTCCTGGCCGCTCCCGGCCACAACCCGTGCGTGCCCGCTTACGTGAGGCCGGGCCGTCGCCGCGCCTGCGCAGACCTCCCGCGTCGCTCGCCCCGCCGTCCGCCAGAGTCCTCGCCTCTGCCCGCGACCGCACGCGCCGCCCCACCCCTAGCCTCACCGTCGAGCGCCTACCCCTGGTACAACCACCTCCAGCCGCGCGCCACTGCGCCCGCTCCGCGCAGCCGGTCTGCGGCCACCCCTCCACCGCCTCCCCTGGCCCTGGCCGCCGGCGTGCGCCGTGTGCGTGCCCAGCGCCCCTCGGGCATGCGCCCATTCGGGCCATGCCCATTAGCCACGCGCCCAGCGCCCATTAGGCTAGATGGGCCACTGCCATTCAGGCCCCATGCCCCCAGAACGAAAATGATAATTAAAAAATAAATAATAAAATTAATTAATTAAGTAATTAACTTAATTAATCCTATTTAGTTAGCTAATTAACTTAATTAACCTATGTTAGTTAACCTAATAACCTAATTAGTCCTTTTAATCTGTTAGGTTAGTAAAACAGTATATGACAAGGGGGCCCCACCCCCTGTTGACCAGTCAAAGTTTGACTGGTCAACTGGGACCCCTTGGACCCACATGTCAGCCCCTCTGGTACACTTATGTGTACCCAGAGCTGGGTGCACCTAGCAATTCACATTATTTCAAACTAAATTAAATTTAGAAAATGAATAAAACTTTGAAAATTAATATAAAATAATCCGTAGCTCGGATGGAAAAACTTTGTACATCAAAGTTGCTCAGAACAATGAGACGAATCCGGATACGCAGCCCGTTCGTCCGCCACGCATCCCTAGCATAGCAAACTCGCAACTTTCCCCCTCCGGTTCGTCTGTCCGAAAACGCGAAACACCGGGGATACTTTCCCGGATGTTTTCCCCCTTCGCCGGTATCACCTCATACCGCGTTAGGGCACCCCTAGCACCGATACTTGTCATGTCATGCATCGCTATGCATCTGTTTGCTTAAATATTTATTGTTTCTTCCCCCTCTTCTCTCGCTAGACACCGAGACCGACGCCGCTGCTACCCAGTACGACTAAGGTGTTGACGACCCCTCTCTCTTGCCAGAGCAACCAGGCAAGCCCCCCCCCCCTTGATCACTAGATATCGCCTACTCTCCTCTATACTGCTTGCATTAGAGTAGTGTAGCCTGTTACTGCTTTCCGTTAATCCTATTCTGATGCATAGCCTGTCATTGTTGCTACAACTGTTGATGCCTTACCTGCAATCCTAAATGCTTAGTATAGGGTGCTAGTTTATCATCAGTGGCCCTACATTCTTGTCCGTCTTCCATGCTATACTATCGGGCCATGATCACTTGGGAGGTGATCACGGGTATATGCTCTATACTTTATACATGATACCTGTGATGACTAAAAGACGGGTCGGCTCATAGGAGTACCCGCGAGTGGATCTTTGTGGCGGAGCGACAGGGCAGGTTGAGACCACCTAGGAGAGAGGTGGGCCTGGCCCTGGTCGGCGTTCGCGGTTATTTCAAGATAACATGTTTAACGAGATCTTGGTATTTGATCTGAGTCTGGCCACTGGCCTATACGCACTAACCATCTACGTGGGGACAGTTATGGGCACTCGACGTCGTGGTATCAGCCGAAGCCTTCGTGACGTCAGCGACTGAGCGGCGCGCGCCGGATTGGAGTGGAACGCCTGCTAGGCTAGGTCTGCTTCCGGCCGCGTTCGCAACATGCAGGTGTGCAATGGGCGATGGGCCCAGACCCCTGCGCCATAGGATTTAGACCGGTGTGCTGACCTCTCTGTTGTGCCTAGGTAGGGCTGCGACGTGTTGATCTTCCGAGGCCGGGCATGACCCAGAAAAGTGTGTCCGGCCAAATGGGATCGAGCGTGTTGGCTTATGTGGTGCACCCCTGCAGGGAAGTTAATCTATTCGAATAGCCATGATCTTCGGTAGCAGGACGACTTGGAGTTGTACCTTGACCTTATGATAACTAGAACCGGATACTTAATGAAACACACCCTTCCAAGTGCCAGATACAACTGGTGATCGCTCTCTCACAGGGCGTCGAGGGGAGGATCATCAGTTAGGATTATGTTATGCGATGTTACTTGGTGAACTTACCACCTACTCTCTTCTCCTGCTGCAAGATGGAGGTTACCAGAAGCGTAGTCTTTGAAAGGACTAGCTATCCCCCTCTTTCCGGCATTCTGTAGTTCAGTCCACATATGATACCCTTATTCCATTTGATACCAATGCATACATTTGTAGTGTAGCTCCTTGCTTGCGAGTACTTTGGATGAGTACTCACGGTTGCTTTGCTCCCCCTTTTCCCCCTTTCTATGCTCGATTGCTGCGACCAGACGTTGGAGCCCAGGAGCCAGACGCCACCGTCAACGACGACTACTACTACTCGGGAGGTGCCTTCTACTACGTGCAGCCCGCTGACGACGACCAGGAGTAGTTTAGGAGGATCCCAGGCAGGAGGCCTGCGCCTCTTTCGATCTGTATCCCAGTTTGTGCTAGCCTTCTTAAGGCAGACTTGTTTAACTTATGTCTGTACTCAGATATTGTTGCTTCCGCTGACTCGTCTATGATCGAGCTCTTGTATTCGAGCCCTCGAGGCCCCTGGCTTGTAATATGATGCTTGTATGACTTATTTTATTTGTAGAGTTGTGTTGTGATATCTTCCCGTGAGTCCCTGATCTTGATCATACACGTTTGCGTGTATGATTAGTGTATGATTGAATCGGGGGCGTCACAAGTTGGTATCAGAGCCGACTGCCTGTAGGAATCCCCCTTCCACACTCCTTGGCCGAAGTTGAGTCTAGACATTACAAAAACTTTTACTAACATGGTTGTGTGCCTTACGGGCCCACGTTGCCATCTGGGTGGTATTAGTATCTTTTACTCCTCGATCCTGACTCTGGGACTCTGAACTCTCTTCTTCTCGGGTTAAACGATTTTACTAACTTTAACATTAGGATACCGTGACCACGTTCACCCCAAAGTTGGATAAGCCCTAGCAATTCTTTAGAGTAGTGTATTGAACATTATCCACACTATCAGTTGACTCCTTTGAAACATCTTTGTTTTCAGATGGAACCCACGAGACAGGTCGTGCGCCACACGACGGCCATTGGTGCCTCAGGATCACCTGCTGTGTTGGTTGAGATGATGACCTATCTGGGTTATCGCTGGCACCCTGAGTACACCGTCTATGAGGAGTACCAGGACATCAACCAGGAGCAGTACCGTGCCATCGTCCACCTCTACTCTCGGGAGTATGACTCCACTACCGTGATGCACACTGCTCATGGTGTTGGAGTGACTATCGACATGGCGGTCCACGATGCTGCTTATGCTGCTCTGACACGTCTTCGTGGAGAGTATCAGGAGTTGGACACCTCCCCCTTCAGGCACATTGCTATCGCATCTGATGTTGGTGAGGAGGGATACTACACTGCTGCCTACTCCACTGTCACCCGAGAGCCCTTCTACCATCAGAACCTGGTTCTGCATGCTGATAGGCTGGATAGAGCTAACCGAGCTCTTCGCCACCAGTTGTACACCACCCGTCAGCACCTGTATCGTGCTCTAACACTGTTGCACCCCTCTGTCTGATCTGGTGACCTGTCGCGTTCTGCGATCTACCCTGCCAGGACCCTGAGCGTCGGCTGGCCAGATGTGGGAGGCTACTCTCCCGCACTTGGTCCTCTCCTGCCACCTGCGCATCGGGTTCCACACCAGAGTATCCATGGACCCCAGGCTACTCGCGTGGAGGTCTTCCCTTCGCGTCACTACCAGCTGTCAGGCTACACCTACCTCCACAGTTCCTCCTGGGACTGATGTAGGCTTGCTTGTTAGTGTTGGATGCATTCGCCGTGAGCCTGCATGCCGCCTATGATGATCTTAGTCTGTGTACCGAACTATGTGTGCCGAACTCTATGCATGATCACTTTTGTAAGATATGCCAACTACTATGCAGTATCTATCATGTTCCTTTGATTATGCATGTTTCATCATGAATGATTTTTGCCCTTGCAAATTCTCAATGCTGAACTACCCCTGTTATGTATTAGCAGGATGGTTAGACCAGGTGGTCGTGGTCGTGGTAACCCTCCCCCACCCCCGCCTGAGTACATGGCTGGGATGATGCAACAGTTTGAGCTGAATTGCCAGTTCATGTAGAATATTATGGCTCAGTTTCCTCGCCCCAATATGAACCAGTAGCCAACCCAAGTGACTCTGCAGGATTTCATGCGCCTCAACCCAACCGTGTACCGCAGCTCAACTCAGCCTCTGGATGCTGATGACTGGCTCCGTGACATCACCTATGAGATGGAGTCTGCTGATGTAGCCCCTGTCAGCTATGTCACCTTTGCTTCCTTCTTCCTGAAAGGACCCGCTGCTCAATGGTGGGACAGCCACAGGCATACCTTGCTGGTTGGAACAATCATCACCTGGCCAGACTTCCAAGCTGCTTTTCGTGCTCGCTTCATTCCTCAGGGAGTCATGGACCGTAAGAAGCGCGAGTTACGCAACCTCACCCAAGGCAACAAAACTGTTGAAGCTTATCAGCGGGAGTTTCTTGAATTGTCCTGCTATGCTGAAGAAGACATTGCAACTGATGCACGCAGACAGGAGAAGTTCCGTGATGGCCTTCAAGCTGATATCAAACTCGCACTTCTAGTGCATGACTTTGCTGATTTCGCCACCCTGGTGAACAAGGCCATCAATGTCGAAATTGGTCTGCAGGAATACCAGAGCTCTCACAGGCGCAACCGTGACACGGGATCATCTTCGGGCCCGTCGTAAGATATGGGTTCCCAACAGCATGTACCAGCCAACTGCACCTGCCCCAAGGCAGTCCTATGCTGCACCTCATCTGCCTACTCCTCCAACTAGGCAGCCAAGGCTTCCAGCTCCACCACCCCAAGCTCCTATTCCCACTCCTAATAATGGTTTGTGCTTCAGGTGTGGTCAACCAGGGCACCATGCTAGGGAATGCAACCAGAACCAAAATCAACTGGCCCTCCCAGCAACTGGCCGTGGAAGCAACCAGCCCCACAACAACAATGCCAAGTCTTATTTCGTGTTCATGCCAACCACGTTGATCTCAATGAAGTTCTAGACCAGCCTGCTACCGTGATGGGTACACTCCTCGTAAATTCAGTACCAGCATCTGTTTTATTTGATACAGGAGCATCGCATTCATTCATATCAGCTGATTTTGCATTCATGCATGGCATTAAATACGAAGAGATGAACACAACGATTGTGGTACACACTCCTGCGGGCCAGTGTCAAACCTCTATGGTTAGTCACAACGTTCCCGTTGAAATTGAAGGACTGGAATTCC
Source organism: Triticum urartu (assembly GCF_056163025.1). Taxonomy (NCBI): domain Eukaryota; kingdom Viridiplantae; phylum Streptophyta; class Magnoliopsida; order Poales; family Poaceae; genus Triticum; species Triticum urartu. The sequence goes on along the minus strand of NC_141879.1, from coordinate 494,063,156 downwards.
TTGCCTCTCCCATTGTACTGAAGTCCTGTAGCATCAACCTCATTCTGGGAATGGATTGGTTGAAAGCGCATACTACTTCTATAGTTTGCGCCTCTAAGGTCGTCCATCTGCTACACCCTTCGGATGAAATAATTGCTTACCAAGCTCATCTAGTTCAGAACGCCGAGGCACGTCTTTATGCCTTGAATGCATTGAACGCTGCACCACTCGAGGGCATTGAAAACATTCCCGTCGTTCGTGAATTCCAAGACGTCTTCCCAAAAGAACTTCCAGGGATTCCCCCTGCTAGAGCTGTCGATTCATCATCGACTTGAAACCCGGCACCACCCCTATAGCCAAACGACCCTACAAGATGCTGCCACATGAACTCATTGAGCTTAAGGAGGAAATCGACAAATCTCTTGTCAAAGGTTTCATTCGCCCAAGTTGCTCTCCTTGGGGAGAACCTTCTCTCTTTGTTAAGAAGAAGGATGGGACAAACCAATTAGTCCAAGACTACCGTCCTATAAACCAAGCTACCATTCAGAATAAATATCATCTTCCTTGGATCAATGATCGTTATGATCAACTGGCTGGCTCATCAGTGTTCTCCAAACTCAATTTGAGGTTGGGTTACCACCAGATCCGTGTTCGTGAAGAGGATATCCCAAAGACCGCCTTCGTGACTCGGTATGGGTCTTACGAGTACACCGTCATGTCATTCGGCTTAACGAATGCTCCAGCCACCTTCTCTCGTCTGATGAACTATATATTCATGGATTACCTCGACAAGTTCGTCGTGGTTTATCTGGATGATATCCTTGTATTTTCCAAGAACAAAGAAGAACATGCTGAACATCTTCGTCTTGTGTTGGAAAAGCTTTGAGAGCATCAACCGTATGCTAAGTATTCCAAGTGTGAATTCTGGCTCCCCGAAGTAACCTATCTTGGGCATGTCATCTCCAGGGATGGTATTGCCGTCAACCCTGAATGAGTTCAGGCTATTCTCGATTGGAATCCTCCGAAGAATGTCAAGCAAGTCCGAATTTTTCTCGGTCTCGCCAGCTATTGTCGTCGATTAGTCGAGAACTTCTCCAAGATTGCCAGGCCTCTGACTAATCTGTTGCATAAGGGTGTCAAGTTCGAATGGACAGACAAGTGTCAGGAAAGTTTCCAGGCGCTCAAACACAAGTTGACTTCTGCCCCAGTGCTTGCTCCACCTAATACTAAGAAGGACTTCGTCATTTACTGTGACGCTTCCCGTCAAGGATTAGGCTGTGTCCTAATGCAAGAGCGCAGAGTGATTGCTTATGCCTCTCGTGAACTGCGCCCTCACGAAGAAAACTACCCAGTTCACGACCTCGAGCTTGCTGCTGTCATTCATGCACCGAAGCAGTGGCGACATTACCTTCTCGGTAATCATTGCGAGATCTTCACCGACCATCAAAGTCTGAAGTATCTGTTTACTCAGTCAGATCTGAACCTCCGTCAGTAGAGATGGATGGAGACTGTTGCAGACTTTGATGTGGGTATATCCTATACCCCCGACAAGGCTAATGTAATTGATGATGCCTTGAGCCGCAAGTCTTACTGCAACCACCTCCAGGTTCACAAAGTTCAGCCCTCGCTTGTCGAAGAATTTAGAAAGCTGAACCTTCATATTGTTCCTCCTGGAGCACTCGCTCCCCCTCCCCCAGAGTTCCGAAAGATGAATCTTCTTGCTGTTACTAAGGGTTCTCTAAATACCCTGGCTGTCGTACCAGATCTCGTATCTGGTATAAAGACTATTCAAGGTTATGACTCTGAAGTCCATAAGATTAAACGCCATCTAGCAGAAGGAAAGCCCTCATTCTTCACTATCGCCGATGATGGCGCCTGTACTTCAAAGGCCGCCTAGTGGTACCATGTTCAAAGAAAAACCTGGATAAGACTAAAAGGGTTATGAAAGAAGCTCATGATACGCCTCTATCCATCCATCCTGGTAGTACAAAGATGTACTAGGATATTTGTCAAAGATTCTGGTGGTCTAATTGATGGGGAACGTAGCAGAATTTTAAAATTTTCTACGCATCACCAAGATCAATCTATGGAGTCATCTAGCAACGAGGGAGAGGGGAGTGCATCTACATACCCTTGTAGATCATGAGCGGAAGCGTTCAAGAGAACGGGGTTGATGGAGTCATACTCGTCGTGATCCAAATCACCGATGACCTAGCGCCGAGCGGACGGCACCTCCGCGTTCAACACACGTACAGTTGGGAAGATGTCTCCTCCAACTTGATCCAGCAAGGGGAAAGGAGAGGTTGATGGAGATCCAGTAGCACGACGGTGTGGTGGTGGAAGCAACGGCGATCTCGGCAGGGATTCGCCAAGCTTAGCGAGAGGGAGAGGTGTCACGGGAGGGAGAGGGAGGCACCAGGGGCTAGGGTGCGGCTGCCCTCCCTCCCCCCACTATATATAGGACCCCTAGGGGGGCGCCGGCCCTAGGAGATGGGATCTCCAAGGGGGGCGGTGGCCAAGGGGGGTGGAGTGCCTCCCAAGCCAAGTAGGGCGCCCCCCACCCCTAGGGTTTCCAACCCTAGGCGCAGGGGGAGGCCCAAGGGGGGGCGCACCAGCCCACTAGGGGCTGGTTCCCCTCCCACTCCAGCCCATGGGGCCCTCCGGGATAGGTGGCCCCACCCGGTGGACCCCCGGGACCCTTCCGGTGGTCCCGGTACAATACCGATTACCCCCGAAACTTTCCCGATGGTCGAAACTTGACTTCCTATATATAAATCTTCACCTCCGTACCATTCCGGAACTCCTCGTGACATCCGGGATCTCATCCAGGACTCCGAACAACTTTCGGGGTTACCGTATACTAATATCTCAACAACCCTAGCGTCACCGAACCTTAAGTGTGTAGACCCTACGGGTTCGGGAGACACGCAGACATGACCGAGACGACTCTCCGGTCAATAACCAACAGCGGGATCTGGATACCCATGTTGGCTCCCACATGCTCCTCGATGATCTCATCGGATGAACCACGATGTCGAGGATTCAATCAATCCCGTATACAATTCCCTTTGTCAATCGGTACGTTACTTGCCCGAGACTCGATCGTCGGTATCCCAATACCGTTACCGGCAAGTCACTTTACTCGTACTGTAATGCATGATCCTGTGACCAACCACTTGGTCACATTGAGCTCATTATGATGATGCATTACCGAGTGGGCCCAGAGATACCTCTCCATCATACGGAGTGACAAATCCCAGTCTCGATTCGTGCCAACCCAACAGACACTTTCGGACATACCCGTAGTGCACCTTTATAGTCACCCAGTTACGTTGTGACGTTTGGCACACCCAAATCACTCCTACGGTATCCGGGAGTTGCACAATCTCATGGTCTAAGGAAATGATACTTGACATTTGGAAAAGCTCTAGCAAACGAACTACACGATCTTTGAGCTATGCTTAGGATTGGGTCTTGTCCATCACATCATTCTCCTAATGATGTGATCCCGTTATCAATGACATCTAATGTCCATAGTCAGGAAACCATGACTATCTTTTGATCAACGAGCTAGTCAACTAGAGGCTCACTAGGGACGTGTTGTGGTCTATGTATTCACACATGTATTACGATTTTCGGATAACACAATTACAGCATGAACAATAGACAATTATCATGAACAAGGAAATATAATAATAACCATTTTATTATTGCCTCTAGGGCATATTTCCAACAGTCTCCCACTTGCACTAGAGTCAATAGTCTAGTTACATTGTGATGAATCGAACACCCATACAGTTCTGGTGTTGATCATGTTTTGCTCTAGGGAGAGGTTTAGTCAACGGATCTGCCACATTCAGGTCCGTGTGTACTTTACAAATATCTATGTCTCCATTTTGAACACTTTCACGAATGGAGTTGAAGCGACGCTTGATATGCCTGGTCTTCCTGTGAAACCTGGGCTCCTTGGCAAGGGCAATAACTCCAGTGTTGTCACAGAAGAGAGTCATTGGGCCCGACGCATTGGGTATGACTCCTAGGTCGGTAATGAACTCCTTCACCCAGATTGCTTCTTGTGCTGCCTCCGAGGCTGCCATGTACTCTGCTTCACATGTAGATCCCGCCACAATGCTTTTCTTGCAACTGCACCAGCTTACTGCCCCACCATTCAAAATATACACGTATCCGGTTTGTGACTTAGAGTCATCCAGATCTGTGTCGAAGGTAGCATCGACGTAACCCTTTACAACGAGCTCTTCGTCACCTCCATAAATGAGAAACATATCCTTAGTCCTCTTCAGGTACTTCAGGATATTCTTGACCGTTGTCCAGTGTTCCATGCCGGGATTACTTTGGTACCTTCCTACCAAACTTACGGCAAGGTTTACATCAGGTCTGGTACACATCATAGCATACATGATAGACCCTATGGCCGAGGCATAGGGGACGACACTCATCTTTTCTCTATCTTCTGCCGTGGTCGGGCATTGAGCCGTGCTCAATCTCGTACCTTGCAATACAGGCAAGAACCCCTTCTTTGACTGATCCATATTGAACTTCTTCAATATCTTGTCAAGGTACGTACTCTGTGAAAGACCAATGAGGCGCCTCGATCTATCTCTATGGATCTTGATGCCTAATATGTAAGCAGCTTCTCCAAGATCCTTCATTGAAAAACACTTGTTCAAGTAGGCCTTTATGCTTTCCAAGAATTCTATATCATTTCCCATCAACAATATGGCATCCACATACAATATGAGAAATGTTACAGAGCTCCCACTCACTTTCTTGTAAATGCAGGCTTCTCCATAAGTCTGCATAAACCCAAACGCTTTGATCATCTCATCAAAATGAATGTTCCAACTCCGAGATGCTTGCACCAGCCCATAGATCGAGCATTGGAGCTTGCACACCTTGTCAGCATTCTTAGGATCAACAAAACCTTCCGGCTGCATCATATACATTTCTTCCGTAAGGAAACCATTAAGGAATGCCGTTTTGACGTCCATTTGCCATATCTCATAATCATAGAATGCAGCAATTGCTAACATGATTCGGACGGACTTCAGCTTCGCTACGGGTGAGAAAGTCTCATCATAGTCAACCCCTTGAACTTGTCGATAACCCTTAGCGACAAGCCGAGCTTTATAGATGGTTACATTATCATCCGCATCTGTCTTCTTCTTAAAGATCCATTTATTTTCTATGGCTCACCGATCATCGGGCAAGTCAGTCAAAGTCCATACTTCGTTTTCATACATGGATCCTATCTCGGATTTCATGGCTTCCAGCCATTTGTCAGAATCTGGGCCCGCCATCGCTTCTTCATAGTTCGAAGGTTCACCATTGTCTAACAACATGATTTCCAGGACAGGGTTGCCATACCACTCTGGTGCGGAACGTGTCCTTGTGGACCTACGAAGTTCAGTAGCAACTTGATCTGAAGTTTCATGATCATCATCATTAACTTCCTCTCTAGTCGGTGCAGGCACCTCAGGAACATTTTCTTGAGCTGCGCCACTCTCCGGTTCAAGAGGCAATACTTCATCAAGTTCTACTTTCCTCCCACTTACTTCTTTCGAGAGAAACTCTTTCTCTAGAAAGGATCCATTCTTGGCAACAAAGATCTTGCCTTCGGATCTGAGGTAGAAGGTATACCCAATAGTTTCTTTAGGGTATCCTATGAAGACACATTTTTCTGATTTGGGTTCGAGCTTTTCAGGTTGAAGTTTCTTGACATAAGCATCGCTTCCCCAAACTTTTAGAAATGACAGCTTAGGTTTCTTCCCAAACCATAATTCATACGGTGTCATCTCAACAGATTTTGACGGAGCCCTATTTAAAGTGAATGCGGCAGTCTCTAAAGCATAGCCCCAAAATGACAGCGGTAGATCGGTAAGAGACATCATAGATCGCACCATATCCAATAGAGTGCTATTACGACGTTCGGACACACCATTATGCTGAGGTGTTCCAAGCGGCGTGAGTTGTGAAACTATTCCACATTTCCTTAAGTGTGTGCCAAATTCGTGACTCCAGTATTCTCCCTCACGATCTGATTGCAAGAACTTGATTTTTCTGTCATGTTGATTCTCAACCTCACTCTGAAATTCCCTGAACTTTTCAAAGGTCTTAGACTTGTGTTTCATTAAGTAGACATACCCATATCTACTCAAGTCATCAGTGAGGGTGAGAACATAATGATAGCCACCACGAGCCTCAACGCTCATTGGACCGCACACATCAGTATGTATGATTTCCAATAAGTTGGTTGCTCGCTCCATTGTTCCTGAGAACAGAGTCTTGGTCATTTTACCCATGAGGCATGGTTCACACGTGTCAAATGATTCGTAATCAAGAGACTCCAAAAGTCCATATGCATGGAGCTTCTTCATGCGTTTGACACCTATGTGACCAAGGCGGCGGTGCCACAAGTATGTGGGACTATCATTATCAACCTTACATCTTTTGGTATTCACACTATGAATATGTGTAACATTATGGTCGAGATTCATTAAGAATAATCCATTCACCAGCGGAGCATGACCATAAAACATATCTCTCATATAAATAGAACAACCATTATTCTCGGATTTAAATGAGTAGCCATCTCAAATTAAACGAGATCCTGATACAATGTTCATGCTCAAAGCTGGCACTAAATAACAATTATTGAGGTTTAAAACTAATCCCGTAGGTAAATGTAGAGGTAGTGTGCCGACGGTGATCACATCGACCTTGGAACCATTCCCGACGCGCATCGTCACCTTGTCCTTCGCCAGTCTCCGCTTATTCCGCAGCTCCTGCTTTGAGTTACAAATGTGAGCAACCGCACCGGTATCAAATACCCAGGAGATACTACGAGTACTGGTAAGGTACACATCAATTACATGTATATCACATATACCTTTAGTGTTGCCTCCCTTCTTGTCCGCTAAGTATTTGGGGCAGTTCCGCTTCTAGTGACCACTTCCCTTGCAATAAAAACACTTAGTCTCGGGCTTGGGTCCATTCTTTGGCTTCTTCCCGGCATCTTTCTTACCGGGCATGGCAACCCCCTTGCCGTCCTTCTTGAAGTTCTTCTTACCCTTACCTTTCTTAAACTTAGTGGTTTTATTAACCATCAGCACTTGATGTTCCTTTTTGATCTCCACCTCCACTGATTTCAGCATTGAATATACCTCAGGAATGGTCTTTTCCATCCCCTGCATATTGAAGTTCATCACAAAGCTCTTGTAGCTCGGTGGAAGCGACTGAAGGATTCTGTCAATGACCGCATCATCCAGGAGATTAACTCCTAGCTGAGTCAAGCGGTTATGCAACCCAGACATTTTGAGTATGTGCTCACTGACAAAACTATTTTCCTCCATCTTACAACTAAAGAACTTGTCGGAGACTTCATATCTCTCGACCCGGGCATGAGCTTGGAAAACCATTTTCAGTTCTTCGAACATCTCATATGCTCCATGTTGCCCAAAACGCTTTTGGAGCCCCGGTTCTAAGCTGTAAAGCATGCCGCACTGAACGAGGGAGTAATCATCAGTATGTGACTGCCAAGCGTTCATAACGTCTTGGTTCTCTAGGATGGGTGCGTCATCTAGCGGTGCTTCTAGGACATAATCTTTCTTGGCAGCTATGAGGATGATCCTCAGGTTCCGGACCCAGTCCGTATAGTTGCTGCCATCATCTTTCAGCTTGGTTTTCTCTAGGAACGCGTTGAAGTTGAGGATAACGTGGGACATTTGATCTACAAGACATATTGTAAATATTTTAGACTAATTTCATGATAATTAAGTTCATCTAATCAAATTATTCAATGAACTCCTACTCAGATAGACATCCCTCTAGTCATCTAAGTGAAACATGATCCAAGTCAACTAGGCCGTGTCCGATCATCACGTGAGACGGACTAGTCAACATCGGTGAACATCTTCATGTTGATCGTATCTTCTATACGACTCATGCTCGACCTTTCGGTCTTCCGTGTTCCGAGGCCATGTCTGTACATGCTAGGCTCGTCAAGTTAACCTAAGTGTATTGCGTGTGTAAATCTGGCTTACACCCGTTGTATTCAAATGTTAGAATCTATCACACCCGATCATCACGTGGTGCTTCGAAACAACGAAACTTAGCAACGGTGCACAGTTAGGGAGGACACTTTCTTGAAATTATTACGAGGGATCATCTTATTTAAGCTACCGTCGTTCTAAGCAAATAAGATGTAAAACATGATAAACATCACATGCAATCAAATAGTGACATGATATGGCCAATATCATTTTCTCCTTTTGATCTCCATCTTCGGGGCTCCATGATCATTGTTGTCACCGGCATGACACCATGATCTCCATCATCATGATCTCCATCATCGTGTCTTCTTGAAGTTGTCTCATCATCTATTACTTCTACTACTATGGCTAACGCTTTAGCAATAAAGTAAAGTAATTACATGACGTTTATGTTGACACGCAGGTCATAAATAAATTAAGACAACTCCTATGGCTCCTGCCGGTTGTCATACTCATCGACATGCAAGTCGTGATTCCTATTACAAGAACATGATCAATCTCATACATCACATATATCATTCATCACATACTTTTGGCCATATCACATCAGACGGCACATGCTGCAAAAACAAGTTAGACGTCCTCTAATTGTTGTTGCAAGTTTTTACGTGGCTGCTATAGTTTTCTAGCAAGAACGTTTCTTACCTATGCCAAAACCACAACGTGATATGCCAATTTCTATTTACCCTTCATAAGGACCCTTTTCATCGAATCCGATCCGACTAAAGTGGGAGAGACAGACACCCGCTAGCCACCTTATTCAACTAGTGCATGTCAGTCGGTGGAACCAGTCTCACATAAGCGTACGTGTAAGGTCGGTCCGGGCCGCTTCATCCCACGATGCCGCCGAATCAAGATAAGATTAGTAACGGCAAGTAAATTGACAATATCGACGCCCACAACTGCTTTGTGTTCTACTCGTGCATAGAAACTACGCATAGACCTAGCTCATGATGCCACTGTTGGGGAACGTAGCAGAATTTTAAAATTTTCTACGCATCACCAAGATCAATCTATGGAGTCATCTAGCAACGAGGGAGAGGGGAGTGCATCTACATACCCTTGTAGATCACGAGCGGAAGCGTTCAAGAGAACGGGGTTGATGGAGTCGTACTCGTCGTGATCCAAATCACCGATGACCTAGCACCGAATGGACGGCACCTCCATGTTCAGCACACGTACGGTTGGGAAGACGTCTCCTCCAACTTGATCCAGCAAGGGGAAAGGAGAGGTTGATGGAGATCCAGCAGCACGACGGCGTGGTGGTGGAAGCAACGACGATCTCGGCAGGGCTTCGCCAAGCTTAGCGAGAGGGAGAGGTGTCACGGGAGGGAGAGGGAGGCGCCAGGGGCTAGGGTGCAGCTGCCCTCCCTCCCCCACTATATATAGGACCCCTAGGGGGGCGCCGGCCCTAGGAGATGGGATCTCCAAGGGGGGGCGGCCAAGGGGGGTGGAGTGCCCCCCAAGCCAAGTGGGGCGCCCCCATCCCTAGGGTTTCCAACCCTAGGCGCAGGGGGAGGCCCAATGGGGGCGCACCAGCCCACTAGGGGCTGGTTCCCCTCCCACTTCAGCCCATGGTGCCCTCCGGGATAAGTGGCCCCACCCGGTGGACCCCTGGGACCCTTCCGGTGGTCCCGGTACAATACCGATTACCCCCGAAACTTTCCCGATGGTCGAAACTTGACTTCCTATATATAAATCTTCACCTCCGTACCATTCCGGAACTCCTCGTGACATCCGGGATCTCATCCAGGACTCCGAACAACTTTCGGGGTTACCGTATACTAATATCTCAACAACCCTAGCGTCACCGAACCTTAAGTGTGTAGACCCTACGGGTTCGGGAGACACGCAGACATGACCGAGACGACTCTCCGGTCAATAACCAACAGCGGGATCTGGATACCCATGTTGGCTCCCACATGCTCCTCGATGATCTCATCGGATGAACCACGATGTCGAGGATTCAATCAATCCCGTATACAATTCCCTTTGTCAATTGGTACGTTACTTGCCCGAGACTCGATCGTCGGTATCCCAATACCTCGTTCAATCTCGTTACCGGCAAGTCACTTTACTCGTACTGTAATGCATGATCCCGTGACCAACCACTTGGTCACATTGAGCTCATTATGATGATGCATTACCGAGTGGGCCCAGAGATACCTCTCCGTCATACGGAGTGACAAATCCCAGTCTCGATTCGTGCCAACCCAACAGACACTTTCGGACATACCCGTAGTGCACCTTTATAGTCACCCAGTTACGTTGTGACGTTTGGCACACCCAAATCACTCCTACGGTATCCGGGAGTTGCACAATCTCATGGTCTAAGGAAATGATACTTGACATTTGGAAAAGCTCTAGCAAACGAACTACACGATCTTTGAGCTATGCTTAGGATTGGGTCTTGTCCATCACATCATTCTCCTAATGATGTGATCCCGTTATCAATGACATCTAATGTCCATAGTCAGGAAACCATGACTATCTTTTGATCAACGAGCTAGTCAACTAGAGGCTCACTAGGGACGTGTTGTGGTTTATGTATTCGCACATGTATTACGATTTCCGGATAACACAATTATAGCATGAACAATAGACAATTATCATGAACAAGGAAATATAATAATAACCATTTTATTATTGCCTCTAGGGCATATTTCCAACACTAATATGAAGCAGGACATTGCTCGTTATGTTGCTGAGTGTGACGTTTGCCGCCGTATCAAAGCAGAGCATCAAAGGCCTGCTGGAACTGTGCAACCTATCTCTATTCCTGAATGGAAATGGGACCATGTTGAAATGGACTTCGTCACTGGATTTCCCAAATCACAGAAAGGTAATGATGCTATTCTTGTCGTCATTGACCGGCTTTCTAAAGTTGCACATTTTATGGCGGTCAAAGAGATAATCACTGCTAGTCAGCTTGCTACTCTCTACATGTCCAGAATTGTTTCACTTCACGGTATTCCACTGGTTATCAGTTCAGACCGTGGTAGCTTATTCACTTCAAGATTTTGGGAAAGTTTCCAAGAAGCTATGGGAACTCACCTGTCGTTCAGTACGGCATTTCATCCTCGGTCACAAGGACAGGTTGAACGTGTCAACCAAGTTCTCGAAGGCATGCTTCGAGCTTGTGTAATTTCCTTCGGCAAGAAATGGGAGGAATCTCTTCCATATGCCGAGTTCTCTTATAATAATAGCTATCAAGCTAGTCTGAAGATGTCCCCCTTTGAAGTGCTATATGGAGGAAAGTGTCGAACCCCTCTGAACTGGTCAGAAACTGGGGAACGTCCACTCTTCGGTCCGGATATTATCCAACAGGCCGAAGAACAAGTTCGCATTATTTGCGAGAATCTCAAGACTGCTCAGTCACGTCAGAAAAGTCAGTATGACCGTCATCACCAAGACATGATCTATCAACCTGGTGAAAAGGCTTATCTTCGAGTTACACCAATGAAGGGTGCTCACCGCTTCGGGATCAAGGGCAAGCTAGATCCTCGCTATATCAGCCCTTCACTATTCTCGAAAGGCATGGAAAGGTGGCATATCAACTGGAGCTTCCGCCGAACCTTTCCCAGGTTCACGATGTGTTCCATGTGTCACAACTCCACCGTTGCTTCAAGGATCCGATTCGAGCAGTGGATCATGAAGTGCTCGAATTGCAACAGGACCTCTCCTATAAAGAGCATCCGGTCCGCATTCTTGACCAAGCTGAACGCCGCACACGTCAGAAGGCGGTCAAGTTCCTCAAAGTCCAGTGGTCGAATTACTCTGAAGACGAAGCCACTTGGGAACGCGAGGACCGCCTGCGTGATGAATACCCCGCACTGTTTCCTTCTACCTTCTAAATCTCGGGATGAGATTTCTTGTAGTGGAGGAGTTTTGTAACGCCCGGGTAATCAAGCTACAGTAATTCCACGCTAATGGTGCCACGTCACCATGTCAAATTCAAACTCAAATTAACGTCAACAATAAAAGTTTTCAAAAATTAAAACAAAAATGTTCGGGGTGCGCAAATAAATGCCCGGGAATTTATTGTGTAGTAAACACAATTTTACGAAATACCTAAATGCCCTAAACTAAATAAAACAGAAAAGGAAAAGAAATAAAAGAAAAGGAAATACAAAAGAGGAAAAAGCCCCCCCCCCCCGCTGGCCTTTTGGCCCAGCTGGCCATCCACGCGGGCCCCCAGCCGCCCAAATGGGCCGGCCCACCCTGTGCCCCCACTCCCTTATCCACTCCCTTCCCCAAACCCTAACCCACCCAGTCGCCCCACTTCCCCCCCACGACGCCACCTCTCCCCCTCCCGATCCAGATTGGATCGGGATCGATCCCCACCGCTGCACGCGCGACGCCGCCCCGCCTCTGACGCCGCTGGGCCTCGCGACCACCTCACCGGATCGCTCCGCCTTGACCACGCCCCTCCCCCACCGGACTGCTTCCACGCCGACGACGTCCCCGGCTTCCTCCCTGAGCATCGCTGCCATGATCCCTATGCCCACAGTGAGCCCCGCCGCCACGCTCGTCTCCGCCGCCCCCTTACTACACTGCTGCTGCCGCGCGACCTCGCGGACGCCATGGCCGCTGGCGTCGCCTCGCCTCTGCTCTGCCATGCCGCTTCGCCAGCGCCCGCACGCGCTCCCGCCCGCGCCGTGGCAAGCCCCCCCCCCCCCCCCCCCGTGCTCGGTCTCACTGGACGCAACACCCACGCGTCGCTCGCCGTGACCCCGCCAGCGCTCGGTTCGTCCTGGCCGCTCCCGGCCACAACCTGTGCGTGCCCGCTTACGTGAGGCCGGGCCGTCGCCGCGCCCGCGCAGACCTCCCGCATCGCTTGCCCCGCCGTCCGCCAGAGTCCTCGCCTCTGCCCGCGATCGCACGCGCCGCTCCGCCCCTGGCTCAATAAAGTTGCTCAGAACGACGAGACGAATCCGGATACGCAGCCCGTTCGTCCGCCACGCATCCCTAGTATAGCAAACATGCAACTTTCCCCCTCCGGTTCGTCTCTTCGAAAATGCGAAACACTGGGGATACTTTCCCGGATGTTTTCCCCCTTCGCTGGTATCACCTCATACCGCGTTAGGGCACCCCTAGCCCCGATACTTGTCATGTCATGCATCGCTATGCATCTGTTTGCTTAAATATTTATTGTTTCTTCCCCCTCTTCTCTCGCTAGACACCGAGACCGACGCCGCTGCTACACAGTACGACTACGGTGTTGACGACCCCTCTCTCTTGCCAGAGCAACCAGGCAAGCCCCCCCCCCTTGATCACTAGATATACGCCTACTCTCCTCTATACTGCTTGCATTAGAGTAGTGTAGCCTGTTACTGCTTTCCGTTAATCCTATTCTGATGCATAGCCTGTCATTGTTGTTACAACTATTGATACCTTACCTGCAATCCTAAATGCTTAGTATAGGGTGCTAGTTTATCATCAGTGGCCCTACATTCTTGTCCGTCTGCCATGCTATACTATCGGGCCGTGATCACTCGGGAGGTGATCACGGGTATATGCTCTATACTTTATACATGATACCTGTTGTGACTAAAAGACGGGTCGGCTCATAGGAGTACCCACGAGTGGATATTTGTGGCGGAGCGACATGGTAGGTTGAGACCACCTAGGAGAGAGGTGGGCCTCGCCCTGTTCGGCGTTCGCGGTTATTTCAAGATAACACATTTAACGAGATCTTGGTATTTGATCTGAGTCTGGCCACTGGCCTATACGCACTAACCATCTATGCGGGGACAGTTATGGGCACTCGACGTTGTGGTATTAGCCGAAGCCTTCGTGACATCAGCGACTGAGCGGCGCGCGCCGGATTGGACTGGAACGCCTGCTAGGCTAGGTCTGCTTCCGTCCGCGTTCGCAATGTGCAGGTGTGCAATGGGCGATGGGCCCAGACCCCTATGCCATAGGATTTAGACCGGCGTGCTGACCTCTCTATTGTGCCTAGGTAGGGCTGCGACGTGTTGATCTTCCGAGGCCGGGCATGACCCAGAAAAGTGTGTACGGCCAAATGGGATCGAGCGTGTTGGGTTATGTGGTGCACCCCTGCAGGGAAGTTAATCTATTCGAATAGCCGTGATCTTCGGTAACAGGACGACTTGGAGTTGTACCTTGACCTTATGACAACTAGAACCGGATACTTAATAAAACACACCCTTCCAAGTGCCAGATATAACCGGTGATCGCTCTCTCACAGGGCGACGAGGGGAAGATCATCGGTTAGGATTATGCTATGCGATGTTACTTGGTGAACTTACCACCTACTCTCTTCTCCTGCTGCAATATGGAGGTTACCAGAAGCGTAGTCTTCGAAAGGACTAGCTATCCCCCTCTTATTCTGGCATTCTGCAGTTCAGTCCACATATGATACCCTTATTCCATTTGATACCAATGCATACATTTGTAGTGTAGCTCCTTGCTTGCGAGTACTTTGGATGAGTACTCACGGTTGCTTTGCTCCCCCTTTTCCCCCTTTCTATGCTCGATTGCTGCGACCAGACGTTGGAGCCCAGGAGCCAGACGCCACCGTCGACGACGACTACTACTACTCAGGAGGTGCCTTCTACTACGTGCAGCCCGCTGACGACGACCAGGAGTAGTTTAGGAGGATCCCAGGCAGGAGGCCTGCGCCTCTTTTGATCCGTATCCCAGTTTGTGCTAGCCTTCTTAAGGCAGACTTGTTTAACTTATGTCTGTACTCAGATATTGTTGCTTCCGCTGACTCGTCTATGATCGAGCTCTTGTATTCGAGCCCTCGAGGCCCCTGGCTTGTAATATGATGCTTGTATGATTTATTTTATTTGTAGAGTTGTGTTGTGATATCTTCCCGTGAGTCCCTGATCTTGATCGTACACGTTTGCGTGTATGATTAGTGTACGATTGAATCGGGGGCGTCACATTTGAGCCCTTAACGATTCATGCAATTTCATTCTTCGTGCTAGCTTGAGCCCTTAACTAATATGTTGTTCTTCTCTTTTAGGCGAAACACAACAAGAAGGACGTGCCACCATTGTACGACCTCTATGCCATGGCCCATACTGCCCCGTTCAAGAAGGCCAAGGCATTCTCTAAGGATGACCTCGATCATCGAGAGAGCTTCACCAACATCTCCTCCCACAACAAGCTCGTGAGGTACAAAGACTTTGGGAAGGCGACGAAAGGGGATGACTTCAACCCGAGCTAGAGTCCTTTTGATCTAGAGCTTGTGATGCTATCTGGTGACGGGAGGAAACATGGCTCGGTAGCCATTGGGGATGGACTGATATGTTGTACTAGAAGTCTCCCGGAGATCAAGAAGCTCCATGCGAGGTCTCTTCTTGAGATACCGCCTCGACCACGGCCAATGGAGCTCGCCATCGAGGCTAGGGCCTAGGAGCTTCTGGCGGAGCAAACAAGCAAGCTAAGCAGAGGGAGATCGAGTTGGAGGAGAGGACAGCTAGTCTGTTGGAGGCTGAGAGGAACCGGAATGACGCGTCTCACCGGGTCTTATATGAGCTCCTCGTGGTAAGTTTCTCCTGCATATTAGCCAAATCATGCACGTAATGTTTGTTTCATTACTAAGTAATATGACTGACTCGTGAAAACAAAATGTGCAGTCCGTGTGCGAGAAAAATGGTCATACCCCT
Organism: Triticum urartu; assembly: GCF_056163025.1. NCBI lineage: Eukaryota > Viridiplantae > Streptophyta > Magnoliopsida > Poales > Poaceae > Triticum > Triticum urartu. The sequence continues at coordinate 494,047,468 of NC_141879.1, read as the reverse complement.
TCGTCGATGCCCCAGATTGCTATAGCGGACACGGTGCGTTTCATTTGAATGGTCATTAATTACTAGTATTCACATTTCAATTGCATCATGCTAATGAGACATTGCAAATGGTCTTTGGTGCAGCATGCCTCCCAGCAAGCATCGACCGATCCTTCGCCGTCTCGCACTGGCGTAACCCCGACCCCGATCGGTCCTTCTCCGTCTGGCACTGGCGCAAACCCGACTGGTCCTTCACCTCCGTGATGACGGTAAGTTTTCTCTAGTGTTTTTCTTACCAAATGCATAAAGACCTAGACTTAGCTTTATTTCCTCCAAAATGCTTACCATAATGACCTAGACTTAGCTAATCTTCCTCCAAAATGACATAATTAGCTTACTTAGCTCCAAAATGATCTATACTTAGCTTTGTTTCCTCCGAAATGACCTAAGTTAGCTCTAATATGCTTAGTTAGCTAAGTTTTCTCAATAATGACATACACTTAGCTTACATATGTAAAAAAATGGCATAATTAGCTTACTTAGGTTTGAAATGGCATAACAATCTCGCTAACATCATATATGTCATATAATTAGATCATTTTCCTTGAAAATGACATAATAAGCCTAATTAGCTTCAAAATGATCAATTTTACCTAAGTTAGCTCCAAAATTACCTAAGTTAGCTCTAAAATGCTAAATTAGCTCTAATATGCTTAGTTACCTGGGTTAGCTCAATAAAGACCTATAATTAGTTTACTTATGTCAAAAATGGCATAATATGCTTAGTTAACTTAAAAATGACCAAGTTTATCTAGGTTAGCTCCAATATGATACATTTTACGTAGGTTAGCTCCAGATGACCTATTTAACTAGCTTAGCTCTAAAATGACCTACATACTTAGCATTTTTACCTAGCTTAGCTAAAAAATGTCATTTTTCCTACCTTAGTTAGAAGAAGAAGATAAAGAAGAGGAGAGGAGACTAAGAAAGAGAAGATAAATTCTTCTTCTTATTTTTCTTCTTCTTTTTCTTCTTTTTCTTCTAGTCAGTCTTCTTCTTCTTCTTCTAACTTTCATCTTTCCTAATTTACAGATTTGCTTTACATGAGGAGCTTGTGTTCATGGAGTCTACTCTTCTCCTTGTGCTTCTTTTATGTTCTCCGAAACTTGTTGCAAACTTGTTGTTGGATGTGTTGGATATGTGTTGGTATGCTTGTGTGTGTGTCTCTCTCTCTCTCTCTCTATATATATATATATATATATATATATATATATCTTCAAATGTGTGTGTGTTTGTGTGTGTGTGTGTCTATATATATATGTATATATCTGTGAAATTCTGTGAAATTGAATGAATTTAAGAAAAACAAAAAAAAACAGGGGCTATACAGGCTCTTTGCCGTCTGCCAGCAGACGGCAAAGCTGCCACATGGCAGCTACCTGTGCAACCTGGGGCACTGGGCTGACCTATATGGTTGCTTTGCCGTCTGCTGGCAGACGGCAAAGACCTTCGCATATTTGTCGTCTGCCAGCAACCCCCTAACGGACCTAACCTTCCACGTGTGTCGTCCAGGCTCTTTGCATCTTTGCCGTCCGCCGTTTGCCGTCCGCCAGGCAAACACTATTTCATCTTTGCCGTCCGCCAGCCGACAACAAAGAGCCATTTGTCATAGCTTATTCAGCTGGATCTGTTGCCATCTGTTGGCTGACGGCGAAGGCCTTTGCCGTCCGCCAGGCATGCCTTTGCCGTCAGCCATGGCAGACGGCAAAGTGTCTGATTCCTGTAGTGATATTTTGTTGGATTTCTTTCATGTGATACCTAACTTCAACCAACAATAATGGGGATGAAAGCATAGTTGTGTCATCAAGGTTATAAGGTAAACTTAAGTTAGCGTTCACCTGGTCACTTATTAGTTTGGCGCGACTTCTTGTGATTGGACCTATAATTGTTGGAGACTTGTCGATGGTCGTGGTGTCCTCATCACTTCATGCGCCTACTTGTTATGTGTATCCCCAATAGTTGACATGATGATGTCGAGTTTCAAGCCGGCCAGCAGAGGTGGTGATTCAACGTGGTTGACATTAGCTTGACTATGTGACGGTGCAGAGAAGTTGTTTTTCAAAAAAAAAAAAAGGTTCAGATGTCAAAAAATGTTCTGTTTTCATTTTTTTTCACAAGTTAAAAATATGTTCGTGTTTCCAAAAAAATGTTCGTGTCTTTAAAACATTGTTTGGAATTTCAAAATTTGATTTCAGTATCAAATTTTGTTCACAAATAAAAAATAATCTCATTTTTTGAAAAACGTTCAAGAATTTCAAAAAATGTTTATGTTTTGAAAAATTCTCCCTGTTTCTTAAAAAAAGTTGATGTTTTGAAAATGTTCTCATTTTTTCTAAAGCTGATTTTATTTTTTCATAAAAAATCAAATAAAAAATTTCGATGTTACTTCAAGAAAACGAACGTTTTTTCTGGAAAACCGCTGGTACAGCAAGCTCTTTGTTTTTTAGTGTACACTGGTACAGCAAGCGCAAAACGCTACAGTGAATCGTTGCTACAGAACGGACCCCGTTGGTACAGTCCTTTGTAAATGGGCCGGCCCAGCCGTTGGTGCGGTGGGGCTCTCTGTTGGGAGAGCGTCATATAGGGCCTCCCCTTGCCACCCTCGCAAAATCTCGCGCTGTCTTCCCGTTCACCTACCTTCCCGTCCCCTTGCCCTTTCCGTTTCCCGCCTCCCCCAACCGCATAGAATGGCCGGCTCCGGCGGCTCTCCCGACGCCGACGATCCCAATTGCGGCGGAGCTGGGGCTGAGCCCTCCAGGACTCCTCAAGAATCCGACGACCGCTAATCCGCGCCCGGCTCCCCTCTCAGCACTCGCCCGTCCGGTCAGCCCCCGGGGACTTCGGTCGTCGCCAACGAGGGCTCCGCCTCGTCCTCCGCCTGGGGATCTGATGACGAAGACGAGCCCGCAGGCAGGTAGAAGAACCCCGCCGCCGCTTCCTTCCTCTCGGGACCGTCGAGCAGCACCATGGGAGCGTCCTCCTCCGCCTCCTCCTTCTCCTCGGACAGCTGGATCGGCAGCGACCGTACGTGCGGCGGCGCCTCGACCTCCAGCTCTCTGGACGCCTCCAACTACAGGGATCTCTACAGGGATCCACCCTCTGAGTGGATGTATAATCAGGTATTGCAAGAAATCCAATGCGTTCTTGATTTGGGAATTTGCAAGAAACCTAGTACGTTCTCGATTTGGGAATCATTTCTGTGGATGTTTTGACCATGAAAGATTGATCTTGGACTTATGTGTTTGAATCTTTGATTATGGTTGCAATTTTAACAGTGCACTGGCTTGGAAAGATTCACGGATTTAGGTTCTTGTAGGTATCCATGCTTAGAAAGATTCGTCAATTTTGATTTTCTGCATCGTCGTATACTTGTCTAATACCCTGCAAACATTATGCTTTCCCTACTTTCTTGTTAACTCTGTTGGGGATGCCAATGATTTACATGGTCGGTCTTCTGCAAGGCTTGTAAAATCATAGCACTGTTAAAGTCCTATATGATTGCCTCTTTCAGACATAAGCTGGAAAATAAATTAAAATTTACTCCCTAGCTTGGAAAACGATCTTATATTGTGGGGTGGAGGGAGTATATCTTGCTTCTGTGCCTCTTTATATTCCATATTGAAATTTCCCACAAAAAAATCCATATTAAAATTTGCATGCTTCTGTGTGTGGAGTTGTGTTATCGATGAAAAGTTTTGGCTTTGCTCGAGCAAACCCATGACTTCTATCTCTGCATCCTTTTTCTTGGAAGTCTACATAGCGCCAATGGCGATTCCACTAGGGAGGCTCCAATAGGCTTAAGCCTATCCTTCAAAATCATATTTAAGCTAAACATACCGCTTGACAAATATATTCTGATGCTTTACATGCAACAATTGCACTGCATTTGCTAATTAGACTTAGGAAATTTATGTTTTAAGCCTACCCTCCAATGTCCTGCTAGATTCGCCACTGCATAGCGCGGGTCGTCTTTAAAGTGTAGCAATTGTACTAATGCTAAATGGCATTTGTTCATAGTCACTTCTTATGGATTTCACATTTAGCAGTCCATGTTATCTTTTGTCTTTATATGAATTTTAGCATTATAAATTAGCCAAGTGTAGAAGAATAGAATATTGGCATAGATAGGCAGTAACAGAAACATGAATAGTCTGCACCCTTTTCTTTTCAAAAAGGGGGCAATTCCCCGGCCCTATGAAAATGTCTGTACCTGTGAAGGTCTAGCTGAGAATTTTGTTTGTCACAAATCTTGCTAATTTAGATGTCAGATATTTATTATCCAAACTTTTTAGAATTCCATATAAACTTAATATGAATCGTACCACCAATTTCTTTGTTAAATATTACATTTGTTGCCCAGTTATGCAATGGCTACTTTTTTGTTGTTGCATTTTTTACAAAGCCGATGTTTACAATCGAGTCTTAGTTATCAATAACAGATACTATTATCAGATAAGCTACTCTACAATGGTTTGCTTACTTTCTTCGTGAACCCTCTTCTATGCTTGAAATACTTAGTGCTCTTGAAGTCCCGTATGCTTGGCTCTTTTAGGTATAAGGTGAAATTTTTTGTTGGTTGTATAAAATTCACCATCTCGTAGATGTCAAAACAAAATGTGAGTCCACACCAGATATTATAAGATCAGCTACGCTTGGTGGTTTCTGTAATTTCTTGCTTAGTCCATTGGGGATGTCAATGGTGCTTCTTCATTTACATGACCAGTCTTCTTTTCTTCAACTTCAAGGCTTGTAAAATCTTAGGGCTGTTAAAGTCCCACATGATCGCCTCTTTCAGGCATAAGGTGGAAAAATATTAAAAAAAATTGTGTTGCTTCTGCACCCCTGTATATTCCATATTGAAATGTGTGTACTTCTATCTGTCGAGTTGTGTGTTATTAATGAATAGTTTCGCTTTGCTCAAACATAAGTTTGTAGCACACCAATATTTACAGTTCTTAGCTTTCTCAAGTTTCCGCTTTTCTTATAAAAGTGTTGGGTCTCCTACAGCCAAGGCCGCAAATGTAAACAGTGACTACAATCCAACTCAGATTGAAACTAGGTATCCTGCAAACTGTTCACAATTCTTCTGTAAATAAAACAAAAGTTTACGTTTGTTTTGTTTTCAGATTCTGGAAGCTCCTTTCTGGAGTCACGAGGCATCTGATGCTGTGAGGGCTTCTTGGAGAGACGAGTACGAGGCTTGTGATGATGTAAGGGTTTCTTTTCAAATGCTTGGTTTAATTAACTATGCCTCAACATTCCTTTCTTAATGTAACGCCCCGAGACCGTTGCGCCAGGTGTTTTCCGGTGTTTCGTTGTTGTTGCCTTGTCATTTGCTTGCGTGTCGCAACTTGTCATGTCATCATGTGCATTGCATCATCATGTTTTCAAAACCTGCATCCGTCCGGGTTCCCCCAGTGCCATCCATTGTCAGTTCTGAGCCCAGACACACTTGCACGCGCCCGCGGCACGTCCGAAATATTATTTTTAAGTGGCCGAAAAATGTTCTTGGAATGGGTTGAAAGTTGGCATGTGGTGTTGTTATGTTGTAGGTAGGCCTCGTCTCCTCGGATCCGTCGGGTCCCGACCATCCCCTTCGTTGCTGGACTCCTCAGCTAGCCGGAGCCCCGTTGCCGCGCCGTCCGTCTTCTGCATCGCCATGGCCTGCTGCTGTTTCTGTTCTTCAGAAATGAAACGAGAGCAGCAGTGGCTCGCTCGTTCGAGCGTTGACCGTGGCCTGCCCAGCTCCTTCGCCTCCCGGGCCACCAGCTACCGCCCCAAGCCAGCCTGCTTCCTTCCAGATCCGAGCTGGCCCAGTCAAGCCCGATGTGAGCAGCTCCCCAGCCCCTCTCAGTTTCGGCCCGAGTCACTATTTTTTTCCTGCGAACGATTTGTCTATTTATCCTGAGGGTGACAGATTTGCAGAAAAACCCCTCATGTTCATGCATTCAATAACTAATTAACCATGCAACAGAATTAAATAAATTATAAATGAAAAATGCTTAGAATTTTGTGTAGGTCCGTAATATGCCACTTTCATCCATGTTTAAAATGTTTAAACTGATGTTTGATTAAATTTGCTTAAATAACTTGTTAAAATGTTTTGTTTCATAACTAAATAACCGTAACTCGGTATTTAATAAACTTTATATGTAAATGGGGTGGAAAATGCCTAGTTTATCATGGTGGCATCATTTTGCATGTTTAACAACTATAAAATATGGTTTAGGGCAGAACAGTACCATAACCAAAATATGCTCATGAGGAGTTTCCAGATTTGTTATCTGTTGTTCCCGGCCTCATTTAAACTTGACTAGATAGGTAGTTTTGCTTTTGCTTCACCCTCTTGCCATGTTAATCAACATTTAATATTGTTGGGTACATAAACAAGATCGAACTAAATACGTTATGTGGTGTTTTGGCAATATGCACCCCGATGCATATTGAGCTCCACTTAATTTGTAGGATTGTTTGTGCACTTTGCCATGCCATGCTTCATTAAACCGGACATGCATCATACTCGATTGCGCATCATGCCATGTTGATGTGTTGGTTGTTTACTATGTTGTTTGCTTCTTTCCGGTGTTGCTTCTTCGGGTCGGTTCCGATAACGTCGTGTGTGTGAGGATTCGTTCGTCTACGCTCGTTTGTCTTCCTCATGGACTCATTCTTCTTTCTTGCGGGATTTCAGGAAAGATGACCATACCCTCGAAATCACTTCTATCTTTGCTTGCTAGTTGCTCGCTCTTTTGCTATGCCTATGCCGCGATACCTACCACTTGCTTATCATGCCTCCCATATTGTTGAACCAAGCCTCTAACCCACCTTGTCCTAGCAAACCGTTGTTTGGCTATGTTACCGCTTTGCTCAGCCCCTCTTATAGCGTTGTTAGTTGCAGGTGAAGATTGAAGTTTGTTCCTTGTTGGAACATGGAGATGTTGTTCCTTGTTAGAACAGGTTTACTTGTTGGGATATCACAATATCTCTTATTTAATTAATGCATCTATATACTTGGTAAAGGGTGGAAGGCTCGGCCTTATGCCTGGTGTTTTGTTCCACTCTTACCACCCTAGTTTCCGTCATATCGGTTTTATGTTCCCGGATTTTGCGTTCCTTACGCGGTTGGGTTATAATGGGAACCCCTTGACAGTTCGCTTTGAATAAAACTCCTCCAGCAAGGCCCAACCTTGGTTTTACCATTCGCCACCTAGCCTTTTTCCCTTGGGAGTCGCGCATCCCGAGGGTCATCTTTATTTTAACCCCCCCCAGGCCAGTGCTTGTCTAAGTGTTGGTCCAACCCAGAGCACCGTGCGGGGCCGTCCCTTGGCAACTTGGGTTACGTTGGCTCCCGTACGCTTAGCTTATTCGGTGTGCCCTGAGAACGAGATATGTGCAGCTCCTATCGGGATGTCGGCGCATCGGGTGGTCTTGCTGGACTTGTTTTACCATTGTCGAGGATGTCTTGTAGAACCGGGATACCGAGTCTGATCGAAATGTCTCGGGAGGAGGTCTATTCCTTCGTTGACCGTGAGAGCTTGTCATGGGCTAAGTTGGGACACCCCTGCAGGGATTTGAACTTTCGAAAGCCATGCCCGCGGTTATGGGCAGATGGCAATTTGTTAATGTCCGGTTGTAGAAAACCTGAAGTTGACCTTAATTAAAATGCATCAACCGCGTGTGTTACCGTGATGGTCTCTTTCCGGCGGAGTCCGAGAAGTGAACACGGTGTTGGAGTTATGCTTGACGTAGGTTGTTCTAGGATCACTTCTTGATCATAGTTGTTCGACCGTGCTTTGCCTTCTCTTCTCGCTCTCATTTGCGTATGTTTAGCCACCATATATGATAGTCGCTTGCTGCAGCTCCACCTCATACCTTTTACCCTTCCTATAAGCTTAAATAGTCTTGATCGCGAGGGTGCGAGATTGCTGAGTCCCCGTGGCTCACAGATACTTCCAAAACCAGCTTGCAGGTGCCGATGAGTCCGTGCAGATGACGCAACCAAGCTCAGGAGGAGCTCGATGAAGAACTTGTTCTTTGTTTTGTTTCGTTCTAGTGGATCAGTAGTGGAGCCCAGTTGGGGTCGATCGGGGACCGTGTCGCATTTGGGGTTCTTCTTTTATTTTGGTTCCGTAGTCGGACCTTGATTGTATCTGATTGATGTAATGCTTTATTCATGTAATTGTGTGAAGTGGCGATTGTAAGCCAACTATGTATCTTTTTACCTTATGTATTACATGGGTTGTGTGAAGATTACCTCACTTGCGACATTACTTTCAATGCGGTTATGCCTCTAAGTCGTGCTTCGACACGTGGGAGATATAGCTGCATCGAGGGCGTTACAAGTTGGTATCAGAGTCTTCCCCGACCTTAGGAGCCCCATTGCTTGATCGTTTTTAGCGGCCGAGTTGAGTCTAGAAAAATGTTTTGAGTCATTGAGGAATTATATATCGGAGAGTTTAGGAATTCTTTTTTACTCCCCAGTCTCCTCATCGCTCTGGTAAGGCATCCTGACGTAGAGTTTTGACTATTCTCTTCTCAAATTTCACTAAATTTTTTTTAGGATCACGCGGGTATCTTGGAATCGTTCCGATGGTTTTGTGACGAGAACATTGTTCTTGGTGCTTCCTGTCTTTAGGGGTTGTGGCAGTCTCCCGGGGAGTTGAGCTACGAGGTGTTGTCGTCACAATTTTATCATTGCAGTTTTGGAATACCTAAGTTTAGTTCGCCGACATCGAAAATCTCTTTTATGCAGTTGTTGGTGAGATAACCTCGACGCCACCCAGTACTGGGGCGGGAGTTCGGGAGTATTGCCATAACTTGTATAACGGATGCTTTTCGAAGGTTGAGGTAGATGATTTCCGAAGATTTCTTGGTTATGTGTTGAAGGATGGATACAACTGGATGTAGGATTTGCTAGTTTTGGGTGAGATATTATGCTTCCCCTGTATCCCCAACACCTGATTGCATAACTGGGAAAGTTTCGGGAGTTTATAAGTGGGAATTCAAGTAGCTCTTAGGATATCTTTCCGACAGATGTATGATATGAAATTGGGGTTCGACGTCTAGTGGTCTGCCTATTCACGGTTGATTTTACAGTGGTCTCGTTGTGTCTTAAAGAGTCCTTGGCTATGCCGACTCGGGGACGCTTCGTATGTCATGTGCACTGCCTTGTACATGATGGTGCTGTACGATCGAGCCCGTGTAGGCCCCACCACGAAAACTTCTGACGAAATCTCTATCATATGTTTGTTCTGGCTTATTCTGCAAGCCAATCCTTGTTTTGTTTTGAGTTGTGGTATTTGAGTTGCTTCGAAGTCAAATGTTGATTCCATACCTTTTCCAAATGGTGTTCTCATACTCCTATGTGAATACTAATCCTTCTTGTTCATCGAGATTGTCATGTCAATCCTTTTCAACCGGTGTGTCTCTCTTCAAGTGGATCCGATCATTCCAATATCAGCAAGATCAATTATCAGGTCTTCTCAACGGTGTTTGTTCCATTCGTCCCAAGCTGCCATTGTTTTCCCGCCCACCCACCCTTTTTCTTCAATGATTCAAATTTCTTAATCAACTATCCATTTTATTGTTGTGAAGTCTCTTCATTCCTTTTTTCTGCCAATGTTCTTATCCGATGATTCTCATGAAGATTCTAACGGAGCTTCAAGTTCGTCACCCTTTACTCATTTTTTCTTCTCCGGTGGTTTCAATTCAAGTTTTGTAGTGTTGATCATATTCCTTTTCTTGTTTCAAATATTTTATCATGCCGGTGCACCTCATTACCATCCACTTCTCGCTATTCAATTGTTCCGGAGTGCTCTAGATATCTCGGAGATTCGTGTTTTCACTCTGCATTCGTTCAAGATCTTTCGAGGATGTTCCCTCATTCAAGCCATTTATTTCAACCGGTGGAATCTCTCTTTTCAAGCAATCATTCTACGGTGTTTCTTTTGAGTGGGCCCTAACCCACATGTCTTTTTCCAGGATCTTACCTGACTCTTCTAATTCTCCCGGAGATATCCGTAAAAATTCTTTTCGAAGTTTGACGTAAGAATGAATTGTCATCAGTCAAATGCTTTCTCCAAGATCTTATAATTCTTTTCACCGTTGGCTCAACCTCTTCGTTTTGATTCTTACGGAGTGCCTAAATTAGTCATGATGGTATTTCTCGTCATCATTCTCAGTTTGGAAGATCGAAGAAGATTCTTCTTTCAACCTTGCTCCATTCTCTTCAAGATTCGTCATTCGAGATTGTTGCCATCCTCTCATAATTGTTTTCGATTGTCAGAATTCTTTCTCACCCATCCGAAGTAATTCAGGAGTCTTTTCAGTTTGTTTATCTGAAGGCCATCAATTCAGGATTATTCATTCCAGCTTTCAGCTCTCATTCTCCAAATCTTACCGGTGCATCGCTCAAGTGTTCTCTAATCAGCTCGTTATCTCTTCGTTCTCATATATCTAAATTCTCTCAAGCATCTTCATTCATTTGCTAATTCTTCCCGGTGTTTTCTTTATCTTCTCTTCGTTCATTTTTAAGTCTTACGGTGGTTCATTCAAGATTCCTCTTCTTACGTTATCATACTTCCGTTCTTTCAAATTCTACCGGTGGTTCGTTGAAGACCTTCTCAAGTTGGTGCCATATCTATCCTAATCCTTTCTTCGAGAATAAGTAGTATGCCAAATCCGTTGTTGGTCATCAATTTAAATTGGTGAAGGATACGCATAACATAATTCTTATTCTTGTTCCATCTAAGTGATTAATTCTTTTTCTGGAGTGGTTCATCAAATTCTCGATTCGAGATGCTTTATCTATTCTTTTCCTGGAGTCCCAAGTTCTCTCAATCATTTTGTGACGCCCGGATAATTAAGCTACAGTGGTCCCCCACTAAGGATGCCACGTCACCTCGGTTACTGTTGATGAACTCTAGATAATTCAAAACCGATTCAAATTCAAACTGAATTAAAAGCAAACATTAAAAGTTTTCAAAACTTTAAAACTAAAATGTTCTAGTTGTAGAAAATAAATCATAAATAATATTGATGCAGAAACCACATTTTGATAAAATATTTAGATGCAAGAAATTAATTAAAACTAGGGTTAAACAATTACTTAAATGCTTTTAAAAGGATTAAACTATTACAAACCATTTTGTTTTGAAGAGCTAAATTAATAGTGGCAAAGGCACAATTTGTAACACTAAATTTGGTGCCACTTTTGTAATTTATAAAAACTAAAATAAATAGCAACTATAATAAATCGAAAAGGATAAATAAAAAGAAAACAGAGAAAAAGGAAAGAAACAAAACCCCGGACCTTCCCCCTCCCCTTCGGCCGTTTGGCCCAACTGGGCATCCAGCCCACCAGCCCACAGGCCCAGCCCCCCCCCCCATCACTCCCTTATCCCCTCTCCCCCGAAACACTAATCCAACCACCCCACATCTCTCTCCCCGATCCAGATCAGGATCGGGGGAACGAACCAACGTCGCCCCCGACACCAGCGCCGCCCGGATCGACACCACGCCGGCGCCCCTCGCCGGATCGCTCCCCCGACGCTAACGCCGCCTCTCCGTCGCCTGCAGCACAGGCGCCTGCCCCCTTGACCCGAGCTAAATCGGGGGGCTCGGCCCCGCAGCGCCCCGAGCCTCGGCGTTGCTCCTCACCGCCGTCATTGCCTCGCCTCCTCACCTCTCCCTCGCGCTACTCCGGCCACCCCGAGCCTCCCCGAGCACGCTGCCAAAACCCCTACGGCCCTCGTGAGCTCTCCCTCTCCTCCTCTCTCTCGCGCGTGCACACGCTTGCCGTGCTTGACCGCGCGCGCCGTCGCCGCGCTGCTCGCCCGCCTCCCCCGCGCGTCGTCCTCGCGCTGGTTGCCCCGTCGCCGCGCCTCTCGCCCGCCTGTTGCCGCACACGCGCACCCGAGCCTCGCCTCGCCCCAATCGCTGCCAAGCGAGGCCAGCGTCGCCTCGCCCTCCCTGCTCGCCCGCGCGCGTCCGCGCTTTCCGCTGCCGCGGCCATGCCGCGCCCGCGCCCTAGCCTCTCCTCCTGCTGTCTGCTGCTGCTCTGCACCGGCAGCCCCACGCGGCCCCACTCGCCCTCGCTACATCGCCGCGGCCTGCCCCGGCCTCCTCTGCCACGCGCCCGCGCGCTCACCGCGCCCGCGGCCGCACTGCCCGGGCCTCGAATCCGTCACCGGCGACCTCGCCTCGCACCGGGCGGGTTGAACCCCAGCACCTGGATGCGCCCTGCCGGGCACCCGTTGCGCCAGATCGGGCTGCGCCCTGTGCCTGCTAAGGCCAGGGGCCAATGACATGTGGGGCCCACCCCCTGGAACTTTTAAAAAAAGGAATAAAAATAATAGTAAAAATAATAATTAATTAGTTAAGATAATCAATTAACTTAGTTAATCCTGTTAGTTAATCTAATTAACACTATTAATTAGCCTTAATTATTTGATTAGGTAAACAGTGAATGACAATTGGGCCCCACTGCCTTGTTTGACCGGTCAACGGTCAACGCTGACCGCTGACGTCATGATGACGCAATAAACATTTTCGAATTAAATTAATTTCTGATAAATCTAAAAATGATTAAATCTTTTAAAATTAATATAAAATAAACCGTAGCTCAGATGGAAAAACTTTGTACATGAAAGTTGCTCAGAACAACGAGACGAATTCGGATACGCAGCCCGTTCGTCCGCCACGCGTCCCTAGCATAGTGAACCTGCAACATTTCACCTCCGGTTCATCTGTCCGAAAACGCGGAACCCCGGGGATACTTTCCCGGATGTTTCCCCCCTTCGCAGATATCACCTATCCCTGCGTTAGGTCACCCCTAGCAACGTTACTTCTATCCTGATGCATAGCCTATCCTTGCTACTACTGTTAATACCATTACCTGCTATCCTACTGCTTAGTATAGGATGCTAGTGTTCCATTAGTGGCCTTACACTCTTGTCCATCTGCCATGCTATACTACTGGGCCGTGATCACTTCGGGAGGTGATCACGGGCATATACAATATACTTTACACAGTTACCTTACCTGTGATACTGTTCGGAGATGGGGGCTGAAGGGGCAGGTGGCTCCATCCCGGTAGAGGTGGGCCTGGGTTCCCGATGGCCCCCGACTGTTACTTTGAGGCGGAGCGACAGGGCAGGTTGAGACCACCTAGGAGAGAGGTGGGCCTGGCCCTGGTCGGCGTTCGCGGATACTTAACACGCTTAACGAGATCTGGGTTTTTGATCTGAGTCTGGCCATTTGGTCTATACGCACTAACCATCTACGCGGGAGTAGTTATGGGTATCCCGGCGTCGTGGTATCAGCCGAAGCCTTCGTGACGTCAGCGACTGAGTGGCGCGCGCCGGATTGGACCGTAAGCCTGCTCTTGTATTAAGGGGGCTAGTTCTGCTTCCGGCCGCGTTCGCAACGTGCAGGTGTGCTAAGGGCGATGGGCCCAGACCCCTGTGCGCTTAGGTATAGACCGGCGTGCTGACCTCTCTGTTGTGCCTAGGTGGGGCTGCGACGTGTTGATCTTTCGCGGCCGGGCATGACCCCGAAAAGTGTGTCCGGCCAAATGGGATCAAGCGTGTTGGGGAATGTGGTGCACCCCTGCAGGGAAGTTAATCTATTCGAATAGCCGTGATCTTCGGTAACAGGACGACTTGGAGTTGTACCTTGACCTTATGACAACTAGAACCAGATACTTAATAAAACACACCCTTCCAAGTGCCAGATAAAACCGGTGATCGCTCTCTCACAGGGCGACGAGGGGAGGATCATCGGTTAGGATTATGCTATGCGATGCTACTTGGAGGACTTCAGTCTACTCTCTTCTACATGCTGCAAGACGGAGGCTGCCAGAAGCGTAGTCTTCGAAAGGACTAGCTATCCCCCTCTTATTCCGGCTTTCTGCAGTCCAGTCCACATATAATAGCCTTATTCCAGTTGATACCAATGCATACATATGTAGTGTAGCTCCTTGCTTGCGAGTACTTTGGATGAGTACTCACGGTTGCTTTCTCCCCCTTTTCCCCCTTTCCTTTCATTCTGGTTGTCGCAACCAGATGCTGGAGTCCAGGAGCCAGACGCCACCGTCGACGACGACTCCTACTACACCGGAGGTGCCTACTACTACGTGCTGCCCGCTGACGACGACCAGGAGTAGTTTAGGAGGATCCCAGGCAGGAGGCCTGCGCCTCTTTCGATCTGTATCCCAGTTTGTGCTAGCCTTCTTAAGGCAAACTTGTTTAACTTATGTCTGTACTCAAATATTGTTGCTTCCGCTGACTCGTCTATGATCGAGCTCTTGTATTCGAGCCCTCGAGGCCCCTGGCTTGTAATATGTTGCTTGTATGACTTATTTTATTTGTAGAGTTGTGTTGTGATATCTTCCCGTGAGTCTCTGATCTTGATCGTACACGTTTGCGTGTATGATTAGTGTACGATTAAATCGGGGGCGTCACACATTTCACCACGGAGATTCATCTAAATCATTACAAGGATTCACCTTGTGTTTTCCATTTCTCTTTCTTTTTATTCTTTTGTTACCGGAGTTTCTTCATGGAGGCTATACATGATGGTTCATCAAGGATTTATATCCCTTCTCCAAGTGTTCATTGAGATTCTTTTCTAAGGAGCTCAAGCATTCTTCATCTTGGTACCCGGAGTGCAATTCTTTCTTTCGTATCTTTGAAGGTGGTATTATGTCATTCTTGATAATTTGAGTTCATGTTTCATGATTCACATGTTGTTAAGAATGGGGTATTTTAAATCCATCAACCTCTTCATTGGAGTTATCTTGGGTTATATTCCACCTAAAGCCTTCCCTAAGGATTGTTGCTAATTATGGTGCTTATAAGTGACCCAAGTTCTTCATCTATCCTTCCGGCGAAATATTTTCTCCTCTCCTTGGTCATATCAATCCAATCAAATCTTTTCCGTGAGTGGCAAGTTGTCACCTCATAATGTTGAGATGCCTTCTATAAGCCCACTTCAAGCTTGTCCTTTCGTTGTTGGTTTTCCAACAATTCCGTTCGACCCTTCTACTAAAAGATGCCTTGTCAAGCTCTTTTGTGGCAGAAGTTGGCTTTTCTTCTCCATTATCCTATTTCACTTATCTATCTTCTATTCTTTTGTTCCGGAGGCATTGTCATGTTGCTCTTTTCAACCCATCATCTCGTTTTGTCAAACATCATGTTCTTTTCATGCCTATCCATTTAACCGGAGTGTTGTGCCCTTTTGCTCAAGTTCTTTTAGCCTTATCAAGCCTTGCATCTCTTTTCAACCGGAGTGCTGTCTGAGATCTTTCTTACCGCTTGCTCCATTCATTCAATAGTTCCGGGGACAGTGTGTTGTGATTTCTTCAAGTATCTTCTCATCTTATCAAGTTCTTATTCAACTCCTTTTCTTTTCAATCGGAGTGCTGTCCGAATTTGTTCTTCCTTGTTCCTCTTTCCTAACGGAGTGCTTTCAACTTCATTCATCTCCATTGTATTCTTTTCTCGAGATGGCTTAACCTTTTCAAGCTTCTTTGGTTTCACTCGTTTGTCAAAGAAGCAACTTAGTTTTACCTCTCCTCTTTCTCTTCTGTTTTTCCCTACGGTGCCATTCTAGATCTCGGGACGAGATCCTCTCGTAGTGGTGGAGTGTTGTAACGCCCCGAGACCGTTGCGCCAGGTGTCTTCCAGTGTTTCGTTGTTGTTGCCTTGTCATTTGCTTGCGTGTCGCATCTTGTCATGTCATCATGTGCATTGCATCATCATGTTTTCAAAACCTGCATCCGTCCAGGTTCCCCCAGTGCCATCCGTTGTCAGTTCTGAGCCCAGACACACTTGCACGCGCCCGCGGCACGTCCGAAATATTATTTTTAAGTGGCCGAAAAATGTTCTCGGAATGGGTTGAAAGCTGGCATGTGGTGTTGTTATGTTGTAGGTAGGCCGCCTGCCAAGTTTCATCGCATTCGGAGTTCGTTTGATAGCCCAATGGATAACTATAGCGACATTATAGTCGGTCTAACGTCAGATGTTTTCGGTCTCCGGAAACTATCGTCGGGTCTCTCTCTCTTCTCTTCTCTCAGCCCAAGGTTTCTGCACAGTTCGCTGACAACCGCCAGACCCCAAAACCCTCTCTGCACAGTGCTTCGAATCCCTCACGCGCGCGTCCGGAACTTCCCCGGACCCGACCCGGGCAGTCGTCGCCGTTGGGTCCGGATCATCCCCAAACATCTACAAAACGTCTCCGTTTTGTTAATTGGACTTCCTAACCAATTAATTCTCGACCGCCTGATTACGATCGGACGGACCGAATACCCCCTTACCCTATTTCCCCTACCTATATAAACAACCTAACCCTAAAATCTCGGACGGCTGTCCCATCCATCCCCTCACTCGCCGCCGCCGCTCATTCCAAATCCTCCTCGATTTCCTCAGCCACCCAACCAGCCTCCACCTTCCCGATCCACTCCACCCGAGCCAACCCGCAGCCGCCACTCCTCTCCTGGATCTCCTCTCTCCTTCGCGCAGCCAGCCAGAGCTCGATCCCGATTGGATCGAGGCCCTTCCTCCTCTCTTGTCTCAGCAGGAGCCCGAGTCTTCGCCTTGTGCCACGTCACCGCCGGCAAGCTTCGCCGGAGATGAGCACCAACGCCCCCTTCTTCTCCTTCCCATGCTCCTCTCGTTTCCCTCTTTGAACCCTTTGCTTTCTGCCCATCTGCTGCAGGAGCAGCTACGCCCTGGGAAGGAGCACGCTAGGCGCCATGGCCGCCGAAGGGACTTCGCCGTGCTCCTCCCCTGCCCCGAGCCTCTGCCGCGACCAGCACCCGACTAGCAGGTCGCCAGCGCGCCCGAGTCCTCCTGCCTCGCTCGTTCTGGACCAGGAGGGTCCCGGGCATCTCCACCACCGCCGTCTCAGTTGAGCGCCGCCCTGGTTCCCTTTCTCGCCTTCCTCCGGTCCCCTCATCTCATCTCCCTCTCTCTGATTTGTGTTGCACCGCCGCCGTTTTGCAGAGGAACTGCCGCCATGGAGCTCCAACTCCGGCTACCTCGTCTCCTCGGATCCGTCGGGTCCCGACCATCCCCTTCGTTGCCGGACTCCTCAGCTAGCCGGAGCCCCGTTGCCGCGCCGTCCGTCTTCTGCATCGCCATGGCCTGCTGCTGTTTCTGTTCTTCAGAAATGAAACGAGAGCAGCAGCGGCTCGCTCGTTCGAGCGTTGACCGTGGCCTGCCCAGCTCCTTCGCCTCCTGGGCCACCAGCTACCGCCCCAAGCCGGCCTGCTTCCTTCCAGATCCGAGCTGGCCCAGTCAAGCCCGATGTGAGCAGCTCCCCGGCCCCTCTCAGTTTCGGCCCGAGTCACTATTTTTTTCCTGCGAACGATTTGTCTATTTATCCTGAGGGTGACAGATTTGCAGAAAAACCCCTCATGTTCATGCATTCAATAACTAATTAACCATGTAACAGAATTAAATAAATTATAAATGAAAAATGCTTAGAATTTTGTGTAGGTCCATAATATGCCACTTTCATCCATGTTTAAAATGTTTAAACTGATGTTTGATTAAATTTGCTTAAATAACTTATTAAAATGTTTTGTTTCATAACTAAATAACCGTAACTCGGTATTTAATAAACTTTATATGTAAATGGGGTGGAAAATGCCTAGTTTATCATGGTGGCATCATTTTGCATGTTTAACAACTATAAAATATGGTTTAGGGCAGAACAGTACCATAACCAAAATATGCTCATGAGGAGTTTCCGGATTTGTTGTCTGTTGTTCCCGGCCTCATTTAAACTTGACTAGATAGGTAGTTTTGCTTTTGCTTCACCCTCTTGCCATGTTAATCAACATTTAATATTGTTGGGTAGATAAACAAGATCGAACTAAATACGTTATGTGGTGTTTTGGCAATATGCACCCCGATGCATATTGAGCTCCACTTAATTTGTAGGATTGTTTGTGCACTTTGCCATGCCATGCTTCATTAATCCGGACATGCATCATACTCGATTGCGCATCATGCCATGTTGATGTGTTGGTTGTTTACTATGTTGTTTGCTTCTTTCCGGTGTTGCTTCTTCGGGTCGGTTCCGATAACGTCGTGTGTGTGAGGATTCGTTTGTCTACGCTCGTTTGTCTTCCTCATGGACTCGTTCTTCTTTCTTGCGGGATTTCAGGCAAGATGACCATACCCTCAAAATCACTTCTATCTTTGCTTGCTAGTTGCTCGCTCTTTTGCTATGCCTATGCCGCGATACCTACCACTTGCTTATCATGCCTCCCATATTGTTGAACCAAGCCTCTAACCCACCTTGTCCTAGCAAACCGTTGTTTGGCTATGTTACCGCTTTGCTCAGCCCCTCTTATAGCGTTGTTAGTTGCAGGTGAAGATTGAAGTTTGTTCCTTGTTGGAACATGGAGATGTTGTTCCTTGTTAGAACAGGTTTACTTGTTGGGATATCACAATATCTCTTATTTAATTAATGCATCTATATACTTGGTAAAGGGTGGAAGGCTCGGCCTTATGCCTGGTGTTTTGTTCCACTCTTGCCGCCCTAGTTTCCGTCATATCAGTTTTATGTTCCCGGATTTTGCGTTCCTTACACGGTTGGGTTATAATGGGAACCCCTTGACAGTTCGCTTTGAATAAAACTCCTCCAGCAAGGCCCGACCTTGGTTTTACCATTCGCCACCTAGCCTTTTTCCCTTGGGAGTCGCACATCTCGAGGGTCATCTTTATTTTAACCCCCCCCCCAAGGCCAGTGCTTGTCTAAGTGTTGGTCCAACCCAGAGCACCATGCGGGGCCGTCCCTTGGCAACTTGGGTTACGTTGGCTCCCGTACGCTTAGCTTATTCGGTGTGCCCTGAGAACGAGATATGTGCAGCTCCTATCGGGATGTCGGCGCATCGGGTGGTCTTGCTGGACTTGTTTTACCATTGTCGAGGATGTCTTGTAGAACCGGGATACCGAGTCTGATCGAAATGTCTCGGGAGGAGGTCTATTCCTTCGTTGACCGTGAGAACTTGTCATGGGCTAAGTTGGGACACCCCTGCAGGGATTTGAACTTTCGAAAGTCGTGCCCGCGGTTATGGGCAGATGGGAATTTGTTAATGTCCGGTTGTAGAAAACCTGAAGTTGACCTTAATTAAAATGCATCAACCGCGTGTGTTACCGTGATGGTCTCTTTCCGGCGAAGTCCGGGAAGTGAACACGGTGTTGGAGTTATGCTTGGCGTAGGTTGTTCTAGGATCACTTCTTGATCATAGTTGTTCGACCGTGCTTTGCCTTCTCTTCTCGCACTCATTTGCGTATGTTTAGCCACCATATATGCTAGTCGCTTGCTGCAGCTCCACCTCATACCTTTTACCCTTCCTATAAGCTTAAATAGTCTTTATCGCAAGGGTGCGAGATTGCTGAGTCCCCGTGGCTCACAGATACTTCCAAAACCAGCTTGCAGGTACCGATGAGTCCGTGCAGATGACGCAACCAAGCTCAGGAGGAGCTCGATGAAGATCTTGTTCTTTGTTTTGTTTCGTTCTAGTGGATCAGTAGTGGAGCCCAGTTGGGGTCGATCGGGGACCGTGTCGCATTTGGGGTTCTTCTTTTATTTTGGTTCCGTAGTCGGACCTTGATTGTATCTGATTGATGTAATGCTTTATTCATGTAATTGTGTGAAGTGGCGATTGTAAGCCAACTATGTATCTTTTTCCCTTATGTATTACATGGGTTGAGTGAAGATTACCTCACTTGCGACATTGCTTTCAATGCGGTTATGCCTCTAAGTCGTGCTTCGACACGTGGGAGATATAGCCGCATTGAGGGCGTTACAAGTTGGCATTAGAGTCTTCCCCGACCTTAGGAGCCCCATTGCTTGATCGTTTTTAGCGGCCGAGTTGAGTCTAGAAAAATGTTTTGAGTCATTTAGGAATTATATATCGGAGATTTTAGGAATTCTTTTTTACTCCCCAGTCTCCTCATCGCTCTGGTAAGGCATCCTGACGTAGAGTTTTGACTATTCTCTTCTCAAATTTCACTAAATTTTTTTTTTAGGATCACGCGGGTATCTTGGAATCGTTCCGATGGTTTTGTGACGAGAACATTGTTCTTGGTGCTTCCTGTCTTTAGGGGTTGTGGCAGTCTCCCGGGGAGTTGAGCTCCGAGGTGTTGTCGTCACAATTTTATCGTTGCAGTTTTGGAATACCTGAGTTTAGTTCGCCGACATCGAAAATCTCTTTTATGCAGTTGTTGGTGAGATAACCTCGACGCCACCCAGTACTGGGGCGGGAGTTCGGGAGTATTGCCATAACTTGTATAACGGATGCTTTTCGAAGGTTGAGGTAGATGATTTCCGAAGATTTCTTGGTTATGTGTTGAAGGATGGATACAGCTGGATGTAGGATTTGCTAGTTTTGGGTGAGATATTATGCTTCCCCTGTATCCCCAACACCTGATTGCATAACTGGGAAAGTTTCGGGAGTTTATAAGTGGGAATTCAAGTAGCTCTTAGGATATCTTTCCGACAGATGTATGATATGAAATTGGGGTTCGACGTCTAGTGGTCCGCCTATTCACGGTTGATTTTACAGTGGTCTCGTTGTGTCTTAAAGAGTCCTTGGCTATGCCGACTCGGGGACACTTCGTATGTCATGTGCACTGCCTTGTACATGATGGTGCTGTACGATCGAGCCCGTGTAGGCCCCACCACGAAAACTTCGGAAGAAATCTCTATCATATGTTTGTTCTGGCTTATTCTGCAAGCCAATCCTTGTTTTGTTTTGAGTTGTGGTATTTGAGTTGCTTCGAAGTCAAATGTTGATTCCATACCTTTTCCAAATGGTGTTCTCATACTCCTATGTGAATACTAATCCTTCTTGTTCATCGAGATTGTCATGTCAATCCTTTTCAACCGGTGTGTCTCTCTTCAAGTGGATCCGATCATTCCAATATCAGCAAGATCAATTATCAGGTCTTCTCAACGGTGTTTGTTCCATTCGTCCCAAGCTGCCATTGTTTTCCCGCCCACCCACCCTTTTTCTTCAACGATTCAAATTTCTTAATCAACTATCCATTTTATTGTTGTGAAGTCTCTTCATTCCTTTTTTCTGCCAATGTTCTTATCCGATGATTCTCATGAAGATTCTAACGGAGCTTCAAGTTCGTCACCCTTTACTCATTTTTTCTTCTCCGGTGGTTTCAATTCAAGTTTTGTAGTGTTGATCATATTCCTTTTCTTGTTTCAAATATTTTATCATGCCGGTGCACCTCATTACCATCCACTTCTCGCTATTCAATTGTTCCGGAGTGCTCTAGATATCTCGGAGATTCGTGTTTTCACTCTGCATTCGTTCAAGATCTTTCGAGGATGTTCCCTCATTCAAGCCATTTATTTCAACCGGTGGAATCTCTCTTTTCAAGCAATCATTCTACAGTGTTTCTTTTGAGTGGGCCCTAACCCACATGTCTTTTTCCAGGATCTTACCTGACTCTTCTAATTATCCCGGAGATATCCGTAAAAATTCTTTTCGAAGTTTGACGTAAGAATGAATTGTCATCAGTCAAATGCTTTCTCCAAGATCTTATAATTCTTTTCACCGTTGGCTCAACCTCTTCATTTTGATTCTTCCGGAGTGCCTAAATTAGTCATGATGGTATTTCTCGTCGTCATTCTCAGTTTGGAAGATCGAAGAAGATTCTTCTTTCAACCTTGCTCCATTCTCTTCAAGATTCGTCATTCGAGATTGTTGCCATCCTCTCATAATTGTTTTCGATTGTCAGAATTCTTTCTCACCCATCCGAAGTAATTCAGGAGTCTTTTCAATTTGTTTATCTGAAGGCCATCAATTCAGGACTATTCATTCCAGCTTTCAGCTCTCATTCTCCAAATCTTACCGGTGCATCGTTCAAGAGTTCTCTAATCAGCTCGTCATCTCTTCGTTCTCATATATCTAAATTCTCTCAAGCATCTTCATTCATTTGCTAATTCTTCCTGGTGTTTTCTTTATCTTCTCTTCGTTCATTTTTAAGTCTTACGGTGGTTCATTCAAGATTCCTCTTCTTACGTTATCATACTTCCGTTCTTTCAAATTCTACCGGTGGTTCGTTGAAGACCTTCTCAAGTTGGCGCCATATCTATCCTAATCCTTTCTTCGAGAATAAGTAGTATGCCAAATCCGTTGTTGGTCATCAATTTAAATTGGTGAAGGATACGCATAACATAATTCTTATTCTTGTTCATCTAAGTGATTAATTCTTTTTCCGGAGTGGTTCATCAAATTCTCGATTCGAGATGCTTTATCTATTCTTTTCCTGGAGTCCCAAGTTCTCTGAATCATTTCACCACGGAGATTCATCTAAATCATTACAAGGATTCACCTTGTGTTTTCCATTTCTCTTTCTTTTTATTCTTTTGTTACCGGAGTTTCTTCATGGAGGCTATACATGGTGGTTCATCAAGGATTTATATCCCTTCTCCAAGTGTTCATTGAGATTCTTTTCTAAGGAGCTCAAGCATTCTTCATCTTGGTACCCGGAGTGCAATTCTTTCTTTCGTATCTTTGAAGGTGGTATTATGTCATTCTTGATAATTTGAGTTCATGTTTCATGATTCACATGTTGTTAAGAATGGGGTATTTTAAATCCATCAACCTCTTCATTGGAGTTATCTTGGGTTATATTCCACCTAAAGCCTTCCCTAAGGATTGTTGCTAATTATGGTGCTTATAAGTGACCCAAGTTCTTCATCTATCCTTCCGGCGAAATATTTTCTCCTCTCCTTGGTCATATCAATCCAATCAAATCTTTTCCGTGAGTGGCAAGTTGTCACCTCATAATGTTGACATGCCTTCTATAAGCCCACTTCAAGCTTGTCCTTTCGTTGTTGGTTTTCCAACAATTCCGTTCGACCCTTCTCCTAAAAGATGCCTTGTCAAGCTCTTTTGTGGCAGAAGTTGGCTTTTCTTCTCCATTATCCTATTTCAATTATCTATCTTCTATTCTTTTGTTCCGGAGGCATTGTCATGTTGCTCTTTTCAACCCATCATCTCGTTTTGTCAAACATCATGTTCTTTTCATGCCTATCCATTTAACCGGAGTGTTGTGCCCTTTTGCTCAAGTTCTTTTAGCCTTATCAAGCCTTGCATCTCTTTTCAACCGGAGTGCTGTCTGAGATCTTTCTTACCGCTTGCTCCATTCATTCAATAGTTCCGGGGACAGTGTGTTGTGATTTCTTCAAGTATCTTCTCATCTTATCAAGTTCTTATTCAATTCCTTTTCTTTTCAATCGGAGTGCTGTCCGAATTTGTTCTCCCTTGTTCCTCTTTCCTAACGGAGTGCTTTCAACTTCATTCATCTCCATTTTATTCTTTTCTCGAGATGGCTTAACCTTTTCAAGGTTCTTTGGTTTCACTCGTTTGTCAAAGAAGCAACTTAGTTTTACCTCTCCTCTTTCTCTTCCGTTTTTCCCTATGGTGCCATTCTAGATCTCGGGACGAGATCCTCTCGTAGTGGTGGAGTGTTGTAACGCCCCGAGACCGTTGCGCCAGGTGTCTTCCGGTGTTTCGTTGTTGTTGCCTTGTCATTTGCTTGCGTGTCGCATCTTGTCATGTCATCATGTGCATTGCATCATTATGTTTTCAAAACCTGCATCCGTCCGGGTTCCCTCAGTGCCATCCGTTGTCAGTTCTAAGCCCAAACACACTTGCACGCGCCCGCGACACGTCCGAAATATTATTTTTAAGTGGCCGAAAAATGTTCTCGGAATGGGTTGAAAGTTGGCATGTGGTGTTGTTATGTTGTAGGTAGGCCGCCTGCCAAGTTTCATCGCATTCGGAGTTCGTTTGATAGCCCAACGGATAACTATAGCGACATTATAGTCGGTCTAACGTCGGATGTTTTCGGTCTCCGGAAACTGTCGCCGGGTCTCTCTCTCTTCTCTTCTCTCAGCCCAAAGTTTCTACACAGTCCGCTGACAACCGCCAGACCCCAAAACCCTCTCTGCACAGTGCTTCGAATCCCTCACGCGCGCGTCCGGAACTTCCCCGGACCCGACCTGGGCAGTCGTCGCCGTTGGGTCCGGATCATCCCCAAACATCTACAAAACGTCTCCGTTTTGTTAATTGGACTTCCTAACCAATTAATTCTCGACCGCCTGATTACGATCGGACGGACCGAATACCCCCTTACCCTATTTCCCCTACCTATATAAACAACCTAAACCTAAAATCTCGGACGGCTGTCCCATCCATCCCCTCACTCGCCGCCGCCGCTCATTCCAAATCCTCCTCGATTTCCTCAGCCACCCAACCAGCCTCCACCTTCCCGATCCACTCCACCCGAGCCAACCCGCAGCCGCCACTCCTCTCCTGGATCTCCTCTCTCCTTCGCGCAGCCAGCCAGAGCTCGATCCCGATTGGATCGAGGCCCTTCCTCCTCTCTTGTCTCAGCAGGAGCCCGAGTCTTCGCCTTGTGCCACGTCACCGCCGGCAAGCTTCGCCGGAGATGAGCACCAACGCCCCCTTCTTCTCCTTCCCATGCTCCTCTCGTTTCCCTCTCTGAACCCTTTGCTTTCTGCCCATCTGCTGCAGGAGCAGCTACGCCCTGGGAAGGAGCACGCTAGGCGCCATGGCCGCCGAAGGGACTTCGCCGTGCTCCTCCCCTGCCCCGAGCCTCTGCCGCGACCAGCACCCGACTAGCAGGTCGCCAGCGCGCCCGAGTCCTCCTGCCTCGCTCGTTCTGGACCAGGAGGGTCCCGGGCATCTCCACCGCCGCCGTCTCAGTTGAGCGCCGCCCTGGTTCCCTTTCCCGCCTTCCTCCGGTCCGCTCATGTCATCTCCCTCTCTCTGATTTGTGTTGCACCGCCGCCGTTTTGCAGAGAAACTGCCGCCATGGAGCTCCAACTCCGGATACCTCGTCTCCTCAGATCCGTCGGGTCCTGACCATCCCCTTCGTTGCCGGACTCCTCAGCTAGCCGGAGCCCCGTTGCCGCGCCGTCCGTCTTCTGCATCGCCATGGCCTGCTGCTGTTTCTGTTCTTCAGAAACGAAACGAGAGCAGCAGCGGCTCGTTCGTTCGAGCGTTGACCGTGACCTGCCCAGCTCCTTCGCCTCCTGGGCCACCAGCTACCGCCCCAAGCCGGCCTGCTTCCTTCCAGATCTGAGCTGGCCCAGTCAAGCCCGATGTGAGCAGCTCCCCAGCCCCTCTCAGTTTCGGCCCGAGTCACTATTTTTTTCCTGCGAACGATTTGTCTATTTATCCTGAAGGTGACAGATTTGCAGAAAAACCCCTCATGTTCATGCATTCAATAACTAATTAACCATGCAACAGAATTAAATAAATTATAAATGAAAAATGCTTAGAATTTTGTGTAGGTCCATAATATGCTACTTTCATCCATGTTTAAAATGTTTAAACTGATGTTTGATTAATTTGCTTAAATAACTTGTTAAAATGTTTTCTTTCATAACTAAATAACCGTAACTCGGTATTTAATAAACTTTATATGTAAATGGGGTGGAAAATGCCTAGTTTATCACGGTGGCATCATTTGCATGTTTAACAACTATAAAATATGGTTTAGGGCAGAACAGTACCATAACCAAAATATGCTCATGAGGAGTTTCCGGATTTGTTGTCTGTTGTTCCCGGCCTCATTTAAACTTGACTAGATAGGTAGTTTTGCTTTTGCTTCACCCTCTTGCCATGTTAATCAACATTTAATATTGTTGGGTACATAAACAAGATCGAACTAAATACGTTATGTGGTGTTTTGGCAATATGCACCCCGATGCATATTGAGCTCCACTTAATTTGTAGGATTGTTTGTGCACTTTGCCATGCCATGCTTCATTAATCCGGACATGCATCATACTCGATTGCGCATCATGCCATGTTGATGTGTTGGTTGTTTACTATGTTGTTTGCTTCTTTCCGGTGTTGCTTCTTCGGGTCGGTTCCGATAACGTCGTGTGTGTGAGGATTCGTTTGTCTACGCTCGTTTGTCTTCCTCATGGACTCGTTCTTCTTTCTTGCGGGATTTCAGGCAAGATGGCCATACCCTCAAAATCACTTCTATCTTTGCTTGCTAGTTGCTCGCTCTTTTGCTATGCCCATGCCGCGATACCTACCACTTGCTTATCATGCCTCCCATATTGTTGAACCAAGCCTCTAACCCACCTTGTCCTAGCAAACCGTTGTTTGGCTATGTTACCGCTTTGCTCAGCCCCTCTTATAGCGTTGTTAGTTGCAGGTGAAGATTGAAGTTTGTTCCTTGTTGGAACATGGAGATGTTGTTCCTTGTTAGAACAGGTTTACTTGTTGGGATATCACAATATCTCTTATTTAATTAATGCATCTATATACTTGGTAAAGGGTGGAAGGCTCGGCCTTATGCCTGGTGTTTTGTTCCACTCTTGCCGCCCTAGTTTCCGTCATATCAGTTTTATGTTCCCGGATTTTGCGTTCCTTACGCGGTTGGGTTATAATGGGAACCCCTTGACAGTTCGCTTTGAATAAAACTCCTCCAGCAAGGCCCAACCTTGGTTTTACCATTCGCCACCTAGCCTTTTTCCCTTGGGACTCGCGCATCCCGAGGGTCATCTTTATTTTAACCCCCCCCCCCCCGGGCCAGTGCTTGTCTAAGTGTTGGTCCAACCCAGAGCACCGTGCGGGGCCGTCCCTTGGCAACTTGGGTTACATTGGTCCCGTACGCTTAGCTTATTCGGTGTGCCCTGAGAACGAGATATGTGCAGCTCCTATCGGGATGTCGGCGCATCCGGTGGTCTTGCTGGACTTGTTTTACCATTGTCGAGGATGTCTTGTAGAACCGGGATACCGAGTCTGATCGGAATGTCTCGGGAGGAGGTCTATTCCTTCGTTGACCGTGAGAGCTTGTCATGGGCTAAGTTGGGACACCCCTGCAGGGATTTGAACTTTCGAAAGCCGTGCCCGCGGTTATGGGCAGATGGGAATTTGTTAATGTCCGGTTGTAGAAAACCTGAAGTTGACCTTAATTAAAATGCATCAACCGCGTGTGTTACCGTGATGGTCTCTTTCCGGCGGAGTCCGGGAAGTGAACACGTTGTTGGAGTTATGCTTGACGTAGGTTGTTCTAGGATCACTTCTTGATCATAGTTGTTCGACCGTGCTTTGCCTTCTCTTCTCGCTCTCATTTGCGTATGTTTAGCCACCATATATGCTAGTCGCTTGCTGCAGCTCCACCTCATACCTTTTACCCTTCCTATAAGCTTAAATAGTCTTGATCGCGAGGGTGCGAGATTGCTGAGTCCCCGTGGCTCACATATACTTCCAAAACCAGCTTGCAGGTGCCGATGAGTCCGTGCAGATGACGCAACCAAGCTCAGGAGGAGCTCGATGAAGATCTTGTTCTTTGTTTTGTTTCGTTCTAGTGGATCAGTAGTGGAGCCCAGTTGGGGTCGATCGGGGACCGTGTCGCATTTGGGGTTCTTCTTTTATTTTGGTTCCGTAGTCGGACCTTGATTGTATCTGATTGATGTAATGCTTTATTCATGTAATTGTGTGAAGTGGCGATTGTAAGCCAACTATGTATCTTTTTCCTTTATGTATAACATGGGTTGTGTGAATATTACCTCACTTGCGACATTACTTTCAATGCGGTTATGCCTCTAAGTCGTGCTTCGACACGTGGGAGATATAGCCGCATCGAGGGCGTTACAAGTTGGTATCAGAGTCTTCCCCGACCTTAGGAGCCCCATTGCTTGATCGTTTTTAGCGGCCGAGTTGAGTCTAGAAAAATGTTTTGAGTCATTTAGGAATTATATATCGGAGAGTTTAGGAATTCTTTTTTACTGCCCAGTCTCCTCATCGCTCTGGTAAGGCATCCTGACGTAGAGTTTTGACTATTCTCTTCTCAAATTTCACTAATTTTTTTTAGGATCACGCGGGTATCTTGGAATCGTTCCGATGGTTTTGTGACGAGAACATTGTTCTTGGTGCTTCCTGTCTTTAGGGGTTGTGGCAGTCTCCCGGGGAGTTGAGCTCCGAGGTGTTGTCGTCACAATTTTATCGTTGCAGTTTTGGAATACCTAAGTTTAGTTCGCCGACATCGAAAATCTCTTTTATGCAGTTGTTGGTGAGATAACCTCGACGCCACCCAGTACTGGGGCGGGAGTTCGGGAGTATTGCCATAACTTGTATAACGGATGCTTTTCGAAGGTTGAGGTAGATGATTTCCGAAGATTTCTTGGTTATGTGTTGAAGGATGGATACAGCTGGATGTAGGATTTGCTAGTTTTGGGTGAGATATTATGCTTCCCCTGTATCCCCAACACCTGATTGCATAACTGGGAAAGTTTCGGGAGTTTATAAGTGGGAATTCAAGTAGCTCTTAGGATATCTTTCCGACAGATGTATGATATGAAATTGGGGTTCGACGTCTAGTGGTCTGCCTATTCAGGGTTGATTTTACAGTGGTCTCGTTGTGTCTTAAAGAGTCCTTGGCTATGCCGACTCGGGGACACTTCGTATGTCATGTGCACTGCCTTGTACATGATGGTGCTGTACGATCGAGCCCGTGTAGGCCCCACCACGAAAACTTCGGAAGAAATCTCTATCATATGTTTGTTCTGGCTTATTCTGCAAGCCAATCCTTGTTTTGTTTTGAGTTGTGGTATTTGAGTTGCTTCGAAGTCAAATGTTGATTCCATACCTTTTCCAAATGGTGTTCTCATACTCCTATGTGAATACTAATCCTTCTTGTTCATCGAGATTGTCATGTCAATCCTTTTCAACCGGTGTGTCTCTCTTCAAGTGGATCCGATCATTCCAATATCAGCAAGATCAATTATCAGGTCTTCTCAACGGTGTTTGTTCCATTCGTCCCAAGCTGCCATTGTTTTCCCGCCCACCCACCCTTTTTCTTCAACGATTCAAATTTCTTAATCAACTATCCATTTTATTGTTGTGAAGTCTCTTCATTCCTTTTTTCTGCCAATGTTCTTATCCGATGATTCTCATGAAGATTCTAACGGAGCTTCAAGTTCGTCACCCTTTACTCATTTTTTCTTCTCCGGTGGTTTCAATTCAAGTTTTGTAGTGTTGATCATATTCCTTTTCTTGTTTCAAATATTTTATCATGCCGGTGCACCTCATTACCATCCACTTCTCGCTATTCAATTGTTCCGGAGTGCTCTAGATATCTCGGAGATTCGTGTTTTCACTCTGCATTTGTTCAAGATCTTTCGAGGATGTTCCCTCATTCAAGCCATTTATTTCAACCGGTGGAATCTCTCTTTTCAAGCAATCATTCTACGGTGTTTCTTTTGAGTGGGCCCTAACCCACATGTCTTTTTCCAGGATCTTACCTGACTCTTCTAATTATCCCGGAGATATCCGTAAAAATTCTTTTCGAAGTTTGACGTAAGAATGAATTGTCATCAGTCAAATGCTTTCTCCAAGATCTTATAATTCTTTTCACCGTTGGCTCAACCTCTTCATTTTGATTCTTCCGGAGTGCCTAAATTAGTCATGATGGTATTTCTCGTCGTCATTCTCAGTTTGGAAGATCGAAGAAGATTCTTCTTTCAACCTTGCTCCATTCTCTTCAAGATTCGTCATTCGAGATTGTTGCCATCCTCTCATAATTGTTTTCGATTGTCAGAATTCTTTCTCACCCATCCGAAGTAATTCAGGAGTCTTTTCAATTTGTTTATCTGAAGGCCATCAATTCAGGACTATTCATTCCAGCTTTCAGCTCTCATTCTCCAAATCTTACCGGTGCATCGTTCAAGAGTTCTCTAATCAGCTCGTCATCTCTTCGTTCTCATATATCTAAATTCTCTCAAGCATCTTCATTCATTTGCTAATTCTTCCTGGTGTTTTCTTTATCTTCTCTTCGTTCATTTTTAAGTCTTACGGTGGTTCATTCAAGATTCCTCTTCTTACGTTATCATACTTCCGTTCTTTCAAATTCTACCGGTGGTTCGTTGAAGACCTTCTCAAGTTGGCGCCATATCTATCCTAATCCTTTCTTCGAGAATAAGTAGTATGCCAAATCCGTTGTTGGTCATCAATTTAAATTGGTGAAGGATACGCATAACATAATTCTTATTCTTGTTCATCTAAGTGATTAATTCTTTTTCCGGAGTGGTTCATCAAATTCTCGATTCGAGATGCTTTATCTATTCTTTTCCTGGAGTCCCAAGTTCTCTGAATCATTTCACCACGGAGATTCATCTAAATCATTACAAGGATTCACCTTGTGTTTTCCATTTCTCTTTCTTTTTATTCTTTTGTTACCGGAGTTTCTTCATGGAGGCTATACATGGTGGTTCATCAAGGATTTATATCCCTTCTCCAAGTGTTCATTGAGATTCTTTTCTAAGGAGCTCAAGCATTCTTCATCTTGGTACCCGGAGTGCAATTCTTTCTTTCGTATCTTTGAAGGTGGTATTATGTCATTCTTGATAATTTGAGTTCATGTTTCATGATTCACATGTTGTTAAGAATGGGGTATTTTAAATCCATCAACCTCTTCATTGGAGTTATCTTGGGTTATATTCCACCTAAAGCCTTCCCTAAGGATTGTTGCTAATTATGGTGCTTATAAGTGACCCAAGTTCTTCATCTATCCTTCCGGCGAAATATTTTCTCCTCTCCTTGGTCATATCAATCCAATCAAATCTTTTCCGTGAGTGGCAAGTTGTCACCTCATAATGTTGACATGCCTTCTATAAGCCCACTTCAAGCTTGTCCTTTCGTTGTTGGTTTTCCAACAATTCCGTTCGACCCTTCTCCTAAAAGATGCCTTGTCAAGCTCTTTTGTGGCAGAAGTTGGCTTTTCTTCTCCATTATCCTATTTCAATTATCTATCTTCTATTCTTTTGTTCCGGAGGCATTGTCATGTTGCTCTTTTCAACCCATCATCTCGTTTTGTCAAACATCATGTTCTTTTCATGCCTATCCATTTAACCGGAGTGTTGTGCCCTTTTGCTCAAGTTCTTTTAGCCTTATCAAGCCTTGCATCTCTTTTCAACCGGAGTGCTGTCTGAGATCTTTCTTACCGCTTGCTCCATTCATTCAATAGTTCCGGGGACAGTGTGTTGTGATTTCTTCAAGTATCTTCTCATCTTATCAAGTTCTTATTCAACTCCTTTTCTTTTCAATCGGAGTGCTGTCCGAATTTGTTCTTCCTTGTTCCTCTTTCCTAACGGAGTGCTTTCAACTTCATTCATCTCCATTGTATTCTTTTCTCGAGATGGCTTAACCTTTTCAAGGTTCTTTGGTTTCACTCGTTTGTCAAAGAAGCAACTTAGTTTTACCTCTCCTCTTTCTCTTCCGTTTTTCCCTACGGTGCCATTCTAGATCTCGGGACGAGATCCTCTCGTAGTGGTGGAGTGTTGTAACGCCCCGAGACCGTTGCGCCAGGTGTCTTCCGGTGTTTCGTTGTTGTTGCCTTGTCATTTGCTTGCGTGTCGCATCCTGTCATGTCATCATGTGCATTGCATCATCATGTTTTCAAAACCTGCATTCGTCCGGGTTCCCCCAGTGCCATCCGTTGTCAGTTCTGAGCTCAGACACACTGGCACGCGCCCGCGGCACGTCCGAAATATTATTTTTAAGTGGCCGAAAAATGTTCTCGGAATGGGTTGAAAGTTGGCATGTGGTGTTGTTATGTTGTAGGTAGGCCGCCTGCCAAGTTTCATCGCATTCGGAGTTCGTTTGATAGCCCAACGGATAACTATAGCGACCTTATAGTCGGTCTAACGTCGGATGTTTTCGGTCTCCGGAAACTGTCGCCGGGTCTCTCTCTCTTCTCTTCTCTCAGCCCAAAGTTTCTGCACAGTCCGCTGACAACCGCCAGACCCCAAAACCCTCTCTGCACAGTGCTTCGAATCCCTCACGCGCGCGTCCGGAACTTCCCCGGACCCGACCCGGGTAGTCATCGCCGTTGGGTCCGGATCATCCCCAAACATCTACAAAACGTCTCCGTTTTGTTAATTGGACTTCCTAACCAATTAATTCTTGACCGCCTGATTACGATCGGACGGACCGAATACCCCCTTACCCTATTTCCCCTACCTATATAAACAACCTAAACCTAAAATCTCGGACGGCTGTCCCATCCATCCCCTCACTCGCCGCCGCCGCTCATTCCAAATCCTCCTCGATTTCCTCAGCCACCCAACCAGCCTCCACCTTCCCGATCCACTCCACCCGAGCCAACCCGCAGCCGCCACTCCTCTCCTGGATCTCCTCTCTCCTTCGCGCAGCCAGCCAGAGCTCGATCCCGATTGGATCGAGGCCCTTCCTCCTCTCTTGTCTCAGCAGGAGCCCGAGTCTTCGCCTTGTGCCACGTCACCGCCGGCAAGCTTCGCCGGAGATGAGCACCAACGCCCCCTTCTTCTCCTTCCCATGCTCCTCTCGTTTCCCTCTTTGAACCCTTTGCTTTCTGCCCATCTGCTGCAGGAGCAGCTACGCCCTGGGAAGGAGCACGCTAGGCGCCATGGCCGCCGAAGGGACTTCGCCGTGCTCCTCCCCTGCCCCGAGCCTCTGCCGCGACCAGCACCCGACTAGCAGGTCGCCAGCGCGCCCGAGTCCTCCTGCCTCGCTCGTTCTGGACCAGGAGGGTCCCGGGCATCTCCACCACCGCCGTCTCAGTTGAGCGCCGCCCTGGTTCCCTTTCTCGCCTTCCTCCGGTCCCCTCATCTCATCTCCCTCTCTCTGATTTGTGTTGCACCGCCGCCGTTTTGCAGAGGAACTGCCGCCATGGAGCTCCAACTCCGGCTACCTCGTCTCCTCGGATCCGTCGGGTCCCGACCATCCCCTTCGTTGCCGGACTCCTCAGCTAGCCGGAGCCCCGTTGCCGCGCCGTCCGTCTTCTGCATCGCCATGGCCTGCTGCTGTTTCTGTTCTTCAGAAATGAAACGAGAGCAGCAGCGGCTCGCTCGTTCGAGCGTTGACCGTGGCCTGCCCAGCTCCTTCGCCTCCTGGGCCACCAGCTACCGCCCCAAGCCGGCCTGCTTCCTTCCAGATCCGAGCTGGCCCAGTCAAGCCCGATGTGAGCAGCTCCCCGGCCCCTCTCAGTTTCGGCCCGAGTCACTATTTTTTTCCTGCGAACGATTTGTCTATTTATCCTGAGGGTGACAGATTTGCAGAAAAACCCCTCATGTTCATGCATTCAATAACTAATTAACCATGTAACAGAATTAAATAAATTATAAATGAAAAATGCTTAGAATTTTGTGTAGGTCCATAATATGCCACTTTCATCCATGTTTAAAATGTTTAAACTGATGTTTGATTAAATTTGCTTAAATAACTTATTAAAATGTTTTGTTTCATAACTAAATAACCGTAACTCGGTATTTAATAAACTTTATATGTAAATGGGGTGGAAAATGCCTAGTTTATCATGGTGGCATCATTTTGCATGTTTAACAACTATAAAATATGGTTTAGGGCAGAACAGTACCATAACCAAAATATGCTCATGAGGAGTTTCCGGATTTGTTGTCTGTTGTTCCCGGCCTCATTTAAACTTGACTAGATAGGTAGTTTTGCTTTTGCTTCACCCTCTTGCCATGTTAATCAACATTTAATATTGTTGGGTAGATAAACAAGATCGAACTAAATACGTTATGTGGTGTTTTGGCAATATGCACCCCGATGCATATTGAGCTCCACTTAATTTGTAGGATTGTTTGTGCACTTTGCCATGCCATGCTTCATTAATCCGGACATGCATCATACTCGATTGCGCATCATGCCATGTTGATGTGTTGGTTGTTTACTATGTTGTTTGCTTCTTTCCGGTGTTGCTTCTTCGGGTCGGTTCCGATAACGTCGTGTGTGTGAGGATTCGTTTGTCTACGCTCGTTTGTCTTCCTCATGGACTCGTTCTTCTTTCTTGCGGGATTTCAGGCAAGATGACCATACCCTCAAAATCACTTCTATCTTTGCTTGCTAGTTGCTCGCTCTTTTGCTATGCCTATGCCGCGATACCTACCACTTGCTTATTTGCCTCCCATATTGTTGAACCAAGCCTCTAACCCACCTTGTCCTAGCAAACCGTTGTTTGGCTATGTTACCGCTTTGCTCAGCCCCTCTTATAGCGTTGTTAGTTGCAGGTGAAGATTGAAGTTTGTTCCTTGTTGGAACATGGAGATGTTGTTCCTTGTTAGAACAGGTTTACTTGTTGGGATATCACAATATCTCTTATTTAATTAATGCATCTATATACTTGGTAAAGGGTGGAAGGCTCGGCCTTATGCCTGGTGTTTTGTTCCACTCTTGCCGCCCTAGTTTCCGTCATATCGGTTTTATGTTCCCGGATTTTGCGTTCCTTACGCGGTTGGGTTATAATGGGAACCCCTTGACAGTTCGCTTTGAATAAAACTCCTCCAGCAAGGCCCAACCTTGGTTTTACCATTTGCCACCTAGCCTTTTTCCCTTGGGACTCGCGCATCCCGAGGGTCATCTTTATTTTAACCCCCCCCCCCCTCAGGCCAGTGCTTGTCTAAGTGTTGGTCCAACCCAGAGCACCGTGCGGGGCCGTCCCTTGGCAACTTGGGTTACGTTGGCTCCCGTACGCTTAGCTTATTCGGTGTGCCCTGAGAACGAGATATGTGCAGCTCCTATCGGGATGTCGGCGCATCCGGTGGTCTTGCTGGACTTGTTTTACCATTGTCGAGGATGTCTTGTAGAACCGGGATACCGAGTCTGATCGGAATGTCTCGGGAGGAGGTCTATTCCTTCGTTGACCGTGAGAGCTTGTCATGGGCTAAGTTGGGACACCCCTGCAGGGATTTGAACTTTCGAAAGCCGTGCCCGTGGTTATGGGCAGATGGGAATTTGTTAATGTCCGGTTGTAGAAAACCTGAAGTTGACCTTAATTAAAATGCATCAACCGCGTGTGTTACCGTGATGGTCTCTTTCCGGCGGAGTCCGGGAAGTGAACACGGTGTTGGAGTTATGCCTGACATAGGTTGTTCTAGGATCACTTCTTGATCATAGTTGTTCAACCGTGCTTTGCCTTCTCTTCTCGCTCTCATTTGCGCATGTTTAGCCACCATATATGCTAGTCGCTTGCTGCAGCTCCACCTCATACCTTTTACCCTTCCTATAAGCTTAAATAGTCTTGATCGCGAGGGTGCGAGATTGCTGAGTCCCCGTGGCTCACAGATACTTCCAAAACCAGCTTGCAGGTGCCGATGAGTCTGTGCAGATGACGCAACCAAGCTCAGGAGGAGCTCGATGAAGATCTTGTTCTTTGTTTTGTTTCGTTCTAGTGGATCAGTAGTGGAGCCCAGTTGGGGTCGATCGGGGACCGTGTCGCATTTGGGGTTCTTCTTTTATTTTGGTTCCGTAGTCGGACCTTGATTGTATCTGATTGATGTAATGCTTTATTCATATAATTGTGTGAAGTGGCGATTGTAAGCCAACTATGTATCTTTTTCCCTTATGTATTACATGGATTGTGTGAAGATTACCTCACTTGCGATATTGCTTTCAATGCGGTTATGCCTCTAAGTCGTGCTTCGACACGTGGGAGATATAGCCGCATCGAGGGCGTTACACTTAACCTCTCTGCACCTTCAGTTTTCTATGGTTTTGCAGGCATCACAAAATGGCTGCAAAAAAATTCTTCAAAAGGTTAACTTTAACAGGATATTCTCTGATTTTATCATTGAGGCTAGAGATTTCAATTTGGGAAATAACATTGGTTTTACTAATTGAAATCTTGTTTCGGTGCAGGAACCTTTATCATCTCTACCGCATGAGTTTGAAAATGAAATTATGAAAGATAAGGCAAAAGTAATATGACTGATGAGCTGTTATATTTCTACTTGACTAGTGTCCTCACTTGTTTGTTATATATTCTCATCTATTGTGTGCGATTCTGCAGAAGCTTTCGGCTAATTACTCTGAATATCGGAAAGTACCTGGAGACGCGAGTTGCTTTTACAGATCATTCATATACTCATACCTGGTACACTAGTATCTTGTTGCTAAATTTCTTCCAGTTCTGCACCTTAAAGTTCTTGGTGCTTGGTGATGCTTACATTTTGTCCTTTGGGTCTATAGGAGCAGCTTGTGAAAGTATCTCACGAGGAGGAGCTACGTTTACTTGGTGCACTTGAACCTATGTGGGAGAAATTCCAAAGGCTTCATTTGCCTGGTTCATATTCAGATCTTCATGATGTAAGGCTTCCTGCATTGTTTCATCCACCAATTTTTTAGTTTTGAACCGCCAAGTGCACTTAAGTTATATATTAATTATATTGTAATTCGTCCAGGCTTTTGTGGGCTTCATACTGGAATGTATGGAACAAAAACAAAAACTGTCAGTAAGGTGAGTTTGCATTAACATTGTCGCAACAATAAACTGTGTTGCGTACTTATGTTATAAATTTTGTTGCAGTGGCTATCAAGAGTGGCTTTTCCAGGAGAGTCAAAATGAGCAGAAGTTTGTGAACAGTGAGAATATACAACAATTTTCTTAGTTATCTTGCCAACTTACTCTAATTTTCTGACTCCAACTATTTTTGTTTTGTGTTTAGTACTTTTGTATCTTTGACTTGTGACAGCTATTGAGATATGCACTAAGGTTGAAACTTTTAAGTCATACATAACCGAACTTGGTCAAGGAATGCCTGATGCAATAGGGGTGAGTATTTCCTTTAGATGGTGCAGTAATCTTCTATGCATAATTGAGTGTCATATGTAGGAGTACATTAGAAGCAAATGGTATTGCCTTTCTTGTCTGCTAGTTATGATCTGTCTGTGTGATGGAACTGCATAGTAGGAGCAAAATTTCATCATAATACTTGTACCAGCAACTGGAATTTTATGTAAAAGAAATGATGTGAAATCCTCACTGGCAGATGCCTTATGTGTTTTTGAACTGCAGTACTGCCTGGAGGAGGTTCTCCCAGTGAAGAAAGATGCACAACAAGTGAATCTCACTGCGCTCACCAATGTCCTACAGGTGCCACTCCGAGTTGTTAACATTGACGTTTCACCGATTGAGGAGCCTAACATCCACATCATCTACGAGTCACCAGATTCCTCGGTTCCTACTGTGACACTACTGTATAGACCAGGGCATTATGATATCATCTACTAGAAGCCATAGCTGTAGACTGTAGTAACAGATATCATATGACATGTCACAGGAGAGTTGCTGGCCGCGTTGCGATATACTGTACTCTTGTTGTGTACATCAGCTGCACATATGCACTATTACTGTTTTCCTTCCATATATATGTGGGGTGAAGAACTACATGAAATTGCATTGTGACCTCTTTCCAAAATGCCACTGTATTTTGGCTATTCTCTAAAAATATCACTAGAATATGACCTCTTTCCAAAATGCCACTCAATTCTCTAATA
The DNA here is from genome assembly GCF_056163025.1 of Triticum urartu. NCBI lineage: Eukaryota > Viridiplantae > Streptophyta > Magnoliopsida > Poales > Poaceae > Triticum > Triticum urartu. Next base: position 494,010,069 of record NC_141879.1, on the reverse strand, counting down.
TTCCCAAAAAGCAGTTCCATTTGTTCTCAGCACATTGTGCTAGTCAACTCTGGACATGGATCCACGATCCATGGGTTGTTTGAGCCAATTATGTTAGTCTGATCTTGCAAGAAACTAATTATGTTAGTCTGATGCCGTTATGATGTTGTGATAATTCTGCTTTGTATGCTATTTAATCGTTGTTGAAATTTATGTAGTAAATTTAGGCAAATTGCTGCCAAAACTTCTGCTGGAAACAAGTACTACTTCATTTTTCTTCTTATGGTGGGGGTGAAGAGGTGAACAAGTGATGGCAAAGCGTATGTTCGGTTGATGACCAAAACGAATGCTATTGTTTTTTTCTCATGACCCAAACATTAGTCTTGCTTGGGTTGGCCATGCCTATGCTCTTTATACAGCGTCAGTTAAGTTTGCTTGCCAATATTGATCAAAACATGGGCAACTAAACACATGGCATCAAATCGAGTTATGTTTCATTGTGTGAAAGGTTAAGGAAAAAAATATTTCTTAGACCCCGTTAGCTTCGGTCTGTCAATAGAGATGATACACTGAGATCGGGAAGGAGAAAAAAAGCAACGAACAGTAAACACGGCGATAATCTATTACTTGTGCATATATATTAATAATTCATCCTAAAAAAGATTAACCATCCTGATAGATGACACGTGGCATTCACAAATCATAAAGCATCCCTCACCCCTCACTTAAAATCAGGGGGAAGAAAGATTAGATGCTTTGTGATTTGTGAATGCCACGTGTCATCTATTAGGACGGGTCTCACCTGCTAACCGTGAGACCTGGTCTCATATAATTTTTTTCCATTCAACATACAAAAGAACCATTCAACATATCTCAACAAAAAAAGAAGCTAATCACTGAACATATCCTCATCCCACGCGGTGCTCCGCCTCTCCCTGAGCCTCTTCAGATACCCAGCCATAAACCTCCAAATGAACTCATCATGCCCGCGACAGAAGGCGGACAGCTCCTTGATGCCACGGCGTGCCAGGGCGTTGGCTTCAACATGCCGGGACAGAGCGGCCAGAGTCCTGATGTAGATCGCGTAGGCATGCGGATTCATGGGAAAGGTCGCGAGGAGCGCCTCCCCGACGGCCCGGACGCGCTCGACCCCCCCGCCGTTGTTGATCTCGAACCCCAGGTAAGTACTCCAGCCTGCCTTGGACCTGGGGAAGCCGCCTCCCTGGGCCTGTGCCCACCGCGCCCACCGCTGGAGCGCGCGCCGCTGGCTGTCGACGTCGCCGAACTCGCGCTCCCTCCAGAACCAATCCCACATGTATGTCTCTCCATCGGGAAGTGCGGCGAGAAGTCGCTCGTAGACCGCGCGGGCGGCCTCGATTCCGCCGCCCTCCTCCAGCTCGAACTTGACGAAGCGGAGCCACAGCTCGCCGTTTCCCGGGTCCGCCGCCGTGCCAGACTCGAATTCCGCTCGCTTCGCCTCAGCGGACATCGCTGTGATCGCTTGGTCTGCCATCGATGCGTCTCGTCTGGTCGATCGGTTGTCGACCCTTGTTTGTGCGATTTTTCTGTATGGCACTTGATGATGAAGGTTTCCAGCGGTAGGCGGCGTCCAGTTTCCCGTTCCAAATCAGATCGGGTTCGGGGGGCTACGTGCGACTCGGATTTGATTTCCAGGGTACTTTGTCGGGTCGGATCCTGTGTACGTATTTTAGAACGGAGGGAGTATATCACACCATATACAAGGTTTGGACTTGTTTGCTAAAAAATCTGCGTAGCAACCCTCGGTTTGGTCCAGAGGCCTATTCTAGTCTTTCTTTTTCAAGCTACTTAAAAAAATGCCATCCTCAGGATAAAAATGCCATGAACAAAAAAAAATTATACAAATAAAAATTGCCATACTAAAACATTAAAACTGTCATCCTCGAGATAAAAATGCCATGAACAAAAAAACACAAAACTATAAATCGAGAAAATGCAATGCTAAAAAAATGCCGCACTACTTTATAAAACTATCATCCTCTAGATATTTTTTTTAATCTAGATACGACACAAATAACTTTTCATGCCATTACAAATTTAAAAATGTCATCCTCTAGATAAAATTTTTATTTGGATACGCCCCAGCGATAAGACTGTCATGCCATTATTATCTTTTAAATCCCATCCTCTCAAACATTAAAAAATGCCATCCTCTAGATAAGTTTTTTATTTGGATACGCCCCAGAAATAAAATTGTCATGTCATTACAAATTTAAAAATGCCATCCTCTCAAACATTAAAAAATGCCATCCTCTAGATTTTTTTTATTTGCATAGGCCCCAAAAAATAAAATTGTCATGCCATTATTTTTTTAAATGCCATCCTCTCAAACATTTAAAAATGTCATCCTATTTATAATAAAAAATAGCCTCCTCTCAATAAATAAAATATCATTTTTTGCAAACCAGAACCAATTCGTTGGGGGAGGGGGGGGGGCATTCCTCAAGTTTGGGTGGAATGGGAATTGCTATTCTTTGGGGGGGGGGGGGGGGGGGGGCGCTTTGCGGGCGTCCAGGTTCACCCAAACCCCTCTCCCTCGCCCGCGCCCTTTCCCGCTCGAAGTGGTCAGCGCTGCTCCAATGCCACATTTATGCCGGACCAGAGTGGACGCAATCTCTCACGCCACTCCGGCATTGAAGCGGCGCTCTCGGCCCTGGTGCAATGCAACCGCTCCGTGTTTAAACGACAGTCCGTCCATTCACTTACCTACATTAAACTTGTGCGGATGCTGAGGAACCTGCTTCGGCGCCACCCGTTGGTTCGCCTGCCGCCCATCATTAACCACCTCACCTGTTGCCCTACCATTCGCCCGTTATTTAAACTCCAGCCCTGGCCATAGCCGCATCCAACCCTCCTCCGCTCCATTTCTCCTCTCGGCACCACACCCGCCATGGCCTCCTCAAGCTCCAAAGCCATTTGGGATAGCCTCTCGTCCGTGCATAAGAAGCAGATCGCCGCCATTGCAGCCGACAGGTAGACGGAGACCAGCGGCGGGGGGCTGGGGCCTTTCGTCCGGGACTAAAATATGTTTGAAATGAAAAAGAATTAAATGGAAAACACAAAACTAAAAGGAAAAATAAACCATAAACCCAAAACTCCTAAAACATATTTCACGATACTACATATTGTACACGTTATGCATACATATAAATAGAATTTCTCGTAGAACCGATCATATATATCATCGAATGTCTCGCACGACCATTCACACTATAACATATGTATATATATAAAATTTGGTATATACAATTTTTCCTACAATCTGCAGATCATTACATGGAGGCATTACAACTTGTAATAGTATTCTCCTTTGGGATCTATGAGCTGGTCGAGCAAAAATCCAGTTATTTCCTCTTGGATTGCTCGTACGCAATTCGCTGGTAGGAGCTTACCCCGCATCTCCTTCATCTTTAAAGAAAGAGATCAATATGCATGTATTAGTTGTATGTGTATATATTAGATAATGATGTAAAAAATTGTGAATAGTGTTTTGGAAAACGTACCCATTGCTCTCTATCAGTTCTGGTCCTTCCGGACGTCATCATGCGAATGTTCTCGCAAACATAGTATGCACATAAATCAGTCCCCGACGCCTGCTTTAGGGCCTTTACAAGAATATAATTCAATCAGATAATAATTAATCAAGCATGATAATGGTATTGAAATTAGAATTAAAGAGATGGTAGCTAGCTGGTAGTAGCTACTTAATTAATTACCTTGGGTCGACACCATTTCCGCTGTTGTTTCCATGGGCCATTAACCTGTTTGATGAGCTTTTCCCAAGCCCTGCTCGTCGGCAAAGAAAATGAATAAAGGAGTTATTAATTGGTTGATATCAGGAAATGATGAACTAAAGAGGCCGACATATAGTTCGATAATGATTGAAATTACCTATCGACCATCCCCTCATGATTGAGTAGTCATTAACGTCTTTAAATAGTGAGTCCAGTACTTGAACTTTTCCCTCGTCAACTTCAATGATTAACAAGATCCAGTGGAAACTGTATGCACACAAGTTTGCATGTATAATTAAGCGGGCATGTGCATAACTCATCAGCTACCCTAAATCCTATACACTTATTAACATCTAGCTAGTAAGAAAAAACAGAATTTATAGTACAAGACAGTGTGACTCACCTGAAGTTGTAAGGAAGTAGTATTTCTGGACAGGTATTTAGGCGCTTCAAGAACTCTAGCAAGCTTTTCTCCGCGTCTTTTCGATCCCATTCACGTGTCCATGTCTCTTGATTAATGGTATTTGGGTCAATGAAGCCAATGCTATAGCATCCAACTTTTTTCATTTCATAGATCTTCATTCTGCATAATACCACAGAAAAGAATATAGTGAGGATAATTACAGGTAATGATCAATGAGAACTACAGCTTGCTAGAGACTTAATTAAATTGCAGAAAGAAATCCCTTACAGACAATAGCAACTGATGATAGATTTATCGAGTGCGTCTTGATTGAATAACTAAAACAGTTCTTGAAACTCAACATACAGAGCATTTTCATGGTAGTAATGCTCTCGCTTTACTCTCACCATGAGGGACTCTCGATCGGTAGTCTTGGCTTCTTTCATGTACCATTCATACAATTCATACATTCTCACTGATAGAAGCTTTATCTCATCAAGCTTGACCAAAGGTTGGCCGCGGGCATATTTCCGTTTTAGTTGCTCCTCTTTACACGTTTCCATGGGCTCGATCTCTAGGAGTTGATAAATAGTGACACCGGCCTCTTCAGCCATCCTTCTAAGATCGTCAGTTATTACTAGCTGATCGGCGCCGGTACTCACATGTGTTGGTATAATAAGCGGGGGATCGATTGCACCGCATGTTCTCCCAGCCGGGGAACAATTTTCTCGCTTTTTTTGGCAGCTGCTTGGCTGGAGCTCGAGCTCGACTCCTTTTTTTGTGCTTGATATGACTTCTTGATTTGGCACTCATAGTCTGAGTCAATATGCTTGGGTGCTGGTGGTTGAGCCATACGAATAAAGTGGTCAATGACATGCTCAGGTACTATCTCCTTTGGTGGCGGTGGCGGTTTAGGTCCAAAATGGGCCTTCACTTGGGCCCTGCATTTGGCTTCATTTTCCTCCTCGGCCAGGTCATAAGGCAACCTCGGAAGAGGCTTGAGGCTTGGACCAAATCTGTATTCTTGCCTCGTGTTGTACCACTGGCCGTCGTAGCTGCGGCGCCTCTCTTCCGTTGTTGCTTAGGCAGCGGAGACGGATGATGCGGTGCCTGACTTGGAGGAGGAGGACAGGGCTGACGCTATGCTAGACTTGGAGGAGGAGGAATGGGCTGATGCGGTGACAGACTTGGAGGAGGAGTGGGCTGACGCGTTGGTGGACTTGGAGGAGCAGGAGTCTGCTGAGGCGGTGGCAGATTTGGAGGAGCGGGAGTCTGCTGACGCGGTGGCGTACTTGGAGGAGGAGCCGGCTGACTTGGACTGACTTGGAGGAGCGGGAGTCTGCTGACACGGTGGCGGACTTGGAGGAGGAGCCGGCTGACGTGGTGTCGGTGACCTTGGAAAGATGATGCAATCCTTTGTCCATATAATGATACGATATATGGCCTCTCCCAGTGTGCGCTCGTCGTCACCTCCAGGAATGTCAAGCTCTAGCCCCGAATATTGTGCCACCACTTCATCAACCGTGGCACGAGCATAGCCAGGTGGAAACGGATTGCAATGGAAGGTTGCTTCAGTGGGATTTGTATAAGCAACGCCGTCCGCCACCTTCATGGATACGTTGCTCATTTTAAAGTGTAGCTCACAATTTTTCGTATCTATGCTGTCATCCACATGGTATCTATCCAGTAGTGCATCATCGCCCAGGGCGGAACCCACGCTACTTCCCGGCATGGATGGACGATGCTATCCAATGCTAGATGCGCTAGCTGCTGCCGCTGCTGAGACCCCCTTTCTTGGCTAAGTGAGTCGATCTGCTGCCGCTGCCACTGGAAAGCGAGTGCCAACTCTACGTGCCTTGATTCTAGGCCTTGAAGGCGGTCTGCTTCCTGCTTCCTCTGTTCCTCCTCCAACTTCCTTGTGACACCCTCGATTTAATCGTACACTAATCATACACGCAAATGTGTACGATCATACACGAAAATAGATCCGGCAAGAAAATGGCGAACAAAAAAGAGGGGCAAATAAAACGGCAATTTTTTGTGAAGTGGGGGAGAGGAAAACGAGAGGCAAACACTGGTGCGCGTTGGTCCTAAACAAACGGTTTTTAACCCCTTTCCGCGACGACATATGGAACCGTCTCCAAGTGAGTGTGGGCGATAGGGGGGTCCTTCCCACACGACCCAGAAATCGTCGGGGATAGGGAGCCTTGATGCATACAGTTGTCCCTGTATAACCGTTTCCGATATCTTGAATATCCCAAACGCTTCATCCTTGCCACTCATTTGTGCTCGCATTGCCATCGCAGTAAGAGTTTTGTGGTTCTTCCTAAAACCAGGCAGATTCCAGGCACGAGAGTTTTCTAGGCAAATTCCAGGCACGGGAGTTTTACGATGCCTGGCACATCACAAGCAGTTCATGATTATAAACCGTGTATGATAGGTAGAAAATCACACACATTTAGTTTCCCCGCACCGTTTGTGATATTGTCTGACATCGCACACGGTTTGCAAATGGCAACTGTGTGCATGCTTGTGTTGGGGAACGCAGTAATTTCAAAAAAATTCCTACACACACGCAAGATCATGGTGATGCATAGCATTGAGAGGGGAGAGAGATGTCCACGTACCCTCGTAGACCGTAAACGGAAGCATTATGATAACGCGGTTGATGTAGTCGTACGTCTTCACGATTGACCGATCCTAGTACCGAACGTACGACACCTCCGCGATCTGCACACGTTTGGCTCGGTGACGTCCCGCGAACTCATGATCCAGTAGATCTTCGAGGGAGAGCTTCATCAGCACGACGGCGTGATGACGGTATTGATGAAGTTACCGGCGCAGGGCTTCGCCTAAACAATGCAACGATATGACCGAAGTGGAATATGGTGGAGGGGGGCACCGCACACGGCTTGGAACAATCAACTTGTGTGTCTATGGGGTGCCCCCTCCCCCGTATATAAAGGAGTGGAGGAGGGGGAGGGGGCCAGCCTCCTAGGTGCGCCCCAAGGGGAGTCCTACTTCCACCGGGAGTAGGATTCCCCCCTTGCCTTGTTGGTTTTAGGAGAGAAGGAAGGAGGAGGGAGGAGGAAGGAAAGGGGGGCCGCCTCCCTCCCAATTCGGATTGGGCTTGGGGGGGGGGCTCCTTTGCTCCTTTCCCCTCTCTCCCACTAAGGCCCGGTAAGGCCCATATACCTCCCGGGGGGTTCCGGTAACCTCCTAGTGCTCCAGTATACTCCCGATTTCACCCGGAACCATTCCTATATCCAAACATAGGCTTCCAATATATTGATCTTTACGTCTCAACCATTTCGAGACTCCTCGTCATGTCCGTGATCAAATCCGGGACTCCGAACTACCTTTGGTACATCAAAACACATAAAATCGTAATACTGATCGTCACCAAACTTTAAGCGTGCGGACCCTACGGGTTCGAGAACTATGTAGACATGACCGAGACTCATCTCCAGTTAGTAACCAATAGCGGAACCTGGATTCTCATATTGGTTCCTACATATTCTACAAAGATCTTTATCGGTCAAACTGCATAACAACATACTCTATTGCCTTTGTCATCTGTATGTTACTTGCCTGAGATTCGATCGTCGGTATCATCATACCTAGTTCAATCTTGTTACTCGCAACTCTCTTTACTCGTTCTGTAATGGTACATCCCGTAACTAACTCATTAGCTACATTGCTTGCAAGGCTTATTGTGATGTACATTACCGAGAGGGCCCAGAGATACCTCTCCGACAATCGGAGTGACAAATCCTAACCTTGATCCATGCCAACTCAACAAACACCATCGGAGACACCTGTAGAGCACCTTTATAATCACCCAGTTACATTGTGATGTTTGGTAGCACACTTCCTCCGATATTCGGGAGTTGCATGATCTCATAGTCATAGGAACATGTATAGTTATGGAGAATGCAATAGCAACAAACTAAACGATCATCGTGCCAACCTAATGGATGGGTCAAGTCAATCACATCATTCTCTAATGATGTGATCTCATTAATCAAATGACAACTCATGTCTATGGCTAGGAAACTTAACCATCTTTGATTCAACGAGCTAGTTAAGTAGAGGCATACTAGTGACACTTAGTTTGTCTATGTATTCACACATGTACTAAGTTTCCGGTTAATACAATTCTAGCATGAATAATAAACATTTATCATGATATAAGGAAATAAATAATAACTTTAGCATTGCCTCTAGGGCATATTTCCTTCAGTCTCCCACTTGCACTAGAGTCAATAATCTAGTTCACATCGTCATGTGATTTAACATCAATAGTTCACATCTTTATGTGATTAGTTCACATCTCCATGTGACTAACACCCAAACGGTTTACTAGAGTCAATAATCTAGTTCACATTGCTATGTGATTAACACCGAAAGAGTGATCATGTTTTTCTTGTGAGAGAAATTTAGTCAACGGGTCTGCCACATTCAGAGCCGTATGTATTTTGTAAATTTTCTATGTCTACAATGCCTTGCACAGAGCTACTCTGGCTAATTGCTCCCACTTTCAATATGTATCTAGATCGAGACTTAGAGTCATCTAGATCGGTGTCAAAAGCTTGCATCAATGTAACTCTTTACGACAAACTCTTTTATCACCTCCATAACCGAGAAATATTTCCTTAGTCCTCTAAGGATAATTTTGACCGCTGTCCAATGATCTACTTGTAACATCCCAATTTGGATGTTAATAGAGCATTCATATGCATCTCATACTTTTCCATGCATTATTTGCTTTTCTGAAATATTCTCTTCATTATGCAACTAAAGGCAATTTATTGGAGTGGAGATAACATGACCTCTCCCCTGTTTTAAAAATGTTCATAATGTGCAGAATATTATTTCCAGTTTATCTAATATGTTCTGGTAATTTTTGCAATCTCCAAAATATTTTAATTGTGTGTTACTTTACTGTTTGTGTGGCCTTTTGCATCAAAATGAATTTCTAAAATTGAATTAGGTGAGGAACTAGTGTTCCTGTAGTTTATATTAGCAGTATAGATTTTACTGTGTGTCTACGTATTTTTATTTAGTTTTTATACTGTTGTTTTATTTTTAGTTTTTACTGTTGTAGTTTTTGTTAAAAAACACAGCACGCAACACCGCAGCGCAGCGCACTACGCAGCCGAACGCCCGCGGCCCAGCACCACACCGCTGCAGCCCACAGCCACCGCAGCCCACGCGAAGCGGTACGCACCTGATACGACCCGCACCAGCGCCCGACCCAATGTCTCTCTCTCTGCCAGCGGGCCCCGCACCCATCTTCCACCCCGAGCCGGACGCAGCCGCGCCGCGCGCACGCCGAGGCCGACCCGGATCGATCCAGTGCCTGGTTCGACCCCGTGCACCCGGAGACGTCACGCGCGAGGAGAAAGCCCTAGCCGAACCTACCGCAGCCTTTTCCCCGCCCCTCACCACCTGCACACGCCGCTACGGCGGAACCGATCTCGCCGGAGCTCCGCAGTTCGCCGGAAGTTTGCGCCGCCGTAAGATCACCCACAGCAGCTCCGCCTGCACCCTTCGCTTTCCCCCTCGAAGACTCACCTCTCTGACTTATTTTCGTGGGCAGAGAGCCACCGGAGCGAGCAACTCAAGCTCGTCCGCCGCCGCCGGAGCACACCGCGTTCACGCCGTCACCGATGCCCGCAAAGGACGCCCCGCCGCCGTTGAACACCACCACCGCCTCCGCCACTCACCGCCGCACCCGCCCGTACCTTCGTCTTCACCGAAGACCCACCGGAGAGCCGCCACAGCCGACGCCCAAGCCGCCGCCATCGTTTTCCTCTGTTTTGGGTGAGCACACGCGCCCGGTCAATCAAGAATCGACACGTGGCGCTCCGCTACAGTGCCGCACAGGTACAGTGCAGGAGTTTTCTGTTTTCTTTTTCAGATTTGAGCTAAAACTTCAACTAGCTATATCTTTTAGTCTACATATCCAATTTAGGTAATTCTTTTTCCTGTGCACTCACAAAAATCAGCACATTGTCATAGTACTGACCTTGCACATGTTTGGACTGTTCAAATTTGAATTTGTTTGAATTCAAATTAAACCTTCTAGAGGCCGTATCTTTCAAACCGCTTATCTAATTCGAGTGATTCCTTTTGCATTGTGACCATAGTGCAATTTAGGTGCTGTTATGTTGCTCTTGTTGAGTTTTAAAAATGGTTTTCGTGCTGTTGGTTTTGTTTTGGTTCTTTTCGTGTTCTAGTGATTGATTTGTTGAAATGTGTGAAACGTGTAGATTGTCCGGAGTGCGACGCGAACTATTGTTAGGAGTGTGACTTTCTGAACCAGAACCAAGGCAAGTTACATGTTGATCATCCTTTACCTATTGTTTTCTATGCATGTAGTTATATCACACTATGAATATATGCATGTATAGGATTACTATATTACTTTTCTATATTGTTGAGCTATCTCCCGTCACTGCAGATCGTGGTAGTTGTAGTTGCTATGCTTTGTAGACGGGGATTGGTTCATGTATTCATTGAGCTTATGTGAGGATTATATATATATATATATAATTTGAGTAGTAACTTAGGATTTAATTCACCTCTGGGCGGAACTGGTATTGCTAGGGTGGTTTCAAGAACATCATGGTTTATACCCTCTGAATGTAAGTGGACGGGCGCCTAGGCTCAAAAAGATCAGACATACTTAGTGACTAGTAGCTTCCATGTGCGACCACAGGCTAAGTGGGCTCTGGCTTAGTTTATCAGTTGTGGAACCTTATCCGGATGTGCCAGCAGATGTAGATATAATAGTTGGGATGGGCCTTCTGTTGGGACTAGGGGACTGCTTCTGAAAGACTTCGTCTCAATCTTCGGGTTGGGTCCAGTGGGTAAAGCGTACTAAACTCTGCAGAGTATTAAAAACTAATCTTGATTAGTCGTGCCCCCGGTTATGGGCAACTTTGAGCGACTATGCCATTACAGTTGTTGGATGATCTTGACAGATGTGACACTTAATAATATTTGTGGGAAAACTTAATAAAGGGTAGGTTGGAGTTGACTTTTCCAACTCAACCTTGTGTATTTAATTGTAGTAATAAAAGAACTAAATAAAAATTTGACTATTAGGTAGTTATGAGGACAAAATCAGCTTTCTGCAAAAATAAACCCTCAAGCCTTCCTTTTGATATACTATGGATATACATATAGGTTTGCTTTATTATTACTCCTGTGTAACTTGCCAATACATTCCAAGTATTGACCTATATGGCTGCAACGTCTCATGTTGCAGGATATTCAGACGAAGAGTAAGGTACCGTTAGGGTCGCGAGTTTGCACTCAGCATAGCCAATGGGCTATGATGGGACTCATCGTTATTTTCTGCTACTTTTCGCTGTTTGATTGAGTAAAGCTAGCCAAGTGCTATGCAATTGTTTTATTTTATATATTCTGGATCATACGATGTAATAAATGATGCACTTGCTATTCTGGTATTCATCTATATTGTGTGTGCTAGCAAGTTCGATCCAGGGACTAGCATGGTAAGCACAAAGACTCAAATCCTTCGAGGTTTGGTCGTTACACTACTCCTAGATCACTATTGTACTCCCTTGCCAAAATCATGCTAAGGTATACAATAGGTCTGGTACACAACATAGCGTACTTTATAGAACCTATGACTGAGGCATAGGGAATGACTTTTCATTCTCTTTCTATTTTCTGTCGTGGTTAGGTTTTGAGTCTTTACTCAACTTTACACCTTGCAACACAGGCAAGAACTCCTTCTTTGACTATTCCATTAAGCGTCTTGATATATTTCTATAGATCTTGATGCTCAATATGTAAGTAGCTTCACCGAGGTCTTTCTTTTGAAAAACTCCTTTCAAACACCCCTCTATGCTTTCCAGAAAATTCTACATTATTTCCAATCAACAATATGTCATTCACATATATATACTTATCAGAAATGCTGTAGTGCTCCCACTCACTTTCTTGTAAATACGGGCTTCACCGCAAGTCTGTATAAAACTATATGCTTTGATCACACTATCAAAGCGTATATTCCAACTCCGAGAGGCTTGCACCAGTCCATAAATGGATTGCTGGAACTTGCTCACTTTGTCAGCACCTTTATGATTGACAAAACCTTCTGGTTGCATCATATACAACTCTTCTTTAAGAAATCCATTAAGGAATGCAGTTTTGACATCCATTTGCCAGATTTCATAAAATGCGACAACTGCTAACATGATTCGGACATACTTTTAAGCATCGATACGAGTGAGAAAATCTCATCGTAGTCAACACCTTGATCTTGTCGAAAACGTTTTGCGACAATTCGAGCTTTGTAGATAGTAACACTACTATCATCGCCCATCTTACTCTTGAAGATCCATTTATTCTCAATGACTCACCGATCAACGGGCAAGTCAATCAAAGTCCATACTTTGTTCTCATACATGGATCCCATCTCAGATTTCATGGCCTCAAGCCATTTTGCAGAATCTGGGCTCATCATCGCTTCCTCATAGTTCGTAGGTTCGTCATGGTCTAGTAACATGACTTACAGAACAGGATTACCGTACCACTCTGGTGCGGACCGTACTCTGGTTGATCTACGAGGTTCAGTAGTAACTTGATGATCATCATCATTAGCTTCCTCACTAATTGGTGCAGGAATCAACTGGAACTGATTTCTATGATGAACTACTTTCCAATTCGGGAGAAGGCACAATTACCTCATCAAGTTCTACTTTCCTCCCACTCACTTCTTTCGAGAGAAACTTCTTCTCTAGAAAAGATCCACTCTTAGCAACAAAAGATCTTGCCTTTCAGATCTGTGATAGAAGGTGTACCCAACAGTTTCTTTTAGGTATCCTATGAAGATACACTTTTCCGATTTCGGTTTGAGCTTATCAAGCTGAAACTTTTTCACATAAGCATCACAACCCCAAACTTTAAGAAATGACAGCTTAGGTTTCTAGCCAAACAATAGTTCATACGGTGTCATCTCAACGGATTAGACGATGCCCTATTTAAAGTGAATGTAGCTGTCTCTAATGCATAACCTCAAAACGATAGTGATAAATCGGTAAGAGACATCATAGATCGCACCATATCTAATAAAGTTCGGTTATGATGTTCGGACTCACCATTACGCTGTGGTGTTCCAGGTGGCGTGAGTTGCTAAACTATTCTGTATTGTTTCAAATGAAGAACAAACTCGTAACTCAAATATTATCCTCCAGGATCAGATCGCAGACACTTTATTTTCTTGTTACGATGATTTTCCACTTCACTCTGAAATTCTTTGAACTTTTCAAATGTTTCAGACTTATTTTTCATCAAGTAGATATACCCATATCTGCTCAAATCATCTGTGAAGATCAGAAAATAACAATACCTGCCGCGAGCCTCAACACTCATCGGATTGCATACATCAGTATGTATTATTCCAATAAGTCAGTTGCTTGCTCCATTGTTCCGGAGAACGGATTTTTAGTCATCTTGCCCACGAGGCATGGTTCGCAAGCATCATATGATTCATAATCAAGTGATTCCAAAAGCCCATCAGCATGGAGTTTCTTCATGCGCTTTACACCAATATGACCTAAACGGCAGTGCCACATATAAGTTGCACTATCATTATTAACTTTGCATCTTTTGGCTTCAATATTATGAATATATGTATTACTACGATCGAGATTCAATAAACCATTCACCTTGGGTGTATGACCTCAGAAGGTTTTATTCATGTAAACAGAATAACAACTATCCTTGATTTAAATGAATAACCGTATTGCAATAAACATGATTCAATCATACTATGATCTACGCAAACACCAAATAACATTTATTTTAGGTTCAACACTAATCTCGAAGGTAAAGGGAGTGTGCGATGGTGACCTTATCAACCTTGGAATCACTTCCAACACACATCATCACCTCGTCCTTAACTAGTCTCTGTTTATTTTTGCAACTCCCGTTTCGAGTTACTACTCTTAGCAACTAAACCAGTATAAAATACCTAGGGGTTGCTATAAACACTAGTAAAGTACACATCAATAACATGTATATCCAATATACCTTCGTTCAGTATGCCATCCTTCTTATCCGCCAAGTATCTAGGGCAGTTCCACTTCTAGTGACCATTTCCTTTACAGTAGAAGCACTCAGTTTCAGGCTTGGGTCTAGATTTGGGCTTCTTCATGGGAGTAGCAAATTGCTTGCCATTCTTCTTGAAGTTCCCTTTCTTTACCTTGCCCTTTTACTTGAAACCAGTGGTCTTGTCAACCATCAACACTTGATGCTTTTTCTTGATTTCGACCTTCGTCGATTTCATCATCGCGAAGAGCTTTGGGAATCGTTTCCATTATCTCTTGCATATTATAGTTCATCACGAAGTTCTAGTAACTTGGTGATAGTGACTAGAGAACTCTATCAATCACTATTTTATCGGGAAGATTAACTCCCACTTGATTCAAGTGATTGTAGTACTCAGACATTCTGAGCACATGCTCACTCGTTGAGCTATTATCCTCCATCTTGTAGGCAAAGTACTATCAGAGGTCTCATACCTCTTGACACAGGCATGAGTATGAGATACCAATTTCAACTCCTGGAACATCTTATATGTTTTGTGTCATTCAAAATGTTTTTGAAGTCCCAGTTCTGAGCCGTAAAGCATGGTGCACTAAACTATCAAGTAGTCATCATACCGAGCTTTGCCAAACGTGCATAACGTCTGCATCTGCTCCTACAATAGGTCCGTCACCTAGCGGTGCATCAAGGACATAATTCTTCTATGCAGCAATGAGGATAATCCTCAGATCACGGACCTAGTCTGCATCATTGCTACTATCATCTTTCAACTTATTTTTCTGTAGGGACATATCAAAAATAAAACAGGGAAGCTATATGCGAGCAATTGATCTACAACATATATGCAAATACTATAAGGACTATGTTCATGATAAATTTAAGTTCAATTAATCATATTACTTAAGAACTCCCACTTAGATAGACATCCCTCTAGTCATCTAAATGACCACGTGATCCAAATCAACTAAACCATGTCCGATCATCACGTGAGATGGAGTAGTTTTCAATGGTGAACATCACTATGTTGATCATATCTACTATATGATTCACACTCGACCTTTCAGTCTCCAGTGTTCCGAGGCCATATCTGCATATGTTAGGCTCGTCAAATTTAACCTGAGTATTCCACGTGTGCAAAACTAGCTTGCACTCGTTGTATGTGAACGTAGAGCTTATCGCACCCGATCATCACGTGGTGTCTCGGCACAACGAACTGTAGCAACGGTGCATACTCAGGGAGAACACTTATACCTTGAAATTTAGTGAGAGATCATCTTATAATGCTACCGCCGAACTAAGCAAAATAAGATGCATAAAGGATAAACATCACATGCAATCAATATAAGTGCTATGATATGGCCATCATCGTCTTGTGCCTTTGATCTCCATCTCCAAAGCACCGTCATGATCACCATCATCACCGGCTTGACACTTTGATCTCCATCGAAGCATCGTTGTCATCTTGCCAACTATTGCTTCTACGACCATCGCTACCGCTTAGTGATAAAGTAAAGCAATTACATGGCGATTGCATTTCATACAATAAAGCGACAACCATATGGCTCCTGCCAGTTGCCGATAACTGTGTTACAAAACATGATCATCTCATACAATAAAATTTAGCATCATGTCTTGACCATATCACATCACAAACATGCCCTGCAAAAACAAGTTACACGTCCTCTACTTTGTTGTTGCAAGTTTTACGTGGCTGCTATGGGCTGAGCAAGAACCGTTCTTACCTACGCATCAAAAACCACAACGCAGTATAGTGATTGCTTTTTGATCTTCAGAAAGAACCCTGTTCATAGAATCTGATTCAAGTAAAGCTGGAGAAATAGACACCCACTAGACACCTGTGTGCGAAGCACGTCGGTAGAACCAGTCTCGCGTAAGCGTACGCGTAATGTCGGTCTGGGCCGCTTCATCCAACAATACCGCTGAATCAAGAATCAACTAGTGATGGCATGCAATATGGATATAGCCACGCCCTCAACTCCTTTGTGTTCTACTCGTGCATATAACATCTACGCATAAACCTGGCTCGGATACCACTGTTGGGGAACGCTGTAATTTCAAAAAAATTCCTACGCACACGCAAGATCATGGCGATGCATAGCAACGAGAGGGGAGAGAGATTTCCATGTACCCTCTTAGACCATAAGCGGAAGCGTTATGACAATGCGGTTGATGTAGTCGTACGTCTTAACGATCGACCGATCCTAGTACTGAACATACGGCACCTCCGCGATCTACACACGTTCGGCTCGGTGACGTCCCATGAACTCATGATCCAGTAGAGCTTCGAGGGAGAGCTTCGTCATCACGACGACGTGATGACAATGATGATGAAGTTACCGGCGCAGGGCTTCGCCTAAACACTTCAATGATATGACCGAGGTGGAATATGGTGGAGGGGGGCACCGCACACGGCTTGGAACAATCAACTTGTGTGTCTATGGGATGCCCCCTCCCCCGTATATAAAGGAGTGAAGGAGGGGGAGGGGGCCGGCTTCCTAGGCACGCCCCAAGGGGAGTCCTACCCCACCGGGAGTAGGATTCCCCCCTTGCCTTGTTGGTTTTAGGAGAGAAGGAAGGAGGAGGGAGGAGGAAGGAAAGGGGGAGCTGGCCCCCCTCCCAATTCGGATTGGGCTTGGGGGCCCCCCTCCTTTGCTCCTTTCCCCTCTCTCCCACTAAGGCCCAATAAGGCCCATATACCTCCCGGGGGGTTCCGGTAACCTCCCAGTGCTCCGGTATACTCCCGATTTCACCCGGAACCATTCAGATGTCCAAACATAGGCTTCCAATATATCGATCTTTATGTCTCGACCAGTTCAAGACTCCTCGTCATGTCCATGATCAAATCCGGGACTTCGAACTACCTTCGGTACATCAAAACACATAAACTCGTAATACCGATCGTCACCAAACGTTAAGCGTGCGTACCCTACCGGTTCGAGAACTATGTAGACATGACCGAGAATCATCTCCTATCAACAACCAATAGCGGAACCTGGATTCTCATATTGGTTCCTACATATTCTACGAAGATCTTTATCGGTCAAACCGCAAAACAACATACTTTGTTCCCTTTGTCATCGGTATGTTACTTGCCCGAGATTCGATCATCGGTATCATCATACCTGGTTCAATCTCGTTACCGGCAAGTCTCTTTACTCGTTCTGTAATGCTACATCCCATCACTAACTCATTAGCTACATTGCTTGCAAGGCTTATTGTGATGTACATTACCGAGAGGGCCCAGAGATACCTCTTCGACAATCGGAGTGACAAATCCTAATCTTGATCCATGCCAACTCAACAAACACCATCGGAGACACCTGTAGAGCACCTTTATAATCACCCAATTACGTTGTGATGTTTGGTAGCACATAAAGTGTTCCTCCGATATTCAGGAGTTGCATGATCTCATAGTCATAGGAACATGTATAGTTATGGAGAAAGCAATAGCAACAAACTGAACGATCATTGTGCTAAGCTAACGGATGGGTCAAGTCAATCACATCATTCTCTAATGATGTGGTCCCGTTAATCAAATGTTAACTCATGTCTATGGCTAGGAAACTTAACCATCTTTGATTCAATGAGCTACTCAATTAGAGGCATACTAGTGACACTTAGTTTGTCTATGTATTCACACATGTACTAAGTTTCCGGTTAATACAATTCTAGCATGAATAATTAACATTTATCATGATATAAGGAACTAAATAATAACTTTATTATTGCCTCTAGGGCATATTTCCTTCAGCTTGCACACGTTTCCTCTCTGTGAACCGTCTTGGATTATGGTGTATATTGCAAACGTTTGTGTTTTACCAACCGTGTGTGCCGTAATGACAGCACAACGTAATTTCGCCCTAATTTAATTGCTGAAATTTAAAATTGTACCTAATTTAAACTTGAAAGTAGGCTATAGCTTTATTCATATCCATCAGGTTCAAACAACCAATGCATTATTCAATTCACGGGTACATATGTTTAAGAATTACAGAAGCACCAAATATAGAATGATGTACCAGGGTTCTATACTTCGACTATTACAGATGGTAAAGAAAGAGGCGACAGACATTCCAGTTGCCGAACAAGGTGAAGTGGAATGGCCCTATTGTGCTCTCTTGGATGCAGAAGGCATGCAGGACTCTAGTCCAACCCCTTGTGATGGCCGGCCGCCAATCATGTAGTTTGAGAGGTAATCTGGAGTAAACTGCTTCAGGATCCACTGCAAAAGAAAAATGATTCAGATATTGTCATCTAACACAACTCATTACGGGTAGTAAAAAGAAGGCTACATGGTTCTTACTTACCATCCTGCAGTTCACTGTTGTCTTGCATAAAGTGTAAACAAATAGTTCGATTGACATGTTTTGACCCATTTTAGTGACAATCTTTATCAGTCTCCTCACTTGATGCTGGTTCATGAATATCTCATTGCCCCATACGCAGAAAGGGTCGAAGTGTGGATCTTTGGCAATGATATATGTACCTAAAAGCACCAAGTTAATATTAGAAGCTAAACAACAATTGAAAAATGATGTAGTACAGCACTCCATCCATCACATTATATAAGATTTTATTACATGTATATCTAGACATCATCAGAACATTAAGGTAACACTCTTCCTTGTTGCTATGTAGCCTAGGATTGCATATTTAGTCATTAAGTACAATGCATGTTGCTAAACAACAATTGAAAAATGAAAAGGCATGTTAAGTGCAATATCCTTAACAACAACCAAATATCATAATTCATAGTGGTATTGTTGAAACTTTTATTGATGAAATTGAACTGCACAGCAAATAGTTCCACATATAGAGCATCACATTGTGAAGAACTGAAATAAACAAGTCAGAAGGACATCTCTAGGCGATCCTTAAAAAGTTAAAGGGCTAAAACCCTTAGTGGATATATATATATATACTCCAGTAATTTTTGGCCTTTTCTAGTCGATCCCCTAAACTTAAGGTTGTAAACTTCAATTTGATCAAGTTCAAAGCAGGTTCAACCAAAAGTAGCATGCATTCAAACATAAACATAGATAGTTTTGCATAAACAAACATAAAACATAAATTTAAACTAAGCTAAACTACTTTCGGTCGAAGTAGAGGTCGAGCCAATCCTTCCTCGTCATGTACGGTGTGTCGCGAGCTGGGTCCGGGCTAGTACCATCGTCGGGGTCGTTGGGGAAGGCACTCCTCCACTCGTCGATGTCGATCTCCTCATCCTCGGGGACCACCTCGACGCCCTCCGCGCCGCCGTCACCGCCGCCTTCGACCTCGTCATCAGAGGAGAGCGCGATAACCTCGCCGCCCTCCACGCCGCTGTCCTCACCGCCTTCAACCTCGTCATCGGAGGAGGGCGCGATAACCTCACCGCCCTCCGCGCTGGCAAAGATCGGCCGCTCCGCCTCCACGAGCTCCGTGTGCTGCAGGCGGAGCTCTTGCATGTAGTCCTCGTCGGTGGCCTCAGCCTCGACACGCTCCCACGCCTCACGGTCCTCCCGGGCCATAGCCGAGCTCACCACCCCTGGCTCGGAACGAGGTGGATCGGACGTGTGCCGAAGGGGAAATTGAGCCTAGCCGTCGCGCCGTGGTAGCGGACCTGCCAGCGGTCGTACTCCATGGTCGTGAGTTCGGCCGTGTGGAAGCTACCGAGCCACCGGCGGGTGTGCGTCTCTCGATCTGTAATCTCGGTGACCCACGTCCCCCATCGCCGCTGCCGGACCCTGAGGTAGGATTTCATCGGCTGCCGGGTCTGGGGGAGGACGGGGAAGTCCTCGAACCAACGTAGGGGCGCGGCGGGAGGATCGAGGGACCGGCGATGGCGGATCAGGCCCGCGGAGGACGACGGGGACACCTCAGCGGCCACCTCGCCGACGTCAGGCGAAAAGGCCGCGATAAACCTCCCTTTGGCCATTGGCTACTCGAGCTCCCCGGCACACATGCAGAGGTTGAGGATGGAGGTGCTGGCGATGGCGGCGACCTACCAATGGTTTTGAGGGTTGTGTGTGTCTGTGTGAGTGGAGGTTGTGTTTGAGGAAATACTGCGGCAACTGAAAATTTTACTAGGCGGGAGTAACAAGGCGGGGCTACTAAAAATTTGGATCAAGGGCGAGCAGATATTTTCGAGATTGCGAGGGATGCAGAGGCGGGAGTAAAATGACGGGGCTACTAAAAATTTGAATCAAGGGACTGAAGCAGAGCGGGAGTAACAGACATCGCACACGGTCTGCACATACTAATCATGTGCTATCAAACATTAAAACCTTCCAGGCGGTAGATATTTTCGAGATTGCGAGGGATGCAGAGGCGGGAGTTTTGGGGGAGCGAGCTAGTGTGCTTGACACACCGACTGTGGACTGTAGCCGACGCACCTTCTCGCATAAGCCATAGGCGTACTATAGACCGACGGTGCTCCAAGATATTTTGTACTACATCTCACACAGTTGATGAGAATAAACTGTGTGGGATCTACTTGATTTGAATTACAAAATGGGGTCACAGCGGTAATGGACGGTGTTTGAATTGCTAGACCTTTTATGTGCAGTGAACATGCAAATGTATGTGTGTCGTAAAAGAATTGGAATTATTCAGGGTTCGTTTGGACATTTCATACATTAAACTAGTTTTCTAGCCATTTCAGGTGCACAATTCAAAATTAAACTACATGCACATGCTCCGGTGCATACAAATTGGTTGAAAAATCAAATATGTGTCCTTCGGTGCATGCTTAGGTCCCATGGAGGAAATGGGAATGCATTTTTCAGGGTTTGTTTGGCCTTTTTTATATATTAACTGGGTTTTCTAGGCATTTTATGTGCATAATTCAAATTTGAACTACAAGCACATGCTCCAATGCACTAAAGTTGGTTGAAAAATCATATGTGTGTCCTTGGGTGAATTTCTAGGTCCCATGCAAGAGATGGGAATGAATTTCAAACACCAGGGCACTGTTGATTGCCGGCAAAACGTTGAGATACCTGGTTTTCAAATTCTAGTAAATCCAAAACTCGTCTGAAATTCATGAAACTTGGCATGCTATCGTGGAGCGGCATCAACATGCCGTGGTGAAAATTTTGTCCCATTTGGGGCAGGTTTGGGTATAAGCTTCTCACAAACCAGAGCTTCTCACAACAAGCATGATGGTTTCGATAGGGAACGTACCACCTTTGGGGACGGGACAGTATCCGTTGCCTCTTATTTCTTTCAAAAAATTTCTAGTGTCAACATAGAACAACAGGAGTGGTATGTTCAATCTTGGAATTTTTCGGGGTTCGTTTGGCCTTTTTATACACTAACTGGATTTTCTAGGCATTTTATGTGCATAATTCAAATTTGAACTACAAGCACATGCTCCAATGCACCAAAGTTGGTTGAAAAATCACATGTGTGTCCTTGGGTGAATTTCTAGGTCCCATGCAAGAGATGGGAATGAAATTCAAACACCATGGCACTGTTGATTGCCGGCAAAACGTTGAGATGCCTGGTTTTTAAATTCTAGTAGACCCAAAACTCGTCTGAAATTCATGAGACTTGGCATGCTATCATGGAGCTGCATCAACATGCCGTGGTGAAAATTTTGTCCCATTTGGGGTAGGTTTGGGTATAAGCTTCTCACAAACTAGAGCTTCTCACAACAAGCATGATGGTTTCGATAGGGAATGTACTGTCGTGGTTCCAAGTCTGACAGTTGAAAGGGGGGTACATAGGAGGAGGCAAGATCCTAGCTACGATGAGGTTGTGCACGCAAGATTTACGAGTTCAGGCCCTTCTCGGAGGAAGTAACAGCCCTACGTCTCGGTGCCCTAAGGCGGTCGGCTAGATTATGCATGAAGTTACAGGGGGTGCGAACACTTGTGCCAGAGGAGGGGGTGGCTTATATAGAGTGCGCCAAGACCCCAGCCGTCCCACGTTACACATGGTTCAATGTACATTAAGGTGAGATGTTACTGGTAACACCAGCAATAAAGACATATAAATGACCGTTAACACTACAGAGTGAATGCCTGACCATTGCTATCCTGAGTGACTTTAGATCTTCTGTACTCCGAGTGGTTTCTTGTTCGACCGAGTGATGATATGCTGGTCGAATGGAATTGGGTTATCCGGGTGGAATTGTTGGTCGAGTGGGTTGCACTCTAAGGTGATTCCAGTCGGTGAAAACTGTTGTGCCTTGAATGCTGTTGATCTTAGGATAGTGACCTTGGGGAGGGCGTCTAGGTCAGGCCTATTACCCTATCCTAGGTACATGTCCTCGTCATTAGCCCCCGAATGGATCGAGGTCCGAGGGTAGAAGAGGTTAAAGATGGTTCCGACTCAGTTCTCATGCTTCGGGGGCATCGTACCTGTGATGGTGAACCACGCCGGACCTTCAACTTTATTTTCAATCGCCTTGATCCATTCAGAATTTTGTCGAGTGAATTTATCCTGGAATGCTTCGAGTGTTGGAGTAGAGTGAAATCTTTGGCGTGGCTGATTGCGCTGCCATTCCCGGATCTCACGGGATTCGAAATTTGGGGAAGCGCGCGAGATGGAGAGCGCCACAGTAATCGGGACAGATTAGGCAGGGGTGCCTCGATTTCCACGCCGCCTTTTTCACCACGTACTGAGTGCGTGGCTGTTGCCGGATTTGACAGGATCTCTCGGGCCCGCACGCCATTCACTCGGAAACGGGCGGATAAAAGGCTCCGCGGCCGGTGCGCCTGCACAGCGCATCCCAGTCTCCTTCTCCTTCCTCTGTTTCTTCATCTTGTCCTCCGCCATTCTCGACCCCTCCGCACTACCCATTAGCAGTCCGCTGCGATGGGGAAGGACAAGACGACGGCTCTGGAGCACGCCAAGAAGGCGACGACGACAGCTGCGGGGAAGCCGAAGGGAAAGAAGACGAGTCGATGGGGATCTTCCTCGAGGTCCGGCCTACCACCCGGCTGGATCCAGGGCGACTGGATTCGCTCCACGATTCAGCTGGAGGATGTGGAGGATTTGGCCTCAGGGGGCTTGATTGCCCATGGATCTTGGAGGCTTCCTGGCAACGAGACCGAGTCACAGCCGCAAGAGGGTGAGTGTGTCCTCCTTGCGACTCATGTTGACCGTGGATTCTCTCTGCCTCCCCATCCTTTCTTTTGGGGTTTTCTGAACTTATTTGGAGCCCAACTTCATCATTTCCCCCAAAACCATCACGTACCTTGCTGCGTTAGTTTCCATGTGTGAAAATTTCTTGGGCTGTCGACCGCACTGGGGTGTCTTCAAACACATCTTCACTTGTCGCTCTTAGTCTGTGAAAAAAGCTAATCCGAATGATGAGAAGACTCATGTGATCTAGATGTGTGGTGGCCTAGGTATCCAGATGAGAAGAAAAAGTTCTTTTCCAGCTGTGATCCTTCCCGAGTCAGTTAGAGGGTGGCAGTCGACCTGGTTCTACTGCAAGGACCAATTGACTCATGGTCAGTCGACCGGTCTCCCTCCCTTCTCCATGGAGTGAGTCCAACAGCCCACTTCTTTGAAAGTAACTCTAGCAGAGAGAGCAGAGGTGAACATGCTGATGGAGAGAGTAGTCCAATTAGTTCGGGACGGCATGACTGGTATGGACTTGTTGGAAGTGTTTCTCAGTTGACGCGTCCAGCCACTCCAGGCCCGCGATCATCCTATGTGGATGTACTCGGGCATTAAGGACACCACTCAGAGGAGATCACCGAAGAGACAGTGGAAATGTGGTTGCAAGGCATCACTGGGAACAAAGATAACCCTCGGGGGTCCAGAAGAGTCCAACCACTCTGCGCTGGCCATGAACCTGAAAAGGTTTGTCCTTTACTGTCGAGTGCTTCTTCATTCTAATTTGTAACTATCTTCGTGCCTGACTGATGTCTATGTTATTCTCTGCCTTGTAGATCTACATTGATACGTACTCAATGCCCAATGGAGAGCAGGACCAGGAGGGAGAGGCGAGTGGAGGCGAAAGTGGCGATTGGAGATCCGATGACGAGGATGAGGAGGGGAGTGAGAACTCAAGCGGTGGCGAGGAGGTAGACTCTCCGCCTGCACTGAAAGACGTTCCAAGCAGACCCATGACCCCACGAGCATCCGCGGCAAGGTAGTTGCGCAAACCTTGAAGCGCACTCGGACTTCCTCCCCCGTCCCGACTGAGAAGGTGCCGAAGCAACCCAAGATTGCGGCTCCTAAGCCTCGGAAGACTCTGCCCAAGATCAGGATCGATGTTCCTATCACCTCCGGTAAGTGTTTTTGTTTTCTCCTTTTATTCAAGGACTTCTTAAGTAGATGTTGACTCGATTTCTTGCTTGACCGAGTGAGTTCGGGAACTTGCAGTGCTGCTACTTCTGGGACTTCTGTGGATATTTACCGGAATGAGGATGATGCAGAAATGGAAGATGCGACCACCTCCAGAGCAGGTGTGACTCTGCCATCTTGCCTCCACTTTGGCAATTGATTTGCAGCTTGACTGATATATTACGGTCGAAACTTTTGCAGCGTAGCAACATGCGATTGAACTTCCAGGTGATGATGATGAAGTGCCTCTGAGGCCCATGGGAAGGAGAAGCAAGAGCTCGGGCAGGAAAGCGCCGACCGGCAAGATAGCTCAAACGACATCAGTGCCCGAACCGGTGGTCGAGCAGACTGGAGACCTCAATCAGGCCTCTGTCAGTTTTGTCGATCCTGTGTCGACTGAACGTCCATCCGCGTCGACTGCCCAAGATCCTGCTTCATCTATTCAAATCCACACTTCAGACCCTCAGATTGCTGCGACTGTTCCACCGTCTCCGTTGTTCGTCACCCATCATGTCCCGAAGGATCAGGCGGGCGCTGCTAAAGAAGCTATACGCCAAGTAGGCCTGATGATGGAGCGGATGAAGATGGTGCGTGAGACCAGCCAAGCCGCCTATGATGCCAGTGCAGCTCTCCAAGCCAACGTCCAAGTTACTTGATTTCTGACTGATCTTCTAACTTGATGCTTGAGAACTACTACTTTCTTACTCGTAAGATGTCCGCGGATGAGCGTTTTCAAACTTTTTCAAACTTCATGTGCATTTGTTCACCCACTGGGTGCATTCTTCTATTTTGCAATATCGTTCACTTGAGTCGATGTGGGGGCACGCAGAGTGCACCCACTGGGTGTAGTCCCCGAGACCGTCGTTGAATGTTTGATTTGGCAGGGGTCTTAGATCTTTGTTGATAATAAATCCATTTGGTCTCGAACGGATCTTGTCGAGTGAATTCTTAAACCAGTGGGGGAACACCAAGTGCAGCCACTGGGTGTATTCCCCGAGACCGCGGTCGACTGCGCGTAGTCGGCGGTGGTCTGAGATCCAATATTGCCATTGCTTTTCTCTTTTTTTGAGCGACTAGGCTAAATCAGTCGAGTATCGAACCAAACCAGTGGGGGCACGCCAAGTGCACCCACTGGGTGTAGTCCCCGAGACTACTGTTGAATGTATGATTCTGCAGTAGTCTTAGAACCCTTTTCATCACTCAGGAGCAAATAATCTTTGATTTTGTCAATTGATATATCTTATTTACTGACTTCAGAAATCCTGTGAGCTCATATCCCAATTTGCTGAATTCGAGAGGAAGTAGATCCAGCTCAATCTTGACCTAGACTTGGCCAAACAGAACTTGAAGAAGGCCAAGGACGAAACGGCTGGTATGGAAGGTAAAAACTTGCCGACTGTGAGATTGGACTGTCTCCTAAGTCATCTTCCCGTTCTTCTTTCTGAACAGAGTGTTTTTTATTATAATGTAGAGAAAATGAGGCAGGCTCTGGCATAGAAGGACCTTGATCTTGCAGCGGCACAGAAAGAGGCCCAAGAGAAAACATCACTTGCCGACGAGAAGTTGGCTTCAGTCGGGAAGTTAGACGAAGATAACGCCAAGCTGAAGACTGCTCTGGCTGAAGCTAACAAGGAAGTGACACATCTGAAGAAGGACAAGTTAGCCCTGAACAATAAGATTGAAGATCTCTCTCGGAAGAGAAATGAGCTGGAGGCTTATCTGGGGGGGACTCGCCAAGAAGTTATTCCTCATGCTTGAAGGTATTTTCTCCTAGTCGACTGGTTTCTCTTGACAGTTGTTGACTCCTTAGATGGATCTTTGACTCATTATTTTGCTGTGCTGTGCAGAATTTTGCCAAAACTTTGAAGAAGAGACTGGATGGATCAAAATGAACTTGAATCCCATCAACTCTCCCGTTCAGGATGAAGCCGCCATGAACATGCTCCGACTGGAATCTTGTCTTGCCAGCGTCGTCGATTATCTGGCCTGACTGAAGGTTGCAGTTTCCCGAGTCGACATAGCGCTTTGCCTGAAGGAGAGGTTCCAGAATGACCTCGAGTCTCTGATGACTTGACTCAATGAGATCCCCGGCCGAGTGCAAGCATGAAAGAAGTCCTCCACCCGATGTGGTGCTGATGTGGCTCTATGCCAGGTTTGTGTCCACTTCAAGGAGGCCAAGGAAGAGAAGCTGGCAGCGCTCAAGGTCGCTAACACCAAACATCACCGATTCCAGTCCTTCATGGAGACCTTCATTGAAGCAGCCACTCGCATCGCGGACGGAATTGTCTTGGACGAGTTCGTCGAGCCAGCCAGCCCTCCTCCAGAGGAGTGAACAAACTTTAAGCTTTAATTCAATTTGCCTCTGAATGCCGAGTGATTTTGTAACTGTTAAAACTCCTTCGGGCCGCATGCCCGAGCACTTTTATCTGCAGTTCTGAACCTTGTGAGATTTATCTGAACGTTGTTTTGACCTTTGTTGCTTTTGAATCTATTGACTCTGAGTGAAACTTGATTCTTCAGTCGGAATTGTCACTGACTTTGTGATGCAGCTTTGTCGAGTGGGTCATGGACAAGGGCACTTGGTGCCGTCCACGACCTGCACTTCGTTGCCCCTGCGGATTGGAATGGAGTGGACGTTATACTGGTGGCGCAACTCCGTCGAGTATCATGGACAAGAGCACTAGGTGCTGTGAACGACCTGCACCTCGTCGTCCTTGCGGATCGGGATGGAGCGGATGTTGTACTTGTGGCGTAGCTCCGTCGAGTGGGTCATGGACAAGAGCACTAGGTGGTGTGCATGACCTGCACCTCATCGTCCTTGCGGATCGGGATGGAGCGGACGTTGTACTTGTGGTGCAACTCCATCGAGTGGGTCATGGACAAGAGCACTAGGTGCTGTGCATGACCTGCACCTCGTTGTCCTTGCAGACCGGGATGGAGCGGACGTTGTACTTGTGGCACAGCTCCGTCAAGTGGGTCATGGACAAGAGCACTAGTGATGTGCACGACCTGCACCTCGTCATCCTTGCGGATCGGTATGGTTTTTAACTTAGGTGAGTACGAGACTGCAGCTAAGCCCCTGAGGGGAGGATTGCTCTCCACTCGATAGGATTTTAGAAACTTAGGCGAGTACGTGACTGCAGCTAAGCTTTTGAGTGGGAGGATTGCTCCCCACTCAATAGGATTTTAGAAACTTAGGCGAGTACGTGAGTGTAGCTAAGCCTCCGAGTGGGAGGATTGCTCTCCACTCGGTAGGATTTTAGAAACTTAGGCGAGTTCGTCACTGCAGCTAAGCCTCAGAGGGGGAAGATTGCTCTCCACTCGGTAGGATTTTTTAAACTTAGGCGAGTACGGGACTGCAGCTAAGCCCCCGAGTGGGAGGATTGCTCTCCACTCGGTAGGATTTTTTAAACTTAGGCGAGTACGAGACCGCAGCTAAGCCCTCGAGTGGGAGGATTGCTCTCCACTCGATAGGATTTTTTAAACTTAGGTGAGTACGTGACTGCAGCTAAGCCCCCGAGTGGGAGGATTGCTCTCCACTCAGTAGGATTTTTTAAACTTAGGCGGGTAGGGTACTGCAGCTGAGACCATGAGTGGGAGGATTGCTCTCCACTCAGTAGGATTTCTTAAACTTAGGCAAGTACGGGAGTGCAGCTAAGCCCCCGAGTGGGAGGATTGCTCTCCACTCGGTAGGATTTTTAAATTTAGGCAAGTACAAGACTGCAGCTAAGCCCCCGAGTGGGAGGATTGCTCTCCACTCGGTAGGATTTTAGAAACTTAGGAGAATCAGGTTCGCGGCTAAGCTACCCACTGGGGGATTTGGACACACAACTTGATAGGATAACGATCATTATGGCACCACAAGGATCTTGTTTTTGATAAGCAAAATGAACGATTCTTATTACAACTCGCCGACCTGAGTGCTTAAGTGTTAAATGGCGGAGCAGATCCACGTTCCAAGCGCGTGGCTCGTCTTTCTCGTGTTCCACATTATAAAGGTGTTAAGCTCCATTGCGGAGCACCTTGGTCATGATGAAGGGACCTTCCCAAGCAGGAGCAAGCTTGTGAGGCCGTTGCTGATCCACTCGGAGCACTAGGTCTCCTTCCTGAAATGCTCGAACTCTCACGTTTCTGGCATGGAATCGATGGAGGTCTTGCTGATAAATGGTCGATCGTATCAAAGCCATCTATCTCTTCTTCCAGGAGGTCAACAGCATCTTGCCGAGCTTGCTCTGCTTCAGCTTCTGAGAAAAGTTCCACTCGGGGCGCATTGTGAAGCAAGTCGCTTGGCAGCACGGCTTCAGCCCCATAGACCATGAAGAAGGGAGTTAGACTAGTCAACTGATTTGGCGTTTTTCTCAACCCCCAAAGGACGGAAGGAAACTCATCTACCCAAGTGCCTGCTACATGCTTGAGGTCACGCATCAACCGGGGTTTCAGCCCTTGGAGGATCAAACCATTTGCTCTCTCTGCCTGTCCATTCGACTGCGGATGCACGACAGACGCATAGTTGACCCGAGTACCCTGGGAGGCGTAGAATGCTCTGAACTCATCAGAATCAAAGTTGGAGCCATTATCCATGATAATAATGTGAGGGACTCCATATCTAAACACCAGCTCTCTGATGAAACTGATGGCAGTGCTTGAATCGAGACTCCTGATAGGCTTGGCTTCGATCCACTTAGTGAACTTGTCGATTGCTATGAGCAAATGAGTGAAACCACTTCTGCCGGTCCTCAGGGGTCCAACCATATCCAATCCCCAAACAACAAATGGCCAGACGTGTGGAATGGTCTTCAAGGCAGAAGCGGGATTGTGAGACATGTTGAAGTAGAACTGGCAGCCCTCACACTTGTCGACTATTTCCTTTGCCATTTCATTTGCATGTGGCCAGTAAAAACCTACTCGGTATGCTTGGCCATGATTGTTCGAGAGGACGCATGGTGACCACAGGTCCCCGAGTGGATATCATTGAGAATCATTCCACCTTCTTCTGGTGTAATACATCGTTGAGCAACTCCGGTCACACACTCTCCATACAGTCGTCCACCTATCACTGTGAAGGCTTTGGATCGGCAGACGATCTGACGGGCCTCATCCTCATCCTCTGGAAGCTCTTTCCTGAGTATGTATGCAACATATGGCACTGTCCAATCAAGGGTGATGACCGGAACCTCCATGATCAGGTCGACCACAGCTGGAATTTCAACTTCAGTCGAGTCAGTGGAACTTTTCGGTTGTGGGGGCTCTTCTGTGAAAGGATCCTCTTGAACTGACGGAGTGTGGAGATGTTCCAAAAACACATTGCTGGGAATAGACTCGCGCTTGGAGCCTATCTTCGTCAGATCATCAGCTGCTTGATTCTTGACTGGGGGTATGTGGTGGAGCTCTAAGCCTTCGAACTTCTTTTCCAACTTCCTCACTGCATTGCAATAGCCAGTCATAGCTGGGCTCCTGATATCCCATTCCTTCATCACTTGATTGACCACCAAATCTGAGTCACCGTAAACCATCAGACAATGGACGCCAAGTGAAATGGCCATACGCAACCCGTATAGAAGTGCCTCATATTCAGCCTCATTGTTGGAGGAATCAAAGTGAATCTGGAGAACATAACTGAGTTTGTCACCTTGCGGGGATACCAGGACCACCCTAGCACCAGAACCATTCAGCATCTTAGAGGCATCAAAGAACATAGTCCAATGTTCTGAGTGAATTTGCGTCAGCTGTTGCTGCTCACTCCACTCGGCGAGGAAATCTGCTATTGCTTGGGACTTGATTGCTTTCTTTGCCTCAAACTTGATATCTAACGGAAGGAGTTCAATCGCCCACTTCGCCACTCGACCAGTTGCATCTCTATTGCTCAGAATTTCTGATAATGGAGCATCACTGACAATTGAAACCGAGTGATCTGAGAAGTAATGTGCAACTTTCTTTGTCGTCAAATAAATTCCATAAACCAACTGATGATAATGAGGATATCTCTGCTTGGACGGAGTTAAGACTTCAGAAATATAAATCACTCGCGCTGAACTTTGTAGGCTTTGCCTTCTTCTTCCCGCTCGACCGTGAGCACCGTACTGACAACTTGTCTAGTGGCTGTGATATAAAGCAGTAAAGGCTCTTTGCTGACTGGAGCAGCAAGCACCGGTTGGGTGGAAAGCAGGGTTTTGAGCTCTGCAAAAACTGCGTCAGCTTCAGGAGTCCGCTCGAACTTGTCAGACTTCTTCATCAGTCGGTAAAGAGGCAATGCCTTTTCACCGAGACGAGAAATGAATCGGCTCAATGCAGCCAGACAACCAGTAAGCTTATGGACATCATGCACACGCACATGGCGTTTCATTCGAAGAATTGCACCAACTTTTTCTGGGTTTGCATCGATCCCTCGTTCGGAAACGAGAAAACCGAGTAACTTTCCTCCCAGGACTCCGAATGTGCACTTTGATGGATTAAGCTTGATATCATACCTTCTCAGATTGGCAAAGGTTTCGGCTAGGTCAGTCAGTAGGTAGGAACCTTTACGTGACTTGACCACGATGCACTACAAAAAAATACACATCCGTGACATTTTGGGCCGAACGAAATTTTTTTCTGTCATACTTATGACACTTCTATGATGATAATTGTGACAAAACCCGATATCATCATAGATGTGGTGGGGTCCTACTTCTATGACAAAAAATCATGACAAAAAATGGGCTTTTTGTCCTGGGCGGGCCGGAGACGCAGCTGCATGCCATTCTTTGGGCCGTCCATGATGGAAAAAACCATGGTAGAAGCGAGGGCGAGGAAAATATCAGGGTGTTCCCAGTTACGGTGGGTGGTCGGGGCCAAGAGATGCGCATTTATCTCATACACGCACGCGCGTGGGTGCAAGGCATTGGGCTCTAACTGAACCCGAGCGAGGTGTTGGGCTCTAACTAAACCCAAGCGATTGCACTGCAGGCTACGAGTTACTGAACCCGAGCGATCGATCGATGGCTGTTAACTGAACCCGATCGAGCGATTCCTTCGCTACTGCTGCTAACTGAAGCCGATCGATGCTGCCTCTGGATGAACAGTGAGTGTTGTTGGGGGTTTGGATGAATAGTTCCTGGTGGGGGTGGATGAACAGGACCCGGTGGTGTTGCCTCTGGATGAACAGGACCCCGGTCGATCGAGCTGGTTGGGGCTGGATGAACAGGACCCCGTGGAGGGTAGGATGAACAGGACCACCCCATGGAGGGATGGATTGTAACGCCCCGAGACCATTGTGCCAGGTGTCTTCCAGTTATTCGCTGTCGTTGCCATGTCTTTTGCTTGCGTGTCGCATCTTGTCATGTCATCATGTGCATTGCATCATCATGTTTTCGAAACTTGCATCCGTCCCGGTCTCCTCATTCTCTCTGTTGTCCGTTCTGAGCCCAGACACACTTGCACGCGCCAGCGGCATGTCCGAAATATTATTTTATAAGTGGCCGGAAAATGTTCTCGGAATGGGATGAAAGTTGGCATGCGGTGTTTTTATGTTGTAGGTAGGCCGCCTGCCAAGTTTCATCACGTTTGGAGTCCGTTTGACGCCCCAACGGATAACTATAGTGGCAGTATAGCCGGTCTAACGTCGGACGTTTTTGGTCTCCGAAAACTGTTGCCGGGCTTTCCCTCTCTTTCCTCTCTAGACCGTCTACACAGCCCACCTAGGCCCAGCCTACTCCTCCTCGTGTCTGGAGCCGTCCGATCGTGATCTGAGGGCCCAAAAACGGAGGAAAACCCCTAACCCTAGACCCCTGCCTATTTAAGAAGCCCCCCTTGCCATTTTTGGGTGCCCCTAGCCTTCCCCTACCCTCAGCCGCCGCATCCCCCTCAAAAACCGCACCACCAGCCAGATCCATCCACCCCCTCCTCGTTTTCCGGCGCCCTCCACCTCCACCTCGCCACTTGGCGCGTAGCCGTTGGCTATACCGTCACCGCCAGCCAGCCTCCTCCACTCCCCCTCGCGTCACGCGCCCCTGCCTGCCTCCCACCTCGCGCAGGGCCCGCGGAACCCAGATCGGGGCCCTGGAAGCCCATCTGCGCCCGAAACGTGTCGTCGCCCAGCTCCTCCCAAGTTTTCCCATTCGACCCCGCCGCTGCTGCGCTCAGAAGCTCCTCCGTCGACCAGTCGCCGCCAGAGAGCGTAGCCACCGGAGCCCCTCGCCGGAGATGAGTCCGCGCCTACTGCTTCCTTCGTTTCCCTTTTCTCCTCGTCTCACATCTCGCTCTCTCGCTCTCTGTGTTCTTCCCCACAGGAGCCCCATGGAAGCACTTCGATGCAGCTCTGCCGCCGTTGCGTTTTGCTTCAGATCCGGCGCCTCGCGGTCGCCCTCGCCTAGAGCTACCCGTCCGCTTTGCCGCCCGCCGCCAAGTCCCTCGCCGCACCATGGATTTCCTCTGCTTCGTGCCGCCGTCAACTCGAACTACTCTAGCCCTGCGTGACGTGCGCATTGACCCCGCCTCTCCTCGTCGTGATCTCATTGAGCACATGGGCCAGCAGATTGCAAGACCAGCTGCAACCTCTGCCAGCCCATGCCGGCCTACGGCACCGAACCAAGCTGGCCCATCTTCTCCTCTCCTTCGGCCCAGCTCTCTCGCAGCCTGTAGCCAGCTCCAGCGACTGGGCCGAGGCCCATGGTGAGCTCCCCAGTGCCCACCAGATTCGGCCTGCATCTATTTTTTTTCCGTTCTGGCGATTTTATCATTTATCCAGAGACTAGCCAGTTTACAGTAAGGTCCCTAAACTTCATGCATATAATAACTTAATAACCGTGCATCGGTTTAAAATGATTTATATATGAAACTTGTTTAGAATTTTGTCTAGATTCATAATATCCAACTTTCATCTATGTTTGAAATGTTTAAAATGCCGTTCGATTAAATTTGCTCCTATGCCATGCTAAAATGGTTTATTTCATAACTAAATAACCATAGCTCGGTTTCTAATAAACTTTATATGTAAATGGGGTAGAAAAATGCCTAGTTTAACTTGGTGGCATTACTTTGCATGTTTAACAACTTTAAAATTGTGTTTAGGGCAGAACAGTACCAAACCTTAAAATTTGCACATGAGGAGTTTCCGGACTTGTTGCTTGTTGTTTCTGGCCTCATTTAAACTTGCCTAGTTAAGTAGTTCTACTATGCTCCATCTCTTGCCATGTTAATCAGCATTTAATATTGTTGGGTACATAAACGAGATCGAACTAAATAACTTGTTGTGGTGTTTCGTCAATATGCAACTCGTTGCATATTGATCTCCACTTAATTTGTAGAATTGCTTGTGCACTTTGCCATGCCATGCCTCTTTAAACCGGACATGCATCATACTTGGTTGTGCATCATGCCATGTTCATGTGGTGGTTGTTTACTATGTTGTTTGCTTCTTTCCGGTGTTGCTTCTTCGGGTTGGTTCCGATAACGTCGCGTTTGTGAGGATTCGTTCGACTTCGTCCGTTTTTCTTCTTCATGGACTCGTTCTTCTTCCTTGCGGGATCTCAGGAAAGATGACCATACCCTCGAAATCACTTCTATCTTTGCTTGCTAGATGCTTGCTCTTTTTCTATGTCTATGCTGCGATACCTACCACTTGCTTTATCATGCCTCCCATATTGCCATGTCAAACCTCTAACCCACCTTGTCCTAGCAAACCGTTGTTTGGCTATGTTACCGCTTTGCTCAGCCCCTCTTATAGCGTTGTTAGTTGCAGGTGAAGATTGGAGCTTGTTCCATGTTTGGAACATGGATATTTGTTGGGATATCACAATATCTCTTATTTAATTAGTGCATCTATATACTTGGTAAAGGGTGGAAGGCTCGGCCTTATGCCTGGTGTTTTGTTCCACTCTTGCCGCCCTAGTTTCCGTCATACCGGTGTTATGTTACTTGATTTTGCGTTCCTTACATGGTTGGGTTGTAATGGGAACCCCTTGACAGATCACCTTGAATAAAACTCCTCCAGCAAGGCCCAACATTGGTTTTACCATTTGCCACCTAGCCTTTTCCTTCCCTTGGGTCGGCCGGCTCAAGGGTCATATTTATTTAACCCCCCGAGCCGGTGCTTCTCTAAGTGTTGGTCCAACTGAGCGATGTCCGGGGCTACCAGGGGCAACTCTGGGCTGGCCTACCCGACGTCTTGCTCATCCGGTGTGCCCTGAGAACGAGATATGTGCAGCTCCTATCGGGATTTGTCGGCACATCTGGGTGGCTTTGCTGGTCTTGTTTTACCATTGTCGAAATGTCTTGTAACCGGGATTCCGAGCCTGATCGGGTCTTCCTAGGAGAAGGAATATCCTTCGTTGACTGTGAGAGCTTGTAATGGGCTAAGTTGGGACACCCCTGCAGGGATTTGAACTTTCGAAAGCCGTGCCCGCAGTTATGGGCAGATGGGAATTTGTTAATGTCCGATTGTAGAAAACCTGAAACTTATCTTATTTAAAATGCATCAACCGCGTGTGTTGCCGTGATGGTCTCTTTCCGGTGGATTTCGGGAAGTGAACACGGTGTTGGAGTTATGCTTGACCTAAGTAGTCCTGGATCACTTCTTGATCATAGTTTCTCGACCGTGCCTTGCCTTCTCTTCTCGCTCTCATTTGCGTATGTTAGCCACCATATATGCTAGTGCTTGCTGCAGCTCCACCTCATACCTTTTACCCTTCCTATAAGCTTAAATAGTCTTGATCGCGAGGGTGTGAGATTGTTGAGTCCCCGTGACTCACAAATACTTCCAAAACCAGTTTGCAGGTGCCGATGATACCGTGCAGGTGACGCAACCGAGCTCAAGGAGGAGCTCGATGAAGATCTCATTCATTATGTTGTTTCGTTTCAGTTGATCAGTAGTGGAGCCCAGTTGGGACGATCGGGGATCTATGTAGCATTTGGGGTAGTCTTGTTTTATTTTGGTTCCGTAGTCGGACCTTGATTGTATCTGGATGATGTAATGCTTTATTCATGTAATTGTGTGAAGTGGTGATTTTAAGCCAACTATGTATATCTTTCCGTTATGTATTACATGGGTTGTGTGAAGATTACCTCACTTGCGACATTGCTTACAATGCGGTTATGCCTCTAAGTCATGCTTCAACACGTGGGAGATATAACAGCATCGTGGGCGTTACATGGATGAATAGTAGACGGTGGAGGGCTGGATGAACAGTAGCCCGTGGAGGGGTGGTTGAACAGGAGCCCATGGAGAGGGCTGGTTGAACAGTAGTCGGTGGAGTAGCGCGCGGTGGAGGCTGGATGAACAGGAGCCCGTGGATGAACAGTCACAGGTGGAGGCTGGAGGAGGTCGACGGTGGATGAACAGTAGCCCGTGGAGGCTGGAGGGGGTCGACGGTGGAGATGAACAGTATCCCGTGGAGTCCCGTTTTGCGGTAGCCACACCCCTACCGATGAACAGGACCCCCGTTTCGACCGTAGCGCTCCAACACAAGTCCGTTTCCTCCGTTTTGCGGTACGCCACACCCCTCCTGATCAACAGGACCCCGTTTCGACCGTAGGAGGTCTGTTTCCTCTGTTTTGCGGTACAGCAGACCCCTCTCGATGAACAGGAACCCGTTTCGAACGTGGCCGGTCGAACATAGGGCCGTTTCCTCCGTTCTGCGGTATGCCATGCCTCGTTTCCATCGGCTGTTCCGTCCAAGCCCTCCCGATGAACACGGCGACGCACTCCATTCTGAACCAGCCGGTTGGCTCCCCATGAACACGACGACGATGCAGTTTCTCCGTTCTGACCCAGCCATGTACACGAGCCCTGGCTGTACGTATGCGCGAGTAGGCATTCGAGACCCTCCCGTATGTACGTACGTGGCCGTATTTTCTTTCTTGCACACTAGCCGATGTACGTACGTGTACATGCTATGTGCGCGCCTCTACTACGACACGTGCGAGCCTCTACATCGACCTGTATGTACGTACACGTTCGCGACTAGAATGACAATGCTACCTCTTGAGTACTGCGTTGGTTTTCCCTTGAAGAGGAAAGGGTGATGCAGTAAAGTAGCGTAAGTATTTCCCTCAGTTTTTGAGAACCAAGGTATCAATCCAGTAGGAGATCATGCTCAAGTCCCACGCACCTACACAAACAAATAAGAACCTCGCAACCAACGCGATAAAGGGGTTGTCAATCTCTACACGGTCACTTACGAGAGTGAGATCTGATAGATATGATAAGATAATATTTTTGGTATTTTTATGATAAAGAGAAATAAAAGATGCAAATTAAAATAAATAGCAATATAAATAACTAAGTATTGGAAGATTAATATGATAGAAGATAGACCCGGGGCCATAGGTTTCACTAGTGGCTTCTCTCAAGAGCATACGTATTACGGTGGTTAAACGAATTACTGTCGAGCAATTGATAGAATTGAGCATAATTATGAGAATATCTAGGTATGATCATGTACATAGGCATCACGTCCGAGACAAGTAGACCGAAACGATTCTGCATCTACTACTATTATTCCACACATCGACCGCTATCCAACATGCATCTAGAGTATTAAGTTCAAGAGAACAGAGTAATGCTTTAAGTAAGATGACATGATGTAGAGGGATAAACTCATGCAATATGATATAAACCCCATCTTTTTATCCT
Organism: Triticum urartu; assembly: GCF_056163025.1. Classification (NCBI taxonomy): domain Eukaryota; kingdom Viridiplantae; phylum Streptophyta; class Magnoliopsida; order Poales; family Poaceae; genus Triticum; species Triticum urartu. The sequence continues at coordinate 493,972,913 of NC_141879.1, read as the reverse complement.
CGATGGCAACAATACAATATGTATCGGTTCCGTTTCTGTCACTGGGATCGAACACCGCAATATTGATCCCAAAGCTAAGCACTTCTCCCATTGCAAGAAAGATCAATCTAGTAGGCCAAAACCAAACTGATAATTCAAAGAGACTTGAAAAGATAAACCAATCATACATAAAAGAATTCCGAGGAGAATCAAATATTTTTCATAGATAATCTGGACCATAAACCCACAATTCATCGGATCTCGACAAACACACAGCAAAAGAAGATTACATCGAATAGATCTCTAAGAAGATCAAGGAGAACTTTGTATTGAGATCAAAAGAGAGAAAAGAAGCCATCTAGCTAATAACTATGGACCCGTAGGTCTGAAGTAAACTACTCACACATCACCGGAGAGGCCATGGAGTTGATGTAGAGGCCCTCCGTGATCGATGCCCCCTCCGGTGGAGCTCCGGAAAAGGCCCCGAGATGGGATATCTTGGGTACAGAAGGTTGCGGCGGTGGAATTAGGTTTTCGTGGCGCTCCTAGATGTTTGGGGGGTACATGGATATATATAGGAGGAAGAAGTACGTCGGTGGAGCAACGGAGGGCCCACGAGGGTGGAGGGCGCGCCCCCTGCATCGTGGCTTCCTCCATTGTTTCTTGATGCATACTCCAAGTTCCTGGATCATGTTCATTGAGAAAATCATGTTCCCGAAGGTTTCATTCCGTTTGGACTCCGTTTGATATTCCTTTTCTTCGAAACCCTAAAATAGGCAAAACAACAATTTGGGCTGGGCGTTCGATTAGTAGGTTAGTCCCAAAAATGATATAAAAGTGTAAACTAAAGCCCATTAACATCCAAAATAGATAATATAATAGCATGGAGCAATAAAAAATTATAGATACGTTGGAGACGTATCAAGCATCCCCAAGCTTAATTCCTGCTCATCCTCGAGTAGGTAAATGATAAAAGAAGAATTTTTGATGTGGAATGCTTTCTAACATATGTCTCAATGTAATTTTCTTTAATGTGGCATGAATGTTCAGATCCATAAGATTCAAGATAAAGTTTAATATTGACATAAAAATAATAATACTTCAAGCATACTAACTAAGAAATCATGTCTTCTCAAAATAACATGGCCAAAGAAAGTTATCCCTACAAAATCATATAGTCTGGCTATGCTCCATCTTCACCACACAAAATATTTAAATCATGCACAACCCCGATGACAAGCCAAGCAATTGTTTCATACTTTTGATGTTCTCAAACTTTTTCAATCTTCACGCAATACATGAGCGTGAGCCGTGGATATAGCACTATATGGTGGAATAGAATGGTGGTTGTGGATAAGACAAAAGAGGGGAAGATAGTCTCACATCAACTAGGCATATCAACGGGCTATGGAGATGCCCATTAATAGATATCAATGTGAGTGAGTAGGGATTGCCATGCAACGGATGCACTAGAGCTATAAGTGTATGAAAGCTCAACAAAAGAAACTAAGTGGGTGTGCATCCAACTTGCTTGCTCACGAAGACATAGGGCAATTTGAGGAAGCCCATCATTGGAATATACAAGCCAAGTTCTATAATGAAAAATTCCCACTAGTATATGAAAGTGATATCATAGGAGACTCTCTATCATGAAGATCATGGTTCTACTTTGAAGCACAAGTGTGGAAAAAGGATAGTAACATTGTCCCTTCTCTCTTTTTCTCTCATTTTTACGAGCCTTTTTTATGGCCTTTCTCCTCTCTCTTTTTCGTCCGGAGTCTCATCCCGACTTGTGGGGGAATCAAAGTCTCCATCATCCTTTCCTCACATGGGACAATGCTCTAATAATGATGATCATCACACTTTTATTTACTTACAACTCAAGAATTACAACTCAATACTTAGAACAAAATATGACTCTATGTGAATACCTCCGGCAGTGTACCAGGATGTGCAATGAATCAAGAGTGACATGTATGAAGAATTATGAATGGTGGCTTTGCCACAAATACGATGTCAACTACATGATCATGCAAGCAAATATGACAATGATGAAGTGTGTCATAATAATGAAACGATGGAAAGTTGCATGGCAATATATCTCGGAATGGCTATTTTGAGGAAGGTATATGGTGGGTGTACAATACCGGCGAAAAGTGTGCGGTATTAGAGAGGCTAGCAATGGTGGAAGGGTGACAGTGCGTATAATCCATGGACTCAACATTAGTCATAAAGAACTAACATACTTATTGCAAAAATCTACAAGTTATCAAAGAAAAGTATTACACGCATGCTCCTAGGGGGATAGATTGGTAGGAAAAGACCATCGCTTGTCCCCGACCGCCACTCATAAGGAAGACAATCAATAAATAAATCATGCTCCGACTTCATCACATAACGGTTCACCATACGTGCATGCTACGGGAATCACAGACTTCAACACAAGTATTTCTCAAATTCACAACTACTCAACTAGCATGACTCTAATATCACCATCTCCATATCTCAAAACAATTATCAAGTATCAAACTTCTCGTAGTATTCCATGCACTTGTATGAAAGTTTTTATTATTGCCATGTTGTTCTTAAAGGACTCTCAAAATAATGTAAGTGAAGCATGAGAGATCAATTATTTCTATAAAATAAAACCACCGCCGTGCTCTAAAAGATATAAGTGAAGAACTAGAGCAAAAACTATATAGCTCAAAAGATATAAGTGGAGCACTAGAGCAAAAATTATATAGCTCGAAAGGTATAAGTGAAGCACATAGAGTATTCTAATAAATTCCCAATCATGTGAGTCTCTCTCAAAAGGTGTGTACAGCAAGGATGATTGTGGTAAACTAAATATCAAGGACTCAAATCATACAAGATGCTCCAAGCAAAACACATATCATGTGGTGAATAAAAATATAGCTGCAAGTAAAGTTACCGATAGACGAAGACGAAAGAGGGGATGCCTTCCGGGGCATCCCCAAGCTTAGGCTTTTTGGTGTCCTTGAATTTTACCTTGGGGTGCCATGGGCATCCCCAAGCTTAGGCTCTTGCCACTCCTTGTTCCATAATCCATCAAATCTTTACCCAAATCTTTAAAACTTCACAACACAAAACTCAAAATAGAAAATCTTATGAGCTCTGTTAGCGAAAGAAAACAAAACAGCACTTCAAGGTACTATAATGAACTCATTATTAATTTATATTGGTGTTAAACCTACTATATTCCAACTTCTCTATGGTTAATAAACTCTTTTACTAGCCATAGATTCATCAAAATAAGCAAACAGCACACGAAAAACAGAATCTGTCAAAAACAGAACAGTCTGTAGCAATCTGTAGCTAACGCAAACTTCTGGAACCCCCAAAATTCTAAAATAAATTGCTATACGTGAGGAATTTATCTATTAATCATCTGAAAAAAGAATTAACTAAATCACTTTCCAAATAAAAATGGCAGCAATTCTCGTGAGCGCTAACGTTTCTGTTTTTTACAGCAAGATCAAAAAGACTTACCCCAAGTCTTCCCAACGGTTCTACTTGGCACAAACACTAATTAAACACAAAAAACACAACAAAAATAGAGGCTTGATAAATTATTTATTACTAAACAGGATCAAAAAGCAAGGAATAAAAATAAAATTGGGTTGCCTCCCAACAAGCGCTATCGTTTAACGCCCCTAGCTAGGCATAAAAGCGAAGATAGATCTAGGTATTGCCATCTTTAGTCTTAGGGAAGAAAAGAGCAAACTTATTATATATGGCATTAATATTTCTATTTTGATAAAGCACATGGTTGTTAATGGTAGAAGAAAGACTAAGCATTTTACAGAAATTTGCATCTAAGCTAGCTTTCATCTCTTTGATAGATTCCTTTTGGTAGGAGAGCAAAAGAGATGTAGTTTCAACTTTCTCATTCATGGGGTGCCCAAATATGGTTTTCCTCTTTTCATAGGTATCTACGGCATCCCCTTCAAGAAAACCTTCTTCAAAAATGGAATCTAGGACATGCTTAAACAAAGAAGGTAGGGCAATATAAAAGCTCTTTAAGTAAACTTCAATTTGGTATTGAGGCACATAGCTGGCCCGGATCCTTAATAGTCTATCCCAAGCATCTTTCAAAGATTCATCAAGTAAATAACGAAAAATTCCGGAATCATCTTCATCAAAATTGTTAAGATTCTCATTGATAACTTCGGTAGGTCTTTACATAGCATCATTTTTTATGAGTTTAGAGAGAATAGAAGGATTGTCAACAGTACTAAAACTCGGGAGAGAACCCCCAACCCTTTTTGATTCCGACATGGTGAAAGAAAGGAGAGCGGAAAGGAGAGAGCAAATACAATGGCAAGGGTGAAGTGGGGGAGAGGAAAGCGAGAGGCAAATGGCAAATAATGTAATGCGAGGGATAAGGGTTTGTGATGGGTACTTGGTATGTCTTGACTTGTCGTAGATCTCCCCGGCAACGGCGCCAGAAATCCTTCTTGCTACCTCTTGAGCAATGCGTTGGTTTTCCCTTGAAGAGGAAAGGGTGATGCAGTAAAGTAGCGTAAGTATTTCCCTCAGTTTTTGAGAACCAAGTTATCAATCCAGTAGGAGATCACGCTCAATTCCCACACACCTACACAAACAAATAAGAACCTCGCAACCAACACGATAAAGGGGTTGTCAATCCCTTCACGGTCACTTACGAGAGTGAGATATGATAGATATGATAAGATAATATTTTTGGTATTTTATGATAAAGAGAAATAAAAGATGCAAATTAAAATAAATAGCAATAGAAATAACTAAGTATTGGAAGATTAATATGATAGAAGATAGACCCGGGGGCCATAGGTTTCACTAGTGGCTTCTCTCAAGAGCATAAGTATTACGGTGGGTAAACGAATTACTGTCGAGCAATTGATAGAATTGAGCATAGTTATGAGAATATCTTGGTATGGTCATGTATATAGGCATCACGTCCGAGATAAGTAGACCAATGATCCTGCATCTACTACTATTACTCCACACATCGACCGCTATCCGCAAAAGAAGATTACATCGAATAGATCTGCAAGAAGATCGAGGAGAACTTTGTATTGAGATGCAAAGAGAGAGAAGAAGCCATCTAGCTAATAACTATGGACCCGTAGGTCTGAAGTAAACTACTCACACATCACTGGAGATGCCATGGAGTTGATGTAGAGGCCCTCCGTGATCGATGCCCCCTCCGGTGGAGCTCTGGAAAAGGCCCTGAGATGGGATCTCTCGGGTACAGAAGGTTGCGGCGGTGGAATTAGGTTTTTGTGGTGCTCCTAGATGTTTGGGGGGAGGGGTACATGGATATATATAGGAGGATGAAGTACGTCGGTGGTGCAACGGAGGGCCCACGAGGGTGGAGGGCGCGCCCAGGGGGGTAGGCGCCCCCTGCCTCATGCCTTCCTCCGATGTTTCTTGATGCATACTCCAAGTCTCCTGGATCATGTTCGTTGAGAAAATCACGCTGCCGAAGGTTTCATTCCGTTTGGACTCCGTTTGATATTCCTTTTCTTCAAAACCCTAAAATAGGCAAAAAACAACAATTTGGGTTGGGCCTCCGATTCGTAGGTTAGTCCCCAAAATGATATAAAAGTGTAAAATAAAGCCCATTAACATCCAAAATAGATAATATAATAGCATGGAGCAATCAAAAATTATAGATACGTTGGAGACGTATCAGACAACGCTACGTACGCTTCGACCAGGTGTGTCCCGACTGTCAGGCACTTCCTTGCGTGCGAAGATGTAGCTGGTGGGTCCCAATAGTCAGGGGGCGAATTGTTTTTTTTTCCCGGACGCACTTCCTTGCATGCGAAGATGTAGCTGGTGGGTCCCAGCAGTCAGGGGGAAACGTTTTTTCACGAAATACGGTGGCCCGTCCGGTGGGTCCCCGCTGTCAGGTGGAGGAATAATTATTTTGCGCGTAATAAGGAGGCACTTCCTTGCTGCGGCCGTGGACCCAGCTGTCAGCCTCTCCACGTACAGTCCATGTCTGATGGAAGCCGTTCCTTGACCATGTTGACCACGCCGCACCGAGAGCACCAGGGCGGTGGATGATGGCGAGGCCTAGGAAGGGGACGATGTGGGGCCAGGGAAAACACGGCAGTGGAAGCCCGTGCGGAGAGGAGTACGAGTGTTCACTGGTTTGGCTGCGGTGTGAGGCTTCCATCACTGCAAGGCCTGGCCAGCGGTGGGAGTAGTAGGGGGCGGTGAGGCCTCCGCGGCAGCATAGATGGCCACGGGAGGCAGGAGCATGCGTCACGACCGGCGCTGCTTTGGGTGGCTGGAGCAAGAAGACCAGAGGTTGAAGAAGCACTACGGCCGTTGGATGTACATCGTACGGTCACTGGAGCTAGAATCATTCATATTGACTAAGTTGACAGAGCACTTCGTCCCCGTCAACTTAGTAAGCCCACAAGTCAGGCACCCACCAAGGTGGGTCCCAACTAGCAGGGGGAGTATTCATTTTTTTGTGCGTAATAAGGAGGCACTTCCGGTGGGTCCGAGCTGACAGCGGGGGAACGTTTTTTTCGCGAAAGAGCGGTGGGTCCCAGTAGTCAGGGGGGAGCATTTTTTGCCAAATACGGTGGCCCGTACGGTGGGTCCCTGCTATCAGGTGGAGGAATAATTATTTTCCGTGTAATAAGGAGGCACTTCCTTGCGGCTGCCATGGACCCATCTGTCAGCCTCTCCACGTACAGTACTCTTCTAATGGAAGTCGTTCCTTGACCACGTTGACCACGCCGCTTCAAGAGCACCAATGCGGTGGACGACGGCGAGGCCTAGGAAGGGGACGACATGGAGCTGGGGAAGATGCGGCAGTGGACAGTGGATGCCCACGCATAGAGGAGTATGAGGGTTCACTGGTTCGCTACGGTGTGAGGCTGCCGTCGCCGCAGAATAACAGGGGGTGTGGGTGAGTAGAGGGATGGCCTGGCCAGCGGTGGGAGTAGTAGGGGGCGGTGAGGCCTCCACCGCATCGCAGCCGGCCATGGGAGGCAGGAGCACGAGGCATGACCGGCGCTGGTTTGGGCGGCTGGAGCAAGAAGACTAGAGGTTGAATAAGCACTATGGCCATTGGATGGACATCATACGGTCACTGGAGCTAGAATCATGCATATTGATTAAGTTGACAAAGCCCTCCGTCCCCGTCAACTTAGTAGGCCCACAAGTCAGCCTACCACTATACTGGGTCCCAACTAGCAGGGGGAGTATTCATTTTTGTGTGCGTAATAAGGAGGCACTTCCTTGTGTGCAAAGATATAGCTGGTGGGTCCAAGCTATCAGCGGCGGTAACCTTTTTTCGCGAAATAGAGAGGCCCTTTCAGTGGTTCCCAGATGTCAGGTGGAGGAATCATTATTTTGCGCGTAATAAGGAGGCATTTCCTTGCGTGCAGCTGTGCACCAATGCGGTGGACGACGTCGAGGCCTAGGAAGGGAACGACACGGAGGCAGGGAAGACTCGGCAATTGTTTCCCACGTGGAGGGGAGTATGACTGTACGAGGGTTTACTGGTTTGTCTGCCATCGCCGGAGAATAACAACAGGTGTGGGTGAGTAGAGGGATGGCTAGGCCAGCAATAGGAGTACGGTGGGGCGGTGAGGCCTGCGGGGCAGCACAGCCGGCCGCGGGGAGGAGAGAGCAGGCAGTCCCGCCGGCGCTTGTTTGAGCGGACGGATCAGGAAGAGCAGAGATTGAAGAAGCACGACGGCCGTTGGGTGGACATCCAACAGTCACTGCTTGTGCATCAACCTTTTTTTAGGAAAGCCTCAAATCTGTGGAAAACATCATACAACCCATCTGCCATTATTTCTAATAATTTACAACCCATTTGCTAATTCTTAAGGTTTTTTTGGAGCCCATATTCTTTTTGTTAGCATTACAGCCCATATTGTGGCCACGGTTAAAAAATTATACGAAATTTTGCATATTTTGGTGCGGTCTGAACTGTTTTTAATCCTGAAATTTCGATTCACATTCGAACTGATTTTAAATATAAATATATATCAATATAAAATCCAACAAATTGTCCACGCATAAAAATCAATGCAATTTAAAATCTCGAAAAAATTGAAACTAATTGCCGGTTTGATGTGTTTTAAAAATGTACAGCCCATTTCTCATTACTGATAGATCATTTTCTCAGCTAGCCGAATGAAGCTCTCCTCGTCTTGAAAGATTTGCAGCCCAACAGGCCTGACAAAGCGACTTACTTGGCAAAATCACAAAAAAACTGGGTTGTGGCCGTGGACCCAGCTGCGGTCGTGGACCCAGCTATCAGCCTCTCCACATACAGTACTCTTCCGATGGAAGTCGGTCGTTGACCACATTGACCACGCCGCGCCGAGAGCACCAAGGCGGTGGACGATGGCGAGGCCTAGGAAGGGGCGACGCGGGGCCGGGGAAGACGCGGCAGTGGATGCCCACGTGGAGAGGAGTACGAGGGTTCACTGGTTCGGCTGCGGTGTGAGGCCTCCGCGGTGTGGGTGAGTAGAGGGATGCCCTGGCTAGCGGTGGGAGTAGTAGGGGGCGGTGAGGCCTCCGCAGCATCACAGCCGGCCATGGGAGGCAGGAGCGCGCGGCACGACCAGCGCTTGTTTGGGCGGCTGGAGGAAGAAGACCAGAGGTTGAAGAAGCACTACTGCTGTTGGATGAACATCGTACGGTAACTGGAGCTAGAATCGTTCATATTGACTAAGTTGACAAAGCCCTCCGTCCCCGTCAACTTGGTAGGCCCACAAGCTAGCCTCCCATGATGATGGGTTCTAGCTGGCAGGGGGAGTATTCATTCTTTGTGCGTAATAAGGAGTCACTTCCTTGCGTGAGAAGATATAGAACAAAGACTTGAGAAGGCATATAGAACAAGCTAGTGTACCAGTAAAGAGACGTTTCTGAGTTTTAGAAACAAGAGAGACGTTCTCCTGTAGCTGGTTCGAATCCAAACCTAGACTATGACTATATATGGTTCTATGCTACTCTGCAAAGTAATGAAACTGACATATCCAACGTTCGCTTCTCCTCTTCTCTAGTTACTCTGCCTAGCATCAAAAGCTCTGGCCGCAGCAACCATGTCCGCTGGTTGCTCGTCCACCTGCTCTTCAGCAGGCAACAACCAAATATGCGCCAAGTCGCCACCCGTACCATCGCCTGTGGGTGTCATCACACCCCCGCTGGCACGCGCACCGCAGCCGGTTGCTCATCGCAACCCGCTGCCGTTGGTGTGGTGCCACTCCTGCAAATCACGCAGAGTCATCCGTTGCATCTCAACCACAATCCTCAACGCTGGCCGAGTCTTCTACAAATGCCCAAATCATGGGGTAATAATATCTTTAAGTGTTGTTCTGCTGCTTTCAATTGCTGATTTTTTTAATAGTTTGGTTGATGATCTTCCAATTTGATTCGTGCAGAAAAGGGAAGATTCGTGTGATTTGTATTTCTAGGAAGTTGCTGATGTGGGGGAGGGGAACTACGCTGATTATTTGGTTAGCCGAGGAATCTCAATACCAGCAGGTTGGAGTGTTGGACAAGTAACTGAAGGAACGACAGAAGAGGAAGATGCAGAGCAGAAGGTTAAAGATGCAGTTCCTCTGATCATGGCCAAGCAACAGCTGCTGAACGACCTTGACAGCAATGAGGAGATGAAAGAGCTTGTGAAGATAATGGGAAAAATTGATGTGCTCTGTAGGATGATTGTCTCTTTATTTACAGTGTATGTAGCACTCGTGATGTATTCAGTGGCTATGACATGAGCACTTTGCTGAAACTAGTAATGAATGAAACCTGTGTAGCAGGATGGGCGTAGTGTTGTGAACATCTAATGATTTCTATTAACGGAAATCAGGGGGTATCCCCTTTTGCTCATAAATAAATAAATAGCACAGGCCCTTTTGGTAATAAATAAATAAATTAGCAGAGGCCCTGTCGGGTCAGCTTTGTTCTCATTCGAAGACATCGAGCAAATTGTAGTCCAACAGCAAACTATGTCATCAAACTCAAGTTTCACAGCCAAATATGAGTACAACTAAACAGCAATGTCATCATGTTTTAGTTGTCATCCAATCACCAAACACAAATCAGCATACATAACAAGTGATGTTCTCACAGGAAAATACTAAACAACATGTTCATCAGGTTTCAGTTGTCATAGCAAACACAATTTTGCATAGTAGATAAAAAACGTCTTCGGATAGGCAAATACGACAAAAGCAATGTAATCATCATCCTCAGCAGCAGCGTCAACATCTTCGCCATGTGTATCAGTCTGAATCGTAATTCCCCACGGTGTCATCTTCTTCTTCGTCCTCAGTGTCCTCGAACGTTGGCTTCTTCTTGATCAACTCTTGTATGTCCACAGCACGGCAGACAATCTTTTCGGCCGCGTCATTGACGTGATGGTTCTCAAAGATATTAGGAACATCTGTGTTATCTTGTACATCAGGAGCAGTGTAAGCATCCTCTTATTGTGCAACTTCATTAAACGAATTCCTCTACTCAAACCTTTGCAATACTCTCCAGTCATCGCTATGTGCAGATGTGTCTTCCAAGAAAAATATCCGTGTTGCTTGATTTGCCAAAATAAAAGGCTCGTTGGTCTGGTACGCCACCTTGACATTGATGGATTTGAAATAATCATCAGCTCTGGGTTTTGCGATCCTGGAAAACAGGTTATACCAATGACAGCACAACAGAACCACACACCGATGTTCCTCAAAACTGGAGATATACTGCAACTGAACAATGTCTGTTATGTTAGCATACATTTCAGTTGTCTCTTTGTCATACGTATCCGTGCTCATGATGGCACTGTTTTGTGTCTTCCTGCCTTCGTCTTGTGCAAGGGTGTTGTAGCGCACATCTCCAACAACACAAGATTCATAATGTCTTACCCGAGTATCAGGACCCATCGATAGTGAGTAAAGGGCATCATCAACTGCCTGCCCATCCTCCCGTATCTTCTTAACCTATGGTTAGAAAATAGACAAGCTGATCATCTTATGTACTCAATATATTAAAAAAAAATTGACAGTGCAATTCAAAAGCTTACATGGCTCTTGAACCATTTCGCAAATCCTGCCATAACCAGTTTATCAATGTTTCTTGGATTTTCCGGCAGTAACTCCTTTTTGTAGATGCTTCACAATATAGTGATCGCGTCAAACATCTAAATATATAAGAATGTGCTGCAAGTTTAGTAGATTACAATGTATAAGCTGCAGTACTTAGCCCTTACTTGATATAAGGTAGTATCTCAGGACAGTTATTCAACACATACCAAACCATTTTGTCCAAATCTTTAGGTTTGTCCTCTTGTCGACTCTTTCGTGTAACTCGAACAGAATAATCGAAAACATTGAGCCCGAGATTGTCTTCATCCACCTCTTTGCTAAGCTGATCAGCTGTTTCAATGTATTTTGAGCAGAATGTCAACACTTCTGTAGCAATGTAGGCCTCTGCAATGGAACCCTCGGGTCTAGCTCTGTTCCTAACATAGCCCTTGAAAGTGCCTAGCCGCCTTTCAATAGGGTACATCCAGCCATACTGTACTGGACCTCTAAGTAGTGCCTCATCAGGTAGATGAACAGCCAAATGCACCATCACATTAAAGAAGGCTGGAGGTTATATCTTCTCAAGGTCGCATAGGATAGTTGGTATCTTGTCTCTAAGATGCTCCAAAGCATCTATCTTGATATTTCTACTGCAGAGTTCCCTGAAGAATTGTCCCAACTCTGCAACTGCTCTGTATAAGTTAGGGCGGCCCAATCCTCTAAGGATAACAGGTAAAACCCTTTGAAGTAGGACGTGGCAGTCATGAGTTTTCAACCCTTGTACCTTGTTTCCATCTGCACTTACTCTCCTTTCAGGGTTGGAAGCAAATCCATGTGGGAATCTCACACGTGACAGGACCTCGCAGAATTCTTTTCTTTTTACCTTGTCCAAGACGTACACAGCTGGTGCCATATCCCGCGTGTCGTGGTTTTGTCACGGCAGATGTCCTAGAGAAAGGACTTAGTCGTGGAGCCATCGCGACGGGTTAGCTTGAAGGGGTTAAAGCGGACACAAGGACGCAAGAGAGTTTATACTAGTTCAGCCCCTTCGATGAAGGTAAAAGCCTACGTCTAGTTGTGATGGAATTGATGGGGTTTCGATGACTAGGGAGCAAATAAGCTTCGCCTATGTCTCGAGTTGTTGTCTGTTGTCCTTGAACTGCCGCCGGGTCGTCCCCTTATATACACGGGTGACTCCCATCGGCTTACGGAGTCCCAATACCGGCTCATAGATGTGTCCGGTTTGGTCTCTACTTATTCCTAACTTCAATACATGTTAATTACTAACGCCGGTTTACGGCTACAGGCCTTGAACCGACCATGGGCCTTGAGCCCTCCTCTGCCTTCTTGGGCTCTAACATACTTAACTACTGACAAAGTAACCCGGCTCAGATAGGCCGGTTTACGCCCAGTAGTAATATCCCCAACATTAGGCCCCAGATTGATTCGAACGGGTTCATGTCAATCCTTTAACAAAAGCTTGATCTTCAACATCTTCTCGTAAATTGGTAAACCGCCATGATATCATTTTCTCTGATTGCTGTAAACCGGAGTGACGTCACCTGTCATAATGAAGCTATCCATTATGCTTCTTTGTTTAATAGATTGGCGGAAATTGAGGCGACAGCTCCGTTTCGTGGCTCCTTGATTGTCGCGCCTGACACATGTTCTTTCGCCTTATAAATAGGACCGAAGGGTCATTTCCTTTCTCCTTCCGTGCCTTCTTCGTCTTCCTCGCGTCGCCAGCCTCGGAGCTCCACCGCCGCCGTCGACCTCTGCCTCAACCTTGGCCGCTGCATCAACCTGAGCGCACTAGAGCATCGCGGCAACCTTCCGCATCTTCCCCAGCTTCGGTAAATCTTCCATCCTTTCCCCTGCAGATCTGACCTAGGGTTTCGCAGTTCTTCAGTGTTCATCGCCTGCCTCTTGCTCATACGGTAGATCTTTAGATGGCTCCGCAGATCTTTATTCTGTGTAATGGCAGCTGTTTATCCTTCTCCTTCGCTTGCACATCTCAAAACCATAGATCTGTATGTATGTCTTGTTCATTGATTCGGTACTGCTCCGTTTGGACCTCTGAATATTTATCTTTTTTCTGAACTTGCTTCAGATCCATCGCTGTAAAGAAATCTTATGAAATCTGTTTCTATAAACTTACTCCTCTGCTTCAATGTTTAAAGCCGGCGGTTTAACCTTGTAGGAAAAAATTGCCAAACCGGTTTATACCATTAGTCCCCTTGTTGAACCGCCAGATGTTGTTGCTTCATAAAACTCTGGTTCAGATATATCTGTCTTTGGTTTAACATTGCACATACCAATATACCTTGATCAAATGTATTTTTGAACCGAGATCTTCTACCTTGTAGATTCCATCATGGCCAAGCAAGTATATGAATGCAATTGGGTTCCTTCTCGCGTCACAGAGGCTCAGTTGGACGATCTAGTCTTGATCGGCGCTTTAGGCAGCAAAGATACCATTCATTGGAGGGCTCCTGGCAAAGAATGCCCTCCCACTCCTCAAGAAGGAGAAGTTGTTGTTTTTGTAGATCACTTAGCTCGGGGCTTTAAACCACCCGGTTCTAAATTTTACCGAGATGTTTTGGCCGATTTCCAACTCCATCCACAAGATACTGGCCCCAATTCTGTTACAAATATGTGTCACTTCCAAGTGCTCTGTGAAGCGTTCTTTCAAGTGGAACCCACAGTGGAATTGTTCCGATACCTTTTCCATCTAAACCGCCGTACTGAGTTTACTGACGGCTCCAATATAGAGTTGGGTGGCGTGGCGATCCAAAAAAGGAAAGAGGTCACATACCCTCATGCCAAACTGCACAGCCACCCCAAAGAGTGGAATTAGACATGGTTCTACTGCAAAGATACTTCCCCTGCTGGTGAGAATCCCTTGCCTGGCTTTCGTCCGGAGCGGCTCAGCAATACACACCCTTTTCCACAAAGATTGACTGCCCAGGAGAGAAGCAAATATGCTCCTCAACTGTCGAAGCTTAGAGCCTTTATGGCCAACGGTTTAACAGGGGTTGATCTCGCTCGCTGCTGGATATCATGGAGCATACTGCCCCTTAGTCAGCGCTCCGGTTTGATGTGTGAATATACCGGCAGTGTTGATGACCCACTGTGCCACCAACAAAAGCTGTGAATAAGATGCTGAATGAACCAGAACATATCTATGCTAAAAATGGCCTGCTTCCCTTCTGTGCCACCAACAAACCGCCAGCTGTAAGCCCTTGATTTTTCCTTTTGATGAATCTATTGTTGATATATCTGGTTATCGTTTAATATCAGTATCTGTGTAATCAGGGCAATGATCCGTTTTGGAGCAAGAAGTTGCCGCAGGAGAAACCGGAAAAACCAGACAAACCGGAATGAGCAACCCGGAAAAAGACTAAAGCTGTAAAGAAGACTGCCCACAGGAAAAGAACTACTGCATCTTCTAATCCGGCCCCTGATGATGATGTGGATAATCCGGACCTTGAGGTAGATCTTGACTCACTTGGCTTATTTTTCATGCGTCTTATTGATGATGATATTTGTCAGGATGATGCCGAAGCCAGCCACGCTGATGCTGCAGAGGTAATTATTCTCTCTTCCGATTCAGAACCTTTGCCTTCGCTAAAAATCCGTCAGGCAAACCGGAAAGTTAAATTTTCTCATCCTCTTGCTTATTTGGATCCCAAATTTCTTATGAAGACCCAACAGCATGAGAATCGTCGCACAACCCGGCACAGTGGCCAGGTAGTTACCTTCGCCGGTTTACCGAACAGTCCGGTTCGGAAACGCCGTTCAGAGGTCTCTAATTTGCTTGTCAGTGATTGTCCTAACGCGGGCTGCTTTCGCCAACCTCTTAATCCATCTGACTCCGATTACCAGGTTACTTCCCACTCATCCTCTGGCGAGTCATCGGCTACTCAGCTGCCACCGCTCAAAACGGTGCTTGGGTAAGCTATACTTATTATGATACTTACAGTACATTGCCTTAGAACATATGCTGTATTTGATTTTGTTATTCTTTCCAGGGCCAAACATAGACCAAGCAAGAAGGCCCGCCTGGACAAAGCGGCTGAAGAAGATGCCGATCTTGAAGCGGCTATTCCTGAGGATATACCCAACGATCCACCACAGCAAGACGCCAATCTTATTGCTGAAGAGAGACCTACTGATGCCTCAGGTCCTATCAATCAGCCCACAGGCTCCATCCGGATTGAGAGATCCACCGGTCCAGCAAAACCTATTAACAAGCCAACAGCTCCAATGAAAACCGGCGATACTCAGGAGGATGAGGTTGTCATTACTGGCACTGGCCATACGGAGCCAAGCAATCCTGTTGCTTTGTCCAAACATTCTGCCAAGGAAGAATTTGCTACCTTTGGTAAAGGCAAGTGGAATGCTGATCTGGCAACTTACGCTGCTCTGAACGCCCAAGATATCCATTCCGGCTACCTGAACCGGCTGTATGCCAGCCGTGACTATGAAGCCAATCTGATTAATATGATGAAGGATAAATACGAGGTAACTTCCATACGCTCTTTCTTGCTTGTAAGCTTCAATATTCACTGACTCTCCTTAGCCCCCAAGGGCCGGCTTGTAATCTTTTTTCAAACCGGGACTTACTAACATGAATCTTAATACTTTGAACTTTTGCCGATGTAGCCCCCAAGGGCCGGTACTTAGCGTAGTTAAACCGGTACTTTAAGTAATTGAGATTGCCGCATCAGAATATACATACGAGCAAATAGCCATTAGCCCCCAAGTGCCAAGTTGAATACTTGTATTGATCTTGGGACTTTGCAAGCAATTGAAAGATGAAGATCGAATATGCATTAGCCCCCAAGTGCTAAGTGCATAACTTGTTATGTGATTGGTACTTGAATCCTTATACCGATTTGTTGAAGCATATATCTGTATGCATGCAGGCGGAGCTGAAGACGAAAGAAAACCAAGTCATCGATCTCCAAGAAAACCTGAAAACCCAACAGGCTGAAACCTCCAAAGCAAAAGAGGAATTGGCCAGCGCTTTAAGCTCCATGGAACAACTTAAGGAGAGCTTCAAGAAGAAGCGGGCGGATTGGACCACTGAAAAGTCCGCTTTGATCAAACGAGCAGAGGATGCCGAGGCTGCACTTAAACTAGTAGCGGATGAACTGACCAGCATAAAGCGGCACGTGCATGCCATGACTACTGCTATCTTTGGTAAGCCAGTTTGCCTTCTGAATTGGCTCTGCCTTCTTACAGAGTCGCCGGTTTATTAACCCTTTATGGTATTTTAGGGACACGCATTGGTCACTTGGGATCAGATTTGCGGAAGAAACTGAAAGCCGCCTATACATTGGTTGAACAATTGTATACTAGTGCCCAGCGGATCATCTGTACCGCATCTCATAACAAACTGGCACCCACTTTGATTCAAGATACTCTGATGAAACTGTCGGTGCTTCCTGCCCCAGTTGAAGAGCTGAAGAAATCTGCTGCTCGAACCGGTGCAATCAATGCCTTAATCCGGGCAAAAGCCTGGGTGCCGGATTTTGATCCTATTGAAGCGGCTCAGGGCTATCCCAGCTTGAAGGAAGACGGGTCAGAATTTGGTGAAGTGGATCTGCGAGCAATAAACTGGGAGGTACGTCCGCTAGCCTGTCAATTGGCTGAAGAAGCGGACTTGTCTCATTATCAAGCCCAATATGACAGTCTGAACAAGCGAATAGCCGCACCAATCCATGAATCAGAAAATTTGATCCCTCCAATCCGTAAGCATACTTACGCTCCCGATATTGACCCGTCATTGCTGATCCATGATGAAGTTGTTTTTCAAGCATTAATGGGAATCGACTGGACAACTATAGATTTCCAGCCACTGGGTAGAGAAACGGAGGCTGAAGCGGCGCAGGATGACCCACAACCATCAGGCCGGGCTAGTGACCAAGCTTGAACCGGAAGCCGGTTTTAAAACTGCCTCTCCTTTGCGAAAAACAATTATATTATTATGGGCACCATGTTGCCTTGTAATAGGCTAGCTGATACTTTTGATGTTGATATGCCTTCATGCATAATTTGTTCTTCCTGTGGTGATGAACTTTCCAAAGCACCTTCTGCAATAAAAAACTCTTCAAGTGCCACCGCGGTTGTACCGTCCGGCGGAATATGATGTCTGCATATATGAAGTCAAAACATCCAAAAAAATTCTTAAGTATATGACCAAATGTTTGTGATATATAATACCTGCCCTCGTTGAACATGAAGTTGGCTTGGCCAATCTTGAAGTGGAGTTTTGCAAACCCACACTATTGGAGGAGATAACAGCTCCTGTACATATATGACGCTGGTTTACCAGGTAAACCGTGCCGGGTTATAATAAACACCGTGTTACTCCATAAGAGGATGTTAACAACAAGGATCAAACCGGGCAAATAGTCTCCGGATTGACGTGAACTATGTTCCGTCAATTGATTGGTTAAAAAACTTTGTCGGTTTTAAAAAACGCAATAAAAAACAAAAACCCCCCTTCAAAGAAAAGTGTAAATCAAGTGCAATGACAAAACCGTTGCAAAAAAGGTTTTATTTGAGCTGATCAGATGGTGTTACCATGGCCGAACACGACTAAGCTCCCGTTAGGTGTAACTATGATTCTAGTCAGCCAGGTCCCCAAATGAAACCGTGGCATTTATGCCGATCAAGTGGCATGGTCATGGTTCGGGTTCGACCAAGCCCCCAAGTGATTATGTGGCCTTAGGCCGATCAAGAGGCATGACTGGTTTAGACATGACCAAGTCCCCAAGTGATCTGGTGGCTCTCGCCTATCAAGAGGCATGGTATTGATTCGGACACGACCAAACCCCCAAGTGATATGATGCTTTTAAAAAGCAAACTCAAGGGGTAAACCGGAGGCCGCTTTAGAGCAACTCCGTGTAACCTCACATGATGTAAAAGAATAGATACCCTGCTTTAGCTGAGGTTCCGGTTTATTATATTTAATCATACTATATACATTGTCATAATATGTACACAAGTATAGCCAATGGCTCAGGTATAGGAAGGCCGAAGATGAGCTATGTTCCATGGCCTGTTGGTCTCCTCCTCTGATGTGCGTGAGTCTTTATGCTCTCGAATATCGATCAGATAGTATGACCCGTTGTGCAGATTCTTACTGACCATGAAAGGCCCCTCCCAAGGTGGGGATAGCTTATGCATATTAGTCTGATCTTGGATGAGCCGAAGCACCAAATCTCCTTCCTGAAAGGTTCTGGTTCTGACTCGGCGACTGTGATAACGACGAAGATCCTGCTGGTAAATTGCCGATCGGGTGGCTGCGATGTCACACTCTTCATCCAACTGGTCCAAAGCATCTTGCCGTGCTGTCTCGTTGTCTGCTTCAATGTAAGCCGTCACATGAGGTGAATCATGACGGATATCACTGGGGAGAACCTCCTCCGCTCCATAAACCATGAAGAACGATGTATATCCTGTTGATCTGTTGGGTGTTGTATTGATGCTCCATAACACAGATGGTAATTCTTCTACCCAACAACCCGGCGTTCTCTGCAAAGGAACCATGAGCCGGGGATTGATGCCTCTCAAGATCTCTTGATTAGCTCTTTCTGCTTGACCATTGGACTGTGGATGTGCCACTGATGAAACATCGAGCCGGATGTGCTCCGTTCGCAGAACTCCTTCATAGCACCTTTGGACAAATTGGTACCATTATCTGTGATAACACTGTGCGGAAAGCCAAACCGGAAAATCAACTTTTTGATGAACTGAACAACCATGGCCGCATCACACTTGCTAACAGGTTCTGCCTCCACCCACTTTGTAAACATGTCAACCGCCACCAGGAGGTGGGTCTTCTTATCTCTGGACCTTTTGAAAGGCCCAACCATATCCAGCCCCCAAGTCGCAAATGGCCAAGTAATTGGAATCATTCTCAATTCTTGAGCCGGTACATGAGCACGTCTTGAAAACCTTTGGCAACCATCACATCGTCTGACCAGATCCTCCGCATCAACATGAGCAGTTAACCAATAGAAGCCATGGCGAAACGCTTTAGCCACCAGAGACTTTGAACTGGCGTGGTGACCACAATATCCTTTGTGGATCTCACGCAAAATTTCATGGCCTTCTTCAGGAGACATGCAGCGTTGAAAAGCTCCTGATACACTGCAATGATGCAACTTGCCGTTGATGATAGCCATGGACTTGGATCGCCGAATTATTTGCCGGGCCAGAATCTCATCCTCTGGCAACTCGCCCCGGTTCTTATACGCCAGATAAGGAAGCGTCCAATCCGGAATAACATGAAGAGCTGCCACCAATTGAGCCTCCGGATCAGGAATAGCCAAATCCTCTTCACCAGGGATCTGGACCGACGGGTTGTGCAGCACATCCAGAAAAACATTGGGCGGGACCGGTTTGCGCTGAGAGCCCAGCCGGCTTAAAGCGTCCGCCACTTCATTTTTCCGCCGGTCCACGTGGTCCACCTGATAGCCTTTGAAATAACCTGCAACAGTATCCACCTCCCGAGGATATGCTGCCATGAGTGGGTCCTTGGAGTCCCAAGTGCTAGACACTTGCTGAGCCACAAGGTCCGAGTCACTGAAGCACTTAACTCGACTTAGATTCATCTCCTTAGCCATCCGGAGGCCATGGAGCAAGGCTTCATACTCAGCTGCATTGTTAGTACAAGGGAACATTAAGCGGAGAACATAACAAAACTTATCACCTCGTGGGGAAGTTAATACGACTCCAGCCCCCGAGCCTTCCAACTGCCTGGATCTGTCAAAATGGATGGTCCAATACGTGTGATCCGGCTTTTCTTCAGGTGCTTGCATTTCCGTCCAATCATTGATGAAATCAACAAGTGCTTGAGACTTAACCGCTGTCCGAGGCACATACTTCAAATCGTACGGCCCCAGCTCTATGGCCCACTTTGCAATCCGGCCAGTTACGTCCCGGTTCTGGATGATATCTCCCAAAGGAGCAGAACTGACCACCGTAATTGGGTGCCCTTGGAAATATTGTTTAAGATTCCGGCTTGCCATAAAAACTCCATACACCAGCTTCTGCCAATGCGGATACCTTTGCTTGGACTCGATTAGCACCTCGCTGATAAAATAGACCGGTCGTTGAACCGGATGCTCCTTGCCTGCCTCCTTTCGCTCCACCACAATAGCCACGCTGACCGCCCGAGCATTGGCAGCAACATAGAGCAGCAATGGCTCCTTGTCAATGGGAACGGCGAGCACCGGCGGATTGGCCAATTGCCGCTTTAAGTCCTCAAACACTTCATTAGTGGCGGAACTCCAGGCAAACTGATCCGTCTTTTTCAACATCTGATACAAAGGGATTGCCTTCTCACCAAGACGACTGATAAACCGGCTTAATGCTGCAATCCGGCCGGCCAGCCGTTGAACATCATTGATACACTTTTGCTTAGCCAGGGAGGTGATGGCCGTGATCTTCTCCGGATTAGCCTCAATTCCTCTGTTGGACACCAGAAAACCCAATAGCTTGCCCGCCGGTACACCAAAGACACACTTGTCCGGATTAAGCATCATCTTGTATGTCCTCAGGTTATCAAAGGTTTCCTTCAAATCAGCAATCAAAGTCTCCTTCTCCCTAGAGTTAACCACGATATCATCCATGTAAGCATGTACATTACGACCGATTTGCTTGTGAAGACAATTTTGTACACACCATTGATAAGTTGCCTGGGCACTCTTGAACCCGAAGGGCATAGACACATAGCAGAAGGCTCCAAAGGGAGTTATAAATGTTGTCTTCTCCTGGTCCTTAACTGCCATTTTGATCTGATGATAGCCAGAATACACATCCAAAAAACTTAAACGCTCACAACCCGCCATAGCATCAATAATTTGATCAATACGGGGGAGGGCAAAAGGATCTGCTGGACAAGCCTTATTAAGATCTATATAATCCACACACATGCGCCAGGTGCCGTTTTTCTTGAGGACCAGCACCGGATTGGCAAGCCACTCAGGGTGAAAAACTTCAACAATAAAGCCAGCTGCTAAGAGCCTGGCTACCTCTTCTCCAATCGCCTTGCGTCTTTCTTCGTTAAACCGGCGGAGGAACTGTTTCACCGGTTTATACTTAGGATCCACATTAAGTGTGTGCTCAGTGAGTTGCCTCGGTACACCTGGCATGTCAGAGGGCTTCCATGCAAAAATGTCCCGATTCTCACGGATGAACTCGATGTGCGCGCTTTCCTATTTCGGATCCAAGTTGGCACTGATGCTGAACTGCTTGGACGAATCGCCAGGTACGAAGTCAACAAGCTTAGTTTCTGCTGTCAATTTGAACTTCAGAGCCGGATCATGCTCCGTAGTTGGCTTCTTCAACGGAGTCATGTCCGCCGGATCAACATTGTCTTTATAGTACTTCAACTCCTCGGTGGCACAAACCGACTCTGCATAAGCCGCATCTCCTTCCTCGCATTCCAAAGCGATTTTGCGGCTTCCGTGAACTGTTATTGTCCCCTTGTGACCCGGCATCTTGAGCTGCAAATATACATAACAGGGCCGAGCCATAAACTTGGCGTAGGCCGGTCGCCCAAACAGGGCATGATATGGACTTTGGATTTTCACCACTTCAAACGTCAATGTCTCCGACCTGGAATCATGATTATCCCCAAAGGCCACTTCTAGAGCTATCTTACCAATGGGATATGCTGATCTGCCAGGCACTACACCATGGAATACTGTATTAGATGGTTTGAGATTCTTATCTGTTAGTCCCATACGACGGAAGGTCTCATAGTACAGGATGCTAATGCTGCTCCCTCCATCCATGAGCACCTTGGTGAACTTGTAACCTCCCACCTAAGGCGCCACCACCAGAGCCAACTGACCCGGATTATCGACCTGGGGAGGATGATCTTCTCTGCTCCATATGATTGGCTGTTCAGACCAACATAGATAACGGGGTATGGCCGGTTCAACAGAGTTGACCGCCCGCCTCTGAATCTTCCGGTCTCGCTTGTCCAAGCTAGTGGTGAAGACATGGTACTGCCCACTACTCAACTCCTTTGGGTTGCTCTGGTAACCTGACTGTTGCTGCTATTGGTTGTAACCACCCTGGTTGTTCTGACTATTTTGACCATTATGTCCGCCCAGATTACCATTGAATCCTGAACCAGAACTTCCTCCACCGTAACCCGGCCCGGATCCTGAGCCACCACCAGATTCGTGATCATATGGGAAATTATTAGAATTCTTGAACTCCTGCATAATAAAGCAATCCTTCCAAAGGTGGTTTGCTGGCGCCTCCTTCGTCCCATGTCTTGGACAGGGCTGGCTTAGCAGATAGTTTAGGCGGTTTGGGTTAGGGTTGGGCGCTCCATTACGATTTTTCGGTCTACCCTTGCGTCGTTGGCCATTGTCCTATGCGTTGGTATTAGCCACAAAGTCCATGTTACCATCTGCCTTACGCTTGCCCCCACCACCATTGCCTGCCCAGTGATGCTGCTGACCTTTGGAGCTGCTGTTCTTCTTCCCTTTCCCTGTCTTGTCATCATCAGATTCGGGATCCTTGGTACTATCAGAATCAGCATATTTCACCAAAGCGGCCATGAGGGTCCCCATGTCGGTGCAATGACGCTTCATCCGTCCCAACTTCAGCTTTAGGGGCCCAAACTGGCAGTTGCCTTCTAGGGTTAATACTGCGGTGTCAGCGTTGATGCGGTCTGAGGAGTGCAACACTTGTGAAACCCGACGCACCCAATGAGTCATTGATTCTCCTTCCTCCTGGACGCATGCAGCTAAGTCCACTATCAACATAGGCTGTTTACAGGTATCCTTGAAATTGCTGATAAACCAGGCTCCTAATTGGGCCCATGAACTGATAGAATTAGCCGGCAAGCTTTTTAACCAAGTATGGGCCGTTCCTTCAAGCATCATGGTGAAGTATTTCGCACACGCCGCGTCATCCACATCAAGCATCTCCATGGCCATCTCATAGCTCTCCACCCATGTCTCTGGAGGTTGATCTGCCGTGTAATTCGGTACTTTGCACGGGCCTTTGAAATCCTTGGGCAGGCGCATGTTGCGTAAAGCGGGGATAAGGCAAGGCACCCCCAAAGAACTAGAAGTAACACTAGGTTCAGTCAAGGTGGTCGGACGAACCGGCGTGAGCTGCCGAGCCTGATGCTGTGTGGCTAACTCGGCCTCCCTGCGCGCGCGGGCCCGGTCCACCACTTCCTGAGCGTTATCAGCACCACCTGTCGGGCGCCAACTGTCACGGTTTTGTCACGGGGTGCCCCACATCGTTCATTACTCGACACTGCTGGTTCATCCATATGTCTGCTATAGCTCCGGCTTGGACGGGGGGTCGAGTGGATCCGGCCGCGGCTGTACGAGTATGCTTCCTGTTGGGCCAAAGCTGTCCTCAGAAGTTCCTTGACCCATCGCGTCTCTACTGCCTGCGGCGAGTCACCTTCAATTGGAATGGCCTCCAGCCGTGCAGCAGCGGCAACAAGATCCTCCATTGGGTTGGAGTAGTGACCCGGAGGTGTTAAAGCAGCCTGAGGTATAACGGTGTTTTGACGAGGCGGGTCCATCTGACGAGGCTGAACCGGTGCACCGGTCCCAGGGGCTTCTGCCCAGTTTCCCTCCAGTGGATTGCCGACTCTTGGTCCTGGAGTGTTGAAAAGGTCTCTGGCCTCGAAAACCGGAGGTAAGCGGGATCGGTGCTTCCTCCTCATGACTTCATGCGATGCGCTCTGGTCCAACATAAGCCTGTAGGCCTGCGCGTCTAAAGCGGCCCGCTCTGCGGCCATCCTGGTGTCCTCAGCCGCCAGATCCGCCTTGGCCTGGGTGATCTGTTCCTTTACCTTTGCAATCTCCGCGTTGTGAACGTCCTGATCCAGCGGATTAACTTCCGCCATAAGCACAACCAACGCATCAAATAGTTCTGATAGAAGTTGAGCTGGCGGGCGCACAGGGCCTCCTGCCCCGGCATCTGTCACCGCTGCTGAACCGGAGATCGTTGCCGCAGCTGTTGAAGAATGAAGTGCTGCTTGTGTTCTGGCCATGAATATTCCAACCCGGTTGGGCAGATCAGAGGGGTCCGGAATACTGTCGCCATCGGAACAGCTCCCAGTCCGGCCATCTTGTAGCTGATAAAGAGATTCGGTTCCTCCGGTCGAAGATTCGTCACCGGAACAAACGACGGTCGCGCCGCGAAATTCCGATCCGTCCTCATAACTCCCTCCATGGATGACTCCCACGAAGGCATGCTTCATGGCCGGTTTAACCCGGGCGGATCGCGCACGCTGAGCCGTCTCGACGAGGTCGGTGCAGATGTCCGGCTCAAGGCCCGGTTCACCAATCTTGCCAATGAAAACGTGAATGCTACCAAAGGGGACCCGGTACCCGTACTCAATTGAGCCGGCCTCGGGGTCCCAGCCTGCATCGTCGATGTAGAGCTTGCCGTGACGACTCTTAGTCATCCGGCCTACAGCGTAGCCCTCGAGTCCTTCAAAGCGGCCCTCCAAGAACCGGAAACCATCGTGCGATAGCCCCACGGTGGGCGCCAACTGTCGTGGTTTTGTCACGGCAGATGTCCTAGAGAAAGGACTTAGTCGTGGAGCCATCGCGACAGTTAGCTTGAAGGGGTTAAAGCGGACACAAGGACGCAAGAGAGTTTATACTAGCTCGGCCCCTTCAATGAAGGTAAAAGCCTACGTCTAGTTGTGATGGAATTGATGGGGTTTCGATGACTAGGGAGCAAATAAGCTTCGCCTATGTCTCAAGTTGTTGTCTGTTGTCCTTGAACCGCCGCCGGGTCGTCCCCTTATATACACGGGTGACTCCCGTCGGCTTACGGAGTCCCAATACCGGCTCATAGATGTGTCCAGTTTGGTCTCTACTTATTCCTAACTTCAATACAAGTTAATTACTAACGCCGGTTTATGGCTACAGGCCTTGAACCGACCATGGGCCTTGAGCCCTCCTCTGCCTTCTTGGGCTTTAACATACTTAACTTCTGACAAAGTAACCCATCCCAGATAGGCCGGTTTACGTCCAGTAGTAATATCCCCAACACCGTGGTTTACCTTCATCTTGCACATGCAAATCTTGTCTGATACTCAGGTGTGTCAAGTCAATCCTAGATTTTAAGGTATCTTTCGTCTTGCCTTCAATATTAAGAAGTGTGCCGATAATGCTGTCACATATATTTTTCTCGATGTGCATCACATCAAGATTATGCCGCAGATACAAATCTTTCCAATACTCAAAGTCCCACAAAGTGGACTTGCGGGTAAACAATAATCTCTCTTCTGCCCTGCCATGCTTCCTTTTCCCGCTACCTTTATCAGGATGGTTTCCTGGTGTAATATGCCTGACCTTCTCTTATTCCACTTGCAACTCATCAACGGTGAGCCTCTTTGGCGCACCAAGGTTTTCATGCTTTGCATTGAACACATGTCTTCAGTATTTTCTAGGATGCATCTTGTCCTTGGCAAGGAAACGACAGTGTCCAATGTAACGGATCTTGCTAAGTATTGCGTATGACAGCGGATTCCTGTCACCGCGAACACATGCATTGTAACCATGTGTCGTTTTCCCTAACACAGTGCCCAAAGCCGGATAATCATGGATGCACCAAATTATAACAGCACGCAGAAAGAAATCAACTGGTGGGCTGCTATATAGGTCTCGAGTGAGAACACCCCTCCATAGCTGTTGAAGTTCCTCCACAAGAGGCTCCATGAACAAATCAAAATCCTTTCCAGGAATTTTTGGACCTGGGGTGAGCAAGGCCATCAAGTAGTTTGATTCTTTGGTGCAGACATTTGGAGGCATGTTGTAAGGGATAACAAGCACTGGCCACATGCTATATGTGGTGCTCTGGTGGACAAATGGGTTAAATCCATCTGAAGCTAAGGCAAGTCTAATGTTTCTTGGGTCAACAACAAACTTTTTGTGCTTCCGATTGAAGCTTTTCCACTCACTACCATGTGATGGATGGCTCATTACATTCTGATCTCTGTACTCCTGGTTCCTAGAATGCCACAATACATCCTGTCTTGTTTCAGCATCATGAAACAACCTCTGTAATCTTGGTGTAATTGGAAAATGTCTCAGAACATTATGAGGAATCCTCTTCACAGCATCGCCATCTTTCCATCTTGATGATTTGCATTTCAGGCATTCACTTAAGTTGGCATAATCCTTCCGGAACAGAACACAATTATTCTTACAAACATGGATCATATCATATCCAATTCCAACTTCACGAAGGAAATTCTTCATTTTACTATAGGTGTGTGGCAGCTCAGACGCATCTGGGAAAGCTTTGCAGAAAGTAGCCAACATCGCATCGAATGATTTGCTGGTCATCCGCTCAGATGTCTTCACCTGAAGAAAGGTGGCCACAGCTGAGAATACTGACAGCTTATTTCCTGGGGTGACAGCCACGTTGCATTGTTCCAACATGCGGACCCACCGTTTTTCTTTTGCAGGTGAAAGTTCACGGAATGCACGAGCATTTCGTAGCATTGTTTCAATGTTGGTCAAACTCACTAGCTCCGCCACCACCTCCTCCTCCTCCTCCTCCTCCTCTTCCACCTGAGCATCAGGCAGATCAAGATGGTGATCTACTGCTTCCACGTAGTCAATAACATTAACGTTCACAGCTTCACCATGATGAACCCACCTAGTATATGTGACCGACATCCCATACAAGTGTAGATGATTTTGCACAGTTGACTGGGGTCTTGTAACTGAATTCATACAACTACTACACGGGCAGAGCACATCTGATTTCGGACCACCGTACTCAGCTCTGATAAAGTTCATGAAGTTTTCAACCCCCTCGACATATGCAGCGGAGAATCTTCGAGCAGAAGTTATCCAAGTCCTGTCCATATGTTAGACATACAAATTAGTTCTTCTATTAGATATTACAGGAAAAACATATATGCTTTTTTATGAAGTCCAGAAGAAAATACCTAGGTCGATGTCTAAAGCTATGGCAGGATATTTGGACGAGCATATCTAAGTAACGAAATATATGTAAAGCTAATTCAACAAACAGATTTGAGTCCTAAATTATGGCAGGCTGTTTCAGCAGTCAATGAGGGCGAGCACACAACCATCGAACTATTGAAGGCCATCACAACAACAAAGATCGAGTATAAAACGGTGTAGAGCTATTTCACCTAACAGATTGGCTACTAAACCATGGCAATCTACGTCACAATAAATATATGGCAGGATATTTTAGCAACTAGTCGGCCTTGGCATGCCATCTTAGCTAAGCAGATTGAGTGCAGAACAGGGCAAGGAAGCTTCTTAAGCAGAGCATATTGACTATAAACTACTTCGGCAAACAGTGAGATTAACAACGCCTATCAGCTAACATTCAACGCTACACCGACATGCGCGGGGCGTCAGTCTAGAATGCGCGTACCATGGGAGAAGCTGACCGCCATGCGTCTCCACACGAACGTCGCCAGCGGTGGAGGCGCTGACCACCGTGCGCCTCCACAAGAACGTCGCCAGCGGTGTCGGTGCGGCTAGAGGACGACAGTCTATGAGAGCGTACTGTGGGAGTGAGAGGATCGCCGTGCGTCCCCTCGACGAACCGCGGCGCTGACATATCAGCGTGGCGGGGAGGGCGGCTTTGGCGGAGCGAATGGAGTGGAGGTGGACGAGGGGAGGGGGTTTAGGGAATATTATTGGCTAGTTGACCGAAGGGCGGTTGAATCTAGGATTTGGGAGGAATTTTTGGGTGGGGGAGGACTTTCGCGCAGTGGGCGCGCGGGGGGGGGGGGGGGGGGGGGGTTGGGGGGAGTTTGGCGCATGGTCGGTTCCTCCAAGTACAGTCCCACGTGTCAATGAAGAGGCAAGCCTAAGCGCGTTCCGTTTGCGTGAGCCGTGTGCAGGACCGAACGTGTGTGGGGTGCAATGCGACCGCGACAGGGGTACTGTGAGTGTAGCGCCTTTTTTCCTTTTACACTAGGTGCTTCGCCCCATCAAAAAAACTTGTTGCTTCGCTCGATCCATCGATACTACTACTAATAATCCGGCAATCCCGACTAAAACAGCGCGGACGGTTCCTTTCCCGCGCGATATGCTGGGAGGTTGGCTTAGTTGGGTTTTTTAGGACGAGTAATGCTACACCTACATAGTCCCAGTTACGTAATTAACATAATGTGAAACGTGTGAGCTGTTGATTGTAGATTGGGGGGAGGGAGGGGCCCACCACCATGAAAATTAGGGGAGGAGAGAGAGAGGCAATTTACGTTAACCCTTTCATTGGTTCCCATAGATGTAGAAAGATGTGAAATGCATGAATGTGCATTTGCAGATAAGGCCTTCCCTCGTTCATCCTTTTCTCCCACAAGATCTTGATCTTCCGTGCAACGCACGTGCATCTTGCTAGTACTCCTACAATATACTATATTATTGTGAAAGTTCATATACACCGACCGAGATTAATGCAACACGACAGATTTTCATTACATTTCGAACTTTTATAGGACAGAAAAATAAAAGAAACCCGACCCTAAACCTATTCTACGGCGGCGACCGACGTCCTCCATCTGCGATCCCATGTACGGGGGCGGGGTTCAAGATCCGTGAAGTGAAGGTGCAGTCTCCGGCGAGGAAAAGTAGAACACGGGAGACGGACCGGCCAGTTAGCACACAATGCCCTACTCATCCTCGGAGGAGTCCCCGACCTCGGCAGTGCCGGATGTTGGACGACGGCAAGTAGGACGCGTGGCTGACGGTGCTCCCGTCGTCGGCTGCCAGCGTGGCCACCGCTTGTGCGACGACTTGAGCGAGGGCGGCAACCTCAGGCTCCATCCTCGAAGACAAGCTCTCCCACAGAGCGTTCGCCCTTGCGGTCATGGCGGATGTGGTGCCAGGTAGGAGAAAGATGCGCTATGGTGTGGAGGTTAGCTGGGCGTTGCCGCTTTAAGTAGCGCATTCCGGTGAGGCCAAGTGTCTTGGTGCGTCATTAAGTCGCCAGAGTTGGTTCCTCGGGCACCGAGCCTCTTAACAACGGCATACGGATAAACGGCATGAATGCGGGCAGCCGGCGCTGGCTGGGAATGCACTGCGCGACGGTGCAAGGGATGAGGGTTTTTCGTCTGCTAGGGTAGTCAGCTGTGGTCGTGGCAATGATGGAGATTCCCTTTGCCCACATGAGATTGACGAATGTCATTGAAAAAGCAAGACGACCGTGTCTAGCGACGATGTGCGTGTCGCTCACCGTGGTCGCCGTGTCCAGAGGCGGTGCTGGAGCTGCGCCACGTTGTTGGCCCCCACGACCCACATGAACGGGTGCCGGTGGCGAGGAGGTCGTGGGCCAGCTCCTCCATTGGACTAGCTTGCTCTACGTCGTCCCGACAGGTGTGCCCCACATGTCGGTTTCCCTGTTTTCCCAGCCATATTCGAGCGTCAGTGCTCCGCGTTGCGCATTAGGCCTTTCACTATGTAGGCCAAGCGAGACAGCTTATTATTTATTTGATCCATTCAAGTATAATCATGTGGCATTTGCTTATTTCTCATTCCTCTCCAACCCTCTTCGCCATCAATCATGTCGCCCTCCGGTCGGGTCCATCCTCCCGCATGCCTCATTTGAACATTCTGCTGAGTATCATTCGCATGTGGGCCTAGACCATGCTTGTATTTCCAATGTTTATTTGTAATTTGTCCGACATGCAGACAAACAAATGGTTCGTTTGAAGTTTCACTTTGCCTCCACTATGTGTCGCTTCGCGTCTTAGTTTTGACATCCCACTCGGTTCATGCCCCAACACATGTTGACGAGATCGATTGATGTTCAGAGATCAATTGCGTGTCATGCAAGGAGATAAAGGTTTGGTCTGTTTCTATGATAGAAATGACCCGCGGGGGGGGGGGGGTGTCTGTGGGGATCAAAGGGAGTATGTTATACGTTCATAAGCGAAACAAATGTATTGTACCCACCCTAGTCCTCTTTCAATCAATCTCCGGACCCTGAGATGAAATCGAGAGAGAACGAGTGGGGGCATGTGTGATACCTAAGGCGGATTCAAAATTTTGAACCGGTGATCATAGCATCCACAAATCATATATAAAGGGTATTCAATGTTTGTTTCGTTTTGAACGTACAATATACTCCCTCCCATCCTTTCTAGTTTACATATAAGTTTTATGTGTAGTCAAAGTATCTCTACTTTGATAAAAAAGTATCAACATTCAACAACGCCCAATCAATATTGTTAGATTCGTACGTACTACTATATTTGTACTCGAGATGGTTTCCAATTTTTTTTCAACCACGTGAATGTGCTTGTTCTCGTGCATGCTCTTCCTACTAGGATTTTGCCACTTATAGACAGTCCAATAGTAACTTTTTTAAGCTCCCTGTCCAATAGTACTAGTGGAGTACTGACAACATCTGTACTAGAGTATGCAGTGCTCATAGTTGTACTCCCTCTTTCCATTTATATAGGGCCTATGTGGAGGAGAGGGATGTGAAAAAGTAAGGGGAGTGAGCTCTCATGCAAGAGCCTAGCTATATATGCATTCCTAGTTAAATACGTACAATAAATATGAATGAAGAGATGGAGAGGAGATGGAAAAAAGTACTAATACGATACCCAACCTTATAATTTTTTGCGGGAAATAGCCAACCTTATAGCCCACGATAACTGTATGAGTGCATATAATAGATGATGGCTATAGATGACATGGCAGTTCCTTATAGCCATCGACTGGCTATATTATTAACCATGCTCTAATGCATTTTTCAAAACCGCATTTGACTATTGACAAGATTAATAGTACATGAGATGTATAATGTGAAAATTATATCATTGGAAGCTGTCGGATTTCGGGTTCCGGCAGACCCTTGATGTTCGAACACTGGGGTGCGCGTGGAGATCTCTCCCCTACCGATCTACGTCCGATCCTCTCGTGCAAACTAAGATGAAAATGATGAACAACACAAGAGACACGAGGTTTATACTGGTTCGGGCCACCATTGTGGTGTAATACCCTAATCCAGTGTGTGGTGTGGTTGATTGCCTCTGGGCTGATGATGGACAGTACAAGGGAATAACAGCCTCGCAACGGGTGCTCTTGAGCTGATGCGATGTGTTCTACTTAGTCTCTACTGGGTTTCTCCTCGTCCGTCCCCGTCCTCTCCTCCTTTGTGGAGGCTAGTTCTATTTATAGAGGACCTGGGCCTCTCCCCGAATAATTGAGCGGGAAGGGCGCCAATAATTGGCCATTTTGAAGGGGAACATCTAGTACAAGTTATCCTGACCAAAGGTGGTCTTCGGCTGCCAAAAGCACTAGTGATGACGCCGTCTTGGGCTCCACGGTGACCTCCGGCCGTCCGGCTGGTCTTGGTCTCGTTGCACCGGAATGGCAACCTTTGCCTGATGCCTTGGCCTGTGCTTGCCCCCTTTGTACCAAAGGGGAAACAAGGACCCTGCGCAGGCCGGCGCCCGCCTGGCCTTGATCGTCATGGCTTGCGTCATGGTATCCTTGTGAGGTACCCTTGCATTGATCTCTCCGCCTCCTTGTGAGCCTACTTGATGAGGCCGCTCTTGAGGAAGCTTCCTGTCGTCCGCCCCGCGAGGCTTGGCCCCTCGCGAGGGTCTTGAGGTTGGGCTGATGAAGATGGGCCATGCTGGGCCCCCACCTGAGCCACGCCGCAGGCCGCAGGCAAGCAAGTCTGGGGACCCACGTTCCCAGAACACCGACAGTAGCCCCCGGGCCCAAGGCGCGCACGGGCTTGGCTTAGCAGAGAAGTGAAGGGGCAAGCATGAAGCACCACGGGCCCTAACAGCCCGCGGCCTTGGGCGCCGTGTGGCGGTTGATTGGGCGTGGGCGTCTGCACTTCCCACGACGCCTCGGCAACTGCACGGCTAACAAAAGGGGGTGCCCGGGCCAGGCTTACTTGCCCTGCTCTCGTCCATCTTGCCCTAGATCCCCTTTCTCGTTCTCCTTCCTCTTGCTCCCGAAATCCTCCAGATCTGTCTCAATCCTTCGCATCCGGCACTCCATGGCACCTCGCAAGTCCCCGGCTGATGCTTGGTACTCGCCGGCCCTGGATTCCCCGAATTTGTCGGAGAAGAACCTCGCCCTCGCGCGCCTGATGACGATGGCGCAGGGCAGCGAGGGGGCGACTGTGCTCAAGGTCGGCTCTGACCAGCCTGAGGGCAAGGGGAGCACCTTCTACCCGTTCTTCGTGAGCGCCATTGTCGCCGGTCTGGTGCCTCCTTTCTCTGAGTTCTTCCATGCCGTTCTCCGCCAATACAACTTGCAGGCTCTGCATCTCCACCCCAACTCTGTCCTTCTCCTGGCGATTTTTGCCTACTATTGCGAGGCTCATGTTGGTGTGAAGCCCTCGGTGGCTTGCCGCGCCACTTTTTCTCCCTCTGGGTTTCTGGCGCTCAGATCTCCGCATGCGCGAGCTTCATTACATACTCCAGCTCCAACTCCATCTCGAAGCCTGGGAAGAGGATCGAAGGCTACTGGAGCAAGTGGGTCATGATGGATGTCGGGCGCCTCCACCCTTGTCTGGTATTGCCCATGGGGCAACCTAGGTCCGTTGACGCATGGTCCCGCGTGGAGCTCGTCGACCCTCGCAGGAAGGCGATGTTGAGGAGGATGAACGTGGACCTAAGGCCAAGCAACTCAGAGGCGGCGAAGCTGACCGTGGCCATGCTCCTGAGGGAGTTCTTGGAGCACCGGGTGGCTCCGCTCCAGGAGCACTCGCTCCCACTGTGGAGGCTTGGAGGAGCAGACGCCGCCCTGCGCCTGAGATCCGAGGCCCTGACCGACGAGGATCTGGCTGCGGCCCTCCATTCCTTGGTTGGGGGAGACGTGGCGAGCCCGGTGGGCACCCACGTCCCCCTGTTCCTTCATGACGACTGGGAGCATGTGGTGAACGCCATGCCCACCTTCAACGGTGAGGGGCTGGTGCCCGCGGCAGCTCCCGAAGATCTGGCGGTCTTGGCGACGGTGAACTTGTCCTCCGGCAGGTCCAGCAGGGGAGAGGAGGAAGAAGAAGTGGAGGAGGAAGCGTCCGACTCAGAAGAGACTGGCGAGGATTGGGGGGAGTCCTTCCCTCGGCGCAGGTCCCAGGCCCTCCGCTCCATGCCGGACGACGATGTGGCCAGCGCCAGGCGAGGAGGGGGGGCTCTTCCTCGGTCACGAGGAAGGGCAGGTCGAGCCTGGTTCCCCCAGGGTCTGCTCTGGTCCCTGGGGGGTCCAAGGCCAGCTCCATCCTTCCTGACGCGCCTTCTGCTTCCGGGCCCCCAAGGCTGACCCCCACTGTAGGCTCTCGGGCTTCAAGTTTGGCCGGAGGTTGCTTGAGTCCATGGACGACGTCCAGTAAGTGCTCGATTCATGCTCTGCTTGGTTTCTGCCGCTGAGGCTTGACATTTGCGCTCTTTTACCAGGCCGGCACCTGCGGCCAAGAGGTTGAAGGAGGCTTCTGCAGCCCTGCTTGGGGCGAATCCATCTGCCGAGGCGACGCCTTCGGCTGTTGGGGGAGAGGACGGCGAGGCCCGTGCCTCTCCGACCCAACCGCCCTCGCGAGGCCAACTGGGGCACCCCGGCGAGGAGTCAGCCCCCGTGGCCCCTCTGGACCTGGAGTCGACTGTGCCCGACGCTGCGGCCTTGGCGGCCAAGGCTCAGGAGGTCCCTTCCTGCCAAGCCGTGGTCACGCTGCCATCTTCTCTGCCTGCTCCACAGGTTCTCGTCTCTTCTGCTCCCTCCGCCGCTATCCTGGACCAGGTTGCCAATGAGCTAAGCCAACCGCGGGAGGATCTCCTGAGTGCGGACCCTCGTCTGGTGGCCGGGCGCCTGGAGTTGGCCTCTGGCTGGGCCCGTTCTGCTGCTTCTGTCCGGGCGGTGCTGAGCCAGGCCGTGTCGTCCTCCGACAAGGAGAAGCGGGCCACTAACCAAGCCAAGGCCGCTCACGACGCTGCCCTGGGCGACGCTGCAACTGCCCAGGGCTGCTGCAAGACGCTTGAGGCCGAACTGCAAGGCCTGCGCGACGAGCTCGCCAAGGAGGTGCACAGCCGCCAGGAGAAGGAGAAGGAGATGAAGGCTAGGGAGGCCACCGCCAAGGACCGGGATGCCAAGCTTGATGACCACCACAGCCGACTGGAGATGCTAGAGCGGTCGCTGAAGGCGAAGAGGAATGAGCTAGACGCCAAGGCGAAGGTCCTGACAGAGGACCGGGTGGCCTTTGCGGAGTTGGAGAAGAAGGCTCAAGGCATACTGAAGACACTGTATGAGAGCGGCCTGGAGGAGCCGTTGGCTAGTGCGGAGAACGGCCCCGCCAAGCTGCTCCCCTTCTTGGTTGATGCACTTGAGGACGTCGCAGATGGCCTTGGCCCCACGGTCGAGGCCGAGGCGCGTGCCCTGTCTTCTACGACACTGACACATGTCCTCAGCCATGTCTACCTGCGCGACCCCAACGCCGACTTCGACAGCCTGCTGGAGCCCGTGAGCGGCGACCGTGTCGCTGCTGCCGCTAAGGCCGTGAAAGGCCGAGCCGAGGTTTTGCTGGGGAAGTTTCGCTCCCCCAGCGTCCTGCCTGGGCGTGGTGCCGCCGGCCTTGCAACCTCAAGAGGTGAAGCCGTCCAGTGTGACTCCACCACCGGTGACGGCGTTACTGGGGAGTGATCCCTTCGCGACTTCCATCCTATTTTATTCCTGCACATGCACCATGCCTTGCGGAGGCGTTTAAACTTGTGTTTGGTGTTGTGGAACAATCTTATGGCTTGTAATATTTGCTTTGAATTTCCTGGAATTTTCATTTTCCTCTCCTACTTGCTTACGCTCTACGTCGGCAGGGCCCGGCCCCGCACGTACCTCACCCAGCGTTAGCCCCGACCGGAAAACAAGGACGGGACTAAGGAGTCAGGGGCTACGTGGCAAGTTAGGCTCCTGAGTCGCGATGCTCAGGAGTCCCCCTTGACGCGCGAGTAACAAGTAGGGAAGGGGGGAGCGAGGAGTGGATTGATCGTTCTACATCGGTAGGGCCCGGCACCGCACGTACCTCACCCAGC
This sequence comes from Triticum urartu, assembly GCF_056163025.1. Lineage (NCBI taxonomy): Eukaryota > Viridiplantae > Streptophyta > Magnoliopsida > Poales > Poaceae > Triticum > Triticum urartu. Next base: position 493,937,816 of record NC_141879.1, on the reverse strand, counting down.
GTTAGCCCCGACCGGAAACCAAGGACGGGACTAAGGAGTGAGGGGCTATGTGGCAAGTTAGGCTCCTGAGTCGCGATGCTCAGGGTTCCCCCTAGACGCTCAAACGGGTTTTGTACCTTGGCTCCGCTCGGGGAGTGGCGCGTGACGACCAGGTCCAAGGGACCTGGCTAGGTGCCGTGCGCTCGGGGAGGCCCGGGCGTAGCCCCCGTGTCCATCCCCCTCGCACGGCACTCCCGAGGGGAGGCGTTGCGATGGTGCCGGACACTGAGCTCTGGGCTCCCTGAGGTTGGTACGGCCGTGGGCCGCCCTCAGTTGTTTATCACCAGCACGGAGCATAGCGCTTCCGTATGTGTACGGGCATAGCCGCTCCTCGGCAGTGTCGTCAGCCAGCGCGGAGCATGGTGCTTCCACTGGTGCGTGGGAGGGGGCTCCCCTCCGGGAGGAGCCCTCGGGGCGTGTACAGCCCTGCCCTGACACATGGCCGGCACGGTAGGGCTAGGAGAGGTGTATCTGGGCACCCGTGAGCCAGCGCGGGACTCACGAGGCCCTACCTCGGGGCGGGTTGCGCCTGGCTTTGGGCCTTTATCAATTGGTGTGTTCCTGCAGGGTTGTTAGAATGCAAATGCTCTACGTCCTCAGGTCCCGGCCCTCGAGCGAGCTCAGCCGCCGTTGGTATGAAAGGTCGCGATGCTGTGGGTCAAGGCCAGGGGGTGAGGGCTGGAGAGCCAGTAAGAGCCCATGAGTCGCTATGCTCAGGCGCCCCCCTTTTAACGTGCAAGCGCTTTGCGTGACGACAAGCAGTAGGTGATAATTATGGGAATCAGATTAAGCGTGAAAGAACAACTTCATCCTAGGGTAAATGCTGGAAAAGCAACTGCCGCTGGGTCGGGCCCGAACGGTGTGGGGATGATGCAGCCCGAGGGGCGCCCCCAACAAGGTAAGTAAAGATCATAAACAAAATGGATACATGTCGCGGGGACGGACGCACGCGGCCTGGGAATGGTGCAGCCCTGTGGGCGCTCCCAGCTGAAGGTAGAACTCTGAAAGATGTCACCTGGTGCTGTTGAAGATGAAGTGATGCTGAGGAAGTGAGAGATGCGTGGTGTAGACGTCGGCCCTCATGAGCCCCCAGGCCCAGGGGCCTCGGGAGGCTCCGGTGGCACGTGCAGGTCTTCGGGGACCATCGCCACCTCCGCCAGGACCGCGCGATGCCTGACCTCCCGAGCCTCCAGAATGCTCCTCAACAGGCGCTGATGTGCAGCGACCGCGCTCGGCAGGCCGAAGGGCATGCGAACGTAGCTATGAGGTGGTCCCTCGCAGCACCCTACGGCCGAAGGCCATAGGCGTTCCTGGGACGCAGCTCGGTTGAGCCCTGGTACGTCGACGCAGACGCGCAATCCTCCATCCTCGCCTGGATGTGGGGCCACGGCAGGTAAGCGGCGGCTGCCACGCATGACTCTGGACTCTTGTAGCTCATGGGTGTTCCTTGCAATGAACTCCTGAGGGTTTGGTCTCCTTTGACTTGTACCTTCCCGAGGGAAGCGTGCTTGAAAGCACCCCTCCAAGTGGTGCCCGAGCACCTCCCCCGCGACCTTGGCAAGGTCGGTGGCTCTCCAAGAGAGAGCCCCCGAGCCCTGCCTAAGGAGGGCGCCGGGCGCGCCTTCCTATGCGTGAGAGGGTGGCGCTCCCTGATCGGGCGCGAATCCTGACACAATAACTCCAAAGGTGCCTGCCTCCTTGTGGCTCGGGCCAGGTGAGGTCTTCTTCTTGAGGGTCGCCTCGGGAGGCCTCCCGCTCCTGTGATCTGGGTCTTCGATTGCTGCGGCTTGGAACGCATGCTCAAGCGAGCACACCGCGTCCCTTTCTTCACAGGGTACGATGATGACTCCACCGCTTCCTAGCATTTTGAGGACATTGTAACCATGGTGGGTCACTGCCATGAACTTGGCTAGGGCTGGGTACCCGAGGATGGCGTTGTATGGCAGGCGGATGTGAGCGACGTCGAAGTCGATGAGCTCAGTGTGGTAGTTGTTGCGTTGCCCGAAGGTGACCGGAAGGTGAACTTGCCCAATTGGAACAATGGAACCATCGGTGACTCCTGAGAAAGGCTTGGTCGGCTAAAGCTGGTCGTACGGTACTTGGAGATTGTCAAACGTATCGACAGACAGGACGTTGAGTCCTGCCCCGCCATCGATGAGGGTCCTGGTGACTTGCACGTTGCTGATAACTGGGGAGCAAAGCATCGGGAGGACTCCGGCCATTGCCGCACACTTGAGCTGGTCTGCGGAACTGAACGTGATCGCGCACGTAGACCACCTGAGAGGGCGCGTGGCCTCAAGCTTGGGAAGGACTGCATTCACCTCACGAGCAAACTACTTGAAGATGCGCTATGAGGCTGGAGCCTGGGCGCCACCCAAGATGCAAGCAATTGCACGCGGCTCTTGGAAGCCCCCAGCCCCATCGTATTGGTGTTGGTCTTTGTTCCTCCTTGGTGGAGGCGGCAGAGGAGGGAGGCCTGCGTTGCCGTGCGGGTGGCCCTCACGAGGCTGGTCCCGCCAGCCTCCCTTGCGAGGCTGGTCCTACTAGAGGTCCTCGCGAGGGCGGTCATGCCATCCCTGGCGAAGGCCACGGTCTTCCCATCGTCCGCCACCTCTTCCTTCTCCTCGGCCATAGCTCCTGTCGTTGCGCTCTGGGCGTCGGCCGATTCGCCCATCTCGCACGGCTCTGAGCTCTTGACATTCATTGGTGTATTGGGTGTGGAGGTCATGGTACACGCAGTACCGTCCGCCCTTGGATGACTCAGGCTGATCCCTGCCTCGCTTGGTGTCCGGTTCCGCTGCTAGCACGGCAACCCCCTTGCGCTTCACGTCTTTGTCCTTGAGCTTCTTTTCTTCCGGGTCGGCTGCCGGGAGCTCAAGGAGGGAGAGACGCCCTTCCTCAGCCCTGGCGCACTTGGTCGCCAAGTTGAATAGCTCCAGGGATGTGCACAGGTATTCATGGATTGCTAGCTCTTCCTTCATCTTGACGTCGCGCACGCCGTCGGAGAAGGTTGAGATGATAGCTTCTTCAGTCACCTTGGGTATCTTGAGGCGAGCGTAGTTGAAGCACTGGATGTACTTTTGCAGGGTTTCCCCTGGCTGTTGCTTGATGCGGCGCAGGTCGCTTACGGCCGGGGGCCGGTCGCGAGTGCCCTGGAACTTGGCGATGAAGCGGGTGCGCATCTCGCTCCAGGAGGAGATCGTGCCGGGAGCCAGGTTCAGGAGCCAGGTGCGGGCGCCGTCCTTGAGCGCCATGGGGAACCAATTCGCCATGACCTTTTCGTCTCCGTTGGCGGCTATGATGCCCAGCTCGTAGAGCTGCAGGAACTCCGCGGGGTCCGCTGTGCCATCGTAATGGGGAGGGAGGTCAGGCTTGAACTTGCCTGGCCATGTGACGCCGCGCAGCACGGGGGTAAAGGCGAGGCAGCCCGCCGTGGCCACCGGTGCCCTTTGCTGGTGCTGGACTTGTTCTTGCGGGTCACCATGTGCCGCCACTGGGAGCAGCGCGGGGTTTTGTCATAGAGACGCTGGGGCGCGATCTTGGCGCGCTGGCGCTGGGAGCGCGCGAGCACCTTCCCGGGGACGTGGGATCTCTTGGCAGACCCCTTCTTGCTGCGCAGGCGCCGGACGTGGAGGGTCCCGCCCTGGGGCGGCGCGCCTTGGAGCCAAGGCACCTTCCTGGGGAGGAGGCGGCGGAGGCGCCTCCTGATCCTCGCCCCCTGAACGGGACGGAGGGCGAGGCAGCTAGAGTGACCGCAAGGGGGAGCCCTCAGCGGCGCTGACGAGCTTGGTGATGCGGGCGAGCCAGTCCTTGTAGAGGTCGTCGACGGGGCGATAGCGCAGGAGCTCCTGCGCCAAGAGCAGTGAGGGGTGCGCATCCATGGGTGCACGACGGCCGCGGGACGACGAGCCAGCTGGAGTCAGCGATGGGGAGGCGGTGCGGCCATCCCGCCGCACTGAAAGCTGCTGGGACGAGGCCTGCTGCTCGTTCCCCGCCGGGCCGGTGGCGGCGTTGGTGGCGGGCGATGGGGAACGACAAGGGGAGCCGCTGACGAGCGCCGTCTGGGCGACACGAGTGGCACGAGCAGCCCGGCGCTCGGCGCGGGCCCGATGAGCATCAGCCATGGACACAACGGAAGATCACACGCGAACAGCGGAAGAAAGATTCCGGCGCACCCCTACCTGGCGCGCCAAATGTCGGATTTCGGGTTCCGGCAGACCCTTGAGGTTCGAACACTGGGGTGCGAGCGGAGATCTCTCCCCTACCGATCTACGTCCGATCCTCTCGTGCGAACTAAGATGAAAATGATGAACAACACAAGAGACACGAGGTTTATACTGGTTCGGGCCACCGTTGTGGTGTAATACCCTACTCCAGTGTCTGGTGTGGTGGATTGCCTCTGGGGCTGATGATGGACAGTATAAGGGAAGAACAGCCTCGCGAGGGGTGCTCTTGAGCTGATGCGGTGTGTTCTACTTAGTCTCTACTGGGTTTCTCCTCGTCCGTCCCCGTCCTCTCCTCCTTTGTGGAGGCTAGTTCTATTTATAGAGGCCCTGGGCCTCTCCCCGAATAATTGAGCGGGAAGGGCTCCAACAATTGGCCATTTTGAAGGGGAACATCTAGTGCAGGTTATCCTTACCAAAGGTGGTCTTTGGCTGCCAAAAGCACTGGTGATGACGCCGTCTTGGGCTCCATGGTGACATCCGTCCGGCGATCCAGCTTGTCTTGGTCTCGTTGCACCAGAATGGCAACCTTTGCCTGATGCCTTGGCCTGTGCTTGCCCCCTTTGCACCAAAGGGGAAACAAGGACCCTGTGCAGGCCGGCGCCCACCTGGCTTTGATCGTCATGGCTTGCGTCATGGGATCCTCGCGAGGTACCCTTGCATTGATCTCTCCGCCTCCTCGCGAGCCTACCTGATGAGGCCGCTCTTGAGGAAGCTTCCTATCGTCCGCCCCGCGAGGCTTGGCCCCTCGCGAGGGTCTTGAGCTTGGGCTGATGAAGATGGGCCGTGCTGGGCCCCCACCTGAGTCACGCCGCAGGCCGCAGGCCACAGGCAGGCAAGTCTGGGGACCCCCGTTCCCAGAATGCCGATAGAAGCTCCTTTCACATACGTATCCCTGCCTTACCCTCCCTTTCGGTCACTTACTGGCGGACCCCATGCTTGCTAGGCCCCACATGTCAGTTACTCAATGGGTTTGGCCACGTCAAGGGATCCTCATCCGTATTATACTCCCTCTATTTTTATTTACTCCGCATAAAATGACACGGGCGGGGGAGGGGGAGGGACGTCGGTTTGCTCTCAACTGCGTTCCCACAAGCGAGCAAAAACGCAAGATGAAGCGCATTCCATTCGGTGAGCGACGTGGAGGGTCCAGCGTGCCGGGCTGCAACGCGAACGCGACAAGAGCGATGTACAGTCAAAACCGATTGACCGGTCGTCACCGGAACCACTATTCACAATAGAGACTTCGCTGCTCGGCCTACGCCAGCCACTGCCCTAAAACCACACCTAGTCTCCAGCCCCTTCCCCCACATTTCGATCCCCTAGCCTGCATCAAGCGTCCCCTAGTTCACCGGAAATCCATGGTGCACCGCAAGATCACGTACTACAAGATGCTTACGCCGGAGCGCCGCGCAGAAATGATGGCGGCGGTCAGCACCAGAGGCCTTCGTTCCCAAGCTTGCTTTGCGACAGGCCAATCCCCGAGTTCTCTGGAGCCAAGCTACAAGGAGGAGGAAGCCGATCCAATGTTCATGGCGGAGGTCGCGGCACAGAAGGCCCCCGATGGGTATGAGACGATGGACGTCAACTTTGTGCCGGCGTCCGAGTCCCCCATGGTGCAGGCAGACCAGCGGTTCAACCTGGAGATACTAAAGGAGGACCGGGAGGCAGAGGCTCAACTCGACACGGAGCGCGCGCATGCCGCTGCCATCGAGGCTCTCCTGCAGGCGGAACCGGATGTGGTGGATGTGAACCGGTCGGCGGAGGCTCAACTTGAGGCGGAGCGCACGGATGCCGCTGCCATTGAGGCCCTCCTGTAGGCGGAACCAGACGTCCTGGACTTGAACCGGGCGGCACAGGCTCAACTTAACGTGGAGCACGCGGATGCTGCTCTCATCCAGGCGCTCCTCCAGGCGGAACCGGACGTCCTAGACTTGAACCGGGCGGCAAAGGCTCGACTCGACGCGGAGCGCACGGATGCCGGTGCCATCGAGGTCCTCCTGCAGGTGGAACCGGACGACCTCGACTTGAACCAGGCGGTGCTCTCGTCCGTGCAGAGCGCCCGCACGCTCCGCGTGAACGAGTATCTGGAGGCCGAGGACAACCATGGTGCGGAGACACACGTCGTCATCTACGGCTGGTTCGCGCCGGCAGCCAAAGACGATGAGGCCGTCTCGTTCCGCAAGGCGTGATAGTTTTTCTTTATGCTGTTGTTTTTATGGATCTTTTGCTGCGTAGAACATATATTGTTATGCAAGTCGCCTGACTTGGGTCAGTCTACCATTTCAGGCGGTTGGATGAATATCCTACGTCTCCTAACCCTTCTTCCTCACCTCTTCTTCTTCCCCAACAGACCACTGCACGGGCTGTACATATACTCTCCAACATGCGGTTGGATGAACATACTCTATGAACGGAAATTCTATGTCAGCGGTAGGATGGCTGAGTTTGGTTTGTTCACATGCGACAACACGTGTCAGTGAGGGTGCGTTCCCTTGGTTGGGTTTGCGGCGTGCAGGAGCGACTGTGCATGTGAGGGTGCGGTGCGACCGCGGCGTGTAGGAGCGACCGTGTGAGGGTGCGGTGCGACCGCAACAGCCGTGCGCAAGTGTACCTCCTTTTCATTTTGAAAACTTTAGGCAAGCTTGGAAAAAATGTGTGGCGAAGTATGGCAATGCAAGGCCTAGACCCAAACAGGATAAGTACGTAGTACTACGTACTAGGAGTACTAGTGTTAAAAAAGAAAGGCGGGGTTTTCCTTCGCGGGATTAATCGATACAAATCCTCGTTTCACGTGTCAATTAATGCGTATTTTTTCTCCAAAGCCCAAAGAGCTAACCATCTCACTCCTCATCGCTTGATTAATGCAGCGCCATGCAAACCAACCTTCTTACTTCCACATGCAGGGTATATTAATGTCCTTGGTTGCTAGTACGAGGCAAACCCCATCAATTTTGCCTCGATTAGTGTTAGTGGCCTTTTGTAAATTGTAATTTTGATATACTGGCCTTGTGTACAAAAAATGGAGGTAGTAACTATATTTGACTTCCTTCCCCATTGCGGTGACGTTGACGATATCTTGAGCGTTGTGGTTTGGCGAAGTGTGTTCGACGGAGAACACCATTGAGGGAGACCACGGTAAGTCATTCGCAAGTGCCACCTGCAAGCCGAGACAACCACCTTATTTGCATCCAGGAAGTCCGTTGAACCAAAGGATGCGTAAATGTACTAGTACTACTCGTACACAATAGCGTCGTCCGTCTAGCTTAGTGCGGTGAGATGGTTTCTTGAAGAAGACGATGGAGAAGCGGAGTCATTAAAGAGTGAAATGATGGTTTGCTTCATCCGTGCTTTGTGATTTGATGCCTCAATGCTTTGTGATTTGTGATAGAAGGGACAGGGGAGTAGAAATAGAAACACATACTATGATTTATTGTGTTAGAGTGTAGTAGTAGTGATGTATTGAATAGTTGTTAGATCTAACATGCGGGAACGTGTAGAGATGTAGTTTTGGAGGGCCTACAGAGAGAAAAAGCGTAATATGTTCACCGAACTTTAGAATAAGCTGATTACGGTCACTATATATATTTTGCAGTGATTATACGGTCACTTGCTCACGGTTTAGCATCGGATTGCACTCTGTTGACCGACCAAATAGTCTGCGTGGCACCATGTTGACTAGTTAAATTGACCATGTTCCTTATGGGTCCCACCTGCCAGTTCACATAGGGAAAAGGTCAGATAAACACAAATTTATGCAGGCGCGACAAGACTCCACCCCGTGCGCGGGAATCACCTGGTTGTATGTGTCTGTCAAGGCCTGATGTGTGCGAATGCACGTGTAGGTTGAGCACTTGACCGTGATAGTGTGTGTTGGTCGTGTGGTGTACTGGTGTGTGTGCATGCGTGCGTGTGTGTGTGAGAGTGTTGCGTGCGTGCGTGGCTGCGTGGCTGCATATGTACGTGTGAGTGTTGCATGCGTGCGTGGGTGCATGTGTTTGTGTTAGTGTTGCGTGCATGCAGTTCGTGTGCATGCGTGTGTGTGTATAATCACCACACCAGCTCATGTGTGTTAAAACAGACGGCTCAGCATACCAATACAAGGCCACCTTGTCCATTGTGCCCGCGGTCATCACTTCCAACCACCGTCCAATATTTTTTTGTCGTTTGTTTTCATTCTTACTAGCAAGATGCCCGTGCGTTGCACGTAACATCAAGATGCATTTGTATGACTAGTTTATCTTGTGAGAGAAAAAGATGAACGAGGGAAGGCCTTATTTGCAAATTTGGAGAGGTGTGTGGGTACCTTTTTGCAAAATTGTCATAGTTTCTTTCCTATCCGTCATATATAAATCGAACGGCCTATATTGCAGGATGGCAGGCACACCATCATCATGACTCTTTTGCAGTATAGGAGATAAAAGTAAAAGATAGGCCCTTCGCAGAGGGAAGCTGAGGTTGTCATGCGCTTTTATGGTTGGATGCACAAAATCCTAATGCGAAAGAACATCACTTTATATTGCCACTTGTGATATGGACCTTTATTATGCAGTGTGTTGCTTTTATTACTTCCATATCACATGATCGTATAAAGCTTATTTCTTCCACACCAATCAATCATACATATTTAGAGAGCAATTTTTTATTGCTTGCACCGATGAAAACGTACTTGATGGATCGTACTCAATCCATAGGTAGGTATGGTGGACTCTCATGGCAAAACTGGTTTAAGGGTATTTGGAAGCACAAGTAGTATCTCTACTTGGTGCAATGAATTTGGCTAGCATGAGGGAGAAAGGAAAGCTCAACATGTTGGAGGATCCAAGATAATATAATTTATCTCAGATGTAAGAAAACATGACCCATCACGTTGTCTTCCTTGTCCAATGTCAGCTCTTTAGCATGTCATATTTTAATGAGTGCTCACAATCATAAAAGATGTCCAAGATAGTATATTTATATGTGAAGACCTCTCTTTCTTTATTACTTCCTATTAATTGCAACGATGACCAAAACTATGTTTGTCAACCCTTAATAACTTTTATTCATTATATTCTTTCTATATGAGCTCATTACTCTCCATAAGAGTCACATGATCTCTTTGTTTATTTTTATTTCTTTCTCTTTTCTTTTATTCACTTGGGATCATGGCAAAAATAATCAAGCCCTTGAATCAGCACTAATCTTTATTATATAGCTCACGGACTCGATTACATAGAAGGATAATAAAGCAAAACTCACAACTATATCATACTAAGAACTTTTATTCTACTAGACCAAGATATTACCAAAAGGATCGAACTAAGAAAAATGGTAAAGATAAAAGTGATGGTGACACGATACCGGGGCACTCCCCCAAGCTTGGCAGTTGCCAAGTGGAGTGCCCATACCAGATACTCAATTCTTCTTTGTTGGTGGAGACGGTGGTGATTTTGTTTATGGCGTGGGCTTCTTCCTTAATTTGCATTTGAGGACATAATTTTGGTCCCTTAGGTCCTCGATCTCCTGCTCCAAGCTTAGTACCTTTTTGCATAGTTCCTGCTTGTTCTCCTGCAAGAGGCGAAAAGGGATAAACTCGATCTTAGGTTTCTTTACCCTATCCAGGAGGCTTGACTTTTTGAACTCCACATGCATGTCCCCAGGTTGAGGTAGTGGGACTTCATCTTCATCTGAGCTCGTCTCCTCCTTTCCCTTGGGTTCATAGTCCTCTTCTTCTTCCGTAGTCCAACCACAGTGCTCCACATCCCTATAGACCTTAGGATCTGCGAGGTAATCAACCACATAGCTTTATCCTTCTGAATCCTAGGACGACATGTTGCTCTGTCTGTAGCAGTACAACTCAAAACAAAAACAAGAGATATTTTTGCGTGATACGGGAGTCAAAACCCCCGGGAGGTTATATAATGAATTTTTACCGACCAAAATACGTGTCCTGTAAGAAAACGGAGTCCGGAGAGCACACGAGGTGCCCACGAGGTAGGGGGTGCGCCCAATAGGGTAGGGCGCGCCCTCCACCCTCGTGTCCTTTCCGGACTGCTGCTTATTTTTCTAATTTTCTAAATATTCCAAAACGGAGAAATATTGCCTTAAAAACTGTTTTGGAGTCGGTTTACTTACCGTACCACATACCTATTCCGTTTCGGAGTCTGAAATGTTCCGAAAAGTGTCCTTTATGTACTCCTCCGGGGTTATGGTTTCAATGACATTGGTTTCAACATTTATGGGATTACCTGAGATATAGTGTTTGATTTTTATGGCACCGGAACGGTAGACCTCCTCGATAACATAAGGACCCTCCCATTTAGAGAGAAGTTTTCCTGCAAAAAATCTTAAACGAGAGTTGTATAGCAATACATAATCACCTACATTAAACTCACGCTTTTGTATTCTTTTATCATGCCACCTTTTAACTTTTTCTTTAAACAACTTGGCATTTTCGTAGGATTGGGTTCTCCATTCATCAAGTGAGATAATATCAAATAACCTCTTCTCACCGGCAAGTTTAAAATCATAATTAAGTTCTTTAATAGCCCAATAAGCCTTGTGTTCTAGTTCAAGAGGTAAGTGGCATGCTTTTCCATAGACCATTTTATACGGAGACATACCCATAGGATTTTTATATGCAGTTCTATAGGCCCATAATGCATCATCTAGTTTCTTGGACTAATTCTTTCTAGACCTATTGACAGTCTTTTGCAAAATTAATTTGAGTTCTCTATTACTCAATTCTACTTGACCACTAGACTGAGGGTGATAAGGAGACGCAATTCTATGATTAACATCATATTTAGCAAGCATTTTACGGAAAGCACCATGAATAAAATGTGAACCACCATCAGTCATTAAATATCTAGGGACTCCAAACCTTGGAAAAATAACTTCTTTAAGCATTTTAATATAAGTGTTATGATCAGCACTACTAGTTGTAATAGCTTCTACCCACTTAGTAACGTAATCAACAGCAACTAAAATATGTGTATAACCATTAGAGGAAGGAAAAGGTCCCATATAGTCAAAGCCCCAAACATCAAATGGTTCAATAACAAGTCAATAATTCATAGGAATTTCTTGACGTCTACTAATATTACCAATTCTTTGACATTCATCACAAGATAAGACAAACATACGGGCATCCTTGAAGAGAGTAGGCCAATAAAAACCAGATTGCAGTACCTTATGTGCAGTCCTATCTCCAGCATGGTGTCCTCCATAAGCTTCGGAGTGACACTTGCGTAGGATCTGTTCCTGTTCATGCTCAGGTACACAACGTCTAATAACACCATCTACTCCCTCTTTATAAAGTTGTGGGTCATCCCAAAAGTAATGCCTCAAATCATAGAAGAACTTTTTCTTTTGCTGGTATGTGAAACTAGGTGGTATAAACTTAGCAACAATATAATTAGCATAGTCAGCATACCATGGAGCAGTATGAGAAGTATTTATGACATTTAATTGCTCATCAGGAAAGCTATCATCAATAGGTAGTGGGTCATCAAGCACATTTTCTAGCCTAGACAAGTTGTCTGCAACGGGGTTCTCAGCTCCTTTTCTATCAACAATATGTAAATCAAATTCTTGAAGTAAGAGAACCCATCTAATAAGTCTAGGTTTAGCATCTTTCTTTTCCATAAGATATTTAATAGAAGCATGATCAGTGTGAATAGTTACTTTAGAATCAATAATATAAGGTCTAAACTTATCACATGCAAATACAACCGCTAAGAATTCTTTTTCAGTAGTAGCATAATTTCTTTGAGCATTGTCTAGAGTTTTACTAGCATATTGAATAACATTTAGTTTCTTATCAACTCTTTGTCCTAGAACAGCACCTACAACATAATCACTAGCATAACACATAATTTCAAAGGGTAAATTCCAATCAGGTGGCTGAACAATAGTTGCAGAGATCAATGCTTACTTAAGTATTTCAAATGCTTCTACACAATCATCATCAAAGACAAATGGTATATCTTTTTGTAATAAATTAGTCAGAGGCCGGGAGATTTTTGAGAAGTCCTTAATGAACCTCCTATAAAACTGGCATGACCAAGGAGACTTCTTATACCTTTGATGTCCTTGGGACATGGAATCTTTTCAATAGCATCAACCTTGGCTTTATCAACTTCAATACCTCTTTCAGAAACTTTATGCCCCAGGACAATACCTTCATTAACCATAAAGTGGCACTTTTCCCAATTCAAGACAAGATTAGTTTCTTCACATCTCTGCAAAACTCGATCAAGGTTGCTCAAGCAATCATCAAAAGAAGATCCATAGACAGAAAAGTTGTCCATGAAAACCTCACAAATCTTTTCACAAAAGTCAGAGAATATAGCCATCATGCATCTTTGAAAGGTAGCAGGTGCATTACATAAACCAAAAGGCATACGTCTATAAGAAAAAATACCAAAAAGGTATGTAAAAGTAGTCTTTGATTGATATTTGGCTGACACAGGTATTCGAGAGAAACCAGAATAACCATCTAGAAAGCAAAAATGTTTATGCTTGGATAATCTTTCTAGCATTTGATCGATAAAAGGTAAGTGGTAATGATCCTTTTTAGTAGCCTTATTTAATTTGCGGAAATCAATTACCATCCTATAACCAGTAATAATTCTTTGAGGGATCAATTCATCTTTATCATTAGGAACAACAGTAATACCTCCCTTCTTAGGGACACAATGGACAGGACTTACCCACTTACTATCAGCAACGGGATAAATTATACCTGCCTCAAGGAGCTTTAGTATCTCCTTTCTTACCACTTCTTTCATTTTAGGATTCAGACGACATTGATGATCACAAACTGGTTTAGCATCTTCTTCCAAATTAATTTTATGTTGACATAGAGTGGGACTAATGCCCTTAAGATCATCAAGAGTATACCCAATAGCAGCACGATGCTTCCTCAGAGTTTTTAATAATCTCTCTTCTTCATGTTCTGAAAGGTTAGCACTAATAATAACAGGTTATATCTTTTTCTCATCAAGATAAGCATATTTAAGAATATCAGGTAACGGTTTAAGCTCAAACACGGGATCACCCTTGGGTGGAGGAGGATCCCCTAGGATTTCAATAGGTAAATTGTTTTTCAGAATAGGTTCCTATTTAAAGAATACTTCATCTAATTCCCTTCTTTCATTCATAAACATATCATTTTCATGGTCTAGAAAATATTGTTCTAAAGGATCACTAGGAGGTACGGCAATAGAAGCAAGACAAATAATTTCATCCTTACTAGACAATTCTTCTTCACGGTGTTGTCTACTAAATTTAGAAAAATTAAATTCATGAGTCATATCATCTAAACCCACAGCAACAACATACCTTTTGCAATCTATGGTAGCATTAATAGTATTTAAGAAGGGTCTACCAAATATAATGGGACAAAAACTATCTTGTGGGGAACCAAGAACAAGAAAATCTGCAGGATATTTAGTTTTCCCACACAAGATTTCAACATCTCTAACAATTCCCATTGGTGAAATAGTATCTCTAATAGCAAGTTTAATTGTGACATTAATATCTTCTAACTCAGCGGGTGCAATGTCATGCATAATTTCTTTGTATAAGTCAATAGGTATTGCACTAGCACTAGCACCCATATCACACAAGCCATGATAACAATGATCTCCTATTTTAACAGAAATAACAGGCATGCCTACCACAGGTCTAGGTTTATCTGTATCATGGGGTTTAGCAATTATAGCAGTTTCATTACAAAAATAAATAACATGCCCATCTATATTATCAGACAAGAGATCTTTAACAATAGCAATATTAGGTTCAACTTTAACTTGCTCAGGAGGTGTATATGTTTTAATATTGCTTTTACGAACCACATTTGAAGCTTTAGCATGATCCTTTATCCTAACAGGGAAAGGAGGTTTCTCAACATAAGAAGTAGGAACAATAGGATCATTATAAGTAATAGTCTTTTCTTCAACTTTAATAGGTGCAGCTACTTATACTTCTATGGGAGGATGATATTTAAACCACTTCTCCTTGGGGAGATCAACATAAGTAGCAAAAGATTCATAGAAAGAAGCTACTATCTCAGAGTCAAGTTGATACGTCCATTTTGCATCATGCTTTTATATCAATATTTATTGCACTATGGACTGTTATTTCACTTTATATCACAATACTTATGGCTATTCTCTCTTATTTTACAAGGTTTACATAAGGAGGGAGAATGCCGGTAGTTGGAATTCTGGTCTGGAAAAGGAGCAAATATTAGAGACCTATTCTGCGCAACTCCAAAAGTCCTGAAACTCCACGGAACGTCTTAAAAGAAATAAAGAAAAATCCACGCCAAAGATGAAGGCCAGGGGGCCCACACCCTGCTCACGAGGGTGGGGGGCGCCCCCCTAGGCCGCGCCCCCCTACCTCATGGGCCCCCTGGTGGCTCTCCGATGCCCATCTTCTCCTATATGAGGTATTTCGATGAAAAAAAAATGAGAAGGAACTTTTCGAGATGAGACTCCGCCGCCATGAGGCGGAACCTTGGCGGATCCAATCTAGAGCTCCGGCAGAGCTGTTCTGCCGGGGAAACTTCCCTCCAGGAGGGGGAAATCATCACCATCGTCATCACCAACGCTCCGCTCATCGGGAGAGGGCAATCTCCATCAACATCTTCACCAGCACCATCTCATCTCCCAACCCTAGTTCATCTCTTGTATCCAATTCTTGTCTCAAAGTCCGGGATTGGTGCTAGTAGGTTGCTAGTAGTGTTGATTACTCCTTGTAGTTGATGCTAGTTGGTTTATTTGGTGGAAGATCATATGTACAGATCCTATATGCATATTATTACCCCTCTGATTATGAACATGAATATGCTTTCTGAGTAATTACATTCATTCTTGAGGACAAGGGAGAAGTCTTGCTATGAGTAGTCATGTGAATTTGGTATTCGTTTGATAAGATGTATGTTGTCTAGCCTCTAGTGGTGTTATGTGAACGTCGACTACATAACACTTCACCATTATTTGGGCCTAGAGGAAGGCATTGGGAAGTAATAAGTAGATGATGGGTTGCTAGAGTGATAGAAGCTTAAACCCTAGTTTATGCGTTGCTACGTAAGGGGCTGATTTGGATCCACCTGTTTCATGCTATGGTTAGGTTTACCTTAATACTTTTGTTGTAGTTGCGGATGGTTGCAATAGAGGTTAATCATAAGTGGTATTCTTGTTCAAGTAAGAACAGCACCCAAGCACCGATCCACCCACATATCAAATTATCAAAGTATCGAACGCAAATCATATGAACGTGATGAAAACTAGCTTGACGATATTCCCATGTGTCCTCGGGAGTGCTTTTCCTATTATAAGAGTTTGTTCCGGCTTGTCCTTTGCTACAAAAGGATTGGGTCACCTTGCTGCACTTTATTTACTTTTGTTACTTGTTGCTCGTTACAACCTATCTTATCACAAAACTATCTGTTATCACTTATTTCAGTACTTGCAGAGAATACCTTGCTGAAAACCGCTTATCATTTCCTTCTGCTCCTCGTTAGGTTTGACATTCTTACTAATCGAAAGGACTACGATAGATCCCCTATACTTGTGGGTCATCAAGACTCTTTTCTGGCACCGTTGCCGGGGAGTGTAGCGCCTTTGGCAAGTGGAATTTGGTAAGGAAAAATTTATATAGTGTGCTGAAATTTACTGTCACTTGTTACTATGGAAAGTAATTCTCTGAGGGGCTTGTTCGGGGTATCTTCACCCCGTCCGGTAGAGCAAAGAGTTTCTCCTCAACGTACTGAACCTATTGAAAATGAAATTCCTTATGAGTATCCTTCGGGTATGATAGAAAAACTGCTAGATAACCCTTTTACAGGAGATGGAACAAAGAATCCTGATGAGCACTTAATATATGTGGATGAAGTTTGTGGATTATTTAAGCTTGCAGGTATACCCGATGATGTTGCTAAGAAGAAGGTCTTCCCTTTATCTTTGAAGGGAGACGCATTGATATGGTATAGGCTATGTGATGATATGAGATCATGGGACTATAAAAGATTGAAGTTGGAATTTCATCAAAAGTATTACCCTATGCATCTTGTTCATCGTGATCGCAATTATTATATATAATTTCTGGCCTTGCGAAGGAGAAAGCATCGCTCAAGCTTGGGGGAGGCTTAGATCAATGTTATATTCATGCCCCAATGATGAGCTCCCGAGAGAAATAATTATGCAAAGTTTTTATGCTCAGCTTTCTCATAATAATCAAACCATGCTCGATACTTCTTGTGCTGGCTCTTTTATAATGAAGACTATTGAATTTAGATGGAATTTATTGGATAGAATTAAACGCAACTCTGAAGATTGGGACCTCAACGAAGGTAAGGAGTCAGGTATGACACCTAAGTTTGATTGTGTTAAATCTTTTATGGACACCGATATTTTTCGTAAGTTTAGCACTAAATATGGACTTTACTCTAAGATAGTAGCTTCTTTCTGTGAATCTTTGCTACTTATGTTGATCTCCCTAAGGAGAAGTGGTTTAAATATCATCCTCCCATAGAAGTAAAAGTAGCTGCACCTATTAAAGTTGAAGAAAAGACTGTCACTTATAATGATCCTATTATTCCTACTTCTTATATTGAGAAACCACCTTTCCCTGTTAGAATAAAGGATCATGCTAAAGCTTCAACTATTGTTCGTAAAAGCAATATTAGAACTTATACACCTCCTGAGCAAGTTAAAGTAGAACCTAATATTGCTATTGTTAAAGATCTCTTGTCTGATAATATAGATGGGCATGTTATTCAGTTCGATGGTGAAACTGCTAGAATTGCTAAGCCTTGTGATAAAGATAAACATCGACCTGTGGTAGGCGTGCCTGTTATTTCTCTTAAAATAGGAGATCATTGTTATCATGGCTTATGTGATATGGGTGCTAGTGCTAGTGTTATACCTTATGACTTGTATGAAGAAATTAAGAATGAAATTGCACCTGCTGAGTTAGAAGATATTGATGTCACAATTAAACTTGCCAATAGAGATACTATTTCAGCGATGGGAATTGTTAGAGATGTTGAAGTCTTGTGTGGGAAAACTAAATATCCTGCTGATTTTCTTGTTCTTACTTCTCCGCAAGATAGCTTTTGTCCCATTATATTTGGTAGACCCTTTTTAAATACTGTCAATGCTACCATAGATTGCACTAAGAATGTTGTTACTGTTGGCTTGGATGATATGGTTCATGAGTTTAATTTCTCTAAATTCAGTAAACAACATCGTGAGGAAGAATTACCTAGTAAGGATGAAATTATTTGTCTTGCTTCTATTGCCGTACCTCCTAGTGATCCTTTAGAACACTATTTGCTAGACCATGAAAATGATATGTTCATGAATGAAAGAAGGGAAATAGATGAAGTATTCTTTAAACAGGAACCTATTCTGCATCACAATTTGCCTGTTGAAATTTTAGGGGATCCTCCTCCACCTAAGGGTGATCCCGTGTTTGAGCTTAAACCTTTGCCTGATAATCTTAAATATGCTTATCTTGATGAAAAGAAGATATATCCTGTTATTATTAGTGCTAACCTTTCAGAGCATGAGGAAGAAAGATTATTGAAAACTCTGAAGAAGCATCGTGCTGCTATTGGATATACTCTTGATGATCTTAAGGGCATTAGTCCTACTCTATGTCAACATAAAATAAATTTGGAAGGAGATGCCAAACCAGTTCGTGATCCTCAACGACGTTTGAATCCTAAAATGAAAGAAGTGGTAAGAAAAGAAATACTAAAGCTTCTGGAGGCAGGTATAATCTATCCCGTCGCTGATAGTGGGGGGTAAGTCCTGTCCATTGTGTCGCTAAGAAGGGAGGTGTTACTGTTGTTCCTGATGATAAAGATGAATTGATTCCACAAAGAATTATCACATGTTATAGGATGGTAATTGATTTCCGCAAATTAAATAAAGCTACTAAGAAAGATCATTACCCCTTACCTTTTATTGATCAAATTCTAGAAAGATTATGCAAACATACACACTATTGCTTTCTAGATGGTTATTCCGGTTTCTCTCAAATACCTGTGTCGGCTAGAGATCAATCAAAGACTACTTTTACATGCCCTTTTGGTACTTTTGCTTATAGACGTATGCCTTTTGGTTTATGTAATGCACCTGCTACCTTTCAAAGATGCATGATGGCTATATTCTCTGACTTTTGTTAAAAGATTTGTGAGGTTTTCATGGACGACTTTTCTGTCTATGGTTCCTCTTTTGATGATTGCTTGAGCAATCTTGATCGAGTTTTGCAGAGATGTGAAGAAACTAATCTTGTCTTGAATTGGGAAAAGTGCCACTTTATGGTTAATGAAGGTATTGTCTTGGGGCACAAAGTTTCTGAAAGAGGTATTGAAGTTGATAAAGCCAAGGTTGATGCTATTTAAAAGATGCCATGTCCCAAGGACGTAAACGTATAAGAAGTTTCCTTGGTCATGCCAGATTTTACAGGAGGTTCATTAAGGACTTCTCAAAAATTTCTCGGCCTCTGGATAATTTATTGCAAAAAGAAATACCATTTGTCTTTGATGATGATTGTGTAGAAGCATTTTAAATACTTAAGAAAGCATTAGTCTCTGCACGTGTTGTTCAGCCACCTGATTGGAACCTACCCTTTGAAATTATGTGTGATGCTAGTGATTATGCTGTAGGTGCTGTTCTAGGGCAAAGAGTTGATAAGAAATTAAATGTTATTCACTATGCTAGTAAGACTCTAGACAATGCTCAAAGAAATTATGCTACTGCTGAAAAAGAGCTTTTAGCAGTTGTATTTGCTTGTGATAAGTTCAGATCTTATATTGTTGATTCTAAAGTAATTATTCAAACTGATCATGCTGCTATTAAATATCTTATGGAAAAGAAAGATGCTAAACCTAGACTTATTAGATGGGTTCTCTTGCTACAAGAATTTGATTTGCATATTGTTGATAGAAAGGGAGCTGAGAACCCCATTGCAGACAACTTGTCTAGGTTAGAAAATATTCTTGATGACCCACTACCTATTAATGATAGCTTTCCTGATGAACAATTAAATGTTATAAGTACTTCTATAGTACTACATGGTATGCTGATTATGCTAATTATATTGTTGCTAAATTCATACCACCTAGCTTCACATACCAACAAAAGAAAAAGTTTTTCTATGATTTAAGACATTACTTTTGGGATGACCCACATCTTTATAAAGAAGGAGTAGATGGTGTTATTAGACATTGTGTGCCTGAGGATGAACAGGAACAGATCCTACGCAAGTGTCATTCCGAGTCTTATGGAGGACACCACGCTGGAGATAGAACTGCACATAAGGTATTGCAATCTGGTTTTTATTGGCCTACTCTCTTCAAGGATGCCCGTAAGTTTGTCTTGTCTTGTGATGAATGTCAAAGAATTGGTCATATTAGTAGACGTCAAGAAATGCCTATGAACTATTCTCTTGTTATTGAACCGTTTGATGTTTGGGGCTTTGATTATATGGGACCTTTTCCTGCCTCTAATGGATACACACATATTTTAGTTGTTGTTGATTACGTTACTAAGTGGGTAGAAGCTATTCCAACTAGTAGTGCTGATCATAACACTTCTATTAAAATGCTTAAAGAAGTTATTTTCCCGAGGTTTGGAATCCCTAGATATTTAATGACTGATGGTGGTTCACACTTTATTCATGGTGCTTTCCGTAAAATGCTTGCTAAATATGATGTTAATCATAGAATTGCATCTCCTTATCACCCACAGTCTAGTGGTCAAGTAGAGTTGAGCAATAGAGAGCTCAAATTAATTTTGCAAAAGACTGTTAATAGGTCTAGAAAGAATTGGTCCAAGAAACTTGATGATGCATTATGGGCTTATAGAACTGCATACAAAAATCCTATGGGTATGTCTCCGTATAAAATGGTTTATGGAAAAGCATGTCACTTACCTCTCGAACTAGAACATAAGGCATATTGGGCTATTAAAGAGCTCAACTATGATTTTAAACTTGCCGGTGAAAAGGGGTTATTTGATATTAGCTCACTTGAAGAATGGAGAACCCAATCATATGAAAATGCCAAGTTGTTTAAAGAAAAAGTTAAAAGATGGCATGACAAAAGGATACAAAAGCATGAGTTTAATGTAGGTGATTATGTATTGCTATACAACTCCCGTTTAAGATTTTTTGCAGGAAAACTTCTCTCTAAATGGGAAGGCCCCTATGTTATCGAAGAGGTCTATCGTTCCGGTGCCATAAAAATCAACAACTTCGAAGGCACAAATCCGAAGGTGGTAAACGGTCAAAGAATCAAACATTATATCTCAGGTAATCCCATAAATGTTGAAACCAATATTATTGAAACCGTAACCCCGGAGGAATACATAAGGGACACTTTCCGGAATGCTTCAGACTCTGAAAAGGAATAGGTATGTGGTACGGTAAGTAAACCGACTCCAAAACAACTTTTAAGGCAATATTTCTCTGTTTTGGAATATTTAGAAAAATAGAAAAATAAGTAGCAGTCCGGGAAGGACACGAGGGCCCCACGAGGGTGGTGGGTACGCCCTACCCCCCTGGGCGTGCCCCCTACCTTGTGAGCTCCTCGTGTGCCTTCCGGACTTCGTTTTCTTGCACGATACGTATTTTGGTCGGTAAAAATTCATTATATATTCTCCCGAAGGTTTTTACTCCCGTATCACGCGAAAATCTCATGTCTTTGTTTCGAGCTGTTTTCTGTCAGGGTTTTCCAGGCTAGGCATCATGTCGTCTCCCTCCTCCAACAATGGTGACAATGATGCTTGGCTAATGAAGATAGATCTGAAGAGGGAAGAACCCACGAGGGTCAACAAGGATGAAAGGATCAAGAAGGCCACGGAGGATCAAGCTCCCGCAGCAAAAGACACCCTCCAACTTGATCATAATCTTCTCACCCCAACTGAGATCGAAGCTTTCAAGATGATTGAGTTAGTTCGTATACAAAACAAGTATCTCACACAAGAAAATATTTTGTTGAAGGAGCATATTGTTGCACTCAAGGGCATTATTCGCAAGCTGGAGGACCTCTTACGCTCGATGTGCGATTATCCATCACCGCCACCTTCTTCACCAACCAAGGAGATATAATCACATGGGTATGGGCACTCCCCTTGGCACCTGCCAAGCTTGGGGGAGGTGCCCCGGTATCGTATCACAATCACAACTCCTATCTTTACCGTTTTTTTAGTTTGATCCTATTAGTAGTATCTTGATCTAGTAGAATAAAGTTTATGGCATGATCTAGTTTTGAGTTTTGCTTTATGATCTCTCTATGTAATCGAGTCCGTGAGCTGTATATAATAAAGATTAGTGTTGAGTCAAGGGCTTGATTATTTTGCCATGATTGTGGGTGAATAAAATAAAAAGAGAAAAAGAATAAAAAGAAACAAAAAAGTTCATATTGATCTTATTGAGAGTAATGACTTCACATAGAAAGAGTATGATGATTAAAAGTTGTTGGGAGTTGGGAGACATAGCTTTGGTCATTGTTGCAATTAATAGGAAGTAATAAGGAAAGAGAGGTTTTCACATATAGATATATTATCATTGACATCTTCTATGATTGGGAGCACTCATTAAAATATGACATGCTAAAGAGTTGACGTTGGACAAGGAAGACAACGTAATGAGTTATCTATTTCTTATATCCGAGATAAAGTATGTTGTCATGGATCCTCTAACTTGTTGAGCTTGCCTTTCCCCCTCATGCTCGCCAAATTCTCAGCACTAAGTAGAAATACTACTTGTGCTTCCAAATATCCTTAAACCAGTTTTGCCATGAGAGTCCACCATATCTACCTATGGATTGAGTAAGATCTTTCAAGTAAGTTGTCATCAGTGCAAAGCAATAAAAATTGCTCTAAATATGTATGATTGATTGGTGTGGGAGAAATAAGCTTTATACGATCTTGTGATCTGGAAGTAATAAAAGCGATGGACTGCATAATAAGGGTTCATATCACCAGGGGCAATATAAAGTGACGTTCTTTCACATTGAGATTTTATATATCCAACCATAAAAGCGCATGGCAACCTCTGCTTCCCTCTGCGAAGGGCCTATCCTTTATTATTATCTCCTACCTTATGCAAGAGTCATGGTGATCTTCACCTTTTCTTTTTCATTTTATCCTTTGGAAAGCTCAGCACGTTGGAAAGAACATGATATATATATATATATATATATATATATATATATATATATATCTAATTGGATGTAGGGGAGCATGAACCATTATTGTTGACATTACCCTTGAGGTAAAAGGTTGTGGGGCAAAACTATAAGCCCCTATCTTTCTCTGTGTCTGATTAAAACTCTGTAACCACAAATATCGCGTGGGTGTTAGCAATTATGGAGGACTAAATGATAGTTGAGTATGTGGACTTGCTTTTTAGCTCTGACATAGACTCTTTCCGATGTTATGATAAATTGCAATTGCTTCAATGACTGAGATTATAGTTTGTTGGAGCCCAATAAGGTTTATGATTTATACTTTTGCATTGTGAATAGATCATCACTTGAACATAAGTAATCATATGAAAAAATCTATATATGTTGATGTTATGAGAATAATCATGATGCCTTCATGTCCGTATTTTATTTTTATCGACGCCCCTACCTCTAAACATGAGGACATATTTATTGTTATCGGCTTTTCGCTTGAGGACAAGCGAGGTCTAAGCTTGGGGGAGTTGATACGTCCATTTTGCATCATGCTTTTATATCGATATTTATCGCATTATGGACTGTTATTTCACTTTATATCACAATACTTATGGCTATTCTCTCTTAATTTACAAGGTTTACATAAGGAGGGAGAATGCCGGCAGCTGGAATTCTGGGCTGGAAAAGGAGCAAATATTAGAGACCTATTCTGCACAACTCCAAAAGTCCTGAAACTCCACGGAACGTCTTAAAATAAATAAAGAAAAATCCTCACCAAAGATGAAGGCCAGGGGGCCCACACCCTTCTCACGAGGGTGGGGGGCGCCCCCCTAGGGCGCGCCAACTACCTCGTGGGCCCCCTGGTGGCTCTCCGACGCCCATCTTCTCCTATATGAGGTCTTGCGATGAGAAAAAAAATAGGAAGGAACTTTTCGGGACGAGACTCCGCCGCCATGAGGCGGAACCTTGGCGGATCCAATCTAGAGCTCCGGCAGAGCTGTACTGCCGGGGATACTTCCCTCCGGGAGGGGGAAATCATCACCATGGTCATCACCAACGCTCCTCTCATCAGGAGAGGGCAATCTCCATCAACATCTTCACCAGCACCATCTCATCTCCAAACCCTAGTTCATCTCTTGTATCCAATTCTTGTCTCAAAGTCCAGGATTGGTGCTAGTAGGTTGCTAGTAGTGTTGATTACTCCTTGTAGTTTATGCTAGTTGGTTTAATTGGTGGAAGATCATATGTTTAGATCCTATATGCATATTATTACCCCGCTGATTATGAACATGAATATGCTTTGTGAGTAATTACGTTCATTCCTGAGGACAAGGGAGAAGTCTTGCTATGAGTAGTCATGTGAATTTGGTATTCGTTTGATATTTTGATAAGATGTATGTTGTCTACCCTCTAGTGGTGTTATGTGAACGTCGACTACATAATAGTTCACCATTATTTGGGCCTAGAGGAAGGCATTGGGAAGTAATAAGCAGATGATGGGTTGCTAGAGTGACAGAAGCTTAAACCCTAGTTTATGCGTTGCTTCGTAAGGGGCTGATTTGGATCCATATGTTTCATGCTATGGTTAGGTTTACCTTAATACTTTTGTTGTAGTTGCGGATGCTTGCAATAGAGGTTAATCATAAGTGGGATGCTTGTTCAAGTAAGAACAGCACCCAAGCACCGGTCCACCCACATATCAAATTATCAATGTATCGAACGCGAATCATATGAACGTGATGAAAACTAGCTTGATGATATTCCCATGTGTCCTCGGGAGCGCTTTTCCTATTATAAGAGTTTGTTCCGGATTGTCCTTTGGTACAAAAGGATTGGGCCACCTTGCTGCACTTTATTTACTTTTGTTACTTGTTGCTCGTTACAATTCATCCTATCACAAAACTATCTGTTACCACTTATTTCAGTACTTGCAGAGAATACCTTGCTGAAAACCGGTTATCATTTCCTTCTGCTCCTCGTTGGGTTCGACACTCTTACTTATCGAAAGGACTACGATAGATCCCCTATACTTGTGGGTCATCAGACTGATGTACACATTGATTAAAGATATAAATTGTATCCAAATATTAGGATGGGATCATGATATTTGCAATTCACGTAAGGAACGGTCATTGATCCATCAGACATCTAGATTCTATCGAATTTGAGAATTTCTATGTTATTATTCGACACAATTGATCCACATAGTTAGTATTTTGAACTCCAGACAATGCATCTCTTTAGCAATTGAATATAAACGTGAGTATAGTTCATGTTGTGTGTGTAAAGCACATTATACATACAAAAGTTACACAATGAACATTATAAATAGCTACATATGAACTAGCATACATTTGAATTCAACTTAAGGTGGTTTAAAAAAATCGAATTCAACATGAAGTCCATTCAATTATTTGAATTTGATATCATGGCATTTTTAAATCATACCTAAATTATGGGGGCACCAATGTTTGCTCTGATTTTGTACATAATAGAATATGTAGTCGTGTACAAAATAGATTCTAATTTAGCTCCCCCATTCCAAAATAATCGTAGTTATAGGATTTTCAAGTGTCAAAAATTCAAAAAGAAGCAGATAATTTAATGAGGTTTTCAAAAATACAAGGTCAAATTTAACGTTGTCTATTTAGGTCAATCGTCAAAGTTCAAGAGTACTCTAAACGTGAATGCTTGTGTTTCAAAATTTCGAATGAAGCGCCAAAAGAGCATGTACTTGCCCCAAACCACGTGAGACCAATGTTTGGTAGTACAAGGAAATTACTTTTCTAATAACTCCGACCCTTGAAACCTACCGGCCCGACGTCCAAAGGTCTAAACCGGGGTAGGTTTGTAGCTTCATCTAGATGCCACGCAACCACCTCCGAAAAACATCCATACACAATGGCCGCCTAAGCACACATGCGCGCGGCCGAAATCACTCCCGCCCACTATTTGGGACACCTGGGATTACCATCCTACCCCCGACCCGCAGTAGATCCGAAATTTAAGAGGGGGGAAAAGTTTGTACTTTCCCCAAATTTCAAACAAGCGCGTCCCATCTTCTGTTCAAAAAAGCCAAAAACAAGCGCGTCCCAGACCGAAACATGGTTCTCCCCCCTCCCCCCTCGCCCACCCGTCCGATTCCCCATTCGTACTCCGTGGGCGCGAAACCTCGGCGTCCTCCATCCGCCACCCCATTCCACCCATCAACCGCCGCCCTCCTCCATCACGCCGGAGCCGATACCCCAACGTCGTCGTCCACCGCAAACTCAACCGCAACGCCCTCCACGGCTAGTAGTTGAAGCCGAGGCCGAGCCGTCCGTACCCGAGCCAGTTCAACCATGCCATCCTGCGCCTCACCGCTTCCGCTCCAACTTCGCCACCCTCCACCGCACCGGAGTTGTTCCTGCTACGCCGTCCTTCGCCGCCTCAGATCTGCTTCCCCTCCGCCGACATACGACCATGGCAACACAGTCAACAATTTGGCCATGGGTTCGTCCAAGCCCGCACCCTCCTCCAGAACATCGGTTTCCCCGGCAAAAAGAAGAAGATCGGCGCGACATGTGGAGGCGACCACACCGGCAACCGAAAATGGTACTCCTCTTCCCTTATTCGTGCAAATCTTACGTGTCTGCTTGCATGGTATTCATCCCAAAGAAGACACTAGTTGACCGCTTCTTGATACTAGATGTTCCTAGTAACTCGCGATGCACAAGGTTTCTCCTCATATACTATTTCACCTTAGCTAGAGGTCCGTCGCCCCCTTGAATTTCAATTCCTGGTCAGTTGATTCCCAATTAATAGAAGCATTCCCCGACGTAACAGGCACTAGTCCGCCTATTACACCGGGGAAGCAGCGCCTCGGTGTTTATCTTAGGGGCGTGTGGGGCCTAGAGCTACTGGCGCCCGATTTGGAGGTCGGCCAATATTAAAGGGATGGCCTGGGGGCGCTGCCAAGCACGGTGGTGGTGTGAGGTCGAGGGGAGGGCGGGGCGGCGGAGGCAGGGGTCTGGGCCGGTGGTCACTGGCTGTTCGAGAAAGATCATCAACAGTGAGTGGCGGGAGGTAGACGAAGGCCATCTGCCCATTCCTTATAGATCGGAAGGTTCATTAAAAAATCGACTGACCTATTTACTTTTAGTCGACTATTATCTTGATATGACCACATGTGGTGGTGTGCTGGAGGAGTACCTGCATTTCCTGTGCTCATATATTACAAAATCATATGGAATAGAATCTAATTTTGTTTGCCATGCAATGTTGTAGAGCTATCATATGTCTCCTGTCATTATTTTCAGCCACCTACTATCTGCTACTTTTACAGTGCACTAGTTCTGCACACACTTCACCCATACTCTCACTATTATGTTTTTATGCAAGGGTATTTCAGACTCTGCTGCTATGAGAGAAGCAAAAAAGAAAAGAGAGAAGTCGCTCTAGCGTCGTACGCAGATAGGCCAGACACGTTTCAGCCTTATAATATGTGTAGTGTCAGCAGATGGAGACGGTAAACATAGCTCTGGAGTTGATGACCTCGCTCGCAATGAACCACCATCCCATGTGCTTGCTTTAACTTCGTGGTGTCATATGTGGTAGCATGTTCCATATGGTGTCTAGCTTGTATTTGAAAGGCCGAAGTCGGTCTTTATTAAGATAAGGAAAGTTATTTTTTACATGAACCACCATCCCGTGAGCACCAGAAGAAAAATAGCTAGTCAGGGCACTGGCCGACCAATGACAAGCCCAGCAAAGAGAGGCATCACCTGGAAGCCAACTAAAAAGCCGCGATGGTGGCGAAGCATCCCGCCTCCCACTAGGCTCTCAGGTCCTAGATGATCAAGCTCACCACTCCAGCCGGATGTCTAGCTTGTATTGCTTCCAATTTGGTTAAATTGCATCTTCTTAGCTTACACATTATTCCTTTGAATATGACATGCCTTTCTGTTTTTGGTACATACTAGTACACCCGTGTATTAACCATGTTCTTACATCAAACTAATGTTCTTGTGTATCCCTCATCAATCACTTATGACAAGGCAGTCAGGCAAGTGGATTACTCCTCATTTAAAGAATGCAGCGTCAGCCTCCTGACATGATTCTCAAGAAACAGCAAGGCTGGATGGAGATAGTGAACGTAGCTTTGTAGTTGATTACCGCATTTCCCCTACGCTAGTATCACATGTGCTTGATCTAACATGGCAGTGTGATATGTGGTTGCATGTTGCATATGGTGTCTAGATTGTAATTCTTCCAATCTAGTTAAACTGCATGTGCTATTCTGCTTAGCTTATACATTATACCTGTTAACGTGACATGCCTTCCTATATTTAGTACATAGTACATCTGTCTATTAAGCATGCCCTCATATAAAACTATTGTTCTTTGTATCCCGCATAAATCAATATGACGAGACACCTTCAGTATATGCAGTGTGATATTAGTTGCATCTTTGATATGATTTATAGAATGAGCTGCTTCTAATTTGTTGAAATGCCATTTATAATGGGACACTTTTAACTTGGCAGAGTCATATTGGTTTCATCTTTCACATGGTGTCTAGCTTGCATTGCTTCTTATTTGGTGAAATGGTTTCTGCTTAGTTTACACAAACAGTTGTGAATATGCCATGCCATCCTGTTTTTCATATTATTCCATCCTGGAATCATGTGGTTGCCTTACATCAAAGTAGTGATTGTCAGTATCATGCACGAATGAGTTCTGCAGAGTGAATTTTATTGCTTTTTCTTGTTGGTTTTACTTGACAATTCAAAATCAATAAAGCGGAAGGAAGTTAGCAAGGCAACGGATGAAGGTGCTCCTTCCAAATGGAGGGCCTCTACAGATTCTACTCCTCCATCCCCCAAGATGATTTCCAAGACAACACATGCATAGACACTCAACGTAGCTGTGTTGGCGACGAGCACGTCTCCCCTAGTGCACCATCACAGGTGCTCCCTCTAACTTTGCACTGTTATATGTGGTTGCATGTTATGTATGATGTCTAGCTTGTATTGCTTCTAATTTTGTTGAATTTCATCTGCTTACTTTACAGATTATACTTGTGACTAAGACACGTGTTCCTGTTTCTAGAACATACAATATCTGTCTATCACACCATGTTCTTACATCAAAGTACATTTGTTCTGAAGAACTAAGTTTTTATTCATTTTCCTTGTCGGCTTGACTTAACATGGCACAAAGACAGAGGAAGCAAGACAGAACGACAGGGAAAGGGAAGCGGAACAATGCTGCAGATTCTGCTGGTACTGATGGTGCAATAGAAGGTCAAAGTCCAGCGGAAAATTGTACCGACACGGTATCCCGTGCTAAATGAGCTGCAGAACAAGCCAAACAGAAACAAATAGATGCCACCAAACAAGCAGAGACAACCCTAGTTGTTGCAACACCTTCCACAGTACCACCGGCTGCACGATTTACTCGTTGGTCAAATCAGCTAGCAGCACGTTCCCAAGCTCCCTTGCCACCTGACACTGCTTCCGAAGCACTCTTGACACAAGATGAGTTGGCAAGATCAGATGAACTTTGTGAGCTTCAACAGCAAGAAGTTAGTTGCTGGAGTCAAGTTACAATTGCATGCTTCTTTATATGTAGTCTCATAGTTTGATGTACACTAACACTTCCTATGTTTGTTGTTGGACTAGCACCTAGGCGCAAGAGGAAACGAACATCAGGGATAATGCTCGATAGGTTAACTAAATCTAGAGGAGGAAGAATGGAGATCCATTTTGAGGCAGGTTTAAAAAGGCCACGTGATGCTATAGAGTCAGCCATGTTAGTATCAGAGGCAGCGGTTGTTGTTAGGTGTCATGTACGTATCCTCCCAAAATGGATTCAGTATAGGAATGACAAAGACGAAACCCAGTTCAACACCTTCCTCGACCATTTATCTGTAAGTATGGTTATGTATGGAAACTAGTAATATCGTCTTGCTCTGTCCAATACTTTCTAGGTTGCTGATAATGAGACTCCCATAATTTTCCATAGATGAGGTTCAAGTTGGATAGCTGTCGGTGTCAAAACCGGCGGATCTCGGGTAGGGGGTCCCGAACTATGCGTCTAAGGCGGATGGTAACAGGAGGTAGGGGACACGATGTTTACCTAGGTTTAGGCGCTCTCGATGGAGGTAATACCCTACGTCCTGCTTGATTGATCTTGATGATATGAGTATTACAAGAGTTGATCTACCACGAGATCGTAGAGGCTAAACCCTAGAAGCTAGCCTATGGTATGATTGTATATTGTCCTACGGACTAAACCCTCCGGTTTATATAGACACCGGAGGGGGCTAGGGTTACACAAAGTCGGTTACAAGGGAGGAGATCTACATATCCGTATTGCCAAGCTTGCCTTCCACGCCAAGGAGAGTCCCATCCGGACACAGGACAAAGTCTTCAATCTTGTATCTTCATAGTCCAATAGTCCGGCCAAAGGATATAGCCCGGCTGTCCGGAGACCCCCTAATCCAAGACTCTCTCAGTAGCCCCCGAACCAGGCTTCAATGACGATGAGTCCGGCGCGCAGATTGTCTTCGGCATTGCAAGGCGGGTTCTTCTCCAAACTCTGAATATCTGCTGAGTAGTGTCCGGCTCCCCATAAATGTTGCACTTCTTGGCTTCTGCGCCCAATAAGGGCTATCTTCCACGTGTTGAGTGAATGCGAGGAGCCAGCGCATTTTTACATTCGCCACCCAAGCCATGCAAGTAAACCATCTATTAAAGGGACGGGGATTCTTAGATCCAAACCACACCATCCTCCCATGGCGAGTATCCATCGGAGCGCGCTCGGAAAAATCTATTACAACATGGCCGGCCATCGCAGCTCCTCCTCCCGCTCCCGTAGCCCTAAGCCCGGTGATTGGGAGAAGTGTTCCATCCCGCACAGCCAATTAGTAGAGTTGCAGACCCAGGGATTTCTCCCTCCAGCATATATGGTCCCCGTTCGAGCCGGGCTCGCCACCTATAATGGCGGGGAGCAAGCGGGGAGCTTCCCCAATCCCTCCAAGGGGAGCGGTATGCCTTGTCCCTTATTTACTAATGGGACTTGGATTTCCAATCCATCCGTTCCTCCGCGGGCTTCTGGAGTTTTACAACCTCCAGTTGCATAATTTCACCCCTGCTTCCATATTACACATCGTTGGTTATGTTGCCCTTTGTGAGCTGTTTCTGGGCTGCGAGGCTCATTTCGAGCGGTGGAAGAGGCTATTCTGCCTTGTGCCCCGTACAGAGGAGGGGTCACTATATCAAGTGGGCGGAGCCGAAATATGGCGCATCGTCAGGACCAGATACCTGTCCGGCACACCGAACAAGACGTCCTAAGACTGGCCTTTGGAGTGGTTTTACATGGAGGACGTCCCCCTTCCAGATCCTATTCGGAGGAGTCTTCCCGAGTTCAACAATGCTCCTCTGAAGAAACGCCGAAGCTAGCACCCATGGAGCCCCCAGGAGGAAGACAACAGAGAAGTCCTTTACCTGATGGACCGGATTAAAGTCCTGGCTCAATCTAGATTGACAATAATCGGGGTTATGTCAATATGCATAATGCGGGGGGTGCAGCCGCTTCAATATCGAGGGCACCCCCTGTGGCGCTTTAACAGGGAAGATGACGCCACCCGCTGCGGGCGTAAGGGACCGGACTCCGCTGCTGCTCTAACAAAAATTTTGTCCGACTTGTTCAAGGGAGAGGAAGAGGAGTTCATCCGTATTAAGCCACGGGATGGATTCTCCATGTACAACCCTCCAAGCTGGGTGAGCTGTCACTCTTTACTCACAACCTTCCCACATTCTTCGTTGTAAATACTTACCTTGCCGTTTCACGGCAGGAACTGCAAAAAGCTGTAAGGGAGGTCAACAGCCCACCTCCACAACCGGAGGACCCTGACCGAGCCCTCGATCCCGGACTCGAAGAGGATCCGGACATATTTGTGGAGCTGATAGACAGGACATTCTATCAATTGAGCTGCGATGATGCCATGGTGGCCATCATGGCCGACTATCCTGGGCTACTCCCTGCATCGCATGCAAGAAAAAACCGAAATCTCAACTTCCGAGGAGGATCCCCTTTTATGCACTTCACCTACCGTACACATATGGTGTTTTACAGGGAAGGGCTTCAGGACGCCATGCCGAACCCACAGTGACTCGCCAAAAAGGGGCACCGAAGCCGGGTAGGCCAAAAAGGAAGGCGGTCAGGACTAAGACGCCGATGCAGAGGTATGATACAAAACCTCGCTCCGTGGTTGTCGTCTTTCTTAAAATATAATGACGTCCATGTTTCCTAGTAGGAAAAACGCTCGCCGGACTATATCCGGAGAGGTTTCCGATCACGCCTCCACCAGTCGGGCTCCAGGGCCGAACATAGAGGTGGAAGCTAACACGGGGCGAACGCCGGATGCTCCTCCTAAAGAGGATGCGGACATACTATCCGCTACAAATTCCAAAGTGGAGAGCGCCCTGAATCACATGCGTCGCCGAGCCGTACTCCGTGATGCTTGTTTCTCCCAAGAGGTGTTCGATGCCTTCAACTCAGGAGACGCGTCCGTGCTACTCAAAATGGTCTAGACAGAGCCACGGACCAGTATGTAAGGGAGATACGGGTAAGAAAATCTGACGATTATAGATATCAGTAACCCCTGAGACTTGAAACAGTTGACACAACTGATTTAAGGATCATTATTTGTGCAGGCTCTTACGGAGAAGAATTCCCAATTGTCTCAAGAGCTGGAAGAGTGCAAAGCCCAGCTACGGGCCGCTGTTGCCGCGTTAAAGGAGTCCGAGAAGGGCCCCCCTGGTAACACTTTTTTGCATTGCAAAGAATCATAGGTACCAGATAGTATGCAGCATGCATGGAAATCTAACAATAGATGTTGCAGATGACTCCGGAGTGAATCCGGAGGCTGTGCTGGTGAATGCGGAACGTGCTAATCGACAGCTAAATGCTGGCGAGCGCACGCTTACACGAGTCAGGCAGGAGAAAAATAATCTCCAGGACGCCAATATCCAGCTGGGCGTGGAACTGAAAGATGTCTGAGCCCAGCTTGCAGACTCCATGAAGGAGAATAAGCGGCTTCGACGCGACATTTTCAGTAAGTGCTTGAACAAACTTTGGAAGGAGTTCGGCGAAGAAGCCGGCTAACAGAGTTATGTCTGCAGGTATGCTGACGGGTCGTCCCACGGAGGAGATGCCCGGGTCTACATGTGATCTTCTACCAGAGCTCTCACAACTGCACGGACAAGTTCGGTAGGTGATGCAGGGTATTGCCCAAGCCTTGTGGCCATCCGCGTCCCCGCCAGGAGCCATGGGGGAGCTTATAGAGAAGCTCAAGGGAGCACGACGACGCTTCCGATTATGGAAGATATCGGCCTGCCGACAAGGTGCAAGGGAAGCCTGGGCCATGGTGAAGACGCGATATACCAAAGCTGACCTAAACCACATGGCCGAGGCCAGACCTGTGGGGCCCGATGGGAAAGAGATCCCCGTCAGTTTGGTGTATGACCAAGTAGAATTAGCCGCAAAGTATTCCCAACAGGATTGTAGGCTAGACAGCCTGTTGGATGGTGTAGAAGAAGAATTTAATCAGTCTTAGTGACTTTGTACTTCAAGTGACATATATAATGTCCCTAGCCGGATTGTAAATCATTTGTCATGGCGGACCTTTTCGCATCAACCTTTGGACCCGATAGTCCGGAGTGTATCCGAATACCCGCTCGGTTATGTAAAAACCGGGGTATGCATGGAAACCAGGCATAGGGGTCATAAGTGCTTGAACAGACAAGTACCCAACTAGCTATGTTATATTACATGGATAGTAAGAAACATCTTCCAGAGAGAATAGTTCCGTTAAGGGTTCCTTTCCCTGGGTACACAAGCCCTAATGTGCATGTCCAAACTGCGAAAAGAGACACAGGCTATAAACATCTGGGGGCATGTGTCAAATTAAATAAAAGTCATCTTTTGTTCACCGACCGAATATTCCCTTAAGAACGCTAGCTTTCGGCTTCACCCAGTCTAAGGTACACATCCGGCTGACCCGGCAGTAACAATCGCAGAGGTGCTCCCATTATGCCCTAGCCGAATTAATGGGAACGTAGGGCATAAATACAAGAGCCAGGCAACCCAGCTTGGCCAAAACTTAAGTCATATCGATGCATATAATGGCGGAAAAAGGTACATGTGGAAGAATAACACATGTGTGGGGCATAAAGCCTAGAAAAATAGTTATATTAAGCTTCTGTATAAGAAGCCCCCAGGTATAATGAGCGCGGTTAGCGCGTCAAGATTGTGTAACCAAGACACAAGTTTAGCCTTTCAAGGCCTTGAGGAGAAAAAAAGAGATAAAGAGAGAGAAGACAGATAATTGATATGCAAAAAATTGACTGAGCTAAGGAGACGAACATAGAGTCTAGCACTAGGCGTAGAATCTTCGGAGTCTGGCTGCGTTCCATGGGTTTGGCTCGAGTCGATTGTCCGATGCATCCCGCAGACGGTACGCTCCACCGGTCAGAACCTGGTCAATAATGAAGGGACCTTCCCATTTGGGCCTGAGCTTGTTCTTTTTCTTCTCCGGCAGGCGTAGAACTAGTTTGCCAACGTTATAGGTTTTGGCCCGTACTTCTCTGCTTTGATAACTTCGAGCCTGTTGCTGATAGAATGCGGAACGGGCTCTTCCCACGTCGCGCTCCTCCTCCAGGGCGTCCAAACTGTCCTGCCGATCGAGCTCGGCCTCTTTTTCTTTGTACATGCGCACTCGAGGTGAGTCATGAATTATGTCTCAAGTTAGAACCGCCTCTGCACCGTACACCATAAAAAACGGTGTCTATCCGGTAGTGCGATTCGGCGTGGTCCGCAGCCCCCATAGTACGGAGTCGAGCTCCTCTACCCAATGCGTGTTTGATCCTTTAAGGATCGCACTAATCTGGATTTGATGCCGCTCATGATAAGACCATTTGCTCGCTCGACTTGACTGTTAGTTTGCGGGGGATAGGCAGAAGCATAATCGAGCTTGATGCCCATGTTGCTGCACCAAAGTTTTACCTCGTCGGTTGTAAAGTTCGTGCCGTTGTCAGTGATGATGCTATGGGGGATGCCATAATGGTGTACAACCCCAGATATGAAGTCTATCACTAGTCCGAATTCAGCCGTTTTAACGGGTTTGGCTTCTATCCATTTGGTGAATTTATCCACCATGACCAGTAATTATTTTTCCTTATGGGTTCCCCCTTTAAGGGGTCCGACCATATCAAGCCCCCAGACCGCAAAGGGCCAAGTAATGGGGATTGTTTGGAGAGCGGTAGGCGTCATATGGCTTTGGTTTGCAAAAAGCTGGCAACCGACGCAATGTTGGACAAGATACTGTGCATCTGTTCAGGCCGTCGGCCAATAAAAACCTATACGGAAGGCCATGCTTACTAGGGCCCGGGCTGCGGCATGGTGGCCGCCGAGTCCAGCATGGATTTCTGCCAAAAGCTTCCGCCCTTCCTGTTCGGAGATGCACCTTTAAAGGACTCCGGTAGTGCTTTTCTTATCAATCTCTCCCTCGTGGACCTTGTAGGCTTTAGATCGCTGCATTATGCAGCGTGCCTCATTTTGGTCCTCGGGTAGTTCCTGCCTGGTTAGGTAGGCCAGGAATGGTTCTGTCCACGGGGCGATGACGGCCATTATCACGTGGGCTGAAGGTGTTATTTCGATGGCAGAGCCTCTAATTGTGTCAGAATATTCGGTATCTGGTGTTGTGGCCGGGTCCGGACTATTGTTACCAGTGTCCCCTTCCCATACCATGAATGGCTTAAACAGCCTTTCCACGAAGATGTTAGGTGGGATAGGATCGCGCTTAGCACCGATGCAGGCGAGGATATCCGCCGCCTGATTGTTTTCCCGAGGCACATGGTGGAATTCAAGCCCCTCGAACCGAGCTGACATTTTGAGGACGGCGTTGCGATATGCCACCATTTTTGGATCCTTGGCATCAAAGTCTCCATTTATTTGAGATATTGCGAGTTTCGAGTCCCCACGCACCTCCAGGCGTTGAATGCCCATGGAAACTGCCATCCGGAGACCATGTAATAGGGCCTCGTATTCGGCTGCGTTGTTGGAGTCTGTATATAGTATTTGGAGTACGTATTGGACTGTATCTCCGGTGGGGGACGTTAGGACTACGCCGGCCCCTAGACCAGCCAGCATTTTAGAGCCGTCAAAGTGCATGATCCAATTAGAGTATGCGCCGTACTCTTTAGGGAGTTCAGCTTCTGTCCATTCGGCGATGAAATCGGCTAGTACTTGCGACTTAATGGCTCGCCGTGGTCTATATGTTATGTCGAACAGAAGGAGCTTGATATCCCATTTGGCAATCCGACCCGTGGCATCGCGGTTGTTTATTATGTCGTTGAGTGGTACTCCTGAGGCCACCGTGATTGAACACTCTTGAAAGCAGTGTCGTAATTTCCGGGATGCCATAAATACCGTGTATGCTATCTTTTGATAATGTGGGTACCGTGATTTGCATGGAGTGAGGACAGTGGATACATAATAGACCAGCTTTTGAAGTGGGAATTTATGTACGTCCGTCTCTCGTTCGACGAAGAGCATTGCACTTACAACTTGGTGAGTTGCTGCTATATATAACAGCATTGGTTCGCCGACATTTGGCGCGGCCAAGATTGGGTTGGTGGCCAGGATGGCTTTTATTTCTTCCAATCCGGCCATGGCTGCGTCCGTCCACTCGAAGTGTTCAGTGCGCCGAAGAAGGCGATAAAGGGGGAGTGCCTTTTCTCCTAATCGGGAGATAAAGCGGCTTAAGGCCGCCACGCATCCAGTTAACTTCTGGATTTGCTTGAGGTCAGTTGGGATAGCCAACTGCGACAGAGCTCGGATTTTAGCTGGATTTGCTTCAATTCCTCTACTGGAGACTATGAAGCCCAGGAGCTTTCCGGCGGGTACGCCAAAAACGCATTTTTCCGGATTGAGCTTAATGTCGTATATTCGGAGATTGTCGAACGTGAGCCTCAAGTCGTCTATTAAGGAGTCGACGTGTCTGGTTTTAAAGACCACATCGTCTACGTATGCCTCCACTGTTTTGCCGATCTGCTTTTCCAGACATGTCTGAATCATGCGTTGATACGTTGCGCCGGCGTTTTTGAGCCCGAAGGGCATTGTGTTAAAACAGAAGGGGCCGTATGGAGTGATAAATGCTGTTGCAGCTTGATCGGATTCCGCCATCTTAATTTGGTGGTAACCGGAGTATGCATCAAGGAAGCACAATGAGTCGTGTCCTGCGGTGGCGTCGATAATTTGATCGATGCGAGGGAGGGGGAAGGGATCCTTTGGGCAAGCCTTATTAAGGTCCTTGAAGTTGACACATAGGCACCAGGATTTGTCCTTGTTTGGTACCATTACTAGGTTTGCTAGCCAGTCTGGATGTTTTATTTCTCTAATGAATCTGGCCTCCAGTAACTTGGCTAGCTCCTCTCCCATGGCTTGTCACTTAGGTTCGAAGAAATGCCAAAGAGTCTGCTTGACCGACTTGAATCCCTTTAGAATGTTAAGGCTATGCTCGGCCAGCCTGCGTGGGATTCCTGGCATGTCTGAAGGATGCCAGGCGACTATGTCCCAATTCTCACGCAGGAACTCCCGTAGTGCGGCGTCTACAGCGGGGGTTTAACTATGCCCTGATGGATGTTGTTTTTGTGGGATCCGTTGGATGGACTTTGAATTTGACTATTTCATCCGCTGGTTTAAAAGAGGTGGACTTGGATCTTTTGTCGAGTATCACATCATCCCTGTCCACTGTGGAGCACAGCGCGGTTAATTCCTCCGCCACAAGGGCTTCGGATAATGCCTCGAGGGCTAGCGCGGCTGTTTTGCTCTCGGTGCGGAGTGCTATGTCCGGATCACTAGCTAGAGTGATGATTCCATTGGGCCCGGGCATTTTGAGCTTCATGTACCCATAATGGGGTATGGCTTGGAATATCGTGAATGCCTCCCTCCCTAGAAGGCCGTGGTATCCACTGTTGAATGGGGCCACTTGGAATGTAATTTCTTCGGACCTGTAATTCTCCGGAGTGCCGAATACCACATCTAGTGTGATTTTCCTAGCACAACGTGCCTCCCGACTAGGGATGATTCCTCGGAAGGTCGTGCTGCTTTGCTCAATGACATTTCTGTCTATTTCCATTTTTGAAGAGTCTCCTCATAAATGAGGTTTAATCCACTGCCGCTGTCCATGAGCACTTTAGTAAGCCGAAAGCCATCCACAATTGGACTGAGGACCAAGGCGGCTGGAGCTCAGGCTGTTCTGAATTTAGGTTCATCACTGGCATTGAAGGTGATAGACGTGTCGCTCCATGGATTTATTGCTGCCACGTTGCAGACTTCGGCAAGGCTATGGAGTGCTCGCTTACGCCTATTATTTGAGGCGAAGGTCTCGAAGACTGTCAATACTGTATTGTTATCCACGGGATGATGCTCTGTGGTGGTTTGAATGAGGAGATCCTCACCGCTCTTGGCCACCTGCCGGAGTACCCAACATGCTCTAAGGCTGTGTGTTGGTATGGTATCCGATGTACTATTAATTTTGCAGGGCCTGTTAAGCCATCCCTCCAATACGGTTCCACGCCCTGTAGTGGGCTTTTGCTTCTTTGTAATTGAGTTGGGCGACTTATGAGAGTGCACCCTTTTAATTTGGACTGGGGGTCTTGTCAGAGCCGGATTATCCCAAAATTTTGTTTGGGTTTTCCAGGCGCTTTCCATCGCATAGTACTTCCGTACTATGGCCGCTTGATACATCCATTTTGCATCATGCTTTTATATCAATATTTATTGCATTATGGGATGTTATTACACATTATGTCACAATACTTATGCCTATTCTCTCTTATTTTACAAGGTTTACATAAAGAGGGAGAATGCCGGCAGCTGGGATTCTGGGCTGGAAAAGGAACAAACATTAGAGACCTATTCTGCACAGCTCCAAAAGTCCTGAAACTTCATGGAAGATGTTTTCCAAATATATAAAAAATACTGAGAGCAAGAACTTCACCAGGGGGCCACACCCTGCCCATGAGGGTGGGGGGCGCGCCCTACCCCCCAGGGCACGCCCCCCTACCTTGTGGGCCCCCTGGTGGCCTCCAGTGGCCATCTTTTGCTATATGGAGTCTTTCGATGGGAAAAAAATAAAAAGCCATCTTCTCGGACGAAACTCCGCCGCCACGAGGCAGAACCTTGGCAGAACCAATCTAGGGCTTTGGCGGAGCTGTTCTGCCGGGCAAACTTCCCTCCCGGAGGGGGAAATCATCGCCATCGTCATCACCAATGCTCCTCTCATCGGGAGAGGGCAATCTCCATCAACATCTTCATCAGCACCATCTCATCTCAAAACCCTAGTTCATCTCTTGTATCCAATTCTTGTCTCCAAGTCCGGGATTGGTGCTAGTAGGTTGCTAGTAGTGTTAATTACTCCTTTTAGTTGATGCTAGTTGGTTCAATTGATGGAAGATCATATGTTCAGATCCTATATGCATATTAATACCCCTCTGATTATGAACATGTTTATGCTTTGTGAGTAGTTACTTTTGTTCCTGAGGACATGGGAGAAGTCTTGCTATTAGTAGTCATGTGAATTTGGTATTCGTTCGATATTTTGATAAGATGTATGTTGTCTCTCCTCTAGTGGTGTTATGTGAACGTCAACTATATGACACTTCACCATTGTTTGGGCCTAGAGGAAGGCATTGGGAAGTAATAAGTAGATGATGGGTTGCTAGAGTGACAGAAGCTTAAACCCTAGTTTATGCATTGTTTCGTAAGGGGCTGATTTGGATCCATATGTTTCATGCTATGGTTAGGTTTACCTTAATACTTCTGTTGTAGTTGCGGATGCTTGCTATAGAGGTTAATCATAAGTGGGATGCTTGCCCAAGTAAGGGCAGTACCCAAGCACCAGTCCACCCACATACCAAATTATCAAAGTACCGAACGCGAATCATATGAGCGTGATGAAAACTAGCTTGACGATATTCCCATGTGTCCTCGGGAGCGCTTTACATCTTATAAGAGTTTGTCCAGGCTTGTCATTTGCTACAAAAAGGATTGGGCCACCTTGCTACACCTTATTTACTTTTGTTACTTGTTGCTTGTTACAAATTATCTTATCACAAAACTATTTGTTACCACTTATTTCAGTACTTGCAGAGAATACCTTGCTGTAAACCGCTCATCATTTCCTTCTGCTCCTCGTTGGGTTCGACACTCTTACTTATCTAAAGGACTACGATAGATCCCCTATACTTGTGGGTCATCACCGCCAAGTCAGCGAAGTGTGCAATATCATGGCGACTTATGGTGTTGAGGATTCCCTTGTCCGTGCAATTGTTGCAAAAGAACGAAATTGCGTCTTCCTCGCGATAGTCCTTGACCTTGTTCATTACAAGGAGGAATCTGGCCTAATAGTGATGTACTATCTCTCGGGTCTCTTGCCTAATGTGGGAAAGATCGTTTATATTTGGGTGGGTGGGTGGATTTAAGTCCGGTCCTTGACCCAATCTAAGACCCAGGGGAGGGGGAGTTTCTGATCTTGGGAGTTCGGGCTCCGGGATGTTGCCCCGCAGGTTCGGCATACAGCCTGATTCTAGGTTCAGGGTTAGGGCGATGTCCTCCCATGGACGGGTATCCGGCTCGGAGAGCTCGGGAATCCGGACATAGTTCGTCCTCAGGATAGAGGAAGAATCGCCGCATTGTTCCTCCACCACGCTATCTGATGGGTGACCGGCAGAGAGTTAATCTCCCTTTGGTCGGGTTTAAGCCCAATCCGATTGTAGTCCGTAGCGACTCCCAGCGCAGCAATGCGATGCAAGAGCTCATTCAAAGAGGAGAGCTCCATTGGATCCATCTGTTCGGTGAATTTCGAGCCGATGTGGAGGCTATTTCCGATGACCCGAGAAGTCATCATCGACGTGGCGGCCGAGCGGGCGATCATGACGAAGCCGCCTAGTCGGAGAGTTTGGCCTACAGCCAGGGCTCCCCTAGAGGTGATGTTGTCCTTGACAACGAAACGATCCATCCCTCCTTATGATGACGACACAGTGGAACTCTCAATGAAAGCACCAATGTCGGTGTCAAAATCGGCGGATCTCGGGTAGGGGGTCCCGAACTGTGCGTCTAAGGCGGGTGGTAACAGGAGGCAGGGGACACGATGTTTACCCAGGTTCGGGCCCTCTCGATGGAGGTAATACCCTATGTCCTGCTTGATTGATCTTGATGATATGAGTATTACAAGAGTTGATCTACCACGAGATCATAGAGGGTAAACCCTAGAAGCTAGCCTATGGTATGATTGTATATTGTCCTACGGACTAAACCCTCCGGTTTATATAGACACCGGAGGGGGCTAGGGTTACACAAAGTCGGTTACAAGGGAGGAGATCTACGTATCCGTATTGCCAAGCTTGCCTTCCATGCCAAGGAGAGTCCCATCCGGACACGGGACAAAGTCTTCAATCTTGTATCTTCATAGTCCAATAGTCCGGCCAAAGGATATAGTCTGGCTGTCCGGAGACCCCCTAATCCAGGACTCCCTTAATAGCCAAGATGATGCAACCCGACAAGCTTGCACCCATGTTTTCAAGTCTGCTCTGCGACTGTATCAATATAACTTGAGGAAAACTCACTTTGAAGGCAAGGCTAACAGTGAACTTGCCCAAACATCTCCAGTGGAAAATATATCCGATGAAGACTGGAAAGGCCTCGTTAAACACTGGTCCGATCCAAAGTATTAGGTACATTATATATATGTGATCAGATCACATGTTGAAGTCCTATTTACGCATGTGCCACACAAATCTATCTTCTTGTAGGTGAATCATTCAAAGAACAAGGCCAACCTTACAAAAGTGAAATTCCAACAGACGACAGGATCTCGTAGCTATATTGCACACTGTGAGGCTCCTGTAATTAGCTGTTGTTTCACACTTTTCGCTGTACCATATTATCAGATCTATATTGAATTGTTCCAAATGCAGAGGAAAGCCCGCAAGGACCAAAAAGTACCTGAACCAAATGCTGTGGAAATCTTCAAGGATTGTCACACCAGCAAGAAGAAAGGCATGACTACACCAGTCAAAGCCGTTGTTGTAAGTCCATAATCCTCATGCCTTTTAACTACTACTTACTCTAACTTGTGCCTTGACCTGCATGGTTTGCAGCCAATGTCTATTACTCTTTTCAATTTTATACACAATTGTCTCAGCGTATCATTGCACCTTACAAGGTTTAAAAGAGAGGAGTGATGTTCCTTTGATCTTGACCTGTAATCTAGTTCCATGCTAGACTTGCCCACACAACGTTACAATTGCCTGTTTGTCTGTTCTCAGTTGTTTTGTGATATGAATGATGTCATACTATGCTTACCATATTATAAACTTCGTCTCTTTATCCTTAGCCCTCAATACAATGTGAATAAATATACAATACATTAGCGATGGTACATGGTCATATGTTTGGAACCTGGTTTTATTATGTATTTGCAATAAAATACAACTATTATTTTACATGGGTTCACCAAAATAAGTTTTGTATATAGAACAAAGCTATTTTGTTTGGTTTTGCTGCCTCCTTAATATCTTCTGTTTTGGTACTACTAATGTGAAACCACAACTTTTTAGCGAGCTATGGAACAAATGGTAGAACCGCCACCTTCTGAAGGTGGCGAGGCAACTATAATCGCAATGTCAGCTCTTGCCGAAGTGGGTCAGTACCTGTCCACTAACAGTGCCAAAAGCACGTTCCTGCGTAATACTAACTTGGATGTTAAGGCAATCTTGTCCAAACTGCCTCATGATCAAGATATGTGCTACCTCTTTTAGCACTGCGTTGGTTTTCCCCGAAGAGGAAGGGATGATGCAGCAAAGTAGCGTAAGTATTTCCCTTAGTTTTTGAGAACCAAGGTATCAATCCATTAGGAGGCTACACGCGAGTCCCTCGTACCTGCACAAAACAAATAAATCCTCGCAACCAATGCAAATAGGGGTTGTCAATCCCTATAGGGCCACTTACAAGAGTGAGATCTAATAGATATGATAAGATAATATTTTTGGTATTTTTATGATAAAGATGCAAAGTAAAATAAAGGTAAAGTAAATAGCAAAGTAAATAACTAAGTAGTAGGAGATTGATATGTTAAAGATAGACCCGGGAGCCATAGGTTTCACTAGTGGCTTCTCTCGAGATCATAAGTATTCTACCGTGGGTGAACAAATTACTGTTGAGCAATTGACAAAATTGAGCATAGTTATGAGAATATCTAGGTATGATCATGTATATAGTGAACACGTCCAAGACAAGTAGACCGACTCCTGCCTGCATCTACTACTATTACTCCACTCATCGACCGCTATCCAGCATGCATCTAGAGTATTAAGTTAAAAACAGAGTAACGCCTTAAGCAAGATGACATGATGTAGAGGGATGGACTCATGCAATATTAAGAAAACCCCATCTTGTTATCCTCGATGGCAACAATACAATACGTGCCTTGCTGCCCTTACTGTCACCGGGAAAGGACACCGCAAGATTGAACCCAAAGCTAAGCACTTCTCCCATTGCAAGAAAGATCAATCTAGTAGGCCAAACCAAACTGATAATTCGAAGAGACTTGCAAAGATAGCCAATCATACATAAAAGAATTCAGAGAAGATTCAAATATTATTCATAGATAGACTTGATCATAAACCCAGAATTCGTCGGTCTCAACAAACACACCGCAAAAAGAAGATTACATCGACTAGATCTTCACAAGAGAGGGGGAGAACATTGTATTAAGATCCAAAAAGAGAGAAGAAGCCATCTAGCTACTAACTATGGACCCGTAGGTCTGAAGTAAACTAGTCACACTTCATCGGAGAGGCTATGGTGTTGATGTAGAAGCCCTCCGTAATCGATGTCCCCTCCGACGGAGCTCCGAAACAGGCCCCAAGATGGGATCTTGTGGATACTGAAAGTTGTGGCGGTGGAATTAGGTTTTTGGCTCTGTATCTGATCGTTTGGGGGTACGTAGGTATATATAGGAGGAAGCAGTACGTCGGTGGAGCAACAGGGGGCCCACGAGGGTGGAGGCCGCGCCTGGGGGGGGGGGGGGGGGTAGGCGCGCCCCTACCTCGTGGCCTCCTGTTACGTGTCTTGACGTAGGGTCCAAGTCTCCTGAGTTGTATTCGATGAGAAAATTACGTTCCCGAAGGTTTCATTCAGTTTGGACTCCGTTCGATATTCCTTTTCTTCGAAACCCTAAAATAGGCAAAAAGCAGCAATTCTGTGCTGGGCCGCTGGTTAATAGGTTAGTCCCAAAAATAATATAAAAGTGGATAATAAAGCCCAATAATGTCCAAAACAGTAGATAATATAGCATGGAGCAATCAAAAATTATAGATACGTTGGAGACGTATCAAGCATCCCCAAGCTTAATTCCTGCTCATCGTCGAGTAGGTAAATGATAAAAACATAATTTTTGATGCGGAGTGCTACTTGGCATAATTTTAATGTAATTCTTCTTAATTGTGGTATGAATATTCAGATCCGAAAGATACAAGACAAAAGTTCATATTGACATAAAAATGATAATACTTCAAGCATACTAACAAAGCAATTATGTCTTCTCAAAATAACATGGCTAAAGAAAGTTATCCCTACAAAATCATATAGTCTGGCTATGCTCTATCTTCATCACACAAAATATTTAAATCATGCACAACCCCGATGACAAGCCAAGCAATTGTTTCATACTTTTGACATTCTCAAAACTTTTTCAATCTTCACGCAATATATGAGCGTGAGCCATGGATATAGCACTATAGGTGGAATAGAGTGGTGGTTGTGGAGAAGACAAAAAGGAGAAGATAGTCTCACATCAACTAGGCGTATCAACGGGCTATGGAGATGCCCATCAATAGATATCAATGTGAGTGAGTAGGGATTGCCATGCAACGGATGCACTAGAGCTATAAGTATATGAAAGCTCAAAAAGAAACTAAGTGGGTGTGCATCCAACTTTCTTGCTCATGAAGACCTAGGGCAATTTGAGGAAGCCCATCATTGGAATATACAAGCCAAGTTCTATAATGAAAAATTCCCACTAGTATATGAAAGTGATAACATGAGAGACTCTCTACTATGAAGATCATGGTGCTATGTTGAAGCACAAGTGTGGT
This sequence comes from Triticum urartu, assembly GCF_056163025.1. Taxonomy (NCBI): domain Eukaryota; kingdom Viridiplantae; phylum Streptophyta; class Magnoliopsida; order Poales; family Poaceae; genus Triticum; species Triticum urartu. Next base: position 493,893,159 of record NC_141879.1, on the reverse strand, counting down.
AAAAGGATAGTAACATTGTCCCTTCTCTCTTTTTCTCTCATTTTTATTTTTTATTTTTTATTTGGGCCTTTTCTCCTTTTTATGGCCTCTTTTCTTTCTCTTTTTTTATTTGGGCTTCTTTGGCCTCTTTTATTTATTTTTCGTCCGGAGTCTCATCCCGACTTGTGGGGGAATCATAGTCTCCATCAACCTTTCCTCAGTGGGACAATGCTCTAATAATGATGATCATCACAAATTTATTTTTCTTACAACTCAACAATTACAACTTGATACTTAGAACAAAATATGACTCTATATGAATGCCTCCGGTGGTGTACCGGGATATGCAATGATGCACGAGTGACATGTATGAAAGAATTATGAATGGTGGCTTTGCCACAAATACGATGTCAACTACATGATCATGCTAAGCAATATGACAATGACGGAGTGTGTCATAATAAACAGAACGGTGGAAGGTTGCATGGCAATATATCTCGGAATGGCTATGGAAATGCCATAATAGGTAGGTATGGTGGCTATTTTAAGGAAGGTATATGGTGGGTGTATGATACCGGCGAAAGGTGTGCGGTATTAGAGAGGCTAGCAAAGGTGGAAGGGTGAGAGTGCGTATAATCCATGGAATCAACATTAGTCATAAAGAACTCATATACTTACTGCAAAAAATACAAGTTATCAAAGCAAAGTATTACGCGCATGCTCCTAGGGGGATAGATTGGTAGGAAAATACCATCGCTCGTCCCCGACCGCCACTCATAAGGAAGACAATCAATAAATAAATCATGCTCCGACTTCATCACATAACGGTTCACCATACATGCATGCTACAGGAATCACAAGCTTCAACACAAGTATTTCTCAAATTCACAACTACTCAACTAGCATGACTTTAATATCACCATCTCCATATCTCAAAACAATTATCAAGTATCAAATTTCTCATAGTATTCAACACACTCATAAGAGAGTTTTATTATTAATCTTGGATACCAAGCGTATTAGGATTTTAAGAAAATTACCATGATATTTAAGACTCTCAAAATAATCTAAGTGAAGCAGGAGAGATCAATAGTTTCTATAAAACAAATCCACCACCGTGCTCTAAAAGATATAAGTGAAGCACTAGAGCAAAATTATATAACTCAAAAGATATAAGCAAATCACATAGAGTACTCTAAAAAATTCCAAATCATGTATGGCTCTCTCAAAAGGTGTGTACAGCAAGGATGATTGTGGTAAACTAACAAGAAAAGACTCTCCAACCAAAACACATATCATGTGGTAAATAAAAATATAGCTCCAAGTAAAGTTACCGATAGAAGTAGACGAAAGAGGGGATGCCTTCCGGGGCATCCCCAAGCTTTGGCTTTTAGGTGTCCTTATATTATCTTGGGGGTACCATGGGACTCCCCAATCTTAGGCTCTTTCCACTCCTTGTTCCATTATCCATCAAATCTTTACCCAAAACTTGAAAACTTCACAACACAAAACTTAAAGTAGAAAATCTCGTGAGCTCTGTTAGCGAAAGAGAATAAAAGATCACTTCAAGGTACTGTAATGAACTCATTATTTATTTATATGGGTGTTATACCTAATGTATTCCAACTTCTCTATGGTTTATAAACTATTTTACTAGCCATAGATTCATCAAAATAAGCAAACAACACACGAAAAACAGAATATGTCAAAAACAGAACAGCCTGTAGTAATCTGTAGCTAGCGCAAGATCTGGAACCCCAAAAATCCTAAAATAAATTGATGGACGTGAGGAATTTATCTATTAATCATCTCCAAAAATAATTAACTAAATATCACTTTCCAAATAAAAATTATAGCAGTTCTCGTGAGCGCTAAAGTTTCTGTTTTTTACAGCAAGTTCAACAAGAGTTTCCCCAAGTCTTCCCAACGGTTCTACTTGGCACAAACACTAATTAAACACAAAAAACACAACCAAAACAGAGGATAGATAATTTATTTATTACTAAACAGGAGCAAAAATCAAGGAATAAAAATAAAATTGGGTTGCCTCCCAACAAGCGCTATCGTTTAACGCCCCTAGCTAGGCATAACAAGCAAGAATAGATCTAGGTATTGCCATCTTTGGTAGGAAATCAATAAGTGGCTCTCATAATAGATTCATAAGGTAATTTAATTTCCTTTCTAGGAAAGTGTTACATGCCTTACCTTAATGGAAATTGGAATCTAATATTTCCTTCCTTCATATCAATAATTGCACCAACCGTTCTAAGGAAAGGTCTACCAAGAATAATAGGACATGAAGGATTGCAATCTATGTCAAGAACAATAAAATCTATGGGAACATAATTCCTATTTGCAAAAATAAGAACATCATTAATTCTTCCCATAGGTTTCTTAATAGTGGAATCTGCAAGGTGCAAGTTTAGAGAGCAATCATCAAAATCACGGAAACCTAACAAATCACACAAAGTCTTTGGAATCGTGGAAACACTAGCACCCAAATCACATAAAGCATAGCATTCATGATCTTTAATTTTAATTTTAATAGTTGGTTCCCACTCATCATAAAGTTTTCTATGGATAGAAACTTCCAATTCAAGTTTTTCTTCATAAGATTGCATCAAGGCATCAACTATATGTTTAGTAAACGCTTTATTTTGACTATAAGCGTGAGGAGAATTTAGCACAGATTACAACAAGGAAATACAATCAATCAAAGAGCAATTTTCATAGTTAAAATCCTTGAAATCCATAATAGTGGGTTTAGCAACATCTAGGGGTTTAATTTCTTCAATCCCACTTTTATCAAATTTAGCATCAAGATCAAAAGATTCTGAATTCTTGGAACGCCTTCTAGGTAAAGGTGGGTCATATTCAGTCCCATCATTATCAAGATTCATATTGCAAAACAAAGATTTAATACGGGACACATCAATAACTTTTAGATCTTCATCATTATTTTCATAGGAACTAGAAGAACACGCTTTTATAAAGGCATCTTTCTTAGCACGCATCCTAGCGGTTCTTTCTTTGCACTCATCAATGGAAATTCTCATGGCTTTGAGAGACTCATTGATATCATGCTTAGGTGGAATAGATCTAAGTTTCAAAGAATCAACATCAAGAGCAATTCTATCAACGTTCCTAGCCAAATCATCAATCTTAAGTAACTTCTCTTCAATCATAGCATTAAAATTCTTTTGCGAAGTAATAAATTCTTTAATATTATAATTTCCATAAGAATTGATGTAGGAATTACCATAATTATTAGAGGGATTAATAGGATAAGGCCTAGGATTGAAATTTCCTCTATACGCGTTGTTACCAAAATTGTTCCTACCAACAGAATTCACATCCATAGATTCATTATTGTCAATCAAAGCAGACAAGGGCATATCATTAGGATCAGAAGAAACACTCTTATTAGCAAATAATTTCATAAGTTCATCCATCTTTCCACTCAAAACATTAATTTCTTCTATCGCATGCACCTTTTTATTAGTAGATCTTTCAATATGCCATTGAGAATAATTAACCATAATATTATCTAGGAGTTTAGTAGCTTCTCCTAAAGTGATTTCCATAAAAGTGATTCCCGCGGCCGAATCTAAAAGATTTCTAGAAGCAAAATTCAATCCGGCATAAATTTTTTGTATGATTATCCATAAATTTAAACCATGAGTAGGGCAATTACGTATCATAAGTTTCATTCTCTCCCAAGCTTGTGCAACATGTTCATGATCAAGTTGCTTAAAATTCATAATATCATTTTTAAGAGAGATAATCTTAGCGGGAGGAAAATACTTAGAGATAAAAGAATCTTTCACTTGTTCCATGAATCAATACTATTTTTAGGCAAAGATGAAAACCAAGCTTTAGCATGATCTCTAAGCGAAAAAGGAAATAGCTTCAATTTAACAATATCATTATCCACATCTTTCTTCTTTTGCATGTCACACAAATCAACGAAGCTATTTAGATGGGTAGCAGCATCTTCACTAGGAAGGCCGGAGAACAGATCTTTCATAACAAGATTCAGCAAAGCAGCATTAATTTCACAAGATTCAACATCGGTGAGAGGAGCAATCAGAGTGCTAATAAAATCATTGTTGTTGGTATTGGTGAAGTCACACAATTTAGTACTATCTTGAGCCATCGTGACAAGCAAGCAAACTAACACACAAGAAAACAAAAAGCAAGCGGACAAAAAGAGGCAAATAGAGAGAGGATAGAGAGAGAGGGCGAATAAAACGACAAGGGTGAAGTGGGTGGGGAGAGGAAAACGAGAGGAAAATGGCAAATAATGTAATGCGGGAGATAAGGGTAAGTGATAGGTACTTGGTATGTTGACTTTTGCATATACCTCCCCGGCAACGGTGCCAGAAATCCTTCTTGCTACCTCTTTTAGCAATGCGTTGGTTTTCCCCGAAGAGGAAGGGATGATGCAGCAAAGTAGCATAAGTATTTCCCTCAGTTTTTGAGAACCACGGTATCAATCCAGTAGGAGGCTAGACGCGAGTCCCGTGTACCTGCACAAAACAAATAAATCCTCGCAACCAACGCAAATAGGGGTTGTCAATCCCTATAGGGCCACTTACAAGAGTGAGATCTGATAGATATGATAAGATAATATTTTTGGTATTTTTATGATAAAGATGCAAAGTAAAATAAAGGCAAAGTAAATAGCAAAGTACATAACTAAGTAGTAGGAGATTGATATGATAAAGATAGACCTGGGGGCCATAGGTTTCACTAGTGGCTTCTCTCGAGAGCATAAGTATTCTACGGTGGGTGAACAAATTATTGTTGAACAATTGATAGAATTGAGCATAGTTATGAGAATATCTAGGTATGATCATGTATATAGGCATCACGTCTGAGACAAGTAGATCGACTCCTGCCTGCATCTACTACTATTACTCCACTCATCGACCGCTATCCAGCATGCATCTAGAGTATTAAGTTAAAAATAGAGTAACGCCTTAAGCAAGATGACATGATGTAGAGGGATAGACTCATGCAATATTAAGAAAACCCCATCTTGTTATCCTCGATGGCAACAATACAATACGTGCCTTGCTGCCCTTACTGTCATCGGGAAAGGACGCCGCAAGATTGAACCCAAAGCTAAGCACTTCTCCCATTGCAAGAAAGATCAATCTAGTAGGCCAAACCAAACTGATAATTCGAAGAGACTTGCAAAGATAACCAATCATACATAAAAGAATTCAGAGAAGATTAAAATATTATTCATAGATAGACTTGATCATAAACCCACAATTCATCGGTCACAACAAACACACCGCAAAAGGAAGATTACATCGAATAGATCTCCACAAGAGAGGGGGAGAACATTGTATTGAGATCCAAAAAGAGAGAAGAAGCCATCTAGCTACTAACTATGGACCCGTAGGTTTGAATTAAACTACTCACACTTCATCGGAGAGGCTATGGTGTTGATGTAGAAGCCCTCCGTGATCGATGCCCCCTCCGATAGAGCTCCGGAATAGGCCCCAAGATGGGATCTCGTGGATACAGAAAGTTGCGACGGTGGAATTAGGTTTTTGGCTCCGTATCTGATCGTTTGGGGGTACATGGGTATATATAGGAGGAAGAAGTACGTTGGTAGAGCAACAGGGGGCCCACGAGGGTGGAGGACACGCCTGGGGGGGGGGGTAGGCGCGCCCCCTACCTCGTGGCCTCCTGTTACGTGTCTTGACGTAGGGTCCAAGTGTCCTAAGTTGTATTCGATGAGAAAATCACATTCCCGAAGGTTTCATTCCGTTTGGACTCCATTTGATATTCCTTTTGTTCGAAACCCTAAAACAGGCAAAAAAGATCAATTCTGGGCTGGGCCTCCGGTTAATAGGTTAGTCCCAGAAATAATATAAAAGTGGATAATAAAGCCCAATAATGTCCAAAACAGTAGATAATATAGCATGGAGCAATCAAAAATTATAGATACGTTGGAGACGTATCAATATGCAAGCTCAAAATAATGTTGTATCTGCGCTCCAGACACAAGTCCATTCCCTAACAAAGACCCTTTGTGAAACAAGGAGAGACATTGTTCGATGTTGTCAAGATATGCATGGTTTTGAAACCAGACTATCAGACATTTGCTATGTTGTTCAGGAGCCTGGGAGAACTGAAGGCGAAGGTTATGGTGCTCCATCGGACAATATAGCATGAAAATGTAACAGCCAGGTCAAATGAACTGAACTTCTGAACTTCTGGTGGTGCATTTATCTGCCAGACTGTTAACTTTTATGCCAACCTTCCTTTTGTTTTATAGTTGTAATTTGTTTTGGTGCGATACAAAATTTATTCTTAATGTGCAACCACCGGCTAAAGAAAACATCAAGACATTTTTGTATAGTGTAGGGTGTTCCCTATACTTGCATCGGTGGCGAACTTTGATGCCCACCGGCTATAGTTAACATGAGCCTCCTCGGGCCGTAGAAACAATGGGCCTTCTATGTGGCATAGAAACAATGGGCCTTATACGGGCCGTAGACACAATGGGCCTTCTATGGGCCGTATGATCGGTTGGCCAAACATGGGCCAATAACAGACCACATTATGGCCGTAAATGGGCTAGAGTTGAAATCGTTCATGGGCCCACCATAACGGGAGGTCATTAATCAGCCTTATTTTGATGACGCTACGAAAACAGCCCAACGTATTAACAGGCCACAAACGGGCCGACTGTAACCACGGGCTGAATTTGGACCACAAGCAGAAAATGACAGTAACGGGCCATAAGTAAATGAATGTGGAAATGAGCCCAAGAATAAATGGGCCCCGAGAAGGCCGAAAGATAACATGGGCTGGAAATGGCCCAATGGAATAATGGGCCGTTAATGGGCATAAAGTGATACACTATTCATTACGGGCCGGTTTCACCACGTGTCGTTAATGGGTATAAAGTGATACACTGTTCATTACGGGCCAGTTTTACCACGACCCGTTAATGGGCCGAGAGTAGTAAGGGCCTCATATGGGCTGAAAGACGTCATGGGCCATACATGGGCTGGAAGTTAAAATGGGTTGGAATTATATTGGACGGCCCAGATGATGCTACTGGGCCTAATTCGGATGGGCCGTAAACGGGCCCTGGGTTAGCAGGCTGTAAATGGGCTATATGCGAACAGGCCGTTAACAGGCTTGCCGTGGGCCGGCCGGCCACCTTTTGACCAAGTCAAACGGGTCGACCTTTTCACAGGAATGGGCCTCTATTGGTCCGTGCCACGTGTCGATGTATCATAGGCGCTTTGGGTCCAATGAGTGGATGACATCTGTCCCAACGGTGAGCCGACACATGTTTCCTCCAACCAAAGATGATTTTACACGTGGAAAATCCCCATTGGTCGGGGCTGTTAACGGGTTATCGGATCCAAAACCGGACCCGATAGCTTAACGGTGTTCCATTATGGTGGATGCCACGTGTCGGTCACTCTTGACGAAAGCACTTCTGTGACGTGTGATTTATCGTCATGGAAGTGGACACTTCCGTTCTGATAATTTTGGTAATGTCATGGAACACTTCTACAACAGCACGTGTATGACTATCTTGATTCTGTCATAAATTTTTCATGGATGTACATGCATGACAGAAAACGTGACCTACTGTGACAAACACGTATCATCACGGAAGTGTATTTTTTGTAGTGATGTCATCCATGTATGCTTCCGCATTCCGACTGATTTGAGTGAGAGGCACTTCTGAATCATGCACATGAATGTGGCACCAGCATTCTTGAGACCAAAGGGCATGGTAACATAGTAAAAGCACCCGAATGGGATGATAAAAGCTATTTTTATTTCATCAGGACCATACAGTCGGATCTGATGGTACCCTGATTAAGCGTCCACAAAGGACAAATGCTTGCATCCCGCAGTCAAGTCAACAATTTGATTGATGCGGGGCAGAGGGAAATGATCTTTTGGGTAGGACCGATTGATATGCTTGAAGTCGGTGCACATGCAAAGTGAATCGTCCTTCTTGGGAACCATGACAACATTGGCGAGCCACTTGGAGTGGTATATCTCACGGATGAACTCAGCTGCAAGAAGCCGAGCCACCTCCTCACCAATTGCTTTCCTCTTCTCCACGGCGGACCGACGGAGATGCTCTTTGACAGGTTTTGCTTTCGGGTCGACTCGCAAATGGTGCTCAGCCAGTCCCCTGGGTACACCTGGCATGTCAGAGGGCTTCCATGCATGGAGGAACTGGATGAGCGCTTCTTCCTATTTGCTGTCAAGCGTTGTTGAGATATGAGTCGGAGCACCACTAGGATCGGTCATGTGAACATGAACTTGCTTTGCTTCACTAGACGACTGAAATGAAGATTCTGAAGTGGGCTTCTTGGCACGTAGCAAATCACCCGGGTCTGCATTCTTCTGGTACTCTTGCATTTCCACTGCTGCCATTTGTTCATCGGCAATCTTTGAGCCCTTCTGGAAACATTCCTCCGCTCTCTGCCGATTACCAGGTATCGTAATCACACCATTGGGACCAGGCATCTTCAGCTTGAGGTATACGTAGCATGGTCGAGCCATGAAGCGAGCATACGCAGGCTTGCCTAGAATAGCATGATAAGTACTGTGAAAATCCACAACTTCAAATGTCAACTTTTCCTTGCGATAATTCTTTGAATCACCCAAAACCATGTCAAGAGTGATCTAGCCGAGTGAATCAGCTTTTTCCCTAGGGATGACACCATGGAAGCGCATATTGCTTTCACTGAGCTTAGACATCGGGATGTCCATCTCTCGAAGAGTCTCAACATACAAAATGTTCAAGCCACTGCCACCATCCATCAGGACCTTGGTGAATCGAGTGCCCCCAATGACTGGATCGACCACCAACGCTTGCCGCCCTGGGGTAGCAACACGTGTCGGATGCTCAGATTGGTCGAATGTAATGGGAGTCTTAGACCACTTCAAATATGTTGGTGTTGCCTGAGCAACCATGTTCACTTCTCTGCTAATGACTTTCAATCAACTTTTGCTGTCAACGTCAGCAAAAATCACCAAAGTGGCATTGATGTTAGGGAAACCATCATCTTCCTCTTTGTCTTCGTCCTTATCAGACTCTTTCTCTTTCTCCTTGGGCTGGCCCTCTTGGAATTGCTGGATAAGGAGTCGACACTGTCGAGTGGTATGCTTGGGATAAATTAGGTTTCCCTCTTCATCCACCTTGGTGTGTATATGACACGGAAAATCTAACACATCATTTCTTGCCGAATCCTTCACCTTTTTGGGGACCCATGGTCCTTTAGGTTTTCCCTTGAATTTTCCTTGAGTCACTACTACGGCTTCACCAGGAGTGGTGGGTTCGGCCTTGCACTTCTGTTTCCGATTGGAATTACCTCCTTTGGCATCTTGGGTGACTGGTTTGCTCTTGCCGCTGCAGAGTCGGTCTTCTTCCTCACCGTTAGCGTACCGAGTGTCTATTTCCATCATTCGGGTCAGAGTCATATCTCTTGTCCGACCGAATTTCAGGTTCAGCTCTCGGTACGGAATGCCCTCCTTGAAGGCGCAAACTGCTTGGTGTGGTGACACGTTTTCCACTATGTGATGCAAAGTGGTCCACCTCTAGATGTAATCTCTCAAAGTCTCATTCGGCTTCTGAACACAATGCTACAACTCTGTCAGCCATGCAGGCTGCTTACAAGTGCCTTCAACTGTTCTAACAAACACTCGAGCTAAAACTTCCCAACTAAATATGCTGCTAGGAGCCAACTGATTCAACCAAGCTCTGGCTGACCCTTCCAACATCAAAGGAAGATGTTTCATGGCTACCTCATCATTACCGCCACCAATCTATACAGCCACTCGGTAATCCTCTAGCCAAGTGTCAGGTTTGGATTCACCGGTAAACTTACTTACCCCAGTCACCAACCTGAAGTTGGGAGGGATTTATGCGGCCCTGATGGCACTGCTGAAACACTCAGGTCCTGATACATGCACTCGACTGCTCGTTGGTCGATCTATGTCCTGTCCTTCTCTGTGAGCTCTGTTCCGTTCGACCAAACCTTGTACCAAAATTGACCTTGCATCAAATCCAGGTTCTCTGGGGTCAACTAGATGTCTTCGCTCGTCACCATATGGATGCCTATCATCGGGTCACCGGGGTGCTTACGATCCGCCCCTCGGAGGGGGCGTGGACACTCGACGGCGGTCCTCACGGCCGAACCGATGATCATATTGCTCGTGGCTCCGACCCATGTACTGCTCTTGATGGTGTCCTCGGCCCTCACGCATTAGAGGCGATCTTGGGTTATGGGTCAATTGGACAATGTCTGCAACCACAGATCTGCTGTGGATCCTATTGCGCGACTAGGAAACTGTTGTGTTCTGCTCTCCCACTGCACGGAGCAGCGCTCGAATCTGCATCAAACCTCTTCCAGCCTCTAACTGGGACGGCTGGATTGACTCTGCTATGTCAGCTGCAGTAGTAAGATTCTGAATTGGAGTACGGTAATACCTGATGTTTGGAGCGAAACAATTGCCATTGTCGTCGACTGGATTCAGGGACCAGCCATTGAGCGTGATCGTCGAGTGAACGCTGAAGGTTCTCCAGTTGCGCGCGCTTAGCCAACATGGCCAGGCGCCCAATCTCCAAGGCCCGAGCCTCTGAGGTTTCCCCAATGATGGGACTGTGGAGTGCCTCCGTATTGCGACGACGCATCTCCTCTCGCTGCTGCGAAGTAAGGGCTTGAGGACGATATTCTTCGTGAACATGCGACGGATCACCGACGCCATCGCCGCCGTCGCTGTGGCGGAAACTAGGCGGGCTGCGCGGCGTGTCGACCATCAGGACTTCTGCCGCAGGGTCACTGCTGTCACACTCGGATAGGGTCTCAATGGAGCCAGTCGACAAGTCGAACAGACCGTAGAGAGATTCGTCGGGCTTGATTGCTGCGACTTGAGGGGTGGCCGACTGGCGAGCCACCGCATGCTTGATCCACAGCTGAAGCCGGGATCGGCCGGATCGCTTATAGCGACGAGCAGCGAAGAGCGAAGACGTTGCAGGAGCCGATCGGTACTGGGTCGACGGCTGTCGTGGAAGGACGCAGCGGGCGCACGCCCGAAAGTGGGTCGCTCCACGGACGGGGAGTGCCTCGACGTCGAGGGGAGCGCCTCGATGTCGAGGGGAGCGCCTCGATGTCGAGGGGAGCTTCTTGAAGCCAAGCGGAGTCATCGGCGATGAAAACGAGCGCGCCGAGATGGATCTCGTGGCCCTCAGCCAAACCTCCGCCGGAAACCATGATGATGGGAATCGAAAGAATTGCAACCTCACCGGAAGTCGCTAAGACACCTTCCCCAAGGTGGGCGCCAACTGTCGTTGTCTCAAGTCTGACAATAGAAAGGGGGGTACGTAGGAGGAGGCAAGATCCTAGCTACGATGAGGTTGTGCATGCCAGATTTACGAGTTTAGGCCCTTCTCGGATGAAGTAACAACCCTACGTCTCGGTGCCATGAGGCTTCGACTGGATTATGCATGAAGTTACAAGGGGTGTGAACCCTCTTGTGCCAGTGGAGGGGGGTGGCTTATATAGAGTGCGCCAAGACCCCAGCCGTCCCACATTACACAGGGTTCAATGTACATTAAGGTGAGACGTTACTGGTAACACCAGCAATAAAGATATATAAATGATCATTAACACTACGGAGTGAACTCCTGACCGTTGCCATCCTGAGTGACTTTGGATCTTCTGTACTCCGAGTGGTTTCTTGTTCGGTCAAGTGATGATATACTGGTCGAATGGAGTTGGGTTATCTGAGTGGAACTGTTGGTCGAGTGGGTTGCACTCTGAGGTGATTCCAGTCGGTGAAAACTGTTGTGCCTTGAATGCCGTTAATCTTAGGGTAGTGACCTTGGGGAGGGCGTCTAGGTCAGGTCTATTACCCTACCCTAGGTACATGTCCTCGTCACGTACCACCTTTGCTGACGGGACGATATATGTTGCCTCTTATTGCTTTCGAAAAATTTCTAGTGTCAACATAGAACAACAGGAGTGTTGTGTGCAAACTTGGATTTTTTTCGGGGTTCATTTCGCCTTTTTTATACATTAATTGTGTTTTCTAGGCATTTTATGTGCATAATTCAAATTTGAACTACAAGCACATGCTCCAATGCACTAAAGTTGGTTGAAGAATCACATGTGTGTCCTTGGGTGAATTTCTAGGTCCCATGCAAGAGATGGGAATGAAATTCAAACACCAGGGCACTGTTGATTGCCAGCAAAACATTGAGATGCCTGGTTTTAAATTCTAGTAAATCCAAAACTCGTATGAAATTCATGAAACTTGGCATGCTATCATGGAGCGGCATCAACATGCCGTGGTAAAAAATTTGTCCCATTTGGGGCAGGTTCGGGTATAAGCTTCTCACAAACAAGAGCTTCTCACAACAAGCATGATGGTTTCGATAGGGAACGTCCCACCTTTGGGGATGAAATGATATCCATTGCCTCTTATTGATTTCAAAAATTTTCTAGTGTCAACATAGAACAACAGGAGTGTTATGTCAATTTTTGTGATTTTTCGGGGTTCGTTCGGACCTTTTTATGCATTAACTGGGGTTTCCAGGCATTTTATGTGCATAATTCAAATTTGAACCACAAGAACATGCTCCAATGCACCAAGGTTGGTTGAAAAATCTAATCTGTGTCCTTGGGTGAATATCTAGGTCCCATGCAAGAGATGGGAATGGAATTCAAACACTAGGGCACTGTTGATTGCCTGCAAAATGTTGAGATGCCTGGTTTTTAAATTCTAGTAAATCCAAAACTCATCTAAAATTCATGAAACTTGGCATGCTATCATTGAGCGGCATCAACATGCTGTATTAAAAAATTTGTCCCATTTGGGGCAGGTTCGGGTATATGCTTCTAACAAACAAGATCTTCTCACAACAAGCATGATGGTTTCAGTAGGAACATCCCACCTTTGGGAACGAAACGATATCCATTGCCTCTTATTGCTTTCAAAAAATTTCTCGTGTCAACATAGAACAACACGAGTGTTGTGTCAATTTTTGGGATTTTTTGGGGTTCGTTTGGACATTTTTATGCATTAACTGAGTTTTCAATGCATTTATGTGCATAATTCAAATTTGAACTACATGCACATGCTCCAGTGCATATAAATTGGTTGAAAAATCAAATCTGTGTCCTTGGGTGCATGCTTAGGTCCCGTGCAAGAAATGGGAATGAATTTCAAACACCAGGGCACCCTTGATTGCCGACAAAACATTGAGATGCCTCGTTTTTAAATTCTAGTAAATCCAAAACTCGTCTGAAATTTATGAAACTTGGCATGCTTTCATGGAGCGGCATCAACATGTCATGGTAAATTTTTTGTCCCGTTTGGGGCAGGTTTGGGTATATGCTTCTCACAAACTAGAGCTTCTCACAACAAGCATCATGGTTTCGACAGGGAACGTCCCACCTTTGGGGACGAAATGATATCCACTGCCTCTTATTGCTTCCAATTTTTTTCTCGTGTCAACATAGAACAACAGGAGTGTTGTTTCAATTTTTGTGATTTTTTTGGGTTCTTTTGGTCATCTTATGCATTAACTGAGTTTTCAATGCATTTATGTGCATAATTCAAATTTGAACTACATGCACATGCTCCAGTGCATATAAATTGGTTGAAAAATCAAATATGTGTCCTTGGGTGCATGCTTAGGTCCCATGCAAGAAATGGGAATGAACTTCAAACACCAGGGCACCATTGATTGCCGACAAAACATTGAGATGCCTGGTTTTTAAATTCTAGTAAATACAAAACTCGTCTGAAATTCATGAAACTTGGCATGCTATCATTGAATGGCACCCAACATGCTGTGGTATTTTTCATGTCCATTTTGAGAGAAGGCGCACTCGAATAATGATAGCCAACAAAGGCATTTTGAAAAAATAGCTGCCACTTTAATATCTCAAACGTTTGTATAATTCAAACCGTGTGCGTTCTGTTAACCATTCACGTGATGCCACGTGTCTTGGTTTTAATGGCTGTAGGAGGTGTCGTGCGGACAGCTGCTTGACCTTGACTGAACGGGAAGCGTGCGAGCGCAGTCCGGTGCGCAGGCTGACCGAGAGGCGTGCAAGCTGTCCTCCAATGTGCAGGCTCACCAAGAAGCGTGCAAGCTGTACACTGCGCAGGCTCACTGGGAAGCGAGCCCTTTGACTTCCATGGCCGCTCGCCTTCCTCTCCATTTATGGCACCCAAGCCGCTATTTAATACGGGCGGCCTTACTATTCGCCTCCCATCCTCCCCCCCGCAGATCTCCACCGCCATGGTGCAGAATGATCATCTGCCACTAGTCTTCAAGTTTGGTGAAGTTGACTCCGAGCTAGAGGAGATAGAAAATAAGGAGGAATGGGTCCTCATGGACATGGCCCAGAAAGAGCTGGCCGCGGTGGTTGCTTCCCCCGCTCCCGTCCCAGCTCCCATCCCCGCGCCCACACCAGGGACCATCCCCGTAGCATTGACGGGCTGGTCACCGAGCACTATCGCAGAGCTGGAAGCCACGGGCGTCAGCGAGGTCTCCGTGGACCCGCACGAGCTTGTGTACATGCCAGCGCCAGCGCCCGTGCCCATGCACGCCCCTCCATCCACCGTGGCGCCGGCCCCCGTGCGTTTGGCTGCACTAGCCGCGCCTGTGCGCGCCCCTCCACCCACCGCGGCGCCTGTCCCCGTGCGTTTGGCTGCACCCGCCGCGCCCATGCCCGTGCCTGTGCGCCCCCCCCTCAGCGGCATGGGATGCTGCCGTCGACCGCAACCTCTTAGCGGCACCAGTTCCGTCCTCCCGCGCCCCGCCCGTCGATCGCGTGACGACATTATGTTTGATTTACAAGTAAAGAACATTTTGTGCTGCCTTGAAGACTTCAACAACGGTGTCGCGGAGGACGATAATGACAGCGCGGCACACTGCCTCTGCCGCCGTCTGAACTAATTTTTTTGGGGTTTAATACTGTATCTTGAATTCTCGATCATATGAATATAAATTTGCAGTGTGACTGAATGAAAGATATGGTTTGAACGAACTTGCATTTTTCTCTCTTAATGTACAGACTTATCAAACGATTTTCTTTTAAAAAAAAACGTCAATAGTTTTTAAATATAAAACACTCATCGCAAACGTTTTAGTTACAACACACATATGCAAACCGACAGCTTCCCCAGGAAGCCAGGGGAAAATGCCTCGAGCAGGATTTCTGCATCCCTTCAACGCAAACGGTTGTTTTGCATGACCCGTGTGCAACCACGTACAAACAATTGGGTAAGATTTGCATATCTGTCATTTTGGGCATGTTGCCATTTCTCAAACTGGAAAGATTGACATATGTTTATCTAGTAACATTGCCATTTGTCAACCTTGTAACACTGCGATTTGTCAAAATATGCAGCTAAAAATCACTAGCACTATCTAATTTTTGCAACTAAAATCACTAGCACTGTTCATATGGACACCAGTAGCCGGCGTGAGTTCATGGACGCATATGCAAATGTACCATTGATTACATACAACAAGTCATCAACCCACAACGACAACGAGGATACACGTTGGATTATAGACCATTTCTAACAAAACATTCTAGTAAAGTTTTTCTCACACAACAAATAACAAAGCGATGAAATGAACTGCAGCTCAACCACTCGTTGGCGTTGGAAACGCTTGCTTTGAACCAGAAGTGATTCTCTGGGAAGGGCCAGCTAGTGTCAATCTCGAGACCAATGTAGGACTGATCATCGAGGCTGAAGCGGCCTATGTCAAGACCCAAATTAGGACGGTAGGGAAGCATAGTAATGTCTGAGGTATAGATACAGTTTCTTCTCATAAATGGTAGTAACGCTGTGTCAACAGCAGCTAGACCGCCTTCCACCATCATTGGATAGTTTTGTCCAAGGAAGAGCAAGTTTCCTCCAAGTTTTTTAATACTGAACCAGGGAGAAGGTGTTGGCGCTAGTACACTAGTATCCACCCCGAATACCCTGCAACGGATGTTGGAATAGGCCCGGAGAGTGTGACCATACGATACAACACCTACTTCCTTAGTAACATCAGCAGTGCCCCGTATACAGACAAGAAGAGGTGATCCATCGGTATAATATGCCAGGCACCACTGAGTATATGGGTCCTGCTCGTCCTCATGCTCGTGAATAAAATTTTCAAGTATAGGTGGTGGAATGTTCATAGGACCTTGGAAACACAAGGAGGTTAATTAGTAAAGGGAAACTAGCTAACCCGCATGAATGTGGATGAAACAATTATAATTATGGTGGAAGACAAATGTACCGAAATCATGAGGATTCCATGCAAAAACAGTTCCATGAGTGGTGGCAGCAAACACAAGACGCTCTTATTGAATTGCATCATAGTACTCATCCGTGTATAGAAACTGATTTTTGAGCAATATCCATCGAGTCGAACCATGAAGGACGCCAAAAATCTTGTCAAAGATAGCAACAACATAAGCATTCCTATAACCCCAAGAGCGGTTGGGAACTCGACAAATTGATATCTTCCGTAGACGACAGTCAGCATGATCATATTTGAACTCACGTAGAATACCGGTGTACTCAACCTCTAGGCAGTCGTCTGAGATTTTTCGAAGTGGAACCCAGTGACGAGTGTACACATTCCAAAGTTCCCACTCGCAGTTGTACCTAATATAAACAACCCAATCTCCATTTGCGCCTACCCAAGCCTTGCCCTCAAGCGATGGCATCTTAACATCATGCGTATCATTATCAAGCGGCATCAACTTACACAAGGCGAGGCTTCCCTCATCCCCGCGCCAGTCAGCAGGGTCACAACGAAGAAGATAGGGGAGATCAAACCGCTCATGGACCCTTGGGTTCCTTGTAATGATGTTATTAGTTGAGTCGAGAATGGTCTTGAACGAACCTGCCATGCTAGCCGAGGTGATGATGTCACACCGATCAATGAGGTCCTCCACCGCGTCATCATTCAGATCGGGGCAAGAATAACGGGGTCGTTTCCGGCTTGTTCCCTCCATGGAGAAGACGATCAAAGAATGGCAGAAGTAAGGGTGAAGGCAAATGGAGGAGGGAGGAAGAGCTAGCGTGTGACTACAGTTCCAAATCGAGAGGGAAAGGTGAAGAGTTGGTGGATGGTTGCCACGGTACACGAAGAGGCGCCTCGGGAGCGAACGGTTGCCACAGAGGTCACACACTGACGACAAGGGTCGAGTGAACTGCATGCAATCCCATCGCACAACACACGCGTCTTGTTAAGTTGTACTATTTTTGTTCTCTTGTGTCAACGCAAACAGTTCATCCGAGTGAACTGCATGCCGTATATCGCACACACCTTGATCTGGCTGGCCGTTTCTTTTGTGTTTCCTAATCACAAACAGTTCATCCAAGTGAATCGTATGTTGTATATCGCACACACCTTCATCTAGCTTCCCATTTCTTTTGTGTTTCCTAATCACAAACAGTTCATCCGAGTGAACTGTATGCTTTGTATCGCACACGCACTCATCTGGCTGCCCGTTTCTTTTGTTCCTCCACATCGCAAACAGTTAATTGAACTGAACCGTATGCCCTTCATTGCACACACAACTAAAATCTAAACCGTGTTTGATGCATCCTCTATCGCAAACGTTTTCACCCTTTTGACGGTTTTCATACACCATCGTTTGCGATTATTGCATCACACACAGTTTTTCGAAGGGACTCTGATCGTAGTGTCGCGTTAGCAGCATCCTACGGTAGTGAAATGGAAAATAATGTAAATTGTGAGGAGATGAGATTTGTGATTAGGAACCTAGTATATGTTGAAGGTCCTCCCTGGCAACGACACCAGAAATTCCATTTGATGTCGCTTGAAGCTACGTTGGTATTTCTCCAAAGAGGAAGGGATGATGCAGCACAACAGCGGTAGATATTTCCCTCAGATATGAAACCAAGGTTATCGAACCAGTAGGAGAACCAAGCAACACAAGGTAAACAGCCCCTGCACACAAATAACAAATACTCGCAACCCGGCATGTTAAAGGGGTTGTCAATCCCTTTTGGGTAACGGTGCCAGAAATTGGTGCGTGGATGGGAGAAAGTTGTAATAGATTGAATAAATAGATAACAAATAAATAAAGTGCAGCAATGTATTTTTGGGTTTTTGGTTTAATAGATATGAAAATAAATGCAAAGGAAAAGTAGATCACAAAGGCAAATATTTGAGAAAGAGACCCGGGGGTCGTAGGTTTCACTAGTGGCTTCTCTTGAGAAAAATAGTAAACGGTGGGTGAACAAATTACTGTTGGGCAATTGATAGAACTTCAAATACTCATGACGATATCCATGCAATGATCATTACATAGGCATCACGTCTAAGATTAGTAGACCGACTCATGCCTGTATCTACTACTATTACTCCACACATCGACCGCTATCCAGCATGCATCTAGTGTATTAAGTTCATGGAGAAATGGATTAATGCAATAAGAACAATGACATGATGTAGACAAGATGTATCTATGTAGAGATAGACCCCATCATTTTATCCTTAGTAGCAACGATACATACGTGTCGGTTCCCCTTCTGTCACTGGGATCAAGCACCGTAAGATCGAACCCACTACAAAGCACCTCTTCCCATTGCAAGATAAAAAGATCAAGTTGGACAAACAAAACCCAAATATCGAAGAAGAAATATGAGGCTATAAGAAATCATGCATAAAAGAGATCAGAGAAACTCAAATACTTTCCTGGATATATAACGATATAACTGATCATAAACTCAAAGTTCATCGGATCCCAACAAACACACTGCAAAAGAGTTACATCATATGGATCTCCAAACGACCATTGTATTGAGAATCGAAAGAGAGAAAGGAAGCTATCTAGCTACTAACTACGGACCCAAAGGTCTACAAAGAACTACTCACGCATCATCGGAGAGGCACCAATGGAGGTGGTGAATCCCATCCGAGATGGTGTCTAGATTGGATCTGGTGGTTCTGGACTCTGCGGCAGCTGGATCAATATTTCATCGACTCCCCTAGGGTTTTGGGAATATTGGGGTATTAATAGAGCAAAGAGGTGGTCCGGGGGCCACCCGAGGTGGGCACAACCCATCAGGGTGCGCCTGGGCCTCCTGGCGTGCCCTTGTGGGTTGTGCTCCCCTCGGGGCACCCCCCAGGCGCAGCCAGGGTCCATTATGTTCCTTCTGGTCCATAAAAATCTCCGTAAAGTTTTGTGGCATTTGGACTCCGTTTGATATTGATTTTCTATGATGTAAAAACATGGAAAAAACATTAACTGGCACTTGGCACTATATCAATAGGTTAGTACCGAAAAATGATATAAATGACTATAAAATGATAATAAAACATCCAAGATTGATAATATAACTGCATGGAACAATAAAAAATAATAGATATGTTGGAGACGTATCACCGCGCCGCGCCAACCCGCCCCCCGCGATGTCCCGTTCACCGCGCCCGGCCCTCGCAGCACAGCCCCGCCTCTGTGTCTGCCAGCGTCGCGCCGCGTGCCCGCCCCCTTGTCTCGCCGACCGCAGCGCTCGCTCGGGTGCCCATCCGGGCCCCGCCCATTAACCCATTAGCCCACACCCGCTATGGCCCCCTGGCCTGTGACATCTGGGGCCGCCCCTAAGAACATTAAAAAATATAATAGAAAATTAGTTAATTAATTAAAGAGTTAATTAACTTAATTAACCTGTGTTAGTTAATCTAATAACCTAATTAGTCTATTTAATCTGTTAGGTTAGTAAAACGGTGAATGATAGGGGGGCCCACCCCTGTTGACCAGTCAAAGTTTGACTGATCAACTAGGACCCCTAGGACCCACATGTCAGCCCCTCTGTACACTTATGTGTACCCAGAGCTGGGTGCACTAGCAATTCACATTTATTTCGAATTAAATTAAATTCGGAAAATGGATAAAACTTTGAAAATTAATATAAAATAATCCATAGCTCGGATGAAAATACTTTGTTCATGGAAGTTGCTCAGAACGATGAGATGAATCTGAATACGCGATTGATACGTCTCCATTGTATCTATAATTTTTGATTGTTCCATGCTATTATATCATCTGTTTTGGATGTTTTATGGGCCTTGTTATGCACTTTTATATTATTTTTGGGACTAACCTACTAACCAAAGGCCCAATGCAAATTGCTGTTTTTTTGCCTATTTCAGTGTTTTGCAGAAAAGGAATACCAAACGGAATGAAACCTTGGGGAGATTTATTTTTGGAACAAACGAAATCTAGGAGACTTGGAGTGGAGGTCAAGGAAGCAACGAGGCGGCCACGAGGTAGGAGGGCGTGCCCAGGGGGGTAGGCGCGCCCCCACCCTCGTGGGCCCCTCATGGATCCACATACCTACTTCTTTTGCCTATATATATGCATATACCCTGAAAACATCCGAGAGCACCACGAAACCCTATTTCCACCGCCGCAACCTTCTGTATCGATGAGATCCCATCTTGGGGCCTTTTTCGGCACTCCGCCGGAGGGGGAATCGATCACGGAGGGCTTCTACATCAACACCATAGCCCCTCCGATGATGTGTGAGTAGTGTACCATAGACCTTCGGGTCCATAGTTATTAGCTAGATGGCTTCTTCTCTCTCTTTGGATCTCAATACAAAGTTCTCCTCGATTCTCTTGGAGATCTATTCGATGTAATTCTTTTTGCGGTGTGTTTGTCGAGATCTGATGAATTGTGGGTTTATGATCAAGATTATCTATGAACTATATTTGATTCTTCTCTGAATTATTTTATGCATGATTTGATATCTTTGCAAGTCTCTTCGAACTATCGATTTGGTTTTGCCAACTAGATTGGTTTTTCTTGCAATGGGAGAAGTGCTTAGCTTTGGGTTCAATCTTGCGGTGTCCTTTCCCAGCTAAAGCAGGGGCAGCAAGGAACGTATTGTATTGTTGCCATCAAGGATAAAAAGATGGGATTTATATCATATTGCTTGAGTTTATCCCTCTACATCATGTCATCTTGCCTAATGCGTTACTCTGTTCTTATGAACTTAATACTCTAGATGCATGCTGGATAGCGGTAGCTGTGTGGAGTAATAGTAGTAGATGTAGAATCGTTTCGGTCTACTTGTCGCGGACGTGATGCCTATATGCATGATCATGCCTAGATATTCCCATAACTATGCACTTTTCTATCAATTGCTCGACAGTAATTTGTTCACCCACTGTAGAATTTTCTATCTTGAGATAAGCCACTAGTGAAACCTATGGCCCCCGGGTCTATCTTCCATCATATTATTTTCCTATCTACTTGCTATTTCTGCCGCCTTTTATTTAGCAATCTTCATTTTCCAATCTATACAACAAAAATACCAAAAATATTTATCTTATTATCTTTATCAGATCTCACTTTTGCAAGTGGCCGTGAAGGGATTGACAACCCCTTTATCGTGTTGGTTGCAAGGTTCTTATTTGTTTGTGTAGGTACGAGGGACTTGCGTGTAGTCTCCTACTGGATTGATGCCTTGGTTCTCAAAAACTGAGGGAAATACATACGCTACTTTTCTGCATCACCCTTTCCCCTTCAAGGGAAAACCAATGCATGCTCAAGAGGTAGCAAGAAGGATTTCTGGCGCCGTGGAGGGGGAGGTTCACACCAAGTCAAGTCAAGATTTGATCTCCCATCAACTTGCCGATTTCTGGCGCCGTTGCCGGGGAGATCTACACCAAGTCAAGACATACCAAGTACATATCACAAACTCTTATCGTTCACATTACATTATTTGCCATTCGCCTCTCGGTTTCCTCACCCCCACTTCTAAAATTATTTTCAAAAACCTTTGCCTTTTCTTCGCCTTTTTCCCGTATGTATCTTTGTTTGTATTTCCATGTGCCTTCTATTTGCTTGCATCTTTGCTTGCTAAAAATCTATTGATATGGATCCACTTAAAGTGTTCTACTTGGATCATCTTCGATCCTTATGCGCTTGTGCTGAAACCCCAACTAGCCTAGTTGATGGGAAATCTTTAGATGAGCATGCTCATTTTGTGCGTCGTTGTTTGTCTAAAAAAGGGAGACTCTTATGGGATCAAATAAATAGATTGCTATGTTATGCTTGGAATCTTTGTGAAATTTATGATTTTACTTGTTGCTCTAAGAACCCTAAAAAACAACTCCCCTACCTATGTGAGTTTAATGATAATGAAATCTTATCTTCTTATGCAAAGGGAGTTTATAGTTACTACTACATCGAACAAATTGAAGAATTTGTTTCTTTTAAGGGTGCTTATTAAGTTGCTTCTTTGATTGAAAAGTATGATATTACTCTCTACGAATCTGAAAATTTTGACATACTTAAATATTGCTATGAAAACTATGCTCATATTGTCTATGTCAAAGAATTTATTGAAAGAATGACCGTTGCTTGGGAAGAAAATAATGATATGCATGAATCTATAGATAATTATGATTCTGATGATTTGATTGAAATATCCCTTGATGAACATGATGCTTGCTATTCTTGTGGCCATGATGCCAATATTTATGAATATGAGTTTGATATAGTTCCTTATGTTAAACATGAGATCGTTGCTATTGCACCCATACTTGATAGTTCCTGCGATGAAAAGCATGATTGCAATGATGTTATCATAAATTCTCTTAATGTCAATTGTGTTAATGATATGGAAAACCTCAATCTTGGGGATGCTAGTTTTGCTATGACTACTATTCGTTGCAATGATCATGATTGGGGTGATTCTTCTTTTGATCTTGAAAATTTATTTAAGCCCCATGATGAATATGAGATTGATAATGGTGTTTGCAATATTATTGAAAGTGGGTTTGGAAGAGTGTCAACTTTATATCCCACATATTTGGAGAATGTTCAATCTTATGAATTTTTTGATAAAACTGGGTTTGGAGAGGTCATGACTTTAGTTAATGTTAATCCCACTATTTTGGAAGAGTGTCAACTTTGCATGCATGTGGATCGTGTTGAAGATATTTTATGTGATAGCTATTTTGTTGAATTTTCTTATGAACCCACATGTAATTATTTTGAGAGAGGAAAATATGATTGTAGAAATTTTGATGTTACTAAATCACCTCTCGTTATGTTGAGATTGCTATTATTTCTTTCTGCTTCCTTGCATATGCTAGTTTTTGCTTACTATGACAATTTGTTTGCCTATGCATAGGAAGTATGTTAGACTTAGATGTGTTTGTCACGTGTTTCATGATGCTCTCTTTGTGCTTCAATTCTTGTCTTTCATGTGAGCATCATTGAAATTATCAATGGCTAGCTAGGGGCATTAAACGATAGCGCTTGTTGGGAGGCAACCCAATTTTATTTTTGTTTCATGCTTTTTGTTCCTGTTCAGTAATAAATAATTCATCTAGCTTATGTTTAGATGTGGTTTTATGTTTTTAATTAGTGTTTGTCCCAAGTAGAACCTTTGGGAAGACTTGGGGGAAGTCTTTGCGATCTTGCTGTAAAAAACAGAAACTTTAGCGCTCACGAGATTAGCTGCCATTTTTTTTACTGGAGAGTGCGATTAGGTTTATTCTTTTTGAATATTATTAATATAAAAATTCCTCACGTCCACCAATTTATTTCAGAATTTTCAGGGTTACAGAAGTATTCGAAACCTACAGATCACTACAGACTGTTCTGTTTTTGACAGATTCTGTTTTTCGTGTGTTGTTTGCTTATTTTTATGAATCTATGGCTAGTATCGGGGGGTATGAACCATAGAGAAGTTGGAATACAGTAGGTTTAACACCAATATAAATAAAGAATGAGTTCACTACAGTACCTTGAAGTGGTGGTGTAACATCCCAAATTTTCAATTTGGAATGTTATACATTAGATCATCATGCATATCATATTTTATTTTGCTTTTGGTTTTGATCCTAGAAAATCCTAAGCAACTCAAGGACCCACGAAGAGAGTGGGGATTTCGTTATTTACATATTTGAGTTTTCTCAAATTTTGTAAACAGGATCATTTGATTTTATTTATTTTATCATCAATTATTTCTACTACAAAAATATGAGAGAGGGAATAAAATGACTTTCCCAAAATATAGAATTATTGAGGATTTAATAAAAAATCAAATAAGATTTATTTCGGAGTTTTTCGGTATTTTTATTTGAATTTAGGAAAAATGTGCGTTTTTCAAAATTGCATTTAGGGCCCAAATAAATGTTCACTTTATCGGGCTTGATTTTAGAAACCCTGGAAAATTTATTTCGTGATTTTTTTGGAGTCCGTTTAGTATTTCTTTTTATTTTTTTTCCCGAGCGTAATTATATATAAAAAAAACAGTGGAACCGACTATGGGCCGTACTCGGCCAGGACTCCCCTGGCCGGGGCCTTTATAAGGCGCCGCCCCGGGGCCCGAGAGCCCAGCCGCCCCCGCCCCCAAACCCTAGCGCGCCGCCGCCGCCAGCCGCCGCCGCCGCCGATCCGCCGGAGCCGCGCGTTGCTCGAGGTTCACCGCCCTCGAAATCCGTGCCATTTAAAAAAAATTTGTTCGCCGTTTTCTTTTTCGTCGGATTTATCCACGGTTATTTTCTGATCGCGATTTCTGATCCGATTTTCGTTTTAGTATAACTTTTCACTCGTTTATCGGAATCAGGCGATTCAAGCGCCTGGAGTTTCGTCTCGAAACCCTCTTCCCGAATAATCAACTTAAACAAGTTTTTGCTACTGTAAAATTTGACTTAGATCCAGATTATTAGAACGAAGTTGTTTTCTTTCGCCGTTTGATTTCTTTTGCTTCGTTCGATTTGATACTTTTTGCAAACCATGGTTCTTAAGTTGAACTTTCTGGCTAGATCTTCTATTTGAGTTTTACCTGTGCATTAGATGAGTACTTATTGTATGCTTGTTTGTTTTTCTGCGATAGAATACCCGGAGTGCGCCACCTCTTACTTTGAATCTCTAGGTTTCGCGGATCATCAGTAAGGCAAGTAACACTTTGATCATACCTTTTTCTATAACCCTGTTTTATTGCATTAGATCAATCCTCACACATTGCATGATTAGGATCTAATTAAATTGTGGGATGGGAAGTAGATGAGGTAGTACCTATTACCTGTTTATTATCAAACCTTTGGGAGTTATTTCCTACGTTTGCTTATTATGCCATGCTATGCTAGTAGACGTGGATTGGGTGAGTGATATCCATGACAGATGTGAGATTGTTAATTAATGGTTTATCTAAGGTGGCAACCTAAACACACATCTGGGTGGATTGAGGCACCTGGGTATTCCAGGACTTGCCTGTTTTTCTTTTGGACCGCCACCCAGGCTCAAAGGGATCATGAGATTATTCATACTAGAAACTTCCGTGCGCAGCCACAAGCCATTATGGGCTCTGGCATAGTTGATTAAGTCATGCGAACTCTTACAGGGTAGACTAGCAGATGTAGGGGATGTAGGTGGTACGGTCTACCCGAACGTAAGGTGCTAGCGCTTCTGAAAGACTATGTCTCGGTCATCCGTTTCTCAAACACCATGTAGTGCGAGAAATCCAACGGAGGCGATCGAGTCTTGTGGGGAAAAGTGCACAAACCTCTGCAGAGTGTAACAAACTAATCATGGTTAGCCGTGTCCCTGGTTATGGACATCTTGAGTATCTAGTACCTGGATTATCATGTGAATCTCAACATGTTACTCTAAAATTAATATTGATGGGTTAATGATGATGCTTAATTGGGATTGAGAATGCTGTCAACCATTCTCCATGTTTAACAACCACCATGATAGTAATTAAATTTATTCCTTTGAAGTAGGGAAAAATTGGCTTTACGCAAAAACTGTAACCATAGAGCTTTCCACCAGCCAAATATGCATATAGTATAGCTGTTGCATTCCTTTACTCTCTATGTGTCACCTTGCCAGCATATTCCATGTGCTGACCCATTTTCGGGCTGCAACGTTAATGTTGCAGACTTTTCAGACGACGATTAAGGAGTTTTTAGGTCGTGGTTCTATACTCAGTGATGCCGTTGGAGTTGATGGACTCACTTATCTTCCAAGCCTTCCGCTGTTATCGTTATTAGATGGCCTTAAGCCATATTTATTGTAATAAGTTCTCTTTTGAGACACTCGATGTAATAAGTGTGTGATTGCTACTCTGCTATAAATCCTCCGAGTACTGTGTGGTGTCAGCATTACTGATCCAGGGATGACACCGGAGCACAGAGATCAGACTGTTTGAGGTCTGGTCGCTACAGAGATGGTATCAGAGCACACGCTGACTGTAGGACACGACCACTAAGCTAAAGACCTAGATCACTACTCACTCTCTTCTCTTCTGACCTCTCATCTTTTCTACTCTTTAGGATGGCGGATGCAAGGAACAAGTTCACCCAACCAGATGAAGATACACCCTTTGGACGCCATTTGAAGGAAGTCACTAGGTACCTGAACATAGGAATACCAAGCTTCACGGGAACCTACAACGCTACTTTTCCTGAAGAAGAGCACTGGATGATTCAAGTTCAAGTTCCAGGAAGGACGTTCATGCCAGTCACTGAGCCCATAGAGTTTTCTTTTGATGCACCAACTTGGAGTCTAGGAAAGAGTATGGCAGCTCACATCGCCATGGGACGCATTGGAGAAGTCTACCGCAAGGATCTCAAGGATACTATCTACCAGATTTGTGGGCGCCGAGATGAACACTGGGAGATGATCAACACCAGGAAAGATAGATCAATTGCATCTTTTATTCAGGAGTTAAATCAGCACATTCGACGACAGGAGAATCAGATGTGCACCGACATGATAGACCTGAAGAAGGCTAAGACTAGCATCAAGGAACTAGAGGAAGAACTCAAGGCTACACGTGAAAATTATGAAGAAGAAATTGAAGTATTGGTGGAGAAGAATGACAATCTGATCAAGAAGATTGGAATATTTATGGGAGGCCCGACACCAGTAGATGAAGACGAAGAACCCAAGGAGATTAGCCCGGAAGACTACATCATCATTGACGGCACCGACTCGGAACAAGATAGTAGCAATGATGACTATGTTGATGAAGCAGGAGCAGATATCATGGAGTCTACAACCGTAGAATATTTCTAGTAGACCACCTCATCAGTAGTAGTAGTCCACCATGTAAATATAGTAGTCCGAGCACTTTGCGATAGTTAGATCGATTGAATGCCTTTGTTTGATTGAATGAAGTGAATTGTTTGCTTTTGCCTCATGTGCATATGGGTAGTGTTTTCTCTTTAGATCCCCTCTATTCTTATATCTCATCTTTTCTAAACCCTCAGATGCCTCTGAGATGTGACCCCGGATTTGCCTTTCCGCCGGAGCTCACCCAGTTGATCCAACAGCAGAACACCTTGATGCAGTTGCTAGTTCAGAATCAGAATCAGGGGAACAACAACAACAACCCACCACCACCACCACCTGTTGACCACTTAGCCCGTTTTCTTAGGCTGAATCCGCCATTGTTTTCCAGTAGCACCGAGCCGATAGTAGCAGATGATTGGCTCCGCAAGACAGCTAGGGAGTTGACCACAGCTGGATGCACAGATGCGGAGAAGGTGAAGTTTGCCGCACATCAGTTAGGAGGACCCGCAGCATCCTGGTGGGAGAATTTCACAGCCACTTTCCCTGTAGACACTATCACATGGGACCAGTTTCAGCAGGCTTTTCGTACTGCCCATGTTTCAGCAGGAGCTATGGCCATGAAGAAGCGTGAGTTTTGCAACTTGCGCCAAGGAGGACGGACAGTTGGCCAGTATGTGGAGGAGTTTAGTAAGATAGCCCGTTATGCCCCAAATGACGTTGCTACGGATGCAGCTAAGCAGGATAAATTCCTGGAAGGACTGAATGATGAGTTGAGTATGCAGTTGATGGTAGCCACCTTCAACAACTACCAGGAGTTGGTAGATCGTGCTCTTATGATTGAAGGGAAGCAGCAGCAAATTGAGAACCGCAAGAGGAAGTATGGACAAGGAAAGTATAATTCAGGAGCTCAGCAGAAGCCATGTTTTACCCCTAGACCGGGAGGACATTTTCAGCATACCCATGGAGTAGGTATCTCGCATAATCACAATGGCACCAAGAATGGTAATGGGAATGGAGGAAGCAATGGACAGAACCGCAGCACCCCATCAACCCCAGCCAAGAGAGATCTGAGTCAAGTCACTTGCTATAAGTGTTCGAAGCCAGGACATTATGCAAATGAATGTCCTAAAGGCCAAAACGGCAATGGAAGTTCTGGGAAGAAGCCGAACCCTTTCAACAGGGGACAGGTAAACCACGTTAGCGTGGAGGAGGTTGAAGCTCAGCCCGATGCAGTAATAGGTAAGTTTTTGGTTAAGTCAATTACTGCACTCGTTCTTTTTGATACTGGTGCATCGCATTCATACATATCAAGGGGATTTGTGGATAAGTATAACCTACCAACCCAAGCCCTTAGGTCACCCATGTTAGTAACCTCGCCAGGAGCAGAGTACGTAGCTAGTCTATGGTGTGATCGGTTACCATTAAGGATTGGTAACAATGTTTTTCCCTCAGACCTAGTAGTATTGGAATCTCAAGGATTGGATGTGATATTAGGCATGGATTGGTTATCAAAGTATGAAGGGAATATTGAGTGTGCTAGTAAGTCAATTTTGCTTACCACACCAGAAGGGAGAAGGATCAAGTATGTATCCCGACATGCGCCAAACAGGACACAAGTAAATTCCTTATCAGGAGTTGTGCAGGAGGAAGTACCAGTGGTAAAGGATTTTCCTGATGTATTTCCCGAAGAGTTGCCAGGCATGCCACCGGATAGAGACATTGAGTTTTTGGTTGAGCTTTTGCCAGGCACTGGGCCAATATCAAAGAGACCATATAGGATGCCAGCAAAATATTTGGTGGAGATTAAGAAGCAGATTAAGGAGTTACTGGATAAAGGTTACATTCGCCCAAGTTCTTCGCCTTGGGGATCACCAGTACTTCTAGTGGAGAAGAAGGATGGATCGTTAAGAATGGTTGTTGATTATCGTGGATTGAACGAGGTAACAATCAAAAACAAGTACCCACTACCAATGATCAACGATCTGTTTGATCGATTGCAAGGAGCTAAAGTATTTTCCAAGATCGATTTGCGATCAGGATACCACCAGTTGAAGATTCGAGAACAGGATATACCTAAGACAGCTTTTACCACCAGGTATGGGATGTATGAGTATACCGTTATGTCATTTGGTCTGACTAACGCGCCTGCCTATTTTATGAACATGATGAACAAAGTGTTTATGGAGTTTTTGGATAAGTTTGTCGTAGTGTTCATTGATGATATCCTGGTATATTCGAAGAATGAAGAGGAGCATAAGGAGCATTTGTGTTTGGTACTTGGAAAGCTCAGAGAACACCAATTATATGCCAAGTTCAGCAAATGTGAGTTTTGGTTGAAGGAAGTAGGATTCCTCGGACACGTTATATCCGGAGAAGGTATAGCAGTAGATCCCGCTAAAGTTGAAACCGTGACCAAGTGGGAAGCCCCAACAACAGTTGGAGAGATCCGGAGTTTTCTTGGACTCGCAGGATACTACCGGAGGTTTATTGAGAATTTCTCAAAGATTGCGAAGCCTATGACGGAGTTGTTGAAGAAGGATACTAAGTTCAAATGGACTGAGGAGTGTGAGGCAAGTTTTCAGGAATTGAAGAACCGTTTGGTTACCTCACCAGTGTTGATTTTGCCAGATCAAACCAAGGATTATGAGGTGTATTGCGACGCTTCACGTGGAGGACTTGGAGCAGTGCTTATGCAGGAAGGGAGAGTTGTTTCATATGCCTCAAGATAACTGAAGTACCATGAGTTGAATTATGCCATGCATGATTTGGAGTTAGCAGCCGTAGTGCATGCATTGAAGACATGGAGACATTTCCTCATTGGAAACCATTGTGAGGTGTACACGGATCATAAGAGTTTGAAGTACATTTTCACGCAAAAGGAGTTGAACCTCAGACAAAGGACATGGTTGGAGCTCATCAAGGATTATGATATGAAATTGCATTATCATCCCAGGAAGGCTAATGTAGTAGCTGATGCATTAAGCCGCAAGAGCCATGTCAATACGTTAATGACGGGAGAAATACCCAAGGAGTTAGCAGAAAATCTTCGTGAACTATGTGTGGAAATAGTTCCGAGAGGCTATGTAGCAACGTTGGAAATTCAGTCAACTTTGATGGACAGAATCAAGAAAGCTCAGAAGACTGACAAGGAGATTGCTTCCATAAAGGAGAAAATGAAAGAAGGAAAAGCTAAAGGATTTCGTGAGGATGAGCACGACACCCTATGGTTTGAAGACCATGTTTATGTACCCAATGACCCGGAGATGAGAAAGTTGATTTTGCAAGAGGAACATGATTCACCGTATTCGATTCACCCAGGAAATACCAAGATGTATTTGGATTTGAAGGATATTTTCTGGTGGACCGGAATAAAGAAGGATATTGTGGAGTATGTAGCAGTCTGTGACGTATGTCAGAGAGTAAAGGCAGAACATCAGAAGCCAGCAGGATTGTTGCAACCATTGCCGATACCCAAATGGAAGTGGGATAAGCTAGGCATGGATTTTATCACGGGATTACCAAGGACTCGTTCAGGCTATGACTCGATTTGGGTTGTAGTTGATCGATTGACGAAGGTAGCTCATTTCATCCCAGTAAAGACCACTTACACCAGTGCTAAGTTGGCGAAGATATACATGACCAGGATCGTATGTTTGCATGGAGTTCCGAGGAGCATCGTATCAGATAGAGGAACCCAGTTTACCTCAAAGTTCTGGAAGCAGTTGCATGAGACTTTGGGTACTAGGCTAGAATTTAGTACAGCTTTTCATCCACAGACAGATGGACAGACCGAGAGAGTCAATCAGATTTTGGAGGATATGCTGAGAGCTTGTGCGCTAGATTATGGATCTAGTTGGGACGATAATTTGCCATATGCAGAGTTCTCTTACAATAATAGCTATCAGACCATTTTGAAGATGGCCCCTTTCGAAGCTCTGTACGGAAGGAGGTGCAGGACACCGTTGTCATGGGACGAAGTTGGAGACCGCCAGTTGTTTGGACCAGATCTGATTAAAGAGTCTGAACAGAAGGTGAAGTTGATTCGCGATAGGCTCAAGGTAGCCCAGTCCAGGCAGAAGAGCTACGCAGATTCTAAATGCAAAGAGACAGTTTACGAAGTCGGAGACAGAGCTTATCTTCGAGTATCCCCACTTCGAGGGATTAAGCGCTTTGGAGTTAAGGGAAAGCTAGCGCCACGATTTGTAGGGCCATATCGAGTTTTGGAGCGTATGGGAGAAGTGGCCTACAAGTTGGAATTGCCAGAAGGATTGACAGGAGTTCATGATGTGTTCCACGTTTCTCAGTTGAAGAAGTGTCACGCGGAGATGGCTGACATACCTTTGAGAGACACAGTGCCATTAGAAGCAATTCAGTTGGATAACAATTTGACCTATGAGGAGATACCAGTCAAGATTCTCGAGTTTGCCAGCCGAGTCACTCGCAGCAAGGTTATCAAGTTTTGCAAAGTTCATTGGAGCCACCACACGGAGGATGAAGCCAGCTGGGAGCGAGAGGAAGATTTGATCAAGGACCACCCTCACCTATTTTCTAGCCAACCCGAATCTCGAGGGCGAGATTCATCTTAAGGGGGGTAGGTTTGTAACATCCCAAATTTTCAATTTGGAATGTTATACATTAGATCATCATGCATATCATATTTTATTTTGCTTTTGGTTTTGATCCTAGAAAATCCTAAGCAACTCAAGGACCCACGGAGAGAGTTGGGGATTTCGTTATTTACATGTTTGAGTTTTCTCAAATTTTGTAAACAGGATCATTTGATTTTATTTATTTTATCATCAATTATTTCTACTACAAAAATATGAGAGAGGGAATAAAATGACTTTCCCAAAATATAGAAATATTGAGGATTTAATAAAAAATCAAATAAGATTTATTTCGGAGTTTTTCGGTATTTTGATTTGAATTTAGGAAAAATGCGCGTTTTTCAAAATTGCACTTAGGGCCCAAATAAATGTTCACTTTATCGGGCTTGATTTTAGAAACCCGGGAAAATTTATTTCGTGATTTTTTGGAGTCTGTTTAGTATTTCTTTTATTTTTTTCCCGAGCGTAATTATATATAAAAAAACAGCGGAACCGACTATGGGTCGTACTCGGCCAGGATTCCCCTGGCCGGGGCCTTTATAAGGCGCCGCCCCGGGGCCCAAGAGCCCAGCCGCCCCAGCCCCCAAACCCTAGCGCCCCGCCGCCAGCCGCCGCCGCCGCCCCGCCGCCGATCCGCCGGAGCCGCGCGTCGCCAGAGGTTCGCCGCCCTCGAAATCCGTGCCATTTAAAAAAAATTCTGTTCGTCGTTTTCTTTTTCGTCGGATTTATCCGCGGTTATTTTCTGATCGCGATTTCTGATCCGATTTTCGTTTTAGTATAACTTTTCACTCGTTTATCGGAATCAGGCAATTCAAGCGCCTAGAGTTTTGTCTCGAAACCCTCTTCCCGAATAATCAACTTAAACAAGTTTTTGCTACTGTAAAATTTGACTTAGATCCAGATTACTAGAACGAAGTTGTTTTCTTTCGCCGTTTGATTTCTTTTGCTTCGTTCGATTTGATTCTTTTTGCAAACCAGGGTTCTTAAGTTGAACTTTATGGTTAGATCTTCTATTTGAGTTTTACCTGTGCATTAGATGAGTACTTATTGTATGCTTGTTTGTTTGTTTGTCTGCGATAGAATACCCGGAGTGCGCCGCCTATTACTTTTTATCTCTAGGTTTCGCGGATCATCAGCAAGGCAAGTAACACTTTGATCATAGCTTTTTCTATAACCCAGTTTTATTGCATTAGATCAATCCTCACACATTACATGATTAGGATCTAATTAAATTGTGGGATGGGAAGTAGATGAGGTAGTACCTATTACCTGTTTATTATCAAACCTTTGGGAGTTATTTCCTACGTTTGCTTATTATGCCATGCTATGCTAGTAGACGTGGATTGGGTGAGTGATATCCATGACAGATGTGAGATTGTTAATTAATGGTTTATCTAAGGTGGCAACCTAAACACACATCTGGGTGGATTGAGGCACCTGGGTATTCCAGGACTTGCCTGTTTTTCTTTTGGACCGCCACCCAGGCTCAAAGGGATCATGAGATTATTCATACTAGAAACTTCCGTGTGCAGCCACAAGCCATTATGGGCTCTGGCATAGTTGATTAAGTCCTGCGAACTCTTACAGGGTAGACTAGCAGATGTAGGGGATGTAGGTGGTACGGTCTACCCGAACGTAAGGTGCTAGCGCTTCTGAAAGACTATGTCTCGGTCATCCGTTTCTCAAACACCATGTAGTGCGAGAAATCCAACGGAGGCGATCGAGTCTTGTGGGGAAAAGTGCACAAACCTCTGCAGAGTGTAACAAACTAATCATGGTTAGCCGTGTCCCCGGTTATGGACATCTTGAGTATCTAGTACCTGGATTATCATGTGAATCTCAACATGTTACTCTAAAATTAATATTGATGGGTTAATGATGATGCTTAATTGGGATTGAGAATGCTGTCAACCATTCTCAATGTTTAACAACCACCATGATAGTAATTAAATTTATTCCTTTGAAGTAGGGAAAAATTGGCTTTACGCAAAAACTGTAACCATAGAGCTTTCCACCAGCCAAATATGCATATAGTATAGCTGTTGCATTCCTTTACTCTCTATGTGTTACCTTGCCAGCATATTCCATGTGCTGACCCATTTTCGGGCTGCAACGTTAATGTTGCAGACTTTCCAGACGACGATTAAGGAGTTTTTAGGTCGTGGTTCTATACTCAGTGATGCCGTTGGAGTTGATGGACTCACTTATCTTCCAAGCCTTCCGCTGTTATCATTATTAAATGGCCTTAAGCCATATTTATTGTAATAAGTTCTCTTTTGAGACACTCGATGTAATAAGTGTGTGATTTCTACTCTGCTATAAATCCTCCGAGTACTGTGTGGTGTCAACATTACTGATCCAGGGATGACACTAGAGCATAGAGATTAGACTGTTTGAGGTTTGGTCGCTACAGGTGGTTTGTTTTCTTATACTAGCGGAGCTCATGAGATTTTCTGTTGAGTTTTGTGTTGTGAAGTTTTCAAGTTTTGGGTAAAGATTTGATGGATTTTGGAATAAGGAGTGGAAAGAGCCTAAGCTTGGGGATGCCCATGGCACCCCAAGGTAAAATTCAAGGACAACCAAAAGCCTAAGCTTGGGGATGCCCCGGAAGGCATCCTCTCTTTCGCCTTCGTCCATCGGTAACATTACTTGAGGCTATATTTTTATTCACCACATGATATGTGTTTTTCTTGGAGCGTCTTATACGGTTTGAGTCTTTGCTTATTAGTTTACCACAATCATCCTTTCTGTACACACCTTTTGGAGAGACACACATGAATCGGAATTTATTAGAATACTCTATGTGCTTCACTTATATCTTTTGAGCTAGATAATTTTGCTCTAGTGCTTCACTTATATCATTTTAAGAGCACGGTGGTGGTTTTATTTTATAGAAATTATTGATCTCTCATGATTCAATTATATTACTTTGAGATTATTATAGAACATCATGGTAATTTTCTTTGGCTATAAAATTAGTCCTAATGTGATGAACATCCAAGTTGGGTATAATAAAAACTATCATATAAAGTGCATCGAATGCTATGAGAAGTTTGATTCTTTATGATTGTTTTGAGATATGAAGATAGTGATATTAGAGTCATGCTAGTTGAGTAGTTGTGAAATTGAGAAATACTTGTTCTAAAGTTTGCGATTCCCGTAGCATGCACGTATGGTGAACCGTTATGTGATAAAGTCGGAGCATGATTTATTTATTGATTGCCTTCCTTATGAGTGGTGGTAGGGGACAAGCGATGGTGTTTTCCTACCAATCTATCCCCCTAGGAGCATGCGTGTAGTACTTTGTTTTGATAACTAATAGATTTTTGCAATAAGTATGTGAGTTCTTTATGAGTAATGTTGAGTCCATGGATTATACGCACTCTCACCCTTCCACCATTGCTAGCCTCTCTAATACTGCGCACCTTTCGCCGGTATCATACACCCACCATATACCTTCCTCAAAACAGCCACCATACCTACCTATTATGTCATTTCCATAGCCATTCCGAGATATATTGCCATGCAACTTACCACCGTTCCGTTTGTTATGACACGTTACATCATTGTCATATTGCTTTGCATGATCATGTAGTTGACATCGTATTTGTGGCAAAGCCACATCTATAATTCTTTCATACATGTCACTCTTGATTCATTGCACATCCCGGTACACCACCGGAGTCATTCACATAGAGTCATATTTTGTTCTAGTATCGAGTTGTAATTTTTGAGTTGTAAGTAAATAAAAGTGTGATGATCATCATTATTAGAGCATTGTCCCAAGTGAGGAAAGGATGATGGAGACTATGATTCCCCCACAAGTCGGGATGAGACTCCGGACAGAAAAAAAAGAGAAAAGAAAAAATGAGGCCATAAAAAAGGGAAAAGGCCCAAAAAAAGAGAAATGAGAGAAAAAGAGAGAAGGGACAATGTTACTATCCTTTTACCACACTTGTGCTTCAAAGTAGCACTATGATCTTCATGATAGAGAGTCTCCTATGTTGTCACTTTCATATTCTAGTGGGAATTTTACATTACAGAACTTGGCTTGTATATTCCAATGATGGGTGTCGGTGTCAAAACCGGCGGATCTCGGGTAGGGGGTCCCGAACTGTGCGTCTAGGCCGGATGGTAACAGGAGGCAAGGGACACGAAGTTTTACCTAGGTTCGGGCCCTCTCGATGGAGGTAAAACCCTATGTCCTGCTTGATTAATATTGATGATATGGGTAGTAGAAGAGTAGATCTACCACGAGATCAAGGAGGCTAAACCCTAGAAGCTAGCCTATGGTATGATTGTTATATGATGAAGTTGTATATTCTATCGACTAGCCTGGCCCTGGTTTATATAATGCACCAGAGGCCTAGGTTAACAAGACTCCTAGCCGAATACGCCGGTGGGGAGAAGTCCTTGTCTTGATCGCCAAGTCTTTGTGGAATCTTCCTTGTAGGTGGCAGCTATCTGAACTGGCCCATGAGTATACGGCCATGGGGGGCCTCGGCCCAATCTAATAGATCGGGAGACGATGTGGTGAGTACCCCCTAGTCCAGGACACCGTGAGCAAGCGAGTTGGATGCACACCCACTTAGTTTTTTTGTTGAGCTTTCATACACTTATAGCTCTAGCGCATCCGTTGCATGGCAATCCCTACTCACTCACATTGATATCTATTGATGGGCATCTCCATAGCCCATTGATACACCTAGTTGATGTGAGACTATCTTCTCCTTTTTTGTCTTCTCCACAACCACCATTCTATTCCACATATAGTGCTATGTCCATGGCTCACGCTCATATATTGCATGAAGATTGAAAAAGTTTGAGAACATCAAAGGTATGAAAAAAATTGCTTGGCTTGTCATTGGGGTTGTGCATGATTAAATACTTTGTGTGATGAAGATAGAGCATAGCCAGACTATATGATTTTGTAGGGATAACTTTCTTTGGCCATGTTATTTTGAGAAGACATGATTTCTTTGTTAGTATGCTTGAAGTATTATTATTTTTATGTCAATATTAAACTTTTGTCTTGAATCTTTCGGTTCTAAACATTCATGCCACAATAAAGAAAATTACATTGAGAATTATGCTCGGTAGCATTCCACATCAAATATTCTGTTTTTATCATTTACCTACTCGATGACGAGCAGGAATTAAGCTTGGGGATGCTTGATACGTCTCCAACGTATCTATAATTTTTGATTGTTCCATGCTATTATATTATCTGTTTTGGATGTTTAATGGGCTTTGTTATGCACTTTTATATTATTTTTGGGACTAACCTACTAACCAAAGGCACAGTGCAAATTCCAAATTTTTTTGCCTATTTCTGTGTTTCGCAGAAAAGGAATACCAAACGGAATCCAAACGGAATGAAACCTTCGGGAGAGTTATTTTTGGAACAAAAGTAATCCACGGGACATGGAGTGGACGTCAAGGAAGAAACGAGGCAGCCACGAGGTAGGAGGGCGCGCCCAGGGGGGTAGGCGTGCCCCCACCCTCGCGGGCCCCTCGTGGCTCCACCGACCTACTTCTTTCACCTATATATACTCATATACCCCGAAAACATTCGAGAACACCACAAAACCCTATTT